>NC_142073.1:10650463-11850463 GCF_059756535.1 Pantherophis guttatus | reverse complement strand
CTGCAAAAGCAGCTCTCCCTCCGCCCGCTGGGCCTTCCTTTCCCGCGCCTCAGGGGCTCCCGCGCTGCGGGATGACTTACCAGGCTGATGGCGATGGCGGCGGCGGCGGCGAGCGCAGCCCGAAGCCCCCCGAGCGCAGCCTCACTGTGCGTGCGTGCCTCTCTCTCTCTCTCCTCTCTCTCGCCGCTTCGCCCGCCGGGCACCGCCTCTTCCGGCCACGCCCCCCTCTCTGGCGGGCGCGCGGATCCATCCCTGCCGAGCCTGCTGGGAAAGCGAGTTTCTTCGCCCGCTCTGGCTTCTCAGCCCTTCCGCCGACCAAACGCGGGCACTACAGCTCCCGGCAAGCACTGCGCGTGGCTTTAGGTTGCCCAAAGGGCGAAGGAGGGATGGGGGGAGCGCAGGGAACAGTAACAAGAGTTGGAAGGGACCTTGGAGGTCATCTAGCCCAACCCACTCCTCCCGCAGGAGGCCTGTACTAGGGGTTCGAACCCGCCGAGCTGCCGAGCTTTCTGATGGACAAGCTCGGGGTCTTAGCCACTGAGCCACGGTTGTTTTATTGACAGCCTGATTAGAAAGGGGAACCCAATTCATGTAGTATATATTGGAAGTGGCCAGAGCCATTCTAAGTCTGAGAAGGTCCCGGTTAGAAAGGACCAAAGTAGTACCAGATTCTGGAACAGCTTTTGTTCCCTTATATGCCATCCGTCTGGTAAACCCGCAAGATTCGGTTTTTTTCTCGCCAAGTACATCTGTACATCCGAACTAGACTGTTGTTTCTCAGTGTCATATATGCGGGCATATGCATAATTTTGTATTTATTTTGTCATGTTTATGTAGTGTATATTGGAGGGGGTGACCCTTTTAAGAGCTGCATGCAACGAAATTTCATTTTAATGTATGCCGATTAGTGTACATTCAAAGTGACAAAGTTAGTCTAAGGTAGTAGGAAGTATCTGGGAAAAGAGTATTTGCTGCCTGATTGCAAATGCAACGTGCAAGCTATTTGTTTAATTGGCTCCATCAATTTACAGGTAGTCTTTGAATTGAACCCCCGATTTCTGTGGGTGAGCAAGAGGCATTTAAGTGAGTTTCCCCCCATTTTATGACCTTTCTTGCCTCCGTGGTTAAGTGAAATCACTGCAGTTGGTAAGTTTAGTAATTACAATTGAGAAATGCAGGGTCTGAAAAACAAGTAAGTACAGAATGTGAACAGTCTCAGCAGTGAGTATCTCTATCGAACCATCCTACTGAAGCTTCAGAAAACCACAGTAGACACTTTTGTATTCTTCAGAACTTTTCATCAGTTAGAATCTGAACCTTAGTCAGCCTGTTGTGCTCAAACTACATTAGCAAAGAGGATTTAGAGAATTCTGAGAAATGAAGTACATTAGTACTTCATTTCTCAGAATTCTCTAAATCCTCTTTGCCATGCTGGGAAAAGAATTCTAGCGCCTGTAATTCTAACGTATCATGAAGATGAGCATGCTGGATGATGCTAAAAAAATAATAGGAAAAGGCTGATGTTGAAACAGGGCACTTGTATGGGTTACAGTTTTTAGAAGGAATGTGGGAAGAGGTAATTCAAAGTAGAAATAATACATTCTTATGTATGATCATATGGCTCTTAAGATTGCTGAATCAAATAAGAGTTGATCCTCTACTTTTTAAGTATAAAAATAAAATTCTTCCTAATATCTCCAAATACATATCTATTTGCAGGTGAAATGCATGGCTTTCTTCATTTACATCAAGGGGGGAAAAATTAAACCACTTTAAACCACAACTGTATTCACAAAACTAGTAAAAAAAAACATCATGCCTTAAAAGACAAAAGAGTTTTCCTTAGTTTCGATTTAGCAATTGCATTTTCTAAAACATGATTTGTACCTTAATGTATTGTTTGAATGCAGACTTTATATATTGAACTGTCAGGCAACTTAAATTAAAATTAAATTAAAACTAAATTAAAATTAAAATAAACCATGTTAAACTGGCTTAATTATCTATGCATGAGATTGTCATGGAAAAGAAACTGGGATAGCATTTTCTAGGCTCCATGGACAAACTGTACACTACAACATAACAAAACAAAATAGATTTTATTCAAATTAAGCATATTTGTTAGCACCTCAGGATAACCAGGAAAATAGAACAGTCCAACATAACCAGTTCAGCAGTCCAATCAACTGAACATGTTTTAGTGCATAATGATGGTAGAAAAGTACCACATTGGTCACAACACACACCTTCAAAACACTCTCAGCCAGCTAGAATGCACAGGCATTTATTTACAGAGAGAGAGAAAACCAATGTTTTGCCCAAGATCCTAAAAAATGAATGAGCAAAACATAAAGGGGTGTGCCCAAACCTGACCTAAATGCAACACTCAAATAGCAAAGGTATTCTGTATCAGAAATATAGGGCAGCACTGAAATCTGCTAAATTTGGAGTTAAGTCCAAAATAATAGCACAAAATGGACATTGTTCTTGGAACCGCTACTCAAAAGGACTGGATAAGAGTTCTCAATGTCTACAGCTGAGAGTTCGTACAACCCATTGAATGTAGGTAAATCCTAATTTCTACTGTCATATCCTATACAGTCATTTACACCAACTGCAGAAGAACAAAAGAACTGGGTGAATCTTATGATGTAGTATAATAGGGGGAAAGAATAATCACGTTGAACATATACTTTCATCATAGTATGTTTTCAAGCTTTAAAAATTAACTTTAATTGTGGATGGGTACAACATATATAACCAATATATACGATTGTGGTTCCTATTCATATTGATGCTGGGAAAAAAAATACTGTAATCAATTAAAAAAAAAAATTGGACAGCTGGCCATTCTGTTCCTCATCAATGTCATCAAGTCACAGCAGCTCCAACAAAATAAACATTTAAGCCTGGAAATGCAAAAGTCAATGTGCTTATTAATAAGATGACGCAAAAAAGTGACAACTTAGAAAAAAAACACCCTCACCCTATGTTTTACTCTTTCCTTCCTTTTAATTTAAACAAAAGTCTGATATCTCCTAAAGAGCTGAGAAAACAATGTATTATGGTACGTATTTGAAATATATTACTACCATAAGTGGATGGATGCAAAAAAATTAACATCATTTCATGACTAAAGTTAAGTCCTTCCTCCTCACACATCTTTTAAAACAAATGGCAACAGTTTTACAGAGATATAAGCTAACCACTGACTTCCCCAAATAAAGTATCAGTCTACAAACAAACCACTAGTGGGCTACATGATGTTATGATTAGAGATTTTATAAGAGTTGTAGTTTTAATGCATCTGGAGAATGTCAGAGTGAAAAAACTGCTTAGGACTTGAACTCTGCACCCATTCCTCTTAAGCTCAGTTTTGCAATCTTATGTGCATGGCGTTTTTTTCCCCCCCAAGAGAAAATATAGTGGATTCAGAAGTAATTTTGGGAGGTTAACCTCATTGCTCTTATGCTAAGGAGACTATATACCCCAGAAAAATATAAAGGAAAGCTACTGTCCTCACAGGTTTTCCAAGGGAAAAATACATTTGTTGAAAACTGAAACAAGCAATGTTTAAATGCCCAGAAGGACACGGATTCATGAAATGTCAGGAAAGCCGCAATAACTTTGTCGGCTGAAAGAGGAATAGAAGCAAAACAGTAACTCCCAACAGCAACATGGAGATAACTAACATCCTCCTGATATCCTCTTTTAAATATTAAGGATTCGTTTTGACAATAAAAATGGCACACTCTGCATCAAAAGGTTTTGGGAAGCAGGGGAGAAGAAATGCCTACAACTCCCTTTCATAAAAAGGAAAGATAAATGCACTGATGGCTGTGATTTTTTTAAACATGACATTTCCCGCAGAATAATCCTGGTACAACGCTGTGACACACTGCGCCCCGGCCGTCTTCATTTACTCCAGTACGAACGATTACAACCCAGGTGTGCCTGTCTAGAAAGTAACTGATTCTTTCCTCAAAATTAGCTTTGTACAACATTTGGCTGCAGGTGGCAGACGCCAACAGTCTAGCTTCACGAGGGCAATGCTAAAAAGGGACTTGTTCCAACCGAGACAGCATCGCCCAGAGTACCGCAGCAGCTACACCAACTTGCCACTATGCTTGGAACAGTATTTAATGCAAGGAGTAAGAAGCCGTTGACCAGAATCCCAGGCCATCTTTTGAAAAGTATCGCAGCAAGAGTTTGTCAGTGGGATAAATGTTAAGGACACATGTTGAAGTCCCGTGAATTTAATCCGGGCCAGCTCGGACGAAGAAGCCTGGGCTTCGGAAGCAGAGAAGAACCAGGGGCTCAAAACTGGTCACTCCCCCATGGCAGGGCAGAGCTGCCTAACCGGGGCGAAAAATGTCATTTGGGCAACTGCCTGGAGCACCATTTGTCTTGACAACTGCTTTCCCACCCCTGCAAGTCTTTTTGATGCAAGATCCCTCCCCCCCTAACCATCAAGATCCCCGTCCAGGCATATTCGGGACCCGGCAGGGCCTTGGCGCCTCAGAGGCCGTGGCGCTTGCGGGCCCCGCCGGCCATGCTGGCGGCATGCAGCAAGCGGTCCTTCTCCCTGATCTCTTCCCGCAGCTGGGATTCGGCCAAGCGGAGTCGCCGGATGCTGCCCTTCATCTCCTTCATCTTGACTTCCAGCAGGGCGATGATGTCCCGTTGCTCGTTCAGCTTGCGCAGCAGCTCCTCCGACGTGGTGCCCGAGGACAGCGAGTAGGAATGATCCGGGGGACCGTCCACCAGAGGCCCGTTGTCAGCTAGGAAAGCCAAGTGGACCGGGGCCCCCACGATGGCCCCGGGGCCCCCCAGTTCCACCTGCACCGTCAGGTCCATAGGCTTGACATCTTCCCCGGGGAGACCCCCAGGCCCCCCACTGACACCTCCTCCTCCTCCTCCTCCTCCTCCCGCCGCCCTGACCAGGCCCTGGCCAGGCTGGGCGGCCGCCCCCTCTTGCAAAGTCAGCAGCACCGCGGCTTGAGCGGCGGCGGCGGCTTGGGCGGCGACGGCGGCTTGGGCGGCCGCCTGGGCAGCGGCTTGGGCGGCGGGGGCGTGCCGGGCTCTCCTGGCCCCGCGGGCCCCTTTGCGCTCGTTGACCCCCCGCAAGGGGAAGATGGTGGGGACGCGCACCAGGTAGGATTTGCGCCCTCCGGGGAAGTGCTCGGAGCAGACGCGGTGGCCCGTGGTGGGCTGGAAAGTGCTGAAGCAGCCGCTGACGCCCGCCCGGGAGACGTTCTTCAGCCAGAGGCGGCGCAGCTCGGCGTCCTTCGGGAAGGTGTAGAAGTGGAGCGCCTTGTCCCGGTGCGAGTTGTTGTAGCAGCCTGGCACGCAGCACGTGAACCCGGGCATGGTCTGCGCGGTGTGCCTGCCTCCTCCTCCGCCTCCTCCGCCTCCTCCTTCCCCCGGCGGGCCCGAGGCGGCGGGACTACAGATCCCACAAGGCCTCCCGATTTGCGAGTCCAAGAAGGCGGCGGCTGCAAGCTCCTTCTCCGGCGCCGACGCCACAAGCAGCCTGCCTGCCTGCCCTCCCTCCCTCACTCCCCTCCCCTCCGCGAGAGCGCCACAGGAAACGGAACTACCCGCCCCACAAAGCACCGCGGGCGAACGTCGCGACGCCGGAACTCTCTTTCCCAACGGGCACCGCGAAAGCCAAGGGCTTTGGAAAGCGCGGGGTTTTCTTCCAGCCTGAGGGGGGGGGTGGAGTGAGGAGGAGGGGGGGGCGGGGCAGGAGGGAAGATGGAAACTACCCGTCCCAGGCGCCATCGTCAGATGCCCGCCTTCCCACAATCCCTTGGCTTTCATTGTGTCTTTTAATAAAGCTGCCGTTCATAAGTTGTTGTTATTATTTTCATCCGCTTTTCTTCGGTTTTTTTTCCCTTTTCTTCTTCTTCTCTCTCTCTTGGAGGCGGTGTCGGAATGACTCCCCCACACCTCATTTACTATAATGCCTCAGCAAGCCTCGTCTAGGAAAGCGCGGGAACTCTCCCGACGAACGGCCTATATGAATTGTGGAAACAAAACAGAGGGAAGGAAACTACGCTTCCCACAATGCAACGGGCTCTCGGGTTCCAACCTTCTATACACGCTCGGATTTGCCTCTTTACTGCGTGGAACTCGGTTGCCCGGACAGCGGCGTTCGTTTTGCTCGTTGCCACGGCAACCCTTTTATCAGGCGGCGCCGCAGCATCTCTTAAGCCTTGACCGTGGTACCTCGAGGTACCCCAGTTGGTCGGCCTACCCTAGTGGGATTCTCCTCACCTGCAGTCCACGCTCCACTTCCGAAGAATAAAATGAATGCCAAGCAAATTGTTTTAAATAAAAGACAATGTTGCTGCTGACATGTGTTGGTCTTTCATATTGCTACATCACTTAGAAACAGTATCTGAGCTTCGTTTTTTTGTGGATTTCTAAGGTTCTGAATGAGAACCAAAAATACCTTTCACATTTCTTTTATAAATATAACATCACCAAAAAGTAGCATGCATATCTTTCTTCTCCAATGAAATGTCCCAAAGGTGCTTTCTCCAAAAGGCGATCGGACTCTCTTGGGTTTCTTTTTTTCTTTGAAAACATTTCGCTTCTCATCCAAGAAGCTTCAGTGCAGAGCAAATATTTTCTAATATTTTAATATTGAGAGGACAGCTTTTCCAAGAAAAACATTAATTTGCTTTTACTGCTTTTTGTAATTTTTAGTTTAATAACTTCACCAGATCTTAGTATCATTATTATTCAAGGTTTATAGAATCCTAGTGAGTTTTGTGTGCGTTTCTTTGAGTCAGTGTTGACTTCTGGTGATTGCCTAGACAGGTCTCTGCAGATTTTTTGACAAAATTTGGAAGTGGTTTGCCACTGCCTATTTCCGAAGGCTGAGAGAGAGTAACTGGCCCAAGGCCACCCAACCTAAAGCAGAGCCTGGTGCTTAATCACTTCATCACACTGGTGCTCTAGACAATTTAATACCTTTTAAAAACCACTTCCATTACTACTTAATGAAGAATAATTATCTACAATTGTCATGAAATTTTCCAGTTATTACTCAGTGCCCCCCCCTCCAGTATTCAATATTTCTATCTAGTAAGCATTTCATTAACTAGATTTTAACTCGGGCATTAACCAGGTTTAGCTCAAAAGCAGCAATATATAAATACACCATCATAAACAAAAAATACAGACTTTATTTACAAGGAGAAAAGCATAGCACTGAGTATCTTCACTCAGCAAGATAATTCACTAAGTAATTATTTGCTCATTCTATTATCAATCCCCAGCCATTTCAAAACAGTCCTGTTTTTTTTTTTTAAATTAAAAATTAAAAACAAGAGTGCAGATCCTGTATTTGATGGGAAGGCCTTCAAAAGAAGGAGAGTTCCATCAAAGAATGCTTGCCTTCAAGTTCTGTCACATCTCAGATTGCACACTGCTGACTTAAATAAATGTAGAATGATTGCTGTTGCCTTTGGTAGGGCTTGTTTTAATGTTGGGCTAAATAGATCAGAACCTGAGTTAATAAACAATAAGTTACCAGATCTCTATAGTTTCTGGTCCATTACCAAGTCGTCCAGATTCAAAAGCAGCATATTAAGCCACTATTTAGTTTGTTTTGAGTTAGCATATTGTGTGAAGCCAGCCTCCCAACTAGCTTTCCTCAATATGCTGCCTTCATAATAGGCTGGACTGGAACACCCATATTTCTAGCTAGCATACACAGCCATGTTTGGAACCAATAGAAGAGGATCCATTTATTCACTGTTGTACAAAATTATTTGTCCAGCTGGACAAGGATGCAACTGGCAGCTGCAAAAGACAACTGGAACGCCGAACCTTTTCAAGATTGCACAGAAGAGGAAGTCACTGCATGATGATTGGATACTATATTTCCCTCTTATTAAATACAATTAATAGTATTAATGTCTGATATTAATATCGGACATTAATACAATTGAGCGAGTCCAGAGATATTTCACGAGAAGAGTCCTCTACTCACAACAGACTACCTTATGCCACCAGACTTGAAATTTTGGGCTTAGACTACTTAGAACTTCGCTGTCTTGGGTCTGATCTAAGCGTAGTACATAGAATTATCTGCTACAACGTCCTACCTGTCAATGACTACTTCAGCTTCAACCACAATAATATATGAGCACACAATAGATACAAACTTAAGGTAAACCCCTCCAAACTCGATTGCAGAAAATATGACTTCAGCAACAGAGTGGTCAATGCCTGGAATGCACTACCTGACTTTGTGGTTTCTTCCCCAAACCCCCATAACTTTAACCTTAGACCAGTGTTCCTCAACCTTGGAAGCTTGAAGATGGGCGGACTTCAACTCCTAGAATCCCCCAGCCAGCACTGCTGGCTGGGGGATTCTGGGAGTTGAAGTCCGCCCATCTTCAAGTTACCAAGGTTGAGAAACACTGCCTTAGACTGTCTACTGTTGACCTCACCCCATTCCTAAGAGGTCTTTAAGGGGCCTGCATAAGCGTACCAGCGTGTCTACCATCCTTGTCCTAATGTTCCCTTTTATTCGTATCCATTTCATGAATTCATAATCATGTTTATACTTATATCTGTAATCTTATATATGCTTGACAAAATAAAACAAATAAATAAAATAAAAATTAAAAAAATGATGCAAGCCAGCTTTCTTTCCTTTCCCCCCCCCCCTCCAACCGGGGCTTTCAAAAGCCCCTTTTCCGCTTATCCCAGATGTAGGAGAACAACCTCTTCCCAAACTCGATCCCACCCTGCTGCGACCCAAATCCCCGCGCTCTCTCGGGGAATGCTAAGGAATGGAAACCAGCCCACTGTCCAACGTTTCCGGGCGGAACTCCATCTCCCACCGGCCAATGCGAGGCAGGGCGGGGTGGGGGGGGGGAAAGGTGGAGCGTTCTCGCGAGAGTTAGTCAGCGGCGGTGCCTGCTTGAATCCCGACGCGGGAGAGGACTTTGCAGAGCGCTCGCGGGCTCGTTGCTGCCTCGTCTTAACGGTCTCGGCGGGCGGCGGGCGAGCCATGGCCGGTCGGAGGAGCCTGCGAAGTCAGCAGCCGGAGGAGGAACCGCAAGGGCGCAGGAGGTCGCTGCGGTTGGCTAGGCAAAAGGTGCGGGGAAGTAGAAGGCTTGGGCGGCGCCATTCCCTCCTTTCAGCAAGCCCGACAGAGAAGCTTTGCTTTTCTCGCCTTCTTTCAATCTGGGGGTGGGTGGGGGGTGGGGGAGGACTCCAATTCCTATCCTCCCCAGCCCTCCTCCCTCTCCCACCTGTGTTTACCTACTATTCCCATTTCCAATGTGGCCCTGCTTGCCAGACTCGGATCCTCCGGAAGGAAGGAAGGAAGGAAGGAGGGCGGGAGGGAGGGAAGGAAGGAAGGAAGGAAGGAAGGAAGGAAGGAAGGAAGGAAGGAGGGAGGGAGGGAGGGAGGGAGGGAGGGAGGGAAGGAAGGAAGGAAGGAAGGAAGGAAGGAAGGAAGGAAGGAAGGAAGGAAGGAAGGAAGGAAGGAAAGAGATTGATAGATGATAGGTAGGTAGGTAGATAGAGTAGGTAGGTAGATAGAGTAGGTAGGTAGATAGAATAGGTAGGTAGATGTGGGTGGGTGGGTGTGTGGATGGATGGATGGGAGAGATGATAGAGAGAGCGAGAGAGAGGAAGATATAGAAGTAAATTAGATAGATAGATTTAATTTATTTGCTTATTTGTTTTATTTGTTTATTTTATTTTTATTTATTTACTTATTTAGTCAAGCATGTATGAGAAAACAAGTATAAGTATAAACATAACATATAAACATATAAGTATAAACAGGTATAAGTAACAGGTTATAAATGGATACGAATAAATGGGGATAGTAGGACGGGACGGTAGGCAAGTTGGCGCGCTTATGCACGCCCCTGACAGACCTCTTAGGAATGGGATGAAGTCCATGGTAGACAGTCTAAGGTTAAAGTTATGGGGTTTTAGGGAAGTAACCACAGAGTCAGGTAGTGCATTCCAGGCATTGACCACTCTGTTGCTGAAGTCATATTTTCTGCAATCGAGTTCGGAGCGGTTTACCTTGTGTTTGTATCTATTGTGTGCTCGTGTATTATTGCGGTTGAAGCTGAAGTAGTCATTGGCAGGTAGGACGTTGTAGCAGACAATTTTGTGTACTAATCTTAGGTCAGACTGAAGGTTGACCTAGGTTGTCCAGGTCCAAAATTTTAAACCTGGTGGCATAAGGGATTCTGTTGTGAGCAGAGGACTCTTCTTGTGAAATTTATGGACTCGCTCAATTGTATTAATGTCCGATATACAGTGTGGATTCCAGGCAGATGAGCTGTATTCGAGAATTGGTCTGATTATATTTGCATAATCATAATATATAATTGCATAATCAGATATAAGATTATATCTGATGTGATAATCTTTTCTTGGAAAAAATGAAAGTCCAGCCTGAAAAAGGGGCAAATCTGAAAAAAAAAAAGCTGATCTAAGGACTGGGGGAAAAAAACCCTAATTATTTATGCTTACGATTTTGCTTTACAAAGGAACATCCCAAAGCAAAAGCAAGGGGAAAAAAAATGTAATGACAGCTTTTTTTTTTTTTTTAATTTGATTTATATGCCGCCCTTCTCCGGAGACTCAGGGCGGCTTACAATGCATTAAGCAATAGCCTTCATACTTTTGTATATTTTATACAAAGTCAGCTTATTGCCCCCACAAATTGGGTCCTCATTTCACCTACCTTAGAAAGGATGGAAGGCTGAGTCAACCTTGAGCCTTTTTGAAATACAGGACTATCCTTTATATTAAAGATCACTGCAATTATGGTGGTGAGCCTTCTCCAACTGAAATGCGGGAATAAACCTCCCCATCCATCTGAGCAAGATTGAAAACCTGAGATTTGCCTATTTACGGACAACAAGTTTCCTTGGATGTTTCCAGAGTGAAGACAGAAAAGTGTTTTCCCCACCTTACTCTCCAGTGATTTCTCCCTTGTACTTTCTTGAAAGACGTTGTCAAGGAACAACAGCCCTAGGCATAGTTGTTTAAGAGAGAACTCCATAGCTTTCCTTTAGGAAAAATGATTTTCATAATGTACTAGATTAGGCTAAAATAATATTGTGCAGCCATTATTTTAGCAAGTAGGGTCACAAAAAAGAAACATATAACTATAAGATGTATTACATGGCTTTATATTACATGAAAATACCAATCTCCACAAAATATAGTCTTATTCAGCCTAATTTTTATGTAATAAGCATAATAGGAGGTGATGTCCTTGCTTAATTGTATTTACAAATTCTGGTATTCAATTACTAGAGTGCACAGTTGCTACTTATCTTTTACAATTGCAGTTGCCTTCTTTGGGCTGTTTTTATTTCAGGCTGCACCCTTTAATTATCAAAGATCCTTGGCTTATCAGGCACCTACCAACTCTGCACAGATAGATTTTGCAACACCTCGAACTGTTTTTAAGAAGGTCCTACAGACACGTAAGTATGGTTGGGGGAGAGCAACGTTTCAGGTCATGGTGCATTGGAGAAGTACAGAATCACAGATAAAACTAATTACAGGCTACTCACAAAAACAACAAAGACCCAGAAACATAACAGCAAACATATAGCAAAAAACAAAATACTTCAGTAACAGTTTAAAAATGTGAAAGGGCAATCTGCATTTTGAGTGTTCACCATCTTGATTTGCACAGAATTTATTAGCTACAATATGTTCCACATCCAGAAGGATGGCTAGTACACTCTTCCTCATCCAGGGTCAGTTGTATCTTTGTGCTGTACCAAATGAGGGGAACCGTCTAGGATACTGTGTTCCAAAGGTGCTTTTTCAAAAGGCCACTGGACTTCCTTTGTTTTTCCTTGAAGGCATTTTGCTTCTCATCCGAGAAACTTTTTCAGTTCTGACTCCATTTGTTGGATGAGAAGAGAAACGTCTTCAAGGAAAAACAAAGGAAGTCCAGTTGCCTTTTGAAAAAGCACTTTTGGGATAATCATGACCTGGATGACTGAGAATCTGCATAGACAGTCTAGGATACTATCCATCCATCACTGTAAGATCAGTGCATTTCTGAAACCAATATGAAATAGTAAATAGAACAGTTTGCAACTTGAAGATTTAAAATTGAAATGTTCTTTAGAAGGTGAAAAAATGTACGGTAGTGTTTATGTGTAGAAAACTTCATTTATTTATTTATTTATTTGTTTGTTTCCATTTCTATACCGCCCTTCTCCAAACAGGACTCAGGGCGGTGAACAGCCAAAGTAAAAAACAGAACATACAAAATTTAAAAACAGTATTAAAATAATTAAATATTTTGGTCGTAAATTAAAACAACCCAATTTAAAATCAATTTAAAATTAAACTCAAGCCAGCCCAGCTAGTTGAAATAAATAGGTTTTCAGGGCCCGACGAAAAATCCGGAGGTTTGTTATTGTACGTATCTCTGGGGGGAGGTTGTTCCAAAGGGTGGGCGCCGCCACAGAGAAGGCTCTCCCCCTGGGGGTCGCCAGCCGACATTGTCTGGCGGACGGTACCCTGAGAAGGTCCACTCTGTGCAAGCGTACTGGCCGGTGGGAGGCTATTGGTGGCAGAAGGTGGTCTCGTAAGTACCCCGGCCCTAAGCCATGGAGCGCTTTAAAGGTGGTCACCAACACCTTGAAGCGCACCCGGAAGACCACCGGGAGCCAGTGCAGCTCGTGCAGGAGAGATGTCACATGGGAGCGCCTCGTCGCCCCCATAATCCCCTGCGCGGCCGCGTTCTGGACCAGCTGGAGCCTCCGGGTGCACCCCAGGGGGAGCCCCATGTAGAGCGCGTTGCAGTAGTCATTGACATCATAACTTCAATGACATACCGTAGCTATGGTTTTGAAGCACTTTTGAATTAGCTCTTGCTGAAATAATGCTCATTGTTTGTTTTTTTGACAGAACCAATTGTTTCCCCTCTTGTTTCTGAGAAACCTGAGTCTCCAAAACCAATCGATACAATTTTCAATTTTCCTGTGAAGCTTGGTTCTTCCATGTAAGTGCTTCCTTTGTGTTTTGCAGTTGCTAAAATAAAGGCTACAAATCTTCACCTATTTTGACAGTTGTGAGTAACACACTTAGGATCATAATGTAAAATTGCAGCACTCAAAAGGCGAAAACTATGAAATCTTCATTGCTCTGGAAGGGCATGGACCTTAAGAGCAGAAATGTTGGAACTCCAAACCAAGCGTTAAATAAAATTATTTCTGTTTCTCTTGGAATCAGCCAAGAAATTGCTGATACTGAAATGCATTCAAGCAAGGAATTAATAATGTATTAATAATCTATTAATTGTGTTATTAACATTAAATTAATAAGTAAATTTTATTGATTAAATTGTTACCTTTTTTTCCATGTAGTTGGCATCCATTGAATGAAAAGATTGCTGGAAGCTGCATTAAGATGCAGTTCAACTTGTATGAACATGTACATACAACCTGCTAAATTAAAATCAAATCACACCTTTATGCAGTATGTGGACTTACTTATTGGCAGTTATGTGCCGCTCCTGAATAATAACTGCTCATTTTGGCTCTTGCTGAATAATCTATTTTCCCTATTTCCTAACAAAGGGGAATATTGCTGTAGCTATGTGCATTGTGTTCAGCATTGATTAAAAATGGAATGACCATATTGATGTTCAGTATATACACTTTGACAGGGACGCGGTGGCTCAGTGGCTAAGACGCTGAGCTTGTCGATCGAAAGGTGGGCAGTTCAGCGGTTCGAATCCCTAGTGCCACGTAACGGGGTGAGCACCCGTTCCTTGTCCCAGCTTCTGTCAACCTACCAGTTCGAAAGGAAGTAAAAAATGCAAGTAGAAAAATAGGGACCACCTTTGGTGGGAAGGTAACAGCATTCCGTGTACCTTTGGCATTGAGTCATGCTGGCCACATGACCACAGAGATGTCTTTGGACAGCGCTGGCTCTTCGGCTTTGAAACGGAAATGAGCACTGCCCCCTAGAGCCAGGAATGTCTAGCACATAAGTGCATGGTCCTTTACTTTTAGTCTACCTAAAATTGTTTAGGTTTTGGTTTAAGCATTATGAAGGCTTGCCCTTTGAGAACAGTATTCTGCTACCAGTAGCTCTGAAGACCTGTCTTGTTGACCTTTAGCAATCTAGAAGTCAGCCTGTCAGACTCCACTCAGAGACAGAAGTCTAGGCTTGCACGGCATCCAACGAGATCGAAAAAGGTCCGTGTCTCTGAATTTGAAAGAGATCTAAATAACCAGCTTCACTTCAGCACAGGTAAATGTGGCCTTTGTAGGCTACTCTGACCAAATTTTGAATGCTTTTTTTTTTTTATCATTTTGCTCCAAGAAATAAAGGAAATAGTTGACTGTATGTTTTGACATCCTACGAGTCACATTAAAGTGTTAAGAAAATTACCTAAGGCAGTGGTTCTCAACCTGTGGGTCGGGACCCCTTTGGGGTCGAATGACCCTTTCACAGGGGTCCCCTAAGACCATCGGAAAACACATATTTTCAATGGTTTTAGGAATAATTTTATGGTTGGGGGTCACCACAACAGGAGGAACTGTATTAAAGGGTCGCAGCATTAGGAAGGTTGAGAACCACTGACCTAAGGATTTGTTAGCCTGGATCACAGCACTCTTCTCTATGGAGATCAGATAATGGTCAGAAGAAATAAGAGATAATAATGTCTCTGGGCACGTTAGTCGTCGACCCAGTTCAGCTCCTCAAGCGTGCGCACCTCCCGCTGGCCAGCTGGTCTTCGGGTTTCTGCCGCGCATGCATGGGGGGGCAGGGTGCATGTGCATGCGTTGCATGCGCATTGCATTTTGGGGTTTGGGGGGCGTGCACGCTTTGGGCACTCAGTCCGGAAAAGGTTAGCTATCACTGATCTATATTATGGCCAGCTAATGCATTCTGTGGAACAGGACATGCCCGGCCTGTGAAATAGGCTAAGCAGTGAACATATTTATTACGGTACATTATCCTGGGAATCGGTATTACTGCTGATTCCCATGTTTAATTTCTCTCTAATGCTGAAGACCTGTCAAGTGACAACGCTGCACTGACATTGGTCAGATTAAAGCAGATCCAAGCTATTCGCAGGTGCCCTAAAGCAGAACAGTGAAGTGAATTAAAACAATTATTTTTATTTTTATTTTATTTTATTTTTTATTTTATTTTTTTAATTTGATTTATATGCCGCCCTTCTCCGGAGACTCAGGGCGGCTTACAATGCGTTAAGCAATGGCCTTCATCCTTTTGTATATTTTTATACAAAGTCAGCTTATTGCCCCCACAAACTGGATCCTCATTTCACCTACCTTAGAAAGGATGGAAGGCTTGAGCCTGGTGAGATTCGAACTTACAGTAATTGCAGACAGCTTGATGTTAATAACAGTTAATGACAGTGCTTTAATCTGCTACGCCACCAGACTCCTGGTGGACTTTAATACAAATCCAAGGCATGGCCATAAATAGAATAAATTATTTATCCTGCTTTGGATAGCAATACCAGTAACTTCTAATGCCTAGCTCTGCTTATTAATTAGTATTTAACTAGTAAGACTTCCACATATAAGCAGCCCATCTAATATATCTTAATCTCTCTTTGCAGCTCAAGGCTTGCTGGACCATACATCTTTGACAAAGTAGGTTACAATTCTGTTTTGTTTTGTGGTTGTGCTCAAGCTATTGTTTCTTCCTTTGCCTAGATGCCTAGATGCTTAGGAGATAGGGATGACATATCAGGATGGCAGAAATTGTGAAAATACTTGTTTTCATGTGATGGTGCCACAGTCCGTACAAAGAGTGGAGAGCCTTAAACCCACGTACCACGTTTCCACTTTCCCTATTTAAACAAGGCTTAAATTTAGTATATCCTTATACTATGGCATGGTAGGAGTGGTTGGGCCACTGTGCAACATTAGGCTTTTTATATGCTGCAGAGCATATAATTTTGTTCCAGTTGTTGGTTACGTATTGAATATTACTGACATTTATCATTATATTTCACGGATGGATTCCATTTATATGTTGCCATCCTGCTCAGTTAAACTTTTACTGCTGTCCTGTTGTCAATTAAACACTCAAAGAAGTATTTGTAATAGCATTAAGCTGGCAAGTACAGGTAGTCCTCGATTTACGACCCACAATTGAGCCCAACATTTCTGTTGTTAAGTTAAACGTTTGCTAAGTGAGTTTTGCCCCATTTTATGACCTTCCTTGCCACAGTTGTTAAGTGAATCACTGCAGTTGATAAATTAGAATAGAATAGAATATTCTATTCAGTATTGCAGGCTAATTCTGCCGATTGCTAGCAATTCAATTCTGAGTGGCTCAAGGTTGACTAAGCCTTCCATCCTTCTGAGGTCAGTAAAATGAGGACCCAGATTGTTGGGGGCAATACGCTTAGAAAGAGCTGTAAAGCACTATGAAGCAGTATATAAGTCTAACTGCTATTGCTATATGCTGTTCTGTTCTCAGTTCTCTTCAGATCTCTTTTACAACCCCAGCACCATTGAACTCCGCTGGGAGAAAAGGTTTGATCCGTAGGCCCAAAAACTACCGAGGAGTTAATGTGAAGGATTTTGAAGGGGGCCTTGAACAAGACTTGTTGCAGATCAAAGATTGTGAGTCCGATTTGGGGGTATCTTTGTCCTGGCGTGTTTGTTAGAGAGAGCAACCTGGGAACGGAGGGGTCAGAATGGGTTATGATCTGTTCTGGAGACAGAATCAACTGAATACGGGGTGGTGTCGAGAAGCGAAAATGAAATCGAAGTGTTGTGGCCTGTCGGCCGCCGGCCCCTCCAGCAGCCGAATCAGAGGAGGAGGCGGCGTGGGAGTCAGGATCAGCATCAAGGCAACTTGAGAGCTCTGAGGGGGAAGAGGGAATGGAGCTGTCAGAGAGAGAGAGAGAGGGGCGGAGCCTGGGCCATTCGTCAGCCCTCAGATGGAGAGTCAACAGCCCCCAGGTCTGGAGGTGGCTGATGAGGAGGAGGAGGAGGAGGAACAGCTGGGTCCAGTGCCTGACTCGCAGATGTGCAGAGGAGAGGAGAGCAATGGAAATCTATGGGCTGATCCTTGGGATGTAAGAGTCACCACTGCTAGCGAAGCTCCTCCCTATCTCTGGGGATAAAAGGCAGGGGGCGGAGATGAATAGATGTGGCAGACAACTATTCATCTCCCTGCCGGACAGACTTGTTAGCCTGTGGCGAGAGAATTTTTTTGCCGGGGCTGCTGGCGCTCCTAATAAAGGAATCATTGCTTCAACTACAGAGGGTTTGCCGTGTTTGGGGAGCTGAGTCAGAACCCAAAGTTATATTTCCATCTGAAGGGATAACCTTTGTTTAAATTGTTGCCAGCAGCAGAAAACAACCCTGAAGACCAGAAAACTACAACGCTCCAATCAAACAACACAGAGGCTCTTTCAGTAGAGACAGAACTCTTTCTCCCCCCTCATTCCAGTGAGGAGAATGAGACGGAGCCGTCTAATGTCCTACCAGGACCGGATTTGGCAAGGAAACCTTTCGGTCGTAGGAGTGCGCCATCTCTTAGCCAAACACAGTTAGCCAGACAGGACGAAATATCTGACATGGAAGTTGAAAAAGTGGCTGAAAGCAGCCCCCCCAAAACCTTGACATCGGGAAGGGAAATTATCATTGAACCAGAAACTGAATCCACGGAAAAGGATGAGAGTTACCAAGAAAAGTGCCAAGAGAAGCCACAGGATGCAGGAAAAGGATTGAGACCAAGCCTGGGAAAGGAGAAGTTAAGTCCAGGCCCCGAAGATGCCAGTAGCATAGAAAGCATTTCCCAGAAAAGAATAGACACGCCTCAAAAGCAACAGCGAAAGCATTTTCAGGGAAACAGTCCTGACGAGGAACTCTTCACTCCCACAGAGCCTTTGAAGACTGGTATGTTTGTTATTGGGGCTTGAGGAACAAAAAAACCCCCTTCATATATCATATATCCCAACCCCCAGGCTGCGGCCCACTACTGGACTGTGAGCCATTCGGAACTGGGGCGTAGAAGTGGCGGGTGAGCGCGCAGGTGGCACGTGGCATCCCCACTTGCATGAGCAGTGGGCAAGCACACACGATCCATTTGCATGAGTGTGCAAATGGAGTTGCGAGCGTGCGCACTCACTTCTGCTCGCATAGAACCATCCCCACTTCTCCTGCCCCTGCCCCCGCCACCCATCAGCAAAACCAGAAGGGTTGGGGAACTCTGATCTATGTTTGGCAATTATTTTTCTCAACACATTGGGAGACGGCTTAGATTAGAAGCTTCCGTCAATGGAGATTCTCCGTCATCCAGGTCGTGATTGTCCCAAAGGTGCTTTATTCAAAAGGCGGCTGGACTTTGTTTTTCCTTGAAGACGTTTCGCTTCTCCTTCAAGACGCTTTTTCGGTTCTCAGTCAGAACTGAGGAAGCTTCTGGGGTGAGAAGCGAAACGTCTTCAAGGAAAAACAAAGTCCAGCTGCCTTTTGAATAAAGCACCATTGGGACTTGGAAGCTTCTCTTGCTTCTCCAAAAATTGTTAAAATGCTATGGTTCCTTGAATACATCCAGAATAAACTTAGGCACTAGCGTAACCTTCAAAAATATCTTTCAGTATTATTATTATTATTATTATTATTATTATTATTATTATTATTATTATTATTATTATTATTATTTACATTTGTATCTGAATATTTGTGACTGTTTCTTAATTTTGCCAATCTAGGCCTGGGTGCAAGAAGGTCATCCACACAAGTAGATGCTCAACTCCCCGGAGCATCTCAAAGAAATTTCTCAACTTGGCTGAGTAGAAAGATTGTCAGGCGTTCAGTGAATGAGATGGCGGCACACATCACCAAGGAGCTGGATAGCATTGTCCCATCATTTGCAGGACCGAGTATGGCCGAGGTGGACTCAGAGGAAGGATCTTCTCTTCGGGAAATAAGTAAGTGTACGTGGCTGATAGTTAGCCAATAGTTGTGTGGAAGCCTTTGCAAAAATTATGTGAAAAAACTGCTCTGAATGGAGGTATGCTGTCCTGTGCCATTCTGGCTCTCGTTCTGGAATAATTGCCTTGAAACATGTCCTGCCTCCGTATAATTAATTAGGTCCCTCCACTTAATCTTATTGTGTATAAAACGCAGTTTCAGTCACAGATTAATGACTCTCAGTGTCTTTAGGTAATACTGAGTTTAGAGATCTTACTCCAGGCCTTGAACTAAGTTATATAATCATTTGGTTTTGGTTTAATGTATTTTGTGAATCCAGTATTTTCTCTCCCCTCCACCCCACCCTTTTTTTGGTATGATTTCCAGAGCAATTCTAAGTAAAGCTGCTGAAAATTGGCTTTGTTTCGAAATACCCCAAAATGTTCATCTAAGCCTTAAAATAAACATAGATCCAACACCTTCAAAAGCCTAGGAAATCAACTCTGTATGCTTTTCATTATCTTCCCCAGAATACTAAAATCTGCCCAACTCCTAGCTTGTGAGTTATTACGATATGAAGCCAGACAGGTATAGTTTTGTTGACGTTGTAATGAAGCCATAACTTAATGTGATAGAGAACTCAGGAGAAATGATCAGCATCTGGCAATATCTCAAGAACAGAATATCAGAGTAGGAAGGGACCTTGGAGGTCTTCTAGTCCAACCCCCTGCTCAGGCAGGAAACCCTATACCGTTTCAGACAAATGGTTATCCAGTCTCTCCTTAAAAATCTCCAGTGTTGGAGCATTCACCACTTCTGGAGGCAAGTTGTTCCACTTATTAATTGTTCTGTCAGGAAATTTCTCCTTAGTTCTAAGTTGTCTCTCCCTGATTAGTTTCCATCCATTGCTTCTTAGCCTCCAGTCCCCAAACGGGTGAGTTGCGCACAAAAGCTAAAGAGGCAATAGCTCCTGGCTCTGTTCTACCAGATGGTACTTCGAGATGAGCCTTTACATATGAATAAAGAGGAAATGTGGAATGTTTGGGAAGGATCTCAAAGCAGTAATAGACACAGTAACACACGCCAGCAGCCTGTGTTTTTAAAAGAAACTGTTGATGAAATGTGTGACCTTTCTCTTTTTTCCTCTAGCTTTTGATATCACCCAAAGTCCTAGAGAGGCAACTCCAGGTAGACGCGCAAGTGGAAAGACTCCCAAGACGCTTGAGGGGACCCCCTTTAAGGCAACGAGAGATCGAACAAATCCACAAACAGGTGATAAAAACAGAAGAAAACTAATGAGGAATGTGGAAACTGAACAGATTCTGGAGTTTGAAGCCAAAGACAACCCAGAAGTTGAGGAGATGTCAGAATCAGAGGATGTTGGTGAGTTAATTTATTTACTTAATCATATTTATATAACCGCCTAGCTCGCATAAAAGTGACTCTGGAGAGCAAGGCGCTGATAACTTTCAGTCCTTTAGTAACTTTTGGATTATCTGTGAAGGAAATGGAAGATCTTTCTCTTTTTTTTGTTTTTTCTTCCTTTTTTCTCTTTAGCTACTGAGATCTCTCAAAGTCCTAGAGTGGCAACTCCAGGTAGACGTGCAAGTGGAAAGACTCCCAAGACATTGGAGAGGTTCCCCTTTAAAGAAATGAGAGAGAGAACAAATCCACAAACAGGTGATAAAAACAGAAGAAAACAAATGAGGAATGTGGAAACTGAAAAGATTCTGGAGTTTGAAGCCAAAGACAACCCAGAAGTCGAGGAGATGTCAGATTCTGAGGATGTTGGTGAGTTAATTTACTTAATCATATTTATGTAACCGCCCATCTCGCATAAAAGTGACTCTGGAGAGCAAGGCGCTGATAACTTTCAGTCCTTTAGTAACTTTTGGATTATCTGTGAAGGAAATGGAAGATCTTTCTCTTTTTTTTGTTTTTTCTTCCTTTTTTCTCTTTAGCTACTGAGATCTCTCAAAGTCCTAGAGTGGCAACTCCAGGTAGACGTGCAAGTGGAAAGACTCCCAAGACATTGGAGAGGTTCCCCTTTAAAGAAATGAGAGAGAGAACAAATCCACAAACAGGTGATAAAAACAGAAGAAAACAAATGAGGAATGTGGAAACTGAAGAGATTCTGGAGTTTGAAGCCAAAGACAACCCAGAAGTCGAGGAGATGTCAGAATCTGAGGATGTTGGTGAGTTAATTTACTTAATCATATTTATGTAACCGCCCATCTCGCATAAAAGTGACTCTGGAGAGCAAGGCGCTGATAACTTTCAGTCCTTTAGTAACTTTTGGATTATCTGTGAAGGAGATGGAAGATCTTTCTCTTTTCTTTGTTTTTTCTTCCTTTTTTCTCTTTAGCTACTGAGATCTCTCAAAGTCCTAGAGTGGCAACTCCAGGTAGACGCGCAAGTGGAAAGACTCCCAAGACGCTTGAGAGTACCCCCTTTAAGGCAATGAGAGATCGAACAAATCCACAAACAGGTGATAAAAACAGAAGAAAACTAATGAGGAATGTGGAAACTGAACAGATTCTGGAGTTTGAAGCCAAAGGCAACCCAGAAGTTGAGGAGATGTCAGAATCAGAGGATGTTGGTGAGTTAATTTACTTAGTCATATTTATATAACCGCCTATCTCGCATAAAAGTGACTCTGGAGAGCAAGATGCTGATAATTTTCAGTCCTTTAGTAACTTTTGGATTATCTTTGAAGGAGATAGAAGATCTTTTTTTTTTCTTCCTTTTTTCTCTTTAGCTACTGAGATCTCTCAAAGTCCTAGAGTGGCAACTCCAGGTAGACGTGCAAGTGGAAAGACTCCCAAGACGTTGGAGAGGTTCCTCTTTAAAGAAATGAGAGAGAGAACAAATCCACAAACAGGTGATAAAAACAGAAGAAAACAAATGAATGTGGAAACTGAAAAGATTCTGGAGTTTGAAGCCAAAGACAACCCAGAAGTTGAGGAGATGTCAGAATCAGAGGATGTTGGTGAGTTAATTTATTTACTTAGTCATATTTATGTAACCGCCCATCTCGCATAAAAGTGACTCTGGAGAGCAAGGCGCTGATAACTTTCAGTCCTTTAGTAACTTTTGGATTATCTGTGAAGGAGATGGAAGATCTTTCTTTTTTTCTTCGTTTTTTCTCTTTAGCTATTGAGATCTCTCAAAGTCCTAGAGTGGCAACTCCAGGTAGACGTGCAAGTGGAAAGACTCCCAAGACGTTGGAGAGGTTCCTCTTTAAAGAAATGAGAGATCGAACAAATCCACAAACAGGTGATAAAAACAGAAGAAAACAAATGAGGAATGTGGAAACTGAAAAGATTCTGGAGTTTGAAGCCAAAGACAACCCAGAAGTCGAGGAGATGTCAGATTCTGAGGATGTTGGTGAGTTAATTTACTTAATCATATTTATGTAACCGCCCATCTCGCATAAAAGTGACTCTGGAGAGCAAGGCGCTGATAACTTTCAGTCCTTTAGTAACTTTTGGATTATCTGTGAAGGAAATGGAAGATCTTTCTCTTTTTTTTTGTTTTTTCTTCCTTTTTTCTCTTTAGCTACTGAGATCTCTCAAAGTCCTAGAGTGGCAACTCCAGGTAGACGTGCAAGTGGAAAGACTCCCAAGACATTGGAGAGGTTCCCCTTTAAAGAAATGAGAGAGAGAACAAATCCACAAACAGGTGATAAAAACAGAAGAAAACAAATGAGGAATGTGGAAACTGAAGAGATTCTGGAGTTTGAAGCCAAAGACAACCCAGAAGTCGAGGAGATGTCAGAATCTGAGGATGTTGGTGAGTTAATTTACTTAATCATATTTATGTAACCGCCCATCTCGCATAAAAGTGACTCTGGAGAGCAAGGCGCTGATAACTTTCAGTCCTTTAGTAACTTTTGGATTATCTGTGAAGGAGATGGAAGATCTTTCTCTTTTCTTTGTTTTTTCTTCCTTTTTTCTCTTTAGCTACTGAGATCTCTCAAAGTCCTAGAGTGGCAACTCCAGGTAGACGCGCAAGTGGAAAGACTCCCAAGACGCTTGAGGGTACCCCCTTTAAGGCAATGAGAGATCGAACAAATCCACAAACAGGTGATAAAAACAGAAGAAAACTAATGAGGAATGTGGAAACTGAACAGATTCTGGAGTTTGAAGCCAAAGGCAACCCAGAAGTTGAGGAGATGTCAGAATCAGAGGATGTTGGTGAGTTAATTTACTTAGTCATATTTATATAACCGCCTATCTCGCATAAAAGTGACTCTGGAGAGCAAGATGCTGATAATTTTCAGTCCTTTAGTAACTTTTGGATTATCTTTGAAGGAGATAGAAGATCTTTTTTTTTTTCTTCCTTTTTTCTCTTTAGCTACTGAGATCTCTCAAAGTCCTAGAGTGGCAACTCCAGGTAGACGTGCAAGTGGAAAGACTCCCAAGACGTTGGAGAGGTTCCTCTTTAAAGAAATGAGAGAGAGAACAAATCCACAAACAGGTGATAAAAACAGAAGAAAACAAATGAGGAATGTGGAAACTGAACAGATTCTGGAGTTTGAAGCCAAAAACAACCCAGAAGTTGAGATGTCAGAATCTGAGGATGTTGGTGAGTTAATTTACTTAGTCATATTTATGTAACTGCCCATCTCGCATAAAAATGACTCTGGAGAGCAACACTCTAATAACTTTCAGTCCTTTAGTAACTTTTGGAATATCTCTGAAGGAGATAGAAGATCTTTCTTTTTTTCTTCGTTTTTTCTCTTTAGCTATTGAGATTTCTCAAAGTCCTAGAGTGGCAACCCCAAGTAGACGCGCAAGTGGAAAGACTCCCAAGACGCTGGAGAGGACCTTCTTTAAGGCAACGAGAGAGAGAACAAATCCACAAACAGGTGATAAAAACAGAAGAAAACTAATGAGGAATGTGGAAACTGAAGAGATTCTGGAGTTTGAAGCCGAAGACAACCCAGAAGTCGAGGAGATGTCAGAAGCTGAGGATGTTGGTGAGCTGATTTATTTAATCATATTTGTATATAGCCACCCATGTCGCACAAAATCGAGTCTGGATGGCAAGACGCTGATAAATTGGAAGATCCCCATGCTAAAGCACAGCTGAAGCAAACGTGGCTTATTGGATGCATTTCAAAATGATTAATGTAAGAAATTGACCCTGGGGGATTTCAGAGTCAATTTAGAAATTAATCTTATCCTGAATCAGTTCCCTATGTTGAGCACTTCATTCTTTTAAGGCGGTCACGGTTGGGCTTCAGAAAGTATCCTCTTCTCCCATAGCACGACTTCTTCCCAAATTATTCCTCACATCATTTGGGTTTCTCCAGAAGGCTTCTTTCTCAGTTTAATAAATCAAGTGATTTTAATGTGAGTGCTATTTGGTATTTTTCTTGGAGGTCGCCGGTAAAACAGAATTTGGTTCAACGGGTTCCCAAGCCAGCTAAAAATCCAGTCCTTTACAGATAATCCTTGACTTACAACAGTTTGCCTGGTGACTGTTTAGTGAAGTTCACAATGGACTAAAAATAAGTGACTTGTGACTATTTTTTCACAACTGTTGCAACCTCCCCATGGTCATATGATCAAAAATTTGGACACTCGGCAACTGGTTCCTATTTATGACGGTTGCAGGGTCCCATGATCCCCTTTTGTGACCTCCTGACAAGCACAAAGTCAAGGGGGAAGCCAAATTAACAACTGTGTGACTCACTTAACAAATGCAACAATTCACTTAATAATTGTGGCAAGAACATTCGTAAAATGGAGCAAAATTCACTTAACAAATGTCTCGCTCAGCAACAAATTTTGGGTTTAATTGTGGTTGTAACTCTGGGACTACCTGTAGTAGCTTTGGGATTATCTGTGAACGAGATGGAAGCTCTACCCCTGAAGCTTCATGTGCTTTGGGGAAGTGATATGAGATTCTACCTTTCCTTCTCTCTCAGAACCAACTGGCAGTACACCAGCCTTTGTCCGTGCCAAAGCTTTTCACTGTACACCATTGCTGTCCAGCCCACGTGTTTTGAAAGAGGTGGCTTCTGGGTAGGTATGCAGTTGTAGGGAGATGGAACTCTAGCCCCCCCTAACCACTCTGTATTTAGAGGCAGTCCTCCACTTACAACAGTTCATTTAGAGACCGTGCAAAGTTACAACGGCACTGGAAAAACCTGACTTAAGACCGTTTTTCACATTTATGGCCTTTGCAGCAGCCCCATGGTCATGTGCTCAAAATTCAGACGCTTGGCAAGTGGTCCATATTTATGACGGTTGCAGTGTCCCGGAGTCACGTGATCCCATTTTGCAACCTTCTGCCAAGCAAAAATCAATGGGGAAGCCAGATTCACTTCACAGCCATGTGACTAATTTAACAAATGCGCCATCACGGGTTATGAGGCGCAGTGGTGAGAGTGCAGTACTGCAGGCGAATTCTGCTGACTGCCAGCTGACTGCAATTTAGCAGTTCGACTCTCACCAGGCTCAAGGTTTACTCAGCCTTCCATCCTTCCTAGGCGGGTAAAATGAGGACCCAAGATAGTTGGGGGGGAAGAGGCTGGCTCTGTAAACCGCTTAGAGAAGGCTGTAAAAGCACCGTGAAGCGGTATATAAGTCTAAGTGCTATTGCTATTAACAAATGCAAGAATTCACTTAACAACTGTGGCAAGAAAAGTTGTAAAATGGGGCAAACTCACTTAACAGATGTTTCACTTAGCAACAGAAATGTGGGGCTCAATTGTGGTCGTAACTCAACTACCTGTATTATTCGTTAAATTTAAAATTTAAATCCCGTCTTGCAGTTTGAGGTGACTGAATGGCTTACAATATAATAGATGGTGTGGTTGCCAGGAATGCTTTGCCTTGGCTCACTCTTGACTGCCAGAGAAAAAGAACTCCAGCCTTCCGTGACTGGCATTCAGACCCAGTAGAACAGTGTTTAAGATGTGTGGAGTCCCCAGTTTGTTGGCCATGCCATCTGGAACTACCTGGGAGGTGACTTTCTGTAACACCTGGCAGCTCCTTGGTTTCCTCTTCTTGCAATATACTCGATTGCTTAGACTGTCTTTTTGGTATTTTTCTTGGAGGTCGCCGGTAAAACAGAATTTGGTTCAACGGGTTCCCAAGCCAGCTAAAAAAGCCCGCCGGGAAAAACGGGAGCCGTCCCTCCCCAGCAACTTGGTGAAAAAAATGTTCACCCACTACGTCAAGATGCCAGTAACCAAAGAGGCCTTGCAAGTTGTGGATAGGTGGTGAGTCATCACGATCCCTTGTGGAGAAAAGAGGTTTGCCAACTACGCTGAGCTAAGAGAAAACCTAAAACGTGTGGCGCAGCCTCGTTCTGTTGTCATGCCTGGGTTTCTTGCCAAGAAGCAAATCTGCTCACGGGGATTGAATTGCGATCAGACCTTTGAAGGTTTCTTGAGGGGGTTTTGCATTGCAACCTGCCTTCCAAGGGGAAGGGAGCAATGCTGCAACTCTCCCAACTGACTTTAGGCTTCCATTTTTTTTCCAGCGTGAATGTCTACTTCAAGCATCTGAGCAACGACCTGGAAGCCTACGCGAATCATGCTCGACGGAAGACAGCAGAGGCAGCTGATCTGGAGCTCCTCATGAGGCGGTAAGGGTGGGGTGGGGTTGCAAGGTCTCGAGAGCCCTGCATCAACCCAAGAAGAGATCTCCGTGAAGGCTTCCCCACCATAATGCTCTTCAGATGTTTGGGGGCGAGAACTTCTAGCCACTACAGCTCTTGGGAATTCTGGCTGTCCTGATCACAATATATTTGGAGAGCACCAGGCTACTGATAGTTGTTCTTAAGACTAGAGGAGGGCTCTTCCTCGGCTGTTTCCTTGCTGTTTTAACAGCACGGGTGGGAGATTTAATGTTTCTCCACTCTTTGCTTTCTTGAGAAACAGCTGAACAATAGCGGAGAGAACTGTGAGTGCAGAATTGTAGTAATTACAGCAAAGAAGAATACAATACTGGATTACAGGTAGTCCTTGGCCTACAGCAGTTCATTTAGTCACCGTTCGAAGTTATACAATGGCACTGAAAAAAAGTGACCATCATTCACACTTATGACCATTGCAGCATCCCCATTGCATGGTTTATTTTCGGATGCTTGATAACTGACTCACATTTATGATGGTTGCAGTGTCACCGGGGTCAGGTGATCATCCCCGTTTGCGACCTCCTGACAAGCGAAACCAGATTCACTTAACAACGGTGTGACTTTAACTTTTAACAACTGCAGTGATTCAGTTAACAAATAATAACTTTGCCATTGTACGTGTATACACACTATACCCATACAACGAAATTCACTTAACACCCAAAGACCAGGTCCAACACACATAACAATCCCCACACACACTTCCACCCACCACAATTCCCCACCCCTAAACCACCCAAACATCCACACAACAGACCAAGTAATTCTGTCCAACAGCTCACTGATGGTGGCCCTTTAGTTCATTCTTGAGTGCAATTATAGCTCTGGGATAAAAACTATTCAGAAAACGTGTGGTTCAAGTTCTAATTGTTCTGTGTGTGATGAGAAAAGTTGTAAAATGGGGCAAAACTCACTTAACAAATCTCTCACGTAGGAACCTAAGTTTTGGGCTCCATTGTGGACGTAATTCGAGGGCTACCTATAGCTCAGGACAGTTTACAGAGCCCAAACTGGAGGGGCATGGGCTCTTGCTGTAGGATTTGTTGGAAAGAGGCGAGCACTATCTGATTCACAGGCGTGCTTCTTTTGGTCTTGTTCTCTTTTGATCCCTTTCTCCACAATCCAGGCAAGGACTGATAACAGACAAGACGCCTCTAAATGTGCTGGTCGAGCGACACTTACCTTTGGAGTACAGGAAGCTGCTAATTCCTATCGCCATAAGTGGAAACAAAGTGATCCCTCAGAAGTTGAAGTGAGAAGCTGAACCACTTGGATGCCAGAGACAGAACATTTCTGGTTTGGAAATAAGCAGTGGAGGAAGGAGATCTCCTAAGGCTCTGGACTAGAACGGATGGAGATTTGTCCATTAGACAAAATCATTTACACGGCATTTAACTTAAGCACCGCACCTTCTCAGAAACAAGCTGAATTGCACTTACTGTGTCTTGGTGACTGCAGTACAGGAGGAGCCTTGTTTTTCTGTCTGTACCAGAGTTGCAAGTTATATTTTGTAAAAAAAATAATAATTCTATATTACTTTGGAATAAAACTGTTTTCTCTGTATTCTTGTTCTCAAGCAAGCAAAAACCTGTGGTTTTATGCCAATTTTACTAAACCTTTCTTTGTAGCCTGAAGATATTTGACTTAAAACATTTTTGTAATTTTAGCTATTTTTCTTCCATGTCTTAGATTATAAATAAACATCCAAACTTAGCTAGATGCAGTTCTTAAGTAGAGTTCAATAAATCAAGCTGCAGGTGATCCATGTCAGTCATGCAGCTATTCAATTACGCGTATTCCGGACATAGTCTATCCTGATAAACAGATTTGTGTACATAAATTTATCCAACATATCCATTTCTCCAGCTGAGACTTACATGGCAACTTTGGAAGAACAGCATAAACTATTCTCATAACAGCAGGTTCCTTTCACATGCATTGGATTAAAAAAATGGACAAAATGAAATTTTCCCCATCCCTAATAAATTCATGTCTGTTGCTCTGCAACATACTGGAAAAAGAATCCTCTAGCACAAAGTCCTTTGATGTCAGAGATAGAACGCTTATAAGGAGAAGTTTATTTAATCGTTTATTGCATCTTAACATCATTGTTTATATACAATGCATTTTTAAATCACTAATCTGGAAACCAGCAATTTTCAAGACTCGGTAAGCTTCCCTTCCTGTTTCAGTGCAAACTGGAGTTTAGAAAAAAACATGCTGAAGTGCCAAGGAAAAAAAAATGGTTGTTTGGCTTTGTAATTTCATTTCGCTACCTCTTCATTTGCTTGGCTGCCCTGGTTTAATGTAAACTTTTCTACACTTTCTAGCCCACAGCTGGGCTGCAGATAGTTCAAAAGTTCTAAGTAAAACACAAAACTTCTGAAATTGCATAAGGTTTAAATTATTTTAACATCCAGTTGCCTGAACTGTCATTTTATCATTTCTTCATGGGTTCCGGTGGTTGAATATTTATGGGCACAAGAGAAGAAATACTGGTACTTTTTGCAAGCAAACCTGAAGCTCTGCCAAATTCACCTCAAACGCTTCCTGCACGAGTGGAAATTAGTTACCCAATCTGAGAAATGGGATGCTCCAAACTAAATGCTCTGCGTGGATTTTAAAAGGCATTTTAATACACTGGATTTTGTAATCACTTTTAAGCTTTATCTAAGCCTAAGGAAATCAACCGGGATCACAGCTTTGCTCCTGGGACTCAGTTAACCAGCTGCAGTTCTGTTCTCAGTTCTACCTCAACAGATCTTTATTATTTCAATGAATCTCGGGGGAGAACAACTGGGTTGAGTCAGATCCCGGAATGATCTGTTTCTTCGGCGGTGTGAGGTGGGGGCGCATGCTGCGGCTGTCCCACCGCCGCCCCTTGCCTGTGGATATCTCCCGTCATAAGCCTTTGCATCAGGATTTCTATGGGAATGGAGACGGCAGGGTCCAGCTGCTCTTTGGGAACTTGGTAGGCATAACTGAGGTAAGATTCCAAGGTCTGCTCAGTTAAGCCGTGGTCAATTATGCAGAAAGCTGCCCTCAGATCATCGGGCCTCACATCCCTGGGAAGAAGAAGAGAGCAAAACTATAAAAGCTGCAGGATCTTATGGTCAAACCTGCATTCTAAATCTAGCATTCTATTTTCGGAGTTGCCCATTTATAGTTGACACAGCTTGTTCCTCCCAAGTTTATTTCAACACCCCCCACACCCCTTAATTTAAGAAATTAAACCTCTTTGGCCAAAAAAATGCTTTTAAAAGTAAAAAAAAAAAAAAAAGCCTCCAATGATTGTGCGGCTCAGCTGGGACCGTCAGAGGCTTTTAAAAGAAAAATAAACCCTCTTGACGATCAGGCAACTCAGCTGGGATCCTCAGAGGCTTTTAAAAGCATTTTTTTACAACCTCTTCAGCCGATTGTACAAAAAATGGTTTTAAAAGTTTTTTTAAAAAAAGTTGGCCACGCCCACCCAGTCACATTACCCCCACCACCACCAAGCCACTCCCAGAGAACCGATAATAACAAATTTTACATTTCGCCACTGCTTGGGGGGGGGGGCATCGGGATAGGGGACTATAAAATGTAATGCTTTTAAAACTTCAGGTGTGGTTTCCTGGCTCAATCTCCTTTGTTGAGATCTGCTGGGAAACCCACCCTATTTTGCAAAATTGCTTTTATTATTTTCTTTTAATAAGATCTCTTTGTTTTCATCGATCCATGCCTGTTGGTTGAATTCATTTCCAACAACGCTCATATACTCACACCACAGTTCCTAGTTCAGCACGTAGATCATTCAGATAGGTCTGTTTCTCGGTCACATATTGGTTCCTAAGTTTTGTAATTAGGGGTTCTGTTTTCCCTTCATCGTCCTGTAAATGAATGTTAAGTGCTGTAGCGGCATGTAAGTTCATTGTTGCTATTGAGCATTTCTCTTCTCTCAACCGTTGGCAATTATTCAACATTACAATGAGCTTGGTTTTTTTTCCCTCACTGAAAGAACGCAGAGGATTCACTAGCTGGGTTTACATAATTTTGAAAACTAAGGCTTGTTTAACCGTGGTTTACTGAATAAATTACAATTGTCTGGGCTTGTAAAACATGGATATGTGTCTTGTCATGCGAAGCCCTTTGGTTTCCCACCGGGAGCAAAATCCCACATGCTGACATGAGAAAACTGAACAGTGAAATAACTAGAAGGAATATCATTTTATTTAATGAAATTGTTCTCCGCTCACCCACTAATACAGATGGGCCAAAATCTTGTGAGATTTTTTTTTCCCACTAAGAAATGTAAATAATATTTCTCAGTGTTAGGCCCAGTTGTAGAAATCTAGTCGTCTTACACGTCCGTCTCCCCACCCCATCATAAATACTGAACTGCTTCTTATCCAATGTTCCAACTTACCTCTAAGAATAACAGCTTGTACATAATACTACCAACATTTGGCTTGAAGCCCGCTGCATCAAGTAACTCCAGGATCTGTTCGTCTGTTTTTAGTGGGAAAGCTGTCTTCAAGGCGAGCCTGTTGGCGAGAGAAAGAAAACATACTGTATTAGTTTTGAATATCTAGGCACAACTTTTTTTTAAAAGGGCTAATATTCCTTACGTTAGCCTGTTCAAAAAGGGGACAGACAACGGTATTCAATGTCTTGACACTTTTCTTTCCCCAAAGCTGAACAAACAGCTGTGGAAGATGCTGGCTTTCCCTTACCCTTTGGCCACAGATTTTTGTGTGTGTGTATGTGTATATATATATATATATATATATACACATATATACATATATGTAGGTCTTTGATTATTCGGGTCTTCTCCCACGTAAAATTGGAAGTATCTTGGCGACGTTTCGACGAAGTCTCATTCGTCATCTTCAGGCTGGTGTTCTCGGCTTCGTGCTTCCAGCAATGCTCCTGGAAGCACGAAGCCGAGAACACCAGCCTGAAGATGACGAATGAGACTTCGTCGAAACGTCGCCAAGACACTTCCAATTTTACGTGGGAGAAGACCTGAATAACCAAAGACCTACACACACACACACACACACACACATATATAAATATATATATATAAATATATATATATATATATATATATATATATATATATATATATATATATATATATATATAAATAAATAAATATATATACAAGTCTCACAACAGACAGCAAAATGCTGGTTTGATGTCTGATGAAGCTTAGAAACTAGTGAATGAAGTTTCACTGAACGATGGCTGTATAAAGATCTTGATTTATGTAGGAAAAACCTGGCTGAGAGAAAAATACACATAAAGACCTACGAAAAGAGAATAGAATTGTATGTATGTATGTATGTATGTATGTATGTATGTATGTATTTCTCTTTAGCCAGGTTCTTCCTACATAAACCAAGATTTTTCTGCAGCCCTAGTTCAGTGAAATCCCAATGCACCAATTCAATGAACTAGGGCTGCAGAAAAATCTTGGTTTACGTAGGAAGAACCTGGCTAAAGAGAAATACACATAAAGACCTACAAAAAGAAAAGAAAAGAATATATATATATATATATATCAATCACACATTGCTCCTAGAAGCACGAAGCTGAAAACACGAGCCTGAAGATGACGAATGAGACTTCGTCAAAACGTTGCCAAGACACTTCCAATTTTATGCGGGAGAAAACCCAAAGGGAGATAACCAAAGACCTATATATATATTGATACAGATTAGGTAGGTAGGTAGGTAGGTAGGTAGGTAGGTAGGTAGACAGACAGACAGACAGACAGATAGATAGATAGAGACTGACAGATTAGAGACCGAGATGATACAGTAGACAGAAATTAGAGACAGATTGGATGGATGGATGGATGAATAGATAGGGATGATAGAGTGAAAGAGATAGAGATGGAAATAGAAAGGGATAGATAGATAGATAGATAGATAGATAGATAGATAGATAGATAGATATGGATGATAGAGTGAAAGAGAGAGATATAGAGAAATAGATATAAAGAGATGGAAAGAAAGGGACAGAGAGAAAGAGATAGAGTCAGAGATAGAAATAGAGAATAAATAGAAAGATTGAGAGATATATACAGAGATAGAGATATATAGGTACCGTGTTTCCCCGAAAATAAGTCCGGGTCTTATATTAATTTTTGCTCCAAAAGACACATTAGGGCTTATTTTCTGGTTAGGTCTTATTTTTGGAGAAGTACAGTACTAAATGCATCCATCTGGCTGACAATCTTAACTGAGGCTTATTTTGGGAGTAGGGCTTATATTACGAGCATCCTGAAAAATCATGCTAGGACTTATTTTCCGGTTGGGTCCTATTTTCGGAGAAATGATAGGATTGGAATCACAGTGAATACAGTGGGTATTGGGAAATTTTACTTCCTCCTGTTACTTTTTGGCCCTAATTTTGCTTCTTATGTGCCCCTGAAAAGAACAAAGCTACCTTAGCTTTCTAGCTTTTTATCCACAGGCTGGAAGGCTCCTTCCCATTTATCCCACTGCAAGGAGAAAACTGTATTTCATATCAGATATAAGATATTTGGCAACAAAACTTGGATTTGAACAACATACTAAATCTTTTGATAATCTGCACTAGATTATCACTGTGTGGCCAGGATATAGTTTTTGAAATTATTTAATATTTGAAATATTAAAAACCCCAAACATCACCGTATATCAGTTTAAAATATATGCATATTTTTAGGGCTCCAGTTCTGGTTTATTGTCCTGTTGCAGGTGCAGCTATACAGTGGCTCTTACATGAATTGCTCCTCTGTCAACTGGCCAGTATTTTCGGTATCGGCAATAGTCAGTTCTTTTAACAAATTGTTAAGTTCCAGGAGGTGACTGTGATATACTCCCTCATCCACCTGCGAAAGAGATGGCAGAAGCATTTAAGATGAAGCATCCCCACCCCCAAATCTGGATCATCAGTCCCATCTTCCTTAGCCAGCATGGTTACCCTCTGGGGAGTACACAAGCAGCGACATGTTCATTCAAGCATCTTGTAATGAACCTTCCTATGTTGATGAGCTGGACCATGGAAATCCTATCAAGAACTACTGTTCCCCCCCCGAAAATAAGACCCTGTCTTCTATTTTTTTGAACCCTGAAATAAGCGCTTGGCCTTGTTGCCATGCGCTCAAAAGCCCGATTGGGCTTATTATCAGGGGATGTCATATTTTGGGGGAAACAGGGTAAAGTTCAGCAGGTCAAGCTATTTTTCTCCAGCAATGGCAGAGTTAGGCTATTTATTTATTGAAACCACAGGTAGGAGTCAGGTGCTCTGGCTGTTATTTTCATATGGCACATTGCAAAGGAAAACACTAGCTGCAGCGATATTTTTCTTTCCAACAAAACCTCTGGAGTCAAGTAGGCCTCACAAAGATCCTTACTAAAAATATTATGTTGGTACAATTATGATTTACTTACTTGGAAATTTTTTCCATCCAAGCAAGGAAAAAAAAAAAGAAACAACTAAAGACTGACCACATTTGGGGGAGGAGGAGTAGGTGGGACAGGAGGTAAATGAGTTTGTCTTCTGTTTCACAGCTGCTTTGTGCTGATAGCTATGGTGCTGTAGCCATTTTGTGAACAGCCAAAGCTTTCCTGCAGAAATTACATTGTTGGGGTGACCATAACATACTTTGAACCCATTCCTAGGTTTTTCGGAGGTGAAGCAGTTGACTCCCCAATTTAAATTGAGAATTTTATTTAATCCAAATTGCTAATGCAGCTGTCCACCAGTCCTATTCCATCAATCCTATCTTGCAACTGCATCCATGCCTTTCGTCTCTTTTAATGCTTTTGCCCTTTTGCACAATATGCATGTTGATTATTATTTTTCTTGACTTTATTGTCTTAAGCTTCCCATGGATTGGAATCCATCACAAAATCCAATCCTAATTTGTCAAATTAAAAATAACTAATTTGCGCTATTTTTATCCTGCCCATTATTGATAATTTTTGGCTTTCATCAAGCTTCAAAATCCCATATTTATAATAGAACCCAGGCTAAGGAATTCTCCTGTTTTTATTTAACCTGTCAGCTGCCACCTTATGTTTGCTGGGCTTCAAACTGCTAGGCAGTGACAGACTGCTATGAACTGTGGCGAAGGGGAATGAAGTGGGGAAATAGAAAGTAGAGGCTGTACTTTCTCCAGAGGCTGCCTCAAGGTTTCCCAGCTGGAAGGAGAGAGCTGCATACCAACCTGTGCTTTGACTGACCATTATGAAAACATCTTGCATGAACTTTGATTACATTGGGATGGGGAATAAGAGACAGTAAAGGGGGGAAGGAAAAGTAGAACTTAGGGATTTCGGCGCGCAATTCTCAGTTCTGGTTATGTAATGCTGCAATACACTTGATCTCTAATAAAGCTGTACTGCACCGTTCTCAACAAATGGAGCCAAGGATGATTTTTATTTAGAGATGCAAGCTGTGTGCAGCATGACAGTACCATTGTCCTAAAGAAATCACCTGTGGAATGCACCGATTTATTTATTTCTTTATTATCCTAAGCAAGTAAGATACTCACATTTCCTGTCAGGACATTAAGAAACAAGGCCATCATTTCATTCGACCGGAAGAGTTTGAGGTTTTCATAGATGCTGTAAGTCCAGTCAAAAGCAGCAGATTCACCGTATTTTTTCTGAAAGAAGCTGAGGAAGAAATCGGAGAGGCTTGATTGTTTCCCTTTCTGTAGAAAAAAAGCAGAAGAGACACTCAAATTAAAGGCCAAATCTGATATCCTGAAAACGGTAGGCTTAAGCAATTATATTGGGGTGTAATTTATTTCAGTACAGGAGGCCCTCAATTTACGACCACAACTGGGAACTAAATTTCTGTGGTTAAACAAGGCATTTGTTAAGGGAGTCAGGCCTGCAGGTCGTTTGTTTTTGCTACTATTGTTAAGTGAATCATTGCAGTTAAGCAAATTTGGCTTGCCCCGTTAACGTTGCTTGTCCAAAGCCGGCTGGGAAGTTCACACATGGCAATCGCGTGACCCTGGGATGCCGCATCCATTGAAAATACATGCCGGTTGCCAAGCGCCCACATTTTGATCACCTGGCCATGGGGATGTGGCCATGGGGATGTGGCCATGGTAACAAGTGCCAGAACTGGTCACCACTTTTTTCAGTGCTGCTGTAACTTCAAATAGTCGCTAAACAAAATGGTTGTAAATTGAGGACTAGTTGTTCTGAAAGAAAGGAGGGTTTTTACTAAGCCTGAAGCATGTAGGGAGGGCAGAAAATGCCCCTTCCTCAACTGTTAAAACCCAACCTCCTCCTCACTGGGCCACAATTAAGGGGTGGGCTGCCTGAACCTCCAGTTTACGTCCGGCCTTCCATATTCTAGGATACAGACCCCAGAGCTCCCCCCACTCCCAAAGTGGCTGCTAAATTCTCTCTTGCTAATATGACCGCTTCACACAATGCAAGCAAAGACAGTTAATTGCGCTTTACTTTTAATGAATAATTGACATTTAAATCCAATTAGGTTAGATTTGGTTGATATCTTGCCTCCCACTTTTTGAAGTCTCTGATCCTGTGTTGTTCCTCCTCAGTCCTAAACCTTTTCTTCTCACCTAAGAAAGGGGGCTGCTGCTCCCTTATAGCCAGGTGAAGGTGACACAGGGGGAAAATGTATTTTTTTAAAAAACAAAACAACAAATTGCAATTTCTTGCTCTGGTCCTCTGCCCTTTTTTATGAGTCAAGGCAATTTCCTCAGAGGCCTACTTTCATTTTACCCCCATATCCATCTTATTGGGGTGGGGATGGGGGGCTGGCCTGAGAAACTTGACTCAAGTCACCCAGAGCACCCCATATTCAGTGGACTCCTGGATCTACTCAGGCTAAACCCAGCCCCTCCAGCTGACCTCCAGCTACGTTATCCTGGAGGTCAGCTCTAGAGCAGGGGTCTCCAACCTTGGCAGCTTTGCTGGCTGGGGAATTCTGGGAGTTGAAGTCCTCCAGGTGTCAGCACTTCAAGCTGCATTTACTCTAGTGTTGACATAAGAAGGAGAAGCGGAGGCGTCTGGAAAGGGACGTTTGACTTTTCACCTACTTATTTTCCCTGGAGAAAATATACCCTAGGAGATGGGATGGGAGGGGGGAAATTCCTTTGAGCTGGAGCAGTAGATTAGGGGTAGAGTGACTTGGAAGATGGCCAATGTGTGCAGGGGAGTGGGGAACGGAAAGGGAGGGTTTTGGGTCTGGAAGTCAGTGTTGGCTGCGATGGAGTTGGAGTTAGAATGTCATGAGTTTTTCTTCAAAGACTTTGTTTGAAATGCCATTTATTTGTGACGACCTCGAAACCTGACACCAGGCTTAAAGTTGCCAAGGTTGGAGACCCCTGCTCTAGAGAGACTCAGTTGCCCCTGTGGGAAGAGAGAGAGGAAAACGAAAGAGACCTGTTGATCTGATATAATTTTTTCCCTCCAGATCTCCCTCAGAAGGGCGATGACTTCCTTCTTGGTCAGCTTCTTGTTTCTAACGAGGCCATCACACCTCAGATACGGGGGAATCCTTTCGCTTCTTCCCTGTGGAAAAAAAGAACTGCCTACTGTGGGCAACCTCAAAAGCCCACTTAGATCAAGACAATCCATAAACCCAACTCCTGACATTATGCTGCTACACTGGAGTCCCACAGCTGTATCACAAAGCTGTAGAAGTGATAATGAGTGCACTTCAAAGGGCTTGTTGAGTGAGATCAGGCTATTATAAGATCAGCTACTCCTGGCTCTGAAGGATAGACAGGTCCATGATGACACAAAGATTTCCCAGTGTTCGGACCTAGGCTTCCTAAGAGCATGAAGCAGACTCCTTGTCCCGACAAAAAAACCTTTTTATTAAGTTACTGTGAATTCCTCTCATTCACATCCAGCAAAGTCTTTCAAGGAAGAATTTACAGTCACAGAATTTATCTGGCTAGGAGAGCTACCAGGCTGATATCTTCAAAACTTGGCAAGAAGTCTCTGAGAATCACAAACCAATTAGGCGAACTAATTGTCTCCTGCAAACTCCACTCCCCTTTCTCTCCTCTTTTATTCCCTCTGGGAGGGGCCATTCACTGTCCACCTGTGGCTTTACTCCTGAGTCGACCCTTGTTCTTTAGCTGTTCCCTTGGCAATTCTGTGCATGTCCACACTGGGAACAGGCTCCTGATGTTCTTCTGCCCCACTGACTCCGAAGGCAGCAGACAACTGTCAGATGGTCCTGGCCCCATCTCTGCCTCTGATGCAGAGCCCTCATCAGAGCCTTCCCCAGGCTCCAAGATTCGCCCATCTTCCTCCCCAACCTCCTCACTGTCCGAATCTGCTGCCAGATCCCCTGGCCGCTGGCAGGCCACAACACTAAGTAACCATCCTTCCATCCCCCCCACAATCCAGTCACAACTGACGGAGCTTCTTGGATGAGAAGCAAAAGATCTTCTTCTTCCTCAAAAAAACCACCAGTCCAGTTGCCTTTTGAAAAAAAGCACCCTTGAGACAACTCTGACCAGGATGACTGAGAATCTCCATAGACATTTCCCAGAACATGCTAATCACCAAGTGCATTTCAGCCAAGCTTGGAATGTTTTGCAAAGCCATTCATAATTTGCTTTTGAAGTAAAAAAAAATACATTTCTTTTTAAACTGGAATAAATTCCCTTTCTGATCTCCTCCCTCCCTTCCTTGCTCTGGAAGACCAAGAAGAAGAGATCTTTAAATTAGGAGTTCTTAATGCTCTCTGAGTTTAGTAGCTTAACTGCAGACATTCCATTATCCAAACTAGGTATAACATCAATAGTGCTAGATGTGATGATATTACCTAGTTTGGGAGAATGAAACGTCTGCAACGAAATAACCCAGCTCAGAGAGAACCAAGGATCTTGTATTTCAACCTTGAGCTACAAATATTCTCCTTTATAAAGGTAAACGTTCCTCTCGCACATATGTGCTAGTCATTCCCGACTCTAGGGGGCGGTGCTCATCTCAAAGCCAAAGAGCTAGCGCTGTCCGAAGACGTCTCTGTGGTCATGTGGCCGGCATGACTCAACGCCAAAGGCGCACGGAACGCTGTTCCCACCAAAGGTGGTCCCTATTTTTCTACTTGCATTTTTTACGTGCTTTCGAACTGCTAGGTTGGCAGAAGCTGAGACAAGTAATGGGAGCTCACCCCGTTATGCGGCACTAGGGATTCGAACCGCTGAACTGATCTTTCGATCGACAAGCTCAGTGTCTTAGCCACTGAGCCACCGCATCCCTAATAGATCTCCTTTATAGGCTCTCTAAATTGTTGGGATTAGACCAAGCTCTTTGGGGGAAGTGAACTTCAGAAACCCCCCTGAATTTCTATCTGTGGGGGAAGTCACAGAAGGACTTGCAAGCCCAACCATACCCGTCCGACGAAGGTATCGCGCTCTCTCAGGAGACCCCCGCCAATTTCCTCCAAAAGCACATCCAGCAGCTGGTCGCTTGTTTTGCCCACCGACAAGCTGTTCCAGCGCTCACTTCCACCGAGAACCACATCTGTAGGAAGAGGAATATAATATCAGGCAGGACAGGAATCTGAGATAAGGAGGAGCACTTTAAGGAGGGGTTCATATTTTTTTAATCACCCGCAGTAAAAAATATACAGTACATAACAGAAAGCTAGAATAAATACAGGTAGTCCTCAATCTACAATCACAGATGAGCCCAAAATTTTTGTTTGCTCAGTGAGAAATTTGTTAGTGGGTTTTGCCTCATTTTACGACTTTTCTGCCTGCGGTTGTTAAGTGAATCATTGCCGTTCTCAAATTAGTAACCCAGTTGTTAAGTGAATCTGGCCTCCCCGTCGACTTTGCTTGTCAGAAAGTCACAAAAGGGGATCGCACGACTCCGGGACACTGCGACAGTATAAATGTGAGTCAGTGGTCAAGGATCCTGATTGTAAATCTCGTGACCGGTGGGGATGCTGCAAAGGTCGTAAGTATGAAAAATGGTCACAAGTCCAGTGCCGTTGTAACTTCAAACGGTCACGAAATGAACTGCTGTAAGTCGAGGAGTACCTGTACAATATTGGTGTTCTGCGCCAGCTACGGACCCCAAAGAACGCAGCACACACAAAGTCTGTACAAACCTTTGTTTACTAAATTAAATCAGTCTTCAAACAAAGGCTGTTAATTAACTTTCTTAACAGCCTACAAGAATCCAAAGAATAAATAATCGTAATCTTACTATGGTTGGCAGAAAGCCCAGAAGCAATTTGCAGGAAACTGATAAGAGAACTAAGATCAGGACGCAAAGGAGAGTGAACGAAGTTGTTCCCTGCAAATTGCCTCGGTTGTCGTCCTTCCTTAAATAGGCTAAGAGAGTGGCCAATTAGCCCCAAGCCTTACTCTCAAGGAGACCTCCTCCTGAGGAGCCACTCCTGCCTTTTGGCAGCTCTGCGCGCCCGTGCATCGAGAAGAGGCTCCTTCTCTTCTTCCTCTTCACCCATGGAAGCTTCTGGAGGTTCTGAAGGCCCTGGCTGAATCCCCGCCTCTGGCACCACATCTTCTCCAGCCTCCTCATTGTCCGACTCGAGCGCCGGCTGCACAGGCTGCTGGCCCAGCACCATACCAGCCTCCTCGCTGTCGGAATCAGCTACTAGCTGCACAGGCCGCTGACGGGCCACAACAATCGGTTGCACTAAATTGTACCTCCACATTTGTTCCAGTCAGGGCGAGGTGTGGACGTCCGCTGGACGTTGATGAGGTCATTGAAGTAGCGGTCTCGGTCCTCTGCAACTTGTTTGTGTATATCCAACAGGATCTCATATTCGTCACTAAGGTCATCAAAATCTTTTTGAAGGATTGACAGCTGAAGGGCAAGGAAGAAAGGATGAGAATGAGCACAAGATCTGAAGGTTCTGGGTAAGTGATCTTTTGGACTGGGGAGGTGGGAAAGAATTAAAATATCTCCCGGGAAAATTGTTAAAATCAGAAAATAGAGAAGAGAACTACAAACAAACTCCGATCGGGTGTAAATCGAATTAGAAGAATCTTTTTCTACACAAGGAGATAGATTTGCTGGTTTCTAGTTAAGCTCCACCTCTAGAGTGAGTGGAAAGGGCAGCCTCCATAATGGAGAATTTGCCAATTTCCCTATGTTCCTTCCTTAGGTACCTTATCAGCCAAGTCATTATATACACACACACACACACACACACACACACACACACACACACACACACACACACACACACATACATATATATATATATATATATATTATTGAAAAAGTTTTTCAAATACAGATTTTTCCCCCTTTTTTCTCCCCCCTCCTCCCTAACCCCCCCTCACCACCCCTCCCCGTGACTTCTTCAAAGTAAAATCCAAATTCATAACAGATTATATAATACTTTACCATTCCCTTACTCCATCCCCCAAATACTGACCCTTTCTTTCTAATAATACTATTATATCCCCCTTTTACTATACATTTCAAAATAACATTCTACTGTAACATTGTGTAATGACTTCTGATTTAACATAGTAATATTATTATAACTCCCAATTTAGCAATAATCTACCCTTTTTCTCCTCCCCCATACATATATCTCTTAAATCAAACCTTTTATGTATATTAATATAACATCTCAAAACAACCTTCCACTTTAAAACTATATAATTCAAAGCAGCCTTCCACTATAAAACTATATAATAAATCCTAATTTAACATTTATTCCACTCATAGTTTGTCCATTTCCTCCACTTCCATAAATATATCTCTTAGACATCTCTTTTCTTAAACTAAACCATCAATAAACTAGCCTGTCTAGGTACCTTATCAGCCAAGTCATTATATTTTTGTTCCTGCAGTTCAAAGTCTCTTCTGGGCACGACATCTCCATAGTTTGCCTGCATGGTATTCAAGTCTATTTGAGCTTTGGTGAGGTCCTGGCGGGCAACCCTCAGTGCGACCTTCAGCTTCACTGTGTCCTCATCTAGAACATCCTCTAGAAGAGAAGAAAGAAGTCCAGGAGGGGCCAAGGGACACTCGAAAAATCACACGTAATCGGGAGAACCTTGACCCTTCAGATCACTAGGCAGAAAAAAAAAATCCACTGGCAATCGGTCAGGAATCAAGGACAGGGGATAATGGATAACTCCCACGGAGAGGGTTCGCAACTTAGGCGTCCTCTTGGACTCACGGCTGTCTTTAGAAGAACACTTGACGGCTGTGGCCGGGAGGTCTTTTTATCAGGTTCGCCTGATTCGCCAGTTGCGTCCCTTTCTGGATCGGGACTCGTTAAATACGGTCACTCATGCCCTCGTCACTTCACGCCTGGACTACTGTAATGCTCTCTACATGGGGCTCCCCTTGAGGAGCACCCGGAGGCTCCAGCTGGTCCAGAATGCGGCCACGCGGGTAGTTATGGGAGCAGCATGGCGCTCCCATGTGGCTCCCCTCCTGCGTGAGCTGCACTGGCTCCCTGTGGTCTTCCGGGTGCGCTTCAAGGTCTTAGTTACCACCTTTAGAGCGCTCCATGGCTTAGGACCGGGGTACTTACGAGACCGCCTTCTGCCACCAATAGCCTCTCACCGCCCAGTACGCTCCCATAGAGAGGGGCTTCTCAGGGTGCCGTCAGCCAAACAGTGTCGACTGGCGGCCCCCAGGGGGAAAGCCTTTTCTGTGAGGGCACCCACCATCTGGAACGAGCTCCCCCCAGAGATACAGAAGATCCCGGATCTGCGCACTTTCCGCCGTGCCCTCAAAACATTCCTGTTTCAGCAGGCCGGCTTGGCCTAACTTTCCCTTTATATTGCTTTTGATTTTATTTTAAACTGGGATGTCTTGAATTATCTAGGACCAGTGTGTTTAGTATATTTTAATTGGTTTTTTTTTAACGTTTGTATTACATGTATTTTTATCGTTCGCTGTTCACCGCCCTGAGTCCCTCAGGAATAGGGCGGTATATAAATTTAATAAATAAATAAATAACCTAATATCCAAACCAGACACTGCATGAAAGGTAAATCAGTGCTAGGGTTCCGATGAGCATGATTGCAACTGTGCGAGCTTGTTGGCTGATTGTCAACCCAGTGTCCCAACCAGGTGAGCCACTGGGCTCCTTGGCAGAGGTTGATGAACTAGTGGGAAAAACCGAAGCTCTTTCTTCTACCTTGTTCCTTGGTGAGCCTCAGTTCTTCCTTCTGACGGTACATTTCGTTGAGGTCCAAGAGTAATAGCTTGCGGGCATCACACTCATTGAGATAACGAAGATATTCCTCGGCCACTGTCTTTCGCAGTTTAGCCACCTGTACAATGGGAGAACGGGGGAGAGATGGAGGCCACATCGTTAAAAGTGACATTTTCATTTCAATAGGGGGACCTTATTCTGGAACTGTTCTGCCCCAGCTACGGACCCCAAAGAACGCAGCACACACAAACTCTATACAAAGCTTATTTTACTCAAATAACTTAGTCTTTATCAACCAAAGGCTGTTAATAAAACTGTCTAAATAGCCTACCAGAATTCTAAGATAAGGTAATCACAGTTTTCCTAGAGTTGGCAGAAAGCCCAGAAACAATTTTGCAGAGAATCCAGACACGAAGGAGATTAAACTAAAGTTGTTCCCTATAGTTTGCTGCAAGCGGTGTTCCTCCTTAAATAGGCTAAGGGAGTGGCCAATTAGCCCCAAGCCTTATTTATGATTCTTGCAGTATACAGGTCCTCAATGGAAGGCAGGTTGGTAATAATTGTTTTTTCTGCAGTTCTAATTATCCTCTGAAGTCTGTATCTGTCTTGTTGGGTTGCAGAACCAAACCAGACAGTTGTAAAGGGTTACAATCATATATTCCATATGTATTGCTCCCTGTGCCTCTCTTCTTATCCTGCTTTTCTTTTAACAAAGTTAACAATGGAGACCTGGGGAAGGCAGCCAGAAGAGTTTTGAAAAGGCACAATTGTGCTTAGCAAAGATGCTACAATCCAATTTCTGAGGTTCAGGTGATTAAAAAGATGAATGGGGCCAGGAAAAGACTCACCTGCGTCTCTAGCGAACATTTTTCCTCCTTCATTTTGTCAATCAGCTTCAGCAAATAGAGCCGTTCCTCCTTCAATTTCGCTATTTCAATTTTCTCCTGCTCTTGAAAAGCCAGGATTTGCTGAGTACATTGATCAGAGGCTGTGACCAAAACACCGTTCACTGATTCTAGAGTGTAGATTTTTTCCTGCAAATGGGCTAGAGGTAAACAGAGACGCATCTCCGAGTTACTGAAAGTCACAGACCTTTACTTTTACTTTACTTTACTTTTATTTGATTTATATACCACCCTACTCCCGAAGGACTCAGGGCGGTGAACAGCCAACAATAAAATACATACATACAAAATTTAAAAAACAGAAATAAAATTGAATTAAATAGTTTGGCCCATATATGACCTGTGGATCATATGGCCTTTTAAGAGCGCTGGGTTTAAAATGATCTTAATCTCTGTCTGCTATTGGTATGGAATCTGCTCAGAACCCACTGTGAAAATTAGCCAGTTCAATATCACATTTACTAAAATGATGTCATAGCACTCTTTACCTATAGTTGATTCATACTCCCTCTTGATGGAAGCCAACAAAGGTTTGTAAGTCTTGAATTCTTCCATGAAACATTCAAATACTTCTCTATAAGGCTAAAAATAGGAGTGGGGGAAGGGGAAAGAGAGAGAGAAATAAAAAATATATGCTGGCTGGGGAATTCTAGAAGTTGACACCCATACATCTTCGAATTGCAAAGTTTGAGAAACACTGCATTAACAGTGTTGTTTTAGTCAAACTACAGAGGGCCTCTGGATCCACTTCTTTTGCCTTTAAAGAGATTCTTGGTGGAGTTAAATAAATACAGCTATATAATAGGGATAGGCATTGCATTGAAAGCCAGTTTGATGTAGTGATTAAAGTGCTGGGCCAGACACCAGGAGACGGTGAGTTCTAATCCTGCCTTAGGCATGGAAGCCAATTGGGTGAGTTTGGGCCAATCAACAGGAGATGGTGAGTTCTAGTCCCACTTTAGGCATGGAAGCCAATTGGGTGACTTTGGGCCAATCAACAGGAGATGGTGAGTTCTAGTCCCACCTTAGGCATGAAAGCCAATTGGGTGACTTTGGGCCAATCAACAGGAGACGGTGAGTTCTAGTCGTAGGACTAGAACTCACCGTCTCCTGTTGATTTGCCCAAACTCACCCAATTGGGTGAGGCATGACAGCTGGCTGAGTGACTTTGGGCCAGTCACTCTATCACACCCACCTCAAAGGACTATTGTTATGGGGAAAATAGGAAGAGGGTGGTGTATTATGTATGTTCATCACCTTAAGTTATTTATAAATAAAGGCGGGATTAAAAGAAATCTAATAAAGAAATGCATTTGGTCTCTAGGAGGTTGAATTAGTGTTTTGGGAAGGCAAGACCTGCAGTTAGCATGCCAGTGATTCAGAGGGCCATGTCCTAGCCATAAAAAAGCTTGAATTTCTATTTTTTTTTCTTTTAGTTTCCTCCTTTCCAAGTCAAGAAGGAGTCTTTATTTTTTGGTTCTATGTGTTTTAACACCAAAGAATTAAAAACGTTCTTACAGCACGCCTTCTGGTTTTTATTTGTAACTCAGAATAGCAAAAAGCCGCACTTACGTTTAGCAACTATTGTCAAAGATATTCCTTATAGACCAGGGGTCGGCAACCTTAAACACTCAAGGAGCCACAAAGGTCCTAACCGAAAGCCCCCATTCAATTCTGGAGGCGACCGGAAATCCGGTTCCCCCACCATAGTCTCCTCCTAGCACAGCGTCCTTTTTCCTCTACCTGTCCTAACCGAAAGCCCTATCAATTGTGGAGCCGACTGGCGACAAGGAGCCGCAGCAGAGGGATGAAAGAGCCACATGCGGCTCCAGAGCCACAGATTGCTGACCCCTGTTATAGACCAATCATGGCTCCCTGAGCCCCAAGGTTTCAAGCTTTCTGCATCCCCTGCAGAACCCTCCTTCTCAAACCTGGAGCTTAAGTTCTTGAACTTTTCCTTTGGTCAGGTCGAGCGCTTTCAACTCTGTCCGCAAATAGGACTCCAGCTCTTCAAGGTAACGTGGCTTGGAAATCGGCATGAGACGTTTGCTGGCGCTGAAAGGCAGAATATTAGCATTTTGACGGGATATTACCTTTTGCCCAGGTTGAACATTCACGACATTATTGCCACAATGACAAACGTGACTTATGGAAAGATAAACCACAAAGCCCCCCCAGGAGATGTAGATAGTCGAAAGTCAAATGCTCAAAGCTAAGTCAAGTCCGCCTTCTGGATGGAGAGGACTGCTGGTTTGAAAGAGGGGTAAAAGAGGCCATTTATGTTAACACTGAGCAGCCCCTCTCTCAACAGAGGGGGAGGGATAAGACCAGGAGTGCTATTTAGGAGGTTCTGGAGAACCGGTAGTGGAAATTTTGAGTAATTCGGAGAACCGGCAAATACCAACTCTGGCTGGCCCCAGAGTGGGGTGGGAATGGAGATTTTGCAATATTCTTCCCTCAGGAGTTGGGTGGGAATGGAGATTTTGCAGTATCCTCCCCCTGTCACGCCTACCAAGCCATATCCACAGAATTGGTAGTAAAAAAAATTTGAATTCCATCACTGGATAAGACCACCACACCTATCTCCAATGCAATCCTTTTACCAGTTCCAAGAAGATTGCATCCTGATTTAGGTGATCCCGAGGGCACAGATTAACTCCCAAATGGCCTCAGGAGCTCTCAGAGAGAGTGCTAATGACCAGATGACTGCAAAAAATACAAACCTTCCATTCGGGGATTTGGGGACCCCGCCCCAAATCCTGTGAAAACTAATCCTTTCATAGCAATGGTAAAATGTAAAATTTGTTAATACCAGTTCTGTGGGTGTGACTTGGTGGGGGTGGGTGGGTGGGCGTGGCCAACTTCTTTAAAAAAAACTTTTAAAAGCATTTTTTCTACAACCTCTTCTGCTTTTAAAAGGCTCTGATGATCCCAGCTGAGCCGCGCAAACATCAGAGGCTTTTTTTAAAAAAACTTTTAAAAGCATTTTTTCGGCAGAAGAAAAAATGCTTTTAAAAGTTAAAAAAAAAAGCCTCTGATGATAGTGGGGCTCAGCTGGGCATGGGGGGGGGGCAGGGATTTTTGCTACCGGTTCTCCGAACCACCCACTGCCATCGCTATCCGGTCCGAACCGGGAGCATTTCACCCCTGTTCCATAGCCTTCCTGCCAGAACTGATGGAACTTCTTGGGATGAGAAGTACAACATCTCGGTTTCCTCAAGGGAAAAGAAAACAGTCCAGTTGCCTTTTGAAAAAAGCACCTTTTGAGTCAAAGTCTCTTTCTAGAGAAGAATTCCAACTGGGACAATTTCAGACTTGTAAAAAATTCTTGGCATCCTGTGGCATGAAAGTTTTGTTCATAAACTGCACCTTGGTGGCGCAGCAGACTAAAGCACTGTTAAGTAACACTAGCTGCCTGCAATTACTGCAAGTTCAAATCTCACTAGGCTCAAGGTTGACTCAGCCTTCCATCCTTTCGAGGTAGGTATAATGAGAACCCGGATTATGGGGGCAATAAGCTGACTTTGTATAAAATAGAACACCGCTTAGAGGGGGCCGAAAGCCCTACTAAGCAGATATTTATTTTTTATTTTTATTTTTATTTTATTTTTTTATATGCCGCCCTTCTCCGGAGACTCAGGGCGGCTTACAATGCGTTAAGCAATAGCCTTCATACTTTTGTATATTTTGTATATACAATTTTGTATATACAAAAGTATGAAGGCTATTGCTTAACGCATTGTAAGCCGCCCTGAGTCTCCGAAAAAGGGCGGCATATAAATCGAACCAATAAATAAACAATAAATAAATAAAATAAAGCCCATGGCCCATTTTCCAAAACTGCCATCCATTTTTTTCCGTAATGTGGTGGCAGGGATAGATGTTTAAAATACATGGGGGGGTAACTCCAATTAACATTGGATTTAAACATCCAATTTTTGCTGTTTTTTTGTCCCGGGCTCAGTATATGGAAGGATTGTAGGTCTCAAAAATGTTACACCCCACTTCGCTGCCTTTTGTGCTTTTCACAGCCTCTCCCAACGTGTTAGGAATTTAAACACCTGTTTTTAAAGCAACGCCTCGGGAGCTGCGAAATTACTAGTTCGAAGTCTCTAGTAGTACAAGTAGTAGGGATGGAATGAAAAAGGGGAAGGGTATCATATTTCAGATTAGGCTTGTTTAGCCCAATGTTTTCTATTCATATTGGAAGGCATCTCAATTTTTTTTCCCAGACATCTTCTTTCCTGATCTGGTAGATTCCCAACCTGAAATGTTAAACAGCAGTTGCCAGCTGTTCCATTTTTAGTAAAAAGAAGGCAAAGAGATGGTTTAAATGAAAATCAAGAAATCAAGAGGGATATAATGATACCAAATGGTAATAGCTCTGTTGCCGACAGTCTGCGAAACCCCATTCCTTTGGTTCAATAAATCTTGCTAAAAAAACCTTCCAAGAATCTTGCTCGGAAGGAATCACTTTTGGTTGGAGGCAGCTGCCTAACAGTTTGACAGTAAGTATCTCTTGCAATCATATCCCTCCCTTGGAGATGCCAGGGATTCTTCCCTTGTAAATGCAGCAACTGCCCTACTATAGACTTACAACATCTTGCCCCATTAGCAGAGAATCTGCCTCTTCTGAACAGATGGGGGAAGATTAAGCCAGGGTTTTCTCAACCCAGCATATGTCACTTTGGAGCGTGATATCTCTTTTTTATATCCTTATTAAAGAAATTTTAAGAAAATTAAAAGTAGTCCTTGACTTACAACAGTTCATTTAGTGACCAGTCAAAGTTACAAGAACAGTGTACATGACCGTTTTCACACTAATGACCATTGCAGCATCCCCAGAGTCATGGGATCAAAATTCAGATGCTTGGCAACTGACTCATATTTAGGATGCTGACAGTGTCCCACCGGATCATGTGATTCCATTTTGCAACCTTCTGACAAGCAAAGTCAACTTAGCCACTGCAATGATTCACTTAACAAGTATGGCAAGAAAGGTCATAAAATGGGACAAAATTCACTTAACAAATGTCTCATTTAGCAATTTTTGGACTCAATTGTGGTGATAAGTCAAGGATTACCTCTACAAATGTTAAATAAATGGTTTCAGTTGAACATTGATGCTTAAAATTCTTTTATTGCTGTATTTATCTGAACCCCCAATTTCCTGCCTTTTTTTTTTCAAGTCTGGAAGCTTGACATGTCAATGCCCTATCCAGACCTACCTTTGCCAACCAGGGAGAGCACACGGTTTTCGGTTCTGAAGGATCCCTTGCCCTGGTTCATAGGCTGGCCAGGTAGACAAGTGGCTGCTACTTGAATGCACCTGAGGAAGGTTAAAATAGGCCAGTCACTTTTCTTTCCATAAACAGACTATTTCCTGGTCTGCAACTTTAGGATGCAACTCTAGGAACAATCACTATAGTTTATAAAATCCAAATGCAATAGATTTTGTTTTTGTGGGGAATCCTAATACCAGATGAATTGTGTGCTTAGCAAAATGTTTTATAGGTGGCATATGCCACGTGAGAAATTAGCAAAAATGTTTAAAGAAAAATCAGCCAAATGTTGGAAGTGTCATCAAACACCAGGATTGTATTATCATATGTGGTGGACATGTCCGGAAGCTAAAAAGTACTGGAGTAGAATTAAGACTTGGCTGGAGGAAATGATACAGAAATGTATCGAATTTAAACCAGAACTGTTCCTATTGGGTATCCTACCTGAAAAAACTAGCGAGGAAAATGTTTATTTGATAATACATGTAATAAGAGCTGCAAGGATTGTCTATGCACAAAATTGGAAAGTAGAGAAAATACCTCTGGAAGAAGAGGTAATAAAAAAAATCTTAGATTGTGCAGAAATGAATTGATTAACCCTGATGATTAAGGATAGAGAAGACTCAGAATATTTTAAAATATGGAATTATTTTTATTATTGACTAGAGAAGAGACATAAATGACTAATTATATCAGTATGTATAAATATGTGATGAGTAGAATATTATGTTAGAGATGAATTGATATAATGGATTGGATAAGGATCAAGATAGAAGAAATAACAACTACATAGAAGAAGAAAGAACTTTGAAAGACAACACCAAAATGTCGCAGGGGAAAGATAACTGATGTATTAAATGTTTGTTTGTCTAAAAACTAAAAAACTTTAAAAAAAAAGAATTGTGTGTTTAGCGAATCTGATGTCCCGCTGTTAACCACTGGGATGAGGAAATTCATGGCCCCCCCATGCTCTAATTGTTTCTCCATAAAGTGGTCTTAGATGGAATAGTATAGTATTTCTCAGCCTTGACAACTTTAAGATGTGTGGTCTTCGGTTCCCAGAATTCCCAAACCAGCATCCTAGTGGGAAAATGCTGGGAACTGACGGCCATGCATCTTCAAGTTGCTGAGGTTGAGAAACACTGGCATAGTCCTTCAAAACAGAAGGCTGTTGCTGCTTGAAGCCAAGGAAAACATGACATCTTCTTTCACTGGCAGAATCTTTCTTCAACATTGGCATTATTTTCCACTGTACTCAAAGACAACAGATTAAGGGAGGGTGGGTAGAATGGTCTACTCTAGTATTTCTCAGTCTCACCTCAACCTAGTGTTTCTCAACTTTAAGATGTGTGGACATCAACTATCAGAATTCCTTAGCCAGCCATGTTGGTTAGGATATTCTGAGAGTTGATGTCCACACATCTTAAAGTTGGTAAGGTTGAGAAACACTGATGTACTCCAACATTTGCTACCGCCTCCTGGCATATGCTGTTGAAGAGGGCACCCTCATTTTTTTTGTCATGGTAGAGGTTCTCCTGTAAGGCCCACGATACTGAAGATTACCTGGTGTTTCCCAAGACGTGAGTATCTGAGCTGAAACCTGCTAGTTTAGGCCACAGAATTACGGAATCAGATGTTGTGGCACATACTGGCCTCTGCAAAAGTGAAAAGATTAGACTACCTAAGGTAGGGCTACTCACCACATATTTCTGTTTCTTCTGAGATGAGATCTTCACAATGGGCAAGTTTTTACCAGTTACACTTTGAGAAGATCGATGAAATGAGACCCTGCAGTACAGCAAGAAACAGGAGAACTTATGATCAAAGGGAGACTGAGTTACACAAGACTCTCCAATCCCAATTCACACCACTCTTTTCACTGCCCAAACTCTCAGAAACAACTACTGATAGTCCTCTGCTTGCAGCAGTTCATTTAGTGACCAAAGTTACATCACTGAAAAAGTGACTGAAAAAGCAGACTAAAGTGCTGTCAAGTAACACCAGCTGCCTGCAATTACTGCAAGTTCAAATCTCACCAGGCTCAAGGTTGACTCAGCCTTCCATCCTTTCGAGATAGGTAAAATGAGGACTCAGATTGTGGGGGCAATAAACTGACTTTGTATAAAAAAGAACACCGTTTGGGGGGGGGGCGAAAGCCCTACTAAGCAGGTATATACAAAAGTATGAAGGCTATTGCTTAACGCATTGTAAGCCACCCTGAGTCTCCGGAAAAGGGTGGCATATAAATCGAACCAATAAATAAATAAATAAATAAATAAATTTGAGTGTAAATATAGAATTAATGTTCTCTTCATTGCAGTTACCTTTTATCAACTTCTAGAGTGCCAGACCTAGAATATTAAGAGAGAGAGGTTAATTCCCCCAGGAACCTTATTTTTAAAAGCTCCAATTCAATTGCAAACGATGCAAACAAGGGCTCATTAATTAAGCATTGGCGAAGAAAAACCCCGATCACCAGCAACAGGTGGGCAGCCCATCCACTCTCCACCTGCAATCCGAATTACCCGCCGAAAACAGACCCAACTAGGTGGGCGGGGCGACCTTTTTTCCTCCAGCCAATCAGGAACGAGATACCTCCCACGGGGCGGCCCATGCAGAGACGTCGTGGAAGAAGGCGCACGCGCAGTGAGGTCACCGTAGGGGCGGGGCTTACGCGAACCCATCCTGACTGGCTGGAGGATAAAAAGGCATCCCCGCCCTTCCCTGGCTGGGACTGCTGGGAGTTGTAGTTCAGCCTCGCAGTACTGCGGCGCCACAACAACGCTACGCAAAGCCAAGGCCTGCAGGAGCCGACCGCTGAACGAAACCCGCCTCTTCGGCGTGACAAAGCTTCCCAACCTGGACGGGGGTTATTTGCTTACTTTCCTCACTTCAAGCGCCCTTCCGAAGCGGACTCACCCGATAAAAACGGAGGGGCGGGCCTCCATGGCCGCGGAGAGGGGAACAGCCGCGGAGGCTGTTGACGGAGGGTCGTCACGGCAACAGGCCCCGCCCCTCTCGCCGCTTGAGCTAGGCTGCCGCGCCCTCTAGAGGCGTCCAGCGGTAGCGGCGCAGGGCAGTTATTCACCGGGTGTTTTTTTTCCCACGAGACCCCGGGCATTTTTCGGCTTATCTGACCCTGGGATGTTTGCGCGGAGGATAATTAGCTTTTAAGGGGGGGGAAGGGGGGGCTAGGAGCCTTAACTGGCCGGTGCTGCGAGCACTTCGAGGAAGGCTTCCAAGGCGAATGCCCGCAAATTGGAGAACCCCCTAAATCCGAACCCCGAAGGGTCTTCCTTTTTCTCAACATTCGTGCTTCTGCAAAATGCAGCGTTTGCAAGGAGAAGGGAGGGTCCGTTTAAAATAGGCCTTTCCTAGAAAGCCTGTGTGTGTGTGTGTGTTTGGGAGGAAAGTTAATATTGTAAGAGGGTAAATATTGTCTTCGGGATTGTTTAGAGACGGATCTGGCTGGCTTGTTTCCCTTGATTCGCAGCTATTTGTGCGATGGGTTGGGTTTTTTTAAAAAACCAACCCATTAGAATATTTTTATGCACTGCTCAAAAAAATAAAGGGAACACAAGCAGGAGACATCCGAGATCTGAATGAATGAAATAGCCTTATTAAATACTTTGTTCGTTACATACAGTAGTTTTGTGTTCCCTTTAGTTGTTTGAGCGGTGTATAAACTACTGTATGTAACGAACAAAGTATTTAATAAGGCTATTTCATTCATTCAGATCTCGGATGTCTTCTGCTTGTGTTCCCTTTATTTTTTTGAGCAGTATATATATAGAGAGAGCCTCAGTGGTGCAGCGGACTAAAGTGCTGCTAAGTGCTAGCACTTAGCTGCCAGCTGCCTGAAATTAGTGCGAGTTTGAATCTCACTAGTCTCAAGGTTGACTCAGCCTTCCATCCTTTCGAGGTAGGTAAATTGAGGACCCGGATTCTGGGGGCAATAAGCCAACTTTGTATAGAACAACATCGCTTAGCCCCCCTCCCCCAAAAAAACAATAAGCAGGTATATACAAAAAAGTATGCAGGCTATTGCTATAATGCATTGTAAGCCGCCCTGAGTCTACAGAGAAGGGCGGCATATAAATTCGACTAATAAATAATAATAATATAATATATATATATATATAATTATATTATATTATATTTATATTATACTATATTATATTAGAATAAAGTATTAGAATAATAGGGTCAGAAGGAATCCGTGGAGGTCTTCTAGTCCAGGGGTCTCCAACCTTGGCTGCTTTAAGCCTGGAGGACTTCAATTCCCAGAATTCTGAGCAAAGCTGGCTGGGGAATTCTGGGAGTTGAAGTCCTCCAGGCTTAAAGCGGCCAAGGTTGGAGACCCCTGTTCTACTCCAACCCCGTGCTCACACGGGAAAACCCTGTAACTTGTCACAAGACCGCCTCCGACCCGCTTTCTCATCACGCAAACATTCCATCCGTTGCATGGGCTGTCGTGATTTATTTGCTTTTTTTAAAAGGAATCGCACCCCGGATAATTCAGCGCTGGGCTTGTCAAAAGCTCCTAAGGCTGGCTTTGCCTATATAGCAAACCGTTCTTTGACTCGCTATCCCGAAGGCCTTTGCGACGCCTTTGCCGAAGTTGGGAGGGGCCCCGCCCTCCTTTCGCGGTCTTTCACGGGACCCGTAGTCTTCGCTTCCATCGAGCCGGCTCGGTTCGACGGCGCAGCCGGACTCTCTTTCCCGCCATGCAACGCTGCCTCCATTGTGGCCGAGCCCGCCTCCCATTGGACGGGCCTGGGAAAGGGAGCCCGCTTCCCCTCCCGCTGACACAATAGTGGATCCAAGATGGCGGATGCGGGTGCAGCCAGCTTACCTGGGGGAGACACGGCGCTGCCTCCCCCGCCGCCGCCGCCTCCCCCGCCTCCCCCGCCGCCGGAGGAGCAAGAGCTGAGCCGGCGTCTCCGTCGACTCTACCCGGCCGTCAACCCGGCCGAGACGCCGCTGCCCCGAGCCTGGAGCCCCAAGGACAAGTATAGCTACATCGGCCTCTCCCAGGGCAACCTGCGCGTCCACTACAAAGGTGGGGGTGGGGGGGGGAGGAGGCCCCGCTTCTCTGCCTTGAGGGGAGGGGGATGGCGGGGCCTTCGCCTGAGGGGGTGGGGGAGAAGTGGGGGGAGAAGGCCTCGCCGCCCCAGAAGGAGGGAGGGGGGGTTGTGGGCAGGACATTTTGGGGGGGGGGGTTCCCCCACTGGCACAGGGTTTTACCCCAACCTTGGCAGCTTTAAGACTTGTGGACTTCAACTCCCAGAATTGCCTCATGAAAAGAGAGAGAGAGAGAGAGAGAGACGGACGGAGGGAGGGAGGAAGGAGAGAGAGAGAGAGAGGAAGAGAGAAAGAAAAAGAAAGAATGAATTCTGCGATTTTGCGAATTCTGGGGTTTGAAGTCCTCCAGGCTTAAAAGTTGCCAAGTTTGGGGGAACCCTGCTTTAGAGAGAGACTCAGTTGCTCCTGTGAGAGAGGAAGGAAGGAGAGAGAGGGGGGGGGAAGAGAGAAAGAGAGAGAAAGAAAGAAAAAGAATGAATTCTGCGATTTTGTGAATTCTGGGGTTTGAAGTCCTCCAGGCTTAAAAGTTGCCCTGGTTGGAGACCTCTGCTTTAGAGAGAGAGAGAGACTCAGTTGCCCCTGTGAAGGAGGAAGGAAGGAGAGAGAGAGAGGAAGAGAGAAAGAGAGGGAGAGAGAGAAAGAAAGAAAGAAAGAATTCTGCAATTTTGCGAATTCTGAGACTCAAAGTCCACAAGTCTTAAAGTTGCCAAGTTTGAAGCCTCAAACAGGGGAGGGGTCTCGCCTGGGAGGGGGAGAGCCAGAGAAGGACATCTTAGCTCCCCTTTGGGCAGGTAGGGCTGAGAATCCCCCCACCCCCACCCTCTGGGACTTCTCTGGGGCAGGCTGAAGAAATCTCCTTATGGCCTGCCAGCAGGAGCTGTCAAGGCTATTTATTCACACACACACCCCCGTCCCCCCCACACACACATCCCCCAGGACCAAGGAGCTTCTTTGGGGCTTGTAGAGCATTTCCTTGTCTCCTGGAATGGGGTGGGTCCCCAAAGGGGCTTTGTTTTGTTTTGTTTTGTTTTCAACTGGACTTTCTGGTAAGCACATCAATCCACTGTCTATGGAGATTCTCCGTCATCCAGGTTGTCCCAAAGCTGCTTTTCTTTCTTTCTTTCTCCCTCTCTCTCTTTCTCTCTTTCTCTCTCTCTCCTTCCTTCCTTCCTTCCTCCCTCCCTCCCTCTCTTTCTCTTTTCAAAAGGCAACTGGACTTTCTGGTTTTTTTCTTTGAAGACATTTCGCTTCTCATCCGAGAGAAGCTTCTTCGGCTCTGACTTGAGGATGGTGGGAAACGGAAGGATTCTGACCATCCGGTCATAGAGCGCTCGAAGAAGCTTCTCTCGGATGAGAAGTGAGATGTCTTCAAAGAAAAAAACAAACCGGAAAGTCCAGTTGCCTCTTGAAGAGAGGGGGGGGCGGAAAGCTTTGGGACAACCTGGATGACGGAGAATCTCCATAGAAAGTGGCATGGTGTGGTTACCCCCAAAAACAGAGATTCTTCTCCATCTCGGCAGTTTGAAAAAATGTGTGGGCTTCCAAAACCCCTGGATTTTGTGGCTGGTTAATTCTGGGATTCGACGCCTCCTAGGGCAAAGGGTAGAGCCACAGAAACGCACAACTGTTCTTCTTCGGTGGTCCCAGAGAGAGAGAGAGAGAGACATCCACAGCCCATCCTTTGAAGTAAAGTATCCTTTGGGGCAATATTTATCAACCTCGACAAATTGAAGATGGATAAAACCCTCTGCCAAGGTTGAGAAACACTAACCCCAAAGTATACTTTTACCTTAAAGGATGAGCTGTGAGTCTTTCTGGGACAATAACAGAAGATCAGCCATGTGTTTCTAATGCCTTGTCCTTTTTACAAATGTGTTGGAACACCTGTTTTACCTGTAAGGGAGTGTATTCGGTTGTGGGCTTGGCAGGCAGGCTGGCTCCTGAAAATCCTTGCTGCCTGATGGTTTCACTGAAGAATTAAAGAGGCTTTTGACCTGTCTTCTGCCTGTTTCCCTCCTCCTCCTCTGTTTATTTTAAAACAGGACATGGGAAAAATCACAAGGATGCTGCTTCTGTCAGGGCTACCCACCCCATCCCTGCAGCCTGTGGAATTTATTATTTTGAAGTGAAGATAGTTAGTAAAGGAAGAGATGGGTAAGTATGTGGCTTAACATGTATTCTTTTCAGTGTGTGTGTGTGTTGTCTTTTGGGAGAGTTGGAGCTGACTTTACCATCTGTACTTATGTTTGGTAGGGATGTGAATTGTGGCTTTGGGAAAGGGTGAGTGATTCATGTCTTTGTAGTAGGGCATTGCACCAGCAGCTTTTCAAAACAAGGAGTTGAGATCATTTTAGTGGGGGTTGGGTTTTGGTTCATTAGGGAGGATGAAGCTATGAATCAAGTTCAATTCCAGTTCAGATTTTTAAAAACTGGTTTGACTTCCTGCTATCAAATACCAAACCAGTGATATAAACTGAGATGAGGCATGATGGTTATGACTGTTTCATTATTGGCTGTTCTAGGTAATTATACCATGTTTACCTCTTAAAATTCCTATGTGGCTTTTTTGGTGTATTAGATCAGAAAATCCTATATAACAGTTACTGCAAAGGAAGTAGTACAAATCCCTTCCGATAGCTGTTAGAATTATTTCCTGGCTACCAAATTATTTTACATATTCCTACACGTTGGCCAAATGACCACGGAAACGTCCTCAGACAGTGCTGGTTCACAGCTTTGAATCAGAGATTAGTGTTTCCCCCCCTCCCCCTCAATAGTTGGCGACCACTATTGGAGTATAAAATCCGCAGGGATTCCTTTCCTTCCTATATAAAATAATTTGTAAAGAAATGGGTACTTATGGTGGGTAATTGTCTGACATGAGATCATTGATCTAGATCAGTGATCTCAAACTCAGGTCATCACGTGACGTATCACAACTTTTCCCCCCTTCGTTAAACCGGGTGTGGGTGGGGTTAGCGCATGATGCATCCGGGCCGCGAGTTTGATAGTTCACAACATTGAGCTGAATGAATTGTTTGATTCCAAAAATATTCGGAACTTGCATAAGATAATTTTCAGTATATTTCCTATTGTAGGTTCAATTATATTGTTCTGGCATAGTCTAGTTATCTTTATTACTATTTTACCGTAAATTTTGAGCTAATGGCTCATACAGGTAGTCCTCGACTTACAACAGCTCATTTAGTGACTGTTCAAAGTTACAACGGCACTGAAGAAAGTGACTTATGACCATTTTTCACAGTTACAACCGTTGAAGTATCCCCATGTTCATGTGATCAAAACTCAGATGCTTGGCAACTGGTTCATACTTATGACCGTTGCTGTGTCCCAAGGTGACGAGATCCCCTTTTTGCGACCTTCTGACGAGCAAAGTCAATGGGGAAGCCAGATTCACTTAACAAGTAGGTTACTAACTTAACAACTGCAGTGATTCACTTAACAAGAATTGCAAGAAAGGTCATAAAATGGGGCAAGACTCGCTTAACAAATCTTTCACGTAACAACAAATTTCGGGCTGAATTGTGGTCCTAAATCAAAGACTACCTGTATTCTGGAAATTTGGCAGGTTACATTTCTTTTGGGAACGCTGATATATAACAGGAGGTTTTTGATTTTGGTCTTTGAAATACAATGTGTTGATAACAAACTTGAATGATACGCCGAACACTAAACCATGCTTAAAGCAAATTATGTGATCAGCCAAAAATTGTTCCGGTAGAATAACAAACAGTCCAGTTTGGGAAATGGGGAGAAAAGCATGATCATAATGTGAATTAAACTAAATTGCCTTGCTTTAAAGAATTTGGGTGTTGTAATGTTAATGATGAGATCACATGTATGGCCAGCAAGATATTGCAAATCAGAAGGGTGGAGAGACCAGATACACGTCTCCTCACTGCAGTGCATAGCAGTATTTTTATGTGCAACTTTGCCCCAGTGATTTCAGTGGAGAAATTCAATTGGTTACTTTTGGATACCTACTTATTTTAGGCATTGCTAAACTGCTACAGAGGCTTTAAGAAACTATATAGTTTCAATTGTTCGGTGTTTGGAGAAGAAATGGAAACAGCAATGGACATTTAGAGTTGTTTTTTATCACCTTTGTTATGTCTGGAAGGAGTTGCTTGTAATTGCCTTGATACTGTGTTTCATACACTTGTGTAAAGTTTAGCCCAAATCCAGTTTTTCTGTATCTGTTTGTTGATGTAGAGACTTATTTCAACATTGCTTCTACATGCTTTTTTTTTTTTTTTGTAACCTTTTTACTAAGGTTATAACTTTTTTGCTAAATCAGGATGTTGGAAGCTCAGGGCACATTGACACAACCTGTCGGACTGCTTCAGATAGCTTCAGCCACCATCTTCATGAGGAACTATTTAATTAAATGAATTGACAATACCTGGACAATAGTACCTGGACAATAGAGTAAGCTTTTACTTTGAATAATAGGGTAAACAGTGTTCTTTTTAAAGTATTTGTGGTGCCCAGAATGGATTTGTGGTTAAAAAACAGGTTGGAATGAGGCATCCATTGTTGTATTTCCAGCAAATACCACTCAGTTTTGAGTACGGTGCTTTTTCTTATATAAAGGGTTTGGGCTGATTAATTTTGATGGATGTACAGTATAGAACAGCTATATAAGTTTGGAAATTCAAGGGTAATGATAGCAGCTGTTCTAAATTAGCAGTGGTATTTCTGTGCTGTGGATGCTGCCAAAGGGGGGGGCAAATTCAATTCATTATACAATTCCCAGAATGGTTATAAGGAATTATCATTAACTAGGTTAATACATTCCCTTAAGGGCCCATGATCGCTGTGCAGTTGGTTTATGATCCATGGTGATGTAAAGATTGTTCTGCAAAGCCAGTTTTAAATTAAAATCTTGTACATATCAGAAAATAGATGCATCATACTGGTAACTCAGTGGTCAGGAATGATGTAATGGTGAGATCAGAAAATATTGAGAAATATATGTGCTAGATTTACACTGTGGCTTTCCTCCAGAATCTCAAAATATCTTCCATGGGAATGGTCACAATAACACATTTTGAGGTACCGGTAGGTTGGTTAGAGAAAGAGCAACTGGTTCTAAGTCCACATTCCATGGCTGTGGATGGACTTGAACCTGGCTCTCTAGTCTAGTGTTTCTCAATCTTGACAACTTTTAAGAAGTGTGGACTTCCAACTTCCATAATGTTCTAGCCAACATGCTGTCTGGGGAATTTTAGATTATGAAGCTTAAAGTTGCCAAGATCGAAAACCCTGCTCTAGTCTTAGACCATATTTTATTAGTAATCCCATTTGCTAATCAACCAATCTGCCCCAGGGGCCTGATGGAACCACTAGGTTTCCGAACAGCACTAGAGGTATTTCCTGAGGATTAGGATTGCCCCTGAGCAGCCTCTCTCTGCTCATCAATCCAGGGAAATCATTTGGTTCACTAAGGAGGTCCAGGAGATGAAAGGGCAAAGGAGATGCCTAGAGTGTTACTGGCAAAAAACCAGAAAGTGAATCCAAGCAAATATAGGTAAGAACTTAATTTCTTCTGCTGATAAAAACAGCCAATTATCATTATTTCTTTGCTGCTACCTCATTGTCTCCCAGATATCCCTTTGAGAGAAGGATGGACTAGAACATTATAGGGCCCTCTGAGAATTTTTGAGGAGCTGGAAGATAAGGTCACTCAAATTTGCTCAGAACTGATGCCAGGAAGGCAAGTTCTGTGGATGTGATTGAATCTCTCTATCTCACAGCTTTATCTGGGATAGGTTTGGACCAGTTCCTCTTGCAGTGCGACAGGGTAACATATGACAGCAGCTCAAAAACTTGTAGCCTGGCTCCTTTTCCCTTCTGGTTGGTGACAATCTCTAGGGAGGTGACAGAAGGCTGAGTTGGAGCAATGGTAAATACACCCTTAAATGAGGGGATAGTACCACCTGCCTTAAAGAAGGCAGTATTGTGCCTTTTCAAACTATCAGTTGACCCTGTAGTTAGACAGTTGTCTCTAGTCTCCCCTTTTGGGTGAAAGAAGGTGTGGGACCAAGATTACATTGATGATGCTCGTGAATGATTTTTAAAATGAGATCAAGATGGAGGGAGCATGATCCCCCTGGTTCTGGTTATCAAGTTACTGGTTTTCCATGCCAACAGCCACAGTGTCCTTCTGAAGTATTTCTTAGGACTGGAAGTAGGGAGATTTTATTATGATAGTTCTCCTTCTTGAAGGAGCAATTTCTGGTGGTATCATTAGGAGGGGAGAAGTTGTGCCACAGGCCAGCGGTCTCCAACCTTGGGTTTGGCCTGGCTGGGGGGGGGGTCAGGGGGAAAGAGGGGAATTGGGCCGCACAAGCGGTGGGCCGGTATGCACACAGCCCTTATATAAGTGGCAGGCCGGCGGGCGCACACACAGTTTCATTTGAGTTATGTGTGCACGCATGCTCCGGCCAGCCATTCATGTGGCCCAATTCCGAATAGGCCATGGCCTGATAGTGGACCGGGGCCCAGAAGTTGGGGGCCCCTGCCATACGCCGCTGATTTATGGGATGCCATAGAGTTTGATGTTCTCCCCATTCCTGCTCAACATCTATAACAGTGATGGCGAACCTTTTCGTGCCCAAACTGGAATGTGCGCCTGCGCACATGCACCCCGGAGTGCCAAAAACCTGAAGACCAGGTGGCCGGCACCATAAGAGCAGCTGGCGACAGTGCACGTGCCCACAGAGAGGGCTGTGTGTGCTACCTCTGGCACGTGTGCCATAGGTTCACCATCACGGATCTATAAGAAACTACTAGGCATGTGATCCAGTGAGATAGGATATGATATCAGCCGTATCCTAATGATGCCCCGTTTAATCCTCTGTGTGAACATTTGGTCACAGAAATGATTCTGATAGGATGAAGTGCAAGAGGTTCCCTCCAGTCCTTTCACTCAGGATATATCCCCTTGTGGAATCTCAGTCTTTCTAACAATGTTCCCCTGAAATCTATATTGTCCCAGCCTAATTGGGCTTTTCACAACAAACTGCCAGCTTTGAGACAGATGTGTTATGAAATAGTCTGCCTTGAGATTCAGTCGGTTTGAAATTGAATTTTTCTGTTACCTGGCATGAAGTCATGAATTGTTTCGTCTGTCATTTGGGTGTATATTTTAAAGTTATTTTATAGGCGCACGAGCTCCACAGAGTCAAGTTATGATTAAAGTGGCATGCAAGGCTAGTAAAAGGATATAATAAAAGGTAGCAATTATATATGAGATTGAAAAATGAAACTTGCATTTATTAGTGATTCTGATGCTGCTTATTTTTAGCCCTCTGCATGAACCCTCAATTCATTCAACCTATATAATCAAAGATATTCTAATGTCCCAATAAGGATTTATCATAAATGAGAGCTAATTTAAAAAAGTAATTAGTGTACTATTTATGTTTATTCTTTCAGTAATATCTCTGTCTTTTGGCAATTGAAGGACTGTCTTAAAATGGATTGTTGTTTGTCTTTAAAAATGATAAGTTACAAGTGCCAGATAACATTTAGGACAAATAAAAGCCAACAAATTTTGGCATGTAGCAACAGCTAAAAAGTGTTAAAAGCAAGAAAAATGAACAGTGAGCTGAAGAAGAGAGAGTATAGAGAAAGCTTCCTGAGAACGGATTATCAGTTCTGTCTGCATAGGTTCCTAAGGGTTTCTGGGAGGCTGAATTTCTGTAATTGATAGCCAGAGCAAAGCTATATGCCTACACTTTCTAATTTGAATGAGCTAATAGATACCATAGTGATGATTTGTTCAGGTTTGTTGACTGCACAACACTTAATAGTGATTGCATTTTTTAAAATCCCAGTGGTTGCGTTCTTAAATTGAGAAATGGATATTTATGGTTTTTGATACACAATTCTTAATTGTGATGTGTCTAGCTTTAAAGGCAAGGATCATCAATTCTTGTATCTTCAGAATGCTATGGAGCTTAGGTGCTATAACATAATTACACAATCATATAGATATCAGCCCTTGAATACAGCTGTTCCAGAGTATTAGTGATGGACTTTGACAGATTTTGCTTTAGGAATTTATTTTCTAACCACACTCATCTGACTACTTGATGGAGCCAGGTCTAGTTTTGCCTCAGTTTCACATATGAAGTGGAAATAATAACGAACTTATTACATAGTAGAGCTATTTATGCCTTGAAAATGATTCAGAAGAAATATTTTGGCCCTCTCACGAACATATTTATTAATGTAGCATGCCTTCTCCTAGACTGTGCGAGCTAGAAAGGAATCTGTGGTTGCTTTATTGAGTCAGCTCATTAAATTTAATAGGATTTTTAAAACAGCCACCTCTATTTTTCAATCTTGTGAGGTAGCCTGTATAAAGACAAGACTGCTTTAAGGAGTCTGCGCTTTTACATGCTTTTCTAAACATATGCCTCTGGTTAATATTCCTGCAAGTGATACGATGGTCTTGAAAATCTTCCTCTCCCTCTCCTTATAGTTGTGGTAGTATAGCATAGCCTTTTTTGTACATTATTTGGTTCAGGGCCTTGAAACCTGACCTATAACAACAGTAGAATTTCATTACATGGACTATGATCTCATTCTAGGAGAGCTACTGTCCCACAGAATGAAAGTTGCTAATACACTGCACAATAAACAACATGAATTGTCTGACTGACTGTGTCATCTCTGGCATACAGTGTTTATAAACATTTTACAAATGTTCACTTGAGTTATTCCGAGTTGCAAAATCTGTTGCTCCAGCTCTTGTTTATAGAATGATGTGGCATATGTGTTGTTTCTGATAGAGGAGAGTGTTGAATATCAATTGAAAAGCATTTTAACCTTTCACATACTAAGTGAGCAATGCTTCCCCCCCCCCCCCCATAGTACCCACAATTCTGACAGGCTTCTAATGACCTGCACATGAGAAAAAAGTGTGAAATAAGTGTTCATTTGACATCCACAGCAGCTTTGGAAATGAATGAGTTCTAGTGTTGGCAGTTTATAATTGGGCTTTGTGGTATAAATTTTTTTTTTTTTTAAAAAAGGTATGAATTCATCTCTGTGTGGTAGGGCAGTACAAAACCTCACTCATTTCCAGAATACCAATAATTGAATAGAAGGCAAATTTTCATTATCACGTTGACATACTAGTGCGAGGCATAGGAAGATATAAAAATATGCAGTGTACCATATCAGATCATATAGTTATGATTTTAGATATTAGGGAGTGATTTCTATTTTTTTGGAATTAAAAGAAATCTAAATTAGAAATCTCGGGGTTTGTTGGCTTTAGAACATGTCACTTCTGTGCTATTTTCCACCCATCATCAAGATGCTACCAAAATTTTTAGTGTACGACTAGAGTTCTAATTTTAACGAGTCAGGGTTTCTGAATGTATGACTTGTAATAATAATAATAATAATAAAGTTTGTATGCAGGTTAACTCTTACTTTAGCATGTCTGTCCTATGAAGCATTTGCATAATCTACATTTTGTAGTCAATCTGTCTGAACTGGGACCCTCCAGAAGAGACGAGCTTTAACGTCCAGAATTCCTCAAACAGACAGCTGCTGAGAATTCTGGGAGTTGAAGTCATTACATCTGGAGGGTACAGAGGTTGGATTAGGCATCCTACAGAGAAAGGCTTCATGGTGCATACTAGCAATGGAAATAGGTGAGCTGAAGAACAGGATTTTTATTCATTTAGCAGTGTCCTTAACCTTTTGTCTTGCTATCTGAGGCACCTGAGAGTTGTAATTCAGCAACATCAGAACATTCTGTGCACCCAAGAAGACAGGATTTGCCAGACTGACATTGTTCTGAGACAGAACGGAATATTTAAATTGGAAGATTAGATCGTCTTGTGAAAAACCTGTTTGTTCTGAACGAGGAGTTTACCTTCTGTGTGGAGCATGCAGACACTTCTGATTCTTCGGGAGCAGAAACCTCCAACCTTATGTCAAGAAAAATTCCAATTGAATTTATTTCCTTCATGTTTCCTTCATGGAAGGCTTTACAATTTGTAAACATTAAAAATGGCTTAACCCTTGTAAAGCTGTTGTAAAGAGGAACTGTTCCTGCCAAGAGAAGATAACTTCTCTGAATTATCTCTAATAGATGATATACTCTACTTAGTCACCGAAGGAGGAAATATCTCTTGTGCAGCTGACGATGAAGTGTGTATATATGCTTTATCAGAGTTGCTGTTCCTTTTCCTGAATGTTAATTCTGGTTTTGGGGCAAAGGAGCAAATTTACAATAAAAACAAATAGACTTAAACTGCAATATCTCCAAACTTTGTATCTGAAAATTACAGTTGTTGTCCAAAATAATTTTGATATTTTCTGATATATTTTAGTGAGGGATAACATTTTTGTATCAGAGATAATAAGCTTTTCTATGAAGGGAAAATGTTTGAGCACACAAAGGCGGCTTGATTACAGGCCACTATTGTTATCCTATTATTATTGTTGTTGTTGTTATTGTTATGCCAACCTAGCAGTTCGAAAGCATGTAAAAAATGCAAGTAGAAAAATAGGGACCACCTTTGGTGGGAAGGTAACAGCGTTCCATGCGCCTTTGGCGTTTAGTCATGCTGGCCACATGACCACGGAGACATCTTCGGACAGTGCTGGCTCTTTGGCTTTGAAATGGAGATGAGCACCGCCCCCTAGAGTTGGGAACAACTAGCACATATATGCGAGGGGAACCTTTACCTATTGTTGTCCTTGTTAGATATATATTGTGAATGACTTGAGAATTAGATGGCAGTCTCCATTGAGGGATAAGTTTAACTTCCTCGCATTTGGGCTCTGCTATTAGTAGTAGGGAAGAGCCCTCGTCGTTACCTTGTTTGGAAATTCTCTTATTTGCTGAACTAACAGATTTTTGTTTGTTTGAAGGTACATGGGAATAGGACTCTCTGCCCAAGGTGTCAACATGAACAGACTTCCTGGTGAGTCACTGCTAAGAATTATTTGTGTTTGCTCCTGAGCTGTTTACTGGATTTCTACAATCCAGAAAGAAAAGAAAGTTATCTCTGGAATCCACGGGTAGTCTTTTTTTTTTTTTTAAGAGAACGTTGCTTGAATTGCAAAAATAGGAGGAGTCTATATTTCCATATAGTGGGGGAAATTAATAATTTGCATTAATAATTAGCTTAATGCAACCAATTGTATTAAAACAAACTTGGCATCAGGACTTGGTATCAGAGCATTTCAACCTCCCAGGAACTTGTTAGGAGATTGCTTAAGAGCAACCGCAGGTGAAAAATTCTTGAGGTCTTCCATCTCAAAAGATTGGAAAGCAGTCAGGCAAACACAGCAGGTTTTGGACCCATGACTATTGTTAATTGATAGGGCATTCCTAAAATCTCACATGTAATCTGCATCACCAGCCTACCTCCCCTTTCCTTTGCCCGCCCACCACCCCAATTTAAATCCTCTGTAAGTCTAGGCCGGTGTTTTTCAACCGTGGCAACTTGAAGGTATGTGGACTTTACCTCCTAAAATTTCCCAGCCAGCCATGTGTGGATTGAAGTCCACACATCTTCAGGCTTCCAAGCTTGAGGAAAAACTGGTCTAGCCACTCTAGGCACATCTGATGAAATAGGCTACAGTTCATGAAAGCTTCTGCTTTAATATCATTTGTTAGTGGGGAAAAGGGTGCTCTAGAACTTTTGATTTATTTTATTTTTTGCCACCAAGGATTAACACAGCTTTCCTTTAATCACTTGAACCAAAGCTTTGTTTCTGTGGTTAGATACGATATGCCCATCCTATATTTGTAAATTCATTACTTTGCCGCCCTCGTGGCTGGGATGTTTGTTCCAAAAATAAGTGAAGCTGAATGTGCCAAGCCATTCTAGTTTCCCCCCCCCCCTTTCTTCTTGACTTCCATCATTTGCTCTTGAATCTTTCGTTTCTGTGCCTTTACCCCCAAGGTCAGTGCCCCCCCTCCCCCCCAGCATTGCTGTTTTTATTTCTGCACATTCAGCTTTGAATTTCTTTTTGCTAAATGTAAAGAAATATTTTGTGATTTTATACCCTCTTTAGATGGGGCAAGAATGGGTAACCCTTTGTTAAGGGTCTTAGTTTATACATTTTTCTGTGGGCCACAGCAGATGAGGGAATAATGGAAAGTGGACAAGGGGGCATGTGACAGCTGAGAGAGTCCACTTTTATTGGATTGTGGGGAACGGGTATTTTTAATGGTGATAAAACTTTCTTGAAGTTATAGATTATGCATGGACGGTTATAATGAAACATCGCCATTCTTTACCGAAGCTGTTATTGTAAAACTTTGTAAGCACATAAATATATTAATGAAATTCCTATATATATGTAGAGTTGATTTCTTATTTTTCTTTTGCTATTTTTTGCTTTTATTTAAATACATAATGTAATTTTAAAATAAAATTACCAGATCTGGCATACAGAAAACTTGGACCAATGGCTATTTGCAGCTATCTAGTAGTTGTCTGGATTTTTGCAAAGTCCGGACAATTACTAGATAGCTGCAAATAGTCTATATTTAGGTCCTTTTAGCTCTAAAAATTGCTAACAGTTTTCAACCGTGATAATCCAAAAAGGCTCTAGGTCTATAAAAAGTGGATTCAAGGATTGGATGCAACTCTGGGTCACCAGATTTCCCACAATGAATTAGGATGCTTGGATTAAACTAGATGCTCATATTTATAGAACTGCCCGTCTGTGCTATTTATTGATGGCAGTTTTATTTAGATCAACGGTTTTTCTAACGTAGTTAAAATGGAATGTTTTGGTGCCAATACAAACTTTTCTCTCTATTTTTTTCTTTTTTCCAAAGAATTTTAACCTTCTCTTTAGTTAGAAAGCTTTGAAAGCAGCTTCAGGATCTCTAAGAAAAGATCATCCCCTTGCTTTACAATCTAAAATAAGAAAAATATATTCTAAAGGCTTCCCCTCCCCCCCCCAAGGGGCAACTGGATTTTGTTTTCCCTTGAAGACATTTCACTTCTCATCCAAGAAAGCTTCTTCATTTCTGACAGAATGGTTGAGGATGGAAGGATTTATATTCCTGGCAGTCCTCTGGTTGTTAGCACACTTTCCGAGAGTCATTATGGCCATTTGGATGATGGAGAATCTCCATAGACAAGGAAAAGTATAATAAAGAGGGAAATTGCCAAACTGAGATGCCGTTTCTTCAGCAACTACCTAAGATGGACAAGGCTTTAAATAATGATGATCTAGCAGCAGCTGTTTGGAGAATCCAAAACCTGTTGGTTTTTTTAGCTGATGAAATAACTTCTCTTGGCTCCTTCAGCTTTTAGTCTCATGGAACAAGCAGCTTTATCACTATAAATTGGAAGCAGATGGTAAAATAATGCTACCCTAGGTTTTCAGGGAGATTTCCCTGTCTTGGAAGTTTCTTGTTTGGCATCTGCCCAGCCCTCATTTTGCCTTCCTCTTACATTTCCTCACATTTGGGAGTGAAACTCTTCATAGTAGAGGGATTTATTTAGTCCTCGGCTGAGCCAATGCATGTATCGTGCCTCCTCAGCGAAACGCACATCCCATTGGAAATGATGCATATTTGGATGCTTGTCCCAGCATTAGAAAATCTTTGGCAACAGATACGGCCTCTGGCATTAGGAAAACCTCTGACATTTGTAAGCGTTGTGAAATTACTATTATTACTTTCATTGCCGAAATAAGGTTGAAAAGGTTCGAAAAAACAGGCTGGCAGTTCAGTTCGACACTGAACAGTTCAGATATTTCTTTAAAAAAAACACAAGTTCTGTTTAAACCTGTCTAAATTTTTTTTTATGCACATGACTTAATTTGGGATTCTTATTTTTCAATATGTGGCTCTACTTTTAAATCCTGGCATCTGTCTCACGTACCAACGAATCATTAGTGCTTAATTGCAGCTTCTTTCTTAATCTAAAATTGCACATGCTTAGTTGCAAGAAGTCATGTAATTGACAGCATCAGGTGAGACCTGTGAACACGTGATGGGCGCTCCATGCAGGCCTTTGAGGCTGCCTCTGGAATTGAATATCTTTGAGGCTGACGATGACAAACGTATTTGGTTGCCGCTTCTGACATAATGGCCATTCATTTGTTCAGATTGCTGGGCTATCCAGCTTTTCCAGTAACATCTTCCTGACATCACTAGAAAGGACAGATGATTGAATGCAGCTGTTTGCAAAACACAAATAAGGTTACCGTTCTATATGCCTGTTTAAGCTGATTTGGAAAAAGGTGTTGATTTACAACCAGCAACTCTGATGGAAAACAGATAACTCCAATTATTGTTTTGGGCACCTGTGGTCTTTGTTGAGGTTCAGATCTGTAAATGGTCAGAGGGTATAGTAAAGTCCAGTTTTTAACAGATTCTGTTAAAGCTAAAAGTTCATAAAATTTGAATTTACATGATTGGCATAATTTATATCGCGGTACATTATTTGCATTGTTTTACGTCATCTCCTCTGTTTGACACCATTTGCGTGACGTAAGTTCCATGTGTTTGTCTTGCTTTGGAAAAAGTGGACTTTGTCTATTATTTGTGGGTGGAATCCAAAATTACGTATGCTGCATCCGAAGGTAGCTGAATGCAAGTCCACAAAATTGAATTTTACTGTACTTCGGAAATCTTGTTCTCCAAATATAAATAAAGCAGTTGATGATCTGATCTAATGTGCTTTATGCAAAAGGAACCAATGATGACTTCACTCCCACGTAGGGAGCAAAATTTATCCTAACAATTGTCATTATTAAGAAGAGACAGAAGTGTTGTTCGGTCACATGCCAGCACACCTTTTGTGTGGGTTTATATATTATGTCTTATCATGCCTGTGAAGCAGGGTGGATAAAAATCAATGATTTTAAAAAAACAATTTAAAAAAATCAGATTTTTTTTATTTAAATCGGATTTTTTTGATTTTTATCGAATTTATTTTAATAAAAAACTTTTGGGGTAAAAATCTATCGTAAGACAGTTTTCTATTTAAGATACATAAACAATTTAGTTTATTCAGCATGAAATGGAGCTTAGTTATGTAGCATGAGGCTGTATATTCTGCAACATCGGGACTATCGGTGAGTCAACAGTGGGTCAAAGGAGTAGCAGAGATCACAGTTGCTCTTTAAAAATTATGATTTAAATCGAGTTGATTTAAATCAAGCCTTTTTACTAGTGGTTTAAATCATGATTTAAATTGTGATTTAAATCAACTCGATTTAAATCAAATCCACCCTGCTGTGAAGTACTTTTAATAGTGGCTAGCTTATTACATCCGGTGAGATTCGTGGCTAAGCCTGAATTATAATGTCTATTCTGTAAATTGCTGACCCAGCATATCTGGAGGGCACCATGTTGGAAGGTTGATGTAAATTAGAACTCAGAATGGCATCTTGCTTCATGTAGCTATTACAGCAGGTGTATCAAATTCGATTTCCTTGAGGGCCACATCAGGGTTGTGTTTGACCTCGGGGGAGGGTGCATGGCCAGCTCGACATCACTCGTGTCGGGGGCGCTGTGGAGACCGGAGCACTCTGCCAGCGAAAACAGGCTCCCGAGCTCCGTTTTCAGCTGCGACGGCCTCCTGCAATCCTCTGCCAGCGAAAATGCAGCTCGTGAGGGTTGCCCGCGGCTCTCCTGAGCTCTTGTTTTTGCTGGCAGAGGCACCATGGGCCTCTGCTGTTTCCAGGACAGCCCCGCGGGCTAGATCTAAGCACTGTGCAGGTTGGATCAGGTCCCTGGGCCTTGAGTTTGATACCCCTGTATTACAGGGTTGCAAGCAATGTTAGTCATCAATAGCAGCAGCATTTATGGATTTTTTTTGTTGGTGAATTGGTGGACTTAGAATGTCAACTATAATGCATAAAAAGGATGAGTGGTAGTGTTTTTGTATTGCGGTATAAACCTCTCTATACCGTCTCTGAATTGTTCTAAATGTTTTGGAGATTGTAGAAATGTACGGTGCTATCTATAGTGACTACGGAGCCAAAACAAGAATCTAATTTGGAGGGTTTAGGAGTTCTTCATAATTTGGCATGATTAAAACCCATACTTTTCACAGTTCTATGATAGACTGTCTGAATAATGTAATATAGTAGTCCTTGTTTAGTGACTGTTCATAGTGATGATGGTGGTGAAAAAGTAATTTGGCTTCCCTTGTAGCCTTTTGTTGATATAAAACAGAAGCAAAGCACTATTGTGAATAAGGCCTGGCAGGTATCTTAAGCAGGCTCATTCATTTGCCTCTGAAGATTTTTAGCTACAATTTAATATATCAAACTATAGCCAATTGTTTGTTTTTTTCTGGTGCTTAAAACGTGGTGTGGAACTGGAAGTTAGCCATAGCAGATGAATTCAGAGGGCTCCAAAAGGGTGTGGTAACGTATTCTGGAAAATGCTGGGGATTCCAATGTTAGATTGTCATCTGGATGTTCATTCCCCAAATCACTCTTTTAAAAGTAAGATGTATGTACAAGCATTCCTAAACTTATAGTTATAGGTTTGGGTGTGTTAAGGATCAAGTAGGTCACCCTGTCCCTGTTTAATTCTGAAACTAAATATAAGCTGTTTTCAGGTGGAGCACTTTAGAGTAGCTATGTGTCACTGTCCTTTCAGATAAGGGTGTTGACAGCAATTGGAGCAACCTGACAGATACCAGCAGGAGCATATACTGTATATTTTTATGTGCTCAAACCAGTGGTGGGTTCCTCCCGGTTCGGCCCGGTTCGGCGGAGCCGGTAGCGGTGACGATATGACATCATCGAACCGGTTCTCTTTGTTCGGGAGCTGTCCCCCCCCGCGTTATTCTTACCTTTTATTTGGCCCCGCCCCCAATCTATTCGCTGCCTCCCAAGTCCCAGCTGATCGGCTAGAAGGAAAAAAACTGTTTAAACTTTTGCCGCAGGGCTTCAAAGGGCCGCCCTACAGCTGATCAGTGTTAAAAGGCAGTGCGGTGGTAGACCGGTGCCTCCAAAAACAAATGGGTAGACCGGAACGCTCCAAGAACAAATGGGTAGACCGGTACAGCTCTGCAAGCAGTTAAAAGCCTGGTAGACCAGTACCTCTGCTAAATCCTAAAGAATTGTTACATGACCATCAAACCGAGCCTGGTGGCACGGCACACTAAAGCACTGTTATTAACAGATTAACATCTGCTGTCTGCAATTACTGCAAGTTCAAATCTCACCAGGCTCAAGGTTGACTCAGCCTTCCATCCTTTCTAAGGTAGGTAAAATGAGGACCCAGATTGTGGGGGCAATAAGTTGACTTTGTATAAATATACAAAAAAGTATGAAGGCTATTGCTGAGCACATTGTAAGCCGCCCTGAGTCTCCGGAGAAGGGCGGCATATAAATCAAATTAAAAAAAAACCAAAAAAACCCCCCATGCCCACAAAATAAGCCACGCCCACAGAACTGGTAGTAAAAATATTTAGAACCCACCCCTGGCTTAAACCTGCGTGTTTGAATAGAGCTTGATCTCCATGATATTTTAACCTTTGGAGTTCCTTTTGTAGCAGTGAGAAGAAAACCGTTCCTGCTAACAAGCAATTCTAGCATAACGTGATTATAGGACTACTCTGAACCTAGGTATTTACGAAATGGAAGAGAGCTACCATATTGCCAGATTTCATTCTGGGTGTTTCATAAATTTTAACTATGGCTAAATCAATCTGGACTTAAAACACTAATTTCTGTTTGTCAAGCTTTTGGCCTTTAGGCAATGTCCTAGTATTTTTGGCTTCAAGGTGCAAGGACTTTTTATCCTGAACATCCAGCTCCTGTGCCAGGGACTGCTTGCGGTACAGCAGAATATATTTAGTCCATGATTACTTGATTGTGGATTGTGCAACATGATGCTTCAATACTTCCTTGACTGGAAACCGTGGTTTATGTTGAAAGAGAACGAGAAAAACAATGTCTTACAAACAATGTATGTGGCTAAACATACATCTGTGGAAGCCACACAAAAGCTCATCCTGTGACTATGACACTTCAGAATAAACGAAGAGGCCTTTAGCTCAGATCCAAAAATACCGCATAGGCTTTAGTGGAGGATCCTTTGAGTTTCTTAAAGAGGAGTAGGTATTTAACTGGTTTGGCCTATGATCAATGATCAACCCAGTCTTTGATCAACCCAGTCTTTTTTTGGCTGCCTTTTCCTTTGGTTTGCATGCAGCCACAGTCAATTTTTGGTGTAATTACCTGAATTGTTTTATATGCTTGAAAGGGGCTCCTGATTAATTTAGACTGCTTGTATACCACCCATGAATGCCAACATGGCTTCTTAATTTCTTAAGTACTATTAAGTGATTATGAAGGGAATAGAGGATTGTGTAATACAGATCCTGTATTAAGGTCGGATTTATGATTAGAACTGTCAGGAAAAGACAAATTCATGAAGAAGAGGCAGCCATGCTGTAGTTTAGGCAGCCTATCTGCATAAGACAGGGGTGAGCAAATGTGGCCCTTTTACAACCTGTGGACTTCAACTCCCAGAATTCCTGAGACAGCTTGGCTGTGGACTTCAACTCCCAGAATTCCTGAGACAGCTTGGCTGTCTCAGGAATTCTGGGAGTTGAAGTCCACAGGTTGTAAAAGGGCCACATTTGCCCACCCCTGGCATAAGAGTTCTGTGGACATGTAGGATTTAGATTCCTACGATTTTATTTGGATTGAAAACTAAAAAAAAAAAAAAAAACCCTCCACAGCCTGAACAATACTTTCTTCACTGGTTTATATCGCCATCTTGTAGAGAGGAAGGTGTTAGGGTTATATTGTAATTTCTAGAAATAACATATAGTTCTTGACTTACGACCACAGTTGAGCCTGAAATTTCTGCTACTAAGTGAGACATCGCAAAAAACTCCGATCCCATGACCCTAGGACACCGCAACCTTCCTAAATAGGAATCGGCGGTCGAGCATCTGAATTTTGATCACTTGATCATGGGGGATGCTGCAGTAGTTGCTAAGCATGAAAAACAGTCATAAGTCACTTTTTTTTCAGTGCTCTTGTAATTTTGAATGGTCACTAAACGAAGTGTTGTAAGTCTTGAACTACCTGTAACAGGTGTTTCCTCCCCCCTCCCCCCAAAATCCATAGTTTTAGTCACTCAAATCTTATTTTTGCCATGATAAACAATTTTCCATTTTCTGGCTTCTGTGTGTTTGGAATAAGACAGCTGATTGTGCTTAAGGTAGGACTAGAACTCAGGACTCCTGGGTTCTATATTGATGTCTTAATCACTACGTTATTGCTATATTTTTATTTTTATTTTGTATGTATTGTTTTATTTACAACTGTTATTGGATTTTTTTTAAAAATAATTGTATTATTTGCATTAATTGTATTATTATCCTATTTTTTTTTTTAACCAAGCCTTTTTGGCTTCAAGCTTTTTGAAATCCACATTGCCTTACCAGCTATGCCGGTCAGGGTGGGGGGTGGGGGGGTGAAATGATGAGAACTGTAGTACAACAGCTCTCTTGCGTGAGCAGGGGGTTGGACTAGATGACCTCCAAGGTCCCTTCCAACTCTGTTACTGTTGCAATCACTCCCCCCCCCCCAATTATCTTCTAAATGTCCTCACAGAACATTCTGACTCCTAAACAGCTTTTCCAAGCACTCTGGGAGTGGTTCAACCTTGAAAAGGGCCACGTTCCAATGCTTGTGGGGTGAGAACATTCCATGAAGAATGTCTTGCACATACTAGAATCCTCCTGCATTATTAATGCAGATGCTGGACATTTCCTAATGATGTCACCTATGAATTTCTTACTTCCCGATGTCAAGCATGTCACGTTCTAACCTCGAGCTCTTTGTTTACTCTTTTTCTTCCGTTTAGGTTGGGATAAGCATTCCTACGGCTACCACGGCGATGACGGACACTCCTTCTGCTCGTCAGGGACAGGGCAGCCCTACGGCCCCACTTTCACTACTGGCGATGTAATTGGCTGCTGTGTGAACCTCATCAACAACACCTGCTTCTACACAAAGAATGGGCACAGTTTGGGTAAGCAGATGGAGCGCTTGGTCCAGTTTTCTCCAACCTCACTTGAAATGTTAACGTGATCATAAGGTCCCTGTCAGAATTTGGTTCCATTCAAAGACTTTGGTTCCGATCAAAGTGATTGATCGTATAGTCAGAACAGTATTAACAGAATAACAGAGTTGGAAAGGACCTTGGAGGTCTTCTAGTCCAACCCCCTGTTAGGCAGGAAACCCTACACCACTTCAGACAAATGGTTATCCAGCATCTTCTTAAAAACTTCCAGTGTTGGAGCATTTACAACTTCTTGTTCCACTGATTAATTGTTCTCACTGTCAGGAAATTTCTCCTTAGTTCTAAATTGCTTCTCTCCTTGATTAGTTTCCACCCATTGCTTCTTGTCCTGCCCTCAGGTGCTTTGGAGAATAGCTTGACTCCCTCTTCTTTGTGGCAGTGCCTGAGATCTTGGAAGACTGCTATCAGGTCTCCCCTAGTCCTTCTTTTCATTAAACTAGAAATACCCAGTTCCAGCAACCGTTCTTCATATGTTTTAGCCTCCAATCCCCTAATCATCTTTGTTGCTCTTCTCTGCACTATTTCTAGAGTCTCAACATCTTTTTTACACCGTGGCGACCAAAACTGGATACACTATTCCAACTGTGGTCTTACCAAGGCAACTGTGTTGACTTTTTTGGCAGCTGCAGCACAGTCTCCGGGCTCAAATTTAAGTGATTATCCACTAAGATCCCTCTCACAGTTACTACTGTTGAGCCAGCTATCACCTACAGTATATTATACCTGTGCATTGGTTTTTCTTGCCTTATTTTTTTCACCGTTGAATTTCATTTTGTTAGATAGCACCCAAGGTTCAAGTCTGTCAAGATCCTTCTGTATTTTAAGCCTGTCATCTGGAGTGCTGGCTATTCCTGCCAGCTTGGTGTCATCTGCATATTTGATGAGTTCTCCTTCTATCCCCTCATCCAAATCATTGATGAAGATGTTGAAGAGTACTGGGCCTAAAACAGAGCCTTGAGAAGAGCATGAGAACTCCTTTCTCATGCAGTTACCATCACATTATATGGCTTTTTCAGTTGTGTGGCCCATCTGCCATTTATTTCTGTATGTGCAGTAGCTTCTTCATTCAGGTGGAGTTAAAATAACCATCAATATCTTATCCTGTCCCCTTTCCCCAACAGAAAAGGACCCCTCTAATACTAAAAACAAAGTTGAATATACAATAAGGATCTTCCCTTGTAGGATATGCTTTTAACCTGGGAGACTCTCCTCTGTGCACAAAACAAAGCCAATAATATTCATAGTGTTGTGATGCATTCTGTTTTTTGTTGTTGTCTGCTATGTGCCTTAGAAATACAGCCATAGAAAAGACAGAAGAAATGCTTTCATGGAGCATCAGATAAAGAAGCAAACCTCTCTGAGTAATGTAGTACTTAAAACTAAGACTCTGAAATTTATGAGTACATTTGTCAAAGCATTTGAGTTATAAAATTTGACAGCCATTCCCTGCAACTCCCCTTTATCCACTGTTCAGTGTTTTGCTTCATGCAAGCTTTTGGGGGAGTATCACTCTAGCACAGGGGTCGGCAACCTTAAACACTTCAAAGAGCCACACACATTCTAACCGGAAGCCCCCATTCAATTCTGGAGCCAATCAGAAGTCTGGTTCCCCCACCATAGAGTCTCCTCCTACACCGTGTCTTTCTCCGGTAGCAATTCCCAGAAGTTCCAGCTGGCCTGGCCCAAAGTGTTCTGGGAAATGGCAGTCCTGTTACACTGAAAAAGTGTGAAAAAGCCACTCCAGAAGCCAATGCCTATTTGTAAAAGAATCTGCTGTTATTTGGGGGGATAATATGATCCTTTTGCAGCATTTGAGTTATTTCCATTAGCAACCGCATTGCAAATTCTTTTTAAAATATCCCAGTCTTCTCTGTATGTTTCTGGTCATCCTTTCCTATATGTGTTAAAATTGATGTGCTTGTCTAAAAATGGAAGCAGTGGCTGCTACTGTGGTGATAGATTTATCTTGCCCATAGAACAACTGTGTCACCAATGAGAGAAAACCTATACAGTAGTGTCAATCCCACTGAGAGTTAAGCTTTCAGAAAGCTGTTTGCAGCAGGAAAGGAGACAGAGAATGTACTCTCTTCCCAATAACCTAAACCTCACTCATATATTCTTGTGCTGGTGCAGATTGACTCAAATCACTCAGGCCAGTGAGATGGGCAGCTTATAAATTTAATACTGGTAGCCCTCAACTTACGACCACAATTGAACCCCAAATATCTGTTATCTGAGACGGTTGATAAGTGAATTTTAGTCCATTTTATGACCTTTCTCACTACAGTTGTTAAGTGAACCGCCCTGCAGTTGTTAAGTTAGCAATTCTTAGTTGTTAGTTGTTAAGTGAATCTAGATTCCCCCTTGTCTTTGCTTGTCAGAAGGTCGCAAAAAGGGATCACATGGCCCTGGGACACTGCCACCGTCATAAATATGAGCATCTGAATTTTGACCACGTAACCTTGGGGATGCTATGACGGCCGTAAGTTTGAAAAACCATCATAAAGTCACTTTTTCCAGTACTGTTGCAACTTTGGAAGGTCCCTAAACGAACTCTTGTACCGTGTTTCCCCGAAAATAAGACCTCCCCTAAAAATAAGACCTATATTTAATATTTAAACACATGCACAGCCGGTCCCCGCAATTTCCTCTGGTTAGGGTTAGAGAGACAAAGCTGGAAATCAGGTAAGATGGCAAGAGGATACCTGTCTCACTCCACACGCCCCAAAATAATAAGACCTCCCCGAAAATAAGGCCAAGCGCTTATTTCGGGGTTCAAAAAATATAAGACAGGGTCTTATTTTTGGGGAAACACAGTAAGTCGAGGACTGCCTGTAAATAAAAGCATAGTCCATATTTGTAGCATTTTACCAAGTACTGGAGGAGAAAAATCCAGTTCCCGTTCTTGCAGCTTTCAAAATCAAGGCCATCGTAGTAACCAGCGATTGTTATCGAAAAGAGAAAACCACAGATAACCAGCTTAAATGCTCTGTGCACAAATAGCCTTGTAGGTAGTTCACTTTCCTTAAACAGCAGGGAGTGGTGAATGCAGCCACATTTTAAAAATAACATCTCCAACTGGGGAAGGGTGGGGTGTTATCTTTGGGCCCAGAAATATTTGCTTCCTATGCACCGCGCCGAGTTATGTTTGCCACGCTCTGTCCTTTGATTCTGACTTTACATCAGGGGTCTCCAACCTTGGGAACTTGAAGCCTGGCGGGCTTCAACTCCCAGAATTCCCCAGGGTCCTACCGGAAGTTGGCAAACGGGCCGTTTCCGGCCTCTGGAGGACCTCTGGGCGGTGGAGAAGGCCGTTTTTGCCCTCTGCAAGCTCCTAGAAAGGCTCTGGAGGCTGGGGAGAGAGAAAAACAGGCCTTCCCCACCAACCCCCGAGGCCCTCCGGAGGCAGGAAACAGCCTGTTTCCCTACTTCCAGTGGGCCCAAAAGGCCCAAAAATCAGCTGGCGCGTGCCGGACCGAAGCTCGCGTGCCCACCAAATATGGCTACACATGCCACCTGTGGCATCCGTGCCATAGGTTCGTCATCACAGACCTAGCCTGTTTGTGGCAAGATAATTTAGAGGGCAAAGGTTGAGAAGCTAAAGTTGAAACGTAATTTCTACTGCTGATTGGGGAATTAGCTTTACATTCTCCTCCCCCGTAACGTCTGAAGTAGCAGAAGAAGAAAAAAAAATTACTCCAGGCATTTGCACTACTTGCTTCAAATTAAGATTAAAAGTTCAGATCGACATTCAGCACCCTTCTGCTCCGTTCTGTTAGCAGAGATATACCAGGGTGTGACTTCCTGGAAAAATGACAACCTTGGCATATTCAGTCATCTGTATAAATGCCTCTTCTTTTTCCTTTGACTCACTTGGTGCATTTACTCAGCTGTAGGATCAGCAAAGATACTTCCGTTGCGTGCTGCTTTGTTCCTTCTCCTAGCAGTGGGTTGCTTAATTGACTCCCGTAAAATTATTTTAAAGCCAACAGATTTAAAAAAAAACAAACCCAAGAGCGATTGCTCTGAAAAAGGCTACTTCTGAAGCCCGAATTAACAAATATGATTTAAATTACATACCTCCCTTTCTTTGCCTTGATTTCATTTCTGCGCAAACAAAACAAAACAAAACAAAAAACCACACCGAGAAAAAATCTAGCTCAGATCTTCAGCCTTATTTTCAGAAGAGCTAAATATATTGAGAATTAGTGCAGGTCTGCGTCCATTAAAAAGTTTTGCCCTTTCAGTTATTTATCAATTTTCTACACTTCCTGTCTCACCTAAGTGATTGGCCAGTTTGCAATAACTGTTTTACAGAAGATGGGAGTAAGAAGTAGAATTTTGTGCCTATTGACTCTGATCAGTTCCTAGATGAGCATGGATACTGTTTACTGGACCCAGATTTCAGAATTGGCATACAGGGCATACAGGTAGTCCTTGACTTACAATAGTTCAGTGATGGCGAACGCGCGGAAACATTGCTCGTCAGGGCCATGCTCCGGAAAAGCTGAGCTTCCGGGTTCTAGTGTGCATGCACACCCGACGATCAGCTGGCTGGCGCGCATGAGTAGGCCGGTTTTCGGCACTGCTGCGCACGCAAAGGAATCATACTCCAGAAAAGCCAAACTTCTCGGCTCTGGTGCATAGGTGCACCCGACAATCAGCTAGCACACGCACACACTGGTTTTCGGCCCTGCATGCGTGAAGGAGAGCTGATCATTGTGCGTGCATGCTCACCAGAAACCCGAAAGACAAACAGGCAAAGGCCATGTGTGCCGGGCAACATAGCTTCGCATGCCACTTTGGGCACGCATGCCATAGGTTCGCTATCCCGGCAATAGTTCATTTAGTGACCGTTCAAAGTTACAACAGCACCGAAAAAAAATAACTTATGACCATTTTTCCCACGTATGACCATTGCGGCATCTCCATGGTCACGTGATTTGCATTTGGCTGCTTGACAGCTGGTTCATATTTATGACTGGTACAGTCTCACAGGGTTACGTGATCCCCTTTTGCGACCTCCTGACCAGCAAAGTCAATGAGGAAGTCGGATTCACTGAACAACCATGTTCCCTAATTTTAACAACTGCAGTGATTCGCTTAACGAATGTGACAAAAGTCGTAAAATGGGACAAAACTCACGTAACAAACTTCTTGCTTCGCCACATAAATGCTGGGGGCTCGATTTGCGGTCGTAAGTCAGGGACTACCTGTGCGCAATAAATCTGAGAATGGATTAGAGATGTCTTTTATTGCTCGCCAATTCAATATTTGCTCACCGTATTTGTTGCTACACACGGTGTGTACCACAAATACAGGTTTTAGGGTAATGAGGGAAAATCCTTCGCCCTGACTTTAATATTTTCTCTTTCCACAGGTATAGCCTTCACAGACCTTCCTGTAAGTACAACTTTTGTTCTATATTTAACAAAGATTGAAAACATGGCGGTGGGAAGTGGGGAGAGGTGCTTGGAATTTGTCTTCTCCTTGTGTGCCATCTGGAAGTGGTTAGCATTAGGCTAGTAGCTTAGATGGAGCTCCCATGGCAATAAGAAAGGCAGGTTTTTTTAAAGAGAAATCAGTTCCCCCACAAGTTTTGTCTTCAGAAAGGGGGTTTGGGGGGGGGCGGCAAATTGTAAGCAAAAGTTTTTCCACACATTGTAAGATTTTATATATATATAATTTTTTTGAGAAGCAATTTGGCAAGGATGCTCTTAAAATAAGCAACACGGGACCTTAACCTGAAATGAAAATAAGCTGTTTCTGCTGCTGCTTTCGCTGCTTCAAGTATACTAAAAATAACCTACACCTTGGTGAATTGTTAAAGCAAGAATACAATCGGTAACCAAAACGGAAATTCCTAGATTCTGAATAAAACACATCTGGAGTGCAGGCATTTTCTTGAATCGCTTGTTGGCCTGGAAATGAATCCACTGACTTCAGAGGCCATCATAAATCAAGCTTGGAAGGTTTTCGTTCAGCAAGTTTTAAAAGTTTTACCAAATGTTTACCACAGGTAGCGAGATCATGTGTACGGACTGAGATTAATTTTTGAGAGGATTTATGAAGATGATTCTTTGAAAGCTGCTTATTCTTGAGCATTTTGCTCTTGAACGCCCGTAAAGATATATATATATTGGTTGAGCTTCAATTAACTCCACAGTGTAGGCATAAAAGGTTTTAATCTTTAAAAATGACAGATGAATAGGGGGTTGGCATATTTTTATTTATCGCCTAGGCTTGTGACAAAAAGAAAGCAACCACATATATTGTTAGAGTGTGATACATTGCTCTTTTTTTTTACATCATCAACAGACCTCCAGATTTGATACAAAATGTCTTTAGGTACTGAAAAAGTCCCTGAAATTGGATAGGGGAAAAAAAAAAACACTTTGCAAATAAACAAACAACAGAGGCCAGCACCATTGACTCAGCTACCCTGCAACAGATTTGTTTTGCAGCTGAAAATAGAAGTCTGAATTTTGACTGGATGAGAAACTCATGCTTATTTCCAAATCGGAGGAGTTTCATTCCAGTTTTCTTCAGCAGTGTGCCTTTCTAAGCGGTTTCCGAATGTGGCACCTTGAAAGATAACTCCTTGCACCATGCTTGTCCAAGTCCCAAAGTTAACCAAACTGTTCAAAATGTCATGTGAAAATACAGCACGTTAATTTCTCCTTTGGAGAACAGTTAAAATGCTGTATATTATAGGATTTCTGTCGAATGAAGCATACACTGCAGCTACAACTTGCTACAGTTTCATTGTCTGCGTTTTGGAAAATTGATAGCCCCTTCAGATGTCTGTAGCCTCCTTATCTAGGTATACTCCTAAGATCCTAAACTGCAAACAATCACTTTTAATTTTGAGAAGTGTTTCTTGTACAGGTAGTCCTCGACGTACGACCAAAATTGAGTCCCAAATTTCCATTGCTTAGCAAGACAGTTAAATGAATTCTGCCCCATTTTATGACCTTTGTTGCCACAATTGCTAAGTGAATCATTGCAGTTGTTAAGTTAGTAAGACGCTTGTTACAGTAAATGAATCTGGTTTCCCCGTTGCTTTTGCTTGTCAGAAGATCACAAAAGGGGATCACACGATCCCAGGATACATGCCAGTTGCCAAGTGCCCGAATTTCGATCAGGTGGCTGCTGCAACGATCGTTTTAACAGTTGAGATGGTCGTGTCATTTTTTTTTGTGTGTGTGTGTGTGCCGTTGCAACTTTGAACGGTCACTAAACGAATGATTGCAAGTGGCAAGGACTACCTGTATTATTACGCTGACTTCTTCCCAAATGGTTTTCAGGGAAAGCCATTTTCTGCAAAGCACCCATCGTCTGGCCAGGAAGCCCCTTGTCCAGGCTTCCGTTACGACCCTCTTCAAAAGGAAGGGGGGGGGAAATGTATGTCTCTGCTTTCTTTCCTTAAAGAGCCCGGGTTTTTTAACTTGGGCTTCTTTTTTTGGCAGGCCAATCTATATCCCACTGTGGGGCTCCAGACACCCGGAGAGATTGTGGATGCCAACTTTGGGCAACAGCCATTTGTGTTCGACATTGAAGACTATATGAGAGAGTGGCGAGCAAAGATTCAGGGCACGATTAAAAGGTTTCCCATAGGTGACCGGCTAGGGGAATGGCAAGCCATGCTACAGAAGTGAGTGGCAGCTTGGATTGCCTTTACGTTAAATTCACAAGAACGTTTCTGCTGTAAAATGACATCCCTCCCCAGTCTTAGTTTATTGGGGTTTTTTTTTTCCCTGAAAGAGCAGAGGGGGTCCTTACCTTAAGACGAACAGGAGGAGCTAGCTGCTTTCCTTGCACCTTGTTTGTAGCTGATGGGTAGCACAGATATGCTGCTTGCCTTTTATGCCTGGTTTGATCCTTGTTTCTTCCGTTAGGTTGAGAGATGAGAGTTGAAGGGAAGGTGGGGGATTTGCCAAAAGCCATGTGCTCTTTTGTACAGCCAAATCACAAAAGAAACGAAGGAAAATCAAACCTCATATAGATGTATGCCCTGAGCAGAAGACTGCCCTGCTACTCCTAGTAGAATATCTAGATGAAAGCAGGACAAGTTCAGCAAATAGGCCAACTTTTATCCCTGGGTTTTTTTTTTCCCCAGTAAAGAAAACACAGGTTTTATGAGCCAGCTGCAGATGTATTGAAAAATTAGGCAGTATTTCATTTCAGATTTCTAAAAAGCTTCTCATAGAAGTATTTCCAGGTCGCTTCTATAGCAAGATATTGACTGAACGCATCAATGTTCTTTCTTCCCCTTGCTTTGCGATTCACACAAAGAGGCATTAGAATCAAGGAGGTGGAACAGATTCTTCACACTTAATACATAAAGATCTATTCTCTTGATTTTAATGAAGGTCAGATGGGCAGTGCCTTCTATTCCCTTCCAAGGAACCTTTTCTTGGCATATTTTGATACTGGGCAGCAAAAGCCAACCACAATAACGGCGTGTGCACAACAAAAAGCCCATGTTAACATGGCTGCCCTAGAGATGTTTCCCCCTCTCCCCCTTGTGCCCCACTTTTTGTGGAATTTGTACTGACAGTGATGTTTTTTCTGTTGCTTGCTTTTTGTATTTCCTAGCATGGTCTCTTCCTATCTGGTACACCATGGATATTGTGCTACAGCCACTGCCTTTGCCCGCGTGACGGAAAGTACAGTCCAGGAGGAACAGGTCTCCATAAAGAACAGACAAAGTAAGCTTGTTCGTATTACCGCTGTAGCTTTCCCTAAATCCTGAAATGTGCAGCTCTCCCCGGCTGCATCATTACTTTGATAAAGCTGTAATTCAGTGGTGAAATGTAAAATTTATTTCTACCGGTTCTGTGGGCATGGCTTGGTGGAGAGTAATGTGACTGGATGGGCGTGGCCAACTTTTTTTTTTGTTTTTTTGTACTTTTACTTTTAAAAGCATTTTTTCCTACAACCTCTTCGGCTGAAGAGGTTGTAAAAAAATGCTTTTAAAAGCCTCTGACGATCCCAGCTGAATTGCCTGATCGTCAGAGGGTTTTTTTTTTTTTTTTACTTTTAAAAGCATTTTTTCAGCCGAAGAAGTTGTAGTTGACGGTTGGCTGAGTCCCATGTGGAAGGGTAACCATGAGCGGGGTTGCTGCAGAAAAAACATGAATTGCTGCCATGAATTGCTGATGCACTACAGGTGTCCAAAGATGAACTAATAATGCCTTGAGGATATGAGAATTTGTCACCATTAATTTTGTTCTAATGTTTTTTTTTTATGCAGCTGACAACACATCCTTCTTTTATGTTCTCACAACTGGGGGAAAATTGCATCTGAATAATGCAGAGGTCTTCAAACTTGGCAGCTTTAAGACTTGTGGACTTCAACTCCCAGCTATGCTATGCTGGCTGGAGAATTTTGGGAGTTGAAGTCCACAAGTCTTAAAGCTGCCAAGTTTGAAGACCTCTGGAATAATGTATCTATTGGTAAACCCAGTTTTATTGCCTGTCTAATGTGAGATGATACCCAACCGCCCCATCCTAACCGTTCTGCTCTCACCTCCAGGAATACAAAAGCTGGTTTTGGCAGGAAGAGTAGGCGAAGCCATTGAAGCCACCCAGCAACTCTATCCAGGGCTTCTAGAGCATAATCCTAACCTCTTATTCATGCTAAAGTGAGTACGGTATAAATGCTTTTGTGCAAAGAACGGTGGTGTTTAGAGAGAAAGCAAAAACAGTGACAGAGCAGTAGATGGATTTATAATCTCCTTTTACTCTATAAGCAAGGGGCTGGGGCAGGGGTCAGCTACCTGCGGTCCTGGAGCCGCATGTGGCTCTTTCACCCCTCTGCTGCGGCTCCCTGTCACTCAAAATATGCATCACAACCGCCAATGTGCGACACCTGCCGGCACGTGATTTATTGAGCTTTTCAACCTCCGGTCGGCCAACCATGGATAAATCCAAGAAAAGAAAAGTTTCAGAGGAAAACAGAAGATTTAATTCAATTACATATGCTAGTTTGTGGCCGCTCAAGAAATATTCAGGCACAGGAAGGGTTTTGTGGCTCCCGGTGTTTTCTTTTCTGTGGGAAACGGGTCCAAATGGCTCTTTGAGTGTTTAAGGTTGCAGACTCCTGGGCTGGGGGTACAGAATGGATTCTAAGAGCCAGTTTGATTTAGTGCAGGGGCATCCAATCTTGGCAAATTTAAGACTTGTACTCCTAATGTTTCCCAGCCAACATGGGGAGTTCAAGTCCACAAGTCTTAAAAGTTGCCAAGGTTGGTCTTCCTTGGTCTGGTAGTTAAGGCACCAGACTAGAAAGCGGGAGACCTTAAGTTTTAAGTCCCTTTTTAGCCATGAAAGCCAGCTGAGTGACTTTGGGCCAGTCACACTCTCTCAACCCAACCCACTTCATAAAAGTAGTTGTAGGGAAAATAGGAGGAAGGTGTGTTGGATATGTCCATTGCCTTGAGTTATTTGTAAATATAATAAAGGCAGGATATACATAGTAAATAAATAAGATCGTCTTTGAATGATGGGTGGCCTGTCGGAGAAAAACTGGAGGGGATAAATCTTCTAAGAAATATGGTTTGACCTGACCCAAATAATTGAAGCTTGCTGCTGTAAATAGCAACCCTTGATATCTTTCCAGATGGAAGGCAGTTTAAGAGGAATCCCTTTTTAGGGAAAGTGAATTGGGATGCTTTCTCAGACAGCTCAGAATAACTTCTCTTTTTTCTCATTTTTGAAAACCAGGCAAGCAGAGACTATAAACTGGTGTCAGTGGTCTCACTTACAGAATGTTTTCCTAAGGGCTGCAGAAAGTTTAAAAGGAAGGCCCTCAGATTAATACCGTGTTTCCCCGAAAATATGACCCTGTCTTATATATTTTTTTGAACCCTGAAATAAGGGCTTGGCCTTATTGCCATGCGCTCAAAAGCCCCATTGGGCTGCTTATCAGGGGATGTCTTATTTGGGGGGAAACAGGGTAGTAATCTAGGAGGTTAGATCCTAGGATCTATAGGATGCAGATCCTATACCACTTTGATGGATGTATTGTACATTTTCCTTCCAATCCTTTGGAACTACGAGCCATTTGCTGTAAGGTCGAACTAAGAATGCTCATTTCTCTGCGTGCTTCTCTGCATGCCGGGTCCAAGATGTAGTTAATGCAGAATATTAATGTGCTATTGTATTTATTTTTTTTTCTGTATAGTTTCCCACTCACCTGCTTTCCCACCCCTACCCCCTGTGCATCCCTAGGTGCCGGCAGTTTGTGGAGATGGTGAATGGAACAGACAGTGAAGTGCGCTTTTTCAGTACCCGCAGCCCCAAATCACAAGACAGCTACCCTGATTCCCCCAATCTGAGTCCCCGACATGGCTCCAATAATTTGCACATCCACGTCACTGGTAGGCATTCACTTCTCTCCTAGATAAGTCCTCTCCTTGGCTTTTGTGCTAACTTGGCGCCTATTTTTCATTATCTTTCTGGAAGCTGCTGTCAGAACTTCTTCTCTAAATTCTGCCCAGCGTCTTCAGTAGTGCAGAACCCGCTGATACCCGTTCCATAACTTAGTATGTTTCTGGCATAATAAGCTCTTCAGACAAGAGTTAAGTCCGAGTAAGATTTTGGCAGTGACTTTGTCAAGTCTGGTTATCTCTCTCCTGATTTTAGATTCCTTCTCTGAAGTAGATTGTTACTTGCCCCAGCTCCTGCCCACCTAGTGGTTTGAAGGCATTCAAATGCGAGTAGTTAAACACAGTGGTGGGATCCTTCCAGTTTAACAATTGGTTTGGTGATCGCGCGCTTTGCGCGCGCACAATTCAACAAAAAAACCCCACCTGCGTTAGTTCTAGGGAATTAAAATAGCTGAAGCGCGACAATCCGCTCTGCCGCGCTAATCAGCTGCGAAGAGGCGGGTGGGCAGGCCCAGCTGATCGTCGGAGTGAACCGGTTTGCTCCCAGCTGATCATTGGAGCTACCAATTCGCCTGAACCGATCTGAACTGGTAGAATCCCGCCCCCTGGATAAACAGCTACCGCTTTGGTGGGAAGGTAACAGCGTTCTGTGTGCCTGGTCCTGCTAGCCATTTGACCACAGAAGTTTCTTTGGACAGTGCTGGCTCTCTCAGCTAAGAAATGGAAATGAACACCACCCCACAGAGTTGGGCACAATTGGACAGGATAAATCTTTACCTTTAGTGGAGCTTAAACTTTTATTTATTAAAAAAGCACTGAATCCCCCAACTTGACTTCTCTTTCTGTCTTCAGGAGCAGACAGCCCAAGCTGTAGCAACGGGGTGACCTCCATCAAAAGCAAACAGAGCCACAGTAAATATCCTGCACTGAGCTCGTCCTCCTCCTCCTCTTCCTCCTCCTCCCCTTCATCCGTGAACTACTCAGAGTCCAACTCAACAGATTCTACCAAATCCCAGCAACACAGCAGCACTAGCAACCAAGAAACCAGGTGAGACAGGTGCTTTCTAGGGCAGAGCCAGGTAATAATCAATTACAGGTAGTCCTTGACTTACGGCCACAGTTGAGTCCCAATATTTCCATTGCTAAGCAAAACAGTTGTAAATGTTGTCAGAGTGTTTGCAGCGTGACTACTATTTTGAGACCACCCCAGAAGCAAAATACAGGACCCAGAGGTATGTCTTACAAACAGTGGTTTATATACAAGGCTTCTATATACAGACATACAAGCAGTAGGCACATACCAGGCAAGCAATCATTCTTCACCTCTACACGGACAACTACAATAAAGATACACGAGGAGAGAGAGAGAGGCACCCTCTAATGGCCTCCTTTATATACACAGCTTCTTAAAGGGCAATAACCCAGCTGACTCATCCAGTCTTAAAGGGCTGGTCAGCTTTAAATCATCATCACCCTGACAAATGTGTTTTGTCCCATTTTACGACCTTTCTTGCCACAGTTGTTCAGTGAATCACAGCAGTTGTTAAGCGATAATATAGTTCTTAAGTGAATCTGGCTGCCCCATTGACTTTGCTTTTTCGGGAAGTTGCAAAAGACGATCACACCACCCTGGGACATTGCAACCGTCATAAATATGAGACAGTTGCCAAGCGTCCAAATTTTGCTGACATGATCATGGAGTTGCTGCAACGGTCGTTAAGTATGAAAAATGGTCATAGGTCAGTTTTTCTAGTGCCATGGTAACTTCAAACGGTCGGCTGATCTCTGAGGCTGAGTAGACCAGGCCCAATTAATGTTTGTATAGAACCATCAATTAATTTTATGACTGTGTAGACTATATTGGAAGACCAAAACAATACCACCGAAGACAGTGTCAAACCTCTTCCATGCTGCATCCAAGGAAATTCTCGGGGGGGGGGGGGGGGCATCCAGAAAATCACCGAGAGTCGAAATCAGCTTGAAAGAGTTGTAATATTTTTCATTCCTGTATTGGGAATGGATAAATTTTCAGCTCCTGGATAGATTTCACAATGCTGTATGGGCACCAAAAAAAGACTGGCCAATGAGATTGTTAAGAGGGCTTAGAATCATACAAAGATTAACTTGCTTAATTTGAAGGTAGTATAAATGCCATTTGAGGCTGGCGTCAGATGCTTTTGGGGAATGTTTAGCTTTGGCAACTTTAAGATTTGTGGACTTCAGCTCTCAGAATTCCCCAGCCAGCCATAATTGCTGGGGGATTCTGGGAGTTGAAGTCCACAGGTCTTAAAGTTGGACCCCTTGGGATAATACATAAATTGAATCTGTCTCTACCTCCCTGGATCTATCTGCTGATGTTGAGGACATGCCTTTCCCTCTTTTGGCATTTCTTTCTCTCCTCCCCTCTCCCTCTCTCATGACCTCCATCATCTTCATTCAAGTGACAGTGAAATGGAGATGGAGGCGGAGCACTATCCCAATGGAATCCTGGAGAATTCAGCCACCCGAATAATGAATGGCACTTACAAGCACGAAGAGATCCTACAGACTGACGATTCCAGCATGGGTAGGTCTGGCGGGCATGGAGATAGAAGGAATGCAGTTTGCGAGAAAGCAGTTCCTTATCCAGGGTGGATGAGGTTCCTTATGGAAAATGATTCTACATCAGAAGCTTTTTCCAGGCCATCCATTCATATTCAGGGTAGTCCTCGACTTACAACCACAATCGAATCCAAAATTTCTGTTACTAAGCAAGGCAGTTGTTGAACAAGTCATATACCCAGTGATTTATATGGCTAATAATTTGGGGGGGGGGCTTCAGTAGGTCTGAAGAAGGCAGATGCTTTGATGCCGCACAGGTTTCTGATCCGCTCGTCTGGTTTTCCCCTTCTCTCCAGAAGACGGCTGCCCTCAGAGGCAACTCTGCGGAGGGAACCACGCTGCCACCGAGCGGATGATCCAGTTCGGGCGGGAGCTCCAGATCCTCAGTGAGCAGCTATGCAAAGACTACGGCAAGAACACAACCCACAAAAAAATGTTACAGGTATACACGGCTTGACTGAATTCTTCCCTAGAACGGCTCCTTAATGCAGGGGTCACCAGCCTTTCAGACCTCAGGGACCACTAAATTCATAATTTTAAATCCCGTAGACCACTAACACGATCTGTCTAATGACCGGCTGGGTGGGCGTGGTTAGGTGGTCATGTGACTAGATGGACGTGGCCAACTCGGTGTCACTCACGTCGAAGGGCGCCTCGCCAGCCTCTACTCACCTCTCCCCTCCCAGCCACTCCTCGCCTCCCCGCCCGGGCTCAACAGGAAGCAGTTGTTGGAGCTAAGTAGCCACCACTGCTTAGAGTTGGCAAAACAGCTCAGTTCAAATTGGATCTGACCGAGGAGGCGGCTCAGTAGAAGCACCTCACTGAGGACTACAAGCATAGGCTTTCCAAGCAGAGGGAAGACTTCCCAGCGACTGGTAAGATCCCAGAGTTGGTCTCCTCCGGGTCCCGTTAGCTAAACAATGCCGGCTGGCGGGCCCGCAGGGGAGGGCCTTCTCTGTGGCTGCCCCAGCTCTCTGGAACCAGTTACCTCCTGAGATCCGGACCATCCCCACCCTATTGGCCTTCCGAAAAGCGGTGAAGACCAGGCTTTTCCGGCAGGCCTGGGGCCATTGATCTCGCTGTTGTGATCTTGTGAGATCCGGCCATAAATGGTGTGTATGGGTTTTAATATTTTAATATTTAAATGTTTTTATAATGGTTTTTTTTAAAAAAATGCATTGTAAGCTGCCCTGAGTCTCCAGAGAAAGGCGGCATATAAATTGAACTAATAAATAAATAAATAAGACTTCCAGGAGTGCAAGGCCAGGTGCCGGCGCCTGAAGGCTCAGCGGGCTCAGATGGTCAGTCAGTTCCAGGCCATGATGCAGTCCCACTGGAACAAGGCCCTCCGGCTCTTTGCCACCAGTGGCACTTCCCTCTAGCCTTCGCCCAAAGCCCCACACCAGGAGGCTGAAGCAGACCCCAAGTCAGAATTTCTGCCCCCCTCCAACCCGCACAAAAAGACCCCAAAGCGGGAGACTCTCTGCAGCAACACAAACGTTCATTGCACGTATCTGTCCCAGGGGCCGTATTTTGAAGACCCCTGATTTAGTGCAATATAAAAAATGCAAATAATTTTTCTGCAGACCACCCAAATTTTCTCACCAGACCACCAGTGGTCCACGGACCACCAATTGGTGTCCGCTGCCTTAATGCTTCTGTCCTCTCTTATTTCTCTGTGAACAATGTTAAGGTTTTTTAGCATGATTCGTTTTAAAAAGATGAAACCAGGAAGACAGTAAAAAAAACATCATAGAGTTCTCTCTGAGTTTGGTTGTTTTCTTGCAGACATTTCATTACCCAATTAAATAACATCATCAGCGCTAATCTTTTATGTTCCTTTATTAATATGTTCAGCAAGAATTTGTGGAGGAAATAAAATTGTCCCAAGCGATTCAGAGTTTAGGAAACCATCGTTGTCCTTGTCAAAACCATTTAACTCCCTCCCCACTAACAACATAGAATTGGCCTTTGACACCCACCTCTCACCTCTGATGATCATTATTCCCCCTCTGTATTATTTTCCATCTGTGGGGGGAAAAATACTTTTCACTGGTCAGTAGAGGGAGCTATTGCATTATTATTCCATATTATTGAAAGGGGGGGGGAAATTGTAGCTTATTTAGCTGAGTTACTGTGATCAGAAATTTCCCTCCCTCCCCAGTTTATTTACAGCCTCCCCCAAAAGTATTAATAATATTTGAAATAATACTCAACTGGCTTGGGGAAAAAAAAAAACACTGGCCCTTTACAAATAAAGCCCCTTGGCATGCCCTTACTAGCTCTTTGTGCCCTCTGCTATATTCTTAGACAACCTGGTGCCTTCAAGATAGGGTAGGGCACTGTATCAAAGTAATCTTGAAATCATGGGAGTTGTAGTCTGGAGCAGCAGTCACCAATTGGTGGTCCGTGAGAAAATTTTGGGGGTCCACAGAACAATTATTTGCATTTTTTTATATTGCACTAAATCAGGGGTCCTTAAACTATGGTCCCTGGGATGGATACGTGCAATGAATGTTTGTGTTGCTGCAGAGTCTCCCCCTTCAGGGTTTTTTTGTGTGGGTCGGAGGGGGGGCAGAAATTTCAACTCTGGGTCTGCTTCAGCCTCCTGGTGCAGGGCTTTGGGCGAAGGCTGGAGGGAAGCGCCGTTGGTGGCAAAGAGCCGGAGAGCCTTGTTCCAGTGGGACTGCATCATGGCCTGGAACTGGCTGATCATCTCAGCCTGCTGAGCCTCCATGCACCTGTACCTGGCCTCTGCTTGGAAAGCGTATGCTCGTAGTCCTCAAGTGAGGTGCTTCTACTGAGTCTCCTTCCCGGCTAGATCCAATTTGAACTGAGTCACCTGTTTTGCCAACTCTTTCTCATGGTGGCTGCTTAGCTCCAACAACTGCTTCCTGTTGGGGCCCTAAGGAGCCCGGGCGGGCAGGCGAGCAGTGGCTGGGAAGGGAAAGGCGAGTAGAGGCTGGCAAGGTGCCCCTCAACATGGGTGACATCAAGTTGGCCATGCCCACCCAGTCACATGACCACCTAGCCACACCCACCCATCCGGTCATTAGGCAGATCATATTATTGGTCTGTGAGATTTTAAATTATGAATTTAGTGGTCCCTGAGGCACGAAGGGTTGGGGACCCCTGGTCTGGAGGGCACCTGCAGAACAGCCACTGGGACCAAGTAGTTTTTACTGCTCTGCTGAGATCTTTTATTCCTCTTTCAGGATGCATTCAGCTTGTTAGCCTACTCTGACCCTTGGAGCTGTCCAGTCGGTCAGCAGCTGGATCCAATCCAGAGGGAGCCTGTGTGTGCTGCACTCAATAGCGCTATTTTGGGTAAGGAGATGCCAGGAGCCAATTGTGACTCCGCTTTGTGCGCCTCTTGCTGCACTGAGATGGCTTAATGTGGCCAGGGATTTTGCTCCATTTTGGCAGGTTTGGGCAAATTACCTGTGCTGGAGAGGGAGCATAGGTACGTGTATATAAGAAAGAGAAGGAAAAAAAAGGGGGGGAAGGAAGGGGAGGGGGCAGGAGGGAAGGGGAGGTTTAAGCATCACAATTTAATTTAAAAAAAAAAAAAACCCGTGTATTTTGTAGCAATAACTTCTACAACTTGGTAAAAGTTGTAATATTCACTTGATTGAGAAAAATGGCTCTGGGTGCCCATCAGGGTCAGATTTTTTTTTAGAAAATAGAAGTGACTGAATCCCCATGATTTCTTTGGAAGGGTATCACCTCCCTTGCCTCTCACTAGACCAGGGGTGTCAACTTCTCCCCCACCTTTGCATGACCAGCGTGTGACGCATCCGACCCGCAGGCCACGAGTTTGACACCCCTGGACTAGACAAAAATGAGTCGGACAGCACCCTTGCAATCCAACAGTAGTGCTGTCCTACTGTCATGTCCCTAATTTGCCGGCCAGTAAATGACAATCCCGTTTGGACTGTTTTGGAAATGTGTCCGTCCTTTTGCCAGCCACGTTGCAAGAACGGCTACAAGAGGCTTTCCCTCTGGTCCCACCAACCCAAAACGTTTTCTGCCCACCGTAGGGACTGCCAAGGGGTGGGGCGAAGGGAGGGAGGGGAGGGGCAGCAAGACGTAGCCTGTTTGGATGACGCGTCCCTTGTGCATCTCTGGTCTCTTTCTCTCCTCAGAGTCTCAGAACCTGCCAAAGCAGCCCCCTCTGCTGCTGGCCCTGGGCCAGGCCTCGGAGTGCTTGCGACTCATGGCTCGCGTGGGCCTGGGCTCCTGCTCCTTCGCCAGAGTGGACGACTATTTGCACTAGCCACTGAGTGAGGCAGAGTGACCCCTCCAGTTGCTGCCCTTTCACCTCTTCCTGCCTTGCGGTTTCTCACCTGCGCCTGCCCTCCACCCGCTGCCCAGCAGAAGGACACAGTGTTGACTGAGGCGGGAGGGGAGGAGGAGGAGGAGGAGGAGAGGACCCTTGACGCGCCTTTGTTGCTCGCCCTGGAAACTGCTCGCAGGGCCCCCACCCCACCCCCAACCTGCCCTCCCATCACGGCCGCATCCTGCTCTGCCCCACAGCACTTGGCCTTCTCACCGGTCCTTCTGATGTAGCGCCTTCTGACTTTAGGATTTTACCTTTATTTTATTATGTTATTTTATTTCTCTGACTGAGCCACCAGTATTTATACCTGAAGAGTTTGTGCTGAGCTGGTTTCTAATTCATTTAGAGATAAAAAAAAAAAAAAAGTGTATCTGAGTTGGTGACGGCCTGTTTTGCTTTTTTGTTTTAACTTTTATTTTTACATTCGGAGAAACCTAACTGGCACGTGTGTTACTTGGACAGTATTGTTCACTGTTGCTGGTCCTCATAAAAACCCAGAGGCTGAATGTGCTTGTTGGAATATTAGCCATGCTATCCAAACAAAAGAGTTTCATCATCATCATCTTTTTTTTTTTTCCTGTGCCTATGACACAACAGCCCTGAGAAACTCTGCGGATGCACCCTGGGAACTAATCAGGGGAAAGGCTGAGATTGGGAGCAATAAGATGAACTGTTCCCAACTGTCCCTTTAATAGGATATCCTGCGATGGATGCTTGGAAAGAGAACGGGTGTGACCTGAGTTGTATCCCCATACTCTCTGGAGAAGCAGGAACATCTCTTAACCACAGTCAGACATGTAGGATATCGCTGTGGGGACGTGTTGCTGACAATCTCTGGAGGAATACAGGTTCCCTCTCCTTCCTCAAAGCAGAGTGATCGTAGGCTCTTCTGCAAGGGGACTTCTCCTCGGTCACATCTAGGCAACTCACATCTAACTCTTTAAGACTCGCCAAAAAGAGAAAAGAGAAGAAGGCTTGCCTGCATCCTCATCCTGGTACCCAAACAGCTGCGTGGAATGGAATCGAGGTGGAATGAAAAAACGGGAGCTACGTATTGGTCCAGCATTTTCTTCCTTTCTTTTTATTCTAGAGACTTCTTTCTAAAATCTTCCCTTATAAAGTGGATAGATGTCTCCATGTCAGTTGTGAACCAGGAAAAGTTGAGCCGTCAAAATAACAATTCTCCCCTCCCCCCCAATCAGTGTTTGAGTTTGTGAACCCAACTTTTCATTTCATCGTTTCATTGCCTCCCTGCCTTTGATATTACACTGATAGGACAATAGTACAACATCCTTGTTTTTAATCCTGCTTACCCCCCAATTGAAAAGAGGGTGTAAGGCAATATTATTCTTTTTTAAAAGGAAAATGCGGTTTTATTCCAAGGAATATATCTTTTTTAAAAACAAAACAAAAAATTGGGAACCATTTTCCAAACTTACATATTATAACAATCCTTACAAAATACTGCTGGAATAACAGGTTGGAAACTCCAGTCTATAATTTAATCTACACAAGTGAAATTATAACCACGTGTCTTTACAGTACAACAGAGGAATCCTGCTGTTCTTAAGAGCTTGTTAATATAATCATTAGCTTGCCGGTCTATTTCAACATTTTGCCTAGCTTTTAAAATGTTTTTAATTGGGAAGAATTTTTTTTTTAAAAAAAAATCCCATCAGTTCGGCAGGCAAGGCATTTTAATTAAAACCGAGCACTTGCAGAAGATAACACGAAAGAGAGGTTTTTCTGATGCGATGAAGAAAATGCTTCCATTGAGGGTAGGGAATTTTAATTTATAGTAGCATAGAAAGGGTGGTTTTTTTGGTTGAGAATCTTGTAGCTGTGATGAAAAAAAAAAAACTATGCATCTATGCACAATATATTTGGAATGTTAAGTAAGTATCCCCAGATTGGTGGAACCTGGAGAAATAAGAAGAAGGTGCGACTTCCGTTGACTTGAGTCCTGCCAATGCCCAGCAGAGACCAATGTTTACTTTCAGATTTGTAAGTGAGACATCCCGAATTTAGAAGACTGCGCATTACTGTCTCCTTGGCAGATCAAGACTGAGTTTTAGTGCAAGATGCTGAAAGAAAAATGGGCACATCAGAGAATTGACTCTAGGGGGAAAAAAAATACAGTTCCAGACTCTGGTTCCATTTCCATTTGCATAATTTGACTGGGTGCTGACTAGATCGAAACGAAATGTTTTCTGATTTGCACTTTTGACAAGCGGAAACATCCATCCACCATTCCTTTTGCTTGGATGGTCATGAAAGTTGCACGTTTGCTGTGATTGGATTTTACCTTGCCTGATTCTTTTTTAAGGACTGATAAGGCTAGTTTTATGCCAAGCCATCAAATTATGGTATCAATGAATAATTGACCACCCCAGCTTAAAAGCAGAATGATTGGTCCACCTTCCATCTTTTGTAACATCTTATACGGCAAATGTTTATATCAGCAACCCCACCAGCTCTCTTTATCTGGCCTGCTGCGTTTGCTTTTAGGCTTCATGGGAGTTTCCTGTGTTTGAATTCCTGTTTTAAATGTTCACTGTCTTAAGATGAGCTTCAACATCTCTTATTTTGGGGGGCAGATTTCTTTCCTGCTTTGTTTTCTCCGGTTTCCATCTCATCCTTTTTTCAAAGTTGCTTCAAGAAGTTGATTTTTTTTTTTGCTCTTCGCTGCCTGCTGCTTTTCCCCTCCAAGCTGTGGCTTCTTTGCCATCCTTTGCTTAAAAGTCACCTGTTTTGATGGCAGTTTTTGCCCTGTAAAATATTATCTCAGACAAGTAGCTAGTTGCCATCTCTAGTTGGTGGTGTGGCAGTGGTGACACATGTGGAAAAGAGCAAGCTGAACTTTTCCTGATCAAAGACAATCTGCATTTGATGACTCAACATTTAGATGCCACTGTCGTGTAGCTATGGCAGGTGAAATTTAATTTAGGAAGCATTGCGCTATGCCTGATTCAGAGGTTTGTGAGTCTTGGAAATGTGATCCAAGACAATCAGATATTTGAACACTAACTATAATTGCTCTAAAGAGACCACAGTGCAGATGGAAAAGGATGGTTTGAAATCCTGCGGAATCTTTGAAGGGAAGAACATTTAAAATTGTGTTTGCGGTTAAAGGCTTTTTCACCATTTTCAAGGGCATAAAATAGTACAGAACCTTTGAGTTTTCCATACTCAGCAAAAAGGGTGGAGGAGTGTCTAGTTTAACAGTTAACATTTAGTCTCCATTTTGAGATGAAACCTGACGGAATTTCTTAGGCATTGCCAGGTGATAATGAGGTTGTATCTACTACATACCTTAGGATAATTTCCTTTTTAAAAAAAATAGTTTTAATAAAAAGATTGACACAGATAAAAAATTCAAAGAAAAAAATATTGTCTTTTTGACACCCATCTGACTGATTTTGTCATCCTGTCAGAAACCTTTTGCGAGCAATCCATCTGATTCCAGGTCTCTTATCAACCATTGATCAGAACAATGAGAAACTAAAGCATAGCAACTCGTTTTCTGATCATTTGACATGTTGATCATACTTTGGACCAAGATGGTCGCAGTGCCTATAAAATGGACATTGGAAAATCCCGAATGCAAGAGTGACGCTTCCTTGATTGCCCTCTACTACAGCGGTAGAATACTCTGCAATGACGCTTTCACAACTGTGAAGACAATGGCTAATGGTAGCCCAACATCTCCGGAGGACATTCGAATGGGGAGAGGATTGTTGCTTGTGAGGAATTTCAGAGTCCCCCAGTAGATGTCCCTGTTCAAAGAACCATCTCATTTTTCTTCCATGTAGTTTTTGCAACCAGTTCCAGGAGTTCTTGGCTGGAAATTAGAACGTTCTAGTATCGGAATGTCACCAACCAATGATTCAAACTGGCTATCTTGATGCCAATCATCGCTTTTTCAACAAGGAGCAGCATCACACCAACAAGAGTTGGTGCTTCATTTGCCCCCATTATGGTTCTCCGCATCCTGTAACCAAATAAAAGTGCCAAATCCTCTTATCGAATTGATTCATTTAACCAGTGTTGTTTTGGGAACTTGTTTTGGGAGTATTTGAGAAGTACAATAGCCGTAGAAGAGCCCAAAGGGTCACTACCAACAAGTATGTTCAAATCTTTGGACCTGAGGGGTGTTTTGTTTTAAATTTGGGCTGGAGCTTTAAGATTTGGGTGCCATCTGCTCATCTTGAACTAGCAAGAAAGATGGTTGGCAGGCATAATTCGGATTACATTTTGGACATCTGACACTGAAAAAGAAAAGAAAAAAAGTAAAGAATTCTCCTTTATTTTTCTCTTCCTCTCGCTTTTTACAAACTCGGGTACCAGCTCTCGCATGGCATCTCAAACCCTTTTCGTTTTTCACTGATTTTATTACGATAGCAACTGTAAGGATTTTTTTTTTTTAAAGTATCCTATCAAATAAGCGGGCCGAGCAGAATGTGGGTTCCACCAGGGTTCCATAATCTCACGTTTCATTTTCCTTTTGTTGAGGACTTGACGGATCTCCTTCCAAGCTGCGCACATTTGGATCAGTTTCTGCTTAGTATTTGTGAGTTCAGTTAAACCCAACTCTAGCATGAAAACCTTCCCAAAGGAGGACATTTTAACTGACAAAAAAAGAAAAAAAGGAAAAAAAAAAGAAAGAAAGAGAAATTGTACTGGAAATATAGAAACCCACAGTCTGTTGTATTTTGACAGAATTATTTTTATTAAAATATGCATCTCTGTGCACTTGCCCGTGTCCTGTCTCACTCGTCTCTACTCCATTCTGGTGCTTGTGTGTGTTGTCTATTGAGGGAAGAACTTTTATTCTGTATGGGTAGTCCTCGAACATACTACCACAATTGAGCCTAACATTTCCATTGCTAAATTAGAGTTGAAAGTCCTATTGCCAGCCACTGGTGCATGAGCTAGGTATGCCCTCACTAACCTTGGTCAAAACTGCCTGGCCTCCTCTGTATGTGTCCGCTGGCGGCCTGTGGGGCTAGCAGCAGAGTCGGACAGTGAGGAGGTTGGGGAGGACCATGGGCCAGTCCTGGACTCTGGGGAAGGCTCGGACGAGGGCTCTGCGTCCGAGGCAGAGAAAGGGCCATCTGGGAGGTACGTGCTGCCTCCGGAGCCTCCAGAGTCGGACCTCAGCGAGGCAGAGGAACAGGGGGAGCCTGTTCCCAGTGTGCACATGCGCAGAGCTTCCAGAAGGCAAGAACAGCTAAAACAAAAGGGACGACTCGGGAGTAGGGCTTGGAGATGATTGGCCCCTCCCATAAGACTTAAAAGAGGAGCAAAGGCAGGTGGGCCTTTGCAGGAAGCAACGTTGTTAATTCTGTTCAGTTTAAAGTCTGAAGCTCTGTTTGATTCTGGACTCCGTGTGGCTTTGCCAATTAGGTCTTTGGCAGCGTGTCAAGGGAGATAAAGGTGGGTGATTATCAGCCTTATCCCGAAGGACTTTTTACAACTTTTTGGGACTCTTCTGTGAATGAACAGAATTCACAGCTGTTGAAATAAAAGAGGTTTTTGGGACTACATGTGTGTTTTACTGACTCAGGAAGCCTAGGTCAGAACAGTATGTTCAAATATGTGCATTTGTTAGTTCATATCTGTATCCTCGGTTGTCATTTCTATCTGATTGTAGAGAAGTACAGTACACCTGTTTTGTAGTGAAATATCTGTCATCTGAAATAGGATTGAAGGCAAGCTTTACCAGGTGAAACTGCCATCACAATGTACATCGAAAGCATCTAGTTTCATAGATTGTGAAATCTATTTTTTTTTTTTTATGATAACCCAGTATGAGGGAGAAATGAGAGCTTGTGTGCGTTGTCTATTGAGGGAATAATTTTTGTTCTGTAGGGGTAGTCCTCGACTTATGACCACAATTAAGCCCAGCATTTCCATTGCTTAGGCCAGACGGGAAGCTGGATATCTCAGCAGACTAATGCATTGTAATTTAATTCCAGCTGTCTGCAGTTAGTAAGTTCGAATCTTGCCAGGCTCAAGGTTGACTCAGCCTTCCATCCTTTCTAAGGTAGGTAAATTGAGGACCCAGTTTGTGGGGGCAATAAGCTGACTTTGTATAAATATACAAAAGTATGAAGGCTATTGCTTAACGCATTGTAAGCCGCCCTGAGTCTCCGGAGAAGGGCGGCATATAAATCAAATAAAAAAAAAAAAACCAGTTGTTAATGAGTTGAAAGTCAGGAGTGCTATTGCCAGCCAGTGACAGTGTGAGTTCCAATCTTTGGATGACTTACGTTGTAAGATAAGAATCGAGGTCAATATCGGCATTAATCTTAAACCGATGGAGCAGTTGACATAAAGACTAAAATCAAGCATGACCTTACAATTAAAATTTGGATGTCTTCATTTTCATTGCTTATAGCTAAAGGCATACGTTGTTAGAACTCAGCACCCGATTTAGTCGGGAATCTTGTTCCACCACAAGCATTTTAATCATCCTGCTTTCTATTAATCCATGACAAAGAAGGGGAATAAGCGTCTCCCAGCCAGACACTGTTTAATTGCAACAGCCTGCATGACTCACCCCAAGGCACGATGACTATAAACTCTAAAGGTCCAAGAGAGTGAGACCCTCGATTTCCCCCTTTCTATCTATAATGTTGAATAATAGCTTGTTTGGAAGTTATGGCTTAAATGTATGTGCCCTTCCCTATTCACCCCAGATGCTCTTGGGGCAATGTAGATGGCAAAGACAACACTTCAAAGAACAGGTCAATAGCTTTCGGCAGAGAAAATTAGACGAATATAATAAAAAAAATCAGGTAAGTTTTTAAATACTTAAGAATTGTTTCAAATATCTGTGGAATTGAAGTTCAGTGCTGAAAAGAATAGTACTGATTGCATTGCAAAAATCAAGCATACTGCCAATATTCATAGTCTTCAGAATCAAATTCTGTCACAGTACACACAAAAAAACAGTTTTTATGATCTTAATAATTATCAGTGGTTTATTCCCTTCCCACAAATGTGTAGGATATTAAAGCTAAGCACCAGGACTTTAAATTCCTTTATATTCCTGATTCTATATATGTTTTACCTGATAATGGAAACAAGCGTATTTAATAGTTTCTTATTACTTGCATCTAGCCCTTAGTAGGTATAGTTCCTTTTCATGTTTTCCTTTGAGCATCATGAAGATGCATACATTTCTCTGATTAGATTTTAAAATATTTTTGTGAATAGCACATAACATGCAAAGCTTTTTGTGTGCAAGTAGACAATGAGTATGGAAGCTAACTAGTGCCAATTACTGAATGCATTTCATGTAACTCGGAGAACACTCCCTTTAAATGCCTAATGTTCCCTTGGATTGTCTCACTCTGTTGAGCCCCGGGTCTCAGATGTTTGTTTGTTTGTTTGATTGATTGATTGATTGATTGATTTCATATTTTGACTTTGCTGCTGCTGAACTCCAGACCAACTCTGACCAGTTCTGGAGAACCTATAGCAGAAATTTTGAATAGTTCGGAGAACCATTAAATACCACCTCTGACTGGCCCCGCCCCCATCTATTCTCTGCCTCCCGAGTCCCAGCTGATCGGGAGGAAATGGGGATTTTGCAGTAACGTTCCCCTGGAGTGGGGAGGAAATGGGGATTTTACAGTATCCTTCCCCTGCCACGCCCACCAAACCATGCCATGCCCACCAAGCCACACCCACAGAGCCAGTAGTAAAAAATTTTGAAACCCACCACTGATCCAGTGAATTTCCTTTGCCTGGACATTTTTTCCCATTATAACACATATCTATGGAGATTCTCAGTCCTGGTCATGGTTGTCCCAAAGGTCCTTTTTCAAGAGGCAACTGGACTTTCTGATTTTTCTTTGAAGACATTTCACTTCTCATCCAAGAAACCTCTTCAGCTCTGGATGGTGAGGAATAGAAGGTTTGGGGATTATAACACGTGGTTTCAGGCATGATGAGGTGGCTCATAAAATCCCAAAGGGTTTTGTTTGAACTTGTTGGGCCAGAGGAAGCAAACGGAGTCCTTATAACTGTGAGCTGGGGCCACCTGCTTATTAGATTCGTGTCTCCTGATTGGTGAAAGTTTCCCACGAAGAGTCAAACGTGCAGCTGAGTTCTAGTGCTGCTCACTTCTTCATTGAAAGAAGGGGTAGTTCCTCCGCCTCCTAGAGACATCGCTTCACTTCCTCCTCAAAAAGCCATGGCTAAACCTCAGCATCCTGAATTGCCTTGTGGTGAGATGGGTGCCAAATAAATTTAATAAAGCAAAATAGATAGAACCTGAAGCATGTATTGATGAGTGGAATTTCAAGAATTCTTGAAAGATAGCAGTGCTTGAGTGAAAACAAGATCAGTGCCAGAATCAGCTATATGCCTGAATTGTGCAATGCCAAATTGAAATACCTAATCTAGGATTAGGTATTTAAATTAATGAATTGACCCAATGAGAAATCCAAAAAATGTATACGACAAATCAAAACCACTGGTGCTGCAATGGTAGAAGGCAATGTTTTGTTTTGTTTTTTAATTTGATTTATATGCCGCCCTTCTCCGGAGACTCAGGGCGGCTTACAATGCGTTAAGCAATAGCCTTCATACTTTTGTATATTTTATACAAAGTCAGCTTATTGCCCTCACAAACTGGGTCCTCATTTCACCTACCTTAGAAAGGATGGAAGGCTGAGTCAACCTTGAGCCTTGGAGAGATTTGAACCAGCAGTAAATTGCAGGCAGCTGTGTTAATAACAGGGTGCTTAGACCACTGTACCAGCAAGGCTCTGTTGCCGGCTAAATCTGCCCACAGCCTGGAATTCGATCCTGATGGGGCTCAAAGTTGATTCAGCCTTCCATCCTTTCCCAGGCCAGTAAAATTAGGACCCAGATGGTTGGGGGCAATAGGCTGACTCTGTAAACTGCCCAGAGAATGCTGTAAAGGACGATGAAGTGGCATATAAGCCTTAAGTACTATTGCTGTTGCTAATTTTTATGTAGAGCTTTCCAGCAGAGATGAAAAGGCGTGAAAGGTGTGGATGTCGTTGATCTCAATGCTCCTTTAGCTAAAGCAACCACTGTTGCCATCCCCAATGTGTAGATAAAGTTCCTCAGAAGATCTAAAGGGGGTGTTGCCTGTTCCTTATAATGTTAGTTCCCGCAATGAGAAGAGGCATTTGGAACATGCTATTTGGAGGATGCTATTAAATCATACATAAATTTTGCAGGGCAGTAGCTTATCTTCCTGAATGTTCCTTCAATTATTGTAAGCAGTGCTGTTTTCTGTAATAACTAAATCAAATGTAGTGAGCTAGCCAGAGTCAGTGGGAATTGATGGCAAACGAATTTAACAATAAATAAATAAATCTTTCTCAGAGGGTGGGTGTCATAACTAAGTCAAATGTAGTGAGCTAGCCAGAGTCAGTGGGAGTTGATGGCAAACAAATTTAATAATAAATAAATAAATCTTTCTCAGAGGGTGGGTGTTGCCTATTCCTGATATTGTTACCGCCCATTATGAGAAGATGCATTTGAACACACCTTTGAGCAACTTGGAAGCAGAAGCTGCAAGTCCTTGAAGAGATGGCGAAGTCGGTGGATTTCTGCGTTTTCAGCGTTCTGGTGACAGGATCCGATCAGGGGATCGGTTTGGGTCTGGTGAAGAGGTTTCTGGAGCTGCCTTCTCCACCCAAATGGGTCTTCGCTACAACCCTTGACCTGGAAGGAGAAGAAACCAAGGTAAGTATGAATTAGCATAGGATGAGGTGGTAAATAGTGGTTAAGATATTGAACTGAGGATGAATGTCAAGCTTGCATTTTGAGCACCCCAGGAATATTGGACCCAGATATCTGTATACACTGATTGTATTTTTCCCTTTTGCAACACGTGATTCTAAATAAAGCACAGATTGAGTGCTTTTCTATTTAAATAATATATCATTCCCCTTTTCTTTTTTCTTAAATTCTGTTCGCTTGTCATTACATTAACTTCTGTTTCATTCTGTTATCCCTGTTTTTTCTTCTGCATAGCATACTTCTGTTTTTTTCTGATATTCAACCAAAAATATTTTTTAAAAAGCAATGCCATTCAAAGCAGAGGGAAGTAGTAAGCAAAATAAATTACTGTAAGGCATAATACAAGGGGTAAGTGAGAAAAATATAATTAAATTTAATCCCCGTCAATCCATCCTTACTTTCACCCTAATTGCTTCATGCATTGTATTCCTGGAAAACAAAAAGCTTCCACTAATGCACGGGTGTCAAGCTTGATTTCATTGAGGGCCACATCAGGGTTGTGTTTGGGGTGGGCATGGCCAGGGTGGGTGTGGCCCAGTGATGGGTTGCTCCCGGTTCGCATTGGTTCACAAAAACTGGTAGTAAAAAATTGTAGTAGTTCGGGGAATCAGTAATAACATTGGTTGGCCACGACCCCAAACCGGTCCCCGGCCCGGTCGCCGCTCGCTTACCCCGGCCACCTCATCAGAGGCTTTTTTTTTTTACTTTTAAAAGTATTTTTTTCTACAATCTCTTCAGTCGAAAAAATGCTTTTAAAAGTAAAAAAAAAAAAAGCCTCTGATGATTGCGCAGGTCAGCTGGGATCGTCAGAGGCTTTTAAAAGCATTTTTTCTACAACCCCTTTGGCCGAAGAGGTTGTAGGGGAAAAATGCTTTTAAAAGCCTCTGGCGATCCCAGCTGAGTTGCCTGATCGTCGGAGGCTTCTAAAAGCATTTTTTTCTGCAACCTCTTCGCCCACCCAGTCACATTACACCCCTCCCACCAAGCCACGCCCACAAAATAAGCCACACTCACAGAACTGGTAGTAAAAAATTTTAGAACCCATCCGTGGTGTGGCCAGCTCGACGTCACTCGTGCCGGGCTCCTGTGATGGCCCGAGCACTCTGCCAGTGAAAATGGGCTCCTTACCTCCGTTTTTGGATGCCATGACCTGCAACCCTCTGCGAGAGAAAATGGAGGCACCGTGAGCAGGTCCTAAACTGTTTCCAGGGCGTCCGCGTGGGCCAGATCTAAGCAATCGGTGCCTTGAGTTTGACACTTCTGCACTAATGGGCCATTTTGCTCCTAATTGTCCAGATATACACTGGTAGTTATTCTAAAAGATAAGACTCAGAATTCCAGATGTGCTCACTGATTCAAAGGAGATGGAGACTTCTGTGCTGAACCATTCAAGATTTACACTTCCATTGTACCCCAAAAATCAACAAAATGGCTTCCTACATTAATTAATGAGCCTTGATAGTACAGTGGTTTAATGCACCCTGTCATTAACACAACTGCCTGCAATTTCTGCTGGTTCGAATCTCTCCAAGGCTCAAGGTTGACTCAGCCTTCCATCCTTTCTAAGGTAGGTGAAATGAGGACCCAGTTTGTGGGGGCAATAAGCTGACTTTGTATAAAATATACAAAAGAATGAAGGCTATTGCTTAACACATTGTAAGCCGCCCTGAGTCTCCGGAGAAGGACAGCATATAAATCAAATTAAAAAAAAAAAATTAGCTCTCTTAATCTTGCTGAACAGAGCGTCTTCTATAATAAAGGTTTGGTTAGTGACCTCTCCCCTTAGAAAAAGCTTTGAATCAGCAGTCAGGCATGGAAATATTTTTTTACAGAGTCGTAGCTGGTTGAGTTACATCGAATGAACTAGGATCCCATGAGGCATTAATCCTTCATGTGGTTTCTTGAGGTTTTGCTGTTGTTCAGTCAGGAATATTGCACAGCTGCCATCTAATGAAAAAAAAAAAATAGAACTCCTTTACTGCTTGCTCTTCCTTTTGAAATTGTACTCATTGACATCCAGCTCAGATCATTATCTGCTGATTGTTCAGACCGCAAGTCTGAATTTTAGCTCAAGGAAAAACTATGCTCTTTTTTTTCCCTCCAGGAGCTAAGAGAGTTGGTTTGCAAACATCCGAATCTGGTGGTGTTGCAGTTAGGTAAGTTTCAAGAACCATGTGAAAATGGGACAAGTTCTATAGGAATGCCCAGAGTGTCCATTTCAAAGTCCTTATTGGAACTAACTGAACCTGTAACATCCCTGCTTGAGTTCAACCCGAATCAGCTTCATAGATAGAAAAGTATTTAATTTAGACGCCTCCAGATATTAGAAGAGTTTTCTCTGGAGCATGTATTAAACATGATAAGATATGGGAACTTCCAAGGAGATCCAGTTGAAGAAAGACACATACCTTTGATACAGGGGTGGGTTCTAAATTTTTTTACTACCGGTTCTGTGGGCATGGTTTATTTTGTGGGTGTGGCTTGGAGGTCATGTGACTAGGTGGGCGTGGCTAGCTGGTCAGAGTCATTTCTGGAAGGTCCTCGCACTTACGACCCGACTCATTTGTTTGCTTTTAACATTGATCAGCTGTAGGGCGGCCCTTTGAAGCCCTGGGGCAAGAGTTTAAGCAGTTTTTTTTCCCTCTAGTCATCAGCTGGGACTCAGGAGGCAGCAATAGATTGGGGGTGGGACCAAATAAAAGTTAAGAATAATGTGGGGGGTAGGGGGTGGGAGGGCGGGGGGGGGAGAACCGGTTCGGTGATGTCATATTGTCACCACTACCGGCTCGGCCGAACCAGGAGGAACCCACCACTGCTTTGATGTTTATGGAATTCTCAGTCAAGTAGGTCATGGCTGTCCCAAAATGTTTTTTTCTAAAAGGCAACTGGACTTTTTTTGGGTTTTTTTGAAAACATTTTGCTTCTCATCCAAGAAGCTTCTTTGGTTCTAACTGAATCTTTGTTATAGCTGTTGAAGACACTGCACATACATTGATTGCAAACTATATTTTGCAGAAAGGACATTTCACTTAGAACGGGGGGAGGGGCAAACTCGTGGCCTGTGGGCCAGATGCGTCACGCACTCGCCACGGCCACCCCCAGATTAGTGAAGTGGGGGGAAAGTCGTGATATGCCACATGATGATGATGTGATGATGTGAGTTTGACATCCCTGATTTAGAATTTTATTTAAAAATTTCAAATATTGGGATCAGTGGTGTGTTACTCCTGGTTTGCACCGGTTCGCAAGAACCGGTAGTAAAAATTTGTAGTAGTTCAAAGAACCGGTAATAACATTGGCTGGCCACACCCCCAAACCGGTCCCCGGCCTGGTCGCCGCTTGCTTATCCCGTCCACCACATTGGCCGAAGAGGTTGTAGGGGGAAAAATGCCTTTAAAAGCCTCTGGCCATCCCAGCTGAGTTGCCTGATCGTCAGAGGCTTTTAAAAGCATTTTTTTTTCCCCGCAACCTCTTGAGGTTGTAGAAAAAACGCTCTTAAAAGTAAAAAAAAAAAAAAAAGTTGCCCATGCCCACCCAGTCACATTACCCCCAAGCCATGCCCACAAAATAAGCCACGCCCACAGAACCGGTAGTAAAAAAAATGTAGAACCCGCCCCTGATTGGGATCCTCCCCCTGCGTCTTACTTCCTGCAGGGAACAAATCTGCATATCTCTAGCAAGATTCATTGACGCCCACAACTTTGGAATAGACTGAGGCTGAAGGCAGGGGCAATTTATTATGAATATGTTCTATTTTCTCTGTATTACTTTTATCGATTTTTTTGATACGATCAGATAATAAATGTGTTGGCGGGAGTGGTTGCGTTCACTGTGGTTTCTTTCAGGTTGAGTTTGTTATGTGACCGCCCCCCCCCAATTAAAAATAAAGAATCCCCCCCCACCTCCAAGAGTGGGAGAAGTCAGGTTAAAACTCCATGGCTGGGTGTTTGACATCATCATGTAACATCTGTATCACCCTGCTTTGAGGAGGGAAGGAGGTCTGCATAAAGCTGTGTTTTTCAAATTTAGCAACTCTATTGCTTAAGAAAACTTTTCCTTAGATGTTACTAATCTTGAAAGCATCCAAGCGGCCCAGAAAGAAGTGGAAAAGTGTGTTGGAGAAGGTGGGCTGACCATCCTGTACAACAATGCCGGCATTTGGAACGCCAATAACCTGCAAACAGAAGATGCCAAGGGTATGATGACAGTGTATTCTGTCAATACCATTGGCCCACTGCTGATGAGTCAGGTTTGTTGATGAACAAAATACCTTTCAAAACAAGATCCGAGCGGTTGCATTCAGTATAAATCAGAGGTGGGTTTCAGCAGGTTCTGACCAGTTCTGGAGAACCGGTAGTGGAAATTTTGAGTAGTTCGGAGAACCGGTAGTAAAAATTCTGACTGGCGCTGCCCCCATCTATTCTCTGCTTCCCAAGTCCCAACTGATCAGGAGGAAATGGGGATTTTGCAGTATCCTTTCCCTGGAATGGGGTGGGAATGGAGATTTTACAGTATCCTTCCCCTCCCATACCCACCAAGCCACGCCAATCAAGCCATGCCACACCCACAGAACCGGTAGTAAAAAAATTTGAAACCCACCACTGGTATAAATGGAGAACAAGGAGCAAGCTGAAAACAGAAGTAGTAGAAATTGTACATTGATTTGGGAACAGGGTGAAACATTGGTGTAGCTCCTCCCTTTTAGGGAGTGTTGGGACTGGGGGGAAAAATATCTCCCGGATTGCTGTTATCCTTAGGCGAGTCACTTTGTGGTCAAAATCACACACAATTTCTCAGAGCTTGAGGATGACTGGAGAGAATCTGTACAGTCGCAGTGACATCTTGGAATGTCAGTTGAGGTGCACCAAATCTGCAAATGTTTAATTCGTAATTCTCCAGAGTTCAGAGCTTTGGTGCCAGCTGAGTTTAATGGAGATAATAATCCCTTTGTGCTTGAAAGAAGCACTGAAGCTCCCACTTCTTAAGAGGCTATCTCTTAACCCACAGACCTTTGACAATTATGTCTCATCTCTCCCTTTTTGGAAAGTTGAAAGAGAACGTAGAACACGGGGACTACCTGCATCTCAGCCAAAATGTGGGGTTGTAGACTCTTAGATGTACGGTATGTTCCCCATAAATCCATTTTGTAGGTCATTCAGACTCTCAATCAGCTAGAGCTTTGGAGCCATCTTTGAGGACAGCCCACAAAAGTTTTCCTGGGAGTGGTGAGGCCTGCATGACTCTCTGAAGGTCCCCTGGCAGAAGATCTTGCCCTGCCATTCCACAGCTCCTTTTTATAATCCTAACTGCAACTCCTCCTTTCTTCTCTTCTCTCTTCAAGGCATTCCTACCCGTCTTAAAGAAGGCAGCCCGGAGAAGCCCATGTCAAGGGCTGAGCATCAGCAAGGCAGCCATTATCAATATGTCCAGCACTGTAGGCTCAATTGAACTTATGGCTTATTGGGATTTGGGACAGACAATTGGATACCGCTGCAGTAAGGTGCTTACTGTTTTCTATGTGAAGCTACCATGTTTCCCCCAAAATAAGACCCTGTCTTATATTTTTTTGAACCCCGAAATAAGCACTTGGCCTTATTTTCGGGGAGGTCTTATCCTTTTGGGGCACGTGGAGCAAGATGGGGCTCCTCTTGTCATCTTACCTGATTTCCAGCTCTGTCTCCCTAATCCTAACCAGAGGAAATGGCGGAGAACGGCTACGCATGTATTTAAATATTTTTGGGGACGGCTTATTTTCGGCTTATTTTAGCACATGCGATCAAAAATCCGATTGGGTTTATTATCAGGGGATGTCTTATTTTAGGGGAAACAGAGTATTAGCACATAATTGGAATGTCCTTTTTTCCCCCCTCTTCAAATAAATAAAAAACTAGTAAAAACGACAGGAAAGAAGAGTAAAAAGCACAAAGAAAAACAAAAATATGAAATATAAAAAGTTAAAATAAGGTAAATGAAAGTAAATATATAAAGAAGCGACGTCCAATCATCAACAAAATGAGTATAAACAATTTTAATAACTTTTAATCTCTTAATTTAGAACAATTGATTCCTTCAACCCATGCCCCCCCCCCATCTCTTATAGATAAGGAAATCCATAAAACCTTATCATTTCAGTCCTCATGTCAGCAAAAGTCCATTAAGGTATAATTTGTAAATCCACTTTCCACTCAATTTCTGTCTTGTCAGATAAAACATGTTCCCCTTCTGTAGTATTTTTTGTACAGTCTATCCATGGAGGCAGATATCAACAGTGACGTTATTAATGTTTATTTTTGATTCCCTTTTTTGAAAGTATTCCTCAACATTAGAATATTTTTCACCGTTCTGTGTTAGATAAGATTATAGTTCTTCTCTTTTAATTGAAATCTTTAGTTCCCCCTAGTGCCCAATTTTAAAATGTTACTAGTTTTCTTCTAATTCAAAACCAAACACATTTTCGCAGGGGGAGGATCTTTTACAATTCCAAAATCTTATGTTAAATTTACATGGTCCCATGGTTTGTAGCTTTCCCAAACCAAAAGTTTCAATATCCCTTTCCTGTTTGTTTCGTATCCCTTTCCATCCCCACACAAGAGTTCATGCAGAATTATCTTGTCAATCACTGTTTATTTTAACCCTTTCTTCCCTTTGTGTCTTCCATACGTTCCTTTCTCACAACTGGAGTTGGTTTTGCTTTGCTCACACAGGCTGCTTTGAACATGCTCACCAAGTGCCAGTCTCTTGAGTACGCAGCCGATGGGATTATGACCGTCGCCATCCATCCTGGCTTAGTTAAAACTCGTAACAACCCATATGTAAGTTAGTTCACGTTGGAAAAGGTATATCACATTCTAATGCCTATCAAGATATCTATTTACACATACCCAAAGGCAAATTAATTACCTGCTGATGAGTTCTTGAAAGGTTTAGTATTCTGATTATTTGGGTTTTTAGCATTTTATTTAATAATGTGCTAGATGCAGGGGTGTCAAACTCGCAGTCCGTGGGCTGGATGCATCAGACATTGGCCACGCCCATGCCCGATTTAGCACAGGGAGGAAAATTCACGATACGTCACATGACGCCGTGACACCCTGAGTTTGTCACCCCTGTGCTGGAGCAAAAACAAACGTCAAATACTGTATTTTTCACTTCATAAGATGCACTTCCCCCCCTCAAAAAGTGGGTGGAAATGTTGGGGCATCTTATGGAGCTAACATTGTGTTACAGACCAGGATGTGGCAGCGGGGGCGGGGAGGGGGTTGGTGCAGTGGCAGCGACAGGCAGTGGCAGTGAATGGCCTGTCACTGCCTATTGCCGCTGCCGCCGTTCTCCACTGCTGGGGGGGGGCGAGGGGGTTGGTGCGGCGGCAGCAAAAGGCAGTGGTACTGCTGCCTATCGCCGTCATTTGCTGCAGCCGGCAAACAGCGGCTGCAGCAGTGATAGGTGGTGGTGATCCCCGCTGCCTTAAACAGCTGATCGGCGGTATTGTGGGAGGCCGAACCAACCATCGATATATGGCGGTGGTGATAGGTGGCAGTGGTGAGGGTGTGCAGCGCCAAATAGCTGGGGAACTCTGGCAAAGGCTTCATCGTTCCCTGGAGGAGGCAGCAGACACGGAGGAGGCAGCAATAGCGCCGTTTCCGGTCAGCCAGCCTGCTGATCGGAGGGGCTACAGGAGGCCGGGATCCAGCTGCCAGTCAGCTGACCGGTGGTGGGTGCAACAGAGCAGAGCTCTGATGTGCCACGTGCTGGGGCTGGGAGGCAGAGGCAGATTTTTTGTTTTCTTGTTTTCCTCCTCTAAAGCTAGGTGCGTCTTATGGGCCAGAGCATCTTATGGAGCGAAAAATACGGTACTTTGGTAGAGGTTATGCTATTTCCTATATGCAAAAAATGCTATTTCTGTAGGAAAGCATGTGCTTACATATGAAATGACAATGACTCCGCCCTTCTCATATTTAAGACTCAAGGTAGGGTTGACCCATTTATTTTGGAACTCATAATGGAGGAAGGTGAGGAATAATTAGCATAGTAAAACACAAGAGTTCCACTTTACAAATATTAGAAGAAATTAGAAGAAAAAGAGCCTTGATAGTACAGGGGTTTAGTGCACCCTGTAATTAACACAGCTGCCTGCAATTTCTGCTGGTTCGAATCTCTCCAAGGCTCAAGGTTGACTCAGCCTTCCATCCTTTCTAAGGTAGGTGAAATGAGGACCCAGTTTGTGGGGGCAATAAGCTGACTTTGTATAAAACATACAAAAGAATGAAGGCTATTGCTTAACGCATTGTAAGCCGCCCTGAGTCTCCGGAGAAGGGCGGCATATAAATCAAATTAAAAAAAAAAAAAAAAATTTATTGACTCAGTCCCTGCCTTTGCAAGGCACGATTAATCATGGTTCTCTTAATTTATTCAACTAACAGCACTGATGATGTTACCCTAGCTTGGGTAATGAAACATCCGTAAGAAAACAACCAAGCTCAGAGAGCACCAAGAACCCTTACAAATGTAAATATTAATACCGGTATTGGGTGAACACATGATCATAGAGACTGTGTTCTTATGTCCTTATACCTTTATAAGCCAAAATGAGATTGGCCAGTTTAATCCAAATCCTTCTACATTAGAGTTGGGATATTTATAGTCAAGAAATCCTACTGCATTTTGCTCATTTGCTTAGATGAGGTTTTGGTCTGGGTAGGATCGATTCTTTTAAATCTGATGAAATCCTCCTTTGTGGCAGTCAGGAATCACTATGGAAGAGAGCACCCGAGGCATCATGGTTGTGCTGTCCAAGCTTTGTGAAGATGACAATGGGACCTTTCTGGATTGGTTGGGTTCTCGACTTCCGTGGTGATCTGTCTTGCCATAATGTCATCAGCACTTAATTCCCTGAAAGGTAATGAAGCCTCCAATAAATCATTGCAGGCATGAAAACGTCTGGCCTTGTTCTTTTCTTTCCGTCGCAAGATTTCAAACTTCTGCATATCTGACTAAAAACATTTTGTAAAGAACAATGCCGACTGGCGGCCCCCAGGGGGAGAGCCTTCTCTGTGGGGGCACCTACTATCTGGAACGAGCTCCCCCCGGAGATACGGAGGATCCCGGATCTGCCCATCTTCCGCCGTGCTCTAAAGACCTTATTATTTCACCAGGCGGGCCTGGCCTAATTTTCTCCCTCTTTTATAAAAGATTTTTAATTTTTAATATCTTTTAGTATTTTATATATTCAAATTTTAAAATTGGTTTTAAATTGATTGGGGTTTTAATTTGTCTGGGCCAAAACTATTTAATTTGATTTTAATTCTACTTTTAAGTTTTGTATGTATGTATTTTATTGTTTGGCTGTGCACCGCCCTGAGTCCTTCGGGAGTAGGGCGGTATAGAAATCAAATAAATAAATAAATAAATAAAAAAGAATAAGGCAAACTATGAAGGACCAATGAAGAATCTTTTGGATTTGAAGGTTGCAGCTCCAAGAATCAAGAACAACACATGAAGTTACTTCCATATTTTTTCTTTATTGTTTGTCCTCCCGTCTGGGATTCCAGATTATATTAAACCACAGAAGTTGTGAAGACTGATTACACAAATGTCACAAAACATTTTTATGATCGCATATGCAAGCTCCACATCTCAAACCAGAAGCACAGTCTACCCGTTTAAATTATTTTTTAGAATGTAATCTTTCAACAGATTACAACAGATTACAGCGCACGGATAAATCCTTATACATCCATGTAAAATCTTATTAAAAAAGGAAGATAAAAGGGGGAGGAAGATATTCTTGTTAGCTAAATAGCCAGTTAAATGAAAGGGATCTGGCAAATTCCCCAAAACTCTTTGTAGACAAGCGTCTTCTTTCTTACACTTTGATGCTATCCCCTTTACTTCTGTAATTTAAGGTATTTAGGCTAGTGAACATCATAAATCTTAATTGTCATACTTAGGTCTGGCTTTGTAGGCTTCTTACCCAGCAGCCAAAATTATTTTTTTTCCCTTGCTAATTAGGTCTCTCCCTTGATTAGAAAGTATTTCTAAATATTATATAAAGTGGCATACCTACGCACCCAGCTTCCTTTATTGTTTTGATGGCTCCCTCTGTTAGAGCAAGCAAAGTTGGTCTGTGGATGTGACATGTCTCACAATATTGGCTCCTGTAATGAGAAGAGACATTTGAACTGAACTTTCAAGCAAGTTGGAAGCTGAAGCTGCAGGTCCTGAAGAGATGGCGAAGGCAGCTGACTTCTCTGTTTTCAGTGTTCTGGTGACAGGATCCAATCGGGGGATCGGTCTGGGTCTGGTGAAGAGGTTTCTGGAGTTGCCCCGTCCACCCAAATGGGTCTTTGCTACAAGCCGTGATCTGGAGGGGGAGAAAAGCAAGGTAAGGATCAGTTAACGTAAATGAGGTGGTAAATTGTGGTTAAGATGTTGAACTGTTGCTGGAACGATGCAAATTTTCAACTGGTTGTGAAGGTCGTGAGTGATTTGCAGCTATTTATTTATTTATTTATTTATTTATTTATTTATTTATTTATTTATTTATTTATTTATTTATTTATTTATTTATTTATTCATTCCTTCATTCCTTCCTTTCTTCATTCCTTCCTGCCTTCATTTATTTATTGGTTCGATTTATATGCCGCCCTTCTCCGGAGACTCAGGGAGGCTTACAATGTGTTAAGCAATAGCCTTCATACTTTTGTATATACCTGCTTAGTAGGGCTTTTTTTGCCCCCCCCCCCAAGCGGTGTTCTTTTTTATACAAAGTCAGCTTATTGCCCCCACAATCCAGGTCCTCATTTTACCTACCTCGAAAGGATGGAAGGCTGAGTCAACCTTGAGCCTGGTGAGATTTGAACTTGCCGTAATTGCAGGCAGCTGGTACTACTTAACAGCGCTTTAGTCTGCTGCGCCACCAAGGCTCTTGACTATTTCTCCATCCCATTTAGGCTTACAGTCTGCCTATTGTGGTCAAATGAATCTTAGAACCCCTTATACATTCCAGAAGAAAGCCTGGAGAGAAATGTGACTCTGTAGTTGCTAGGTTCATGCTATACCCTAAATTATGGCTTATTAGAACGATGACATTCGCCAAGCCCTAAAGAATCAGCATGGCATAGGGCTTTGCCTACAATGTGATGCTTAGAAGTAATTTATGGCTCAAAGAGATTTCCTAGAATCCCATAAAGTGCCATCCTCTCTTTGTTTGAAATCCTTTAATATTATACCTCTGCCATCCTTGAATACTAGAAACTAAAACACTAACTGAGTTTTGGTGGTACAGCGGACTAAGTGCTGTTATTGTAGCACTTAGCTGCCAGCTGCCTGCAATTAGTGAGAATTCAAATCTCACCAGGCTCAAGGTTGACTCAGCCTTCCATCCTTCCGAGGTAGGTAAATTGAGGACCCGGATTGTGGGGGCAATAAGCTGTCTTTGTAGAAACACTGCTTATGGGGGGGCCAAAAGCCCTAATAAGCAGGTATATACAAAAGAATGAAGGCTATTGCTATAAGTGCATTGTAAGCCGCCCTGAGTCTTCGGAGAAGGGCAGCCTATAAATTGAACTAATAAAATAATAATAAATAATAAATAATAACTTCAGTATTATATTTTCAACCTCCGGGGATATTCTGATGTAGATACACACACCCATCACAATCTTCCCTTTTCATGGCAAGCAACATGAAACAATGCAAAAGTGTGAACTAGTTCTATATTTCTTTTATAGGAATCGCCTTTTCTTCCTTCCCCCCGCCCCCACTTCTTAAAATTTACTTCACTTTAGATACCATTGTATCGTAATTCCTTTTCAGCTACGTAATCACTGCGGAATTATTAATTTTTCTTTTCTTTGATGTAGTTTATATTTTCCTGTTATTAAAGCAACGCGACACAATGCAGAGAAAAGCAACAAGCAATACTCAATCAAAGAAATTAAGGAAAAACATTGTGTCTATGGAAACCATCTTTGTTTGTCTCTCATGCACACTCAGCTTTGTGAATCACATTCCTAAAAAAAGCCAGCATGTGTGATTCAATTTGCATTCCTACTAAAGGAATCTAAACCATCTAAATCATGACAAGCTAATAACACTCACTTAGAATTTGAAATGTGCCCCGGTGCTGACCTATGAACCATGGTTTATAGTTGTGTGGAAACAAAACAAATGATACAGGGGTGGGTTCTAAATTTTTTTACTACTGGTTCTGTGGGCGTGGCTTATTTTGTGAGCGGCTTATTTTGTGCGCGTGGCTTGATGGTCATGTGACAATTATTTAGGGTTTAGCAGAGGTACTGGTCTACCAGGCTGTACCGATCTACCCATTTATTTTTGCAGGCACTGATCTAATTATGTATTTTTGCAGGCACTGGTCTACTCATGTATTTTTGCAGGCATTGATCTACTCATTTGTTTTCTTTTAACACTGATCAGCTGTAGGGCGGCCCTTTGAAGCCCCGCGGCAAGAGTTTAAACAGTTTTTTCCCCTCTAGCCTATCAGCTGGGACTCAGGAGGCAGCAATAGATTGGGGGTGGGACTAAATAAAAGGTAAGAATAATGCGGGCAGGGGGGTGGGGGGAGCAGAACCGGTTCGGTGATGTCATATCGTCACCGCTACCAGCTCAGCGGAACCGGGCGGAACCGGGAGAAACCCACCACTGAAATGATACCATGGCTACAAATCTTAGCTAGTATCATTAGCCTTCTGTAATGGTAAATCTTTCGTTAACTTTTTACTTAATTATTTACATTTATCCATTTTCAACAAATGTACCAAAAAAATGACATGAAATTGACCCAACCTTCTCTCCCCTATGTGACAAATAAAAACACAGAAAAAGGCAAATGGGCTTGTAATTGCAGATACATTCTAAGTTCATCTGATTTTATAAAGCTTTGAAAGAGGAAGCTAACTTTTCCCTATTCATCAAACCAGTCCAAGAATTGGTTTAGTTTAGTTTACTTTATTATCATGGCATCTTGTACAACAAAATTAAATGCCATTTTCAGTGTACATTATATATAAAAAATAAAACAAAAACACACATCCTTCACATTTTATACAACTGAATTTTTAAAAACCTTGGTATTGCATTATTATTTATTATTATTTATTTATTATTCATATTTCTATGCCTCCCACTCTCCGAGGATTCTGGGCAGCTTACACCAAAGACAGTATACTAAATAGCATATTGCCCCCAATAATCTGGATCCTCATTTTACCCACCTCGGAAGGATGGAAGGCTGAGTCAACCTTGAGCCGGTGAGATTTGATCCGCTAATCTGCTGAATTAGCAGTCAGCTGAAGTAGCTGCAGTACTGCACTCTAACCACTGCGCCACCTCGGCTCTTTAATTAATATTGCACTATACAGTAGAATTCAATTTCCATGGGGGAAAGATAATAGGACGTTTTCTGATGGAGAGATTGTATAATTCTCTCAAAGAATGATAGGTCTAAAAACCCAGAATCCTTAATTCTGATCAGTTGTCTTCTGCAGCAGAAGATGTGATCATCATTTCTCCAGCTGACAAGGTTTGAAGCTGGAGTGGGATGAAGAAAAGATTCTTGAGGAACCCCAATCACCTGGGTTGGGTCATACTGACTGGGTTTACATGTTGCATTCAGCCATAATGCGGTTTGTTAACGTGTGTTTTGTTGATTTCATAGTAGTGTGCGCCTGCTGTTAAATGATTTTCTTTTGCTATTGTTCTCTCTGAGGACTGAAGTAATTGCCTATTTCTTGACCATAACTGTGAGTTTATGAGGAAAAATTATGAACTTTTTCTCCTCCAGGAGGTAAGGGAGTTGTCATGCAAGCATCCAAATCTGGTGGTTTTGCAATTAGGTAAGTTTTGTGTGTCAAATGCAAACGGGGCTAATTACGTACTTTATAAATGCCCAGAGCATCGGCTAAAAACGATTATTGGGAAAATCTAGCAAGCTTGGTTCCCTAGAGATTCTTTGAGGTTGGCTAATCTTGTTGTCTTACTAGAATTACATTCTTTGAAGATTATGTTAAAGTCATCATATTGGGATTGCAACAATCTGTTGAACAAAACAGGGAGAAAAATCACTTGCAATCCTGATGGAACGATCCTGGTTTATTTGAGCAGGGAAGCGTTCCATTGAGGGTTGATTTACAAAAACATTCTGGGAGCCATTCTGTATGCCTTTTTCTTTTATTTTAACCAAGAATGTTGCATGAACTTAGTCAACGGGGTTTTATTCAGTGGGTTTTGACTATAAAGAGATAACTTGAGTTTAATGTGCAAAGACAGCCTGTCTCACAGATAGTTTCTGATTCGACAAAGAACAGGCCTCCCATTTTCTGGGAATCGTAACATTATTTCTAGGCAATACTTTCTAGAGTTGCTGCTTCTACATTAATGTCCTTAATGGAGGCCATGCTCTATACTAGGAGTCAGCAACCTGCGGCTCTGGAGCCGCATGTGGCTCTTTCATTCCTCTGCTGCGGCTCCCTGTCGCTGGTCGGCTCCACAACTGGAGCTTTCAGTTAGAGCAGGTAGAGGAAAAAGGATGCTGCGCTAGGAGGAGACTCTATGGTGGGGGAACTGGACTTCTGGTCGGCAGAGGAAAAAGGACGCCACACTAGGAGGAGATTCTTCGGTGGGGGAACTGGACTTCCGGTCAGCTCCAGAATTGAATGTGGGGTTTCTGGTTAGGACCTTTGTGGCTCTTTGAGTGTTTATTTATTTATTTATTTATTTGTTTGTTTCCATTTCTATACCGCCCTTCTCCAAATAGGACTCAGGGCAGTGAACAGCCAAAGTAAAAAACAGAACATACAAAATTTAAAAACAGTTTAAAATAATTAAATATTTTGGCCATAAATTAAAACAATCCAATTTAAAATCAATTTAAAATTTAACTCAAGCCAGCCCAGCTAGTTGAAATAAATAGGTTTTCAGAGCCCGACGAAAAATCCGGAGGTCTGTTATTGTACGTATCTCTGGGGGGAGGTTGTTCCAGAGGGTGGGCGCCGTCACAGAGAAGGCTCTCCCCCTGGGGGTCGCCAGCCGACATTGTCTGGCGGACGGCACCCTGAGGAGGCCCACTCTGTGCAAGCGTACTGGCCGGTGGGAGGCTATTGGTGGCAGAAGGCGGTCTCGTAAATACCCCGGCCCTAAGCCATGGAGCGCTTTAAAGGTGGTCACCAACACCTTGAAGCGCACCCGGAAGACCACCGGGAGCCAGTGCAGCTCGTGCAGGAGAGGTGTCACATGGGAGCGCCTCGTCGCCCCCATAATCCCCCGCGCGGCCGCGTTCTGGACCAGCTGGAGCCTCCGGGTGCACCCCAGGGGGAGCCCCATGTAGAGAGCGTTTAAGGTTGCTGACGCCTGCTCTATACCACTTGGAGCTGTCTGAATGCTACTCCAGAAGGTAGGGGTTTTTTTTGCGTATATGGACACGTAGATCTTCTGAACATTCAAGAAGCTCCTATGTAGTAATTCTGATGTTTAAACCATGTTCTTTTTCTTCAGATGTCACTAATCTCGAGAGCATCCAGGCAGCTCTGAAGGAAGTGGGGAAGTGTGTTGGAGAAGGCGGGCTGACCCTCCTCATCAACAATTCTGGCATTTGGATGTATACTGATATGGAATCAGAAAATGCCAAGGATATGATGAGAGTTTACTCTGTTAATACCATCGGTCCGCTGCAAATAAGTCAGGTTTGTTTATGGTCACAATGGCTTTCAAAACGCAAGGAAGACTGCTTTGTTGACCAAAAAAAAAAAACAAAGATGACTGAACTGTTCAATTCAGCATTTCAGGAGTGTAAGGAAATACTCTAATCCTGAAAGCAAAGAAGTAAAATTGTGCACTGATTTGGGAGCAGGATGGAACATTGGGGAGCATAGCTGTTCCCTGCACAGGTGTGTTGGCCCAGGAGATAACCTCACAGATTGTTGTGACTCTTTTGTGTTCAAAAACCCGCATATTTGCTCAGGGTTTAATAATGGCTGCAGAGAATCTCTACAGGGGATAGTTACAATAATGACAACTTGGAATGTCATCTGAGGTCCACCAAATCTGCAAATGTCTAATTTGTAATTCCGGACAGAGCGCAGGGCTTGGTATGAGATGAATTAAAAGGAGATAATGATTTGATGCCCGAAGGAAGCACTAAAGCACCCGCTTCGTGAAGAAGCCATCTCTTGATTCAACGAGCTTTGACAATTATGTTCCCATCTTCCACCTCTTCCAAGAGCCAGTGGTTAGAATGCAGTGTCACAGGCTAACTCTGCCCATAACCAGGAGTTTGATCCTGATCTCCTCAAGCTTGAGTCACCCTTCCATCCTTCCGAGATCAGTAAAATGAGGACCCAGATTGTTGGGGGCAATAGGCTGACTCTGTAAACCACTTAGAGAGGGGCTGTAAAGCACTGTGCTATTGCTATCTCTCCTTTTTCAGGAAAGTTGAAGAGAATAGGGATAGGAAGGCAATTGCCGAACAAATGGATTATCTGGATCTCAGCCAAACGTTGGATTGCAGACCCTCTCTCTGGGATGTACATTGTCTCATAGTCCCCCTTTCTAAGTCATCTAGGTATCCAGATTTTGCCTCAAATGGATGTGCGGATCCTTCTTTAAAGGCAGCCCACCCAAAAGCATTAGAGCAGCTTTCCTGTGTGGGGTGAGGTCTGGATGACTCTATGAAGGTCCCCTTGGAGAAGGAGATTAAAGACCATTCCCTGTCATTGCACAGTTTTTTTTCCTACAAATAACTGCAGCTCCTTCTCTTCTCTCTTCTTCTCTCTACAAGGCATTCCTACCCCTGCTGAAGAAGGCAGCCTGGAGAAGCCCATGTCAAGGGCTAAGCACCAGCAAGGCAGCTATTATTAATATGTCCAGCACTGCAGGATCAATGGAAATTGTGGCTTTTTGGAATGTAGGACATGCAATTGCATATCGATGTAGTAAGGTACTTAATCCATTTTCTATGTGGAACTCTCTTGGTTTATTGTTTGCATGTCTCTATTTTAATTATTAAAATACCAGCCAGTTTCTTCTTTTGTATGTTCAGTGTAACATCTTTTTCTTTGTCATTCTTGTAGCCTTTGATTTATAAATCCATTTTCAGCTCCGTCTTGCTAAATAAAACATGTTCCTCTTCCATGACATCTTATGGATAATGTTATTGTTTTGTTTTAAAAATCCAAAACAAAAATATTTTTCCACAGGAAAGATTCTTCACAATAATCCCAAACTTATTGCAAATGTATCTGGACCCTTAATCCATTTATAGCTTTCTAAAATCAAAGTTACAATCAATACGTTCGGTTTATTTAGAAAAAGCAAAGGTCTTACATTGCAATTAAAGTTTTCTTTCATTAAGGATTGAAGGTAGACACACTCGGTGTTTTTAGACTTGTTGCTCCAAAGATTTCTAATAGTTGAAAATTAATTAGCATGTAATTTCTAAATAAGATTAGAAAATGGAATATGCAAAGTTACTCTCCCTTTAAAGTTGTTTGAGCAAAATGGATAGTCCCAAGATGGATGTCCCAAGCTAGATGATGTCCCATCTATGTTGAAGTCTTGAAGAGGAATTCCAAGTGCTGGTATAATCCTTCTACTTCTTAGCATTTAATCAGTAGAAATTTCCAAGCCAATGTTGTCTGAAATGCCTGTTTCCAGAAAATGTAATAATTAAGACACACATTTTTATTTTTATTTTTTGCAAGCCAGAACAATGCATTTTATTTGGCTTTCTGCCTGATTGTGTTCTAAAGCAGTGGTCCCCAACCTTTTTATCGCCGCGGCCCGCTGAGCGCGCGCAGGGGTGGGGCCACGGCCCAGGAGCCTTTGCGCAGGCCCATTGCGCACGGCCCAGGAGCCTTTGCGCAGGCCCATTGCGCACGGCCCAGGAGCCTTTGCGCAGGCCCATTGCGCACGGCCCAGGAGCCTTTGCGCAGGCCCATTGCGCACGGCCCAGGAGCCTTTGCGCTGCAGCGTTCCTGTCCCCCGGCCGCTGCACGGCCCGGTGCCAGGTACTCCACGGCCCGGCACCGGTCCGCGGACCGGGGGTTGGGGACCACTGTTCTAAAGGAGTTGTTTAATCCAATTCTTATACCTTTCCAACTCTGCATGATGATTAATGCACAATATCTTGTCAATCACACTTTTCCTCCCTTCTTCTCTTGGAATTCTTGCCTTGTTTTCACCCGTGCAGGCTGCTTTGAACATGCTCACCAAGGGACAGTCTCTTGACTATTCAGCCAATGGGATTATGAGCGTCTCCATGCATCCTGGCTCCGTTGAAACATTTTACAACAGAACTGTAAGTTTGTTCTCCTTGGAAGAGGTTTAACACATTCATGCCTCTATGTAAACATACCCACAAAGACACATATGGATTACCTACTAATGAGTCCTGAAGTTTTTAATGCTAAAGCTTGAATTAACGCATTGAATTAGGGGTAAAGAAATGGCAGAATGGAAATCTTAATAGGCCAAAGTGAATAACGTAGCCATCCCCCCCCCTCCCTCATTTCCATTTCCTCTTAGAAGAAATATTAAATCTCACCTCCTCCTCTTTGAATCGCTTGCAATTTGAGTTACATCTGATTCTCCCTATTTGTGGAACATAATATCTGCAGGAAAGCATCTTCTTATACTGTAGCTGAAATGGCCAACCTTCTCTCCCTCTCATATTTAAGACTCAAAGCAGGGTTGACTCATTTATTTGGGAAATTCTAATGGCGGAAGGTCAGTTGTGAAATGTAAAATTTGTTATTACTGGTTCTGTGGGAGTGGCTTGGTGGGGGGGGAGGGTGTAATGTGACTGGGTGGGTGTGGCCAACTTTTTTTTTTTTACTTTTAAAAGCATTTTTTCTACAACCTTAAGAGGTTGCAGAAAAAAATGCTTTGAAAAGCCTCTTGACGATCAGGCAACTCAGCTGGGATCGTCAGAGGCTTTTAAAAGCATTTTTTTTTTCTACAACCCCTTCGGCCGAAGAGGAGGTAGAAAAAATGCTTTTAAAAGCCTCTGGCGATCCCAGCTGAGCCGCACAATCATCAGAGTTTTTTTTTTTTTAACTTTTAAAAGCATTTTTTCGGCCGAAGAGGAGGTAGAAAAAATTCTTTTAAAAGCCTCTTATGATCCCAGCTGAGCTGCGCGATCATCATAGGTTTTTTTTTTTTTTACTTTTAAAAGCATTTTTTCGGCCGAAGAAGTTGTAGAAAAAATGTTTTTAAAGGTTAAAAAAAAAAGCCTCTGATGATCGCGCGGCTCAGCTGGGCATGGGGAGGGGCCCAGGGATTTTTGCTACCGGTTCTCCGAACCACCCACCACCATCACTACCGGATCGGGCGATCCGGTCCGAACTGGGATCATTTCACCCCTGCGGAAGGTAAGGAATAGATTCGCATATTAAATCACAAGAATTTTGAGAAGCAATTTTATTGACTCAGTATCTACATTTGCTCATCCATAGTTAGTATGATTTAATTGATCCAAATATAGGGATTTACATGATGCTTTTCATCACCACCCATTACAAAGGCTGTGTTTATATACCTTAGTAAATCAGAATGAGATTGGCCACTTTGACACAAATACTTCTCTATATTAGAGTTGAACATTTATGGTCAAGGAGTCCAACTAGATTCTGCTGATCTGCTTAGGTGAGGATTCTGGTCTGGGTGCAACTAATTCTTTAAACCTTATGTGATTCTTTCTTTGTGGCAGCCGGAAATCAGCGTGGAAGAGAGCACACAAGGCATCGTGACTGTGTTGTCCAAGCTTTCCGAGAAGGATAATGGGACCTTTCTGGATTGGTTGGGTCGTTGTGTTCCCTGGTGATCCATTAGTCTCACCCTTATGTCATTGGTTCATAATCTGCTGAGAGCTGATGGGCCCTTCAATAAACTGCTTTCTGTCATTAAACTTCGGGTTTTGTTCTTTCCTTTCTTTCACAAAATTTCAAACATCTGCATATATTATAAAAACATTTTATAAAGAAAAAAAATAATGTAATCATGAAGGATCAATGAAGACTGTTTTGGGTTTGGAGGCTGGGAAGACGGATTCCACAGATGCCACAAAATATATATTTAGGATTGCATACGTCAACATCAGTGGTGGGTTGCTCCCGGTTCGCACCGGTTCGCAAGAACCGGTAGTAAAAATTTGTAGTAGTTCCGAGAACCGGTAATAACATTGGCTGGCCACGCCCCCAAACCGGTTCCCGTCCCGGTCACTGCTCGGTTACCCCACCCACCTCATCAGAGGCTTTTACTTTTTACTTTTAAAAGCATTTTTTCTACAACCTCTTCAGCCGAAAAAATGCTTTGAAAAGCCTCTGATGATCCCAGCTGAGTTGCCTGATCGGCAGAGGCTTTTCAAAGCGTTTTTTTCTACAACCTCTTAAGGTTGTAGAAAAAATGCTTTTAAAAGTAAAAAAAAAAAAAGTTGGCTACACCCACCCAATCACATTACCCCCCCAAGCCACGCCCACAAAATAAACCACGCCCACAGAACTGGTAGTAAAAAATTTTAGAACCCACCCCTGGTCAACATATGAAGTACTGAGAGACCTATGTCTCAAGCCAGAAACATGGTATACCTGTTTCAATTACTTTTTAGAACATATTCTTTCAACATGCATGCCCATCTAATGTTTAATGTTAATCCCTCTATATCTCTGACATATATTGCTCGATCCCTTCAAATCTTTAAATTTAGCCTTTGATGTTTTCTTTCCCCCCCCCCAAATATATGAAGATGTTCACACTAATGAATAAACATGGCTGAGGCAAAACAAAGAGACACATTAGGAGAAAAAAAACCACATTACTAGATTTTGGCAGCCTATCTTCGTTGAAAATCTTGGTCTACCACAAGCATTTTAATCTTCCTTCTTACTGTGAATCCATAACAAGGAAGTGGAACGTGTCCCTGAATTGCAACAACCAGCATGGCTCACTATTGGCCATCTTTATCATAATTTTTAAAAGTCCTAGAGCTGTTGATGGAGAACTGGCACTCAGTGCCGAAAAGGTTCGCTATCCCTATCCTAGAAGGTGAGACCACAGATTCTTCCTTTATCTATAATGTTGAACAGTGGCTAGTTTGCAAGTTATGTCTCAAATAAGTATGCCATTCCCAATTCCGTGGTGGTGCAGAAATTAGAATGTAGTATTGTTGGCTAATAATGCAGCCGCGTGGGTAGTTACGGGGGCGTCTAGATACTCCCGTGTAACACCTCTCCTGCGTGAGCTGCACTGGCTACCGGTGGCACTCCGGATACGTTTCAAGGTGCTGGTGCTCACCTATAAAGCCCTTCATGGCTTAGGCCCGGGGTATTTGCAGGACCATCTCCAGCCGTTCTCCCATCGTCCTGTGCGCTCTCACAGAGTCGGCCTCCTCAGGGTGCCGTCGGCCAAACAATGTCGGCTGATGACCCCCAGGGGGAGGGCATTCTCTGTGGGAGCCCCGACCCTCTGGAATGGATTGCCCACTGAGCTCAGGACAGCCCCCGACCTTCTTTCCTTCCGTCGCGAGCTGAAGACGTGGCTCTTCCGTCAACTCAACTGATCCGTTTGGGGGTACACTGGTATAATTTTAAATCGTTTTTAATTGGGTTACTGATTTTAATTTGGTATTGTATTATGATTTGTATTGAAGTTGTCATTTTGTAAGCCGCCTTGAGTCCCTAGGGAGAAAGGCGGCATATAAATCGCAATAAATAAATAAATAATTCTGCCGACTGCCAGCAATTCGATTCTGACTGGCTCAAGGTTGACTCAACCTTCCATCCTTCGGAGATCAGTAAAATGTGGAATTGTTGGGGGAAATATGCTGACTCTGTAAACCACTTAGGACTGTAAAGCACTTTAAAGAGGCATATAAATCTAAGTGCTAGTGCTGTTCATCCCAGATGATCTCAGAGCAATGTAAACGGCAAGGACAAACTTTAAAACAATAAATAGATTAACAAATCGAAACCTTTTGCCAGATTTAAAAATGGAACAGTGAAAAAAAAAAAGTCAGTAAGCTTTTAAACACTTCAGAATTATTTCAAATACCTATGGAATTGGATGCTGAAACAAATACAGATTTTAGTGTCCCGGACAGCCCTGAATGGAATTTATTGCAAAACATGTTAAAGTTCCAACATTCATAGCATTCAGAACCCAATTGCTATCGCAGTACAGAAAAAAAAAAGTTGGTTTTCATAATCTTAGTAGATCATCTGTTTATTTCTCCTGTGACTATTTAGGATATTCAAGCTAAGCACCAGCGCTTTAAATTCCTTTGTATTCTAGAGATGTTTATCTGATAATAGAAGCAAGCAAATTTAATACCTTCTTATTACTTACAGCCCTTACATTTCATTTCAGATTTTTGCTTTAGGACATTTTGCAGACACTTATATTTTTTGGATTACATTTGCTCTTTATGAGTAGCATATAACATACAGATCTTTTGTGTTCAGGCAGACATTGAGTAGGGAAACTAGTGCAATTACTGAACGCATTTTGCATAAGTTGGAGGCAACTCCATTTAAATGCCTCATGTTCTTTTGGGTTGTCTCCCTCTTTTGAGCTCTGGGCCACAGATGTTTATTTGTTTGCTTATTTGTTTGCTTTATTTATTTCATATTTCAACTGCAGGCAACTTTGGCTGTCTTATAGTGTACTTATAGTAAGATACAAACACCATCAAGGGAAACTGTTATCTCTGAGGTTTAGCCTTGCTTGGAAAATTGTCTCAAAGTATTCTTTCAAATTATATCCATTTTATTTTCTTTGCCTAGACATTTTTTCCACTATAATACAAGATTTCTGATATGTCTGTGGGAAAAGATGGTTTATAAAACCCCAAATGAGTTTCGGGAATGGTTTGAACCTGTTGGAGATATATAAAGTGTGAGAAATGGCTACATTGAATTCTATTTGAATTGCGCTTTCCCGTGACTTACACTTACCTCGTCGTGCGACCAGAACAATCTGGAACTGAACACACTCAAAACTGTAGAAATGGTGGTGGACTTTAGGAGAAACCCACCCATACTACCACCTCTTACAATACTAGACAACACAGTATCAACCGTAGAGACCTTCAAATTTCTAGATTCTACCATATCTCATGACCTAAAATGGACGTCATCAAAAAAGCACGACAAAGAATGTTCTTTCTGTGCCAACTCAGAAAGCTCAAACTGCCCAAAGAACTGCTGATTCAGTTCTACAGAGGAATTATGGAGTCTGTCATCTGCACCTCTATAACTGTCTGGTTTGGTTCTGCAACCCAACAAGACAGACACAGACTTCAGAGGATAATTAGAACTGCAGAAAAAACAATGGCCACCAACCTGCCTTCCATTGAGGACCTGTATACTGCACGAGTCAAAAAGAGGGCTGTGAAAATATTTACAGACCCCTCACATCCTGGACATAAACTCTTTCAATTCCTACCCTCAAAACGACATTATAGAGCACCAGAACAACTATACACAAGAGCAGTTTTTTCTCGAATGCCATCACTCTGCTAAACAAATAATTCCCTCAACACTGTCAAACTAATTACTAAGTCTGCATAACTATTAATCTCATCGTTCCTATTACCCATCTCCTCCCACTTATGACTTTAACCTTGTTGCTGGTATCCTTAAGATTTATACTGACTGTTTCCCTATGACTATCATTAAGTGCTGTTACCTTATGATTCTTGACAAATATATCTTTTCTTTTACGTACACCAAGAGCGTTATGCACCAAGACAAATTCCTTGTGTGTCCAATCACCCTTGGCCAACAAAGAATTCTATTCTATTCTATTCTTACCATTTTTAACGGGGTTTTGTTGTTTTTGACTGTTTTTGTCAGGGGTCTCCAAACTTGCTGGCTGAGGAACTCTGGGAGTTGAAGTACTCAAGTCTTAAAGTTGCCAAGTTTGGAGACCCCTGGTGTTTGTTGTAATTGTTTTGATACTTGTTTTTGCTATTTTATTTGTGCCCGCTTCCCAGAATCATGTATTCAAGATGTATAAATTACACACAAAGAAACAAATCAGAGCTAAATAATAGTGTTTGCTTCCAATTGTCGGAGACAAGACCTCACCCTTTTCAAAGCTCCCTGACCATCTTTCAACCAAATTGGTATCTTTGGCATGAAATAAGATTAGAACCTATCCCCAATGGGTGGAGGAAGTTTATTAAAAGTTCTAAAAGGTGGGTGTTGCCTTTGGCTTATAATTGTCCCTTGTACAACGAGAAGAAGCATTTGAAGCAAATCTTCAAGAAGGTTGGAAGCAGAAGCTGCAGCTCCGGGAGAGATGGCAAAATCAATGGATTTCTACGTTTTCAGCGTTCTGGTGACAGGATCCGATCGGGGGATCGGTCTGGGTCTAGTGAAGAGGTTTCTGGAGCTGCCCTGTCCACCCAAATGGATCTTCGCTACAGCCCTTGACCTGGAAGAAGAAGAAACCAAGGTAAGAATCACTTGATGGAGCAGGATGGTGGAGTGCAATAACCAAGAATGGGATGATCCTAGGTGCCCCTTCCCACTTGGCCATGAAGCTCCTAGGTGATTTGCAGCTTCCTGAGTATCTCTCAGCCCACATGTCCCCCCCCCCCTCACAAGGGTTGTGGGGGAGAAGAATTGTATATCACAGTGATGGCAAACCTTTTCGGCATCGAGTGCCCAAACTAGAATGTATCACTTTTAAAACTCTGACTGACTTTATTACAGAACTACCGTACCTCTCCCTGGGGGTATTTGCCTCTCCTACCAGCTTGGGTACGGTGAGTGCACTCCAAGTCTGTCCCTTTAATAATTAGATAATTAGATTATCTAATTAGAACTGCAGAAAAAACAATTGCTACCAACTTGCCTTCCATTGAGGACCTGTATACTGCACGAGTCAAAAAGAGGGCTGTGAAAATATTAACAGACCCCTCACATCCTGGACATAAAACTGTTTCAACTCCTACCCTCAAAATGATGCTATAGAGCACTGCACACCAGAACAACAAGACACAAGGACAGTTTTTTTCTGAATGCCATCACTCTGTTGAACAAATAATTCCCTCAACACTGTCAAACTAGTTATTAAGTCTGCATTACTATTAATCTTATTGTTCCCATCACCCATCTCCTCCCACTTATGACTCTATGACTGTAACCTTGTTGCTGGTATCCTTAAGATATATATTCCCTATGACTATCATTAAGTGTTGTACCTTATGATTCTTGACGAATGTATATTTTCTTTTATGTACACTGAGAGCATATGCACCAAAGACAAATTCCTTATGTGTCCAACCACACTTGGCCAATAAAGAATTCTATTCTATTCTATTCTATTCTATTCTATTCTATTCTATTCTATTCTATTCTATTCTATTCTGTTACCAGGCAGGATTTAGGAAGTTATAGCAGCACCTGCCCTGTGGAACACACACTGCCCAAGATCCAGCTAGACCCTACCTACCTAGCCTTCTGGATGGCCTTGAGTTAGCATGACCCTGGTCAGTCTAGACATTGCTACATGGAAAAGTGTTTGTTTCGAGACCCTGGGAGTTTTTGATGCTTGTATTGCCTCTTTATGTTTTTATTGCTGTTTTGGCGAGATGCCCAGAGTTCTGGTCTATAAGATGGGTGGCCTTACTAGTCTTTCAAATAGATAAATATATATTTTTTGTTTGACATACTTTTTTTGTTCACTGTTCATTTTGATGTTGCCCTCTTTGGAACGGGATTCAATTCATTGCCCTATCAAAATAAATTTTAATTCTGAGACGAAAAAAAAAAAACCCCAACAACCCTTTTTCTTCTCCTTCTCCAGGAGGTAAAAGAGATGGTATGCAGACATCCAAACTTGGTGTTATTGCAACTAGGTAAGTTTCAAGAGCCAAAGGCAAGTTGGACAGATGTTGTTCTATAGAAATACTCCGAAATCCAGCTAAAAGCCATTTTGAAATTAACAGAGTCTGCAAGATCTCTGGTGAAGTTCACTATGGTTTGTGTGGGTTTCGCTAATAAGTTGCGTGACCTCCAGTTATGTGGTTTCTGAATTAGCAGAATATGTTATGGGTTCTGTATCTGAACTGGTTGACAATAAAGAACTAATCCCTTAAAACAATGCTTGAAGACAATCCGTGTCACAGCTTGTCTCTGATTCCAGAAAGAACAAATCCCTTTATTAGCAGATTAACAGAGTTCAAAGGGACCTTATAAATCATCTAATCCAACCCGCCCACTCAAGCAGAAGACCTTACACCATTTCTGACAAATGGCAGTCCAATCTTTTCTTGAAAGTCTCCAGTGATAAAGCTCCCACAACTTCCGAAGGCAACTTCTGTTCCATTGATTGATTGTTCTCCCTGTCTGAAAGTTCCTTTCAGAAAGGTTGAATCTCTCTTTGGTCAGTTTCCATCCATTATTCCTTGTCTGGCCTTCAGGATTCTTGGAAAATAGCTTGACCCCCTCCTCTCTGTGGCAGCCCCTCAAGTATTGGAAGACTGCTATCATGTCTCCCCGGTCCTTTTCTTCACTAGACTAGCCAAACCCAGTTCATATAACTGTTCTTCATATGTTTCAGCCTCCCCTAATCATCCTGGTTGCTCTTCTCTGCACTCTTTCTAGAGTCTCAACATCTTTTTTATAGTGTAATTATATTTTAATATAATTATATTTTGATATATATATATATATATTTATAATATTTAACTTCAGCCTCACTTTGAGTCTAATGTTTAGCAGAGTGCCACTGTTGGTGATCCTCAGCTACTTGTTTCAGGCGGTGACTTTTTGCACTCCATTGCTAATATTCTCACACATATATTGAAGTCAATACTTTCAACAGTTTGGGCCTGGAATCTGTTGAGGTGCCACTCAAAGGAGCTATTTGGTTGTATGGATCTTCTGAACTTCCATCAAATGTCTGATGAACAACTTTGAAGGGCATTTTGTACAGTACAATGTTGAAAAACTCTCATCATTCCTCAGATGTCACTATCCTTGAGAGCATCCAGGCAGTTTTAAAAGAAGTGGAAAAGTGTGTTGGAGACGATGGGCTGACCCTCCTCATCAACAATGCTGGCAGATGGTTCTTTGAAAATCTAGAAAACGAGAATGCCAAGGATATGCAGACTTTATATTCAATCAACACCATCGGACCACTGCAAATGAGTCAGGTTTGTTTATTCTTTAATTTTTTTTGAAACCACATTTGAGCAAAGTACCTTATATTACAGAGATGCCCAACCTTGACAGCTTTAAGACTTATGGACATCAACTGCCAGCATAGCTGGCTGGGGAATTCTGGGAGTTGAAGTCCACAAGTCTTAAAGCTGCCAAGGTTGGATATCTCTAATATATTATTTAACACAAAATTAAAAAAAAAACTCGGTATAAATAAAGCAGAATGATAATGAAAATGAGTAGAAATGGTAGAGTGATTTCAAAGCAGGTGGAACATCCTAGAGCTACGGTACCTGCTTGGGGTATCTTAGTCAGAAGAACTTCTTCAAGGCTACTGTGACCATTGGGGTTAGAATCACCCATAATCCTTCAGAGTTAAACACAGCTTGACACAATCCTTAGGAGATGCGGTGGCTCAGTGGCTAAAATGCTGAGCTTGTCAATCGAAAGCTCAGCAGTTTAGCAGTTCGAATCCCTAGTGCCACGTAACGGGGTGAGCTCCTGTTACTTGTCCCAGCTTCTGCCAACCTAGCAGTTCGAAAACACATAAAAAATGCAAGTAGAAAAATAGGGACCACCGTTGGTGGGAAGGAAACAGTATTCTGTGCGCCTTTGGCATTTAGTCATGCCGACCACATGACCACGGAGACATCTTTGGACAGCGCCGGCTCTTCAGCTTTGAAATGGAGATGAGCACCGCCCCCTAGAGTCGGGAATGACTAGCACATATGTGTGAGAGGAACCTTTACCTGACACAATCCTTAAGCATATCGAGGCAACCTTGTACAAGGTCATCTGGGATTGTTCAGATCCTTGAACTCTGGGGAAATAGATACAGTTCTATGCAAGATAAGCTCCATCAGGAATGGACTTGATCTCCACCCACGTAGCTAATTCCGTTTCCATGTGACCTTGACATTAATAATGGTGAAGGGAGGTTACACATCCCTTCTTCAAAAGGCCATTTATTGACCCAAGTAATCTTCACAACTATTGATCAGCTTCCCATCACCCCTTTGTCAGGAAGGTTATGGAAGTATGTGGTAACAAGGAAATTATAGAGAACTCTTAAGGGTTCGTTAAAATGGGGTCATCATATTATAAGATCATTCTTTTGATGGTATCACCCAAGTAGATTTTAGATTATTTTAGAGTCTATAACTCTAAAATAATCCCGAGCATTTATGATTTGGTTCAGAAGAAAACTGGCAAGTACTATAGCTCATGTAGAATTGATGTCGTGTTTGGGGTCACACTTGAAAAAGAGAGGATATACAGGGATTGTATTACAGTGATGACACTGCAGTTGTCGGCTAAATTGTCAACTCTTTCCCCCCCCAAGTCTCTGGAGATTCTCAGCCATCCAGATCTTGATTGTCTCAAAAATGCTTTTTCAAAAGGCAACTGGACTACTGTGTTTCCCTGAAAATAAGATCCTGTCTTATATTTTTTTGAACCCTGAAATAAGCGCTTGGCCTTATTGCCATGCGCTCAAAAGCCCGATTGGGTTTATTATCAGGGGATGTCTTATTTTGGGGGAAACAGGGTATGTTTTTTCCTTGAGGAAGAAGAAGATGTTTCACACCCACAAAACTATAAGCAGATATAAAGAGAAAAATGTGTTTCCCAATGTTGGTATTTGACGGTATTCAAATACAGGAGGTATTCAGCCTCCTGGATCTCAGTATTCCAAAACCTGCAAATAATTGCAATCATGGCGAATATCTGTAGCTCCAGATGTAGGATGAGGGTAAAGGTTCATTCTCCAAGCTTGTGGGTTGGTTTCCGAAAGAATTTGCTGGAGGAGGTTTAACAGGAAACTCAAGTTGTCCACCCCTTGCACTCTTTCTACTTGAACGTCTTCCAGAAATTCACACTCCACCTAAGTTGGGGCTTTAGAAACATTTTGAAGGTACCCTATAAAAAACTTCAAGCTGATGTTGCCCACCAGCAGTCAGCTGATCTGGCAGTAGATTCGGACAGTGAGGAGGTTGGGGAGGAACAGGGGCCAGTCCTGGAGTCTGGGGAAGGCTCTGATGAGGCCTCTGCATCGGAGGCAGAGAGGGGGCCAGAGACATATGACAGGTATCAGCTGCCTTCAGAGTCAGACATCAGTGAGGCAGACGAACAGCTGAAGCTTGTTCCCAGTGTGCGCATGTGCAGGGTTGCCTTCGAAGGGAACAGCTAAAGAACAAGGATCAATTTGGGAGTAAGGCCACAGGTGGACGATGAATGGCCCCTCCCAGAGGGAATAAAAGAGGAGTGGAGTTTGCAGGAGACAATTAGTTCATTCCTGAATTCTTGCCAAGTATGGCAGCGTCTGAAAAATATCGGCCTGGCCACTCTCCAAGCCTGATAAAGGTCGGTAATTGTGAAGTATTTTGAAAAACTGTGGGAGAGGAAAGACTTTGCTGGAGAGGAACTCACTGTAAATTAAATAAAAGGGGTTTATCGGGATGAGGATTCAGCTTTGCTGCTGGGGAAGCCTAGGTCAGAATACAAGTGATCTGTCAGTCAGCAGCTGGATGGCTTTCTGAGGATTGGAGATCATCTTAAGATGATAGAAGACCGTCTTGGCTATCTGATGCACAGCTTGTTTTCCCAGACCTAACTTTATCCCCTTCTCTCTTTTCATCTTCTTCCCTGCAAGGCCTTTCTACCCCTGTTGAAGAAGGCAGCCCGGAAAAGTCCAAGGCAAGGGCTGAGCACCAGCAAAGCGGCTATTATCAATATTTCCAGTTCCCTTGGCTCAATGGAGGTTATGCTTATTTGGGAGAAAGGACAAGCAGTTTCATACCGTTGCAGTAAGGTACCTAACGTGATTTCTATCTGGATTTGCCTGCACGTAGTTGGAACTTCCTTTTTCGGTCATTGCTGTATCTGTCCCCACATGAGCTGTGGTGGCGCAGTCAGAGATGGGGCAGCAATATGCTGACTCTGTAAACTGCTTAGAGAGGGCTGTAAAGCAGTATATAAGTCTAAGTGCTATTGCTATTGCTACATGCTTGTCCCTTAAAGAGTAATTTATTGGTGACTGTTGAGATTTGGAATGGTTTGGAAAGACGAGAAAATAGGGACATGTTCATGCAGCTCAATTTTGTTCTGTAAACCATGTTGCATAGGTTTTTCTGCTAGCGCAGAGTGCAAATGCTCTCTCGCGGTCTTGCACACACACACATACACAAAACCTATGTCCAAATTTAAATGGGCTTTGTTTCAAAACGATTTCATTTACAGACGAGACAGACTGATGTCTAGTGTCAAGGCTGAAATTAAGAATAGAAGGAATTGCCTAGAACCACTAGTTTTTCAGAAATGATTACTGTTTTCATTCATTGTAAAAACAAAAATCGGGGGGAAAGTGGGAATGTCTGGAATATAAAGTATGCTAAGCTGAGAAAACGTTCATTCCAACATTAGCCATTTAGATGGCTTTGTTTTAAAAAGCCAGAGAAAGTTTTTCACAGGCTTTGATGAAACTCCTGATCTTTGCTGTTGAAATAGTTTGCAAAAAAACCCACCATGATCTCACATGCAGATATGATCAACAGTCCAGAAAAATCAATATGGGGGAACTGGATGAAGTTAGCTGGGATTGAAGGTGCAGGAACCAGTGTTCTAGTCCTCAACATTCAAGCTGTAGGGATGCCCATGATTAGCTGAGTGCCTGTCTCAGACAACATAATACAATATAATCAAAAAGCTCTCCTTTTGTGATCCTGTACTCCTTTAATTTGTGGTAGAATCAGGGTGATTGAATGGAGTTGAGTGTTTACTGGCCGGATCCCCTTCCTGACGCCATGTGGAGTTCACAGCAAATGTTTTTTTTTTCTTTGAGCCCTAGGAGAGAAACATCTGCTGCTACCTAGGATTGAACTCTCAACCTTCCATGTGGGAGGCAAACATCTTCACCACTCAGCCATCATGCCATTCAATACAATATAATCAATTAGATACCTATTTCTTTGCTAGCCAGAACTATCCATACGGTGGGCTTCCTTCTCCCCTCTCCTCCTTTGCGTGATAACATCATTGTTTAGTAGTCCAGTTGTGGTGTGTTGCCTCCTCCTTTCCATCCTGGATCAGGATAACAGTGTAGCCCCATGATGGCGAACCTATGGCACGGGTACCACAGGTGGCACGCCGAGCCATATTGGTGGGCACGTGAGCTCAGCTCCAGCACGCATGCGTGCGCCAGCCAGCTGATTTTCGGGCCTTCTGGGCCCACCAGAAGTCAGGAAGCACACTGTTTCCGGCCTTTGGAGGGCCTCTGGGGGGTGGGGGGTGGGGAAGGCTGTTTTTGCCCTCCCCAGGCACCTAGAAAGGCTCTGGACCCTAGGGAGAGCAAAAAACAGGCCTACCGGGCCCACTCTGCCATCACATGCCAAAAGCGGGTGGGGCGCAAAGAATTATGGATGTGGGCACGGGTGCGTGTGAACCCACCGCACTCCACCCGCTTTTGGCACGCGATGGCAAAAAGGTTAGCCATCACTGGTGTAGCTTAATATACACAAGTGATTTGTCTTCATTTTCATCTCCATTTCCTACTTCAAAGCATGCATTTTCTTTATATCTATGGAGATTCTCAGACAACCAAGTCATGGTTGTCCCAAAGGCGCTTTTTTTCAAGAGGCAACTGGAGTTTCTGGTTTTTCTTCGAAGATGTTTCGCTTCTCATCCAAGAAGCTTCTTTCCTTATAGTTCTTTCTTTCTTTCTTTCTTTCTTTCTTTCCTTTTTGCTTATGCAGGCTGCTTTAAACATGCTCACCAAGTGCCAGTCACTTGAGTATTCAACCAATGGGATTCTGACGGTAGCCATCCACCCTGGCTTGGTAAACACAAGTCGCAACCCCTACGTAAGTCTTTTAATCTGGAAAAAGAAATAATGTATTTATCCATGGACTCTGGGTGAATAATTTAAATTATATGCCCTACGGTCATTTTTATGAAAGATTACAAATGCAAAAAATAAAAAGTCATAGCAAACTAAAAAAAAGAAAAGAAAAATAGGTGCAAAGAAGAAAAACGAAGAGAAAGAGAAGAGAAAAACAAAAATATAGTAAAGAAAAAAAATCAATTTCCATTTCTGCCTAGGATCTAAGGAAGGTTTCACATGTTCTACTGTCTGACAGATTTCTAAGAGAAGGTTTATTGAAAATTGGGAAAAGATAATTTGCTAACTTGAAAAAGTATGTTTTGGAAAACATCTTGGCATGCAGTGTGCTGAACCTTCATGGGGTAACACAAATCATAAGAGTTCTGCTTTAAACTATTAAAAACAAATCCTTTGACTTGCAAAACATGCTTGCCCTGGTTTTGTTTAATTTACTCTATTAACTCGAATTTAAGAATTTATGGAATACATTGGACTATCACCTGATCACAGAGGCTTCATTCATATACCTTTCTAAATGGAATCAATCAACATTTGATTGGCCAGTTTAATACAAATCATTCTCTATATTAGAGATGAACATTTATGATCAAGAAGTCCAACTAGATTCCACTGATCTGCTTAAGTGAGAATTCTGGGCTGGGCAGGACTGATTCTTTAAACCTTATGAGATTCTTTCTTTGTGGCAGCCGGAAATCACTGTGGAAGAGAGCACACAAGGCATCGTGACTGTGTTGTCCAAGCTTTCCGAGAAGGATAATGGGACCTTTCTGGATTGGTTGGGTCGTTGTGTTCCCTGGTGATCCATTAGTCTCACCCTTATGTCATTGGTTCATAATCCGCTGAGAGCTGATGGGCCCTTCAATAAACTGCTTTCTGTCATTAAAGTTCTCGTTTTGTTCTTTCTTTCACAAGATTTCAAACATCTGCATATACAGTGGTACCTCAGTATTTATTGTTAATTGGTTCTGGGAGGTGAAATGAGTATCAGAAATGATAAGTATCAAACAAATTTTTCCCATAAGGAATAATGTAGTGAATCACATGGCAGCTGACACCGACAAGAGCTGACACTCTAACTTGTGTGTTGAATACCAAACAAACAATGATTACCGGGACAAACATTTTCATGTCAAAATGCATCGGGTGTCAGGCTTCTATGCTATCTCAAAATAAATGAACTTCCAAACTGCCAATCCTTAAGGAAATTTTCTCTTTATTTGAGTACAGCAACCGGATCATGACTCTGCGCGGTCAGTACTGACCTTTGCCCCCCAATCCCTCCCTTTCTGATCCCCAATTCTCTGCTTCTCATTGGCTATCTTCCAAGTCACTCTCCTGATTCCTTTTCCCGTCAGTTCACAGGAATGTTTTCCCCCCCCCCTCATCTCCAAGGAGACCGAAACGTCAAAGGGATTTAGCAGGCAAAAGTTCAGGCTTCATCCTCCCTTTTCTATGTCAGCGCTGAGACGCTGACATCGGGTACCAATATCGATGAGTTGAGTACCAAGGAACTGCTATACTATTAAAAACATTTTGTAAAGAAAAAAGTAAGAGCACCTAACCAAATTAAATTCAACATACCTTAGATAAAAGTAAGGTTTTACACCTAGGTAAAAAAAACAAAAAACAGCTGTATAGGTATAGACTAGGTCAGGGCTGTCAAACTCCTGGCCCACGGGCCGAATGTGTCACACGCTGCCACGCCCACTCCCAGCTTAGTGAAGGGGAAAAGAGTCCCAATACGTCACGTGATGCCGTTGTGACAACGTGAGTTTGACACCCCTGGACTAGGTCAAACTTGGCTTAATGCCAGAAACTGCAAGAGGGATCTTGGAGTCCTAGTGGACAATCACTTAAATATGAGCCAACAGTGTGCGGCCGCAGCCAAAAAAAGCCAATTCAATCCTAGGCTGCATTAATAGAAGGAGAGAATCAAGATCATGTGAAGTTCTAGTACAACTTTACAAAGCCTTAGTAAGACAACACTTGGAATACTGCATCCAGTTCTGGTTACCACGATATAAAAAGATGTTGAAGCTTTGGAAAGAGTGCAGAGAAGAGCAACAAAAATGAGTAGGTGGCTGAAGGCGAAAATGTATGAAAAATGGTTGCAAGAATTGAGTATAACTAGTCTAAGAAGGACTGGGGGGGTGGGACATGATACCACTGTTGCAATATTTGAGGGGCTCCTACAAAGGCAAGGGGATCAAACTATTTTCCAAAGCACCAAAAGGCAAGGCAAGAAGCAATGGATGGAAACTAAACAAGGAGAGAAGCAACCTAGAACTAAGGAGAAATTTCTTAATAATGAGAGCAATTAACCAATGGAACAGCTTGCCTACAGAAGCTGTGAGTGCTCCATCACTGGAGGCTTTCAAAAAGATACTGAGCAACCATTTGTCTGAAATGGTTGAGCAGGGGGTTGGACTAGAAGACCTCCGAGGTCCCTTCTAACTCTATTATTCTACGCTCTATATAGGACCAACAAAGATTATTTTAGGTTTGGAGGTCAGGAAGACTGACTAATGTTACAAAATACATATTTAGGATTACATGTGCAGTATCAATGCATGAAATACAGAGGTCCCTGTATCTCAGGCGAGAATCATGCTCCACTCATTTCATATCCTTTCAATATGCACTCATAGACCCAACGACTCCTTGTACATTCAATATCATACTAAAAATACAGATAGTAAGAGAGAAAGGGAGGAAAATTGGGATATGTTGTTGTTAGTCAATGTCTATCCCAAAGGTGCTTTTTCAACTGGACTTTCTGGTTTTTCTTTGAAGACGTTCCACTTCTCGCCCTAAGAAGCTTCTCCAGCTCTGAAGAAGCTTCTTGGATGAGAAACAAAACACCTTCAAAGAAAAACCAGAAAGTCCAGTTGCCTCTTGAAAAAGGACCTCTGGGACAACCATGTCCTGGATGACTGAGAATCTCCATAGACATTTAGCTAATGGCTAGTTAGATGAAAGGGAGGGGACCGATTCCCCAAATCTCTTTGTAGGCAAACTTCCTCTTTCTGACAACTTGGTCCCATCTTTTCTACTTCATAATTGATGGTATTTAGGCTGGTGATCACCGTAAGCAGGAGTGGGCTTCAAAAATGTTAGCAAGGAGTTCCCTGCTCGTTTGCTGGGTGGGCGTGGTCATGGTGGGCATGGCCTAGTCAGTCTCCTGCACCACACTGGAGGTGGGGCGCATTTTTGCCCTCCCCGGGCTCTGGAGGCTTTCTTCGAGCCTTTGAGAGGGCGAAAACGGCTTTTTTTTTTTTACTTTTAAAAGCATTTTTTTGGCCGAAGAGGTTGTAGAAAAAATGCTTTTAAAAGTGAAAAAAGAGCCTCTGATGATCGCGCGGCTCAGGTAGGCATGGCGAGGGAGGGCGCAGGGATTTTTGCTACCGGTTCTCCGAACCACCTGCCTCCATCGCTACCGGATCGGGTGATCTGGTCCGAACCGGGAGCATTTCACCCCTGCCCACCTATATACATATTTGCCCTAATTATAATTCACCCTTTTGCAGCAAGGAAAATGCTAAGCAAAACAGAGACTGAGTTTCATTCTATTTAGCATACAGTTCACCTTTTCTTGTCTTCCTTAAATTCTATTCACTAGTAGAAGACATTTAATTTCCTTAAATTCTATTCGCTTTAGTTATGTATTAACTTATTTTTAACACTATAATTGCGGTGTTAGTTTTTTCTTCAGCATAACATTCTTTTTTTCTTTTCTTCAGCAACAAGAAATAAAAATTAAAAAAGCATCGCCATCCAAATAGAAAATAGAATCAAAAGAGGAAAATAGAAAGCAAGATTAAGGCAGAATGCATGAAGAAAAAAAGTTTAAAAATATAATTAAAATCTAATTCACATTAACGTGATTCATGACACCTCACTGATTTTGTATCCTCGCAAGCTACTCTCACTTCCACCCCATAAATACGCTGCTTCGTGCATTTAATTTCAACTTATTTTAGAAGGAATATTGAAGAATTTTAAAAGGGGAGTTAAAGAGTGGGAGGGATTTTTGAATTTAATAGTAAGTTAGTATATGTTAGCTTATGTTTGCTAAATGTTATATCCTGTTTTTGCCCTGGGAAGTCGGGGTGGGGGGTGGGTGAGGGGAGGGGAGGTTGAGGGGTGCTGGGGATAAAATTGTTTTATGATTTTTAATAAAATAAAAAGAAAGGCAAATGTATTAATAGAGAAGTAAGAAGAAGAAGATATAAAAGATGTATCCGATGATATGTTCAATGATTGATTATGTATTGTTTGTATGTTTGATTATAAAAATAAAAAACTTTTGTATTAAAAACAGAATATATTCTTCAAACACACAGCTATAAACACATATATGCAAATACATATACACACACACAAACACACATAAACACACACACATTTATGAAAAAAAAATAAGCAATTTCAATAGTTATCAAACAAACTCAGTGCCCCCTTTGCTCTTCAATATTAGAAAACCCCCTTCAGCTTCTTATCCAATCCCTTTTCAGCTGGAATTCCAGAAATTCAGAACCCATCATTTCACCTTTTTTTTCCCATTTCCAGAAAAAAAAAGTCTATAAAGTTTCCAGACTTTAAAAAGACGAAGTAAAAGTACTTTGTCTTTTGTCTCTGTCCAAATAGATCATGGGTGCCATTTCTGCCAGTTCTGGCATTTTCACAATCCATTCTTCCATGGTGGCTGATTCAGTATTTCTCCATCCTTGTGCAACTCATTTGGCAAATCTACCTACTATATACTTGTACCTGAAGTGGTAAAGGCCACGTGGGCAATGAGCTGCCACTCCTTCCGTGATTGGGGGAGGGGGAAGATGCTGCCTAGGGAAAGGTAAGTTCAGAAAGGATGTAGCAGATGGTTTTTTTCTTCTTCTCTGGTCTACTTTGAAGAGATGACAGGTTCTAAGGTGATCTAGTTCTTTGGTGGCACTTCCCCGTGGAAGAGGAGAAGGCTATGAAAAGAGTGGATGTGCCACAATCTCTAGGTTCAGACAGGCTTTAACATGAAGAATGACATGTAAGGCTAAGCATGCTTATCCACCCTTTGTCCAGCGATGAATTCAGGAACAGGACTGCCCTATACATTATATTACAGCTGAGGATGCAAGTAAATGATAGACAAATTTTGTAGAGCAGTGTCTTCTCTTCCTTCCATCCTGAACGTTCCTTCGGTTATAACAAGCAATGTTGCTTTCTTTAATAAGTGGATTGTGGTGAGGCAGCCAGACAGTCACTGGGAGTTGGCAGCAAACAAATTTGATAATATATAAATAAGGTTCCTCAGAAGATCTAAAGGTGGGTGTTCCCTGCTCCTTATAAAGTTGCTTCCCCATAGTGAGAACATGCATTTGAAACACACCTTTGAGCAGGTTGGAAGCAGAAGCCGAAGGTCCTTGAAGAGATGGCAGAGCCAGTTGATTTCTGCATTTTCAGCGTTCTGGTGACAGGATCCAATCGGGGGATCGGTCTGGCTCTGGTGAAGAGGTTTCTGGAGTTGCCCCGTCCACCCAAATGGGTCTTTGCTACAACCCTTGATCTGGAGCTAGAAGACAACCAGGTAAGAATCACTTTAGCAGAAGATGGGTTGGAAATAGTGGATCATAATTTGAACTGAGGATAAATGTCAACGTTGCATTTTGAGCATCCCAGGAATATTCTGACAGATGTACGTTTACACACCAATTATATTCTTTCCTTTTGCAACAGGCAGTGCTAAGTAAAATGCAGATTGAGTTCATTCTATTTAAACATATAGAGTTCCCCTTTTCTTTTTTCCTTTTCCTTAAATTCTATTGACATTGGTTATTATGTATTAACTTTTTTTCACTGCATAATCCCCATTGTTTTTTCTTCTCTATAGCATACTTTTTCTTTTATTCAGGCAAAAACATTTTTTAAAGAAAAGCAATGTCGTTCAAAGCAGAGGAATAGAATAAGCAGAGGAAAGTAGGAAGCGACATAAATTAAGGCATAGGGCAAGAGGTCGGACAGTGAAAAAAAGTTTTAACTAAATTTAATTCACATCAATAAAATTCATGTCATCTCTCTGTAATTTTTTTTACCTTTGCAAGCTCCCTTTACTTCCACCCCATACATACTCTGCTTAATGCATTGTATTCCTACAAAACAAAATGTAGGTAGATCAATTTGCTTGGCACTAAAGGGATGTTTTGGTCCTAACTGGGCAGATAAACATTGGCAAAATTTTTACAAGATAATACTCAAAATTCCAAAGGTGCCCCCTGCCTCAAAAGTGGAGGGGACTCCAGTGCTGAGCCATTCACCAAGATTTACACCTGGTCAAATTAACAAAATGGCTTCCTACTATAATTAGCTCTCTTAGTCTTCAACAATGGTAGTTGGACAGACTGCAATCTTACAGTAAGTTCAAAGGAAAAAGCTTTGACCAGCAGTAGAGTATGGAAGGTTTTGGGGAAGCAATATCTGGTTGGATTAAGTTGAATGGGTATGATCCCATGTTGCGTTAAGCCTTATTGTGATTTTTCAAACTTTGCTCAGTCATCTAATGAAGCAGAAATTGCATACCTTTCCTGCTTGCTCTGGCTTTTGAGAGTCTCCTCTTTGACATTCCGCTCACATCCTTGTCTGTGAATTTTAACTCACCGAAAAATTACAATCTTTTTTCCCCTTCCAGGAGCTAAGAGAGTTGGTTTGCAAATATCCGAATCTGGTGGTGTTGCAGTTAGGTAAGTTTCAAGGGCCATGTGAAAATGGAGCAAATATGGTATACAAACATCCAGAATAATCAATTCAAAGTTATTCTTGGAATTAACCAAAGCTGTAAATATCATTAGTTGGGTTCAAGAAAGTCAGCTTCCCAGAGAGAAAAGAGTTTAACTCTCTGGAGAACAGCTTTCTCCAGAGAACGTTTTAAACAATGGGGTGTCATCAGAGGTGGCATTCAGTCGGTTCACACCGGTTTGGGCGAACCAGTAGGGAAAATTTGACCTGGTTCACCAAACCGGTAGCTACCTCTGGCTGGCCATACCTCCGCCCTAGTTGCTGCTCGCTTTCCCCACCCAGCCAACGTTCGCTCACCGCGCCTGCCTGCTCAATGCTCATTCCGCCCATCCCAGCCCTATATATATTGCCTTCGCCACATGGCCCATCTGATCACCTCACCAGTTGACTCCACGCTTTGCCTGCTCAGTTCAGCTCATCAAAGGTAAGCATGCTGCCCACTAACTCTTTGCCTTGCATAAGGGGCCAGGGCCCCAGGGACGCAACATTGCCCAAGGCCCCAGAGCCACAACCCACCTCGGCTGGGTCAGGATACGTGCCATTCCCGGGTCCGGCCTTGCTCCAGAGCTGCCGCCTACTTGCCGCCTTGCTTTGTTCTTGCTTTGCTGCTTTCCTTCTGATACCCCCCAGGCTCTGAAATTCTGAGGATGAATCTCTCGGAATGCTATTCCAGAAGGTGGTTAGTTCCATGAAGAGACCCTGAGATCTGTGGTTTCAGGAAGCTCTTCCCTTGCCATTCTTGAAACTCTGTGTTGCTGATGTTGCCAAAAATATTGCTTTTCCTTAGATGTCACTAAACCTGAAAGCATCCAGGCTGCTCTGAACGAAGTGCAGAAATGTGTTGGAGAAGCTGGGCTGACCATCCTAATCAACAATGCCGGTACTTGGGCCTTGAATGATCTGCAAACAGAAAATGCCAAGGATATGATGCGAGTTTATTCTGTCAATACCATTGGTCCACTACAAATGAGTCAGGTTCGTTTATGAATGAAATCCCTTCCAGTGCAAGGAAGACTGCTTTAATTTAGCAGTTTTCCTGGCTGTGCTCATATCCGGGGACGTCTATGAAGGTCTTGGAGAAGTCTATGAAGGGCCCCTTGGAAAAGGAGACAGAAGACCTTTTCCTGTCATTGCACAGTTCCTTTCCCTACAAACAACTACAGTTCCTTCTCTTTTCTTCTCTCTACAAGGCATTCCTACCCCTGCTGAAGAAGGCAGCCCAGAGAAGCCCATGTCAAGGGCTGAGCACCAGCAAGGCAGCTGTTATTAACATATCCAGCAGTGCAGGCTCTATTGAATGTATGGGTTATTGGGACCAATTGAAAATAATTGGATACCGCTGCGCTAAGGTACCTAGTGAGTTTTCTATGTGGACCTGCCTGCAGATAGTGGGATCTCCCTTTTCATCCATAAGTGCATCTATCTATGCCTGTGTGTCCCTTAAGATGCATTTCTAACCAATTACTGAGATACAATCTTGCATGGAGTCTCAGCTCTGGGTCAGCAATGATGCCTTACCAATAAAGGAGAATGTTTGCAGCTCAGGGTTGAAAGGAGGGGTCGTCCTTGGTGCTCTCTGAGCTTTCTTTCTTTCTTGCAGATATTTGATTACCCAAACTAGGTAACATCATCAGCACTGGAAACAAGCAAGCTCAGCGAGCACCAAGGACCCCCTCATGATGCTTTTGCTCTGTAATCTTTGCTCCTCTACAAATGGGGTTCCCAGATTTCGAACTGGTGAAGAGAGCATATGTAAAGATGCTTAGGATAGGATAGGATAGGATAGGATAGGATAGGATAGGATAGGATAGGATAGGATAGGACAGGTTAGGATAGGATAGGACAGGACAGGTTAGGATAGGATAGGACAGGTTAGGATAGGATAGGATAGGATAGGATAGGATAGGATAGGATAGGATAAAAATCTCAAGTGATGGAGCGCCCATCTTCTTTTGAGCTTTTCCTCACAAGAACTTTGTCCAAATTCAAATGTTCCTTTTTTAAAAACAGAAAAGTTTCATTTATTATTGAAAAAGATTGACCTTTAATGTAAGGACTGGGATTAAGAAGAAAAAAACATAACTTGAATGGGTGGTCTTTGTGCATTTTTGTTGGATGCTTATCCTACGGTTGGGTAGGTAATATATAGAAAACTATGTTCTGTAACTTTAACTGCTACAAAGATGACTAATTGGCTGTGCTAAGCAGACATAAAAGAAGGCAGGAAGTTCATTCACTTCTGCTCCTGCTATTAGAAGGTTGAACTGCTGAAAGGAACTGCGTCTGTGTTACTGAAGAGAACTGGAATTGTAAGCAAACTATGTTTTTGTGTTGAACCGTGATTATTTGAAGAAGTGTTATCTGTTTTGAGAAGCCAGGTTTGTTTTTTTTTACTACAAGTAAAGACTGTTTATTTTTCTTTAAACATTCAGAGTCTGTGAGTATCTGTGTGTTTTGCTAAGCAACGTATCTATTCGCTGTCTGGTCCGTTGCACCACTTTGCCTGAGGGCAGTTTTACCCTCAACAACTTTGGTGCTACAAAAATCTTTTTTGTCAAAGTGTAAAAGTGAAAGTATCATCAGGAAAGGAGAACAAAACCAATATTGGTAGGAATTGTTGCCTTGGGAAGATACAAATACTTCTTATTTGCAAACAACAACAACAACAACGACAATTTGATGGGATATTAATAGATTATTAATATTTTTCAGACTATAAAACGCATTTCCTGCCCCGCAAAAAAAGTTGGGTGGAAATGTCTGTGCATCTTATAGAGCGAATATTGCGGTTGGGGGGTTGGTGCTGTGCCAATCAGCTGTTCTAGGCGGTGGGGATTAACGCCGCCACCTATTGCCATAGCCCATTTGCCACGGCCTGTTTGCCATTGATCACGGTGATTGGCGGTGAACAGGCAGTTGCAAATGTGTTGCAGCTGCGAACAGGCTATGTAGAACGGGGCAGCAAACGAATGGGGGTGAACAGGCAGATTTTTTTTCTTGTTCTACTCCTCTAAAGCTAATGTGCATCTTGCAGTCCGGAGCATCTTATAGTCTGAAAAATACAGTAATTCATAGGCCTTTCCAGCCCCACATAACAGTTAACGTACAACATCCTGCTGTACACTATTTATCTCCAGGTTTTCCTTCCTTTTTCTCTTCGGTGCTTTCTGATCTCTTTGTTCTTTTCTTAACCCTGCAGGCTGCTTTGAACATGCTCACCAAGTGCCAATCTCTCGAGTATCCGGCCAATGGGATTATGAGTATCGCCATCCATCCAGGCTCAGTTAAAAATGCGGACAATCAAGATGTAAGGTTTTTTTCCTTCATGTTGGTGAAGAGATAACATATTCCAATGTATTCAGATATACATGTATTCCCAAAGACAGATAATAACGTATGACTTATCTGATCCAAGTCCCTGAAAGTTTTAGTATTCTGATTGTTTCAAGAGCTGTGGTGGCATAGTGGTTAGAGTGCAGTACTGCAGGATATTTCTGCCACCTTCCGGCTGCCTACAATTTGGCAAATTGAATCTCACCAGGCTCCAGGTTGACTCAGCCTTCCATCCTTCCGAGGTCGGTAAAATGAGGACCTAGATTGTTGGGGGGTAAGAGGCTTACTCTGTAAACTGCTTAGAGAGAGCCTGTAAAGCACTGTGAAGCAATATATAAGTCTAAGTGCTATTCCTGTTTGGTTTTTATTTTCTGTTTTGACAAAACAATGTGCTAGTGTAAAAATAAGAGTATATCAAAAACTTCTGTTAAGACTTTGCTACTATTTAAATAAAACATTGAATTAGATATAAAAACAACAAAGAAATGGACATTTTAGCTGAACTAATTGTACAAGCAGAACAAAATTAACCCTAAAAAGGTTAAAAATCCATTTCTTCGTAAAAGGAAATCTACCAAATCTTACCTTCTCATGTTTGAATCTCTTTTATTGGTGATTCTCTCTATTGGCTGAGCACTATTTCTGCAGGAAAGCATGTTCTTCTATATGAAATCCATCTCATGTGTAGCACTCCAAGGAGGGTCCACCCATTGAATTTGGATAATGGGGAGGCTTCACATACTAAAGGAAATAATAGACTTCTGCTTTGCAAATATTAGAAGTAATTTTGTTTATCACTACCTGCATTTGCAAGATGTGCTCCTGTGTGATTAACCTAATTTAAAAAACCCAAATTTAGGGATTTTCATGAACATTTTGCATCATCATCATCATCTTGACAGGGACTGGCCTTGCATACCTTCAGAAGCCAAAATGAGATTGGCCCGTTTCATACAAATTCGTCTCTCTTAGGATTGAACTGATTCTGCTGATCTGCATAGGTGAGGGTTCTGGGCTGGGCAAGACTGATTCTTTAAACCTCACGAGATCTTTTTTTTGTGGTAGCCGGAAATCAGTGTGGAAGAGAGCACGCAAGGCATCCTGACTGTGCTGTCCAAGCTTTGTGAAGAGGACAACGGGACCTTTGTGGATTGGTTGGGTCGCCCAATTCCCTGGTGATCCAGAGGTCTCACCCTTAATAGATCGAGCGGTGATGGAACCTCTAATAAACCACCGAACATCATGAAAATCTTTGTTTTGTTTTCTGTTTATTTCAGAAGGTTTTTTAAAAAACATTGTCCAATATTGGGGAGGTTGGGAAGACTTGATTCCAAAGATGTATAGAGTATGAACATACATAATACACCCACCCACCCACACACAAAGACACTCAAAAGAAAGTTGAGAAGCCAAGCAATAAAAGAAAAAAAAAAAGAAAGATAACTAAAGAAACAAAACTCAGGAAAGGTAAAGCAACTTCCAACCTTCTTTGCAACAAACACAATTGTCCTTCCACTCTTCTTCTAGATTACAAAATTCCTTCTGCCCCATAGTCAGTCCTTTTTCAGAACTCATCTTTTCACTTTTTTCCCATTTCCAGAAAAAAAAAGTCTATAAAGTTTCCAGATTTTATAGCACCCCTGACCTATTTGGACAGGGACAAAAGACGAAGTAAAAGTACTTCGTCTTTTCTCCCTGTCCAAATAGGTCAGGGGTGCCATTTCTGCCAGTTCTGGTATTTTCACAATCCATTCTTCCACGGTGGCTGATTCAGTATTTCTCCATCCTTGTGCAACTCATTTGGCAAATCTACCTACTATATACTTGTACCTGAAGTGGTAAAGGCCACGTAAGCAATGAGCTGCCACTCCTTCCGTGATTGGGGGAGGGGGAAGATGCTGCCTAGGGAAAGATAAGTTCAGAGAGGATGTAGCAGATGGTTTTTTTCTTATTCTCTGGTCTACTTTGAAGGGCTGACAGGTTCTAAGGTGATCCAGTTCCTTGGTGCCACTTCCCAGTGGAAGAGGAGAAGGCTATGAAAAGAGTGGATGTGCCACAATCTCTAGGTTCAGACAGCCTTTAACATGAAGAATGACATGTAAGGCTAAGCATGCTTATCCACCCTTTTTCCAGTGATGAATTCAGGAACAGGACTGCACTATATATTATATTACAGCTGAGGATGCAAATAAATGATAGACAAATTTTGTAGAGCAGTGTCTCCTCTTCCTTCCATCCTGAACGTTTCTTTGGTTATAGCAAGCAATGTTGCTTTCTTTAATAAATGGATTGTGGGAGGCAGCCAGACAGTCACTGGGAGTTGGCAGCAAGCAAATTTGATAATAAATGAATAAAGTTCCTCAGAAGATCTAAAGGTGGGTGTTGCCTGCTCCTTATAAAGTTGCTTCCCCATAGTGAGAACATGCATTTGAAACACACCTTTGAGTAGGTTGGAAGCAGAAGCCGAAGGTCCTTGAAGAGATGGCAGAGCTAGTTGATTTCTGCATTTTCAGCGTTCTGGTGACAGGATCCAATCGGGGGATCGGTCTGGGTCTGGTGAAGAGGTTTCTGGAGTTGCCCCGTCCACCCAAATGGGTCTTTGCTACAAGCCGTGATCTGGAGGGGGAGAAAAGCAAGGTAAGAATCACTTTAACAGAAGATGACTTGGGAAGAGCGATTCTGAAGTTGAACTGAGGTTGAATGTCAACCTTGCATTTTGAACATCCCAGGAATATTCTGACCGATGTATGTTTACACACCAATTATATTCCTTCCTTTACTTAGCAGAGCTAAGTAAAATGCAGATTGAGTTCATTCTACTTAAACAGTATAGAGTTCCCCTTTTCTTTTTTCCTTTCCCTTAAATTCTATTGACTTTGGTTATTATGTATTAACTTTTTTTCACTGCATAATCCCCGTTGTTTTTTCTTCCCTATAGCATACTTTTTCTTCTATTCAGGCAAAAAAACATTTTTTTAAAGAAAAGCAATATCGTTCAGAGCAGAGGAAAAGAATAAGCAGAGGAAAGTAGGAAGCGACATAAATTAAGGCATAGTGCAAGAGGTTGGAGACTGAAAACAAGTTTTAATTAAATCTAATTCACATCAATAAAATTCATGTCATCTCTCTATAATTTTTTTTTACCTTTGCAAGCCCCCTTTACTTCCACCGCATACATACTCTGCTTAATGCATTGTATTCCTACAAAACAAATGTGAGTAGATAATTCGCTTGCCACTAAAGGGATGTTTTGGTCCTAACTGGGCAGATAAATATTGGCAAAATTTTTACAAGATAATACTCAAAATTCCAAAGGTGCCCCCTGCCTCAAAAGTGGAGGGGACTCCAGTGCTGAGCCATTCCCCAGGATTTACACCTGGTCAAATTAACAAAATGGCTTCCTACTATAATCAGCTCTCTTAGTCTTCAACAATGGTAGTTGGACAGACTGCAATCTTATAGTAAGGATTTATACTTAAAAAGCTTTGAACCAGCAGTAGAGTATGGAAGGTTTTGGGGAAGCAATATCTGGTTGGATTAAGTTGAATGGGTATGATCCCATGTTCCGTTAAGCCTTATTGTGGTTTTTCAAATTTTGCTCAGTCATCTAATGAAGCAGAAATTGCATACCTTTCCTGCTTGCTCTGGCTTTTGAGAGTCTCCTCTTTGACATTCAGCTCACATCCTTGTCTGTGAATTTTAACTCACAGAAAAATTACAATCTTTTTTTTTCCCCTCCAGGAGCTAAGAGAGTTGGTTTGCAAATATCTGAATTTGGTGGTGTTGCAGTTAGGTAAGTTTCAAGGGCCATGTGAAAATGGAGCAAATATGGTATTATATAAACGTCCAGAATAACCAATTCAAAGTTATTCTCAGAATTAACCAAAGCTGTAAATATCATTGGTTGAGTTTATGAAAGTCAGAAAAGAGTTTAATTCTCTGGAGAACAGCTTTCTCCAGAGAATGTTTTGAACAATGAGGAATCGTGGTAAGTATCTGTGGTTCCAGAGTATTCCATTTGAAGAATTACTCTGCAGTTTTTCTATTGAAAGACTTCCACATATACTGTTGATATGGTCAGATGATCCGTGAATAAACTCATTTGTTGTTGTTGTTGTTGGTGGTGGTTGAAGTTGGGTCACGGTGGCTTCTTTGAGTTGGAGTAGATTGTTGTGTGACCCTCCCAAGTTAAAAATAGACCAACTGCTCCCCCTTCTAAGAGGTTGGCAGTCAGATAAAACTCCATGCATGGGCATCTGACATAAGGTAAAATCTGCATCTCTTTGTTTTGAGAAGGGAAGGAGACTGTACACAGCAATCTTTTTCAAAATTAACAGCTTAAGATATGTGGACTTCAACTCCCAGAACTGAACTCCCAACAGTTCTGAGAGTTAATAAACTGACGGAATCTCAGCTAGGTTGCCCAAGATTGTTTTAGCAGGCAAACATTTATATTAGTTCACAGGGGTCAGGAAGACCTCATGGGTATCTTTGTATTTTAATTATTTATTCAATTTCTGTAGCCGCCTCTCTCAATGCAACTGACTCAATTGTCGGTATGGGTATGAATGTTGCAGAAACAGTGTTAGTTGTCAATTTACGTAATGGGTTTGGTTTAGGCAATCATGACTTGGATGTAACGCCTAAAGACCATCTGAGTTAAACTGAGTTTAGCCTTATGTGGGAGTCAGTTCAGAGCAGAGTGACTAGTCAACTGATGTAATCATAGAAGGTCTTGCTTTGCTGCTTTGCTTCTGATACCCCCCAGGCTCTGAACTTCTGGGGATGAAGTTCTTGGGCTGCTATTCCAGAAGGTGGTTAGTTGCATGAGGAGACACCAAGATCTGTGGATTCAGGAAGCTCTTGCCTTACCATTCTTGAAACTCTGTGTTGCTGATGTTGCCCAAAACATTGCTTTTCCTTAGATGTCACTAAACTTGAAAGCATCCAGGCTGCTCTGAACGAAGTGCAGAAATATGTTGGAGAAGCTGGGCTGACCATCCTAATCAACAATGCCGGTATTTTGGCCTTCAATGATCTGCAAACCGAAAATGCCAAGGATATGATGCGAGATTACTCTGTGGGCGTGATTGGAACCCTACAAATGAGTCAGGTTCGTTTATAAACAAAATCCCTTTCAATACAAGGAAGACTGCTTTAATTAAAGCAAAAAAGATTGAGTCCTTGAATGCAGTACGACTCGTGGGCACAGTATCACTGTAGTGCCTCAAAACAAGAAAGTAGAAATTGTACATTGATTTGGGATCAGGTTGACACATTAGGGGTGGATGCTCCCTTTTAAGGAGTGTTGGAATGTAGCAGTTTTCCTGGCTGTGCTCAGATCAGGGTACATCGATAAAGGTCTTGGAGAAGTCTATGAAGGTTCCTTGGAGAAGGAGACAGAAGACCTTTTCCTGTCATTGCACAGTTCCTTTTCCTACAAATAACTGCAGGTCCTTCTCTTTTCTTCTCTCTACAAGGCATTCCTACCCCTGCTGAAGAAGGCAGCCCGGAGAAGCCCATGTCAAGGGCTGAGCACCAGCAAGGCGGCCATTATTAACATATCCAGCAATGCAGGCTCTATTGAACTTATGGGTTATTGGGACCAATTTAAAATAATTGGACACCGCTGCGCTAAGGTATCCAGTGAATTTTCTATGTGGACCTGCCTGCAGATAGTGGGACCTCTCTTTTCATCCATAAGTGCATCTGTCCATGCTTATTTGTCCCTTAAGATGCATTTCTAACCAATTACTGAGATACAATCCTGCGTGGTATCTCAGCTCTGGGTCAGCAATGAGTGGTCTTTGTGCATTTTGGTGCTACAAAAATCTTTTCCATTTTTGTCAATGTGTCAAAGTGAAAATGTCATCAGGAAAGAAGAACAAAACTAATATTGGTGGGAATTGTTGCCTTGGGAAGATACAAATACTTCTTATTTGCAGGAAACAACAACAAGAAGAATTTGATGGGATATTGCTTTGACAGGTCAGACAGATCATTAAAAATACCTGACACACATTTTCACATGCATGATATGCAGAATAATTAAAAAATACATTTCTTTGCTTTTGTATCTTCAAATATTTTTTTTAGTTCAGTTCTGGTGTAATTCATAGCCTTTCCAGCCCCACATGTAACACCTCTCCTACGCGAGCTGCACTGGCTCCCAGTGGCCTTCCGAGTGCGCTTCAAGGTGTTGGTTCTTACCTTTAAAGTGCTCCATGGCTTAGGACCTGGGTTCCTACGAGACCACCTTCTGCAACCGATAACATCCCACCAACCTGTACGCTCCCACAGAGTGGGCCTTCTCAGGGTGCCGTCACTAAAGCAATGTCGACTGGTGGTTCCCAGGGGGAGAGCCTTCTCTGTGGGTGCACCTACCCTTTGGAACAGGATACCCCCAGGGATACGAATGATCCCAGATCTCCGTACTTTCCGTCGTGCACTTAAGACCTTTCGGTTTCACCAAGCCGGGCTGGCATAAATTTTTCTAATTGTCTAAATTTTATGCTAGAAGACCTTAACTTAACTGATGAGCCAAATTGGCTTAATTATTTTAAATTGCTTCTATTTCACATTTATATATATATGTTTATTTTGACTGTTCACCGCCCTGAGTCCTTCGGGAGAAGCGCGGTATAAAAATTAAATAAGTAAATAAATAAATAAACAGTTGTGTACTATTTATCTTCAAGTTTTCTTTCCTTTTTTTCTTCAGTGCTTTCTGATCTCTTTGTTCTTTTCTTAACCCTGCAGGCTGCTTTGAACATGCTCACGAAGTGCCAATCTCTCGAGTATCCGGCCAATGGGATTATGAGCATTGCCATCCATCCCGGCTCAGTTAAAACTGCTGGCAATCCATATGTAAGATGTTTTTTTTTTAATGTGGGAAAAGATATAACACACTCCAATGAATTCAGATGTACATATATCCCCCCAAATAGACAATAACGTATGAATCATCTGACCTAAGTCCCTGAAAGTTTTAGTATTCTGATTATTTGGTTTTTATTGTCTTGTTCGATAAAACAATGTGCTGGTGTAAAAATAAGAGTATATCAAATACTTCTTTTAAGGCTTTGCTACTATTTAAATAAAACATTGAGTTAGATATAAAAACAGCAAAGAAATGGACATTTTAGCTGAACAAATTGAACAAGCAGAACAAAGTTAACCCTAAAAAGGTTAAAAATCCGTTTCTTCGTAAAAGGAAATCTACCAGATCTTACCTTCTCATGTTTGAATCTCTTTTATTGGTGATTCTCTCTATTTGCTGAGCACTATTTCTGCAGGAAAGCATGTGCTTCTATATGAAATCCATCTCATGTGTAACATTTCAAGCAGGGTCCACCCATTGAATTTGGATAATGGGGAGGCTTCATATACTAAAGCAACTAATTGACTTCTGCTTTGCAAATATTAGAAGTAATTTTGTTTATCGCTACCTGCATTTGCAAGATGTGCTCTTGTGTGATTAACCTAATTTAACAAACCCAAATTTAGGGATTTTCATGAAAGTTTTGCATCATCATCATCATCTTGACAGGGACTGGCCTTGCATACCTTCAGAAGCCAAAATGAGATTGGCCCGTTTCATACAAATCCGTCTCTCTTAGGATTGAACTGATTCTGCTGATCTGCATAGGTGAGGGTTCTGGGCTGGGCAAGACTGATTCTTTAAACCTCACGAGATCTTTTTTTTTTTGGTGGTAGCCGGAAATCAGTGTGGAAGAGAGCACGCAAGGCATTGTGGCTGTGCTGTCCAAGCTCTGTGAAGAGGACAACGGGACCTTTGTGGATTGGTTGGGTCGCCCAATTCCCTGGTGATCCAGTGGCCTCACCCTTAATAGATCGAGCGGTGATGGAACCTCTAATAAACCACTGAACGTCATGAAAATCTTTGTTTTATTTTCTGTTTATTTCAGAAGGTTTTTTAAAAAACATTGTCCGATATTGGGGAGGTTGGGAAGACTTGATTCCAAAGATGTATATAGTATGAACATACATAATACACCCACCCACCCACCCACAAAGAGACTCAAAAGAAAGTTGAGAAGCCAAGCAATAAAAGAAAAAAAAGAAAGATAACTAACGAAACAAAACTCAGGAAAGGTAAAGCAACTTCCAACTTTCTTTGCAACAAACACAATTGTCCTTCCACTCTTCTTCTAGATTACAAAATTCCTTCTGCCCCATATTCAGTCCTTTTTCAGAACTCATCATTTCACTTTTTTCCCATTTCCAGAAAAAAAAAGTCTATAAAGTTTCCAGACTTTTATAAAAGTACTTTGTCTTTTGTCCCTGTCCAAATAGGTCAGGGGTGCCATTTCTGCCAGTTCTGGCATTTTCACAATCCATTCTTCCACGGTGGCTGATTCAGTATTTCTCCATCCTTGTGCAATTCATTTGGCAAATCTACCTACTATGTACTTGTACCCGAAGTGGTAAAGGCCACGTAAGCAATGAGCTGCCACTCCTTCCGTGATTGGGGGAGGGGGAAGATGCTGCCTAGGGAAAGATAAGTTCAGAGAGGATGTAGCATATGGTTTTTTCTTCTTCTCTGGTCTACTTTGAAGGGCTGACAGGTTCTAAGGTGATCCAGTTCCTTGGTGGCACTTCCCAGTGGAAGAGGAGAAGGCTATGAAAAGAGTGGATGTGCCACAACCTTTAGGTTCAGAGAGGCTTTAACATGAAGAATGGCATGTAGGCTAAGCATGCTTATCCACCCTTTTTCCAGCGATGAATTGAGGAAGAGGACTGCCCTATACATTATATTACAGCTGAGGATGCAAGTAAATGATAGACAAATTTTGTGGAGCAGTGTCTCCTCTTCCTTCTATCCTTCGGTTATAGCAAGCGATGTTGCTTTCTTTAATAAGTGGATTGTGTTGAGGCAGCCAGATAGTCACTGGGAGTTGGCAGCAAACAAATTTATCTTATCTTCCTGAATGTTCCTTCAGTTATTGTAAGCAGTGCTGTTTTCTGTAATAACTAAGTCAAATGTAGTGAGCTAGCCAGAGTCAGTGGAAATTGATGGCAAACGAATTTAACAATAAATAAATAAATCTTTCTCAGAGGGTGGGTGTCATAACTAAGTCAAATGTAGTGAGCTAGCCAGAGTCAGTGGGAGTTCATGGCAAACGAATTTAACAATAAATAAATAAATCTTTCTCAGAGGGTGGGTGTTGCCTATTCCTGATATTGTTACCTCACATTGTGAGAAGATGCATTTGAACACACCTTTGAGCAACTTGGAAGCAGAAGCTGCAAGTCCTTGAAGAGATGGCGAAGTCGGTGGATTTCTGCGTTTTCAACGTTCTGGTGACAGGATCCGATCGGGGGATCGGTTTGAGTCTGGTGAAGAGGTTTCTGGAGCTGCCTTCTCCACCCAAATGGGTCTTTGCTACAACCCTTGACCTGGAAGGAGAAGAAACCAAGGTAAGTATGAATTAGCACAGGATCGAAATAGTGGTTCAGAAATTGAACTGAGGCTGAAGTTGAATTAAGGCTGAATGTCAAGCTTACATTCTGAGCCCTCCAGGAATATTGCAATGACACACCAATTATATTCTTTATTTTTGCAGCAAGGAATGCTAAGCAAAGTACACTTTGAGTTCATTCAAACAATGTCGAGTGGCGACACCCAGGGGGAGAGCCTTCTCTGTGGGGGCACCTGCCCTCTGGAATGAACTGCCCCCAGAGATTCGCATGATCCCTGACCTACGTACCTTTCGACGTGCCCTGAAGACTCTTTTGTTCCAACAGGCCGGGCTGGCCTAGAAAATGAATTTTTAATTGGATGTTTGTAGTTTTTAATATAAGGGCCAAATTTTTAATATATTTTAAATTGTTTTTTTTTTTATTTTTTTATTTTTTTTTATTTTTATTATAGTCCAACATACACAGACAAACACAAACATTTAAACAAACTATACATAAACTAACTATACAATGAAATCAAGTCCTGAGACTTGAGCTTTGAAGTGGAGATACTTCGGTAATTGTATATCAATATATCTGTACATATTATACTTCATCATATATCAATATTTATATAACGGTATTTCATTTTGTTTCTGTATTTGGATATAGTTGGATGGTATTTCCTTAATTCGTGTCCTTTTTTTCTAACCAGTTATACCATTTTTGCCAAATTAGATAATAGTCTGAGTCTTCTTTTCCCTGAATTTCTTTGGTCAGTTTATCCATTTCCGCACATTCCATTGTTTTTTGTATTACTTTTTCCTGTGTTGGCGTATTTTCCAATTTCCACATCTGTGCAAAAGCGATTCTGGCAGCGGTTAGGATGTGTATAATTAAGTATTGTATCTCTTTTTTATAATCTTTTGTAAGTATTCCTAATAAGTATGTTTCCGGTCTAAGGGGTACTTTTTGGGTGGTGATTTCTTCTAATTGACTTTGAATTGTTTTCCAAAATTTTTTAACTTTTGGACATGACCACCACATGTGGTAGTAAGTCCCCTTCTGTGTTTTACATTTCCAGCAATTTTGATTGGTGTTGGGGAACATCTTTGCCAGCCGTGCAGGGGGGAGATGCCATCTGTAAAACATCTTGTATGTATTTTCCTTGTAGGGCACGGACATTGTCAGTTTAGTATTGACTTTCCACATTTTTTCCCATTTTTCTAGATTAATATTATATCCAAAATTTTTAGCCCAAATAATCATATTTTCCTTCATCACTTCTTCTTCCAGTTTGTATTTAAGCAAATAATTGTATATTTTAGTTATTAATTTGTCATCTGATTGCATTATAATTTTGTCTAATTCATTTCTTTCTTTTTGGATTCCAAATTTTTTCATATCACTTTTATATCTTGATTTTATCTGTAAATACGTCCACCAATCAATGTCCGTGCCCTGTTGTCTCAGTTCCTCTGTTGTTTTTATATCTCCCTCTGTATTCAGCAATTCGTCGTAGGTCTTCATTTTATTCATATCCATTGTATTCGGGTAGATTTGTGCTTCCATGGTTGATATCCATCTTGGAATTTTATCGTAATGTTTCCTTCTTATTTCAATCCAAATTTTTGCCAGTGCTCCTCTAATGTAGTGTCTCCTAAAGTGTTCATGCTGTCTGGGCTTTTCCTCCCATAGGAATGCGTGCCAACCTTTGAACAGATCGAATCCTTCTAGAGCTAATATTCGTTTATCTTTGAGTGTCATCCAATCCTTAATCCAGGTTAGGGCTGTTGCAATGTAATAGGTTTGCCAATCTGGTAATCCCAGGCCGCCTCTTTCTTTGGTATCTTGCAAGTGTTTCAATTTAATCCTGGCTCTCTTCCCCTGCCATATATATTTGGATATCATTTTGTCGAGGTCTTTAAAATATGTTTTCCCCGGATTTATCGGTATTGTTCTGAATAAATATAACATTTTTGGTAAAATAGTCATTTTAATTGACGCAATTTTGCCTAATAATGATAGTTTTAATTTACTCCATGCCTCTAAGTCCTTCTGTATCTGTTTAACCAATTTGATGTAGTTATCTTCTTTTAATGATGATACTTTATTGGTGAGCCAAATTCCTAAGTATTTTATTTTAGTTGTTGTTTGTATTCCTAGTGCCTCTTCCAGCTCTTCCTCCTGGGGTTTTGTCAAATTTTTGGTTAGTAATTTAGTTTTTTGTCTATTAATTTTCAAACCTGCCACTTCGCCATATTGTTCTAGCTTCCTTAATAAATTCAGTCCTGATTGTTTCGGTTGCTCTAATATAAATACTACGTCATCCGCGAATGCTTGAAGTTTATATTCCTGGTTTTTTGTTCTTAATCCTTTTATTTCATTGTCATTCCTAATTTCGTTCAATAGGGGCTCCAGTGCTAGTATATATAGTATGGGAGAGAGGGGACATCCTTGTCTCACTCCTTTGGATATTTTAAATTGGTCTGTTGTCTCTCCATTTATCCATATTCTTGCAATTTGATCTGAGTATATTGTTTTAATCATATTAAGGAATTTCTCGCCAGCTCCCATTTTTTCTAGTTGCAATGTTAAAAACCCCCAGTTAAGATTGTCGAAGGCTTTCTGTGCGTCGAGGAAGAGTAAGGCCATCTTTTCATCTGATTTTTGTTCATAGTATTCCAGTATATTAATTATTGTTCTTGTGTTTTTGTTGATTTGCCTATTTGGAATAAAACCATTTTGGTCTGGATGGATATAATTCACAATAATTCTCTTCATTCTCTGAGCCATGATCGATGTAAATAATTTATAGTCTGCGTTTAGAAGTGATATGGGTCTGTAGTTTTTGGTTTGAGTTAGGTCTGAGTCTTCTTTAGGTATCAGTGTAATGATTGTCTCTACCCATGATTTGGGAATTTTAGCTTCTAAAATCGCTTCGTTCAGGACTTGTAATAGAATGTCATCCATTGGCTGATTCTCGATTTTGTAGAATTCTGCCGGGATGCCATCTGGGCCTGGTGTTTTATTGTTGTTCTGCTTCTTCTTCGCTTCAATTAATTCTAACATCGATATTGGTCTGTTCAAGATTTCTCTTTGAGTTTCTTTTATTTCTTGGATATTGGCTTTGTTTATATATTCTTTTACTTTCTCCAATTGGATTTCTTCCTGCGTATATAATTCCTGATAGAAATTTCTTACAATTCGCTTTTTTGCCTCATTCATATGCTGTAGTTGCCCTTGTTCGTCTTGTAGTTGGTGTATTAGTCTTTTCTCCTTTTCTTTCTTTAGTTTATATGCCAACCAACGTCCTGTTTTATTAGCGAATTCAAATTGGTTTTGCTTTGCCATTCTAATCTTTCTAGCTATTTCTGTTGTTGTTATTAAGTTTATTTCATGTTTGATATGGTTTATTTTTTCCTTAATCTCTTTCCCATCTGGTCTGTTCTGTAATTCTACTTCTTGTTTTCCGAGCTCAGTCATTAGGTTATTCCTTCTTTGCTGTTTCTCTCTGTTTTTCTTCACCTTGAATGAAATTGTTAATCCTCTTATATATGCTTTTGTGGCATCCCATAGAATTTGTAATGATGTATGTTCCTTTTTGTTTATTTGAAAAAATATCTCCATCTCTTTCTTTATCATCTCTATGTATTCTTTATCTTTGGTAATTTCTCTATCCATCATCCATCTTCCTCTTTTTGACCGGCCTTTCCAGACTATTGTTATAGGACTGTGGTCTGCCCATATGTTCGGTGTGATTTCAATTTCTTTTATGCTTTCTCTTAGTTCTGCCGTCATCCAGGCCATGTCTAGTCTGGACCAAGACTGATGGGGATTTGAATAATATGTATACTGTTTTTTGGTTTTATTCAATTCTCTCCAGGCATCTTTCAGTTGTAGCTCTTGAGTCATGTCCTTGAAAGTGTCCGGTAGTGTCTTTTTCTTAGATTTGTTTTTTTTGTTACTTTGGTAGTCATAGTCCATATCTACAATTGCATTATAGTCCCCTATTATACATATGTGTTCGTAGTCTAATTCTTTAATTTTGTCGTGTAGCTTTTTGAAGTATTCTTTTTGGTTCCCGTTTGGGGCATATATTGATACTAGTAGCATGTTTCGGGCCTCCGTCTTAATATTGACCATTAATATCCTACCATCTCCGTCTGTGTAAATTTGTTTTGCCTGAATATGATTTTTAGTGTATATTGCAATGCCTCTTTTTTTTTGTTCTGATAGTGAGGTAAATAGTGATCCAAGTTTTCTGTTTTCTAATAATTGTTTGTGTTGTTTTTTAATATGTACTTCTTGTAAAATGATAATGTCTGTATCTAATTTTTGAAGTTTTTTAAAGGTGTGTGTTCTTTTGGTTGGTAGATTAAGGCCATTTATGTTAATTGAAATTAATTTCAACTCTTGTCCCATTTCCTTTAGTTTTTCTTTGTTAGTTTGAGTTTACTTGTGTTTCTTGTTACCATTTGTGTTTTCCCCCTAGCCCCTTCTCTTTCACTCCTCTCCTTTTCCCTAGACTCCTTTTCTTCCTTTCCTTTTTTTGTTTCCCCCGTAAGGTGTTCCTGGTTTGTATTATCTGGGTCACACCTAGATTCCTGTTCTTCTTCTATTATGAAATGCGTGTCAAAAAATTCCTGTGCCTTCTCTATCGTGTCTATTTTATATTTTTTGTCATCCCAGGATATTAGAATTCCCTCTGGCACCAGCCAGCGAAACATTATTTTATGTTGGTTCAGTAGGGTTGTCAAGAAATTGTAGTTTTTCCTATATTCTCTTATTCTTCTTGGAACTTGTTTTAAAGTTATTATTTCTTTCCCTTTGTAGCATGGTTTCTCCTCTCTCATTAGTGTATAAATCTCTTCTCTTACGGTTTTACGTGCGAATCTGACATGTATTTCTCCAGGTAGTTTGTGCCTACGAGCGTAATTCGTATGCACTCTATAAATTTCGTCAATTTCCCTACTAATATTGTTGTTTTCCTTTTGGGTAGCCTCAACTAATATATCTGTCATCAGGTCTCTTAGATCTTCTCCCTTTATTTCTGCAATATTTTGAAACCGTAAAAAGAAAGATGCCTTTTCTAATTCTAAATGGGTAATTGATTCTTCAAGTTCTCTGTTTACCTCCATTTGATTTTGTTCGATGTTATCCATCTTCTTCTCCGATTGGACCATTTTGGCTTCCATATTTTGAATTCGCTCTTCGTTTTTAACTATGTTTTGTTGTATTCTTTCAATCTTATCGTCCATTTTTTTTATATTGTCGTTTATTTGTCCTACTTCTAATTTCAATTCCTCATGATTCTTTTTTATTTCTTCGTGGTTATTCGCTATTGTTTCTTGGGTCTTGTTCATCCCCTCCTGTATCATAGCCAATATAGACTGTATATTCTGTATGTTGTGTGTGGTAGCAGCTTTATCTTTGTCTGTAGTTAGCATCGTGTCTATGGTTTTTTGTTGTGCAGGTGAAGATTGTATGGGTGCTGGTTTTTTCCCTTGTTTAGTTATTGTTATTGAGGATGTTGCCATCGTTTTTTGTATTATTTTTTCCCAAATTTTCATACACTGATTGGGGGTATTTGAAATATCGTTATATAGAAGTCAAATTGATTAATTCAGTGGGGTTAAGGGGAAATACAGTGTTTTAGCAATTCATTTTCCTGTTCTTATTCCTAAACAGTATAATATAATCAATATTTAAATGCCAAGTTATATTAATACTAAATCACATTAATGATCATACTTATTCCAATACTTAAATTCACTTTAAGCCTAAACAATTCATATATACCTTTATGTAATAAACTTATATAGTCTAAGATTCCCTATGAGTCATATAAGATATTCTATTAGGTTCTATATGTATTTAGGTTATATCACAGTTACCAATATGTAATACTTATATTAATTATCACAATTATTGTTCCTTATTATTCCTTAATATTATCTATAACAGTCTCTTTACAATGTCTATGTTAAAATCTAAATTTCCAATCAATACACAATATAATTCCCTTAATCAATATATTACTATAGAATCTATTATCTTATTTCATTGGGGTGGGAAACCATAGGACAATAAAGAAGGGAAAAAGGAAATGAAAAGAAAGAAAAAAAAATTAATCTTAAGTCAATTTGATATATATTATAATAACTTCAAAATTGGTATTAATATTATTTAGGCAAAGTTAATTAAACTGTAGTTGGATTTTGTAATATAAATAGAATAACTATATTTGATAATTGGATGTTAAAAGTTCTCCATTAAATCACTTTCAGACCAATTGGAATTACTTCCTTCTCCTTCTTCCTTCGTTCTTCAATTCGCCTTCAGTTCGCCCAGCTTTCACAGTTCTGTTGCAGCAACTTCTGTTGAAACAGTAAAATAATTGTTCCGATTTGTAGCAAGTTATATCTCCTCTGCCGACAGCATCAATGTGTCCAATGTCTTATTACAAGTCCTTTATCTGTGGTTTGGATTTATTATTACTGCTGGATACAAAGTAAAAACTCCTTCTCCAAGTCCTCGATCCTCAGTCCACCTTTCACTCCGTTCAGCTGATTCCCTTTTGCCCGCAACAGTCTTAAAGAGTCTTAATTCTTAAGCTTCACTTTCTACTGTCACTTTCTCAAATAGTCTTTATTCTTTGTGAAATCAAAACACGTTATTTATAAAATTATAATCCACCGCTTGCTTGTAATCCTTTCCTTCCGTCTCTCGTCCTTTCGCCAGTCAAATCTGCGCTGTCACTGTGAGTGTTAGTTTCCGCTCCGATCACTGTCTCTCGCCGCTTGCCTGGCGATCTTACCGCCGCTTTTAGGAGTCCTCTTTTCGCCGATGTTTTAAGTCCTTAAATCTTTATAAATATACCTTCACTTTTCAGATGGTTTAGTCCAATTACCGATGTTTCTCTCTGCAATCTTCGCTTCCACACTTATCGGTTGACAGCGCTCCGGCCAGCCAAAATGGCTGGTTTTTTCCCGGTTGGAATTAGGGGGTTTTTCTCTGAACCTTCGGGGTGATTGCTGTCACTCCGAGGTCCTAGGGAATCCTCCTTTTTCTATCGACCTCTCCGTGGTCGATAGTGCCAAGAACGGCTTCCAATCAAGAAATTTGGAACTTCGGGGACAGAGCCTCGTTCCCCTCGTTCCTTACACGCTGACGTCACCGCCGGAAGTCCATATTTTAAATTGTTTTTAAATTTTGTGGGTATATGTTGTTTTAATATGGCTGTACACTTTTTTTTGTCTCTGCACAGACCCCATGTTTGGAATCGGGAAGGGTATCGCGGGTTCGGGCAGCAGACCCGCGATCCCCTTCCTGATTCCAAACATGGGGTCTGTGCAGAGACAAAAAAAAGTGTACCGTGTTTCAGGCGGCGGATCTGGCCAGGAGGAAAGAGAAGTTGAGTCTGCTGAGAAGGAGGACGGGGGCGCGACATGTGTAGAAAAACACTTTTAGGCGTCAGCGCTATAATCTCCTCCCCGAATCCAAAGCACTTCCCAGTTCTCCGCTGCACATTGCAGGGGAACTGGCCGCCACCCGAAGCGCGACTCTTGAGGTTTGCATTTTGGAATCCGGGCAGCGATGGCTGGAAAGGAGGAACGTTTCCCTTTAGGGCAGTGGTTCTCAACCTGTGGGTCGGGACCCCTTTGGGGGTCGAACGACCCTTTCACAGGGGTCGCCTAAGACCATCGGAAAACACATATTTTCAATGGTTTTAGGAATAATTTTATGGTTGGGGGTCACCACCACATGAGGAACTGTATTAAAGGGTCGCGGCATTAGGAAGGTTGAGACCCACTGCTTTAGGGGCTCCCATTCAGCTCAGCTTGGCTCCTGGGCACAGAGAGGATTAGGCAGCGGCGGTGGCGGCTCCTCACATTGCTGGGGAGTGAAGTCAGCGCGGCCAGAGGGGTGACCAGCCGCAAATTGTCGCACCCGCCTTGTTCCCCAAAGCTGCTGGGCAGATTCCCCCCCCCAACACTGTCCCGAAGAGGGAGGGTTGTTCCTCAGGCTGTGCTGTGTCCCTCCCCCCAGAGCACGCTAGGGATATCTTTGGGGGAAAGCGAGTAGTCCCTGCACCTCTCGCTTGCAGGAGGAAGAGGAGGGCGGCACCACCTTAAATGCTGGTAGGCAGAGGTAAAATACTTTTTGTTCTAGTTTGAAAGAACAGGCTGGGAGACTGAGGCAATGATTAACAGGAACAGTTTATTAACATCTCTCAAACAGGAATTAACTGGACAAACAAGAACAAGAACTCTCAGTCACAACTGCTATTTATATATGGCAGTCAGAAGCAGCAAACAATGGCAATGACTTAATTCTCCCACCAGCTGAGCTGTCAAGTCTCAGCCAATCGGGAGCGCTTCTGTGTTGCTGTGTAGCAAAGCCTTGCATCTGTAACACTCCTTCCCCCTTGGACGGCACAAGCGTAATCCTTAAGGTAAGCCGGACACCTGCGCACTCACCTTGACTGACGAAGTTCGCTGTCCTGGGAAAGAGTTAGCTCCGGGTTTTCTAGGGTTGACTTGGATGGGTGCGTTGGCCCCGGGGACATTGGAACTGCCGGCGACTGTGTGGACACGGCATCAGGAGGATCAGTAATTGGAAAAAGAAACGGTTCAACAGGTAAGCAGGATGGCTGTGGCGTTGGTGTTGGTGATGCATCCTGGACCTTATCACCCCATAGAGGCGGGGGCGGGATCGATTCCGGTGAATGGTCCTTGGCTGGTTCCGCGTCTCCCGGGGTCTGAGTGGTGGTGCGACCCCGTAGTTGATCTATGTGGCGCCCGCCAGGCTCGTCCGTCTTCGAGCTCGACCCTGTAAGAACAGAGCCCAGTGATTAGAATGATACGTCTGGGAAGTCAAGGAGGGTTGCCCCCGAAGTTCCTTTCGAGTGTTGAATCCCTTTCTGACAGATTTGACATTAGCCGGAGTGCCCATGGTAGCTTCTAGGGGAACAGAACGGCAGACTTTGGCCAGATGGCCTTTCTTTCCGCACCGGCAGCATACAGCGTTTTTAAAACGGCAAAAGGCGCGAGGGTGATCCTCCCCGCAGCCCAGGCAAAGCGTCATGGTCTGCTTCTTGCCCTGTGGCCTCTTGTTATTCATAGCCGCTTTGAGGCAGCTCACCTCATCTTCATCATCGGAAGGACTGTCAGGGCAAGCATCTTCGAGGTGAATGGCAGCACAATGGGTGGCAGACAGTGTGTTAGGAACTCTGCGTATCTCAGCCGCGACCTGTCTGACATTTCAAAAGCACAAGCTTCGTCTACAGCTGACTGCAAATTGATGTCAGTCTTGGCTAATAGGCGGCGTTGTAGCTGCAAGTCACGCACATCGCAGACCAACTACTCAAGGAGAGAGTTGTCAAGATTCTCGAATTCGCAATTAATAGCTTAATAGCTGAAGCTATTAATTGTGACTCTCCCTCCTTCTGTAACCTCTGATGGAACAGGAACTGGCGGGAAATACAGGAGGGGGCGGGTGCATAGTGCCCTTTTAATTTCACCAGTAAGGTGGTCCAAGGAACCGCGGACACAGAAAGAGGAGCTACAAGAGCCCTCGCTGTGGCAAAGATTTGAGGTCCACAGGCGTTTAGAAAATGGGCTCATTTTCTGTCATTAGAAAAATTAGCGTAGTCGTTGGCTTGTAGAAAGCACTCAAAACGCTCAATGTACGCGTCCCATGTTTCTGAGGCCGGCGTGAAAGGGGCGAACGTCGCTGGGTTAGCCATTGTGAGGGAAAAGACTAGCGAGTGGAATTTTTTCCTCACGATCAGATGAAAGTCTACCTTTCGTGGAGGAAACGGTGCTCAGGAAACGTGATGCCGTTGCTCAGTAAGGCGATCCCACCTTCGTCGCCAGTGTTCTAGTTTGAAAGAACAGGCTGGGAGACTGAGGCAACAGTTAACAGGAATGGTTTATTAATATCTCTCAAACAGGAATTAACTGGACGAACAAGAACAAGAACTCTCAGTCACAGCTGCTATTTATATACGGCAGTTAGAAGCAGCAGCCAATGGCAATGACTTAATTCTCCCACCAGCTGAGCTGTCAAGTCTCAGACAATCAGGAGTGCTTCCGTGTTGCTGTGTAGAAAAGCCTTGTGTCTGTAACACTTTTTTCCTTGTTTTCCTCCCCCAAAATTAAGGTGCGTCTTATACTCCGGTGCGTCTTATACAGCGAAAAATACGGTATGTATATAGACGTCTTGTACATAAATCACTGTTTGTAATGACAAAACCTCTGTGTCCTCTATTTTGCTTCTGGGTTGTCTCAAAATAGTAGTCACACTGTGCAGAGTCTGACAAATTCAAGGAAAAAGGAGTGTCTATAAAGTATTTTACAGTAGAGGATGCTATTAAATCATACAAAAATTTTGCAGGGCAGTAGCTTATCTTCCTGAATGTTCCTTCAGTTATTGTAAGCAGTGCTGTTTTCTGTAATAACTAAGTAAAATTGTAGTGAGCTAGCCAGAGTCAGTGGGAGTTGATAGCAAACAAATTTAATAATAAATAAATAAATCTTTCTCAGAAGATGGGTGTTGCCACTTCCTTATAATGTTACCGCCCATTGTGAGAAGATGCATTTGAACACACTTTGAGCAACTTGGAAGCAGAAGCTGCAAGTCCTTGAAGAGATGGCGAAGTCGGTGGATTTCTGCGTTTTCAGCGTTCTGGTGACAGGATCCGATCGGGGGATCGGTTTGGGTCTGGTGAAGAGGTTTCTGGAGCTGCCTTCTCCACCCAAATGGGTCTTTGCGACAACCCTTGACCTGGAAGGAGAAGAAACCAAGGTAAGAATGAGTTAGCACAGGATGGAAATAGTGGTTCAGAAATTGAACTGAGGCTGAAGTTGAATTAAAGCTGAATGTCAAGCTTGCATTTTGAGCCCTCCAGGAATATTGCAATGACACACCAATTTCATTCTTCATTTTTGCAGCAAGGAATGCTAAGCAAAGTACACTTTGAGTTCATTCTATTTATAGAATAAAAAAGCAACTGCTTTCCATTAATGGGCTGTTTTGGTCTTAATTGGCCAGATAAATATTGGCAAGTTTTGACAAGGTAACACTCAGTATTCCAAATCTTCCCACTGTCTCAAAAGAGTTGGGGACTACAGTGATGAGCCATTCACTAAGATTTACACCCATATTGAAACCAAAACGTTAACCAAATCACTTCCTACATTAATTAGCTTTGTTTATCTTCAACAATGGTGTTGCTGGACAGTCTGAAATCTTATAGTGAGGGGCTCCACTTAAAAAGCTTTGAACCTGCAGTAGAGTGTAGAGGGTTTTGCAGGGAGCAATACATGGCTGGGTTAAGTTGAATGGACTAAGGTCCTAAATTGCATTAAGCCTTAATTTAGTTTCTTAAGTTTTGTTCTGTTCAGTCAGAGAAGTTGCACATCTAATGAAGCAGAAATCACACACCAGTCCTGCTTCTGAGATTGTCTTCTTTGGCATCCAGCTCATGTCATTATCTGTGAATGTTAACTCACAGAAAAACCTATGATCTCCTTTTCGTTCAGGAGCTGAAGGAGTTGGCTTGCAAACATCCGAATCTGGTGGTGTTGCAATTAGGTAAGTTTCAAGGGCCACGTGAAAACAGAGCCAATTTGGTACTACGGGAATATCCAGAGCTACTATTTCAAAGTTATTCTCGGAACTAACCAAAGATGTAACATCATTTGTTGTGTTCCGATAAGTCCACTTCCCACGGAGAAAAGTATTTACGGTAAGTTATATGCCTCCGACATGTAAGAACAGCTTTCCACAGAGAATGTTTTGAATAAATATGTATCATATTTATGTATCATCTGTGGCTCCACGGGGTTCTGCAACTTTGGTGTTGAAAGACATTGCACAATATAACCCCAGATGATTATTTATTTATTTATTTATTTATTTATTTATTTATTTATTTATTTATTTATTTGTCAAGCATGTACAAGATAGGAGGTATAAATATGAACATGGACATGGACGAAGGAAATGAATACAAATAAGTGGGGACAGTAGGACAGGGATGGTAGGCATGCTGGTGCACTTATGCCCACCCCATTCTCTTAAGAATGGGGTGGGGTCCACAGTAGACAGTTTAAGGTTGAAGCTGTGGGGGTTTGAGGATGTAACAATGGAGTTGGGTAGAGCATTCCAGGCGTTGACCACTCTGTTGCTGAAGTCGTATTTTCTGCAATTGAGTTTGGAGCGGTTTACCTTGAGTTTGTATCTATTGTTTGTATTATTGTGGTTGAAGCTGAAGAAGTCATTGACAGGTAAGACATTGTAGCAGACAATTTTATGTACTATGTTTAGATCAGACCGCAGGCGGAACAGTTCCAGATTGTCAAAGCCCAAAATTTCAAGCCTGGTGGCATAAGGGATTCTATTGTGAGTAGAAGAGTGGAGTATTCTTCTCGTGAAATACCTCTGGACCTGCTCAATCGTACTAATGTCCGATATACAGTGTGGATTCCAGGCAGACGAGCTGTATTCGAGAATTGGTCTGGCAAAGGTTTTGTATGCCCTAGTTAGCAGCACAATGTTACTGGAGAAGAAGCTTCGCAAGATTAGGTTAACAATTCTTAGTGCCTTTTTGGCAATGCTGTTACAGTGAGCTCTGGGGCTTTGATCATTTGAGATGAGTACTCCTAAGTCCTTGACAGAATGTGGGCCGTCTACGAAGTCGTTTCCGCATTTAATTGTTGTTGGTTGTGGTTGGATTTGAGTTGGGGTAGAGTGTTGTGTGACCCTCAGTTAAAAATAGACAAACTGATCCCCCTTCCAAAAGGTGGGCAGTCAGATAAAGATGCTCCATGAATGGGCATCTGACATAAGGTAACACCTGCATCTCTCTGCTTTGAGAAGGGAAGGAGATTGTACATAGCAATGTTTTTCAAAATGAGCTGCTTTAAGATATTTGGACTTCAACTCCCAGAACTGAATTCCCAACTATTCTGAGAGTCATTAAACTGATGGAATCTCTTTTCAGCCCTGATGAGTTGCCCCGATTATGTATCAGGCAAACTTTATATTAATTCAAAGAGCTCAGGAAGATCTCATGTGTATCTTTGTATTTTGATTACCAATCTAATTACTATAGTCGCCTATCTCAATGCAATTGACTCAATTGTGTCAAAATATTCATGACTCAGAAGACAAGGTAACAAGGTCAGCCAATGAATAGGCATAGCAACTAAGTCATCTAATTGGGAGTGAGACAGACTGGAGCCAGGGTGCGTCTTAGTCTGCTGCTTCTGAGTCTGTGCAGAGAATTGAAACTGAAACCAGAGTGTGAACTTGTCTGCTCTGCTGAAATGAAACTAACTGTTCTCTCCTGCTTTGTGTTCTATCTGTAACTTCTATCACATTGAAGAATCAACTCTTGGTATAGTAAATACTTCATCTGTTATTATGTATATAAAGAAGTTAATGAATCCAGCTGAATCAGTCTATCTGTGTGTGCTTCTGGATTTGAATTTTGCAAGAAACTCTGACAAATTGTTGGTCTGGGTCAGTGGTGGGTTCCTCCCAGTTCGGCCCGGTTCTCCCAAGCCAGTAGCAGTGACGATATGACATCACCGAACTGGTTCTGCCCTCCACCCCCATTCCTCTGCGCCCTCCCGCCCCCCCACCCCCCACATTATTTTTACCTTTTATTTGGCCCCACCCCCAATCTATTGCTGCCTCCTGAGTCCCAGCTGATGGCTAGAGGGAAAAAAACTGTTTAAACTCTTGCTGCGGGGCTTCAAAGGGCCGCCCTACAGCTGATCAGCGTTAAAAGAAAACAAATGAGTAGACCGGTACCTGCAAAAATACATGAGTAGATCAGTGCCTGCAAAAATAAATGGGTAGACCAGTGCCTGCAAAAAATAAATGGGTAGACCAGTGCCTGCAAAAAATAAATGGGTAGATCGGTACAGCTCTGCAAGCAGTTAAAAGCCTGGTAGACCAGTACCTCTGCTAAATCCTAAATAATTGTCACATGACCATCAAGCCACGCCCACAAAATAAGCCACGCCCACAGAACCGGTAGTAAAAAAATTTAGAACCCTCCCCTGGTCTGGGTTTGAGTGTTGTAGAAACAGCTGTGAGTTTATACAATAGGTTTTGATTATACAGCCATGACTTGGGTATGATGTGTAAAGATTGTCTGTCAAGAGCTAAGGAAATCAGGCAGTTCAAACGGATATAGAGATTTATTGCAAACTTAAGCTCTCTATAAGAATCTGAACTATTAACCGCCCAATCAAATTGGCTATAGATAAGAGTCACAAAAATTCAAAGTGGGCTGGGCTTAGATCTCTTGTGGGCGACAAGGAATTCATATCTGATGATGAGTTTGACCCCTGCCTTCAGTTCAGCCTGGTCATCTCCTACACTGTCTGAGTTGAACTGACTTTTGTCCTATGTGGGAGTCAGTTCATAGCTGTGGGACTAAGTCAACTTGTGCGATCATAAAAGTTCTTGCTTTTATGCTATGCCTTCCTATATACATGCTGATACTTTCCAGGCCCTCAACTCCTGGGGATGAAGTGGTCAGGCTCGTATTCCGTAAGATGGGTAGTTCCACAAAGAGACACAGAGACCTGTGGTTTCAGTTAACTCTTCCCTTGCAATTCTGAAACTCCATGTTGCTGATGGATAAATAAAATTGCTTTTCCTTAGATGTTACTAATCTTGAAAGCATCCAAGAGGCTCGGAAAGAAGTGGAAAAGTATATTGGAGAAGATGGGCTGACCATCCTGTACAACAATGCTGGTTTTTGGGTATTCACCAATCTGCAAACAGAAAATGTGAAGGATATGATCGGAGTTTACTCTGTCAATACCGTTGGCCCACTGCTGATGAGTCAGGTTCGTTTATGAACAAAATATAGTTCAGTGTAAGGAAGACTGATTGATTGATTTTAAGAAAAAAGATTGAGCCATTGAATTCAGTATAACTGGGGAGCAGGATAATACTGAAATGGTCAAGAAAAAGAAGTAGAAATTGTACATTGATTTGGGAGAAGGTTGGTGCATGAGGGGTAGCTGCTCCCTTTTAGGGAGTCTTGGGACATAGCAGTTTTCCTGGGTATTCTCAGGTCAGGGTAAGTGACAAAGCTGATGGGAAGAGGGTGGTGAATTCCTAAGTGGGGGGGAGGCTATGGAATGCATGAGAGCCTTCTCTGGCTGGTGAGACATTATCCACCAAGGTCAAGTTATGAAGAATGTTTGATCAGCGCAGACAATTTTTCCCAAAACAACAGAACTCGATTGACCTATGAAAACCAGAGGGGAAAAGGGAGTTTTACCTGTATGAGTTTTGGCGGGAAAATCCCAAAATTGACTTTGCTTCTCGTGTGCCAAATGACTCTTTCAATAAAGCTAGACTCTTGATCATCCTAAAAAGCTGGGAGTTTCTTTTGTTCAATGTGCCAAATGGGACAGTTGACATTAAGTCTATGAAGGTTCCCTTGGAGAAAGAGATAAAAGACCCTTCCCTGTCATTGTACAGTTCCTTTCCCTAGACATGACTGCAGCTCCTTCTCTCTCTTCTTCTCTCTACAAGGCATTCCTACCCCTGTTGAAGAAGGCAGCCCAGAGAAGCCCATGTCAAGGGCTGAGCACCAGCAAGGCAGCCATCATCAATATGTCCAGTATTGCAGGATCAATTGAACTTATAGGCAATTGGGACCAAGCTCAAGTAATTGGATACCGCTGCGCTAAGGTACCTAGTGAGTTTTTTATGTGGATCTGCCTGCACATCCATGAGGGCATCTGCCCATGCTTCTGTTTCCCTAAACGTGCATATTAATCAATTGCTGAGATGCAGCCCTATGTGGTGTCCCAGCTCTGAGTCAGCAATGATGCTTTAGCACTGTCGTCTGTGCTCTTCTACAAGCAGTTTCCCCAATTATGATGCAGACATCTGGTATGACAGTGCTCCCTTCCACTTTTGAGCTCTTGCTCACAAGAACTTTGTTCAAATTCAGCGGGAAAGGATGCTTTGAAAAAGAAATTCCACTTGTTTTTTGGGGAATGATTTACCTCTAATATAAGGACTGAGATACTTAAACAGGTTGTTTTTCTACTACCCAAATGTTGCCCTTTTCATTTATTGTTTAAAAGTCAACAAGTCATCAGGAAAAGAACTAAAAAAAACCAATATCAGTGTGAATGTTTGCCTTGGGGTAGTACAAATACTTCTTGTTTGCAAAAAGCAGCTACCTTGATACTCAACTGCTTTGAAACTCATCAAATTTGGTACTCAATGTACTTTAATATGAAAATTTTGTTCTGGTACTCATTGTTTGTTTGGTACACACAAGCTCGAACTTGCAGACAGCTGGTCATTTGCCTCCTTTTACAGGGTCGTTGAAGCACTTGGACCAACAGTCTGCAAGGAATATAAATCCTTCCATTCCCCACCATCCAGTCAGAGCTGAAGAAGCTTCTTGGATGAGAAGCAAAATGTCTTCAAAGAAAAAACCAGAAAGTCCAGTTGCCCCCTGAAAAAGCACCTTTGGGACAGAATAATTAAGATACACATTAAGATACCCTTGCATGATACCCTTGATATGACCTCAAGGAATTTTTCAATTCATTGCTGGTGTACCTCATAGGCCTTTCCAGCCCCGTGTAACATTTAATATACAATATACAATAAAATATCCTGTGTGCACATGGTGGCACAGTGGCTAAGAGGCTGAGTTTATTGATCAAAAGGTTGGCAGTTCAGCGGTTTGAATCCCTAGTGCTGCGTAATGGGGTGAGCTCCGATTACATGTCTCAGTTTCTGCCAACCTAGCAGTTCGAAAGCACATAAAAAAAAAAAAACAATTCAAGTAGAAAAATAGGGACCACTTTTGGTGGGAAGGTAACAGCGTTCCGTGTGCCTTTGCCTCCCACATGACCACGGAGACGTCTTCAGATGTGCAAGGGGGATCTTTACCTTTACCTTTACGTGTACTGTTTATCTCCACCGTATCCTTCCTTTTTTCCTTCAATGCATTTTCTTTTTTTCCTTACTCTTGCAGGCTGCTCTAAACATGCTGACCAAGTGTCAGTCTCTTGGATATTCAGCCGATGGCATCATGACTGTCGCCATGCACCCTGGAATAGTTAATACTACTAGCAACCCAGGCGTAAGTTTTTCTTTTTGACATGGAAAACCAATAATGGAAAATATTTGCAGTTCAAGGTTGAAATGAAGGGTCCTTGGTGCTCTCTGAACTTGGTTGTTTTCTTGTAGACGTTTCGTTACCCAACTAAGTAATATCATCAGTGCTAGTGATGTTCCCTACCACTGATGACTAGCATTGATGATGTTACTTAGTTTGAGTAATGAAACGTCTGCCAGAAAACAACCAAGCTCAGAGAGCACCAAGGGCCCCTCACAGATGAATAACTTCATGGGAGTCCCTGAAAGTTTTGGTATTCTGATTATTTGGGTCTTTAGTGCTTTGTGTGATGAAACAATGTGCTAGTATAAAAATAGACACATCAATTACTTCTGTTAAAGTTACACTACATGTTGAATTAAAGCATTGAATGAGGTGTAAAGACAGTGAAGGAACAGAAACTGAACAATTTTTCCCTTATAAAAGTTAAAATCCATTTTCTCTTAAAAGAAAATCTACTAAATAATAATAATAATAATAATAATAATAATAATAATAATAATAATAATAATAATAATAATAATAATAATAATAATAATAATTTTATTTCTATACTGCCCTTCTCCCGAAGGACTCAGGGCGGTGTACAGCTATTAAAAACACAAAAATATACAGACATCAATTAAAAAATTATTAAAATTATTAAATAATTTCGGCCCAAATTAAAACCCAAAAATTTTAAACACCCAATTTAAAATCATTTACGTTGATAGCCCGGCCTGGCGGAACAGCAGGGTCTTGAGGGCACAGCGAAATACACGGAGGTCGGAGATCTTGTGCAATTTCGGGAGCAGTTCATTCCACCGGGCAGGAGCTCCCACAGAGAAGGCCCTCCCCCTGGGTGTCACCAGCCGACGTACCTTGGCCGATGGTACCCTGAGGAGCCCCTCTCTGTGGGAGCGGACTGGCCGGTGGGAGGCTACTGGTGGCAGAAGTCGGTCTCGAAGGTACCCGGGTCCTAAGCCATGGAGCGCTTTAAAGATGGTGACCAACACCTTGAATCGCACCTGGAAGACCACTGGGAGCCAGTGCAGCTCGCGCAGGAGTTGTGCCCATAACCACCTGCGCGGCTGCATTCTGAACCAGTTGGAGCCTCCGAGTGCTCTTCAAGGGGAGCCCCATCTAGACAGCATTACAGTAGTTCAGCCGGGAGGTGACAAGGGCGTGAGTGACCATGCGCAAGGCGTCCCGGTCCAGAAAGGGCTGCAATGGGTTGCAAATCTTACCTTCTCATGCTTAAATTTCTTCTACTGGTGATTCTCCCTATTTGCCAAGCACTCTTTCTGCAGGAAAGCACATGCTTATATACGAAATGAGAAGGACTACGTTTATTTATTTATTTTATTGATTTGATTTGATTTCTATACCGCCCTACTCCCGAAGGACTCCCGAAGGACGTTCGTGTCATATCTGAGATTCAAAGCAGGGTTGACACATTAGTTTCAGAAATCATAACAAGATTCACATAGCAAAGCAAATAATAAGAGTTCCATTTTGCAAATATTAGAAGTAATTTTATCGACTTAGTATTTGCACTTTCAAGGCCTGCTCATCCACGGTCAACTTATCTAACCCAAATTTAGGGATTTACACGATGCTTTGCATCATCACCCATCATAGGGGCTGTGCTTGCATACTGTATCTTTATAAGCCAAAATGAGATTGGCCTGTTTTAATACAAATCCTTCTCTATCTTAGAGTTGAACATTTATGGTCAAGAGGCCCAACTATCAGGATTCCAAGTAACATACCCATAGCAAACAAAACTCTGAGGCAGGTAGATTCCTCAAAGAATAAGTTTATTTGGCATGATAATTAGGTGAAAACTGACTCTGAATATTCCCACGGTTTTCACCTAATTAAAAGTAAAACTTTGTCACTTTTCCAAACCAACCAGTCCCAAGGACCAATCAGGATACAGTCCAGTTGCTAGATGACATCAGTCTCCTCCTTCCAAACACCTGCTGTAATGTCCTTCGTTCCCAAGGGGAAGTATTTTGTTTTGATTATAATGCCCCAACTATCTCAATTCCCCCCTCCCTATCCCTCGGTCCAGTGTGTCAGCACTGAAGTCTCAAAATGGCCTCAATCAGACCAGCTTCAGGGTTGACAGGAGCTGCATTCTGCTGATCTGCTTATGGGAGGGTTCTGGGCTGGGCAGGACTGATTCTCTAACCTTCATGAGATCCTTTTTTGTGGCAGGGGGAAATCAGCGTGGAAGAGAGCACCCAAGGCATCATTACTGTGCTGTCCAAACTTTGTGAAGAGGACAACGGGACCTTTGTGGATTGGTTGGGTCGTCGGCTTCCCTGGTGATCCAGTGGCCTCCCCTTAATATCATTGTCTCATAATAAAGTGAGAAGCAACAAATAAATAAATAACTGAATGTCATGAAAATCTTGGTTTTGTTTTCTCTTTCTTTTTTTAAAAAAATAAACCAGTATTCTTCAATGTCTCATATGTAATGTGAGAGGATGAGAAATTGAACCTTATATCAAGCCTGTACATAATCTATTAGTTTCAAATACTTTTTTCAGAACATATTCTTCAAACATACCCTATAAACATATGAAAATACAAACACACACACACACACACACGGAAAAGTTGAGAAAAAAATCAAATCAAAGAGAAAAGATCATTAAAGAAACAAGAATCAGAAAAAATAAGCAACTTCCAAATGTCTTTTCAACAATTATAAAGAAACTCATTGTCCCTCTTTCCTCTTCAACATTACAAAATCCCTTATTCCATTCTTTTTTTAGTCATCAAATCCAGAATTCATTATTACTTCATTTTTTGCCATTTCCATCAAAAATGTCCACAAGGATTCCAGTCTTTTATGAAATTGCTTATTGTTTTGTCCTTATCCAGACAGGTGAGTTTTTCCATTTTTGCCAGACTTGCCATTTTCACACTCCATTCCTCTATTGTGCAAACTTATTTCCAAAATACAACTACCCTGTTTCCCCCAAAACAAGACATCGCCTGATAATAAGCCCAATCGGGCTTTTGAGCGCATGGCAATAAGGCCAAGCGCTTATTTCAGGGTTCAAAAAAATATAAGACAGGGTCTTATTTTCGGGGAAACACAGTATTTCATGGGATATTGTTTTGACAGGCCAACCAGGTTATTAAAAAGACCCTGAAGCTCATTTTCACGTGCATGAGATGTAGAATGATTAAAATACACGTTTCTTCACTTCTGCGTCCTCAAGGAATGTCCTTCCCCGAAAGTTAAAATCCATTTCCACTTAAAAGGAAATCTGCTAAATCTCAGCCTCGCTCTTTGAATTTCTTCCACTTTGAGCTACTAGTGATTCTCTCTATGTACAGAGCAGGAAATCAGGTGCTTATATATGAAATGACAATGATTCAGTCAGTGGTGGGATTCAAAAATTTTTACTACCGGTTCTGTGGGTGTAGCTTGGTGGACATGGCATGGCATGGCATTGCATGGCATGGCTTGGTGGGTGTGGCTTGGTGGGCATGACAGGGGAAGGATACTATAAAATCTCCATTCCCACCCCACTCCAGGGGAAGGTTACTGCAACATCCCCATTTCCTCTCAATCAGCTGGGACTCGGGAGGCAGAGAATAGATGGGGGCTGGCCCAGTCAGAGGTGGTATTTAATGGTTCTCTGAACTTACTCAAAATTTCCGCTACTATTCAGTCCTTTTTCAGAACTCATCTTTTCACTTTTTTCCCATTTCCAGAAAAAAAAAGTCTATAAAGTTTCCAGACTTTAAAAAGACAAAGTAAAAGTACTTTGTCTTTTGTCCCTGTCCAAATAGGTCAGGGGTGCCATTTCTGCCAGTTCTGGCATTTTCACAATTCATTCTTCCACGGTGGCTGATTCAGTATTTCTCCATCCTTGTGCAACTCATTTGGCAAATCTACCTACTATATACTTGTACCTGAAGTGGTAAAGGCCACGTAAGCAATGAGCTGCCACTCCTTCCGTGATTGGGGGAGGGGGAAGATGCTGCCTAGGGAAAGATAAGTTCAGAGAGGATGTAGCAGATGGTTTTTTCTTCTTCTCTGGTCTACTTTGAAGGGCTGACAGGTTCTAAGGTAATCTAGTTCCTTGGTGGCACTTCCCCGTGGAAGAGGAGAAGGCTATGAAAAGAGTGGATGTGCCACAATCTCTAGGTTCAGAGAGGCTTTAACATGAAGAATGACATGTAAGGCTAAGCATGCTTATCCACCCTTGTTCCAGTGATGAATTCAGGAATAAGACTGTGCTATACATTATATATAAGAGCCTTGGTAGTACTAGGGTTTAAGGCACCCTGTTATTAAGCTTATTAAGACCAGCTGCCTGCAATTACTGCAGGGTTCGAATCTCGCCAAGGCTCAAGGTTGACTCAGCCTTCCATCCTTTCTAAGGTAGGTGAAATGAGGACCCAGTTTGTGGGGGCAATAAGCTGACTTTGTATAAATATACAAAAGGATGAAGGCTATTGCTGAGCACATTGTAAGCCGCCCTGAGTCTTCGGAGAAGGGCGGCATATAAATCAAATTAAAATATATATATATATATTATGGCTGGGGATACAAATAAACCATAGACAAATTTTATAGAACATTAAAGTCTTTGATAAAAGTACTTATTGCTTTGTCTCCGTCCAAATAGGTTGGCAATGCCAGTTCTGCCATTTTTACAATCCATTCCTCCATTGTGGGTTATTTCAGAATTTCTCCATCATTGTGCCTATCATAATCTTGGTGACTCCACGTCTTTCCCTGTACTTGAAGTGGTGAAGGCCACGTAAGCAATGATCTGCCACACCTTTCAAGGTCGCAACTGTGAGGGACAAAGAACATTTTTTTATTTGAATTGTGGATATGGGACTTTGTTCTGCCGCTGCCGCCATCTCCGCCAGTCCATCAAGCCAGAAAGGTTGGAGACCACCGATTTAAAGCTAGGCTTCTCACCCATCGCTTTTCCAGGGATGAATTCTGTCAGGGCAATGAAAATTTAAAGCTGACCAGCCCCTTTAAGACTGAGGATGAGTCAGCAGGGTTATTGCCCTTTAAGAAGCTGTCTATATAAGTGAGGCCATTAGGGGGTGTCTCTCTCTCCTCATGTATCACACTCCTCATTGTGTTCTACCTGCATTGTAATGCTCTGTGTAGATTTGATTGATTGATTGCCTACTGCGTGTATGTATGATATGTGCCTACCACATGTATCAGTGGTGGGTTGCTCCCGGTTTGGTTCGGTTCTTGCGAACTGGTAGTAATGGTGGGAGGCTCCGCCCACCCCCTCGATGCCATCACTGACGATCCGCGCATGCGCGGAAGTGCACATGAATGTGTAAGCGCGCACACACATTCCCATTCCCTGGTAGTAAAGGTAAATGGAACCCACCCCTGACTTCTATGTATCTATATAGACGTCTTGTACATAAACCACTGTTTGTAATGACAAAACCTCTGTGTCCTGTATTTTGCTTCTGGGTTGTCTCAAAATAGTAGTCGTACTGTGCACACACTGACAAATTTAAGGAAAAAGGAGTGTCTATAAAGTATTTTACAGTAGAGGATGCTATTAAATCATACACAAATTTTGCAGGGCAGTAGCTTATCTTCCTGAATGTTCCTTCAGTTATTGTAAGCAGTGCTGTTTTCTGTAATAACTAAGTCTAATGTAGTGAGCCAGCCAGAGTCAGTGGGAATTGATGGCAAATGAATTTAACAATAAATAAATAAATCTTTCTCAGAGGGTGGGTGTCATAACTAAGTCAAATGTAGTGAGCTAGCCAGAGTCAGTGGGAGTTGATGGCAAACAAATTTAACAATAAATAAATAAATCTTTCTCAGAGGGTGAGTGTTGCCTATTCCTGATATTGTTACCTCACATTGTGAGAAGATGCATTCGAAACACACCTTTGAGCAACTTGGAAGCAGAAGCTGCAAGTCCTTGAAGAGATGGCGAAGTCGGTGGATTTCTGCGTTTTCAGCATTCTGGTGACAGGATCCGATCGGGGGATCGGTTTGAGTCTGGTGAAGAGGTTTCTGGAGCTGCCTTCTCCACCCAAATGGGTCTTTGCTACAACCCTTGACCTGGAAGGAGAAGAAACCAAGGTAAGTATGAATTAGCACAGGATGGAAATAGTGGTTCAGAAATTGAACTGAGGCTGAAGTTGAATTAAAGCTGAATGTCAAGCTTGCATTTTGAGCCCTCCAGGAATATTGCAATGACACACCAATTTCATTCTTCATTTTTGCAGCAAGGAATGCTAAGCAAAGTACACTTTGAGTTCATTCTATTTATAGAATACAAAAGCAATTGCTTTCCATTAATGGGCTGTTTTGGTCCTAATTGCCCAAATAAATATTGGCAAGTTTTGACAAGGTAACACTCAGTATTCCAAATCTTCCCACTGTCTCAAAAGAGGTGGGGACTACAGTGATGAGCCATTCACTAAGATTTACACCCATATTGAAACCAAAACGTAAACCAAATGGCTTCCTACATTAATTAGCTTTGTTTATCTTCAACAATGGTGTTGCTGGACAGTCTGAAATCTTATAGTGAGGGGCTCCACTTAAAAAGCTTTGAACCTGCAGTAGAGTGCAGAGGGTTTTGCAGGGAGCAATACATGGCTGGGTTAAGTTGAATGGACTAAGGTCCTAAATTGCATTAAGCCTTAATTTAGTTTCTTAAGTTTTGTTTTTTCAGTCAGAGAAGTTGCACATCTAATGAAGCAGAAATTGCACACCAGTCCTGCTTCTGGGTATGTACGAGATCGCCTTCTGCCACCGATAACCTCCCACCGGCCAATACGCTCCCACAGAGAGGGACTCCTCAGGGTGCCGTCAGCCAAACAATGTCAACTGGCGACACCCAGGGGGAGAGCCTTCTCTGTGGGGGCACCTGCCCTCTGGAATGAACTGCCCCCAGAGATTCGCATGATCCCCGACCTACGTACCTTTCACCGTGCCCTGAAGACACTTTTCTTCCAACAGGCCGGGCTGGCCTAGAAAATGAATTTTTAATTGGATGTTTGTAGTTTTTAATATAAGGGCCCAATTTTTAATATATTTTAAATTGTTTTTAAATTTTGTGGGTATATGTTGTTTTAATATGGCTGTACACTGCCCTGAGTCCTTCGCGAGAAGGGCGGTATAATTTTTTTATAATAATAATAATAATAATAATAATAATAATAATAATAATAGTCATAACAATAGTTGAAAAGAAAAAAGTATGGTTCATTGACATTGCAATACCTGGTGATGCACGGATTGAAGATAAGCAGCAAGAAAAATCACAAAGTACCGGGACTTGCAAATTGAAGTTGAGCGACTGTGGAAAAAGAAATCGTGTGTTGTCCCGATTGTAATTGGAGCCCTTGGAGCAATACCCAAAGGGCTACCCCGCTATTTAGAAATTCTAAATTTGCCGGACTTGAACATTTTGACTCTACAAAAAACCACCTTACTCAGAACAGCTTACATCCTCCGACGATACCTTAACAGTTCCTAGGTCGTTGGTTAGGACTCGAGCTGCTGATCTATTAACCAGCCTCAAAGGCTGTGAATCTCACTAAAGATTAACCAATAAATAATAATAATAATAATAATAATTCTGAGATTGTCTTCTTTGGCATCCAGCTCATGTCATTATCTGTGAATGTTAACTCACAGAAAAACCTATGATCTCCTTTTCGTTCAGGAGCTGAAGGAGTTGGCTTGCAAACATCTGAATCTGGTGGTGTTGCAATTAGGTAAGTTTCAAGGGCCACGTGAAAACAGAGCCAATTTGGTATTACAGGAATGTCCAGAGCCAGAGCTACTATTTTAAAGTTATTCTTGGAACTAACCAAAGATGTAACATCATTGGTTGTGTTCCCATAAGTCCACTTCCCATGGAGAAAATAATTTACAGTAATTTATATGCCTCTGACATGTAAGAACAGCTTTCCACAGAGAATGTTTCGAATAAATATGTATCATGATATATATCTGTGGCTCCAGGGGGTTCTGCAACTTTGGTGTTGAAATCTTGCAATTACAGAACTTCATGTTGCTGATATTTCAATAACCTTGTTTTTTCCTGAGATGTGACCAAACCTGAAAGCATCCAAGCTGCTCAGAAAGAAGTGCAGAAATGTGTCGGAGAAGGTGGCCTGACCATCCTATACAACAATGCCGGCGTTTGGGATTTCAATGATCTGCAAACCGAAAATGCTAAGGAAATGATGCGAGTTTATTCTGTCGGTACCATTGGTCCACTACAAATGAGTCAGGTTCGTTTATGAACAAACCCCCTTTCAATGCAAGGAAGACTGCTTTAATTAAAGCCAAAAAGATTGAGCCATTCAATTCAATATAATTCAGGGGTACCGTAACACTGTAGTGCCTCAAAACAATGAAGTAGAAATTGAACATTGATTTGGGATCAGGTTGACACATTAGGGGTGGAGGCTCCCTTTTAGGCAGTGTTGGAACGTAGCAGTTTTCCTGGCTGTGCTCAGATCAGGGTACATCTGTGAAGGTCTTGGAGAAGTCTATGAAGGGCCCCTTGGAGAAGGAGACAGAAGACCCTTCCCTGTGATTGCACTACTCCTTTTCCTAGAAATAACTACAGCTCCTTCTCTTCTCTTTTCATCTCTCTACAAGGCATTCCTACCCCTGCTGAAGAAGGCTGCCCAGAGAAGCCCATGTCAAGGGCTGAGCACCAGCAAGGCAGCCATCATCAATATGTCCAGCATTGGAGGCTCAGTTGAACTTATCGGTTATTGGGACCAACATCAATTAGTTGGATACCGCTTCGCTAAGGTACCTAATGAGTTTTTTATGTGGATCTGCCTGCACATCCATGAGGGCATCTGCCCATGCTTCTGTTTCCCTAAACGTGCATATTAATCAATTGCTGAGATGCAGCCCTGTGTGGTGTCCCAGCTCTGAGTCAGCAATGATGCTTTAGCACTGTCGTCTGTGCTCTTCTACAAGCAGTTTCCCCAATTATGATGCAGACGTCTTGTATGAAAGTGCTCCCTTCCACTTTTGAGCTCTTGCTCACAAGAACTTTGTTCAAATTCAGTGGGAAAGGATGCTTTGAAAAAGAAATTCCACTTGTTTTTTTGAGAATGATTTACCTCTAATATAAGGACTGAGATACTTAAACAGGTTGTTTTTGTACTACCCAAATGTTACCCTTTTCATTTATTGTCTAAAAGTCAACAAGTCATCAGGAAAAGAACTAAAAAAAACCAGTATCAGTGTGAATATTTGCCTTGGGGTAGTACAAATACTTCTTGTTTGCAAAAAGCAGCTACCTTGGTACTCAACTGCTTTGAAACTCATCAAATTTGGTACCTAATGTACTTTGACATGAAAATTTTGTTCTGGTACTCATTGTTTATTTGGTACACACAAGCTCGAACTTGCAGACAGCTGGTCATTTGCCTCCTTTTAGAGGGTCGTTGAAGCACTTGGACCAACAGTCTGCAAGGAATATAAATTCTTTGATTCCCCACCATCCAGTCAGAGCTGAAGAAGCTTCTTGGATGAGAAGCAAAATGTCTTCAAAGAAAAAAACCAGAAAGTCCAGTTGCCCCCTGAAAAAGCACCTTTGGGACAGAATAATTAAGATACACATTAAGATACCCTTGCATGATACCCTTGATATGACCTCAAGGAATTTTTCAATTCATTGCTGGTATACCTCATAAGCCTTTTCAGCCCCGTGTAACATTTAATATACAATATACAATAAAATATCCTGTGTGCACATGGTGGCACAGTGGCTAATATGCTGAGCTCATTAATCAAAAGGTTGGCAGTTCAGCGGTTTGAATCCCTAGTGCTGCGTAATGGGGTGAGCTCCCGTTACTTGTCTCAGTTTCTGCCAACCTAGCAGTTCAAAAGCACATTAAAAAAAAACAATTCAAGTAGAAAAATAGGGACCAGCTTTGGTGGGAAGGTAACAGCGTTCCGTGTGCCTTTGCCGGCCACATGACCACGGAGACGTCTTCGGATGTGCAAGGGGGATCTTTACCTTTACCTTTACGTGTACTGTTTATCTCCATTGTATCCTTCCTTTTTTCCTTCAATGCATTTTCTTTTTTTCCTTACTCTTGCAGGCTGCTCTAAACATGCTGACCAAGTGTCAATCTCTTGGATATTCAGCCGATGGCATCATGAGTGTCGCCATGCACCCTGGAGCAGTTAAAAATCCTAACAACCCAATTGTAAGTTTTTCTTTTTGACATGGAAAACCAATAAAGGAAAATATTTGCAGTTCAGGGTTGAAATGAAGGGTCCTTGGTGCTCTCTGAACTTGGTTGTTTTCTTGTAGACATTTCGTGCTAGTGCTAGTGATGTTCCCTACCACTGATGACTAGCACTGATGATGTAACTTAGTTTGAGTAATGAAACGTCTGCCAGAAAACAACCAAGCTCAGAGAGCACCAAGGGCCCCTCACAGATGAATAACTTCATGGGAGTCCCTGAAAGTTTTGGTATTCTGATTATTTGGGTCTTTAGTGCTTTGTGTGATGAAACAATGTGCTAGTATAAAAATAGACACATCAATTACTTCTGTTAAAGTTACACTACATGTTGAATTAAAGCATTGAATGAGGTGTAAAGACAGTGAAGGAACAGAAACTGAACAATCTTTCCCTATAAAAGTTAAAATCCATTTTCTCTTAACAGGAAATCTACTAAATCTTACCTTCTCGTGCTTAAATCTCTTCTACTGGTGATTCTCCCTATTTGCCAAGGGCTCTTTCTGCAGGAAAGCACGTGTGTCAGCATCGTGCTTATATACGAAATGAGAAGGACTCCATTCATGTCATATCTGAGATTCAAAGCAGGGTTGACACATTAGTTTCGGAAATCATAACAGGGGAAGATTCACATAGCAAAGCAAATAATAAGAGTTCCATTTTGCAAATATTAGAAATAATTTTATTGACTTAGTATCTGCACTTGCAAGGCCTGCTCATCCATGGTCAACTTAACTAACCCAAATTTAGGGATTTACACGATGCTTTGCATCATCACACATCATAGGTGCTTTGCTTGCATACTGTACCTTTATAAGCCAAAATGAGATTGGCCTGTTTTAATACAAATTCTTCTCTATCTTAGAGTTGAACATTTATGGTCAAGGGGTCCAACTGTCAGGGTTCCAAGTGACATATCCATAGCAAACAAAACTCTCAAGCAGGTAGATTCCTCAAAGAATAAGTTTATTTGGCATGATAATTAGGTGAAAACTGACTCTGAATATTCCCACGGTTTTCACCTAATTAAAAGTAAAACTTTGTCACTTTTCCAAAACAACCAGTCCCATGGCCCAATCAGGATGCAGCCCAGTTGCTAGGTGACATCAGTCTCCTCCTTCCAAACACCTGCTGTAATGTCCTTGGTTCCCAAGGGGAAGTATTTTGTTTTGACTATAATACCCCAACTATCTCGATTCCCCCCTCCCTATCCCTCGGCTCCAGGGTGTCAGCACTGAAGTCTCAAAATGGCCTCAATCAGACCAGCTTCAGGGTTGACAGGAGCTGAATTCTGCTGATCTGCTTATGGGAGGGTTCTGGGCTGGGCAGGACTGATTCTCTAACCTTCATGAGATCCTTTTTTGTGGCAGGGGGAAATCAGCATGGAAGAGAGCATCCAAGGCATGGTGGCTGTGCTGTCCAAGCTTTGTGAAGAGGACAACGGGACCTTTGTGGATTGGTTGGGTCGCCCAATTCCCTGGTGATCCAGTGGCCTCCCCTTAATATCATTGTCTCATAATAAAGTGAGAAGCAACAAATAAATAAATAACTGAATGTCATGAAAATCTTGGTTTTGTTTTCTCTTTCTTTTTTTAAAAAAATAAACCAGTATTCTTCAATGTCTCATATGTAATGTGAGAGGATGAGGAATTGAACCTTATATCAAGCCTGTACATAATCTATTAGTTTCAAATACTTTTTTCAGAACATATTCTTCAAACATACCCTATAAACATTTGCAAATACACACACACACACACACACACACACACACATGGAAAAGTTGAGAAAAAAATCAAATCAAAGAGAAAAGATCATTAAAGAAACAAGAATCAGAAAAAATAAGCAACTTCCAAACGTCTTTTCAACAATTATAAAGAAACTCATTGTCCCTCTTTCCTCTTCAATATTACAAAATCCCTTATTCCATTCTTTTTTTTAGTCATCAAATCCAGAATTCATTATTACTTCATTTTTTTGCCATTTCCATCAAAAATGTCCACAAGGATTCCAGTCTTTTATGAAATTGCTTATTGTTTTGTCCTTATCCAGACGGATGAGTTTTTCCATTTTTGCCAGACTTGCCGTTTTCACACTCCATTCCTCTATTGTGCAAACTTATTTCCAAAATACAACTACCCTGTTTCCCCCAAAACAAGACATCCGCCTGATAATAAGCCCAATCGGGCTTTTGAGCGCATGGCAATAAGGCCAAGCGCTTATTTCAGGGTTCAAAAAAATATAAGACAGGGTCTTATTTCCGGGGAAACACGGTATTTCTCCTGCGCGAGTTGCATTGGTTGCCGGTTGCCCTCCGGGTGAGATTCGAGGTGCTGGTGATGATCTATAAAACCCTATATGGCTTAGGCCCAGGATATTTGGCAGACCATCCGCTGACAGCAACAGCTGCCCATCACCCGGTGCGTTCTCACAGGGAGGGCCTGCTCCGGGTGCCGTCGGCTAGACAGTGTCGGCTGGCGACTCCTAGGGGTAGAGCTTTCTCTGTGGGCGCACCCACCCTCTGGAATCAACTCCCCCTGGGGCTCCGGTTGGCCCCTGACCTTCGCACCTTCCGCCGCGAATTAAAAACATGGTTGTTTACATCGCCCAGCCTGGACTGTTTATTAAGATGTTACATGGTATTTCTTGAGAATAATTGATGACTATAAAAACTGGGATATTGTTCAAATATCTATAGCAATAATTTGAATATTTTCAATAATTTCAATAATTTAATATTTTCAACGTTTTTGATAATATATCTATCTAAGCAAAAAAGAAAAGAAGATTGAAATAATATAGGACTATGAATTACAAATAAGAACTACTTAAACTGGTTTTTATATAAATGATATGGTTAAAGAGGTAGAATTGTGGGAAATAATTTGAAACTGTATTGTAGTTTTATTTGAATTAAGAACTATGTTTCAATGATAAATTGCTATATTTTTGGAACTAGAGATAGGATCTACATTTGGTGAAGTAATAAGGAAAGATTTAGTGAGCATTTTATGAAATAATAATAAATGTGGGGAAATTTTAGAAAGGGAAATAAGCTTTTGAAATATAAACATGTTTGACTTGTATTGTTAATTGTGAGGATTTAGGCTAAGAATTGTGAAATGTATTATGAATTATTAATTGAATTGAGATTTTTAAGTGGGTTAATAGAAGGGAAATTATTTTGATTAAATAAATAAGAGTAAACTTTTTTTAAGATAATAATAGGGGAGATAGGTGATTTAAGATCAAATATTGTCAATAGTGAGGATCTAGGGTAAGAATTGTGAAATGTACTATGAGGTATTAACTGAATTAAGATTTAAGGGGGATTAATAGAAGTGTAAATGTTTTGATTAAATAAATCTGAGTAAATTTTTTAAAGATGGTATTAGTTAAGATAGGTGATTTAAGATTAAGAAATAAGTGTTATGGAAAAATAGAATACATAAAATTTTGTTAAAGACGGGGGGGAAATTGTATAAATTGATGACCGGATCAGGACTCTGTTCCAAAAAGATGTAATTTGTATGTTGAGAAAAATAAAAATATAAAAACTTTTTGCAAAAAGAAAAAAGAAAGAAAGAAATGTGAGCATGCGCAGCCCTGAGGGTCAAAAATGGGACGTAATGATGTCCCAGTGGGTGGGCGGAGCCTCCCGCCACTGGCCCTACCACCTCACACGAGCCGGATAGATCCAGCCAGATTTCACCACTGGGCTGGGTGCTTAGCAACCCCTCTTCTTGAGATATCCACCAGGTGCAGAGTGTTACCAAAACCCCCCCCCACAAGTTAACAGATAAGAGAAGTTAGATCACTGGTAATGGTTTTACCGGTAGTAAAACCGGCGGGAGGCTCCGCCTACCGACCCCGACATCATCAAAACGCTTCTGCGCATGTGCAGAAACTTCTGCACTTGCGCAGAAGAATGCGCATGCGTGTAAGCAAAGCAAGTGCATGCGCGCGGCCCCGCTGTGAACCGGTAGTAAAGGTAAGTAGAACCCACCCCTGTACGAAACTCAATAATTCCTCTGTAGAACTGTATCAGCAGATCGTTGGGCAGTTTGAGCTTCCTGAGTTGGCGCAAAAAGAACATTCTTGTTTGTGCTTTTTTGATTATTTCTTTTTGAGAATGGTTTATCTCTAATATAAGGACTGAGATCAAAAAAAGGAAAAAGGTAACTTGAACAGGTTGTTTTTCTACATCTTTCTGCTACTGAAATGCTTACCATTTTCATTTATTATGTAGAAAATTCATCGGGGAAGTAATAAACCAATGACAACAACATCTGTGGGAATGTAATAAGTAAATTGGCTGTGGTGCACAAGCCTGAGTCGCAGAGAGTTGGCAGAAAACAAATGTAATAATAAATACAATTTCGCAAAAGATCTAAAGGTAGGTGTTGCCTGATCCTTATAATGTTGGTTCCCGCAGTGAAAAGAGGCATTTGAAACAAACATTTGAGCAAGTTAGAAACAGAAGCTGAAGAGTCCTTGAAGAGATGGCAAAGCCAGTTGATTTCCACATTTTCAGCGTTCTGGTGACAGGATCCGATCGGGGGATCGGTCTGGGTCTGGTGAAGAGGTTTCTGGAGTTGCCCTATCCACCTAAATGGGTCTTTGCTACAACCCTTGACCTGGAAGGAGAAGAAACCAAGGTAAGAATGAGTTAGCACAGAACAGGTTGGAAACAGTGGCTCAGAAGTTGAACTGAGGATGAATGTCAACCTTGCATTTCCAACATCCCAGGAATATTCGGAGCCACGAATGTTTACACACCAATTAGTATATTCTTTCCTTTGGCAGCAGGCAGTGCTAAGTAAAATGCAGATGGAATTGATTAAACAGTATAGAGTTCTCCTTTACTTTTTTCCTTAAATTCTATTGACTGTGGTTATTAACTTTTTTCACAGCATAATCCCCCTTGTTTTTTTTTTTCTTCTCTATTACATACTTTGTTTCGTCTTATATTCAACTGAATTTTTTTTTAAAAAAAAAACCCACAATGCCATTCAAGACAGAGGAATAAAGTAGAGGAAAATAGCAAGCAAAATAAATTTAGGCATAATGCAAGAGGTACGTGGGACAGTGAAAAGAAGATGTAATGAAATCTAAATCATATCAACAAAATTCATTACACCTCTCTACGATTTTTTTTATCCTTTCCCCTGGGCAAACCACCTTGTAAATATTCTACTTTGTGCATTATATTCCTAGAAATCAAAATGTGAGTAGATCAAGTTGCTTCCTACTAATGGGCTATTTTGCTCCTAAATGTCCAGATAAACATTGTCTGCTATTCTACAAAATAAGGACTGAGCCATTAACCTTATAGTGAGGGGTTCCATTTAAAAAGCTTTGAATCTGCAGTAGAGTGTGGAGGAATTTGGGGGGAGCAATACGTGGTTGGGCTAAGTGGAATGGACTGGGGTTCTAAGTTGCATTAAGCCTTGATTTAGTTTGTTAAGTTTTGTTTTGTTCAGTCAGAGATGTTGCACATCTAATGAAAGAGAAATTGCATATCGTTCCTGCTTTTGAGATTGTCTCCTCTGGCATCCAGCTCATATCATTATCTGTGAATATTAACTCACAGAAAAATCTAAGATCTTTTTTTTTCCCCTCCAGGAGCTAAGAGAGTTGGTTTGCAAATATCCAAATCTGGTGGTATTGCAATTAGGTAAGTTTCAAGAGCCATGTGAAAATGGGACAAATTTGGTACTACAGGAACACAATTCAATACCAGAGCAACACAATTCAAAGTTATCCTCAGAACTAACCAAAGCTGGTTAGGTTTCTGAAAGTCAGCTTCCTAGAGAAAAAAGAATTTATCTTACATGCCTCCACATGTTAGAACAGCTTTTTCCAGAGAACGTTTTGAACAACTAGGACTCATGTTGTCTAGGTCTAAGTATCTGCAGTTACAGGGTGTTCCATTTGCAGAAAGACTCTGCAGCTTTGGTGTTGAAAGTCATCACACATATACTGTCGATATGATCAGATGATTAATCAATACACTTACCGGTAGTTGTTTTTGGTGGTTGTGGTTTGGTTCATTGTGGTTTCTTTGAGTTGGGATAGATTGTTGGGAGACCCTCCATTCATAGTAGACAAACTGCTCCTCCTTTCAAGAGGTTGGCAGTCTACTTCCGGTTTGCTCTCTGTCGCTGCTAGACGGTCCCTCGGGACCGCCAGCCCCATCGCCTGTAAAGAGCCGCCTTTACAACGGAAAGGCGGCTCGAAAAACTCCATTTCCATAAGGAAATGTGAGATAGAGCAGGTGAGGGCAGGTAGAGCTCTCTGCGAAGCCCCCAGAGTTTTTTTTTTTTTTACTCTTGGGGGCGAAGCAGATGAGACTCCCTATTTCCCTCGCCGCCGCTCCGGGCTTTGGGAGACCTCTGCCTTTTTCCAGAGCCAGGCGATGAGAACAAGCCTTTTAAAGAAAATTAACAGATTGTTCAATTAAAGAGGATGAGATCTGGACCTGTGACCCTAAATCGCAAGTATTTTCATTTACTTTATAAAAGATATTGAAGAAAGGAAAAAAAGAATTTTAAAATGTCGACTGCCGAGGCTTGAGAAGGGAAAGCTGAAAGGGAAAGTCCTTCCATCTCTTAACAAGCCACAAAGTAGCGGAATAAATACTGCTGGCTACAATTGAGAAGAAAAAGTTCTACTTTTATGTTTTCTTTTTCCTGGAGATCTGATACTGATCTTGTTTGGAAAGAAGCTTTCTTTTCTTAAAAAAGAGTTTGTCTGTGTGGAAGTATGGCACTTAAATTAACAAAGCCAGACAAACAAGCAGCGGGGGGGGGGGGATTCCCCCATTTACAAACTACGTGAACAAGTTTTAAACCTACAGACTCAGAAAAATGATTTTAATTTAATTGAATTTCTCTTGGAGGAGATGGTAAGAAGGGATGAGATTGTGAACCAGAATCTTGAAAAATTTAAGCAGGAAATTAAAGAATTGATACAATCAAAGTATGATAATTTGCAACGAAAGATTTCAACAGTGACTAAAGGTTTTTCAGAAATTGTTATAAAGCTGGATACAAATATTAAGTTATTGGAGTCTAAAATGGAGGAAGTTGATGACAAGATTTATAATTTGGATAATAAAATACAAAGAATTGAAAATGATTTGATAAATACTCAAGACAATAGCTTAGAAGAAAAAATTAAAATGGAAGTTGATTATAAGACTCGTAATGTAGAAAATATAAAACAACGGATTGAAAAAGAAGTTTTAATGATGCAACACAAATTCACAGAATTTGCGATCAGAATGAGAGGATTACAGGAAAATAATAGAGATGATTTAAGGAAAATATCTGCTGAAATTCTGGCTGGGATTTTAAAGGTTCATCCTGAGGAAGTATTTTTCAGGATTGATAGAGTCTACAGAGTAAATTCTTGGATTGAAAAGCAAAGGCAACTACCTAGAGATGTGGTGATTTATTTTACAGACAAAGAAATAAGAAATAATATTGTGCAAAAATCTTTTAATTCTACTCTACAATTGTATGGAAGAAAGATTTGGATATATAAAGAGTTACCGCCTAAGATGTTAGTAGATAGAAAGAAATTCGGATTCCTGGTGACTGAGCTTAAAAAACAAAATATTTTATTTAGGTGGGATGTTCCAGTTGGAATAATATTGAGATATCAAGGAGAAAGATACCAATTAAATACTGTTGACAAAGCGGAAGAATTTTATTATAAGATTTTGAAAATGAGTTCAACATTCTCATGCACAACACAAGATAAGCAGAAGGAGTTGGAAATAATGGAAAAATATCGAGCTACAGAGGTCTTTGCAGATGAATCGCCTTTGGATCCTTCAGATGTCTTGGTTGGACTACCTATAAATAAGAGAGAAGCGGCGTTGGATTCTAATGTGACGACTCATCAAGTCACAGACAAGCATGGAAATCAACCAGTTGATACACAACTCACAGAAAAGAAACATGAATGGCGATCTAAGCCACAAAAGCAAAACCAACAAGATCAAGTTACAGATCAGAACGAAAATCAAACAGTTGATATACAACTCATAGAAAGGAAATTAGGATGGGGATCAAACCCACAAAAAGTTAAGAAAAAAAGAAATAGGTCTCACAAAAATAAAATTTTTTAATCTAGGCAACAGTGAAGCCAGTTATCTAAAAGATGATTGAATACATGAAAAGACAGTTGAGGCGAAGTATTGGTTAATATTATCCTGAGGAGAGTGACAGATCTCTGCAATGCCATATTTTTGGGATGTGAAAAGGGCCTTAAACTGTTGGATTGGAACTATCTATTTTGGATTCTTTGATAAATGTATTACGTTTATGATGAGTTATATGGCAAGAGAGCTATGATGGGGCACGCAGAAGATCTGGTTATTACCCCATTATGATGGTTGGAATTAATAATCTTGAAGAAAGCCACTATTACAGATACTATATGGAATACAATTATAATGTCACTCGGGTGGTTGTTTTCTTTTTTTTATATACATACATACATGAAGATATCTATTGATGGGGGCAGATGATAACTGAGGATTCCGAATATTCTGTTGGAATTAGGATGTGATGTTACCCTAATATGGGTGATGGAGTCAACAATCCAGTTTAAAGACATTATAGAAGACATTATATGGAATATAAGTTTAATGTCATTGATTTTATCTATATAAGGGATATCTTTTTTTTTCTTCTTAGCTGGGTGTGCAGAAGAATAAAGATATTAAGAATCGTTATTTTGTAGGAAAGTGGGTGGAGATAGGTTAGCTTATTGATTGTTTAGTTTAAGAAAAGGGAAATCTAAGAGATATATTTATGGGAGTGGAGTAGACTAGGAGTTGAATATATGTTAAATTAGGATTTATTATATAGTTTTATAGTGGAAGGCTGCTTTGAAATGTTATATTATCATATATAAAAGATTAAATATTAAATTAGGATTTATTATATAGTTTTAGTGGAAGGCTGTTTTGAAATGTTATATTAATATATATAAAAGGTTTGATTTAAGAGATATATGTATGGGGGAGGAGAAAAAGCGCAGATTACTGCTAAAGTCAGAATGTTATTTTGAAATGTATAGGGGAGGAGAAAAAGGGCAGATTATTGCTAAATTGGGTGTTATAATAATATTACTATGCTAAATTAGAAGTTATTACACAATGTTACAGTAGAATGTTATTTTGAAATGTATAGTAAAAGGGGGATATAATAATATTATTAGAAAGAAAGGGTCAGTATTTGGGGGATGGAGTAAGGGAATGGTATTATACAATCTGTTATGAATTTGGATTTTACCTTGAAGAAGTCACAGGGGGAGGGGTGGTGAGGGGGGGTTAGGGAGGAGGGGGGGAGAAAAAAGGGGGGGAAATTTGTATTTGAAAAACTTTTTCAAAAAAAAAAAAGAGGTTGGCAGTCAGCAAAAGCTCCATGAATGGGCATCTGACATAAGGTAACACCTACATCTCTTTGCTTTGAGAAGGGAAGGAGACTGTGCATAGCAATCTTTTTCAAAATGAGCAGCTTTAAGATATGTGGACTTTAACTCCTAGAACTGAACTCCCAACTCTTCCAACAGTCAGTAAAGTGATGGAATCTGCTTGTCCTGGATGATCTTAGCAGACAAATTTTATAGTAGTTAAACTTTATATTGGTTCACAGGATTCAGGAAGGCCTCATGTGTATCTCTGTATTTTAATTATTTTATTCAAGTTCTATAGTCGCCCATCTCAATGCAATTTATTTATTTATTTATTTATTTATTTATTTATTTATTTATTTATTTTTGAATTTGTATACCGCCCTTCTCCCTGAGGACTCAGGGCGGTGAACAGCCAAATAAAAACATCAAATACAAATATTAAAATACAGTTAAAAATATATATAAATTTGGCCCCATTAATTAAAACAATAAACAAAACAATTAAAAACACTTAAAAAGAATTAGGCCAGCCTGGCTTGTTGGAAAAGGAAGGTTTTAAGGGCACGGCGGAAGGCACTGAGGTCATGGATTCTCCTTATCTCTGGGGGCAACTGATTCCAGAGGGTGGGAGCCCCCACAGAGAAGGCCCTCCCCCTGGGGGTCACCAGCCTGCATTGTTTGGCTGATGGCACCCCGAGGAGGCCCTCTCTGTGGGAGCGCACGGGTCGATGGGAGGTCGTCGGTGGCAGCAGGCGGTCTCGGAGATAGCTAGGCCCTATGCCATGGAGCACTTTAAAGGTGATAACCAACACCTTGAAGCGCACCCGGAAGACCACTGGGAGCCAGTGCAGCTCGCGCAGGAGCGGTGTTACATGGGAGCGCCATGCTGCTCCCGTCACTACCCGTGCTGCTGCGTTCTGGACCAGTTGGAGCCTCCGGGTGCTCTTCAAGGGGAGCCCCATGTAGAGAGCGTTACAGTAATCAAGGCGAGAGGTCACGAGGGCATGAGTGATTCAATTGTCGGTCAGGGTTTGAGTGTTGCAGGAATAGAATCAGTTGTGAGTTTGTGCAGTAGCTCTTGGTTATAAAGCCATCATTTGGATATAATCTATAAAGACCATCTGACTTTAGCCCTCTGCGGCTGTCAGTTCAGAGCCGAGAGACTAGGTCAACCTGATCATCAAAGTTCTTTCTTTGAACTTTGAAGGTGGTTAGTGGCACAAACAGACACAAAGATCTGTGGTTTCAGGAAGCTCTTTATCTTGCAATTACAGAACTTCATGTTGCTGATGTTTCAATAACCTTGTTTTTTCCTCAGATGTCACTAAACTTGAAAGCATCGAAGCTGCTCAGAAAGAAGTGCAGAAATGTGTCGGAGAAGGCGGCCTGACCATCTTATACAACAATGCCGGCGTTTGGGATTACAACGATCTGCAAACTGAAAATGCCAAGGATATGATGCGAGTTTATTCTGTCGATACCATTGGCCCACTACAAATGAGTCAGGTTCGTTTATGAACAAACCCCCTTTCAATACAAGGAAGACTGCTTTAATTAAAGCCAAAAAGATTGAGCCCTTCAATTCAATATAATTCAGGGGTACCGTAACACTGTAGTGCCTCAAAACAATGAAGTAGAAATTGTACATTGATTTGGGATCAGGTTGACACATTAGGGGTGGATACTCCCTTTTAAGGAGTGTTGGAACGTAGCAGTTTTCCTGGCTGTGCTCAGATCAGGGTACGTCTGTGAAAGTCCCCTTGGAGAAGGAGATGGAAGACCCTTCCCTGTCATTGTCAGCTCCTTCTCTTTTCTTCTCTCTACAAGGCATTCCTACCCCTGTTGAAGAAGGCAGCCCGGAGAAGCCCATGTCAAGGGCTGAGCACCAGCAAGGCGGCTATTATTAACATGTCCAGCATTGCAGCCTCAATTGAACTTATGTATGCTTTTGAACAATTTAAAATGATTGGATACCGCTGCGCTAAGGTACCTAATGAGTTTTTTATGTGGATCTGCCTGCACATCCATGAGGGCATCTGCCGATGCTTCTGTGTCCCTAAATGTGCATATTAATCAATTGCTGAGATGCAGCCCTGTGTGGTGTCCCAGCTCTGGATCAGCAATGATGCTTTAGTATAGTATAGTATAGTATAGTATAGTATAGTATAGTATAGTATAGTATAGTATAGTATAGTATAGTATAGTATAGTATAGTATAGTATAGTATAGTATTCTTTATTGGACACACAAGGAATTTGTCTTTGGGGCATATGCTCTCAGTGTACCTAAGAGAAAAGATATGTTCATCAAGAATCATAAGGTACAACACTTAATGATAGTCATAGGGTACAAATAAGCAATCAGGAAACAATATCAATATTTGCGCTGTCGTCTGTGCTCTTCTACAAGCAGTTTCCCCAATTATGATGCAGACGTCTTGTATGAAAGTGCTCCCTTCCACTTTTAAGCTCTTCCTTACAAGAATTTTGTTCAAATTCAGTGGGAAAGGATGCTTTGAAAAAGAAATTTCATTTTTTTTTTGAGAATGATTTACATCTAATGTAAGGATAAAGAAAAGAAAAGAAAAGAAAAGAAAAGAGTAACTTAAACAGGTTGTTTTTGTACTACCCAAATGTTACCCTTTTCATTTATTGTATAAAAGTCAACAAATCATCAGAAAAAAACTAAAAAAAACCAATATCAGTGTGAATGTTTGCCTTGGGGTAGTATAAATACTTCTTGTTTGCAAAAAGCAGGTACCTTGGTACTCAACTGCTTTGAAACTCATCAAATTTGGTACTCAGTATACTTTGACTTTAAAATTTTGTCCTGGTACTCATTGTTTGTATGGTACTCAACACACAAGCTAGAACTTGTCAGTGTTGGCTGCCATGTGACTCAGTACATTAGTCCTTATAGGAAGAATTTGTTTGGTACTCATCATGAGTAACTGAGGTACCACTGTATTTAATGGGAAATTGTTTTGACAGGCCAAACCGGTTATTAAGCAGACCCTGAAACAGAATTTATTTGCATGAGATGCAGAATAATTAAATCTGTAGAGATTCTCAGTCATCCAGGTCGTGGTTGTCCCAAAGGTGTTTTTTCAAGAGGCAACTTGATTTTCTTATTTTTTTCTTTGAAGACATTTCGCTTCCCATCCAAGAAACTTCTTCAGGGGAATGGAAGGATTTATATTCCTTGCAGACAGCTGGTTATTTGCCTCCTTTTAGAGGGTCATTGAAACACTTGGATCAACTGTCTGCAAGGAATATAAATCCTTCCATTCCCCACCATCCCGTCAGAGCTGAAGAAGATTCTTGGATGAGAAGCAAAACGTCTTCAAAGAAAAAAACAGAAAGTCCAGTTGCCGCCTGAAAAAGCACCTTATTTTTTTTACTTTTTAATTTAATTTATATACCACCCTACTCCAGAAGGACTCAGGGTGGTGAACAGCCAAACAGTAAAAATACATAAATACAAAATTTTAAAAACAAAGTAAAATCGAATTAAACAAGTTTGGCCCAAACATATTAAAAAACCCCAATCATTTAAAAAACCAATTAAAATTTGCATAATTAAAAAGAGGGAAAAAATTAGGCTAGGCCCGCCTGGTGGAATAAAAAGGTCTTAAGAGCGCGGCGGAAGGTGCGCAGATCCGAGATCCTCCGTATCTCTGGGGGGAGCTTGTTCCAGATAGTAGGTGCCCCCACAGAGAAGGCTCTCCCCCTAGGGGCCGCCAGTCAACATTGTTTGGTCGACGGCACCCGGAGGAGCTCCTTTCTATGAGAGCGTACCGGCCGGTGGGAGGCTACTGGTGGTAGTAGGCGGTCTCGTAGATAACAGGTCCTAAGCCATGGAGCGCTCTAAAGGTAGTAACCAAAACCTTGAAGCGCACCCAGAAGACCTTTGGGGCAGAATAATTAAGATAAACATTTGTTCCTCAAGGAATTTTTCAGTTCATTGCTGATGTGCGTCATAGGCCTTTCCAGCCCCATGTAACATTTAACATACAATATGCAATATAATATCCTGTGTGTACTGTTTATCTCACCCGTATCCTTCCTTTTTTCCTTCAATGCATTTTCCCCTCATAGTTCTTTTTTATTTTTTTCCACTCTTGCAGGCTGCTCTAAACATGCTGACCAAGTGTCAGTCTCTTGAATATTCAGCCGATGGCATCATGAGTGTCGCCATGCACCCCGGATTAGTTAAAACTGCTAACAGCCCAATTGTAAGTTTTTCTTTTTGACATGGAAAACCAATAAAGGAAAATATTTGCAGTTCAGGGTTGAAATGAAGGGTTCTTGGTGCTCTCTGAACTTGGTTGTTTTCTTGTAGACATTTTGTTACCCAACTAAGTAACATCATCAGTGCTAGTGATGTTCCCTACCACTGATGACTAGCATTGATGATGTTACCTCGTTTGAGTAATGAAACATCTACAAGAAAACAACCAAGCTCAGAGAGCACCAAGAGCCCCTCACACAGGGGTGAAATGCTCCCGGTTCAGACCGGATTGCCCGATCCGGTAGCGATGACAGCGGGTGATTCGGAGAACCGGTAGCAAAAATCCCTGTGCGCCCTCCCCTCCATGCGCAGCTGAGCCGCGCAATCATCAGAGCCTGTTTTTTTTTACTTTTAAAAGCATTTTTTCTATAACCTCTTCGGCCGAAAAAATGCTTTTAAAAGTAAAAAAAAAAAAAAGCCTCTGACGATCGCGCGGCTCAGCTGGGATTGTCAGAGGCTTTTAAAAGCATTTTTTTCTGCAACCTCTTAAGGTTGTAGAAAAAATGCTTTTACAAGTTAAAAAAAAAAGTTGGCCATGCCCACCCAGTCACATTACCCACCACCACCACCAAGCCACACCTACAGAACCGGTAGTCCTGTAAATTTTAGATTTCACCCCTGTCCTCACATATGAATGACTTAATGGTGAGTCCCTGAAAGTTTTGGTATTCTGATTATTTGGGTCTGTAGTGCTTTGTTTGATTAAATAATATGCTAGTATAAAAATCAATTACTTCTGTTAAAGTTACACTACGTATTGAATTAGAGCATTGAATGAGGTGTAGAGACAGTGAAGGAACAGAAATTTTAACCGAACAAACTGAACAATCTTCCCCTATAAAAGTTAACATCCATTTCCTCTTAAAAGGAAATCTACTAAATCTTACCTTCTCGTGTTTAAATCTCTTCTACTGGAGATTCTCCCTATTTGCCAAGCACTTTTTCTGCAGGAAAGCATGTGCTTATATAGGAAATGAGAAGGACACATTTCTTTCGGAAATCATAACAGGGGAAGCTTCGCATAGCAAAGCAAATAATAAGAGTTCCATTTTGAAATTTTAGAAGTAATTTTATCGACTTAGTATCTGCACTAGCAAGGCCTCCTCATCCACGGTCAACTTATCTAACCCACATTTAGGGATTTACAGGATGCTTTGCATCATTTATTTATTTATTTATTTATTTTATTTAAATTTGTATACCGCCCTTCTCCTGGTGGACTCAGGGCGGTGCACCGCCAAGTAAAAAACATCCAATACAAAAGTTAAAAATTTAAAAGAATTATATCCTTTGGCCGAAAAATTAAGAACCTTACGACTAAAACTCATTAAACAATTAAAAATCTAATGTCTCAAAAAGGGGGGGGGGCGTTTCATGCCAGCCCTGCCTGATGAAAGAGAAAAGTTTTTAGGGCGCGGCGAAAAGCCCGGAGCTCTGATATCCTCCGTATCTCTGGGGGCAAATCGTTCCAGAGGGCAGGTGCTGCCACAGAGAAGGCCCTCCCCCTGGGGGTCGCCAGCCGACACTGCCTAGCTGACGGCACCCTGAGGAGTCCCTCTCTGTGGGAGCGTACTGGCCGGTGGGAGGCTATTGGTGGCCCATTGGTGGGAGGCTATTGGTGGTCCATCACCCATCATAGGGGCTGTGCTTGCATACTGTACCTTTATAAGCCAAAATGAGATTGGCCTGTTTTAATACAAATTCTTCTCTATATTAGAGTTGACCATTTATGGTCAAGGGGTCCAATTGTCAGAGTTCCAAGTGACATACCATAGCAAACAAAACTCTGAGGCAGATAGATTCCTCAAATAATAAGTTTATTTGATATGTCATATTGGCACAGGCTGGTGAAAACCGACTCTGAATATTCCCACAGTTTTCACGTAATTAAAAGTAAAAGTTTGTCACTTTCTCAAAACAACCAGTCACATGGCCCAATCAGGATACTGCCCAGTTGCTAGGTGACATCAGTCACCTCCTTTCAAGCACCTGCTGGAATGTCCTTGGTTCCCAAGGGAAAGTGTTTTGTTTTGACTATAATACCCAACTATCTCTATTCCCCCCTCTCTATCCCTCGGCTCCAGTGTGTCAGCACTGAAGTGTCAAAATGGCCTCAGTCAGGCCAGGAACTGCATTCTGCTGATCTGCTTATGGGAGGGTTCTGGGCTGGGCAGGACCGATTCTCTTAACTTCATGAGATCCTTTTTTGTGGCAGCCGGAAATCAGCGTGGAAGAGAGCACCCAAGGCATCATTACTGTGTTGCCCAAGCTTTGCGAAGAGGACAACGGGACCTTTGTGGATTATTTGGGTCGTCGACTTCCCTGGTGATCCATCCGTCTCATCTCACTGTCATTGTCTCATAATAAATAAATTTGTTGAGAAGCAACAAATAAATAAATAACTGAATGTCATGAAAATCTTGGTTTTGTTTTCTCTTTCTTTCAGAAGGATTTTTTTTTTAAAAAATTAACCAGTATTCTTCAATGTCTCAAATGTAATGTGAGAGGATGAGGAATTGAACTTTACATCAAGCCTGTACCATAATCTATTAGTTTCAAACATTTTTTCAGAACATATTCTTCAAACATATCCCTATAAAAACACATATGAAAATCCACATACACACACATATGCAAAAGTAGAGAAAAAAATCAAGTAAAAGAGAAAAGAAAGATAATTAAAGAAACAAGAATCAGAAAATACAAGCAACTTCCAAACGTCTTTTCAACAATTATAAAGAAACTCATTATCCCTCTTACCTCTTCAATTACAAAATCCCTTATTCCATTCTTTTTTTAGTCATCAAATCCAGAATTCATTATTACTTCATTTTTTTGCCATTTCCATCAAAAATGTCCACAAGGATTCGAGTCTTTTATGAAATTGCTTATTGTTTTGTCCTTATCCAGACGGATGAGTTTTTCCATTTTGCCAGACTTGCCATTTTCACACTCCATTCCTCTATTGTGCAAACTTATTTCCAAAATACAACTACCCTGTTTCCCCCAAAACAAGACATCGCCTGATAATAAGCCCAATCGGGCTTTTGAGCGCATGGCAATAAGGCCAAGCGCTTATTTCAGGGTTCAAAAAAATATAAGACAGGGTCTTATTTCCGGGGAAACACGGTATTTCTCCTGCGCGAGTTGCATTGGTTGCCGTTTGCCCTCCGGGTGAGATTCGAGGTGCTGGTGATGATCTATAAAAACCTATATGGCTTAGGCCCAGGATATTTGGCAGACCATCCGCTGACAGCAACAGCTGCCCATCACCCGGTGCGTTCTCACAGGGAGGGCCTGCTCTGGGTGCCGTCGGCTAGACAGTGTCGGCTGGCGACTCCTAGGGGTAGAGCTTTCTCTGTGGGCGCACCCACCCTCTGGAATCAACTCCCCCTGGGGCTTGGTTGGCCCCTGACCTTCGCACCTTCCGCCGCGAATTAAAAACATGGTTGTTTACATCGCCCAGCCTGGACTGTTTATTAAGATGTTACATGGTATATCTTGAGAATAATTGATGACTATAAAAACTGGGATATTGTTCAAATATCTATAGCAATAATTTTTTTTTTTTTTTTTTTAAATTTGATTTATATACCGCCCTTCTCCGAAGACTCAGGGCGGCTTACAATGTGCTCAGCAATAGCCTTCATCCTTTTTGTATATTTATACAAAGTCAGCTTATTGCCCCCACAAACTGGGTCCTCATTTCACCTACCTTAGAAAGGATGGAAGGCTGAGTCAACCTTGAGCCTTGGCGAGATTCGAACCCTGCAGTAATTGCAGGCAGCTGGTCTTAAGCAGCTTAATAACAGGGTGCCTTAAACCCTAGTACTACCAAGGCTCTTGAATATTTTCAATAATTTCAATATTTTAATATTTTCAACATTTTTGATAATATATCTATCTAAGCAAAAAAGAAAAGAAGATTGAAATAATATAGGACTATGAATTACAAATAAGAACTACTTAAACTGGTTTTTATATAAATGATATGGTTAAAGAGGTAGAATTGTGGGAAATAATTTGAAACTGTATTGTAGTTTTATTTGAATTAAGAACTATGTTTCAATGATAAATTGCTATATTTTTGGAACTAGAGATAGGATCTACATTTGGTGAAGTAATAAGGAAATAAAGATTTAGTGAGCATTTTATGAAATAATAATAAATGTGGGGAAATTTTAGAAAGGGAAATAAGCTTTTGAAATATAAACATGTTTGACTTGTATTGTTAATTGTGAGGATTTAGGCTAAGAATTTTGAAATGTATTATGAATTATTAATTGAATTGAGATTTTTAAGTGGGTTAATAGAAGGGAAATTATTTTGATTAAATAAATAAGAGTAAACTTTTTTTAAGATGATAATAGGGGAGATAGGTGATTTAAGATCAAATATTGTCAATAGTGAGGATCTAGGGTAAGAATTGTGAAATGTACTATGAGGTATTAATTGAATTAAGATTTAAGGGGGATTAATAGAAGTGTAAATGTTTTGATTAAATAAATCTGAGTAAATTTTTTAAAGATGGTATTAGTTAAGATAGGTGATTTAAGATTAAGAAATAAGTGTTATGGAAAAATAGAATATATAAAATTTTGTTAAAGACGGGGGAAAAATTGTATAAATTGATAACCGGATCAGGACTCTGTTCCAAAAAGATGTAATTTGTGTGTTGAGAAAAATAAAAATATAAAAACTTTTTGCAAAAAGAAAAAAGAAAGAAAGAAATGTGAGCATGCGCAGCCCTGAGGGTCAAAAATGGGACGTAATGATGTCCCAGTGGTTGGGCGGAGCCTCCCGCCGCTGGCCCTACCACCTCACACGAGCCGGATAGATCCAGCCAGATTTCACCACTGGGCTGGATGCTTAGCAACCCCTCTTCTTGAGATATCCACCAGGTGCAGAGTGTTACCAAAAAACCCCCCCACAAGTTAACAGATAAAAGAAGTTAGATCACTGGTAATGGTTTTACCGGTAGTAAAACCGGCGGGAGGCTCCGCCTACCGACCCCGACATCATCAAAACGCTTCTGCTCATGTGCAGAAGCTTCTGCACTTGCGCAGAAGAATGCGCATGCGTGTGAGCAAAGCAAGTGCATGCGCGCGGCCCCGCTGTGAACCGGTAGTAAAGGTAAGTAGAACCCACCCCTGTACGAAACTCAATAATTCCTCTGTAGAACTGTATCAGCAGATCGTTGGGCAGTTTGAGCTTCCTGAGTTGGCGCAAAAAGAACATTCTTGGTTGTGCTTTTTTGATTATTTCTTTTTGAGAATGGGTTATCTCTAATGTAAGGACTGAGATCAAAAAAAGGAAAAAGGTAACTTGAACAGGTTGTTTTTTGACATCTTTCTGCTACTGAAATGCTTACCATTTTCATTTATTATGTAGAAAATTCATCGGGGAAGTAATAAATCAATGACAACAACATCTGTGGGAATGTAATAAGTAAATTGGCTGTGGTGCACAAGCCTGAGTCGCAGGGAGTTGGCAGAAAACAAATGTAATAATAAATACAATTTTGCAAAAGATCTAAAGGTAGGTGTTGCCTGTTCCTTATAATGTTGGTTCCCGCAGTGAAAAGAGGCATTTGAAACAAACATTTGAGCAAGTTAGAAACAGAAGCTGAAGGTCCTTGAAGAGATGGCAAAGCCAGTTGATTTCCACATTTTCAGCGTTCTGGTGACAGGATCCGATCGGGGGATCGGTCTGGGTCTGGTGAAGAGATTTCTGGAGTTGCCCTATCCACCTAAATGGGTCTTTGCTACAACCCTTGACCTGGAAGGAAAAGAAACCAAGGTAAGAATGAGTTAGCACAGAACAGGTTGGAAACAGTGGCTCAGAAGTTGAACTGAGGATGAATGTCAACCTTGCATTTCCAACATCCCAGGAATATTCGGAGCCACGAATGTTTACACACCAATTAGTATATTCTTTCCTTTGGCAGCAGGCAGTGCTAAGTAAAATGCAGATGGAATTGATTCTGTTTAAACAGTATAGAGTCCCCCTTTACTTTTTTCCTTAAATTCTATTGACTGTGGTTATTAACTTTTTTCACAGCATAATCTCCCTTGTTTTTTTTCTTCTCTATTGCATACTTTGTTTCGTCTTATATTCAACCGAATTTTTTTTTAAAAAAAACCCACAAGCCATTCAAGGCAGAGGAATAAAGTAGAGGAAAATAGCAAGCAAAATAAATTTAGGCATAATGCAAGAGGTACGTGGGACAGTGAAAAGAAGATGTAATGAAATCTAAATCATATCAACAAAATTCATTACACCTCTCTACGATTTTTTTTATCCTTTCCCCTGGGCAAACCACCTCGTAAATATTCTACTTTGTGCATTATATTCCTAGAAATCAAAATATGAGTAGATCAAGTTGCTTCCTGCTAATGGGCTATTTTGCTCCTTATTGTCCAGATAAACATTGTCTGCTATTCTACAAAATAAGGACTGAGCCATTAACCTTATAGTGAGGTGTTCCATTTAAAAAGCTTTGAATCTGCAATAGAGTGTGGAGGAATTTGGGGGGAACAATACGTGGTTGGGCTAAGTGGAATGGACTGGGGTTCTAAGTTGCATTAAGCCTTGATTTAGTTTGTTAAGTTTTGTTTTGTTCAGTCAGAGATGTTGCACATCTAATGAAAGAGAAATTGCATATTGTTCCTGCTTTTGAGATTGTCTCCTCTGGCATCCAGCTCATATCATTATCTGTGAATATTAACTGACAGAAAAATCTAAGATCTTTTTTTTTCCCCTCCAGGAGCTAAGAGAGTTGGTTTGCAAATATCCAAATCTGGTGGTATTGCAATTAGGTAAGTTTCAAGAGCCATGTGAAAATGGGACAAATTTGGTACTACAGGAACACAATTCAATACCGGAGCAACACAATTCAAAGTTATCCTCAGAACTAACCAAAGCTGGTTAGGTTTCTGAAAGTCAGCTTCCTAGAGAAAAAAGAATTTATCTTACATGCCTCCACATGTTAGAACAGCTTTTTCCAGAGAACGTTTTGAACAACTAGGACTCATGTTGTCTAGGTCTAAGTATCTGCAGTTACAGGGTGTTCCATTTGCAGAAAGACTCTGCAGCTTTGGTGTTGAAAGTCATCACACATATACTGTCGATATGATCAGATGATTAATCAATACACTTACCGGTAGTTGTTTTTGGTGGTTGTGATTTGGTTCACTGTGGTTTCTTTGAGATGGGCTAGATTGTTGGGAGACCCTCCGTTCATAGTAGACAAACTGCTCCTCCTTTCAAGAGGTTGGCAGTCAGCGAAAGCTCCATGAATGGGCATCTGACATAAGGTAACACCTACATCTCTTTGCTTTGAGAAGGGAAGGAGACTGTACATAGCAATCTTTTTCAAAATGAGCAGCTTTAAGATATGTGGACTTTAACTCCTAGAACTGAACTCCCAACTCTTCCAACAGTCAGTAAAGTGATGGAATCTGTTTGCCCTGGATGATCTTAGCAGACAAACTTTATAGTAGTTAAACTTTATATTGGTTCACAGGGTTCAGGAAGGCCTCATGTGTATCTCTGTATTTTAATTATTTTATTCAAGTTCTATAGTCGCCCATCTCAATGCAATTGATTCAATTGTCGGTCAGGGTTTGAGTGTTGCAGGAATAGAATCAGTTGTGAGTTTGTGCAGTAGCTCTTGGTTATAAAGCCATCATTTGGATATAATCTATAAAGACCATCTGACTTTAGCCCTCTGCGGCTGTCAGTTCAGAGCCGAGAGACTAGGTCAACCTGATCATCAAAGTTCTTTCTTTGAACTTTGAAGGTGGTTAGTGGCACAAACAGACACAAAGATCTGTGGTTTCAGGAAGCTCTTTATCTTGCAATTACAGAACTTCATGTTGCTGATGTTTCAATAACCTTGTTTTTTCCTGAGATGTTACCAAACCTGAAAGCATCCAAGCCGCTCAGAACGAAGTGCAGAAATGTGTCGGAGAAGGCGGCCTGACCATCCTATACAACAATGCCGGCGTTTGGGATTTCAACGATCTGCAAACTGAAAATGCCAAGGATATGATGCGAGTTTATTCTGTCGATACCATTGGTCCACTACAAATGAGTCAGGTTCGTTTATGAACAAACCCCCTTTCAATGCAAGGAAGACTGCTTTAATTAAAGCCAAAAAGATTGAGCCCTTCAATTCAATATAATTCAGGGGTACCGTAACACTGTAGTGCCTCAAAACAATGAAGTAGAAATTGTACATTGATTTGGGATCAGGTTGACACATTAGGGGTGGATACTCCCTTTTAAGGAGTGTTGGAACGTAGCAGTTTTCCTGGCTGTGCTCAGATCAGGGTACGTCTGTGAAAGTCCCCTTGGAGAAGGAGATGGAAGACCCTTCCCTGTCATTGTCAGCTCCTTCTCTTTTCTTCTCTCTACAAGGCATTCCTACCCCTGTTGAAGAAGGCAGCCCGGAGAAGCCCATGTCAAGGGCTGAGCACCAGCAAGGCGGCTATTATTAACATGTCCAGCATTGCAGCCTCAATTGAACTTATGTCTGGTTTTGAACAATTTAAAATGATTGGATACCGCTGCGCTAAGGTACCTAATGAGTTTTTTATGTGGATCTGCCTGCACATCCATGAAGGCATCTGCCGATGCTTCTGTGTCCCTAAGCGTGCATATTAATCAATTGCTGAGATGCAGCCCTGTGTGGTGTCCCAGATCTGAGTCAGCAATGATGCTTTATTTATATTTATTTATTTATAATGCAATTTATATGCCGCCCTATCTCCAAGGTCTCAGGGCGGCTCACAACGATAAAAATGCACAGTTCCTCATTAAAAGACAATATAAAATTAAAATTCCAATTTAAAACAATTTAAAATTCATTATGACACCCCCCCCCAATCAGTCCAGGCTGCGGAACAACCAGGTCTTCAAATCGCGGTGGAATGAGCGAAGGTCAGGGGTCATCCGAAGCTCCAAGGGAAGTTGGTTCCATAGGGTGGGTGCGCCCACAGAGAAAGCTCTTCTCCTGGGGGTCGCCAGCCGACACTGTCTGGCTGACGGCACCCTGAGGAGGCCCTGTCTGTGGGAACGCACCGGGCGATTGGGAATTGTCACTGGCTGCAGGGGGCTTTAGCATAGCATAGCATAGCATAGCATAGCATAGCATAGCATAGCATAGCATAGCATAGCATAGCATAGCATAGCATAGAACAGAACAGAACAGAACAGAACAGAATAGAATAGAATAGAATAGAATAGAATAGAATAGAATAGAATAGAAGTCTTTATTGGCCAAGTGTGATTGGACACACAAGGAATTTGTCTTTGGTGCATATGCTCTCGGTGTACATAAAAGACAAAATACGTTCATCAAGAATCGTAAGGTACAACACTTAATGATAGTCATAGGGTACAAATAAGCAATCAGGAAAGAATATCAATATTTGCGCTGTCGTCTGTGCTGTTCTACAAGCAGTTTCCCCAATTCTGATGCAGATGTCTTGTATGAAAGTGCTCCCTTCCACTTTTAAGCTCTTCCTCACAAGAACTTTGTTCAAATTCAGTGGGAAAGGATGCTTTGAAAAAGAAATTTCATTTATTTTTTTGAGAATGATTTACATCTAATGTAAGGACTGAGATAAAGAAAAGAGTAACTTAAACAGATTGTTTTTGTACTACCCAAATGTTACCCTTTTCATTTTGTGTATAAAAGTCAACAAATCATCAGGAACAAAACAAAAAAAAACAATATCAATGCGAATGTTTGCCTTGGGGTAGTACGAATACTTCTTGTTTGCAAAAAGCAGGTACCTTGGTACTCAACTGCTTTGAACTCATCAAATTTGGTACTCAATGTATTTTGACATTAAAATTTTGTCCTGATACTCATTGTTTGTATGGTACTCAACACACAAGCTAGAACTTGTCAGTGTTGGCTGCCATGTGACTCAGTACATTAGTCCTTATAGGAAGAATTTGTTTGGTACTCATCATGAGTAACCGAGGTACCACTGTATTTAATGGGAAATTGTTTTGACAGGCCAAACCGGTTATTAAGCAGACCCTGAAACAGATTTTACTTGCATGAGATGCAGAATAATTAAATCTGTAGAGATTCTCAGTCATCCAGGTCGTGATTGTCCCAAAGGTGTTTTTTCAGGAGGCAACTTGATTTTCTTATTTTTTCTTTGAAGACATTTCGCTTCCTATCCAAGAAGCTTCTTCAGGTCTGACTGGATGGTGGGGAATGGAAGGATTTATATTCCTTGCAGACAGCTGGTTATTTGCCTCCTTTTAGAGGGTCATTGAAACACTTGGATCAACTGTCTGCGAAGAATATAAAACTTTCCATTCCGCACCATCCAGTCAGAACTGAAGATTCTTGGATGAGAAGCAAAACGTCTTCAAAGAAAAAAACAGAAAGTCCAGTTGCCGCCTGAAAAAGCACCTTTGGGGCAGAATAATTAAGATACACATTTGTTCCCTTGTGTGTCCTCAAGGAAATTTTCAGTTCATTGCTGATGTGCCTCATAGGCCTTTCCAGCCCCGTGTAACATTTAATATACAATATACAATATAATATCCTGTGTGCCCATGGTGGCACAGTGGCTAATACGCTGAGCTTATTGATCGAAAGGTTGGCAGTTCAGCGGTTTGAATCCCTAGTGCTGCGTAATGGGGTGAGCTCCCATTACTTGTCTCAATTTCTGCCAACCTAGCAGTTCGAAAGCACATTTAAAAAAAACAATTCAAGTAGAAAAATAGGGACCACTTTTGTTGGGAAGGTAACAGCGTTCCGTGTGCCTTTGCCAGCCACATGACCACGGAGACGTCTTCGGATGTGCAAGGGGGATCTTTACCTTTACCTTTATGTGTACTGTTTATCTCCACCGTATCCTTCCTTTTTTCCTTCAATGCATTTTCTTTTTTTCCTTACTCTTGCAGGCTGCTCTAAACATGCTGACCAAGTGTCAGTCTCTTGAATATTCAGCCGATGGCATCATGAGTGTCGCCATGCACCCCGGATTAGTTAAAACTGCTAACAGCCCAGTTGTAAGTTTTTCTTTTTGACATGGAAAACCAATAAAGGAAAATATTTGCAGTTCAGGGTTGAAATGAAGGGTCCTTGGTGCTCTCTGAACTTGGTTGTTTTCTTGTAGACGTTTTGTTACCCAACTAAGTAACATCATCAGTGCTAGTGATGTTGTTCCCTACCACTGATGACTAGCATTGATGATGTTACTTAGTTTGAGTAATGAAACATCTGCCAGAAAACAACCAAGCTCAGAGAGCACCAAGGACTCCTCATGACATGGGAAAAGGTATATAACGCATTCAGACGTAGTCAGCCATTTATGAATCAACATAGATAGACATTTTCAAAGACATAAATGATAAAGGAGAATATTTGTTGAAATGAAGGTCCTTGGTGGTCTATGAGCTTGGTTTTTTTTTCTTGCAAACATTTCATTACAAAATTAGGTAATGCTAGTTCACTAAGGATGTTACCTATTTTGGGTAATGAAATGTCTTCAAGAAAAACAGCCAAGCTCAGAGAGCACCAAGGGCCCCTCACACAGGGGTGAAATGCTTCCGGTTCGGACCGGATTGCCCGATCCGGTAGCGATGGCAGCGGGTGATTCGGAGAACCGGTAGCAAAAATCCCCCCCTCCATGCCCAGCTGAGCCGCGCAATCATCAGAGCCTGTTTTTTTTTACTTTTAAAGCATTTTTTCTATAACCTCTTCGGCCGAAAAAATGCTTTTAAAAGTTAAAAAAAAAAAAAGCCTCTGACGATCGCGCGGCTCAGCTGGGATCGTCAGAGGTTTTTAAAAGCATTTTTTTCTGCAACCTCTTTGGCCGAAGAGGTTGTAGAAAAAAAAAAGTCGTTAAAAGCCTCTAACGATCCCAGCTGGGTTTCCTGATCGTCAGAGGCTTCCAAAAGCATTTTTTTCTGCAACCTCTTAAGGTTGTAGAAAAAATGCTTTTAAAAGTTAAAAAAAAAATTGGCCATGCCCACCCAGTCACATTACCCACCACCACCACCACCAAGCCACACCTACAGAACCGGTAGTTCTGTAAATTTTTGGTATACCAAAGTTTTGGTATTCTGATTATTTGGGTCTTTAGTGCTTTGTTTGATTAAATAATATGCTAGTATAAAAATCAATTACTTCTGTTAAAGTTACACTACGTATTGAATTAGAGCATTGAATGAGGTGTACAGACAGTGAAGGAACAGAAATTTTAACTGAACAAACTGAACAATCTTCCCCTATAAAAGTTAACATCCATTTCCTCTTAAAAGGAAATCTACTAAATCTTACCTTCTCGTGTTTAAATCTCTTCTACTGGTGATTCTCCCTATTTGCCAAGCACTTTTTCTGCAGGAAAGCATGTGCTTATATAGGAAATGAGAAGGACTCCATTCATGTCATATCTGAGATTCAAAGCAGGGTTGACACATTTCTTTCGGAAATCATAACAGGGAAGCTTCAGATAGCAAAGCAAATAATAAGAGTTCCATTTTGCAAATATTAGAAGTAATTTTATCGACTTAGTATCTGCACTAGCAAGGCCTCCTCATCCACGGTCAACTTATCTAACCCACATTTAGGGATTTACACGATGCTTTGCATCATCACCCATCATAGGGGCTGTGCTTGCATACTGTATCTTTATAAGACAAAATGAGATTGGCCTGTTTTAATATAAATTCTTCTCTATATTAGAGTTGAACATTTATGGTCAAGGGGTCCAACTGTCAGGGTTCCAAGTAACATACCCATAGCAAACAAAACTCTGAGGCAGGTAGATTCCTCAAAGAATAAGTTTATTCGATATGTCATATTGGCACAGGCTGGTGAAAACCGACTCTGAATATTCCCACGGTTTTCACCTAATTAAAAGTAAAAGTTTGTCACTTTCTCAAAACAACCAGTCACATGGCCCAATCAGGATACTGCCCAGTTGCTAGATGACATCAGTCACCTCCTTTCAAGCACCTGCTGGAATGTCCTTGGTTCCCAAGGGAAAGTGTTTTGTTTTGACTATAATACCCAACTATCTCTATTCCCCCCTCTCTATCCCTCGGCTCCAGTGTGTCAGCACTGAAGTGTCAAAATGGCCTCAGTCAGGCCAGGAACTGCATTCTGCTGATCTGCTTATGGGAGGGTTCTGGGCTGGGCAGGACCGATTCTCTTAACTTCATAAGATCCTTTTTTGTGGCAGCCGGAAATCAGCGTGGAAGAGAGCACCCAAGGCATCATTACTGTGTTGCCCAAGCTTTGCGAAGAGGACAACGGGACCTTTGTGGATTATTTGGGTCGTCGACTTCCCTGGTGATCCATCCGTCTCATCTCACTGTCATTGTCTCATAATGAATAAATTTGTTGAGAAGCAACAAATAAATAAATAACTGAATGTCATGAAAATCTTAGTTTTGTTTTCTCTTTCTTTCAGAAGGATTTTTTTTTAAAAAAAAATAACCAGTATTCTTCAATGTCTCAAATGTAATGTGAGAGGATGAGGAATTGAACTTTACATCAAGCCTGTACCATAATCTATTAGTTTCAAACATTTTTTCAGAACATATTGTTCAAACATATCCCTATAAAAACACATATGAAAATCCACATACACACACATATGCAAAAGTAGAGAAAAAAAATCAAGTAAAAGAGAAAAGAAAGATCATTAAAGAAACAAGAATCAGAAAATACAAGCAACTTCCAAACGTCTTTTCAACAATTATAAAGAAACTCATTATCCCTCTTACCTCTTCAATATTACAAAATCCCTTATTCTATTCTTCTTTTAGTCATCAAATCCAGAATTCATTATTACTTCATTTTTTGCCATTTCCATCAAAAATGTCCACAAGGTTTCCAGTCTTTTATAAAATTACTTATTGTTTTGTCCTTATCCAGACGGATGAATTTTTCCATTTTTGCCAGACTTGCCATTTTCACACTCCATTCCTCTATTGTGGGTGTTTCAGTATTCCCCCATCATTGTGTACGTTACAATCTTGGCAAAGCCATCTATATCCCTGTCCTTGAAAGGGCCATGGGAGTAATAATCGGTCACTCCTTCCAGGTAGAAACAAGGAATGTTTTTTCATTTGAACTTTGCAACTGGTTGTTGTTTTAAGGGCCTTTCTAGGCTGGGTGTCTCAAGAAAGAAAATATGCAAACCCAGAGTTGTTTTTGAGGACACCAAAGTACAGTTTAGGTAGTGAAATGATTTTTCCCTGACTTCCAGAGCTTTTAAAACCTGCCAAAGATTGCTGTCTTATGGTTTCCTTATGGGGAGTTGTTGTATGGAGCACTTTGGGCCAATCCTGGTCCTGTCCTTGCTCCAGAGAGAAATTCTGAGGAATTTATCTATTCGCCAGCTCCTCTTTCCATGCAGGCATCACCTATGTCTTCAATTTGACATTGATTCACCCAAAATTATAACTCCTGTAAGGTGTGTTGATGCTATGGGTGGAAGCGAGGACCACAAACATCTTTTTAGGTAATATATCTTTACTTCTTATTATGTGGATTACTCTTTTGATTAAAAGAAATGATGCTGCTCTTGAAGACAGGCTAGTAAGGTTTTTCAACACTTTTAAAAGTGGGTGTGTCATGTTTCTTATTATAGTCCCTCCAATGAAATGAAGAGATATTTGAAGAAAAGTGTTCCAGGCAGGTTGGAAAGCAGAAGCCGCAGCTCCCGGAGAGATGGCAACATCATTGGATTTCTGTGTTTTCAGTGTTCTGGTGACAGGATCTGATCGGGGAATTGGTCTGGGTCTGGTGAAGAGGTTTCTGGAGCTGCCTTCTCCACCCAAATGGGTCTTTGCTACAACCCTTGACCTGGAAGGAAAAGAAACCAAGGTGAGAATCACCTAATCTAGGCGGACAATGGGGTACCGTAGTTATTGTGTTGAATGGAGACTGGAATGACCTCAATTGGCCATGGAGCTCATAGGTGATTGGGGGCCTCTTGAGTATCCCCACACTTACTTGTTCCCAAAGGTGGTTGTTGGGGAGAAAAGAATTAAGAGTACCATCTACGCTAACTAAGCTTCCAGATGAAAGATGGAAGAAAATGTGACCTTGAAAACTGAGTAGCAAATCACCCAAAAGATTTACATCCATTATCTTATCCTGTAGTGACAGTTGGAATGGCAGAGGTGAGCAAGCTGGCCAGATTATTTTATTTATTTATTTATTTGTTCCTATTTCTATACCGCCCTTCTCCAAATAGGACTCAGGGCGGTGAACAGCCAAAGTAAAAAACAGTACATACAAAATTTAAAAGCAGTTTAAAATAATTAAATATTTTGGCCCTAAATTAAAACAACCCAATTTAAAATCAATTTAAAATTTAACTCAAGCCAGCCCAGCTAGTTGAAATAAATGGGTTTTCAGGGCCCGACGAAAAATCCGGAGATCTGTTATTGTACGTATCTCTGGGGGGAGGTTGTTCCAGAGGGTGGGCGCCGCCACAGAGAAGGCTCTCCTCCTGGGAGTCGCCAGCCAACATTGTCTGGCGGACGGCACCCTGAGGAGGCCCACTCTGTGCGAGCGTACTGGCCGGTGGGAGGCTATTGGTGGCAGAAGGCGGTCTCCTTCAGATTATCCTCTGCAGCACAGGCTTTGGTTGTTCCAATTAAGAAAATCAGAGGTAGCAGTGAGATATGCACTGTTCCTTGGGGACTCTATCCGTACTGAATGAATTCACACATTATGTTAAGCTTCAAAGTGGTTTGTTTCCATTTGTTTTATTGGAGTGGTAATATTGCACAGCTGGCATTTAATGAAAAGGTCACTTCATACTTTTCCTGGTTGGTCCACTTTTTAATATTATTCTTTTTAGAATCTTGCTCTGCTTGTTCCTTGCTCCTGATATGTATAATTACAACTTTTAATTTCTGAAGGTTTTGTTCTGTTCAGCTAATAAAATTCTACAGCTACCATTTAGTAAAGAAGAAATGGTACACCTTTCCTCTTTTTTTAAAATATTGTCCTCTTTAAAATCCTGCTCAGATTATTATCTGCTTCTTGTATATAATTGTGAGTTTTAACTGACCCCAAAAAACCTATGATCTTTTCTTTTCCCTCTAGGAGGTGAAAGAGTTGGCTTGCAAACATCCAAATCTGGTGGTGTTGCAGTTAGGTATGCTTCCAGAAACCTGTGTAAATAGGACACATTTTGTACTACACAAAGGTGCAAAGTATCATGCTAGAAGCCATTCTTGGAACTAACACGACTTGCAGAGTCAGTAGTGGTGAACCCAGCTAGTGACTCTGCTGTTTTTTTTTTTAAAGTTTGGCTAATGACTGTGGGATTTGGGGGGTTTGGCTGCTATGTGGTTTGTAAATGAAACCAGTTGTGTAGTTTGTCAATTAGCAGAATGAGTTACAGCCATAAACTGTGGGTTACAAAATACTGATGAGAATGACATGTCAGGAACAAGAGTGAGAAAATTGATGAAGTCTCTTTGCAGCCCTGATAGGATAGCCCCAGGCAGAGGTGGTATTCAGCCGGTTCGGACTGGTTCACCCCAACCGGTAGCAGAAATCGTGGGTGGGATTTGAGTATGATGTGCTAAGATGTGAGGGGTGTGTGTGTTAAGGATATCATTGTTGTGTTACCAACCAACAGAGTGTAGAGCACAGAGAAACGTTGCTGAGAGCAATGAATAAGAGATGTGCAAACTGGTTTATCAAAAGCTTACTTTATAGTGAAAAAACAATCTCATAGTCTTTAAGTCAATCCAAGTCTTTGCCAGTTAAATCAGTCCAGTGATACAAAAATCTTCTTACCACACAAACAGTAGCTGGTTAGAATAACAAACTCACTCTGGTTCACAAACCACGATGGTAGCAGATCCATCCAACGATGATAGCACAATGATAGCAACTCCACACACTATGGTAGCATATCATCAACTGAATATGTTACCGTACCTTTCTTAAATACATTTACAACCAGTGATTATCTAATTACAGCATGACTCAGCATTACAATGAATCAGCAGTAAAACTTTAAAGTCACATAATACATATTCATATTAAAGTCACAGAACACATATATTGCCTGGACAACTTGTTAGGCTCAAACCATATCCTAACAGGGGGGTTGGTGTTTTTTTTCTAATCAGGGCAACGTGATCTACCCACATATGGGTGGAGCATACTGCTTCCGCTTTCACCTTTTAGGCCCAATCCAAGGGCCTTGACAGGCAGTCACTTTCACGTCAAACTATTTTTGTGTTAAATTTTATATTTTATACCAACAAAGAAATAAAGGAAGACTAGTATAGATCTATTTCAAGCTATTTAGCTCTCATCAGCTAGCCATACTCTTCTGGATTCGAACTCGGGCTACTTACATATTAGGTAAATGTATTAGCCTCTAAGCTACTGGCACTCCTGGCTTTGTCGGCTACACCAGGGGAGAGATTGGTGTTTTTTTTTTTTTTAATCAGGGCAACCTGGTCTACCCAAATATGGGACGGAGCATACTGCTTCCACTTAATCTCTCCCCTGGTATAGCCGACAAAGAGAGGAGAACCTGTGGCTTAGAGGTTAATACATCTACCTAATAATATGTAAGTAGCCCAAGTTCAAATCCCAGAAGGGTATGGCTAGCTGACAAGAGCTAAATAGCACGAAATAGATCTATACTAGTCTCACTTTATTTCTTTGTCAATAAAATATAAAATTTAACATGTGCAAAGATACTCTGTGTCACAATTGATCTTTGATCTCACTAATCAAACCCGACTACCGGTAACTGATTTTGTTTCAGGTCTGCTTGGAGCCCAGTTTTTAAGAGTGACCGGGTGTATGACCTTAAAGTTCTGATATTTAGACAATATCATTTGCTGCTGACTGATCCATGCCTCATCTATTGGGGGCTGGTAGCTGCCAAGATACCCGGTTGCATGGATGGATACACAAATCCAAGTTTGAAGGGAAGTCCTCCCTAGCAATTCTGAAATGGCATACTGTTGTGTTTCAAGCAATGTTATCGTTCCACAGATGTCACTAAACCTGAGAGCATCCAGGCAGCTCTGAAGGAAGTGGAAAAGTGTGTTGGAGAAAGCGGGCTGACCCTCCTCATCAACAATGCTGGCATTGGGTTGTTCAATGACCTTGAAACAGAAAATGCCAAGGATATGATGACGGTGTATTCCATCAACACCATCGGCCCTCTACTAATGAGTCAGGTTTGTTAACTTTTAATTTAAGTTTTCGGAACTACCTTTCAAGGCAAGTCCGGTTTATTAAATAAGGCTAAAATACTAATCAATTAAATTCTATGTTACTGAAGTCATCACAAATAGAAAATGTATACTGAGGCATACTCTTGGGCAATAAAATTTTTTTATTCTATCCCTCTTGAAAGGCCTTTCTGCCCCTGCTGAAGAAGGCAGCCTGGAGAAGTCCATGTCAAGAGCTGAGCAGCAGACAAGCGGCCATTATCAATATCTCCAGTTCTGCAGGATCCATGGAAGTGATGCTTCTTTGGGATAAGTGGAAAGTCATTGGCTACCGTTGCAGTAAGGTAACAAGCAGTAAGGTGATGACTTTATGAAAGTTCCTGCCCATAGACAAAACCTAATGACTGGACCTGCCTGTATCTACCTGGGGAATAGGCAGGTTTTTATTATCCACCTGTTTTCCCTCTCGGAAGGAGTTCGCATCCAAGCTGTTAGCCATATAGACAAACCCCCATGATCCCAAACATCCCTAAATATGTTTGGGCAAAGTTTGAAGACTTTTGTAGAGATTGATTGACCAAGAGCCTTGGTGGCGCAGCAGACTAAAGTGCTGTTAAGTAACACCAGCTGCCTGCAATTACTGCAAGTTCAAATCTCACCAGGCTCAACGTTGACTCAGCCTTCCATCCTTTCGAGGTAGGTAAAATGAGGACCCGGTTTGTGGGGGCAATAAGATGACTTTGTATAAAAAAAGAACACCGCTTAGGGGGGCCGAAAGCCCAACTAAGCAGGTATATACAAAAGTATGAAGGTTATTGCTTAACACATTGTAAGCCGCCCTGAGTCTCCGGAGAAGGGCGGCATATAAATCGATCCAATAAATAAATAAATAGATAAACAATAAATAAATTGATGGGACCAGAATTCTAACCCTCTGCATTTGAACTGTAAAAGTGCCCAAGAAAATATAAGAGATTGAATTCATTATAATTATTAATTATAATTATATCCATCCGTCCACCCCCTTTGTAGATAGCTGAGCATTTTGTTAGTGTCTTACCCAGATTCTTTTAGGAAAAAAAAATAGATTTAGATAAAGCTGTGGCAGCTCTGAAATTTCATTCCTGTCTCTTTGCAGTTGCCATTGCCTTTGGAGCCATGGGGAGATGCCTAGATAAATTCTGAAGGGCTTCCTACCGCTTTCATTTCCTGACTGATACACCTAATATCCTGTATTAATTCATCACATTTTTTCCCTTCTATCGTCTCTTCAGTGCCTTCCCTGCTCACTGTTGTTATTTGTCCCTGCCAGGCTGCTTTAAACATGCTCGCCAAATGCCAGTCACTTGAGTATCCACGCTACGGGATTCTGTCCGTCTGCATCCATCCTGGCTGGGTGAGGACGAATTATAAAGAGGCAAGTGCTTTAACCTGGGAAAAGGAAAACCTATTCAGACATGCATCAATGACCTAATGACAAGCGCCTGATAGTTTTGCTGTGCTGATTATGTGTGTTTTTCGTATTTTGTTTTCTATTGTATTAACTAGGAAAATTGTCAGGTTTTCAGGCCGTCTTCAAATAAATTGCGTCTCAAACAAAGTCTTTTTTGAAACAAACTTCCATTTTATTTAGCACGGCAACTTTTACACTGACTCCATGCAGCCAGCACTGACGCGCTGACCCAAAATCCCTCCTCTTCCTTCCCCCATTCCTCTGCATTCATTGGCCAACTTCCCAATCATTCACCCCTAATCTACTGCTCCAATTCAAAGAATTCCCCCCCTCCCATCCATCTCCTAGGGGACATTATCTCCAGCTAAAATAAGTAGGTGAAAGGCAACCGTCCCGTTGCAGACACTTGCATTCTCCTTCTTATGTCAGCACTAGGATAAATGCATTTTGACGTGCTGACAAAAATATACTAAAGCAAACTCATGAATATTAGGCAAATGCTGCTCGTCGTACAGTTAAATTAGTTAAATTAGCTAAATTAGTTAAATTAGCAATTTGTGTTATGTGTAAAGATGACAGAGGACTGGCAACATTAACTACGCAAACGGAATATAGATTTTAAACAAGCTTTCCTTTCTATTTTTCTTACAAAGAAAATGTATGTAACCAACTTTCTTTCATGGAATCTCTGCCAGTTTGAGCTACTTAAAGAATATTCCTATAGTCAGAAAACTTGAGTAAGTAAATCTTACCCTATGGCAAAAATGCGACATCCGGAAAAATACAGCATCCTTCACTTAATCGTCCAGGGAAAGATTGAAGGCAAAGGAGGTCCAGGCAGAAGAAGAAGATCATGGCTTCAAAATCTAAAGGACTGGTTTGGACCAAACTCAGCAGCACTTTTTCATGCGGCGGTTGATAAAAATAGGATGGCCAACATGATTATCAACGTCCGATGACGGATACGGCACAAGAAGAAGAACAGAAGGCAAAAATCATACCATGGAGCTTTAGAAGCACCAGAAGCACTTAAATGCAGAACCCAAAACCTAGAAAGGACGGGATAGGCTTTTGTCAAAGACGTTGAGATAAGTATTGCCCAGGGGTGGGATCCTACTGGTTTAACAACCGGTTTGCTGAGCGCGCGTGGGTGTGCAGTTTGCAGAAAATTGAACTTCTGCGTTGCTGAGAGCAAGGAAAACAGCTGAGGAGTGGCAATCCACTCTGCCGCCCCGATCAGCTGGGCTTTGGAAGCAGAAATATAGGTGAGTATAACGCAGGGGCGGGCGGGCAGACCCACTTCAAAGAATGAGAGAATTGGTTCCCTCATGGCTGAAAGTCGGAGCTAACGGTTCGCCCAAACCAGTCTGAACCGGTAGAAACCCACCACTGGTGTTGCCCAGTCTGCCGGTTGACCCTGTGGCTGTATTTACCCATGGTAAATACCTTCAGACTTGCAAGATTGATATCAGCCTTGTGAAGTAATTCAGACAAGAACCGCATCCATCAGTGCTAGTTCTATTTTATTATAAAATGATATTAACAGAATCTTGCAAGACTGAAGGTACATCTCTACCCACTTACTTTTACAGTCCAAGAAACCAGGGAAGGTCATTTCTGAGACGTCTGCCACATTCTTCTGCAGGTTCAGCTGCCTCTTATCTAACCATTGTCTGGTCTGTGGTTCTTCCTCCTGTCTCCCAAGGGTTATCCCACATACCATTATAGGAAGCTGGGCTGTACTAATGAGTTTTTTTCTTTTTTTCTTTTGTTACAGGCGGATCTATCGGTGGAAGAGAGCACACAAGGCATCATGGCTGTGCTTTCCATGCTTTCTGAGAAGGATAATGGATTCTTTGTGGACTGGTTAGGTCGACAAGTACCCTGGTGAACCATTTGCATCTTAATGCCTGGGCACTAAGCATTAAGTGTCCACTAATGCTTAGTGTCCAAGCTAATATAACACTAATGTAACACTATATTCCCAGGTGATGAATCTCCAATAAATCACTGATTGTCATGACAATCTTGTCTTTGTTCCCCCTCCCCCCCTCTAATGAAAGTGGCATATAAGTCTAAGTGCTATGGCTATTACAAAAGGTGAATGGGAACGATGTATTAGGAACAGGATACAGAAAACAGATGAAATCTCTTTGCAGCCCCCTGATATGGTAATCTCAGTTTATTTTGACAAGCATCATTTGTTTTGGAATTGGTTCAGAGATGTCAAGAACATTATGTGTACCTCAATCAGGGGTGAAATGCTCCTGGTTCGGACTGGATCGCCCGATCCAGTAGCGATGGTGGCGGGTGGTTCGGAGAACCGGTAGCAAAAATCCCTGCAATCCCCCCCCACCATGCCCAGCTGAGCCGCACGATCATCAGAGGCTTTTTTTTTTAACTTTTAAAAGCATTTTTTCTACCATCTCTTCTGATGAAAAAATGCTTTTAAAAGTAAAAAAAAAAAGCCTCTGATGATCGCGCGGCTCAGCTGGGATCGTCAGAAGCTTTTCAAAGCATTTTTTTCTGCAACCTCTTGGCCGAAGAGGTGGTAAAACAAAAATGCTTTGAAAAGTCTCTGACAATCCCAGCTGAGTTGCCTGATCGTCAGAGAGGCTTTTCAAAGCATTTTTTAAAAAGCCTCTCTGATGATCTCAGCTGAGTTGCCTGATCGGCAGAGGCTTTTCAAAGCATTAGAAAAAATGCTTTGAAAAGTTAAAAAAAAAAAAAGTTGGCCACGCCCACCCCAGTCACATTACCACCACCACCACCAAGCCACACCCACAGAACCGGTAGTAACAAATTTTACATTTCACCCCTGACCTCAATGTCATATTTTAATATGATAGTGGGACCTCAGATATTGGATAAGTACAGTCAGTTGTGGGTTTATTCAGTTGGTTTGGGGTCTAAGGCTGTGAATTGAGTGTGATGTGCAAGGACAGTTTGTATCATGGTTGAATTTAATTTCACAAACAAACCCAACCCATCCAACTAACTATATTTTAACCCCAGTTGGAACTATGTTTTTAAAAGAGTGGCTAGGTCACGCTTTGCTGGCGATCTTAAAAGTTTTTCTTTTGGGACAATGACTTCTTATGCGTCTACTGATATTCTTATGCAGTGGCTGGAAGTCATGGGACTCAACCACTGAAACTTGGAAGCTGTCTGGATGCTCCTGAGAAGGTGATGAATTGCATGGATTGACCCTCAGATCTGATGTTCCAAGAGACGGAAAGATGCTGAAGTAGCATGTTGTTGTTGTTGCCTAAATAATGTGGTGGTTTTTTCCAAAGTCGCTGATCAAAGCAGTTTACTTTATTACATAAAATTAAAATACTGAACAATTAAGTTCAGACTAAGTCTGTGATGGCGAACTTATGGCACACGTGCCAGAGGTGGCATGTAGTGCCCGCTCTGTGGGCACGTGAGCCATCGGCCCAATTTCAGCTCCACCGTGCATGCGCGTGCCCCTCCCACTGGCCAGCTGGTCTTCGGATCTCTGCCGCACATGCGCGGAGGGCCGGGGCTGTCAGGGCGTTGATTAATCCCATTCTGCTTTTGGGATAATCGTACCTGATTACGAGGGGTGGATCGAGACCTTTCCTTGCAAGCATACTTTAAGAAAACAAAACCCGAAGATATTTTCTAAGAAAACTCATTTATTTGTTATAAAGAAAATAAAACACCTAACTGATCTAATTAGTTACATTTTGAAAATAAAGTTCGTGCCAGCTGCTTCTCAGCAGCCGGACTTCTGGCAAGAGAACAAAGGAAAAAAAAATGTGAAGGAATGTGGGGTGGACATGCGCAGTTTAGCTTACTGATAACAATTCTTGGCAAGCTACGGAAAGTCTGATAGTCCAGAAATGAGAGCTCAGCTGGTAAATAAAAGAATGCAGTGACAGGGGCTGTGCGGGGGGCCATGCACATGCACTGCGGCAAGGCATGCAGGGGGCATGCACGACTGGGTGGGGTTGCATTTTACATTTTGGGGGTTTGGGCGCACACATTCGCGTGAGTACATACACACTTTGGCCACTCAGTCCGGAAAAGGTTAGCCATCACTGGAATAAGTAAATACAGAAGAACAATAAGGCTGAAAATGGGTCAACAAAAATTTGGTCCATGCTGTATGTGTGTGTTGAATTAAACTCTCTTTCTCTCTTTCACATCTTGCATCAGAAAAAATTCAGACCCAACACTAACCTGTCTGTGAGACATAACAAATCATAATGTTACTCATCTATTACAGGGGTGGGTTCTAAATTTTTTTATTACCGGTTCTGTGGGCGTGGCTTATTTTGTGGGGAATGGCTTGAGGATCATGTGACAATTCTTTAGGATTTAGCAGAGGTACTGGTCTACCAGGCTTTTATTTATTTTATTTTATTTTATTTTATTTTATTTTATTTTATTTTATTATTTTATTTTATTTTATTTTATTTTATTTTATTTTATTTTATTTTATTTTATTTTATTTTATTTTATTTTATTTTATTTTATTTTATTTTATTTTATTTTTATACCGCCCTTCTCCCGAAGGACTCAGGGCAGTGAACAGCCATAATAAAAACGATGTACAAAAATAGAATTTAAGAGCAGATTAAAACAATTAAATCATGGGCCGAATTTAAAACTCTCATTTTAAAACCAATTTTAAAACCCCATTAAAACCAAATTAAAATCATTTATCCCATCAGAGCGTTTATCCCATTATCCCATTTATCCCATTTTAACTGCTTGCAGAGCTGTACCGGTCTACTCATTTTGTTTTTGGAGGCATTGGTCTACCTATTTATTTTTGCAGGCACTGGTCTACCCATTTATTTTTGCAGGCATTGGTCCACTCATTTGTTTTCTTTTACCACTGATCAGCTGTTGGGCGGCCCAAGAGTTTAAACAGTTTTTTCCCCTCTAGCCAATAGCTGGGACTTAGGAAGCAGCAATAGATTAGGGGAGGGGCCAAATAAAAGGTAAGAATAATGCAGGGGGGTGGGGGATGGGGTGGCAGAACCGGTTCAGTGATGTCATATCGTCACCACTACCGGCTCGGCTGAACCGGGCCGAACCGGGAGGAACCCACCACTGATCTATTTGTTAGGGCATTTCATTGACATGCGGTCAACGTCTTTGATCCTTGTCACCCTGGTAGATCTCTCCAGCAGAAACATGGAAGATGCCCGTGGTTCATTTTAGGGCTAGTTAAAGTTCTAAAATTAATTCATTATTAGCTTTAATAATAATTTATTTTAGCTTCAGAAGTAAACTGCCTAGTTGCTAACATAGCTGATACAGAATATATGTCACCTTTGGGAGCACACTTAAAAAATTGTCCATAGGGAATATGATCCAATAAAGTTCCCGAAGTCTCAGGATAAATTCCCAGCTTTTATTACCTTTTAACCCAACAAGAGTTGGAAGATGGTAGTGGTTTTCTTTAACGGGCTTTGTTCTTTCTCTTCCTAACACAATTGCACACAGAAACACGGACATATAATCCAGTGTCCATATATTGATCTTCCAAAGATATATCTCAACAATATAGATCAGGAGGCTCCAAAAAAGATTTTGCTGGGATCATCTAAATATCCTAGGTCTGCATCAACTAAGTATTTTGCTGGCTATGGATCGCCATGGACATCAACTGAGGTGAATGTAAGACCTTCTGATATCTGAAGAAGGTAGCCCAGACAAGTCCTCAGCAAAGGACTAACATGCACCATCATCTTCTTTTAGCAACCCCATAATCCCCATGAGGTGCTTAGATCTGGCCAGTGGGCCATCCTGGAAATAGTGAAGGACTGGCCCGTGATGCCTCTGCCAACGAAAATGGGCTCCCAAGCTCTGTTTTTGCTGACAGTGTTGCAGGAGGCGGTTGCAGCCCAAAACGGAGCTTGGGAGCTCATTTCCGCTGGCAGAGCATTCAGGTTGCCACAGGTGCCCCCGACACTAGTGACGTCGAGATGCGATGGAGCCTTCAACAAACCATTGAATCTTATGAAAATCTTGGCCTTCTTTCCTCTTTTTTTCAGAAGATTTTTAAAAACTGCCACTTAATGTGAATTATATTAATAAACAAACAAAACACCTGGTTTTGTTCCCTCTTTTATTCAGGCGATTAAAGAAAAGTGTCCAATAAAAAGAAATTCATATATATAGATTTTTTTTTAAAAAAAATGATATGCTGCTGCTATTTTCATGCTGTGACCGAAGTCATGGGTCCCGACGAGATTTGGAAGCTGTTTACATGCTCTTGAGAAGATGATGAGTTGCATATATAGCCCCAAAGATCTGAGGTGCCAAGTGATTGAAATGTGCTGAATTAGCTGTTGTGTTCTTTAAATCATGTGGTTATTCTTCAGATGTCACTGATCAAAGCAACCTGACTTCATTACATAAAATATACTGAACAATTAAATTCACACTAACCAAGGACAATAATGCTAAAAATAGGTGAGCAGAAATTTTATACTTCTGGAAGAAAAGAGCATATGGGCATAGAGGGTGTTTGTATGTGTGGATTAAAGCTAAAGGTTCCACTCGCACATACGTGCTAATTGTTCCCGACTCTAGGGGGCGGTGCTCATCTCTGTTTCAAAGACAAAGAGCCAGCGCTGTCCGAAGACGTCTCTGTGGTCATGTGGCCGGCATGACTAAACGCCAAAGGCGCACGGAACGCTGTTATCTTCCCACCAAAGGCAGTCCCTATTTTTCTACTTGCATTTTTTACGCGCTTTCAAACTGCTAGGTTGGCAGAAGCTGGGAGAAGCAACGGGAGCTCACCCTGTTACATGGCACTAGGGATTCGAACCGCTAAGCTCAGCGTTTTAACCACTGAGCCACCGCATCCCTGTGTGTGTGGATTACTCTCTAGTAATTTTCTGGATATGCTATAAAACACTATTAATATACTCCTTAATGGATCTTCAACTCCAGAAGGCAATTTAATGATATATTTTTTTATTTTTTATTTTGATTTATATGCCGCCCTTCTCCGGAGACTCAGGGCGGCTTACAAGGCGTTAAGCAATAGCCTTCATACTTTTGTATATTTTATACAAAGTCAGCTTATTGCCCCCACAAACCGGGTCCTCATTTTACTCACCTTAGAAAGGATGGAAGGCTGAGTCAACCTTGAGCCTGGTGAGAATTGAACTCGCAGTAATTGCAGGCAGCTGGAAGCTAAATACTATTTTAACAGTAGCATTAGTCTGCTGCGCCACTCAGGCTCATTTGATATGTGCAACAAAAGAAAAAGAGAAATCACAATAAAACCAAGATTAATTTTACTATCTAGAAATATTTACTCATACTTCATTTGTAAATAAGTGTCATTCAGTCATATATTTTTTTGTCAAATACATTCTTAGATATTTAACTTTATCCATGGTAGTTGTGAAAATTGTTATATGATACCAGTATTGCTTTTCTTCCTCTGTCAATTTCCCTATCAGATTTGGGGATTTTGCTTTATTAAACTAAAGCAACAGCATGTACAGGGGCTGCATGGGGCTCCAGCGATTAAAGTAAAGTGTCTTTAGGTTAGTAATTTTAACTAAAATATCACCCACAACTAATTTCAGATTGTGTTGTTGCGCAACTGGTCTGAATCCGGAAAGTTTAGTTTTGACGTTTATCAGAAGATTTGAAGATGGGTGTGGTGTGAGACCTCCGTAATTTCCTATGATGGGAAAAGGCATTTGAAGGAAGTTATTTCAGAGGCTGCAAACAAACACTGCAGTTCCTAGAGAGATGGCAAAATCGGTGGATTTCTCCGTTTTCAGCGTTCTGGTGACAGGATCCCATCGAGGGATCGGTCTGGGTCTGGTGAACAGATTTCTGGAGCTGCCCTATCCTCCCACATGGGTCTTTGCTACAATCCTTGACCTGGAGGGAGAAGACAATAAGGTGAGCGTCCCTTAAAGTTAGTAGAGTGGTGAGGTGGACTTCCAGGAACATCAGTTTAGGCTTTAAGCTAAAATGTGTTAGAAAAAAATGATTCCCGGTTTAGTTGCAATAGAAAGCTATGACTTATTTTAATTCTGTCTTTTTGAAGCTAAAATGTTAAAACCAAAACATCAGCCACAAGGATGCATTTTAAACTTCCTGGAATGTTTTGACCCATATCTAGTCAATCAGCAAGAATTGAACTCATTCTCTATAATAATCGGTATTATATAGGTCCTTTCCCCTTCTGCTTCCCCTTCCAATAGATATGTATATGTATAGGGCTCAGGGGTGGGTTCTAAATTTTTTTACCACCGGTTCTGTGGGCGTGGCTTATTTTGTGGGCGTGGCTTGATGGTCAGTGGTTTAATAGGGGCTACACCTCTCAGTGTATTAAGTGTTGTGGCCCGCCAGCGGCCTGCGCGGATTGTTGCTGATTCTGACGACGAGGAGGCTGGTGTGGTGCTGCGCCAGCAGCCTGTGCAGCTGGCACCTGAGTCAGACAATGAGGAGGTTGGAGAAGATGTGGTGCCAGAGGCAGGGATTCAGCCAGGGCCTTCAGAACCTCCAGAAGCTCCTTTAAGTGAAGAGGACGAAGAGGAGGAGCCTCTTTTCGATGCACGGGCACGCAGAGCTGCCACAAAGGCAGGAGTGGCTCCTCAGGAGGAGGTCTCCTCGAGAGTAAGGCTTGGGGCTAATTGGCCACTCCCTTAGCCTATTTAAGGAGGAACGCCGACTGAAGCAATTTGTAGGAAACAACTTTAGTTCTCCTTCGCGTCTGGATTCTCTGCAAAATTGCTTCTGGGCTTTCTGCCAACTTTAGTAAGATTGTGATTACTTTATCTTTGTTTTCTTGTAGGCTGTTAAGGAATTTTATTAACAGCCTTTGTTTGGAAAAGTCTGAGTTATTTTAGTAAATTTAAGTTTTGTACAACTTTGTGTGTGCTGCGTTCTTTGGGATCCGTAGCTGGGGCAGAACAGAAGGCCATGAAAGGAATTGATCTGCCATTCCTTCAAATGCAAACTGATCCTAATAGGAAACATCTTTCTACTCAGATCAAGGACCTTCATTTAACAAGCCCATTTTTCAAAGCATTCACAGAATGCTTGACACCGACGGCCAGACCTGTTTTCCGAAGAGGACAACAAGAACTGTGTGGATTGGTTGGGTCATCAACTTCCCTGGTGGTCCAGTTCTCTCACCCTACTGTCATCAGGACTTAATTGTTCTGCCCCAGCTACGGATCTCAAAGAACACAGCACACACAAACTCTGAACAAAACTTAGTTTACTCAAATAACGCAGTTTTAGCAAATGCCGGCTGTTAATAAGCGTTCTTAACAGCCTGCCAGAATTCCACAGATAAGATAGTCAGAGTCTTACTGGAGTTGGCCGAAAGCCCAGAAACCAGATTGCAGAGACATCCCAACGTGACGATTAGTGAACTAAAGTTGTTTCCTGCAGCTTGTTGCAAACTGCATACTTTTTTAAATAGGCTAAGGGAGTGGCCAATTAGCCCCAAGCCTTACTCTCAAGGAGACCTCCTCCTGAGGAACCACTCCTGCCTTTTGGCCGCTCTGCGTGCCCATGCATTGAGAAGAGGCTCCTCCTCTTCATCTTCTTCACTTAAAGGAGCCTCTGGAGGTTCTGAAGGCCCTGACTGAATCCCTGCCTCTGGCACCACATCTTCTTCAGCCTCCTCGCTGTCCAACTCGAGCACCGGCTGCACAGACTGCTGGCGCAGTACCACACCAGCCTCCTCGTCGTCAGGATCAGCAACGCCTCCTCGTCGTCAGGATCAGCGCAGGCCGCTGGCGGGCCACAACACTTAATACACTGAGAGGTGTAGCCTCTATTAAACCACTGAATATCATGAAGGTTCTGATCTAGTTTTCTTTTTCTTTCTGAAGGTTTACAAAAACCCGATTTGGTCTTAATAAACACACATGAATGTGGAAGCTGCCTCGTTGTCCTTGGGAAGATGACGAATTGTGTGTAGACCCAAAGAACTGAGGTTCCAAGGGATTGAAACGTGCTGAATTAGCCTGTTGTCTTCTTCAATTCATGTGGTTGTGCTTCAGATGTCACTGATCAAAGCAGCTTACTTTATTAAATAGCAATAGTGCCCTGAACAAGTACACACTAACTACAGCAGGAGAATAAAGCAGAAATAGTATACTTTTGGAAGAAGGGAACATATGGACACGGGTGTGTGAGAATGTATGTGTGTGGAATACTCTATAGCAATTTTCGTTAGCAATTTTCTCGTAGTGTTTCTACAAAACGCTATTAATATAGTTCTTAATGGGGTCTTCAGAAGAAAATTTATGATGTATGGAACAAAAGAAAAGACCAGTGTTTTCTATCTAGAAATATCTGTCTTATCATTGTGATTCTAAATAGCTGCCATTAAGTCATTATTGTTTGTCAAAGAAGCCTGGTTTAGCCTGGTTTAGCTCAACAGACAGAAGCACTGTAATTTAACACCAGCTGTCTGCAATTAAAGTAAGATCGAATCTCGCCAGGCTCAAGGTTGACTCAGGCTTCCATCCTTTCTAAGGTAGGTAAATTGAGGACCCTGTTTGTGGGGGCAATAAGCTGACTTTGTATAAATATACAAAAGTATGAAGGCTATTGCTTAATGCACTATAAGCCACCCTGAGTCTCCAGAGAAGGGCGGCACATAAATCGAATCAAATAAAATAAAAATAAATAAATAAAATAAATACATTTTTACATACTTTATCTTATCTATGGTACTACTGAAAATTATTATTTGATGCCATATGGTTTTTTTTTTTCTTCTGTCAAGTTCAATGTCAGCATTTAGGATTCTCTTAATAGAGGCATAGCCCTATTACTCTTTTAATGGGCTCCAGAAATCAAATTAAAGTGTCTTTGGATTAATAATTTTAATTAAAATGTCAGCGGCAACAAATTTCAGATTATGTTCTTGCACTGCTAGTCTGAGTCAGGAAATTTTGGAACTTTATCAAAAGATTTTAAGATGGGCGTGGCGTGATTCCCCATAATTGTGCTTCATGTACTGAGAAAAAAGGCATTTGAAAGAAGCGTTCAAGAAGTTTGGAAGTAGAAGCTGCAGCTCCTGGAGCGATGGCGAAGTCAGTGGATTTCTCTGTTTTCAGTGTTCTGGTGACTGGATCCGATCGGGGGATCGGTCTGGGTCTGGTGAAGAGGTTTCTGGAGCTGCCTTCTCCACCCAAATGGGTCTTTGCTACAACCCTTGACCTTGAGGGAGAAGACAATCAGGTGAGCATCACTTCAAATAGCAGGGTGGGTGAGATGGACCTCCAGAGTCACCAGTTTTAAGTTTTTAGATAAAATGTGGCAGAGAAATGAGACCCAGTTTACTTACAATAGTAAGCTATGACTTATTTTAATTTGACTTTTTGCGTAACATTCTATAGCCCAGATTGAAGCATAGATCTGGGCATCTTACATAATACCAGGTATAATACCATGCTCATCACAATTTTGGGGATCTGCAGGGTAGCTTCCTTTACTTACATTTTTTTAAAAAAACGATTGTTTAATTTTAAAATTCTGTGAGAAAGGAGATGCTGAAATTAAAGCACCCATTTCAATGTTGCATTTTAAACCTCCTATGTCCCTTGGGAGTTGGGTGGCATAGAAATATGATTAATTAAATTAAATTAAATTAAATTTTGATCTATAGCCAGTTAGCCAGCCAGGATTGAGCTCATTCTGTATTAATATTATATAGATCCCTTCCCTTCCCTTCGAGATATATATGCATAGGGTTGAATAATGACTGAAGTATTACGTTTAGTAGACAAAATACACAATTTGGTATATTTTGGATGATACATGCAGCCATTGTTAAATAAGCAATGAGTGGGGCTGGGCTACTTCCTACCAAAAGAATGGTTTCTTTTTTAAAAAAAAAAGATTTTTTTTTTTAAAAAACAAAACATAAAACATAAATCCATCATCTATACAATTGCAAACAGTGTGTCGATCGGTTACAAGTCTTTTATGCTTCCTCACCATATTCATTACTTACTAATTATCTATTTCCTCATATTACCAATCTAATAAGTATCTTTGTAATATAATCCTCATTAATCATTTAACTATGGCTTTCCCCTGTTTTCATAAAAATTATTTTCAAATATTTATATTATAACATTCATTTCTTCATCCTAGGTTAACAATAATCCTACAACTTTATATTATATTTTGTATATTTCTACCGTTCTTATGTTATAATGGTCTCATCCCTATTTCATTTCCATGTTTTATTATCTAGCCATTGATAAAATAAATCCCATATCTTACAATATTGTTTATCTTCTTGTTCTCTAATTTCAAACATCAGTCATATGAAGAATGATGATTAGTTTTCAAACCTAGATTCTAATATTCATAGAGAATTCCAAATATGGCCACTGGCTATTAGGAGTTGGGGGTCCCCTGTTCTGAACCATTAACTATGTTTAACAGATTGCAATAGCTATGAGGAAAACTGACATGATGGCTTCATTAAGCTATTTTAGTGGACAGCAAGCATAGCAAAGGAAGATTTAAGAAAGCTATGTCCTCAGCAGCAAGGAAGTTGATTCTGATTTTTCCAGTTAAAAAGCTTTGAAGCAGTAGTAACTAGCTGAGTTAACTGGTTCTGAGTTTGCATTTAGCCTGAATGTGGTTTGTTAAGTCTTGCTTGTTAATGAGCTGAGCTGAGCAGAGCAAAACAGAACAGAATAGAATAAGACTAAACTAGAATAGAATAGAATAAAGAGTAGAAATGGAATAGAATAGGAGTAGAAATGGAAAAAGAGAAGAGAAGAGAGGAGAGGAGAGGAGAGGAGAGGAGAAGAGAAGAGAAGAGAAGAGAAGAGAAGAGAAGAGAAGAGAAGAGAAGAGAAGAGAAGAGAAGAGAAGAGAAGAGAAGAGAAGGAATAATAGAAGAGAAGACAAGAGAAGAATACGTTTATTGGCCAAGTTTGATTAGATAATGTAGGGAAAGTGATGTATTTTTTCCTGCTTCATCTTCCTTTTGATATTGTCCTCTTTGGACTTCAGAAGAACTCATCTGTTGTTGTTTTTTTCTATACAACTCCAAGTTTTACTCGTTGAAACACTGATATTTTCTTCTCCAGGAGCTGAAGGAATTGGCATGCAAGTGTCGAAATCTGGTAGTTTTGCAATTAGGTAAGTGTATTATTTATTAATTTGGTTTGTTTATGCAGCTGCCCATCTCACATAGGCGACTCCAAAAGGCAGACAAAATTTTAAAATGCAAAATAATACAACACACTCACAGAAACAAGTAATTAAAAAACCCACTCTAGCCATGGTGCCGCCTGGTTTTCCAAAGGTAGGACACTCCCAATGAATGTGGCATGAGCCAGAAGTCTTCAAAGAAGTGATTTGCCCAAACTATCCCTTGCACAGCTGGGGAGTATTCGACAAAAAGTGGACCTTTCCACATGTGCTTTTCCTTGGAGGTCAACTTTGTCTTCCTCCTAAAAATTTACTTTTCTCCATCAAACTTCATCTCAACCCTGGAAAGACAGGATACTGTTACAGGGAAGATAATCCTTTCACTTTGTGGGAGATGGGTTTTAATATTTTTAATATTGTTTCTAGAGAAAACGGATGGAAACCAAATTCTGCTATCATTTGGCACAAGGCCACTACCAGGGATTAAGGAGGATTTAACCTAGAATTGTTCAACAGTAATAAAAACAACCAGATTTCTGCCACCATCAACTCATCAAGAGCTTGGTGGGATTTCCATTTATAGGAGGGGTTTTTTGCCTTATAACCAATGTTGCAAAATTTGCTGTTTTCCTAATGCTATTCTTAACCCATTCATGTGTTTTCACTTGCTGTCGTTTGACATGATGTGGATTCTCGTGTTAAGTCTGAATCTTCAAGTTTCCCTCTTCAAACTGCCTGTGACTGAACCCAGATCCTATCTCGACCCAGGATTTCTAGATGTTGACTTTGTCTTAGAGATCCTGACCACTGACCTGGGGATCCTGACCTTAACCAGGAATCCTCATTGACACAGGGGTCTTCATCTTTGGGCCGTTACAGATTGAGCGGTGACCCTGACCCAGATCCCTTGGGGATTCTATTCCTGTCTGCCAAGCTTCAGGGTCCTTTGGCTAGTGAATTGAGTTGAAAATGCCAGTATTGGCATCCAGTCTCTCTAGTTGCTCTTTGATAAGGTAGCAACTTGCATGAATGGACACCAAGAGCTACCCAAAGAAACACAGTTCCAAGAACTCCTCTGGAGCAATTCTGAAACAGCCCTTGGCTGATATTGGACTAATATTGTTTTTCTCAGATGTCACTAAACTTGAGAGCGTCCAGGCGGTGGTGAAAGAAGTGCAGAAGTGTGTTGGAGAAAGTGGATTGACCCTCCTTATCAACAATGCTGGCCTTCGAGCGGGCAGCGATCTGGACAGGGAAAATGCCAAGAATATGATGAGCGCGTATTCTGTTAATACTATTGGGCCCCTGCAAATGAGTCAGGTTTGTTTATTTATTGATTTATCTTTTTGGAATAGTTTTTGAGATTATTCACGATTTCACCTGGATGAGACTACTATCAGAGATAGGAGCCATAGTAGCACAGTGGTCTGAATGCAGTATTTCAGGCTAACTCTGTCAGCTGCTTGGAGTTCGATCCTGATCAGGTTACATTGTTGTCTTTGGTCATCACATGTTACACCTCTACTCCAGGAACTGCTGGAGAACAGATCCTGTTCCTGGACCTAACTGCAGCCCATTCTCTCTTTTCTTTCTTCTCGCAAAGGCCTGTCTGCCCCTGCTGAAGTTGGCAGCCCGGAGAAGTCCATGTCAAGGGCTGAGCGCCTGCAAAGCAGCCATTATCAATATCTCCAGCATCTTAAGCTCAATTGAACTTATGGATCATTGGGAGACAAATAAATCAGTTGCCTACCGCTGCAGTAAGGTAATGGAACCAATTTGGGGTTCAGGTAAACTTCCTGCTGGAGAGAGGGAGACCCTGAAATCTGAAAGGAATGGTATTTCTCAGGGTTGATTGTCCATATCCAAATATGCAAAATAACCATGCATTTGCTTATTACCTGCTAGTGAAATGCAGGAGAGATTGGGAACACAAAAGAAAAGGAAGGGTTTGTTCTACTCAGTTTTGCTGATGCAAGCCAGGTTTGAAACTATAGCAACGCTCAGGGTAGAAGTCTTCTCATGAAATTCCAGGGCACTTCTTTACATAAACTCTGCCCAAATTCAGATCTGATTCTTCTTCTGGAAGGTAATTCATCAGGACCTATATCTAGGGTCTGATGTAAAGACTGAAATTAAGAAGGAACTATCTTGAATAGGAGGGGGCGTGATGGCTCAGCAGCTAAAGATGTTGAGGTTGTCAACTGGAGAGCTGACAGTCCAGGTTCGAGACCCGAGCACTGAGTGATGGGGTGAGCTCCTGCCCACCTAGCAATCCAAAAGCATCCAAATGCGAGTAGATAAATAGATAGCACTTCGGTGGGAAGGTAACAGTGTTCCATGTGCCTTTAGTGTATAGCCATGCTGGCCACATGACTACAACAATTGTCTTCGAACAACGCTAGCTCCTCGGCTAAGAAATGAAGATGAGCACAGCCCCTAGAGTAGGACCCGACTGGACAAGGGAAACCTTTACCTCTTCATCTTGAATAGAGTGCATTTTATTTATTTCTTTATTTTACATACATGATTATCATTTTCATTCGTTGTACACAACTCAAAACACACATTTGTGAGAAAAGAAATAAAGTATTATGATCATAAGAATATTTGTAATCTTGGGGAAACAAAAGACACTTCCCAAAACAAATTTAGTACAGTTTCTGGGACAGGCTGGTAAAAATAGTATGACAAATATTTTCACCTGGATGAAACTGCTGTTAGAGACAGTAAAGGCAAAGATGATCCCAAACATAAACCTCTTAGATATGTTGGAGCATGCTAAAACCTTTGATAAAGATTGAAAATGCTTTATCTACCTCTATAGTTTTCCACACTGTAGATGGAAGGGTGCCCAAAGTCAATTATAACAGGATTAATGACTGGATCCAAAAAATGCAATAAAGGAAATAATGTTTATGTTTCTTTGTTAGCCAGAAATGTATGCATGTTTTTATCCTCCTATCCATTTTCTGAGAAATAACCAAAAGTGGATTTTGTTGCCACCTTAAATATTTCATTTCTGCTTCTTTGCAGTTCTTATTATCTCAAGTCATAAAGAAGCTGCCTAAAGAAAATTAGGATCAGGGGTGCTCCCACTTCTCTTAGGGTCTAATATTTTGAAATGTATGATTTATCATAATTTTTCTTCTATTCTCTCTTGAATGCATTCCCTGCTGATCCTTTTCTGTCCCCAATAGACTGCTCTAAATATGCTCACCAAATGCCAGTCACTTGATTATTCAGCTCATGGAATTCTGTGTGTAGCCATCCATCCCGGTCGGGTGAAAACATCTAAAGCAGAAGTAAGTGTTTGAACCTAACAAAAAGGACAACTCACTCATATATGCACACCCGTAAATATGGACGGTCTAACAATGAGCTGTGGTATTCTAGTTATTTGAGAGTTTAGCATTTTGTTTACTGTCTTAATAATTCATCCAATATGCAACTGCAAAGTTGCATAACCGTTAAGCAAATAGAGTGATAATCATGCATATTATTGTATCATTTCTCTGATAACCTTGGTTAAAGACCTCAGGCTATGCAAAAGTGTGATTCTTTTCCAGTTTGTGAGATCTTTCTTTGTGACAGGCGGATATATCTGTGGAAGAGAGCACGCAGGGCATTGTGACTGTGCTGTCCATGCTTTCTGAGGAGGACAACGGGACCCTCGTGGATTGGCTGGGCCGCCGAATTCCTTGGTGAATAATCATCTAATGCCACGGCTATAATAGATTAACAAGGGATAAATCCTCAATAAATCACTGAGCATCAATTTTTTGTCTTTGTTGTATGCTGTCTTTTTTCCATGTGACATTGGAAAGGAATCTGCCATTCTTTCAAATGCAAACCGGTCCTAATAGGAAACATTTCTATTCAGATCGGGGGCCTTAATTTATACAAACACACTCAATTTACAACAAACAAACATGTGGGTTTTTTTGTTTTTTGTTTTTACATTTCTTTCCCTCTTTCTTTCATTCTGGTCTTATCAGTGTCCACTGTCAAAAAAGCTGAAGCTTCTCCGTTGAATAGAGCAGGAGGATAGAGTCATAAAGATCTTTCAAAGCACAAACCGTAAGGTTCAAGGGTCCTATCCAGTATTTTGAATCATCTCCAGATGCAGATGAAAATGGAGGCCAAAATCCCTAAATTTCTGGAAGCTTTCTTGTTAGTGTCATGGACCAAAAATGCTATTTTGACTCAGAATTTGGCAATCACCATCATCACACTGTTCCTAAATGCGAGTGGTGTGTATGTCTGGAAAAAAAAAACCTGGACAGAATGAGATTTGCTAAATTATCCTTCTTCATCACATTCACAGTGATGTTGCCAATCAATCTGAATTCATGCTGAGAGTCAGTTTGCTCTCTTTTAACCTGATGGATTAGTCCATTTAGGCAGAAAGGGTTATAACCCTCAACCAAAAATATGAGAGGTTTGCCCTGCCCAAGGGCAATATTTTCAGCATTCGCCTGATACATGGAAATGGGTCTCTGCAGATACTGCTGCTTTATTTGCATATTAAGAGCCATACGCTAATCAAAATTGAAACAGAAGTCAAGGTTTTGCAAATTTATGCAAATATTGTAACCTTTACTGGGAAAGGTTGCTTGCTACAATCTTGTGCATTATCCTTGTTTAGAGATAGAACTTACGTTTTCTCCATGCAGAAGCATACAGGTAGTCCTCATCTTACAACAGTTCATTTAGTGACCATTCCAAGTTCCAAGTGCACTGAAAAAAAAGTGACTTACAACTATTTTTCACAGTTACCTTTGAACGATAGGATGTTAATTTGCAAAATTCAAGGAGGTGAGGGCATAAAACTCCACCTGTCTCCTGCAATGGTAGTTGACAAAAACTCTGTTCTTCCTTGCCAAGCATGAAGCAGATGTGAAGTCCGGTATGTTTTTGAGGCTCACCATGATACTTTTCCACACACCCTTCTGGTTTTTGATAGGAATAATGTAAAGCCAACATAAAATTTCCTGATCTCTGAAAAAAAACAACTCTCTTTGGATGATTTTCCATAATGGGAGTAATGAAATTCAGTCCCTTCAGTGCTAAAAAAAACCCAACCATTTATAGTGCTTTCAATATACCTGCCCTTTCTCTCCCTTTAAGAAGCTTTACACCTCAATCCAAAACTAAGAAGGAACTCATTCTCACAACAACAACCTGTAAAGTATTTAAAAATACATGCCTTGCAAATAAATAAGATTATGGGGAACATAACAGAAAAAAATTAATGCATAGAACATTTCCTGCAGAGACTCGGCTCTACATATGGTGACCTTGAAAATTATTAGGCCTTAGGGCAATTGCTTCTGCCAAAATATGTTTTATTTCAGGGTTTTCCTTTTGCAGGTACAATTTTCTGATAAAGATATTTGCTTTTCCTAGGTTGGATTTGCATAGCAGATACCACATGTTAAACAAAAACAGAGGGGAACAGAGGTCGTCTTTTCATTTTTTGGCAGCCAGCCAGTATTAATGCTTTGTTTAAACCCAAATTACAGGTAGTCTTTTGTTTAGCAAACCGCAACTGAAATTGGCAACTTGATCATTAAGCAAATGTGGCTAAATAAAAACCTTTACAGCTCAATCCAAAGCTAAGAAGGACATCATTCTCACAACAGCAGCCCTGTGAAGTATTTTGAAGGCATGGGTAGAAATCAAGTAACACAAGGTGGGTGTAGGGGAGGGGGTCCTCAAACTTGACAGCTTTAAGACTTGTGGACTTCAACTCCCAGAATTCTACAGCCAGCATAGTTTTCCTAATGCTATTCTTAACCCATTCATGTATTTTCACTTGCTGTCATTTGACTTGATGTGGACTCTCGTGTTAAGTCTGAATCTTCCAAGTTTCCCTCTTCAAACTGCCTGTGACTGAACCGAGATCCTATCTCTTGACCCAGGATTTCTAGATGTTGACTTTGTCTTAGAGATCCTGACCACTGACCTGGGGATCCTGACCTTAACCAGGAATCCTCATTGACACAGGGATCTTCATCTTTGGGCCCTTACAGATTGAGCGGTGACCCTGACCCAGATCCCTTGGGGATTCTATTCCTGTCTGCCAAGCTTCAGGGTCCTTTGGCTAGTGAATTGAGTTGAAAATGCCAATATTGGCATCCAGTCTCTCTAGTTGCTCTTTGATAAGGTAGCAACTTGCATGAATGGACACCAAGAGCTACCCAAAGAAACACAGTTCCAAGAACTCCTCTGGAGCAATTCTGAAACAGCCCTTGGCTTTATATTGGACTAATATTGTTTTTCTCAGATGTCACTAGAAACTTGAGAGCGTCCAGGCGGTGGTGAAAGAAGTGCAGAAGTGTGTTGGAGAAAGTGGATTGACCCTCCTTATCAACAATGCTGGCCTTTGAGCGGGCAGCGATCTGGACAGGTGTGGATAGAAATCAAATAAATAAATAAAACCAGTTCGTTCTCACAGGGAGGGACTACTCAGGGTACCGTCAGTCAAATTATGCCGACTGGTGACTCTCAGGGGGAGGGCCTTCTCTGTGAGGGCTCCAACCCTTTGGAATGAACTGTCCCTGGAGATAACGGAATATCCCTGATCTCCGTGCTTTCCGCCGTGCCCTCAAGACCCTGATGTTCCAACAGGCGGGGCTAAACATATGAACATGTGAATGATTTTTTTTTTAAATGTTATCTAATTCTGGGTTTTATTTAATTGGCCAAACTAAGTAATAATTTTAATTAACAATTTTATGATGTTTGTGTGTCTATATTTTTTTCTTGACTGTACACCGCCTTGAGTCCTACGGGAGAAAGGCGGTATAGAAATATAATAATAAATAAATAAATAAATAATAAATAAATAAATAAATAAATAAATAAATAAATAAATAAATAAATAAATAAATAACACAAGGTGGGTGTAGGGGCAGGGGTCCTCAAACTTGACCGCTTTAAGACTTGTGGACTTCAATTCAGTTGAGTTCAATTCAGTTGAGTTCAATTCAATTCAGTTGAGTTCAATTCAGTTGAGTTCAATTCAGTTGAGTTCAATTCAATTCAGTTGAGTTCAATTCAATTCAGTTGAGTTCAATTCAATTCAGTTGAGTTCAATTCAGTTGAGTTCAATTCAGTTGAGTTCAATTCAATTCAGTTGAGTTCAATTCAATTCAGTTGAGTTCAATTCAATTCAGTTGAGTTCAATTCAGTTCAGTTCAATTCAGTTGAAGTCCACAAGTCTTAAAAGAGGCCAAGTTTGAAGACCTCTGGTGTAGGAGTGGCCGATATCGCCCCCTGCTGGCCGCTGTCAGTTATAAAGCAACCAATATTGCCTTCTGCACTATTTAAACCGAAGTTTATAAGGAGATATCAAGTTAGGGTGGGCAACGTAAATCAGACCAGCACTTTCTATAATGGGGAGTGGGGAAAAAAAACGAAAGGAATCTCGAAGCATATTAGAAACAGTGGATTTCTCCGCTTTCAGCAATTCCAAAACTAGGGAGAATAAGAGGCAGCTCCAACCGCCGCCTTTGTTCTGCGTCGGCGCACGCGCAGAACGTTCCTCCCTCCCGGGTGGCCGGCAGAGCGCGCCGCTGGCGAGACGGGAGGCGTGCGCGCCGCCGCCGTCGGGAGCGCGCCAGACGCCAAGCAGGCTGTGGCGCCGCGGCCCTTCTTGGCTGCTGCTTCTTCTCGGTCCCCGGCTGAGCCGCGCGTCGGAGAAGGGGAGGAAGGGGCTCCGACGGACGCGAGGTGGGTCCGGGGAAGACGGGGAGGGGAGGGGGAGGGTTCTCTCGGCAGGTGGCCGTGTGAATGTGCGTGCCCGCGTGGGTGCGTGTTCTGTATGCGTGTTCGTGTCTTATGTCCCACCTCCCTCTGTAGTCTCCGTATGGCCAAGGGTGGGCTGGGTGGGTGCCTATAGATGTTTCCCTCTCTCTCGACTTTTGTGCCTACACGTGTCTTGGGCCATACGTGGGCGGGTGAGCACGTGTATAACCCAGGGGGTTTAACACAGGCGTGTCTGTGGGTGGATGCTGCGAGTTATATTGGATCAGGGATCCATCGGGCACCGAAGAAGGAGCTGCCTCTCTCTGAGCCAACACGTGCATGGGCTTCTTCCTTGTGTCCGATCACACTTGGCAAGAAAGTGTTCTATTCTATTCTATTCTATTCTATTCTATTCTATTCTATTCTATTCTATTCTATTCTATTCTATTCTATTCTATTCTATTCTATTCTATTCTATTCTACTCTACCCTACCCTACCCTACCCTACCCTACCCTATTCTAAGTCTGCACTACTATTAATCTTCTCATCGTTCCCACCACCCATCTCCTTCCACTTATGACTGTATGACTGTAACTTTCTTGCTTTTATCCTTACGATTTATATTGATATTGTTTCCTGATTGTTTATTTGTTTCCCTATGACTATCATTAAGTGTTATACCTTATGATTCTTGATGGTATCTTTTCTTTTATGTACACTGAGAGCATATGCACCAAGACAAATTCCTTGTGTGTCCAATCACACTTGGCCAATAAAGAATTCTATTCTATTCTATTCTATTCTATTCTATTCTATTCTATTCTATTCTATTCTATTCTATTCTATTCTATTCTATTCTATTCTATTCTATTCTATTCTATTCTATTCTACTCTACTCTACTCTACTCTACTCTACTCTACTCTACTCTACTCTACTCTATTCCATTTCTACCCTCTATTTTATTTCATTTCATTTCAATTCTATTTTATTCTACTCTACTCTTTTCTGTACTCTACTCTACTCTACTCTACTCTACCATATTCTATTCTATTCTATTCTATTCTATTCTATTCTATTCTATTCTATTCTATTCTATTCTATTCTATTCTATTCTACCCTACCCTACCTTACCCTACCCTACCCTACCCTACCCTACTCTACTCTATTCTATTCTATTCTATTCTATTCTATTCTATTCTATTCTATTCTATTCTATTCTATTCTACTCTATTCTACCCTACCTACCCTACCCTATTCTATTCTATTCTATTCTATTCTATTCTATTGTTAGGGTGCCCTTAATGCAAAGCACCCCAATGTGTGACAGGGGTCCTAAAGATTCACCCACCCAGTTTTGCAGGGATTGCCATCCAAGGCACCTGTCTGAATGAGCCAGATCCTGTTTTAAAGCACAGGGCAGCTCTAAGGCTTTGTGCCTGACCAGTTCAGTCTTGAAACGGTCTGAATTTCAGTCTGAAATAAAGATCTTGACTTATTCCAGCCAGGCTTCTAATTCCCAAAAGCTTTCTAATTGTTTTGGGTGTCGTGGGGATAGAAACCAGATGGATTCCCTCCCGGGAGCAAGTGGCTTTCTGCTCCTCTTTGTTACCTTCTTGGCTCTGGAATTCTGGGCCAGTCTCTCTCTAGGTTGGACCATGGAGTAGTTAGGGTAAGGGGCAGTGGCTTGGCTCTTGTTTGAGAGAACAGAGTTTAAAAAGCAGTGTGTTATGTGGAAGGGGTCTGTTTTGAGCCCCATGGTCATCATTAGCCGATGCATGGGTCCTTCCACGTTCCCCGTTTTGTTCGTGGCTACATGAAGCTCTGCTGGACAAAGGCCTTTGGCAGGTTGGCTTGAGATGTGATTAATGCAGTGCTGAGACTCAGCTCCACCCTTCTTGGGTTGTCTGTGGGTCCAAAAAGAGAGGGTGAGAAACTGAAATGGGACAGATCTATGCAGGCAGGATTATTAGCCTCTGTGCTAATTATCTCACTCACATAATACCCAGTGCATATGTGAATCATGAAAGGAAACGTTTGCAGTGCCTACAGGTAGTCCTTGGCTTACAACAGTTCATTTAGTGACCGGTTGAAGTTGCAATAGCACTGGAAAAAAAAGTGACATCACCCTTTTTCACACTTACGGCTGTTGCAGCATCCCTACGTGATTTACATTTGGATGCTTGGCAACTGACATTTATGATGGTTTCAGTGTCCTGGGGTCATGTGATCCCCTTTTGCGACCATCTCACAAGCAAAGTCAATAGGGAAACCAGATTCACTTAACAGCCGCGTTACTAATTTAAGAACCGCAGTGATTCACTTAACAAACGTGGCAAGAAATGTCGTAAAATGGGGCAAAACTCACTGAACAAATTTCTCACTTGGCTCAATTGTGATCAAAAGTTTAGGGCTATCTGTATTGCACATGAGCAGGATTAATATTTAAATGTATATAGAAAGAGGATCAAATTGAGAAGCTTCATCAAAATTGGATGTTGGATAACTACCTTTAGGTTAAATAGGAAACTAGCCAATCAAAGACTTTGGCCACCTAATGAGAAGGAAGGACTACTGGAGAAGAGCCTAATATTGGGAAAGATTGAGGGCAAAAGAAGAAGGGGACGACAGAGAACGAGGTGGCTGGATGGAGTTATTGAAGCCATTGGCGGGAGCTTAAATGGTCTCCGGCAGGAGTGAAATTCAGCAAATTCTAACAGGTTCTGGCGAACCAGTAGCGGAAATTTTGAGTAGTTCGGAGAACTGGAAAATACCATCTCTGCTGGCCCCAGAGTAGGGTGGGAATGGAGATTTTGCAATATCCTTTCCCCAGGAGTGGGGAGGGAATGGAGATTTTGCAATATCCTTCCGCCCCCTCCCCGAATGGGGATTTTGCGGTATCCTTTCCCTGCCCCGCCCACCAAGCCACAGAACCGGTAGTAAAAAAAAAAATTGAATTCCACCACTGGTCTCCGGGGGATGGTAGGGGACAGGAAGGCCTGTCCATGGGGTCACGATGGATCGGACACAACTTTGCAACTAACAACAACAAAGCAAATCCATCATGCGTTTTGTGAATGGTCCATTTTCCCCTCCCTTCTCTTGTAGACACGATGGATGAACCAAGATGCTGAAGAGCACTTTGCCCTGAGGGACTGGAGCGTGAAAGGAACACAAAATGAAAATGCTTCCCGGTGTCGGCGTATTTGGGACCGGGAGCTCGGCCCGTGTGCTGGTGCCTCTGCTGAGAGCAGAAGGCTTCTCCATTGAAGCTCTATGGGGGAAGACTGAAGAGGAAGCCAAACAGCTAGCTGAGGAAATGAACATTTCCTTCTACACAAGTCGAACAGATGATGTTTTGCTGCACCAGGATGTAGATCTGGTTTGCATCAACATTCCCCCACCGCTAACGCGACAAATTGCAGTGAAGGCTCTAGGTACGGTGTTTTTCCCAATAGCCAGTTTTGGGCATTGTATAAGATTTCAGTTTTCTCTTGGGTAGACGCCAACTTGGAAGACGGTCACAGTTGTTGAGTAATTAATAGCAGAAAATTGAACATTTCATCCTGGAACGAATTATATCAGAGAACTGGGAATCCTGTTGTTAAAAACTCCTCATGCCTGGTGAATTTTCAGTTGGTAAAGTAAAGGTCTGATGTTTTTTTTTTCTAACTATAAACTTGGAGGACTATTGTTACTCCAAAAAGAACAGGCCACATGAATCTCCCACAGGGGGAAAAAATGATCACACCACCACATGCCTTGCAAATGAATAGATTATGGGGAACGTACATACAGAAAAAAATTAATGCATAGAACATTTCCTTCAGAGGCTCAGCTCTGCATATGGTGAGCTTGAAAATTATTAGGCCTTAGGGCAATTGCTTCTGCCAAAATATGTTTTATTTCAGGGTTTTCCTTTTGCAGGTACAATTTTCTGATAAAGATATTTGCTTTTCCTAGGTTGGATTTGCATAGCAGATGCCACATATTTAAAAAAAAAAAAAAACCCTTGGGAACAGAGGTCGTCTTTTCATTTTTGACAGCCAGCCAGTATTAATGCTTTGTTTAAACCCAAATCACAGGTAGTCTTCGTTTAGCTACCACAACTGAAATTGGCAACTTGATCATTAAGCAAAGAGTGGCTAAATAAAACCGTTGGCTGTGCTTACAATCTTAACTTCAGTTTTACAGACCTGCCAAAAGTTGTAAATGTGAATCTTGGTTGCAAAGTTACTTTTTCATCACCGTTATAACTGCAACAAATGCTACAAAAGGGCTGCCTGTATTTCTGCATGGATTTATTTTGATTTATGCAAGATGAAACTTTTCTGTGTTTCTGTAACAATATTGTTGCATGGTCTTTTCCTAAGCAACATAGCAAAAAAAAATAAATAAATATGTTGATTGTTAAAAGAGCATACAGGATGATTTGCTTGCCTGTGTGCATACAGGCCAAGTTATATATTTCAGGAGCATTATAAGCTGTTTTTTAATTCTTGGCTTGACTCGGTGTTCGCTTTCTTCCTCTTGCAATTCTCTGAATGCAGGCTTGTACTCCTACTCAAGATTAATTCAGCATTCCACCCTTGCTGCGTCTGGCAATATTTTCTGCCCAATGCCTGGGAGAACAGCCAGGTCTTCAAAGTCTTTCAGACTGTCTCTGGGTTGCCTAAATAATGCATCTCGGTAGCTGTTTCACAGGGTATTTTTCAGCCACCTCATCCCTGCAAATTGCAACCATTATTGTGGCTGTTGGTCTATCCAGCACTATAAGCAGGGAGATTACTTAATCATTTATATTCCTCTTAAATAAAACTGACATAATGTCCCAGGCCTTTGGAACAAAAATGCTTTTTTTTTTTTTGCAGAAATTAAAAAGCAGTGGCATTTTCTGTATATGACTGAATTAACTTTACATGTTCTGAGAAGTTCTAAGGGATAAAGTTATGAATAAACCAGCATGTTTCTGTAGCTTTGCTGTGCACTGGAAATCTACAAAGACTACAACAACATTTTTAACCCTTCAATGATAGAATAAACAACTTCAGATGTCCCGAAAAAATGAATTCTTAACCACTGCATTTCTTGTTATCAGTCCTTCTCGCTGCTATAACATGTATTACAAAAACAAGCAGACAAGTTCATTTTTCATGGATGAATTGCTAAAAATAACTAACATTACTTCCTGCTGAATCAACACAACCAGTTTAGGAGCCTCTGAAGTACTAAAAAGATGTCAGGAGGAATATATAGAAAAAAATATAAATGAAATGTGAGCACCTGTTACGGTGCGTCTTATCCTCCAATCTAATGGGAAACATGAGAAATAGTATAGAGGCCTGATCATCCTTGCAGGCAGCAAAAGAAAAAAAGAAAAAAAAAAAAGACCATAGCAGAATGTAAAATAAAAGCAAAGTAATTGGGAACTGGGTAGTTGCAACCGCTCTGCTTTCGAAGGCTTTGCTTTTCTCATTGTTTGGTTGTGGATTAAAAAATCTCCGGATTAAACTGCTGTCCTTTCTTTGCAGGAATTGGAAAGAATGTAATCTGTGAGAAAGCCGCTACCTCTCTCGATGCTTTTAGGATGGTCACAGCTGCTAGGTATTACCCCAAACTCATGAGCATTGTGGGCAACGCTCTGCGTTTTCTACCCGCGTTTGTCAGAATGAAGCAGTTACTCGACGAACACTATGTCGGCAGCATCCTGGTCTGTGACGTGCGAGTGTATTGGGGAAGCCTCCTCAGCCAGAAGTACAACTGGATTTGCGATGAGTTAATGGGCGGGGGCGGCCTGCACACGATGGGCACTTACATCATAGACTTGCTGACCCATCTCACGAACCAAAAGGCCGAGAAGGTCCACGGGCTGCTGAAAACGTTCGTCAAGCAGAACTCGGCCATCAGCGGCATCCGCCACGTCACCAGCGATGACTTCTGCTTCTTCCAGATGCTGATGACAGGAGGCATCTGTAGCACAGTGACGCTGAATTTCAACATGCCCGGGTCTTTCGTTCACGAGGTCATGATCGTAGGCTCCGCGGGACGTCTTATTGCTCGCGGGATGGACTTATACGGCCAGAAGAACGCAGCTCCCCAGGAAGAGCTGTTATTTAAGGACTCCCTGACTATCCACGCCGAGCTTTCCGAGAAAGAATTCGAAGACATCCCTCTTCTGTACCTCAAAGGGATGGTCTACCTGGTGCAAGCTCTCCGCCTTTCCTTCCAGGATCAGGAAGACCAACGGACCTGGGATCCCAAACCGGTAGCAGTGGCAGCTTCCTTTGAGGACGGTCTCTATATGCAAAGTGTCATAGATGCCATTAAAAAGTCCAGCAGGTCTGGGGAGTGGGAAACGGTGGAGGAGATGATTGAGGAGCCTGATACCAACCAGAACCTCTGTGAGGCGCTGCAGAGAAATAACTTATAACGCAGATATTCCTGCAAAGCGGAACAATTGGAAGCAGAAAGGGCGGGTGGGTGGATGGAATGGAAGCAGGGAAAAAGAGGAAGGGTATATGTGTGTAAAAGGGGTAGCCTTTGGTTTTTAATCTGGGAGAATTTTAAACGTGGCAGATGTACGTGTCTTTGGTTACTTAAATTTAATAACTCGTGTATCGTTAGGAAGACTTGAATTGCCAGTTGCACTCAGCGGACAAGAACTCTGCTCCCTGTGCCCTCCCCCCGCCCCAAAGCAAGAGCTTTTGGGGTGCAGAGCTCTCTTCCGCGCCCAGCTCACGTATTAATGCTAAGTTGAACATCATTGGCATGTTGTGCTAGAGAATGCCGATGGTTGATTTTAAAATAGGAATCGGGGTTATTTTTTTTTTACAGCTCTTTGAGGTGGGGAAACAGCTTCCCCGAAGGAATACAAGGAGGCGAATCTTTAGAGCTTGTTCTTTAAGAGGATTAGAAGGGACAGATCCAGGTATCTCTTTGTAGAGACGCAAGACTTTGCTACAATTCAGGGATAAGCCGGTAAAAATCATCATGTTCATTCCTTCCTATATGTAAGGATTGGGTATAGGGGGTGAAGGCAGAGAGGATTTAAAATTAAGTTCCTTCCCTTGGAAAAAAAACACACACGCACATCAAAAAAAAAAACCCTGCTTTTTGCACAAACAGGCTGAACTTGGAAGGGACCGTCTCTTGTCTAATGTGCATCTTTTTCTTGAACGCTCTTGCTTTATTTTATCTGACAAAACACCCGATGGGGATGCGGTTGCCTGTTTGTGCATCTCGGTGTTTCTTACCCTTGATTGGCATGAGGGTTGCCCAAGATTGCCCTTTTCTTTCCATCCAATATCCTCGCCTGCCTTTTTTTCCATGCCCACCGATGCCGATTGCTTGGCAGTGCAAAAACCACGTCCCGTAGCCAGCCTTTGTTGGTGAGAATTTTCGGCTGTTTAAACGAAGGAAGCATTAAAACTGTCCGAAGGAAGGGAAGCTGAGCTTGGAAAACACATCCGAGTTACTTTTAACTGTAATCTGGTAGGGCTTGGCATTTGTTGGAGACAATCCAAGATAAACAGCAGTTTAGTGAATTGAAGCAAACTCTGGTTCCATTGCCTTTCTCTCCCCCATTTTTATCTCTGGAGGATCTCTGGAGGAGATTTTATTACCAGAACTCGAAGAAAAACAACCCCTAACTTTTTAATGAAACGTCGTTTACTTGAATGTTATTTTATTTTTCTTACGTTGTTTCCCTACTGGGTTTTAATCCTGTAAATTAAGATAAAGCATTAACAAGCCTGCCTCCGTTGTGTTCTTTTAAATGATAGCCTATAATGGAAACTAAGAACAGATACAATCAAGTACCGGATCAGCTGCTCTGCTCCCCCGAGGGAAAAAAAATCTTAATTATTTTCTTCTCTTTTGTGACTTTGAAGCTATTTTTAGGTACCACGGCTCTATCTTATAATTAGCATTTCAGTTAACTAAGGAGGTTCAGGATGTGTACAGCTCCTATAGTAAAGAAAAGGCAAGATCATGAATGGAGAATTTTCCCCCCTAATTTCTCTTCCCAGTACAGGTAGTCCTCGACTTACGACGATTCATTTAGTGACCATTCAAAGTTAATAACGGCACTGAAAAAAGTGACTGTTTTTCACACAACCACCGTAGCATCTCCATGGTCGCATGATCCAAATTCAGACCCGTGGCAACTGACTCATATTTATGACGGTTGCAGTGTCCCAGGGACACGGGATCCCCTTCGGCATCCCCTGACAAGCAACATCAATGGGGAAGCCAGATCAACTTAACCAACCTGGGACTAACATAAACAATTGCAGAGATTCGCTTAGCAAGTGTGGCAAGAAAGTTCGTAAAATTGGGGCAAAATTCACTTAACAACTGTCTCACTGTCTTAGCAGCAGGAATTTTGGGCTCAAATTGTCCAAAGTCAAGGACTACCCTGTACATGCTTTGGCAAGGACTGTTGTGTTTAAAGCTTCACAAAGGCTGGCATGATCGAAATTTGTGCTGAGATTTTGGGATAGGACACCAATACCTCGGATACAAAATGGTGCTTAATTATCATCCCACTTATGGTGTTTTTTGGGTTTTATGTTTCTCCCATCATGCTGCTATTTAGGATAAAGGTTCCCCTCATACATATGTGCTAGTCGTTCCTGAGGCAGTGCTCATCTCCGTTTCAAAGCCAAAGAGCCAGCGCTGTCCGAAGACGTCTCCGTGGTCATGTGGCCGACATGACTAAATGCCAAAGGCGCACAGAACGCTGTTACCTTCCCACCAAAGGTGGTCCCTATTTTTCTACTTGTATTTTTTATGTGCTTTTGAACTGCTAGGTTGGCAGAAGCTGGGATGAGTAACGGGAGCTCACCCCGTTACGCGGTGCTAGGGATTCGAACTGCTGAACTGCCGACCTTTTGATCGACAAGCTCAGCGTCTTAGCCACTGAGCCACTGCATCCCTAGCCCTATAATAGCACTATCTGCTATTATAAATGCATAAAAATTAAGGTTGTGTCATCTGGGAAGAAGCAGATGCAAATGACTTACTATCTTTGCTCGGACCAACTACCTCAGAAAGATCGATATGGGAATAAAATGTGGGAGAAACCCGTGTACATCTTGGTCATTGTTAATTACTCAGAAATGTCAAGGAGGATCTTGAGATGAATGGACTATACTTCTCTGTCTTTTCTAACACTCCTTTAGACACTGGCTTACAGTATTTAGACAGGAGCAATTCGAGTCCTGTTCGCTTCCATTTTTTCCTCTATTTTACAGCAAGGAACAAGACAAATATTTTTGACACCTGACTATAATGAACAAAACTTAAAAGAATTACACTCGTATGGCCTTCAAGGACTATCTTCCCGTTTCTGGGAGAAAAAAGCACTGTTGATCTCTTGAAGGAAGAGCTTGGCCTCCTATCAGATAGGATTATTTGTTCTGCGGTGACAATGGTGGGACTAGGTGAGCTGCACAGACGCTGAGCATCTTATCGATGTCCACTTGAGTAGACTTATCCACCTCTGTTTTCACCACAGCTCCTGAAGTGGCATTCAGTAGACTCCTCAGTTCCTTGCCTTTCTCTTCTGCAACTGCAACAGAAAACAAGAGGATCAGTATGGAGTAATTTCTGAGCTAGGTAGCCATGATAGCAAGGTAAAGGTTTCCCTCGCACATGTGCTAGTCGTTCCCGACTCTAGGGGGCGGTGCTCATCTCCGTTTCAAAGCCGAAGAGCCAGCGCTGTCCGAAGATGTCTCCGTGGTCATGTGGCCGGCATGACTAAACGCCAAAGGCGCACGGAACGCTGTTACCTTCCCATCAAAGGTGGTCCCTATTTTTCTACTTGCATTTTTTACCTGCTTTCGAACTGCTAAGTTGGCAGAAGCTGGGACAAGTACGGGGAGCTCACCCCCTTTACGTGGCACTAGGGATTCGAACCGCTGAACTGCCGATCTTTCGATCGACAAGCTCAGCATCTTAGCTCCTGAGCCACGGCATCCCTTTCATGATAGCAAACAAAATGGCTTTTTGAGTTCCGTAGCACAGATATTTCAAAACACATCATAACTTCAGACTTTTTGAAAAAGGAAGGACATAGACTTCACATCAAGAATAGGTTTAGCCAATCACCAAGAGCACCAAATTATTTTTTCAATTCCCAGCCCTCTTTGTTTCCATGTTGTTACCTATCGATGGAGTTGTTCTCAGTTCTATGGCGCCCATCTTGTTTTCTTGTGTAGAAGGAGCCTCCATTGGGGGCAGATCATATTCCTTATCCGATGGCCTATTCATCTCTGGGTTGTCGTAGTTAATGTATTGGTATAAAGGACGCAAACGCTGGGACTTTTCTAGAAGCAATGAGACAGTGTGAATGTTGTAGAGCAGATAACTTCTGAAGTATAATGATACTGAATACAGCTACAGTACTCCTTAAACATGACAAAGGCAACCCAATTTGGTGTAGTGGTGAAGGCTTCAGGCTAGAAATTCTGAGATTGTGAGGTGATTGATAGATGAGAGAGAGAGAGAGAGAGAGAGAGAGAGAGAGAGAGATGACGTTAAGGTGGAAACTGAGGTAGGTATTTTCCCTGAATCTTTATCTGACCTATTTAGGTACACACCTTGCAAACCTGTCCAACTGGTAAACCATAAACACCTTCAAAAATTCTGTGTACGATTTCTAATGAAAAATTGATTGATTGATTAATTCATTCATTCATTCATACCTCCAAACATCCATTCATTCTATATGGCACCCCGTTTCCTTAGTTTTTGAGGCGTCACACCCTGCATAAGGAACAAACACCTTAGAACTGGAATTTCCATTCTCCCATGATGGAACATGTTCGAGAAAAATGTTCTTGGTTATCCAAAGAAGCAGTAACACTGTTCTTTCTTTTTCATGTCTGCTTATACATTTCTTGAAGAATATCACGTACATTGTGGTATGCTGGTCATGGGGCTGAATGCAAGGTGTAAGTAGCATTTGCTACTTACTGTCTTTGTTCTCTATATCTATCTAATCTAAATAGATAGATAGACGGACGGACGGACGGAAGGAAGGAAGGAAGGAAGGAAGGATGGATGGATATATGATAGCTGGATAGATAGATAGATAGATAGATGGATGGATGGATGGATGGATGGATGGATATATGATAGCTGGATAGATAGATAGATAGATAGATAGATAGATAGATAGATAGATAGATAGAAAGAAAGAAAGCTGGATAGCTTTCTGTCTGTCTATCTATCTATCTATCTATCTATCTAGATTAGATTAGATAGATATAGAGAGACAATCCAGCTATCATATTTCCATCCATCCATCCTTCCATCTATCTATCTATCTATCTATCTATCCAGCTATCATATATCCATCTATCCTTCCATCCATCTATCTATCTATCTATCTATCTATCTATCTATCTATCTATCTATCTATCCAGCTATCATATATCCATCCATCCTTCCATCCATCTATCTATCTATCTATCTATCTATCTATCTATCTATCCAGCTATCATATATCCATCCATCCTTCCATCTATCTATCTATCTATCTATCTATCTATCTATCTATCTATCTATCTATCTATTTATCATCTATGTCTATCTGTTTCTAAACAGAGAGAGAGAGAAAAAGATGTATCTGTACCTAATACAAACAGAGTTAATTTTGGAGAAGGAGTTCCTTATTTACAAATGGAAAAGGAATTACATTCATAGTAACTATTTTAATCAGTAGCTATGTAATATTTATTGATTTAATCTCATTTATGTTTTTTTCTCCTGTCCTGGTCTTTCTGCTGTAGGACTCCTGGCAGAGCAACAATTCGTCAACAGCTAATAGGGCTCAATTAAGAGGCATGCATCCATAATCTAAACTGATGCGATCTCCTCATTTTCAGACCCTTGGAATGCAGTACTTGCATCAGAAAGTAATACAATGAAATACGGAACATCTCTCAAATTCATGCTCCGATGCCCTTCTGTTCACTCACTCTCTGTAGTTGCAGATTCTGGAGGCAGAGAACTCCCTGGGGTGGCGGGTGGGACGGGGGTGGTCTCTTGAGTTGACTTCCTTTTCTTGGATTTCTTGGGCTGCTTCAGCACAAGAGGAGCTTCAGCTTTGGAGCTTTCAGCCTCCTCTGTCCTTGGAGGCAACTTCTTGAAGTCTGCATGCTGAAAAGTGAGCATGTCAGAATCAGTTCTGTAGGGCAGAAAGAAGACAGGAGAGGAGCACAAGGGAAGGTCCGGTCCGTCTCCCTTGACCCCGATCCCATCTTGGAAACCCACATAGCTAGGCCATGATTGTTTGTTTGAATTGTTGATCTCCTCTATGCCTTCTTCTTGCAAGCATCCTTCCAGAGGGCAGAAGGAACAGTCAGTTAAAATGAAGTCCTGCTCCAAGAAACAGGATCACCACCTTGGCCCGTGGTGAGTTAAGTGATGCCATGTCCTCCCTCTCGCAGTGCCTAGAGGCTGTTAGGGGCTGGATAGGGAGCCCCTAAAACAGGGGTCAGCAACCTGCGGCTCTGGAGCCGCATCTGGCTCCCTGTCACTCAAAATATGTGTCACAACCGCCAACGTGCAACACCCACCAGCACACAATTTATTGAGCTTTTCAACTCTCAGTAGGCCAACCATGGATAAATCAAAGAAAAAATAATAATAAAAAAAGAAGAAGAAGAAGGGAGGGAAGGGAAAGAGAGGAGAAGGAGAAGAAGGATTGTTGTAAAATAAGGGAGATGGAATGGTAGAATAGCAACCCCGAGTATACTCAAATTTTTTAGGATGAAGAATGAACTAATATGAAAGTTAAAAGAGAATATGTATGATTAACAAGGGAGAAGAGACTGTACATTTAAGACATGTTTATGAGAAATAAAAATAAATAAAAAAGTTCCCCCCCCCCCAAAAAAAAGTTCCTATCGCAGAATAATCTCCTTTTGAGTTCCAAGGCCCAGATTTCTCATAACTTACTTGGTCATCCTTGCCTTGAACCCATAATTCGTCAGCCAAGCTTGCAAAACTGAAGCAGACTTCAGATTCTTGAGTTCAGGAAAGAAGTCTTGGTGTTGCTGGATTTCTTCCTCGTACAGCTTGGCATGCAGGTTAATGCCCTTGCCATCTTCGTGCCACTGGAAAGAGGAAACATCACCATTGATTGTGGGGGGAGGGGCAATGTAGAAGAGGAGAGGAAAGAGAGAAATCCGAACCTAATTTTCTGAGGAAGAATATGAAAGATTATTGGGGCGGAGCAAATTAATTTTGTAGGGCCTGGGGCACATTCAGAATTATCATTATATAACTTGGGTTTACTTACAAAATACAGATAAGTCCTTGACTTATCACAGTCAGAGGTGGGTTTCAGGAGGTTCTGACCAGGGGTGGGTTCTACTTAACCTTTACTATTGGATTGTAACAGGATGACACGTGTGTGCTTGCTTTGCTCGCATGTGTGCCCTGCTTCTGCGCACGCACAGAAGCTTCTGGGCATGTGCAGATTACCGATGACAACATCCAGGGCGGTGGCGGGGCCTCCCACCAGTTTTACTACCAGTTCTTGCGAACCGGTCCGAACCAGGGGCAACCCACCACTGGTTCCAACCAGTTCTGGAGAACCGATAGTGGAAATTTTGAGTAATTCGGAGAACTGATAAATACCACCTCTAACTGGCCCCACCCCCATCTATTCTCTGCCTCCCGAGTCCCAGCTGATCAGGAGGAAATGGGGATTTTGCAATAACCTTCCCCTGGAGCGGGGAGGAAATGGGGATTTTGCAATAACCTTCCCCTGGAGCGGGGAGGAAGTGGGGATTTTGCAGTAACCTTCCCCTGGAGTGGGGAGGGAATGGGGATTTTGCAGTAACCTTCCCTTGGAGTGGGGAGGAAATGGGGATTTTGCAATAACCTTCCCCTGGAGTGGGGAGGGAATGGGGATTTTGCAGTAACCTTCCCTTGGAGTGGGGAGGAAATGGGGATTTTGCAATAACCTTCCCCTGGAGTGGGGAGGGAATGGGGATTTTGCAGTAACCTTCCCCTGGAGCGGGGAGGAAATGGGGATTTTGCAGTATCCTTCCCCTGCCATGCCCACCAAACCACGCCCACCAAGCTATGCCATGCCTACCAAGCCACACCCACAGAATCGGCGGTAAAAAATTTTGAAACCCACCACTGATCACCGTTCATTTATTGACTGTGGAAAGTTACAATGGCACCAGAACAAAAAATCATTTATGACTGTTTTTCACTGTTGTGAAGGAAGGACTTATCTGTATATGATGCTAGAAGTTGGATCTTTTACTAGCACCATGCCAGATTGCTGTTTCTTTCTTATTAAAAGTGCTTTTTAAAAAAGGATACAGTAAGGAATCTGTGAGCGTCAAGGAAAGTGTACGAGATGTATACCCAGTGGAGGGATTCAGCCGGTTCGCACCACTTTGGCCGAACCGGTTGTTAAATTTCTGGCTGGCCCCTTCCCTCCCTGCCCCTTCCAGAAGTCCTCCCGTGCCCTGTTTTGGCTCCCAGGTAAGTGCAAGGAGGCCTACTAGGCCCAAAATGGGGCGGAGGGAGGTGCCCCCCCGCAACCATTTTTGCTCCCAGGGGAGTGCAAGAGGCGGAGTGATGCCTGTCACACCTGGCCACGCCCACCATGGCCACGCCCACCCAGCTGGTCATTAGGGCAGAGAACCAATTGTTAAATTATTTGAATCCTGCCACTGTGTATACCTGATCTTGGGACAAGAGACATATTTTGGCGAAAAACAGTCCGTAACCTTCCGAAGTTGCAATCAGTATTTCTAGTATTGATCGGCATATTCCTCTCTCCTGCTCATTCCTGCATCAAATTATCCATTCGTTCCACCTTTTTAACATATGGGTGTTGCCCGTGTTTATAAGTCATGCACTCTTCCGTTTTCCTTTCCTGTATTACTCATGGTTTACCTCCAGTGACTTGATGGTGGGGTTTTCCAAGGCTGCAGCCAGCTGGAACAGAAAATGTGGGATGTTGGTCTTTCCTCCCAGCTTCTTCTCATTGGGACTTCTGGCACAGGTTGCCATCACCTGCCAGGTGGGAGAAGAAGAAGGAAAAAAAAGCAGATACTGGCTGCCGTACGTGTGTATTTTGCTGGGCAAATAAAATAGCAGATTTTTAGTTTATTTACAGTTAGAAATAGTGGTACTTCCTGCTGTCAGGGCACCACTGTTTGAATTGTGGAGAGAAATAGAAAGTTAGAGGGACTGGATTGGTGCAACACGTAAGAAGGTCATGATTTTTCAGAATTGTACACGGGAAAAAACAATTGGAAAGCAGGGTTTTTGGACCCCAATTGGTTACTAAACCGTTTGTGTCTATGGAGATTCTCAATCATCCAAGGCATGGTTGTCGCAAAGATCCTTTTGAAAAGGCAACTGGACTTTCTTGGGGATTTTTTTTTCCTTTGAAGACGTTTCGCTTCTCATCCAAGAAGCTTCTTCAGTTCTGAGCTGAAGAACTGAAGAAGCTTCTTGGATGAGAAGCAAAATTGTTAGACACCCTTGTTACCTCTAGGTTGGACTACTGTAACACCCTCTACATGGGGCTGCCCTTGGGATGTGTCCGGAGGCTTCAGCTACTCCAAAATGCAGCCGCGCGGGTAGTTACGGGGGCGTCTAGATACTCCCGTGTAACACCTCTCCCGCGTGAGCTGCACTGGCTACCGGTGGCACTCCGGATACGTTTCAAGGTGCTGGTGCTCACCTATAAAGCCCTTCATGGCTTAGGCCCAGGGTACTTGCAGGACCATCTCCAGCCGTTCTCCCATCGTCCTGTGCGCTCTCACAGAGTCGGCCTCCTCAGGGTGCCGTCGGCCAAACAATGTCGGCTGACGACCCCCAGGGGGAGGGCGTTCTCTGTGGGAGCCCCGACCCTCTGGAATGGATTGCCCACTGAGCTCAGGACAGCCCCCGACCTTCTTTCCTTCCGTCGCGAGCTGAAGACATGGCTCTTCCGCCAATTAAACTGATCCGTTTGGGGGTACACTGGTATAATTTTAAATCATTTTTAATTTGGTATTGTATTGTGATTTGTATTGAAGTTGTCATTTTGTAAGCCGCCTTGAGTCCCTAGGGAGAAAGGCGGCATATAAATCGCAATAAATAAATAAATAAATAAATAAATAAATAAATAAATAAATAAATAAATAAATAAAATGTTTTCAGACAAAAACCAAGAAAGTCAAGTTGCCTTTTGGAAAAAGCAAGCAATGGCGCAGCAGGCAATGGGTTGCTACGGCAGCGGCTTTTTCGGCGACCTCCAGTAGTTTTCTTTTTTGATGCAACGGCGAGAAGCCTTCCAGCTGCCGCCTCTATGAGAGCTGCTTCCTAGCAGTCGGGCGGGCGGGCGGGCGGCGCAAGTGAGCAGCGACTGGGCTACCGGTTCAGGGGCGTGGCTAGCCAGCAGTTGCTAACAGTTCGGTGAACCAGGCCAAATTACCACTACCTGTTTGCCCGAACCTGTGCGAACTGATAGAAACCCACCACTGCTCCATTCCCATGGAAGCTCTGGGTAAAAATTCTAGTTATTATAGCAATAACTCTAGCAAGCGATGTCAACTGAATTATAGAACAAAAAGCAGATATTTCTGATGTACCAAGGACAGATAGCTTTTTGGGTGTCCTTCTGTGTCTTTCTCAGTGACTAATAGCTGTTCCTTCTGTAACTCCGGCTGCTCCTGCTAACTATTTTATTAAGCTTCTAAAGTTATATTATTTACCACTGGTTCATGAATTATGGGGATTTTCATAAATCCTGAAACCCGAATGAGGATTTATTTTAAAAAGGTAAGGAGGTTCCGTTTCCCATTTTCATTGGTGTACACCTGGAAGCTATGAGCATCCAAGCATCCATCTGTTGTTATCGTTCAAATTGAGGACCAACTCAGGGATGTTGGCGATTCAAAAACAGATAAATAAATGTTCTCACCACAACCGTCTGTGACAGTTTGTCTAAACTAAAACGTCGGTGGGTTTCCACTGCTCTGTCCAGTAGTGATTGGTTAGTAAGCCTTGAGGATATTAGCTTGACTTCTTTAGGACCAGTTGCTAAGCTACCAGGCTCATAGCATTCTGCTGCCACTCCATCAATGGTTGGGAATCTAGATCCTTTCTTCGATGCAGCTCCAGAAATGTTTGCTAAGTTCTCCATCAATTAGCCTCTTGGGAGTAGTGACTAAATTGCTTAATACGTTAGCTACAGAATACGTGGCTGCCCTTCTGTCTTTTGCCAAGCCATTGCAATTCTGCAAGATCAACAGGTGTGGAAGGACATTGAACGTTGGATGAATAATAAATTAATTTTTCATTAGAGGTCATAAGTAGGATGTTTTCAGTGGACCTTTTTCTTATTTACCTAAACCTCTGCCCAATGCTTCCGAAGAAGGCATTAACGCTAGGAAAGGTGGGAAGGAAGAGGAGGAAGAGGATAAACAGCAGCCAGGGGAATTGACTCAGGCATGGTAGCAATGTCTACACTGTTGGAAGATCAGAAAGACCAAGTTAGACTTCATGGAGGAAATCTATGTGGTCACTAATAGTCATCAACAAGAAGTACAAATTGATGGAACATAATATTTTAGCAAACTAATGAGCACCAAAATGAAGACAGAGATGATAGAAGATGATTAGATAGATAGATAGATAGATAGATAGATAGATAGATAGATAGATAGATAGATGGATGATAGGGGAGAGAGAGAAAGGAAGGAAGGAAAGAAAGAGAGAAGGAAGGGAAGGAAGGAAGAAAGAAAGAGGAAGAGAGGAAGGGAAGAGAAAGAAAGAGAAAGATAGATGGGAGAGAGAGGAAGGAAGGAAGGAAAGAGAAAGAGAGAAAGGAAGGAAGAAAAGAAAGAAGAGAGAAAAAAAGAAAGAAAGAGAAGGAAGGAAGGAAGAGAGGAAGGGAAGGAAGGAAAGAGAAAGAAAAAGAAAGAGAGAAGGATAGATAGATAGGAGAGGGAGAGAGAGAAAGGAAGGAAAGAAAGGAAGGAAGGAGAAAAAGAAAGAAAGAAAGATAGATAGATGATAGATAGATAGATAGATAGAAGAGGGAGAGAGAGAGAAAGGAAGGAAAGAAAGAAAGAGAGAGAAAAAGAAAGGGAGAAAGAAAGAAAGGAAGGAAGGAAGAAAGGAAAGAAAGAAAGAGAAAGGGAGAAAGAAAGAGAAAGGAAGGAAGGAAGGAAAGAAAGAAAGAAAGAAAGAAAGAAAGAAAAAGAAAGAAAGAAAGAAAGAAAGAAAGAAAGAAAGAAAGAAAGAAAGAAAGAAAGAAAATAAAAACGGTGACTGAGATGTAGGGAAAGGAAGGCCAGCATACTTCAAAAGGCTCCATTGGGAACCGTTCAAACTAAGCCAGCCCTGAAAGGACAACTACAATTCCCAGCAGCCTCCGCGAAGCACTGTTGCTAAGAGACCGGAGGCGGGGAGTCCAACTGTCTGCAGCCGGATTTTTCTCGGCATCGCAGCGCAGGAAGCGCCGCGCGGCTCCGCTGGGGGGGGGACCGTCCGCCTCCAGATGTGAGTGGGGAGGGGGGGCTTGATGGGGACGCGGGAGGGCGCCGGGGGGGGGGCTTCTCCTGGAAGAGGGAGGGGGGGCTGTTGCTGGCATGCACCCAAAGTGTGTGGGGGGGGCCGGTTCGCGTCCATGGGGGGAAAATGGGGGTCCTTCGGGGTGGGGGGGGAGCTGGAAGGGGGATTCCCTGGGCTTGGAAGGGTGGAAGGTGGCAATTGAGGGAGGGGGGGGGTTCGGTTGCTCGCGACACGTGGGTTTTGCATTTCCCCTCCCCTGGAACTGCAATCGAGATGCCTGGCTTTGCAATGTCTTATTCACAACAACCCCGCGAGGTAGGACTGCAAACAGGACTGGTGGTCCCAGGACCCTCCAGCCACCTGGGTTGGGGTGGTGGTGGTGGTGATGGGGAAAACCTGAATCCGGACTGAGCTCCTGCACTTTTTTTTTTTTTTTAATTGGATTTATATGCCGCCCTTCTTTGGAGACTCAGGGCGGCTTACACTGTGCTCAGCAATCGCCTTCATCCTTTTGTATATTTATACAAAGTCAGTTTATTGCCCCACAAACTGGGTCCTCAATTTACCTACCTTAGAAAGGATGGAAGGCTGAGTCAACCTTGAGCCTTGGCGAGATTCCAACCCTGCAGTAATTGCAGGCAGCTGGTCTTAATAACCAGCTTAATAACAGGGTGCCTTAAACCCCTGTACTACCAAGGCTCTGCAGGACTTTTTGAGGTACCCAGAGTTGTTGAGAGTGGCGGGGGGCAGACAAATTTAATAATCTTTACAGTTGTTCTATTGTGTCACGTGTTCAGGATTTCCCCCCCCCCCCAGATGTTGTGGTGGTTCATTTTGAGCGTCCTTCAGATGCCAGGAGAGAAAGAGGGGCCAAGGATGAAAGTTTGCAACTGTTTGCAATGTTCCTCCTTCTTTGCATTTCTTTTCTCTCTCTCTGTGTCACTTGCTAAGTTCGCTCAAGGGGCTTCATTTCATGCCAACATGCTGAACGATAAACTAAACTAACCATACCAGCTGAGTTTTCCTGAGCCAACCAAGGTCTCCCTAGATATCTAAGGAGCCTGAGTGGCGTAGGAAGCTAATGCCTCCTACTAAGGCAGCATTTAACATCCAGCTGCCTGCAATGACTGCGAGTTCAATTCTCACCAGGCTCAAGGTCGACTCAGCCTTCCATCCTTTCTAAGGTGGGTGAAATGAGGACCCGGTTTGTGGGGGCAATAAGCTGACTTTGTATAAAATATACAAAAGGATGAAGGCTATTGCTTAACGCCTTGTAAGCCGCCCTGAGTCTCCGGAGAAGGGCGGCATATAAAAATAAATAAAAATAATAAAATAAAATAAAATAAAAATCTGGACCAGGAGAATTTGGCAAAACTCTGCTGCTAGCATGTTTTTTTATGACTGGAATATATTGTCTTATCTTCGTTGAGCCGGTCATTGAGATCAGGATATGAAACATAAAAATGCAAGATGCTGTGAGTTCTTTTGTTGACTGATTCTGCGCTGAGGGCTCGTCCTTGATGGTCTCTGAGGTTGCTTGTTTTCTTTTCTTTTCTTTTTTTTAATTATTAGAGCATTTTGTTATAGTTCAAAAAAAAAAAATCAAAAACAAATGTATAATAATTTTTCTATCACGGTGTAACATCACCAAAATATCCATATATATATATACACCAATAATCAGAGAGTAAAAATAGAAAATATTTACAGCTTGCTTGTTTTCGTGTAGACATTTCATTAGCCTAATTGGGTAACATTATCAGTGCTAACCGTAGTAAGGAGTTCAGTTTACTCTCAGTTTATATTCTGGTGGCTTGCCCTGTCCATGCAGGTGGTCTTAGAAATTCTTTGGTTGGGCTGTTTACTGTTGACTTCTTTGTCAGTTGCTTGACTGGGGTATCATTTACTTGATTGTTCATCTGATGTTAACCTTGGAATTAATCTACCCTGATCTGGGTGCTGATTGCTGGTGGAGAGGTGCTTGAGTCTTTTTGTTCCCTTTTGGACTCGTTGATGGTCTCCTTTGCATAGTCTATAGATGTTGCTAATGTCTATGTGTCTGTCGATGGCTAATTTGACCAGAGTGCCAGGCTTCTAGAAATTCCCTGGCGTTTTTGATCCTGGTTTGGTCTAGGACAGCAATCAGCAACTGGTGGTCCGCGAGAAAATTTTGGTGGTCCACGAGAAAAATTATTTGCATTTTTTATATTGCACTAAACCAGGGGTCCTCAAACTATGCACCCTGGACCGGATATGTGCAATGAACATTTGTGTTGCTGCAGAGAGTCTCCCCCTTCCAGGTCTTTTTGTGTGGGTCGGAGGGGACAGAAATTCCGACTTGGGGTCTGCTTCGGCCTCCTGGTGTGGGGCTTTGGGCAAAGGCTGGAGGGAATTGCCGCTGGTGGCAAAGAGCCGGAGGACCTTGTTCTAGTGGGACTGCATCATGGCCTGGAAGTGGCTGACCATCTCAGCCCGCTGAGCCTCCAAGCGCCAGTACCTGGCCTTGCACTCCCACAGGTCTTCCCTCTGCTTGGAAAGCCTATGCTTATAGTCCTCAGTGAGGTGCTTCTGCTGAGCCTCCTCAAATCAAAGACTCACCTGTGTTAGCAGAGGTGGCAGAGAGAGAGAGTGCTGCAGGAGGAAGAAGCAGGGAAGAAAGGGTAGCTGGTACAGGTAGTCCTCAAGTTACGACCGCAGTTGAGCCCAAAATTTATGTTGCTAAGTGAAACATTTATTAAGTGAGTTTGCCCCATCTTGCGACTTTTCTTGCCACCGTTGTTAAGGGAATCGTTGCATTTAGTGACTGAGTAACACGGTGGGTAAGTGAATCTGGATTCCCCATTGACTTTGCTTGTCAGAGGGTCTCAAAAGCTGGTCACGTGATCCCAGGACATTGGAACCATCATAAATGTGAACCAATCGCCAAGCATCTACCTGAATTTTGATTGTTGTGACCCAGGCCCAGGTAGTTAGTATTAAATGCAAACAGTTTGAAAACAAAAAGACTTTATTAGAACAGCTGAGAATTAACTCATTCTCAGCGTAGTCCAAACTAAATGAAAGCAAATTCTTCAAAACACCATTCCTCAGTTTATCACCGACCTTGGGATAATTAGGCAAACTGCCAAAGGCTTCTCTTGGCAAAAGTTCAGAAGCAGAGGACGCTGACAAGAAATGAATAGAGTGAAACAAGAAGCAATTCTCTCAACATTGTTTTCCGGCAAAGAGCCGTTGCTGGTCTTTTAAGCCTTATAGGAAGGGCCAATCATCTCTTGGCCCTACTCCCAAGTCGTCCTCTCTGCTTTATCTGCTCCTGCCTTCTGGCAGCTCTTCTCATACGTGCACTAGGAACAGGCTCCTCCTGTTCCTCTGCCTCTCTACTGTCAGCTTCTGTAGGCTCCAAAGTCCGCACCTCACTCCCCGATGGCCCTGGCCCCATCTCTGCCTCCGACGCAGAGCCCTTATCTGACCCTTCCCCAGCCTCCAGGACTGGTCCATGTTCTTCCTCAGCCTCATCTCTGTCCAACTCCGCTGCCAGCTTCGGAGGCTGCGAGCGGACCACAACATTGATGACGTGACCCTGGAGATGCTGGAATGGTCATAAGTGTGAAAAAAAATGTTCATGAGTCACCTTTTTTCAGTTGCCGTCGTAACTTTGAACGGTCACTAAGTGAACTGTTGTAAATCGAGGACTGACTACCTGTGCAGCTGTGCTTTCTACCTGTCTCATAACAAACCAGGTCAGTTTTCCCCGCCAACTGCAACCTAGTCTCAAGATTCCAAATGCACCCATTAGCCTTTGCAAGGTCAGGACTCCTGTTGCAACCATCAGCTTATCTGAGTCAAGGTTCCTGCTAGGATATTTAGGGGATTTTTTTTACACCGGCGTAAAGTTGGCCTTCCCAGCAGGTTTCCCAGGTTGGATCCACCCGCCTTCCAAACATCCGTTACGAAAGGGCCTCTTTTCCTTCTCCTCGCAGTCCCATGATTTCAAGCCAAACAGCCTCCCCAACTGTCTGTTTGTACAGTAACTTGGCTCTTAAAACAGCCGTTTGCCCTCCAAGCTGACAGAATAAACATCTCTATGCTGTGCCTGGAAGGAGGCCAAGCGTTAATCCTTCTCCTCCTCCTTCTCTTCCTCCTCCTCCTCCTCTTTGTGTGAGAGAGAAAAGCAATTGGCTGCTAATGCTGAGACTGGCCTGATAACTGTGCCAGCAAGCTATGCAAAACCAGGAATTGTCTGATTGCCTTTTTGCTTCTAGGTACGAGGAAGGCATGAAAGATATTTAAAATTGGCTTTCAGGATGTTTCAAGGGAAGTTCAGAGACTGCTGCGGTTTTGCTCGCTGTCTTCATGCCTGTCTAAACCGCACAGGCAGATTTCTGATCTCCGCTGACAGATACACCCATCACAGATATGCTGATATCTGTGATGGGTTTGTAACTGCTCGTTGGAGACAGATTACCAAGGTTTTGACGTCCCTCTGCTATGTCGTAATGCGAGGCATGCTTTTTACTTGAGAAAGAGGCTCCCGACCGATTTGGTTTGGACCCATGCCGTGTTAACCGACGTTGACGTGGATTGTTTTAGGAAATTCCTAGCTTTAAAGAATGGTTCCCGAGTCTGTTATCAGGATTAGAACTTGTGAATATTGGATTGAGCTGCATCTGGAGGACCACAGGAGGTTCATTTGCTATTCTGGGCATGATTGAGACACATAAATGTATGAATAATACAATAGAAGGGAAGAGAAATAGATCTAATTTGTGCCTGACATTTTCACTCCTTAATGATACAGTCAGGGCTGGGATTCAGCCGGTTCGGGCAAACCGGATATTAATTTTAAATCTGGTTCGCCAAACAGGTAGTTACAAGGACTGGCTGACCCCACCCCTCCCACCTCGTCCCTCCCAGGAGTCTCCACGTGGCCTGTTTTGGATGCGAGGTAAGTGCAGGGCCCGCACAGAGGCTCTCAGAGGTGAAAAACGGGCCTACCAGAAGTCCAGAAATGGGTCCATTTCCGGCCTCTGAAGTGCCCGAGGGAAGCCATTTTCACCCTCCTGGAGGCTCAAGGAAAGCCTCCGGAGCCTGGGGAGGGTTAAAATGCCCCCCCCCTCACCGTAGTGCAGAAGCCACGGTGAGTAGGTCATGACCCCATGGCCACGCTCACCCAGCAACCAGGCAGCAAACCGGTTCCTAAAATTTTTCAATCCCACCCCTGGATACAGTGATTGATGATTGCATTTTTTTTCTTCTTCTAAACTTCTTCCTTCCAGCTACCCACTCGCACATTATCCATGGCTCCATAGCAAACTCGGTTCTTATTTGCAACAGGTTCCCCCGAAAGATGAGATTTTGCCATTCCTGGTTAGAATCTACGAAGTAAGGTTGAGATGTCGGAAGGTCCCTCCAGGATCACAGGTCCCATTCCTCCAGATCCTACCCTATGTCCGGATTATTACAGACGCCCGCTATCAGGTCAGTGTCTGCTTATGTCTGGAATTCTTATGAAGTCTGTTCACCACAATAAACCAGTCCTCCATCTGCAGGTTGCAAATTTGTCTTCCTACATCCAAAAGGGGCGCGATGGCTCAACGATTAAAGCTGAGCTTCTCATCTGGAAAACCAACAGCCCCAGTTCGAGACCCAAGCATGGGGTGAGCTCCCGTTCCTTGCCTCAGCTCCTGCCCACGAAGCATGCAAATGCGAGTAGATAAATAGGTACCACTTCGGTGGGAAGATAACAACGTTCCGTGCACCTCAGCATACAGTCATGTTGGCCACATGAACACAGAAAATGTTCTTCAGACAATGCTGGATCCCTCGGCCAAGAAACGGAGATGAGCAAATTGCCCTAGAGTCAGACACGACTGGACAAGGGAAGCCTTTACCTTTACCTTCCTACATCCATTGTGCAATGGAGAGTGTTCTAACCTAGGCTCCCCGAGACAGTAAAAAGCACACGATTAGTTCCAAAAACCCTCTTTTTATTTCAACGGCTGTAAATTAAGTTCATTCCCAGCCATAATGAGTCACAAATAGTTCGTAAAGAGTCCGACAGAAGTCTGCTACAGTCCTTCGGGATAAGGCTGATAAGCACCCACCTTTATCTCCCTTGGCACGCTGCCAAAGACTTAATTGGTAATTAGCTTTGCAAGGCCACACGGAGCACAGAGTCAAAATGGAGCTTCAGAATTTAAACTGACCAGCACGAACAAAGTTGCTTCCTGCAAAGGCTCATTTGCCTTTGCTTCTCCTTTATGTCTTATGGGAGGAGCCAATCATCTCCAGGCCTTACTCCTGAGTCGTCCGTTTTCTTTTAACTGTTCTTGCCTTCTGGCAGCTCTCTGCATGCGCACATTGGGAACAGGCTCCCCCTGTTCCTCTGCCTCGCTGACGTCAGACTCTGGAGGCTCCGGAATCAGCACATAACTCCCAGATGGCCCTGACCCCATCTCTGCCTCGGACGCAGAGCCCTCGTCCGAGACTTCCCCAGACTCCAGGACTGGCCCATGTTCCTCCCCAGCCTCCTCACTGTCCGACTCTGCTGCCAGCTCCACAGGCTGCCGGCGGACCACAACAGAGGGATCTCTTGGATAGTTAGCTGAGAGTGTACTCTCCACACTTCCTTTCTCCAAAAGGATACCTTTCAAACTGCTGAATTGAAACGTCCATTATGCCCAATCTGGATGAGCGTCTGTATGGCACTTTTTAACTGTGCATTTAATGTCTTTTTCCTCGTCCATGAGGACTCTGAGAATTTTCTGCAGCCAAAGCCGCTCGTTCTGTTCTTAAGCCACTGACCCTTTCCTGATTTTTCTCTTTTTTGTGTCTTTAGCCCGAGGAAGGCTGGAAGGAAACTCCCTGAAATTGGATTTGCTTCCTGGCCCCATCCCGCCTGAGTTCAGCCTCTATCCTGGGTGCTACAGCGCTCGCTGCTCACAACCTCCTCCACGGATTAAGCCCAACGCCAGGGACATCTTGGAGAAGGGACAAAAGGGCACCGTAGGAGTTCTCCTGAAGCTAGACGAGATCTCTTTCTTTGAAGAACTGAGGCCCAAACGTAAGTGAAGGACAGCAAGATTCTACAGATGTTGGTAGAGTTTTGTCTAAGCTGCCAACTGGTTCCTCAGACCTGCTCTTTTTCTTCTGCTCTGCAGAGCAGTTATGGCCAGGATGCCTTCAGAGGACATCCCAAGCAGCCTTTTTTCCCCCCCTTCGGTGCAGGCAGGGATCACAAAGACCACGAGAAGGAGAATCTGAGGCGCATGAGAGAGATCCAGCGGAAGTGTCGAGAGAAAGAACAAGCTCGGCAGCTAAGTCAACCCAAGCCAGTGAAAGCCCTGTGGAAGTCCCAGAAGTATGAAAATGTGGAATCCAAAGTCAAGGCAAAGTTGCAGGTACCACCGAGGCCATTCCTTGCTTCCCTAAATTTAATGCTATTTAATGCATTGGAAAATAAGTTGACCCTTCCTCTTTGCGGCAACCACTCAAATACTGGAATACTGCTGTGAAGTTTCCAAAAGTTGCCCTAATTAATTCATGAGCCATGAGCCAAACTTCAGAAGAAATACAGTCATTTATTAGGAGCACCATTTCGGCAATATTCGGATGCAGTTAGAACTAATCCTATGTAGATTTACGTTCCCCTATGACCCTGTCTCTCCCCTCCTCTCTGGCCATGTCATAAATCACATTCTCCAATTAACCACTTTGGCTGGCTGTGAAATCCAACACCCTCCTTCTGATTGCGGTCAGGAAGAATGTATGGAATGCACTTCAGTTAGGGAAATCAATCAGCTCTATCAGTTCTCCCTCCCTCCTGCTCATGGCAACTTGAAAGCTTTGCAAGTTGACAACTGCTAGATAGAGACCTGCTGATCTGAAATGTTTGTTTCCTTAAAAGTTTTTATTTATTTATTTATTTATTAGTCGTATTTCTATGCCGCCCACTCTCCGAGGACTCTGGGCGGCTTACACCAAAGACAGTATCCTAAATAGCATATTGCCCCCTAACAATCTGGGTCCTCATTTTACCCACCTCGGAAAGATGGAAGGCTGAGTCAACCTTGAGCCGGTGAGATTTGATCCGCTGATCTGCTGAACTAGCAGTCAGCTGAAGTAGCTGCAGTACTGCACCCTAACCACTGCGCCACCTCGGCTCTTTTATTGGTTAAATATTTATTCAATATTTTTTATTGGTTTTACAACAACACCACAACACAACATACATAACACAAACACATAATATGTGTTTCTTTTTGCATATCAGTTTCGTTCCTCTTTCGTTCTACTTTATATATTCCCCATCTTTCCCATCCTTTATTATCATTATCTTTATCGTCCTTTTATATCTAATTTTATTCATTTACAATATTTTACACATTTGTCACCTTCTTCTCTCCATCATTTATTCACATTTACTTTCCCTAATCTCGAACCAATCGTACCACTTATTCCATACTTGATAGTATTCTGTATCTTCCTTTTCTTTTAGTTTTTTCGTTAATCTGTCCATCTCCACACAGTCCAGGATTTTCTTAATTATTTCTTCCTCTCTTGGCACATTTTCGTTTTTCCAGGACTGCGTAGACTGTCCTTGCCACTGTAATTATATGCAAAATCAAATATCGGTTTTCTTTACTGTAGGTTCTGCTTAACATCCCTAGTAAAAACGGCTCTGGTTTCAAGTCCACATTGTGGCCAGTTATCTCTTCTGTCCAACTTCTAATTGAAATATTTGTTTATATAATATAGTTTTCTTGTTAGATAAGAATATGCAGTACTTTTTCCCCATCAAGTAGCTGTCCCTTCTCTTTCTGGGTTTTGCAGGAGAGTCCGAGCCCTCCACATCCAGAGGCCCAGAAGTACTTGAGAGCCTATTCTCGCTGTGGGACAGGAATCCGTCCACGCCGATCGCCATCCCCGAACCCTTCCCAGTTGCGTGAAATAGATTCAGGACCTGCCCCGGCTCAGAACGGGAACGGCAAGGTGTGTGTGTGTGTGTGTGTGTGTGTGTGTATGTATGCAGCAGTGGTGAAATGTAAAATTTGTTACTACTGGCTCTGTGGGTGTGGCTTGGTGGGGGGGGGTTAATGTGACTGGGTGGGCGTGGCCAACTTTTTTTTTTTTTTTACTTTTAAAAGCATTTTTTCTACAACCTTAAGAGGTTGCAGAAAAAAATGCTTTTAGAAGCCTCTGACGATCAGGCAACTCAGGCATTTTTTTTTTCCTACAACCTCTTCAGCCAAAGAGGTTACAGAAAAAAATGCTTTTAAAAGCCTCTGACGATCGGGCAACTCAGCTGGGATCGTCAGAGGCTTTTAAAAGCATTTTTTTCCGCCAAAGAGGTTGTAGAAAAAATGCTTTTAAAAGTAAAAAAAAAAAAAAAAAGCCTCTGATGATTGTGCGGCTCAGCTGGGCATGGGGGTGGGGAAGGCAGTGTTTTTTGCTACTGGTTCTCCGAACCACCCGCCACCATCGCTACCGGATGGGGTGATCCGGTCCGAACCAGGAGCATTTCACCCCTGGTATACAGGTCGTCCCTAACTTATGACAGTTCATTTAGTGACTGTTCAAAGTTACAGTGGCATTGAAAACAGTGACTTAGGACCGTTTTTCACACTTAATGACAATTTCAGCACCCACACAAACATCCCCCACGGACAAATGATCAAAAGTCGGACACTCGGCAACTGGCTCATATTTAAGATGGTTGCAGGATCACCAGAGTCACTTCCTCCCATTTTGTGACTTGCTTAATAAGTAAAGTCAATGGGGAAGCCAGATTCACTTTCACCGCTGTGTTACTAACTTAACAATGGTGGCAAGAAGAGTTGTAAAACGGGGCAAAATTCACTTAGATGTTTCACTTAGCAGCAAAAACTCTGGCCTGCATTGTGGTTGTAAGTCGAGGACTACCTATAATGGGGAGGGGGGGAGGAAAAATAAGGAGCAAGAAAAGCGAGGAATACGAATACGAGTAGATGTTTCTGAACGACATTTCCCAGCTTCCCTCACCATTGACAGCTGTGGATGCTGGGAGATGTAGTTCAACCTACATCTGGTGTAGGTTGCCTGGTGGCGACCTACACACATCTGCCTGGTGGCGCAGCAGACTAAACTACTGTTAAAAGTAGCATTTAGCTGCCAGCTGCCTGCAATTACTGCGAGTTCAAATCTCACCAGGCTCAAGGTTGACTCAGCCTTCCATCCTTCCGAGGTAGGTAAAATGAAGACCCGGATTGTGGGAGCAATAAGCTGACTTTGTATAAAAAAGAACACCGCTTGTGGGGGGGGCAAAAGCCCTACTAAGCAGGTATATACAAAAGGATGAAGTCTATTGCTTAACGCATTGTAAGCCGCCCTGAGTCTCCGGAGAAGGGCGACATATAAATCAAACTAATAAAATAAATAAATAAAACCTATGCAAACATGACAAAAGGCAGGGGGTTGCCTCTATCCGAGCTTACTCTGCGGCACCATTACATATTAAGGGAATCAAAAGAACCTTGGTGGTGCAGCAGACTAAAGCGCTGTTAAGTAACACCAGCTGCCTGCAATTACTGCAAGTTCAAATCTCACCAGGCTCAAGGTTGACTCAGCCTTCCATCCTTCCGAGGTAGGTAAAATGAGGACCCGGATTGTGGGAGCAATAAGCTGACTTTGTATAAAAAAGAACACGCTTAGGGGGGCTCGAAAGCCCTACTAAGCAGGTATATACAAAAAAGGATGAAGGCTATTGCTTAACGCATTGTAAGCTGCCCTGAGTCTCCGGAGAAGGGCGGCATATAAATCGAACCAATCAATCAATCAATCTTGGAGCCTTGGTAGTACAGTGGTTTAATGCAGCCTGTTATTAAGACCAGCTGCCTGCAATTACTGCAGGTTCGAATCTCACCAGGCTCAAGGTTGACTCAGCCTTCCATCCTTTCTAAGGTAGGTGAAATGAGGACCCAGTTTGTGGGGGCAATAAGCTGACTTTGTATAAATATACAAAAGGATGAAGGCTATTGCTTAACGCATTGTAAGCCGCCCTGAGTCTCCGGAGAAGGGCGGCATATAAATCAAATTAAAAAAAAAAAAATCAATCAATCATGCCTTGGCCCAGTGGGTGGATCTAGCCATTTCTGGGTTTGCCACCATCCAGAAGCCCTCCGCTTGATTTTATCGTTGCCTTCTCTCTTTCCACTCCAGGTCCCGGAGAACAGCAGTACGGTGGATTTCGTCAGCCACAATGCCCAAAATGCGAAACGCGCCACGATGCAACGTTCCCGCTCCCTGCAGTCCATCAACAAAGTCCTGGAGCAGAAGCAGAAAGATCTGGAAGAGTACAACTCCAAGCAGAAAGGCCACGTACCCCACTAGTAAGGTCGGGCTCGGTGATCCGGGCTGCCCGCAGGCCAGCCAATCTAGAGGGTGGCAGGTTGGGAACGGCTGTGCTGTCCACCAGCAGCCGCCTCCTGGAAATTTTAGAGAGCCCCTCCTCTCCGGTACTTGAGTGGCTCACAGCGTGTCAAATTCAGCTTTGGAAACATACGGTCTGGAAACATGTATTGGCAAACCAGGGAAGGTGAGATTCTTCTGGTCTTACAGCCTGTTTAGCTGTATCAGTGCTCGAAATTAAAATCTGTACTTTTGGATCCGGTTTCCAAAAGGTGCTTCAGAACAGACCGGACGTTTTCTTGTAGCTGTGGCCGTCTCTCAGTTCCATTGCTAAAAGGTTGGGTTGATGAGCATGCCAGAAAGAGAAAGCATTTTGGCTGGGAAAAGGCCCTTCCTTCCTTCTGTCCTTCCTTCCTTCCTTCCTTTTCCTTCCTTCCTTCCTTCCTTCCTTTTCCTTCCTTCCTTTTCCTTCCTTCCTTCCTTCCTTCCTTCCTTCCTTCCTTCCTTCCTTCCTTCCTTCCTTCCTTCCCTCCCTCCCTCCCTCCCTTTTTTTCTTTCTTTCTCTCCTTTTTCTTTTCCTTCCTTCCCTCCCTCCCTCCTTCCTTCCGTCCCTCCTTCCTTCCTTCTTTCCTCCCTCTCCTCCCTCCCTCCTTCCCTCCTTCCCTCCTTCCCTCCTCCCTCCCTACTTCTTTCTTTCTTCCTTCCTTCCTTCTTCCTGCCCTCCCTCCTTCCTTCCTTCCTCCCTCCCTCCCTTCCTCCTGCCCTCCCTCCCTCCTCCTTCCTTCCTTCCTTTTCCTTCCTTCCTTCCTTCCTTCCCTCCCTCCCTCCCTCCCTTTCTTTTTTCTTTCTCTCCTTTTTCTTTTCCTTCCTTCCCTCCCTCCTTCCTTCCCTCCCTCCTTCCTTCCTTCTTCCCTCCCTCTCCTCCCTCCCTCCTTCCTTCCTTCCTTCCTTCTTCCCTCCTTCCCTCCTCCCTCCCTACTTCTTCCTTTCTTTCTTCCTTCCTTCCTTCTTCCTGCCCTCCCTCCTTCCTTCCTTCCTTCCTCCCTCCCTCCCTTCCTCCTGCCCTCCCTCCTCTTTCCTTCCTCCCTCCCTCCCTCCCTCCCTCCCTCCCTCCCATGTGGTCTCTGCTGTACTATTCTTATAAGTGACTTCCACTTTTCTGCTCTCTGTAGCCTGATTGAGCGGAAGGACCACTGGCGCAAAGAAGCCGAGGAACGCCTGCGTAATACACCTGATCCTGACACGCCACCTGGCCATACCATGATGCCTGAGAGCCAGCGCCTAGAAACCCTCAAGAACCTCAAAGAGAGTAAGAAGGGTTTAGGGGAAACCTTCTGAAGCTGTCTTCTTATAGACTTCACACTCACATACACTCTCTCTGTCTCTGTCTCTCTCTCTCTCTCTCTGGCTCACAGATCCAAATGGCTGAGAGAGTAGAGTAGAGTAGAGTAGAGTAGAGTAGAGTAGAGTAGAGTAGAGTAGAGTAGAGTAGAGTAGAGTAGAATAGAATAGAATAGAATAGAATAGAATAGAATAGAATAGAATAGAATAGAATAGAATAGAATAGAATAACAGAGTTGGAAGGGACCTTGGAGGTCTTCTAGTCCAACCTCCTGCTTAGGCAGGAAACCCTACACCACTTCAGACAAATGGTTATCTGAAGTGGTATAGGGTTTCCTGCCTAAGCAGGGGTTTGACACAACCAACAACACTAGAACCAAATAAACCCCATTATGGCTTGGTGCAACACGTTGATGGGTCAACCGGGGGGCGCTGAAGAAGACCGGCTGTCAGAATTGTCCACTGATGGTGCTCCTTTTTTCCTCCCTCCATCTCTTCCCTGTAGGCCAAGAGAAGCTCTTGAAGGAACTCCTGTTACTTCCCGTGAGAATCGATACCCTGAGTGTCCAAACACGGCGAGTTTCTTTAGAGAAGAAGCTGTCGCAGATCGAAGAGGCCCTCAAAATCTTCTCCCGGCCCAAAGTCTTCGTCAAGTTGGACTCCTAAGCACGGAGGCCATTTTGTCTTCAGCCTCTCCAGCCTCTTGCACTCAAGTCCCAGGTGGCTTTGTTTCCTCACATGGTGGCTCCCACAATGTAGGTTTGTCTTGTGGCGTTGTCCGTTGTTCTTGCTGTAAGCCCTGATTCTTTTCAGCATGTCCGAAGCAAATCCGCGTGTCTTGGTCAGCATGGGAAACTAATGCAAGCGGTAAGGGTCAAGAGCTGGGATGATGAAAGCTGGAACCCAAGAGCTTTTGACGGGCCAAGAGAGCTGTTTCCCAAATACCATCAACCTTCTCAAGAAGGTCTTCTCTTTCAAGCAAAGGGGAAGCTTTATTTTATTATTATTTTTTTAAAAAGTACACATTCTCATGAGTTTAGACGAGTATGTGCATTTTTAACTGAAAATGTTTGGACAGTTTTAAGCAAATAAAGCACGTTTTGTAAGCTAAGTTGGAAGTTGTGAGGGCCTTCCTAAGTCATTCTGAACGATTCTTCAACGTTGGCCGTGTCAGTCTTATATATATTTTTTTCTTTCTTCAATGCATCAAAAAGTTGCCCCTTAATTGCAAATTTCAATTAAGCTAATTTTCTCCTTTGAAAGAAACTTTACAAAGTACCTTTTTTTTTTTTTTTGCAACTTGCCGCAGGACAAGTGTTAACACTAATATCAAAGAAACGGTGGAATCGAATCATGAAAGGATGCAAAAGGAGGGGACAGAAGGAAACGTGAATGACAAAAATGAAAATTATGTTTAAATTTTCTTTTAAATAATTCAATCGAATGGTTAAATGGTCCTGCTGCAAGTTGTTCCGCGGCGATTTAGCCGTGGTGAGTTGGCTGCATCAAGTTGGCTACGGCCAGATGTCTCCTTCGGAACAAGAACTGGTGGCAGGAATTTGCCGGATTTCTCAGCCTCTGACAAATTTATATCTCAGCTTCGTTGATCTGGTTTGTGCTGCCATCTACCGATGGGTCCGATAAAATGTTTGAAGAAAGTTCACTGCACACAAAGAATTAAAACAAGCCAAGGGTTTATTCTGAGGTTAATGGCCCTTGGCAAGCCTGGCATGACTTAAGCTGACAACTGCTACCCATTGCATTTTCTGTTTACACCAGGCCAAGGTTTGCAATAAAGACCACCTCAGATTAACAGAGAGTTGGAAGGGACCTTCTAGGTCATCTAGTCCAACCCCCCACTCAAGCAGGAGACCTTACACCATTTCTGACAGATGGCAGTCCAGTCTCTTCTTGAAAGCCTCCAGTGATGAAGCTCCCACAACTTCTGAAGGCAACTTCTGTTCCATTGGTTGATTGTTCTCACTGTCAGAAAGTTCCTCCTCATTTCTATAGATAGATAAGATAGATGATAAATGATAGATGGATGGATGGATGTAGATAGAGATAGATAGATAGATAGATAGATAGATAGATAGATAGATAGATAGATAGATGATAGATAGATAGATTAGATAATAGATAAGATGATAAATGATGGATGGATGTAGATAGAGATGATAGATAGATGATTAGATGATAGATAGATAGATAGATTAGATAATAGATAGATAAGATGATAAATGATAGATGGATGGATGGATGGATGTGGGTGGATGATGGATGGATGGATGTAGATAGAGATAGGTAGATGATGGATGGATGGATGTGGATGGATGGATGGAGATGGATGATAGACTGGATGGATAGATAGATACTGTAGATAGATAGATAGATAGATAGACAGACAGACAGACAGACAGACAGACAGATAGGTAGATGGTAGATTGGATGGATATATAGGTAGATAAATAGATGGAGAGAGAGAGAAACCCAGACAACAGACAGATATGGATGCTTGGCCACATTTCGCTTAGGTCTGAATGACTCAAAAGAGCAAGTACCCAAAACCTGCAGGCCGTGTCTCTGCTGGTTGAGCTTTTTAAGTGAACAAGAGGAATCTTGAGTGTCTGTCATTTAAAAAGTAAATGAAATTTCTGCATGACCAGTCATTCAAGTGCTGTTAGCCGGCTGTAGGAGAGAAGCAGCCCTGACTCGCTACGATCAATACAGTCGGTTTCGCTTGAAAGCATCGATCGGTCTCTTCTTCAGTTTTGTTTCATTTTGTTTGGCTGAAGGAGATTTAAGTAAGTGGGTGGCAACCATTTCCTAATCATTAGTGAAAAGACTGTAGAAGGACGGTTAGCACGATAGGGAGGCTTCCACCTCGCAAAGAGCCATACGTACATCAAGAACACAATGTGTACATCAAAATCTGTCCCTTTAATGGGAAATAAGATAAGTTTTCCCAACCTGGAGCCCTCCAGACAGATGGAACTGCTACACCTGGCGGATGGCTGACATACAAGGCCAGTCTTTAATGTACTAGGACAGTGATGGCTAACCTTTTCCGGACCAAGTGCCCAAAGCACGCACACCAGGGGTGGGTTCTAAAAATTTTTACTACTGGTTCTGTGGGCGTGGCTTATTTTGTGGGCATGGCTTGATGGTGATGTGACAATTATTTAGGATTTAGCAGAGGTACTGGTCTACCAGGCTTTTAACTGAGCTGTACCGATCTACCCATTTATTTTTGCAGGCACTGATCTACTCATGTATTTTTGCAGGCACTGATCTACCCATGTATTTTTGCAGGCACTGATCTACTCATGTATTTTTGCAGGCACTGATCTACCCATGTATTTTTGCAGGCACTGATCTACTCATGTATTTTTGCAGGCACTGATCTACCCATGTATTTTTGCAGGCACTGATCTACCCATGTATTTTTGCAGGCACTGATCTACCCATTTATTTTTGCAGGCACTGATCTACTCATGTATTTTTGCAGGCACTGATCTACCCATTTATTTTTGCAGGCACTGATCTACTCATGTATTTTTGCAGGCACTGATCTACCCATGGATTTTTGCAGGCACTGATCTACCCATGTATTTTTGCAGGCACTGATCTACCCATGGATTTTTGCAGGCACTGATCTACCCATGGATTTTTGCAGGCACTGATCTACCCATGGATTTTTGCAGGCACTGATCTACCCATGGATTTTTGCAGGCACTGATCTACCCATGTATTTTTGCAGGCACTGATCTACCCATTTATTTTTGCAGGCACTGATCTACTCATGTATTTTTGCAGGCACTGATCTACTCATGTATTTTTGCAGGCACTGATCTACTCATGTATTTTTGCAGGCACCGGTCTACTCATTTGTTTTCTTTTAACACTGATCAGCTGTAGGGCGGCCCTTTGAAGCCCCGCGGCAAGAATTTAAACAGTTTTTCCCCCTCTAGCCATCAGCTGGGACTCAGGAGGCAGCAATAGATTGGGGATAGGGCCAAATAAAAGGTAAGAATAATGCGGGGGACGGGGGGGGCAGAACCGGTTCGGTGACATCATATCATCACCGCTACCGGCTCGGCAGAACCGGGCTGAACCGGGAGGAATCCACCACTGACGCACGCACGTGTGCAAATACACGGGCGCACACCCGAACCCCCAAAATGCAATGTGCGTGTGGCCCTTGCATATGTGCCCTGCCCCCGCACATGCATACATGCCCCCTGCACATGCCCCACCCCCTCCATGCATGCATGCACGGCCCCCCTGCACATGCCCCGCCACCCACGCATGTGCAGCAGAGACCCGACGACCAGTTGGCCGGCAGGAGATGTGCGCTGAACTGGGGCGACGGCTTGTGTGCCCACAGAGTGGGTGCTGCATGCCACCTGTGGCACGCGTGCCATAGGTTCGCCATCACGGTGCTAGGAGATTACCTCTTGTTACTGAAGTTCACCCCGGATCCCCTTCTAAAAGACGAAAATAAAAGCCACCTGTTAGTCCAAGTGTTTCTTCTTAACCTTGGAAGTTTGAAGATGCGTGGCTGGGGAACGGGTGGGTTCTACTTACCTTTACTACTGGTTTGCAACGGGATTGCTCGTGCGCACTCACTTCGCTCACACATGGGCCTTGCTTCTGTGCATGTACACAAGCTTCTGTGCATGGGCAGATCGCTTGCCATGACGTCAGGGTCAGTGGGCGGAGCCTCCCGCTGGTTTTACTACCGGTTCTATAGAACTGGTCCGAACCGGGGTTAACTCACCACTGCTGGGGAATTCTGGGAGTTGAAGTCCACACATCTTCAAACTGCCTAGGTTGAGAAACACCGCTTTAGCTCATGGAAGAAATCCCCTTTGTCTACTGCCCTTCCAACATACACCCAATTCCTACCAGCAGGCATTTCATAGCATCATGGGAGAAAATTAGACCATTTTCGGATCTTCACCAATGGGGTCTTGGCATAAGCCACGTAGTTTTGTATGATCTCGGGCAGATTTCTTTGCTCATTCGCTAAAAGCCCTGGGAGTGTTAATAAAGGTAAAGGTTCCCCTCGCACATATGTGCTAGTCGTTCAAAACTCTAAGGGGCGGTGCTCATCTCCGTTTCAAAGCCAAAGAGCCAGCGCTGTCCGAAGTCGTCTCCGTGGTCATGTGGCTGGCATGACTCAATGCCAAAGGCACACGGAGCGCTGTGTCCTTCCCACAAAAGTTGGTCCCTATTTTTCTACTTGCATTTTTTACATGCTTTAGAACTGCTAGGTTGGCAGTAGCTGGGACAAGTAATGGGAGCTCACCCCGTTACGCAGCACTAGGGATTCGAACCGCTGAACTGCCAACCTTTCGATCGACAAGCTCAGCGTCTTAGCCACTGAGGTACTGGGTCCCACACGGGAGTGTTAATAGGGGACCCCCTTTCGCCCAATCTGCCTGCCATAGAGACCGAGGAAGGGGCATGACTGTGGGGGGGCGGGGTTCTCCTCAGCTGAAATTTGCCAAACCGCCACTTCAAATGGAGACAGGTGCCCATCTCTCAAGAGAGGCAGACTAGCTTCTCTCTCTCTCTCTCAGGATAGTTTCCTTCTGCTGTTGTCTCCTCCTATCCCTCCTGCCGGTTTCTTTCAAAAAAATAAAAATAAAACAATATGAAGGAGCACTACTTTAAAAAAAAGAAGCCATGGTTTAATAGTCTGTTGCAATATATTAACTGTGACACATGTCATCATAAAAACACCTAAAATTGAACACTTCATGAGAAGTTGGTGGGCGGCAGAGCTTGGGGGATGAATGAGGCCAGCCCCCTACCTGGAATACAGGTAGGTAGTGACCGAAAGGGGGAAATTAACAGGAGGCCCATCCCTTTAGCTCCCTGGACACGGAAAGGAGAGAGCCTCTGGGGCAGCCAAGGGTTGGGAGAAGGTGGACTGGTCCCTCTCCTTCCAACGGCCACTGTCAACTTGGTTGCAAGAAGCACCATTGGAGCATGAAGGGGATGTGCAAGTCCAGGTGAGCGAGGGAGAACCTTGGTTCCAATCTCTAGATTTGACCTCCGATGGACAAGGATGGCATGGCTCTTCCATTGACCTCAGAAACAATGTTTTTCAAGTAGAACGGGAAGGAGGGACTCCGGCACCAAAGGCTATAGGGTGATGATGGTGCCATCCTCCTGGAGGCTGCCCGCTCGGCTGCCCCGCATGGGGCTCCCGCTGCCACTGTGACTGTTCAGGGAAGGCAGGGAGCCTTGGGAGCTATAGAGCGAGAGGCTGTGCTGGAGGCTGTCAAGAAGACCCCCGTTGGGGCAGCTGGCAGGCAAGTCACTCTCAATGACCAGGTCTCCCTCTTCATCGCTTTCCCCTTCGGCTGTGCTACAGTTGCTCAGGTACTGGGAAGCCGGACTGGGCGTCTGCTGGCTGGGCGTGCTGTCCGTGGACATGCCGGAACTCCCCGAAGCCTTGCTGCTGCGGATCACATTGTTACGTTGATTGGCCGGCTTGACGGTGATGATGAGATTGTGGCTGTTGGCCACCATCATGTCGGTGACCTGGTCCAGCGACTTGCCCGCCACGTCAATGCCGTTGACTTCGAGGATCTCGTCGTTGACGGCCAGAAGTCCGGTGCTCTCTGCCAAACCTCCCTTGACCAAGCGGGAAATGAAGATACCGGGCACCTTCTCCACCCCGTGATGAGCCACTCGCACACTGACCCCATCCCGGATATAAAAGCCCAGGGGCTTGTTGGAGCCGTGTTTATGGAGCCGCACACGCCGGTGGGTCTCGGGCAAGATGTCCACATCGATGATGGAGGAGATTTGGCGGAAGTCCTGAGGCATGCCGATCAACAGGTGTGGCTTGGCCCGTTGGTGCGTCGGCCTCAGCAGTCCCTTTTTCTTCCGCTGCAGTGAGTTGGAGGCAAAGACGCTGGCGTTGGCTTCTGCTGCAAGGAAAAAGAAAACGAGAAGGTGTCACAAGGGGAAGTTCTCTTCTCCAGCGATAGCGTCCTTCAGCTTCACCCCTGGGTTTCCTGAGCTCCTTGTTGGCTTTTCCCTATTCTGAACCACAGTAAATCTTAAGTCTATGGAGAGTCTCAGTCATCCAGGTCACAGTTGTCCCAAAGGTGCTTTTTCAGGAGGCAACTGGACTTCCTTGTTTTTCTTCGAAGACATTTCGCTTCTCATCAAAGAAGCTTCTTCAGCTCTGGTTGGTTGGGGAAGGATATGAAAAAGCACCTTTGGGACATACAGACAGTCCCTGACTTACAGCTGCCGATGTGACAACGGACCAGTGGTGAAATGTAAATGTTCTGCCCCAGCTCCGGATTCCCGAGGATATAGACACACACCAACGGTCCTTATCAAATTTATTAAGTAGCAAGAATAAACCAAAGTCCGGCAAAAGTTGGCAACCAGCCCAGAAAACAAGATACGATAAAAATTTTCCAAAAATGCTCTGATGATAATTACAAGTTGTTTCCAGCAAGAAACTTACTAACCACGTGTGACTTAAATAGGCTAAGGGAGTGGCCAATTATCAGGCATTTCACCCCTGCAACGGACCTCCCTGTGTAGTTATGACCCAGTTCCAAAGTTCTTATAGCTACCCTCCGGGTCCTGTGAACGCATTTCAGGTATTTAGCAACTGGCCCACATTTACCAATATTTGCTGCAATTAACAATCACATGCCTGTTTTATTATTATTATTATTATTATTATTATTATTATTATTATTATTATTATTATTATTATTATTATTACTGAAAAACAAACAATTGGTTTAATAACCGCAGCATTTGAACAACAGAATAACAGAGTTAGACGGGACCTCAGAGGGCTAATTTGCTTAGCGACCACCGCAAAAAAAAGGTCATAAAATTGAGCCGGTCACATGAGTGACTCATTTTATGGCCATCACAATTTATGTGATGGCCATTACAGTGCCATTACAGTTGTAAGTAGAGAACGATCTATAATGATCTTTTATGTCACTTTTTTTTAACATAGATCTCAAATCTATAGCTTTCCAGACACCTCCCATGTGGTGTGTATACATACATGCATGTATATTTCTACACAAACATACCTATGTTGCCCATTTACAAACAAAATTGCCATTTACAAACTGGCTACCCAGCAATATTAGGTGCTAAATTCTAGGTTTCCATCTTTTGATACACTCTTTTGCAATCATTTGTGTCTTCGGATCACCAAGGGGATCGGATCTTTTCACAGCTCTGTCTTTCTCCCAATGTTGAATACTTTGAAAGTGCTGTATGGTTTAAAGGTAAAGGTAAAGGTTCCCCTTGCACATATGTGCTAGATGTTCCGACTCTAGGGGGCGATGCTTATCTCCATTTCAAAGCCGAAGAGCCAGCACTATTCGAAGACGTCTCCGTGGTCACGTGGCCGGCATGACTCAATGCCGAAGGCGCACGGAACGCTGTTACCTTCCCACCAAAGGCGGTCCCTATTTTTCTACTTGCATTTTTTTACATGCTTTCGAACTGCTAGGTTGGCAGAAACTGGGACAAGTAACGGGAGCTCACCCCGTTATGCGGCACTAGGGATTCGAACCGCCGAACTGCCGACCTTTCGATCGACAAGCTCAACGTCTTAGCCACTGAGCCCCCGCATCCCTTGTGCTGTATGGTTTAGTGATGCAAAAATGATTTAGCGTTTTGGGATGTGGAATATCTGAAGGCAAAGGTGGTGCACGGCTGGCAAGGAGAAATATCAACCAGATGTGTCATTTTTGAGTTTGTCTCAGCAAGGGGCAACACCAGGCCGCGTGGCTTAATCACCCAAGGATAAGCCTCTTATCTATGTTACATAATGGAATGTTAGAACATGAGTTATTCTCTTTGTGGAAACCTGCCTGATTTGGGGGCGGGGATTAAGAAAAACTTGAGTTTTGATAATGGGGTGCTTTTATAGTTACACTCTGGAATACTGACCGTACTATGGCCAACCTGAGGAATTCTGGGAGTTGAAGTCCACCGGTCTTACAGCTGCTCAGGTTGAAGAAACAGTGCTATAAGCACTAGAAGATAAATCCAATATTTTATCCTGCCCAGAAGGGTTGCCTCCTTCCTCTCACCCTACTTCTGAGTGGCATTTGCTTCTAAGATTACAGAGCACAGCCTGGGAGGATTACACAGGGGTATGAATAATTCAGTTTTAATCACACTTTGAGTTATGCCCTGCAGGCATTATTCTGTAGATCTCAGCTACAGAACACAAAGGGGCCACAGCGCTTAACCATCACCGCAGCCAGAGCCCCAGACAAAGAAGGCAACCAATGTGATTGAATCCTGCAAGAATTCATTAGAAATAACCTTCCCCGAAGCTCCCAAAATACACACGTTTAGGCTGCCAATTCTTCCATATTGAACAAGGGGATAAAAAGGGAGTGAGGGAGGGGTGCTTTGTACCATAATGCCATAGGATGACTTAGTTAAACGTTTGATCGAAAATAATCTACATAATAATAATAATAATAATAATAATAATAATAATAATAATAATAATAATAATATTTTATTTTATTTCTATACCGCCCTTCTCCCAAAGGACTCAGGGCGGTGTACAGCCAATTTAAAAACACAAGACAAAACAATGATTAAAAATTAAAATAATTAAATAGATTTGGCCCGGTTTAAAACCCCGAAAATGTAAAATACCCCAATTTAAAATTATTATGTTGATAGCCCGGCCTGGCGGAACAACAGGGTCTTCAGAGCGCAGTGAAACACCTGGAGGTCGGAGATCTTATGTATTTCTGGGGGCAGTTCATTCCACAGGGCTGGGATGAGCATTTAAGCGGAGTAAAAGACACTAATACACACATTCATGGAAATTATTATTTAGAATTGACATGTCCCAATGGTAACTAAAAAACAAAACAAAACACTGAGTGCACAAAGGTAAAACCACACTTGGAATATTGCATCCAGTTTTGGTCACCGCCACAATGTGGAAAAGATGTTGAGACTCTAGAAATAGTGCGGAAAAAAGCAACAAAGATGATTAGGGGACTGGAAGGTAATACGTAACAGTTGCTGGAATTGGGGATGTCTACTTTAATGAAAAGAAGGACTAGGGATGACATGAGAGCAGTGTTTCAATATCTCAGGGGCTGCCACAAAGAAGAGGGAGTCAAGCTATTCTCCAAAGCACCTGAGGGCAGGACAAGAAGCAATGAGTGGAAGGTAATCAAGGAGAGAAGCAACTTAGAACTAAGGAGAAATTCCCTGACAGTTAGAACAATTAGCCAGTGGAACAACTTGCCTCCAGAAGTTGTAAATGCTCCAACACTGCAAGTTTTTAAGAAGAGATTGGACAACCATTTTTCTGAAATGTAAAGGACTTCCTGCCCGAGCAAGGGGGTTGGAATAGAAGACCTCCAAGGTCCCTTCCAACTCTGTAATTTTGTTAAGGGCTGTGGAAGGAGAAGAGAGAGTCATCTGTTTCGTAATTCACGCAAGTATAATTTGCCAAAAGGTAACAACAAGACCAAGTACACATCCCTTTGTAGCCTTGCTCCCCTCCAAAGCAATGGGAAGGTGCAAAAGGAAAACATAAACAACTCTTGTGCTTCTGCCAGTTTTTATACCATATGTCCTCAGAAGAGAGGGATGCCAGAATGCAAAGGAGCTGGCAAGGCCTGAAGGCTACGTGTAAAAGAATTCCTGATAAGGAAGGACACAAGAGCTGCTTTTCAGGCAGAAGCCTCAGGGACCCGTCACTTCACATTTTCCGCGCCTCGGTGGGTAGATGAACTACAATGGCCGTTGCCCAGCCTTCGCAGTCACGGTTAGTTTTTGAGAGGTGTGATCAAATGCATACGAAGGATGTCAGAATGGAGAAGGTTGGCCTGCTGATCCATGAAGAACTCTGGAGACAGGAACAGAAAGGAGGCTATCCATCTTTATGACTTAGTGCGATATATAAATTGAACGGTTCTTTCTCTCTGCCAGCCTAACCTACAGCTGAACTGGTTTTGAGAACAAAACAGATGGTAAAGGTTCCCCTTGCATATATGTGCTAGTCATTCCTGACTCTAGGGGGTGGTGCTCATCTCCGTTTCAAAGCCGAAGAGCCAGCGCTGTCCGAAGACGTCTCCGTGGTCATATGGTCAGCATGACTCAACGCCAAAGGTGCACGGAACGCTGTTTACCTTCCCACCAAAGGTGGCCCCTATTTTTCTACTTGCATTTTTTACGTGCTTTCGAACTGGTAGGTTGGCAGAAACTGAGACAAGTAACGGGAGCTCACCCCGTTACGTGGCACTAGGGATTCGAACCGCTGAACTGCCGACCTTTCGATCGACAAGCTCAGCATCTTAGCCACTGAACCACCGCGTCCCCGATGGTAGAAAGAGCTAAATGTCCCACAGAGAAATAACATGTAGCCAAAAGAAGCAGCCTTGTGTGATAAGATTGGGATATTTCTTAAACGGACCAGCCACCGAGATAAGGGTAAGATACAATTTATGAATGAGTCCTCGGTATTAAGCCAAAGACAGAATCACATACAAACAACAGAGGGGCAGGTTTGGGTTAAGAGCTCTCTTACATCATAACGTGGATTTGAAGCCTAAGAATGCTCTGGCTGGATGTCTCCAAAGATGAAGACATGCAGTTCGGTTAGTGTTACAATGGCACTGAAAACTTATGATAGTTTTTCACACTTATCTTGGAGTCTTAATGGACAACCAATTAAACATGAGCTAAGAGTGTGCGGCAGCAGCCAAAAAAGCCAATGCAGTCCTAAATTGCATTAACAAAGGGATATAATCAAGATCAAGGGAGGTACTAATACCACTCTATAAAGTCTAAGTAAGACCACACCTAGAGTACTGCATCCAGTTTTGGTCACCACACTATAAAAAAGATGTTGAGACTCTAGAAAGAGCGCAGAGAAGAGCAACCAAGAGGATTAGGGGCAGGGGTGGGTTCTACTTACCTTTACTACCAGTTCACAGCGGGGCCGCGGACACGAGCAAAGCAAGCGCACGCTCTTCTGCGCATGTGCAGAAGCGTTTTGATGACATCGGGGTCGGTGGGCGGAGCCTCCCACCACTTTTACAACCGGTTCTATAGAACCGGTGCGAACCGGGACCAACCCACTACTGATTAGGAGACTGGAGACTAAAGCAGATGCCAAAGGCGCACGGAACGCTGTTACCTTCCCACCAAAGGTGGTTCTTATTTTTCTACTTGCATTTTTTACCTGCTTTCGAACTGCTAGGTTTGCAGAAGCTGGGACAAGTAACGGGAGCTCACCCCGTTACGCGGCGCTAGGGATTCGAACCGCTGAGCTGTCGACCTTTCGATCAACAAGCTCAGTGTCTTAGCCACCGAGCCACCGCGTCCCTCTACAGGTTCATTATCACTGTGTAAAACTGAAACAGAAATCCAGACATCTCCATATTAAGAGTAGGCAAATGACATACCCGAGGTGCCATCCGACTCAGCCCAACCAGAAAAATTAATACTAAGGGACCGCAGGCGATACCGTCCCCAAGAGATGGAAGGTAGGTCTCATTTTGACTCTCCTGCTGTTTGCAATTCTTTTTTTCTTCTCCAAGTGAGCCCAAGAGGAATATTTGTGACAAATTTAATGTTGCCTGGGGAGAAAATGGATCTTCCAAGTCTGAACAGGTTGTTGCCTTAGCTGGAAAGCAAGTGGCCTTCACATCTGGACCTACATGAAAATGGAAGAATTTTTTTCGCCCTCCCCGAGCCTCTACGTGCACCCTACACTTACCTGCATTCAAAACAGGCCACATGGTGACTCCTGGGAGGGGAGGGGCAGGGCGGGCGAGGCCAGCCAGGAGTGGGATTTGGGGGTTCTCCGAACTGCACAGAATCCTAGCTAGAGGTTCTACCAAACCCCTGTGAATCTCCAGCAGCCCACCCCTGGAAACCTCTCAGCAGAGCCTGTCATATGCAATTTTTGAATCTCCCCAAAACAGAAGAGAGAGAGAGAGAGAGAGAAAGGAAAAGGAAAAGGCCTTTCCAGATGGCCATGCTTAAATGGAGCACCTTGGCAGACCCAGATCCCGAGTTATAAATATCATCCTGTGTTTTGGGTACAACGGCTTATTTTTAGCCTGGGAGCCTGGGTTGAACAACAGAAGCTTTCTCCCCCAGGAAGTGGTCCAAGTTACATCAACTCCAGGTTTTGTAGGAGCCTTAGACAAGCTGTGCTCCATGGGACTCCCATTGCAAGCGGGTATTGTTCTCCCTATCATGTCTCAGCTCAGTATGTACCATCACACCCAAGAGGCTAGAAACAGTTTCCATTCTCTCTGGGGGCTCTGAGAAGACGGGAAGAATGAAAGAAAAGAGATACGAAGACACAAGCTGGTTTCCGGCCAGTTTGTTGGCCGTAGCCATCTCTGGTATGCGCCCTGATTCCAACTAAATCATATTAACAGTCTCATAAACTTTACTGCTGCTTCTGGATGACAGCCGACCAATGAAATCAAAACTTAACTGCAGGGAAACATGCCAGCAGCTTTCGCCAGCATCTGCCAAGTTCTCATTGCTCAGCCTTATGTTCTGTCACCATCGTCTATTCCCGATCCTCTTTTTACAAACTATTTTTCAGACCTGTAGTTTATACAGATGTTACATCTTTGCTATCGTGCTCTACGGAGTAGAGAGTCGGTCTCTGACAAAAAAAAAAAACCACTTGAAGAAACTAGAAGCATTTGAAATGTGGATTTACAAATGGCTGTTATGTATAAGCTGGGTTAACAAAATCACAAATGAGGAGGTGATAAGCTGCCTGGGAAAGCCAAGGGAAATCATCAAAGCCATTCAAAAGCAAAAGTTAGAATATTTTGGACAGGTGATGTGACACCCAGAAAAATACGGCATCCTTCAACTTAATCGTCCAGGGAAAGATCGAAGGCAAATGAGGTCCAGGCAGAAGAAGAAGATCATGGCTTCAAAACCTTAAGGGACTGGTTTGGACAAAACTCAGCAGCACCTTTTCATGCGGCTGTTGACAAAAATGGGATTGCCAACATGATGACGGATATGGCACAAGAAGAAGAAGTTTATACAATCCTGTTAATCTACGATGAGCTGGATTTTTATTTCTCACAAATATACTGGAACATTTAAAGGCCAACAGCCTGGTATTGTTTGTATTATGTTCTGGGTGAAGAATGGAGGTGAGGCAGTGGTGAAATCCATTTTTTCTTCTTCTTCTCCTACAGTCAATAGCCTAGTGACTGCAAATAGGCAAAGAAACTTCATCACTGGAGGCTTTCAAAAAGAAATTGGACTGTCGTTTGTCAGAAATGGTGTAAGGTCTTCTGCTTGGGCGGGGGGTTGGACTAGATGACTTACAAGGTCCCTTCCAACTCTGTTAATCTGTCTAAATTAAAAATGTTAAAACTGAATTGAACCGAACACTCTATTTGGCTAAGTGTGGTTAGCCATACAAGGAATTTGTCTCTGGTGCAGAACAATGATAATCTTAATAATAAGAGGAGGGACTAAAGAAGATCACAGAAGGAAGGATAAATGATAATACTACAGCCATATTACATGGGTAAATACACATAGACAGCACTGTGAGAATTAGGTATTCAGCAGAGTGATGGCACGAGGGAAAAAACTGTCCCTGTGTCTAGTTGTTTCGGCATCTAATGGCCCATCACGCCATCCCAAGGGGAAGAGTTGAAACCACTTATGTCCAGAATGTGAAGCGTCTGCAGATATCATCCGAGCCCTCCTTCTGACCTGCGTAATATAGGTCTTCTATGGAATGCAATTGTTCTTTCCGCAGTCTTAACTATCTGTTGGAATCTGTACCTGTCCTGTTTATATACTGTTCTCAGTATATAATAATTGATTTATTTTACTATTCTGATTCATCATCATCTTCATTTTAACGACTCCATAATCCATTGTGGGGTGGAATCTGGGCAACTGAATGGAGCTAGCAAAGAGTTTTAATGGCCGGATACCGTTCCTGTCGCCAGTGCGGAGTTTTGTTCAGCAGATATAGTCTCAGTGTGCCCAGAGATAGAGAAATAACTGCCTCTACCTAGGATCGAACTCACAGCCTCCTGATTGTGAGGCGAGCGTCCCACCTGTAGGCCACTGCGCCACTCCTTTTACGATTCTGAATGAAAGTTAGCAACCTTTCTCAGCATTCGATGGAGACCTGAAGCAATTACCCTCACTTTTACTCTCTAAAAATGCTTTACGTTAAATAAATAAATAAAAAAAAGCATACCTCACTGGAAATAGAAAACATAAGCAAGGGGGTTAATCCTCGAGGTTTGTCCTACCTCTCTTCTGGATGATGATCCGGAGAAGAGGATTGGCAGAGGAAAGAGCCTTGTGATAGTTGTCATCATTGTTGATGGGAAGCAGATCTCCATGGATGTCTGTGTATCCCAGGAGGACCTCCGAACAAGGGATCTGGTGCACCCTCTGGATCAGCTGATAGAATTCCTGGAAACCACCCACACTGGACCTCTTCATGGCAAAACGGCGGAACTCAGCCTCGAACTGCCAGGAAGACAAAACAGTCTCAAGACACAAAATAATAGCCTAACCGATAAAAGCCGCTCGACCAAGGCAGGAAAAAAAAACCCCTGGTCTTGGGGAAAATACAAACTGGGCGGACACGACCTCGTAGACGACCCTCTCTCTGTCAAGGACCTTGGAGTACTCATCTCAAACAGTGCCAGAGCTTACTGCAACAACATTGCCAAAAAGGCATTAAGAGTTGCTAACCTAATCTTGCGAAGCTTCTTCTCCAGTAATATGTGTACTGCAAACTAGGGCACACAAAACCTTTGCTAGACCAGTTCTTGAATACAGCTCATCTGCCTGGAACCCACACTGTATATCGGACATTAATACAATTGAGCGAGTCCAGAGATATTTCACGAGAAGAGTCCTCCACTCCTCTGCTCACAACAGAATACTTTATGCCACAAGGCTCGAAATTTTGGGATTAGACAACTTAGAACTACGCCGCCTTCGGTCTGACCTAAGCGTAGTACACAAAATGATCTGCTAAAACATCCTACCTGTCAATGAATACTTCAGCTTCAACCGCAACAATACACGAGCACACAATAGATACAAACTTAAGGTAAACCGTTCCAAACTCGATTGCAGAAAATTCGACTTCAGCAACAGAGTGGTCAACGCATGAAATGCTCTACCTGACTCTGTGGTTTCTTCTCCAAACCCCCATAACTTTAACCTTAGACTGTCTACTGTTGACCTCACCCCCATTCCTAAGAGGTCTGTAAGGGGCGTGCATCAGTGCACCAATGTGCCTAACGTCCCCGTCCTACTGTCCACATTTAACTGTATCCTTATCCTGTATTCATAATCATGTTTATATTTATATCTGTTATCTTTTTGTTTTGTTTTTTAATTTGATTTATATGCCGCCCTTCTCCGGAGACTCAGGGCGGCTTACAATGCGTTAAGCAATAGCCTTCATACTTTTGTATATTTATACAAAGTCAGTTTATTGCCCCCACAAACTGGGTCCTCAATTTACCCACCTTAGAAAGGATGGAAGGCTGAGTCGACCTTGAGCCTGGTGAGAATTGAACTCGCAGTCATTGCAGGCAGCTGGATGTTAAATGCTGCCTTAGTAGGAGGCATTAGCCTCCTACGCCACTCAGGCTCCTTATATATCTGTTATCTTATACGTATTTGACAAATAAATAAAATCAAATAAATAAAAACTTTCCAAAAGCAGCAAAGAAAGTTGAGATCTCTTTTAATTCATCTTTTTTTCCCCCCCTCCTCATATGAAAACTGCCTTTTACACTGTTTGGAGAAAACACACAGCGAAGCACCGTCTTCACAGCAAGCCATAATCTGCTTATTTAGTTTTGGCTTATTGGGAGGGGTAAGCGGAGGTGTGGAGACAATCCATTCGAGTTTGTCAAACTACAATGAACACACCACCAGGGCTTGGTGTGATATAAACAAAACGCTCTGTAGCGGTCTCAAAGAGTACACCCGGAAAATAACAGTCCTTAATGCTTCTGAAAGGCAGAGGATCCAACAATGTAGATTCAGCTTTCCATCCTTCCAAGGTCGGTAAACGAGGACCCAGACAGTTGAGGGCAATAAGCTGACTCTGTAAACCGCTTACGAGAGGGCTGCAAAGCACGGTGAAGCGGTATATAAGTCCAAGTCCTGTTGCTGTTCAGAATTGTTTTAAGAGTTTGGGGCTTCTGCTAAATACTATACAGGTAGTCCTCGACTTACAACAGTTCGTTTAGTGACCGAAGTTACAACAGCACTGAAAAAAGTGACTTACGACCATTTTTCACACTTAAACACCCGTTGTAGCCTCCCCATAGTCACGTGATCCAAATTCAGATGCTTGGCAACTGCATCATAGTTATGACGGTTGCAGGGTCACTCTTTGCAACCTTCTGGCAAGCAAAGTCAAAGGGGAAGGCAGTTTCACTTAACAACCGTCTTACTAATTTAAGAACTGCAGTGGTTCACTTAACAACTAACTTGTTGCTAACTTCTCAACTTCAGTGAGTCACTTAACTGTGGCAAGAAAGGTCGTAAAATGGGGCAAAACCCACTTAACAAACATCTCGCTTAGCAACAGAAATGTTGGGCTCAATTGTGGTCATAAGTCGAGGACTACCTGAACAGACATGTACCATATTTTTCGGAGTATAAGATGCACCTACCTTTTTGGTGAGGAAAAGAAGAAAAAGAAATCTCCCTCTGCCTCTGAGCAATTTTGCCTCATTGCAGCAAACAGCCTGCTTTAGTTTCAGTTTCGTTTTCAGCATAGCTTGATTAGCACAAGGAAAAAAAATCTGCTCCAACAATTTACCTCTTTGCAGCAAGCAGCAGAGCCCTGCACAAAACAGCTGAGAGCAAAACAGCTGAGAGTAGGGAGGCCGATCTAATCAATTTGTGCTAATTAGGCTGTGCTGAAGCTGAAAGGACCTGTTTTTTCTTGCTGTTTGCTTGCAAGGAGGTAACTGCTGCGAGGCAGAGGCCAAAGGGTGGGGGCCAGTGGGTGGGCGGGGCTACATTCGGTGTATAAGACGCACCTAAATTTTCACCCTCTTTTAGGGGGGGAAAAAGATGTGTCTTATACTCCAAAAAATACGGTAGTCAATTTTGAATAGATACATGATCTTGTACTCAAGGAAGAAAACGAAAGTTGTTCTCAGACAGCAAATATGTACAACACAGCATCTTCTCTTTTATATTTACTGCTTAAATGGAAAAATGGATACAGTGGCTGGGCATGTTATTAGAATTAGCTCATTTCCTGCTCTCAAAACCTTTGATTTTAATCTCGGCTAACTGCGAATTCATGCCTTGAATTTCTGATCTTCCCAGCCTGAGTTGAGCCCGGCAATCGACAGAATCACCGAAATGGAAAAGAAACTTTTTCTTTTTTCCTTGACGAAAAGCTTTCCTAACTAATGCCCTGAGGATATGTTAGGGCTGTGTTCTGAGAATCCACAGCCAACTGCTCGTAATTTGGAAAAGTCATACTTCCAACACACCTGGAAGGCACCTGTCAAGCTTTAGCAGCTGCTTACCAGCTAAAATTAGACACAGGTAGCCTTCAACTTACAACAGTTCATTTAGTCGCCATTCAACGTTGCAAGAACACTGAAAAAGGTGACTTATGACCGTCTTTCACTGTTACAACCTTTGCAGCATCCCCATCAGTGGTGGGTTCCTCCCGGTTCGGCCCGATTCGGCCGAGCCAGTAGCGGTGACGATATGACATCACCGAACCGGTTCTGCCCCCCCACCCCCCCACGTTATTCGGCTCCACCCCCAATCTATTGCTGCCTCCTGAGTCCCAGCTGATCGGCTAGAAGGAAAAAAACTATTTAAACTCTTGCCACAGGGCTTCAAAGGGCTGCCCTACAGCTGATCAGTGTTAAAACGCAGTGTGGTGGTAGACCGGTGCCTCCAAAAACAAATGAATAGACCGATGCCTGCAAAAATAAATGCGTAGACCAATGCCTCCAAAAACAAATGAGTAGACTGTTGCCTGCAAAAATAAATGGGTAGACCAGTGCCTCCAAAAACAAATGAGTAGACCGATGCCTGCAAAAATAAATGGGTAGACCAGTGCTTCCAAAAACAAATGAGTAGACCGATGCCTGCAAAAATAAATGGGTAGACCAGTGCCTCCAAAAACAAATGAATAGACCGGTGCCTGCAAAAATAAATGGGTAGACCAGTGCTTCCAAAAACAAATGAGTAGACCGATGCCTGCAAAAATAAATGGGTAGACCAGTGCCTCCAAAAACAAATGAATAGACCGGTGCCTGCAAAAATAAATGGGTAGACCAGTGCTTCCAAAAACAAATGAGTAGACCGATGCCTGCAAAAATAAACGGGACAAAACCACTTAAGAAATGTCCCACGACAGAAACGTTAGGCTCAATTGTGGCCGTACGTTGAGGACTACCTGCATATAGAAAGGGAAAAAGGGTAATTGGTAAAAGAAGTCTTGGCAAATGGATCCATTTGCATTAGCAGTCGTTTCGTTTCTAAGTTTGCGAGGAATTTTCTTGATCCTCTTGCTAACTACTTGTTGATTTCCTGGGGTAAGATCAGTGGTGAAATCTAAAATTTGTTACTACCGGTTCTGTGGACGTGGCTTGGTTGTGGTGGGATAATGTGACTGGGTGGGCGTGGCTAATTTTTTTTTAAAACTTTTAAAACCATTTTTTCTACAACCTCTTCGGCGAAGAGGTTGTAAAAAAATGCTTTCAAAAGCCTCTGACGATCCCAGCTGAGTTGCCTGATCGTCAGAGGCTTTTTTTCTTTTAAATGCCTCTGCTGATCAGGCAATTCAGCTAGGATCATCAGAGGCATTTAAAAGAAAAAAAGCCTCTGCCGATCAGGCAACTCAGCTGGGATCGTCAGAGCCTTTTAAAAGAAAAAAAGCCTCCGATGATCGCACGGCTCAGCTGGGCATGGGGGGGCAGGGATTTTTGCTACCGGTTCTCCGAACCACCCGCCTCCATCGCTACCGGATCAGGCGATCCAGTCCAAACCAGGAGCATTTCACTCCTGGGTTAGATAGCAACTCTTTTTCCAAATAAAAACACATTATCCATATACCTTTAATATTTTACAAATCAGCAGGCTCTTCCCCAGGTTCTGAAAAGCCCATTACAATAACTACCCAGGCAAGTTTTATGTAGTCATTCTCTTCAAGCGCACGGATACTTTTCAACCGAATAGAATAGAATAGAATAGAATAGAATAGAATAGAATAGAATAGAATAGAATAGAATAGAATAGAATAGAATAGAATAACAGAGTTGGAAGGGACCTTGGAGGTCTTCTAGTCCAACCCTCTGCTTAGGTAGGAAACCCTACACCACTTCAGACAAATGATTATCCAACATTTAATACAGGCATGCCAATCCACAACTCACACGCCACATGAGGTCCTAGTAAAGGAGCCCCACAAATTCATAAACCTGTATATTTTATAATTTATACGCGGCCCAAGACAATTCCTCTTCACTCAGCGTGGACCAGGCAAGCCAAAATGTTGGATTCGCCTGATCTAACACATTATCTTCTTGAAAGCAATCACATTCAGTCCTTGCTATTTGTCCTAATTATGAAATGTTTTTATTATACTATTTACGGTTACATTTGTGTCTCTTTCATTATGAAGATTGTAATTTTTTTTTTCTCCAAATCTGGAGAACTTTGGAGGATACAAAGAGCAGAAGACTTTCCTTTTAAAATAGGTTTTGCCTGCCTCTGTTGGAAGAAGTTAATTTTATGCTCTCCAAAGACAAATATGAACAAAGAGCAACATATGGTCCATTATTACAATAACTGACAGCGTGCAAGTTTTTCATGCAAGGTCTCAGCTCCTCCAAGCTAATACCATACAAAACTACGTTCCTTATTCAGTGCTACTTCTAATCACTACAACAATCAATAACAACAGTTAGGAGCAGCATACATCAAACAGGTTGTATTCAAATACCAAGCTAGACTAAACTACACCGTGATTTGTTTAACGTTGCTGCATTTGAACAAACCACAGTTGCTTGGTACCAGTGGTGGGTTGCCCCCGGTTCGCACCGGTTCTATAGAACCGGTAGTAAAACCGGCGGGAGGCTCCGCCCACCGACCCCGACATCATCAAAATGCGTCTGTGCATGTGCAGAAGAGAGCACGCGCGGCCATGTTGCAAACCGGTAGTAAAAGTAAGTAGAACCCACTCCTGTTTGGTACCACATATCAAACCGGGCTGGCTTGATCCCATCCGTTTCGGTTTTAAATTGAAATTGGTTTTAATTGGGTTGTTTTAAATTGTGGGCCAAAATTATTTAATTACCTTTTAAACTGTTTTTTTTAAATTTTGTATCCTCTGTTTTATCTCGGCTGTTCACCGCCCTGAGTCCTGCTGGAGAAGGACGGTATACAAATCAAATCAAATAAAAAATAAATAAAATAAATAAATAAAACAAACCACCCGAGTCTCTCAGTTCATCCAATATGCTAAAATCAACTCAAGCAAGCCACTGGAATGGTTGTGTGAACCAGATCACAGTGCGACAGCCTTTCCTAGAAATATGGAAATGCAGCTTCCATTAATTGCAACCAATATAGTTAACCCTAACACAGGCAGTCCTCGACTTACAACAGTTCGTTTAGTGACTGCCCTAAGTTACAACGGCACTGAAAAAAAAGTGACTCAGGACCATTTTTCTCCCTTATGACCCTTGCAAGCATTCCCACCGTCACGCGATTTACATTCGGACGCTCGACAACCGGCTCCCGTTTACGACGGCCGCAGCGTCGCGACGCGTTCCCCTTTTTGCGACCTTCTGACGAGCAAAGTCCACGGCGAAACCAGATTCACTTAACAGCCGTGGGACTAATTGAACTACGGCAGTGATTCACTTAGCAACAAAAGCGGAAGCGGGGAAGCGACGTCGTCCAATGGGGCAAAACTCAAATTTCTCACTTAAATTTTGGGATCAATTGTGGTCGTAAGTTGGAGGACTATCTGTGCTGGCCGGAGAGGACCGGAGACACAGTTGCACCTCTGTGGGTCCCAGATGGGGGAAGCCTGGTTTTTTTCATGACCAGGATGCATTTTTGCATGAATTTACAGGGCTGAGCTACTTAGGGTGAAGCTCCTAAGACAGTGTTTCTGAACCTTGGAAGCTTGAAGATGGGTGGACTTCAACTCCCAGAATCCCCCAGCCAGCGCTGCTGGCTGGGGGATTCTGGGAGTTGAAGTCCACCCATCTTCAAGCTTCCAAGGTTCAGAAACACTGTCCTAAGACCTTCACTAGGAAATGGCAGAGCCGGGATACCTGATCCCTCCCTCCATCCAAGGTGGGAATACCCCTTTTCCAACCCTATTCTAAGGCAAATCCCCCACCCCGTTTTTCATGCCTTGTGATATTTTCACGGGTTGTGGTATCCACAACAAAGGATAAAACTCCCCCCTTATATGAAGGGGTCCCAGAAGAAGCAAAGCCAACAGCATCCCTGGATTAGGGATATACCGCCCCTTCCCATCCTTGGTGGGGACGGAGGGGAAGGCGCAATTTGCCCCACTGAGACCTCAAACTCAGCCGCCAGCTACCCCTTCCCCGTTTCCAAACCCAGCACTATTGCATAACCCGCCGGTGGCGGTGTGTGTGTTTGTGTGTGTTGTGTGTGTTGTGTGTTGTGTTGTGTTGTGTTTATTTTTATTTATTTATTTTATTTTTCAATTTATATACCGCCCTTCTCCCTAAGGACTCAGGGCGGTGCACAGCCAGAATTAAGAACATGAAATACAAATATTAAGAACAATTAAAATATATATAAATTTGGCCCCAAAATTTAAAAATCACAAACCAATTAAAACATTTAAAAATTTCTTCTTAAGCCAGCCCGGCTTGCTGGAAAAAGTGGGTTTTAAGGGCACGGTGGAAGGCACTGTGTGTTGTGTTGTGTTGTGTTGTGTTGTGTTGTCTTGTCTTGTCTTGTCTTGTCTTGTCTTGTGTGTGTGTTGTTGTGTTGTGTTGTGTTGTGTTGTGTTGTCTTGTCTTGTCTTGTCTTGTGTGTGTGTTGTTGTCTTGTCTTGTCTTGTCTTGTCTTGTGTGTGTTGTTTTGTTGTGTTGTGTTGTGTTGTCTTTTCTTGTCTTGTGTGTGTGTTGTTGTGTTGTCTTGTCTTGTCTTGTCTTGTCTTGTCTTGTCTTGTGTGTGTGTTGTTGTCTTGTCTTGTCTTGTCTTGTCTTGTCTTGTCTTGTCTTGTGTGTGTTGTTTTGTTGTGTTGTGTTGTGTTGTCTTTTCTTGTCTTGTGTGTGTGTTGTTGTGTTGTGTTGTGTTGTGTTGTCTTGTCTTGTCTTGTCTTGTGTGTGTTGTTTTGTTGTGTTGTGTTGTGTTGTGTTGTGTTGTGTTGTTGTCTTGTCTTGTCTTGTGTGTGTTGTTTTGTTGTGTTGTGTTGTGTTGTGTTGTGTTGTGTTGTCTTGTCTTGTGTGTGTGTTGTTGTGTTGTGTTGTGTTGTGTTGTGTTGTGTGCCTGTTTTCCACCTAGAGGGAAAAACTCCGGGCGATTTCTCTTCTCTCTCGGTACAGGCTGCAGCTGCAGCAGCGCGGAAATCCCTCCAGATCGCAGCAAATAATCCCCCCCATCTGGCCGCCGAGGGACCCGCTCGCGGGGGAAGCGGGAGGGGAGAGGCGGGGATATTAAAACCATCAGCCGGGCTACCTCCACCCGTTAGGCCGGGCTGAAGAGCCCCGGCGCAGCGCTCGCTGCATGCATCCCTCCCTCCCTCCCTCCCAGGCAAAGAGATCGCAGGTTCGAGACCCAGGGGCCGCTTGGCAGGAGGAAGAGGCGGCTGCTCCCCGGTGCACCTGCTGCGCGCGGGGCCCGATCACCCCAGCCCGACCTCCTCCAACATTCCGCCGCTGCGTCTGCCTGGGCCCGGCGGCTGTGGCTTTGCAAGCTGGCGGGGGTGGGAAATTGCCGCAGCCTCCCTCGGAGCGGCTTCTCCTCCGCCGAGCCGCCTGCGCTCTTTTGCAAGAGCCGCCCTCACCTTGCTTTTGACCTCGATGACCGGCTCCGAGCTGCGCGCCGGTGTGCGGTGGTGCTTAGCCATGCTGAGCCGGCCGGGCCGGGTTGCCTCGACCGCCCCCGAAGGTGTCTCGCCTCCGCCTCCGCCGGCTATTATTGCTGCTGCTGCTCCGCCGCCGCCGCCGCCGAACGGGGACAGCCAGCAGGAGGGGAGGGGAAGGGAGAGAGAGGGGGGGGGAGGAAGAAGACAGGAGGGAGGGAGGGGAGGAGAAAAAAATAAAAAAATAAACCTCACCGATTATGACGTCACCCCAGCAGTCGGAGAAGGGCCTCGCCATTGGCTGAGGCGGGGCCGAAGTGGGCGGGCTCAGAACCTCCGCGGCGTTCGGATGGAACGTTGCTGACAACGTCGTCTAGGTAACCGGGCTCCGGGGGGGGTCCAAGGTGTATCCCCGCGCGGCGTGAGATCAAAGGGAGTTTTTTAAGCCGTTCAAGCGTCGGTCAAGGCTCGCTTGGCTTCTTCGCCGGGCAGGAAGGAAAGTGGAGAGAGGTATTTGGGGGGCGGGGGAGGGAGGGAGGGAGGCAGGGAAACTTAGCGCATTGTAAGCCGCCCTGAGTCTCCGGAGAAGGGCGGCATATAAATCAAATTAAAAAAAAAAACAAAAAAAAAACCTTACCTGGCTAGATTAGGTGGCTCAGTGGCTTAAGGCTTCTCGATCAGAAAGGTCGGCGGTTCGAATCCCTAGTATAGGGTCTCCTGCGTGAGCATGGGGTTGGACTAGATGACCTCCGAGGTCCCTTCCAACTTCTGTTACTGTTAACCTGAGCCCTTCGGAGTCACCGCCGTGCTAAGAAGGAGGCGATTAAACCCTCTTCCCTTTGTGTTCTCTGTAAGCCCGGCTTGCTCGTTTTTTCGGAAGCCTCCGTGAGGCTGCCGAGGAAAAGAAAACCAAAGCGAGCATCCTCCGTCGGGGATCCAGGCTTGAACCCCTCGGCTTCTTCTGTCCAAGCAGAGATGTGGCCAAGAAAGGGCCACAGAGCTTTGGTAGTACAGTAGTCTAAAGCACCCTGTTATTAAGACCAGCTGCCTGCAGTTACTGCAGATTCGAATCTCGCCAGGCTCAAGGTTGACTCAGCCTTCCATCCTTTCTAAGGTAGGTAAATTGAGGACCCAGTTTGTGGGGGCAATAAGCTGACTTTGTATAAAATATACAAAAGGATGAAGGCTATTGCTTAAGGAGCCTTGGTAGTACAGTGGTCTAAAGCACCCTGTTATTAAGACCAGCTGCCTGCAGTTACTGCAGGTTTGAATCTCGCCAAGGCTCAAGGTTGACTCAGCCTTCCATCCTTTCTAAGGTAGGTAAATTGAGGACCCAGTTTGTGGGGGCAATAAGCTGACTTTATATAAATATACAAAAGGATGAAGGCTATTGCTGAGCACATTGTAAGCCGCCCTGAGTCTCCGGAGAAGGGCGGCATATAAATCAATTTTTTTAAAAAAAGGGGGGGCAAAGGGGGCTGGGGGTGCCTTTTAGGGGGCGCATCAGATGATGAGTGGCCCCTTGGAGTAATTGATTGGGTGCAGAGAAACCTTCCTCTCCCCAAACCACACACCGAGGCTAAGGGCCCACAACAAGAGATGCAGTACAACCTAGTTATTTGACTGATCCGTATTGTGTGGAAGCTCAGGGTAGCAAGCAGCTTAACTCACTAGTATAGTTAGGTTCATGCCGCGAAGCAGGTAGTGCAAAACGCAGCTGATGCCTATCGTCCTTATCTGGATCTAAAGTGCCCTTCCTCCTTTCCCTTTAAGATGTGTGGACTGCAACTCCCAGGATTCCTGGCTGGGGAATGCTGGGAGTTGAAATCCACACATTTTAAAAAGTTTTGAAATGTTGCTCAGTGCATCAGTGGCCGTACTTGTGCTGCCTTATTCTCTGTAGCTGTCCCAACTATATTCAGACAGGTAGAAGTGCCTGGGGGCAAATAGATGTACGTTTCTTTCTATTTTTGAACTGGAGTTGTCCCTGAAATCTAATAAAATAATTACACTGTTGCATATTTGTAATTAAATATTGTCAAGTAAGGATGGAGTTACATGTGAGGATTTAATTAAAGCTCACTCACCGAATTGATTTTTTTAAAAAAATTGAGCGAATTTATTACAGGGCTGGATAATTCTGCCTTCCCAAATGACCCCACTTTTAGTTTCCTTTTTAGACTAAGCAAAAGCCTGGGTGCCGTTTTGGAGCTTTTTATAAAAAGTTTCCTGTAATTTATAATGGTTACCAAGGAAAAACTGAATTTTGTAGGAGTTAGTTACTTAAATTAAATCATGGTTAGAGGCTGCTCTGCCCCTCCCCCTTTCTATTTTTAGGAATGATTTTAAAAACAGTTCCGTTTCCCTGTTTTAACTATATTATTCTTGAAGTTATTTTGGGCTAAGGGACCATTCAGAACCTATTCTCTCTAGATTTTGTTTTGCCCACTGTTTCTTAAAAGGATAGGCAGGACAATTAAAAATTGTAGCACTTTACAGCTGAAAGTAATGCATGTAGAAGAAGCTCATATATGTTTGCCTAAAGCCACAATGTTTCTCAGTCTTGGCAACTTCAAAAAATAGATGTAATTCAACTCCCAGAATTCCCCAACCAGCATTGGCCCAATTGTCTTTGGTATTTGCAACTTTAAAAAACAGAAATGAAAGAAAGTAAAGAGTGCAAAGCCTTCGAAACCTTGAGTAAATCCACTCTTCCAAAACTCCGTGGTTTTTTTCCCCCCATGTCATGTTTAAGGTCGAAAAAAACATTCTTTGATGCTTTCTTTGTTGTGGATTAAAGACTTCAGAATTTTTTTCTTTGCCCAGTTTTTCTAACACAGAGATTAGAAACAACCTTTTTAAATTTGGAAGGGTTTTTTTTTTTTTTTTGCAGTTTTATGTTTTATTTTCATAGATTTGAAAAATAACATTAACGGAATCTTTGAGCTTGGATTAAAATTTGCAGAGTTGGTAAGAACAACATGAACCTTATGTATCAATTCGGCCAGTGTTCAAAGTATTTTACCATTTTTTTATCTTTATTCTTTTAAGAATGTAGGACAAGCTATTTTGAATGAAGCCTGCAGAAATTAATACAGTGTTTCTACAGAAAGCTATTAAACATAGATTAAATGTACATTCTCCTCTGTTTCTATCCTCAGCAACTGATATGCAGTGATAGATAGCACTTAAGCGTTCCATGCCAAGATAATAAATTATTTTGAAGACTTCTAAGCAAGCAACACCTTGTAGCACTAATTTGTTTGATGAAATCTTTCAAATTATTTGAGCTGAATTTTACTGCTACTACTGCTCACTCACTGGTGAGCATAAATTCTACTATTATGGTCTAGTGCAGGGGTATCAAACGTCATCACAGTGTCATCACGGTGTCATCATGTGACGTATTGTGATTTCCCCTCCTTCGGTAAACTAGGCGTGGGCGTGGCCAGCGTGTGATGCATCTGGCCCGTGGGCCACGAGTTTGACAGCCCTGGTCTAGTGGTTCAGGCACCAGGCTAAAAACCAGGAGACCAAATTCTAGTCCTGCCTTAGCCATGAAATCCGTCTGGGTGACTTTGGGCCAGTCTCTCTCTCTCTCAGCCACCTCACAGGGTGGTGGTGATGGTTGGGAAAATGGGTGTGTTGAATACGTTCTCTACCTTGAGTAAGTTGTAAAAATAATAAAGATGAGATACAAATAAATGTGAGTGAGAGGAAAAAAATGTCTGTCCAATAGTTCTTGATCGCACATAAATTCATCAGAGGTGGGTTTCAGCAGGTTCTGACCAGTTCTGGAGAACCGGTAGCGGAAATTTTGAGTAGTTCGGAGAACCGGTAGTAAAAATTCCGACTGGCCCCTGCCCCCATCTATTCTCTGCCTCCCAAGTCCCACCTGATCAGGAGGGAATGGGGATTTTGCAGTATCCTTCCCCTGGAGTGGGGTGGGAATGGAGATTTTGCAGTATCCTTCCCCTGCCACGCCCACAGAACCGGTAGTAAAAATTCTGACTGGCCCCGCCCTCATCGATTCTCTGCCTCCCAATTCCCAGCTGATTGGGAGGAAATGGGGATTTTGCAGTAACCTTCTCCTCCCATGCCCACCAAGCCATGCCACGCCCACCAAGCCACACCCACAGAACCGGTAGTAAAAAAATTTGAAACCCACCACTGAAATTCATGTATCAGTAATTCTATCCCTGCACCCTTTACTTCCTTTATAAATGAGTTCTGACAATGCCCAGCGACCTGTTTAAGAAGAAGACTACGGCTGTCATCTTTTAAAGGTCTGAGCTTTTTTGGGTATACTTTGCCCATTCAAAAATTCCAAAAATTGTTTTTTGTTTCTTTTTTAATGTGTGGGAGGCCTTTACTAATTTTGCTCTGCGGCAGCTTCTTTGGGTGTCCTTGGCTGCCTTAACCTTCCTTTTGTAAGGAGTGCCTTCCGAAGGAGGCTTTGTACTGCTCAGAAGGCGTGGAGCACGTCGGTGATTCAACATAAACGAGAACGTTTTGGTCTATTCCCTGCAGGATTTATGACCAGCTGGTCCAGCTGATAGTGAGTAGATGCAAAAAGTGAGCTGTAGTTTCCCCCCCCCCCCCCCGTCTATGCTTTGAAAAGGTAATTTGGGTTTCCAATGTTCTTCAGTCCTCTTTTATTACATCCTTGCTTTAATCAGTCCTGATTACTGGTGACAACAGGGACCGGTCCCTGCATATACATTTAATAAATAATAGTATTAATTTTTGTAGGCAACATTCCTGGTACCTTTTACCTAGGGCTGACAGGGCGTGACTAAGTCCATCATCATCCATCTGGTTTTGTGCCTAAGGCAAGACTAAACTCACGGTCTCCTGGTTTGAAATCGAGCACCGTATCCATTAGGCCAAATTGTTTTCATAGCTCCAAGCAGTGCGTGCTCAATTCTGCCAAAGCAGAATGAGGAGAAGGATGCACCAGAGCCGTATCAATGCAATTGTAGACCAGAGACACATCAATGCAATTGTAGAAAGATGGAGCTTCTCAAAACCTTTGTAACAGAATAACAGAAGAGTTGGAAGGGATCTTGGAGGTCTTCTAGTTGAAGCCCCTGCTCAGGCAGGAAGGAAACCCTATACATTTCAGACAAATGGTTGTCCAGTGTCTTCTTAAAAATTTCCAGTGTTGGAGCATCCATAACTTCTGGAGACAAGTCGTTCCACTGATTAATTGTTCTCACTGTCAGGAAATTTCTCCTTAGTTCTAGGTTGGTTCTTTCCTTGATTAGTTTCCACCCATTGCTTCTTGTCTTGCCTTCAGGTGCTTTGGAGAATAAATTGACCCCCACTCTTAGATATTGGAAGACTGCTATCATGACATTCCTAGTCCTTCTTTTCATTAAAGTAGACATACCCAATTATCCCCTAATCATCATTGTTGCTCTACTGTGCACATAGTGCCACCATAAAAATAAGTTGAAATAACTAACGCCAGGTAGAAAAATGATCTAGCAATTTGCAAAAATAGAATTTGCTTTAGAATGTTTAGAAAGAAGATACTTATACAAAATTTTTGAGGTGTATTTATTCAGTACTGTGAAAGACCATCTCTGAATATCCTGTCTTTGTCGTATTATCCTCTCTCCAGTGGTCTACAATCTTGCAAGCTCCCCGTCGTTCCATTAATTCTCCAGGAAAGTTCTAATGAAGTGACTCATTCTCTGGTGAGTTTCTTCAATAACTATTCAAGTTATTCAGTACCACAGAAGAAAGTTGCTCTTCTGAAACGACCCAGGCGCTGAGAAATTCATGAGGAAATTCTTTCCTTGGAGAACATTGGGAAAACAGATCACTTCCTTCTTTTCTCTGTACATCAATTAAATAGAGGGTTGAAAGACAATGTGTGCTTCACTGAAAAGCCACTGCATCAGGTAGCTGGTCTGAAGTTCTAGCCATTTTGTCTGATGGCTCCTGGCTATTTCCCTTTCTTGAGGATCCCGGGTTCTGAATCTGCTTCGTAACTTAACTCCTGTATTAGGGATGCGGTGGCTCAGTAGCTAAGATGCTGAGCTTGTCGATCGAAAGGTCGGCATTCAGCAATTCGAATCCCTAGTGCCATGTAATGGGGTGAGCTCCCGTTACTTGTCCCAGCTTCTGCCAACCTAGCAGTTCGAAAGCACATAAAAAATGCAAGTAGAAAAATAGGGACCACCTTTGGTGAGAAGGTAACAGCGTTCCGTGCGCCTTTGGCATTGAGCCATGCCGGCCACATGACCACGGAGACATCTTAGGACAGCACTTGCTCTTCGGCTTTGAAATGGAGATGAGCACTGCCCCCTAGAGTCAGGAACGACTAGCACCTATGTGCGAGGAGAACCTTTACCTTAAACTCTCCTGCAGTCCTGTTATATAACAAAGAAGCCTCCTCCGTCAACTGAGCTGAATTGAGATTACTTGCTGAACTAGATTCTGGAGGTAGATTGAGGCCCCAAAGGAAAGTGTCAACTGTGTATAACCAGCCAATGAATGAATGGTGATGTTGCAGTGATCCAACAGTCTCCTGAGTGCCATGATTTGTGATGGAGAGGAGCACAAATAATGGTTCTGCTATAGGGTTGGCATATTTGTGGTTTCACGGTGGGTGAGGATCATTGTGCATGGTCACTCATGCCCTAGTTACCTCCCGTATGGACTACTGTAATGCTCTCTACATGGGGCTCCCCTTGAAAAGTACCTGGAGGCTCCAACTGGTCCAGAACGTAGCCGCGCGGGTGATTATGGGCGCAGCTCGTTACGCCCATGTAACACCTGTCCTACGTGAGCTGCACTGGCTCCCGGTGGTCTTCCGGGTGCGATTCAAGGTGTTAGTCATCACCTTTAAAGCGCTCCATGGCTTAGGACCTGGGTACCTACGAGACCGTCTTTTGCCACCAATAGCCTCCCACCGACCAGTTCGTTCTCACAGGGAGGGACTACTCAGGGTACCGTCAGTCAAATTGTGTCAACTGGCGACTCCCAGGGGGAGGGCCTTCTCTGTGGGGGTTCCAACTCTTTGGAATGAACTGCCCCCGGAGATACGGAATATCCCTGATCTCCGTGCTTTCCACCGTGCCCTCAAGACCCTGATGTTCCAACAGGCAGGGCTAAACATACGAACATGTGAATGATTTTTTAAATGTGATCTAATTCTGGGTTTTATTTAATTGACCAAACTAAGTAATAATTTTAACTAGCAATTTTATGATGTTTGTGTGTCTATATTTTTCTTGACTGTACACTGCCTTGAGTCCTACGGGAGAAAGGCGGTATAGAAATATAATAAATAAAATAAATAAATAAATAAATTGTGTCCCAAATAGCTGATTTTTGTGGCTGGATCTGCCTACCTCCAGTTTCTGCCTGCAGAATTCAGGAGAGACCGTCCAGTTTTTCATGTTTAGCCAGTAACATTATCTTCTGACCAGGCTGATGGTTTTTTTTTTTTTAATTGCTCGATACATTTTTTAATAACCGAGCTGGGTGTAAAACACGGAAGACCGTCCTTCCTTCTTGGCAATTTGTCCAAGGTCTTATCGCTCCTGCCGAGAATGTGAATTGCAGAAAACCCAGAGGGCTATCTTATGTCACCAGACTGGCGCTGAACATGTTTGCATGTTCTGCCCTGCCAGATGTTCCGTCTGCTCTTAATCAGCAACTTAGCAGATATCTGCAACAGCTTCAAAAGTTCTTCCCTGAAATGTTGTTCTCACTGAGTGCGTACCGAGGGCATCGGAGGATCAGATTAGATCTTGGTATGCAGGAAGGCGAAATAATTTCTTTTTGGGTAGTGGAAATTCAGAAGACTGATGAATGCAAAAATGTTGTGTATGTCTAAATGGGAGATTCCCAGTTGAGGCTGTGGGCCCTTTATATCAAAGCGGTGAAGACTTTTGATTCTGCAAATAAAAACGCAGCATTGAACCCCTGGCCAACGTATTCCAGTAGTCCGTGCTCATAGAGGCCAACCAACTGCGCAAGGAAGCCCAAGGTTTCCCAGCAGATGGCTTGCAGAGGCTGCCATCAAGGTTACGAACCACCGATGATCAAGACTCCCATAAATGTCTCCAATTGGTAGCCAACAACACATTCCAGGGGGAAGGGATTATTTTTTATTCATATCCCACCTTGGTAGTACAGTGGTTTAAAGCACCCTGTTATTAACACAGCTGCCTGCAATTACTGCAGGTTCGAATCTTACCAGGCTCAAGGTTGACTCAGCCTTCCATCTTTTCTAAGGTAGGTTAAATGAGGACCCAGTTTGTGGGGGCAATAAGCTGACTTCGTATAAATATACAAAAGTATGAAGGCTATTGCTTAATGTATTGTAAGCCGCCCTGAGTCTCCGGAGAAGGGCGGCATATAAATCAAATTAAAAAAAAAATTTTTTTATAAACAACTCAAGGCCTTGGTAGTACAGTGGTCTAAAGCACCCTGTTATTAAGACCAGCTGCCTGCAATTACTGCAGGTTCGAATCTTGCCAGGCTCAAGGTTGACTCAGCCTTCCATCCTTTCTAAGGTAGGTAAATTGAGGACCCAGTTTGTGGGGGCAATAAACTGACTTTGTATAAATATACAAAAGGATGAAGGCTATTGCTTAGCGCATTGTAAGCCGCCCTGAGTCTCCAGAGGGCGGCATATAAATCAAATTTTTTTAAAAAAAAGCATCTTATATCCTTCCTCCTCTTATTATCTCCACAACAATTATCCTGTGAGTTGGGCTGAGAGAGAGGAATTGTTCCAGGGTCACCCAGCTTGCTTTCATCGCTAAGGTGGGACTAGAACTCACGGTCTCCCAGTTTCTCTCCTTGTGCCTTACTTACTAGACCAAACTATTGTGCAAAAGATTCACATCAACCCTTTTGTCAGTTCCAATTTTTTCTGGTTCTAGTATTTTTTTTATTTTTTGGGGGGAAAGGAAAATACTAACAGAAACAGAAATACTTCTGTTTTTATTTTGGGAACTTTATAATTCCACAGTTCTATTAAAGTATTTATTCCCTAATTTTAGAATAAAACAATTCCCTCGTCCACTTTGCCATGGACGGGTAATAAGATGTGCTTTTTGAAGAGTGAAAAGCAGAGAAGCTAAAACGTGTACAGGTAGTCCTCGACTTACGACCACAATTGAGCCCAAAGTTTCTGCTGTTGACATTTGTTAAGGGAGTTTTGCCCCTTTTTACGACCTTTCCGGCCTCAGTCATTAAGTGAATCACTACAGTTGATAGGTTAGTAGCTCGGTTGTTAAGTGAATCCGGCTTCCCCATTGACTTGGCGTGTCAGAAGGTCACGCAAAAGGGGGTCACGTGACCCAGGGATACAGCAACGGTCATAAATCTGAACCCGTTGCCAAGCCTCTGAATCTTGATCACATGATCCTGGGAATGCAGCGAAGGTCGTGTGAAAAACGGTCATCGATCAATTTTTTCAGTGCCATTGTGACCTTGAACAGTCACTAAACAAACTGTTGTAAGTCAAGGACTACCTGTATATACTGCCCTTCCCCCATTCTAGAGACCTCTGACGGCGACATGACAAATGCAGACATCCATTCATCCAGGGGTGAAATGTAAAATTTGTTACTACCGGTTCTGTGGGCGTGTCTTGGTGGGGGGAGGGGGAAATGTGATTGGGTGGGTGTGGCCAACTTAAAAAAAAAAACACTTCAAAGCATTTTTTCTACAACCTCTTCGGCCGAAGAGGTTGCAAAAAAAATGCTTTGAAAAGCCTCTCTGCCGATCAGGCAACTCATCTGGGATCGTCAGAGGCTTTTCAAAGCATTTTTTAAACCACCTCTTCGGCCGAAGAGGTTGCAGAAAAAAATGCTTTGAAAAGCCTCTGACGATCCCAGATGAGCCGCGCGATCATCAGAGGCTTTTTTTTTTCTTTTAAAAGCATTTTTTCGGCGGAAGAGGTTGTAGAAAAAATGCTTTTAAAAGTATATATATAAAAAAGCCTCTGATGATCGTGCGGCTCAGCTGGGCATGGTGGGGGGAGGAGGGTGCAGGGATTTTTGCTACCGGTTTCCAAACCACCCGCCTCCATCGCTACCGGATCAGGTGATCCGGTCCGAACCGGGAGCATTTCACCCCTGCATTCATCCAAAGCGACTGATATTTCTATAAACCTGGCTGTAGGGGTGAACTGTATTAATCTAGGGTGGCGAAAATCCAGCGGAGGTCCATGGCGCCTTTCCTGACTAACCAATTTTATTGAAAGGCATAAACTTAACCTTTGCGTCTCCTTGCCTCCAGCTCTTCAGTTAATAGATTTGCACCTTGCTGTACACAATACACATCCTGCCAGTTCCAATTACTCACATCAATTCACAGGGCCATCCTGCGAGGGTAAACTCTATTAAAAGATTTAATATAATTTTTAGCAGCTGATACACGATTTGGTAGCGGTGGCCTTTGCATCCCATTTGGTAACGCAGCATGATGGCCGAGCCCTGAATTATGATGGATTACAGTTGGGTGCCACTTCATCCCAAAAGGAGCCCTCCCCTTCCTTCTCCCGCGCCCAAAGCTAGCTAGTTTTAAAATGAGCAAGGGGGCTCAGTAAAATTCAGTACAACAGTGCACTGCTCGTAATAAAAAGCATATTTTTCAAGACACGCCAGATGCTCTTTCAGCCACTAGGTTAAGCCACAATTTAACTGTGTTGCAAAATCATAAACCACAGTTTCCAAACAACAGTGGATGTGTTTCCGTTGTGCAATAAGATGAAACTAACTATGGTCCATTATGGTTTATTACATGCTACGATGGCTGGGTTGAAACACAACTAGACAACCCGTGATCCGTTGGGTCATATTTTCTTATCAGATTCCTGAATGCCTTCAACAATGGTAGAGCCAGGGGTGAAATTCAGCAGGTTCTGACAGGTTCTGGAGAACCGGTAGTGGAAATTTTGAGTAGTTCAGAGAACCAGCAAATACCACCTCTGGTTGGCCCCAGAGTGGGGTGGGAATGGAGATTTTGCAATATCCTTCCCCTGGAGTTGGGTAGGAATGGGGATTTTAAAATACCCTTCCCCATCACGGTTATAGAGCACTGCACACCAGAACAACTAGACCCAAGAAGAGTTTTTTCCCAAATGCCATCACTCTGCTTAACAACTAATTCCCACACTGTCAAATAATTTACTAAGACTGTATTACTATTATTCTTCTCTTCCTTACTAATATCTATCTCTTCCCACTTATGACTATAACCATGTTGCTTGTATCTCTACGATTTATATTGTTTTATTGTTTCCTAGTACGATTTGATAGCTTATTAGTAACCTTGACTATCACTAAGGGTTATATCTTTTTATTCTCGATGAATGTATTTTATTCTCCTTATGTACAGAGAGCATATGCACCACAGACAAATTCCTTGTGTGTCCAATCACACTTGGCCAATAAAGAATTCTATTCTATTCTATTCTATTCTATTCTATTCTATTCTATTCTATTCTATTCCATTCTATTCCATTCCATTTCATTTCTACCCTCTATTCTATTCTATTCTATTCTATTCTATTCTATTCTATTCCATTTCTACCCTCTATTCTATTCTACTCTACTCTACTCTACTTCTACCCTACCCTACTATATTCTATTCTATTCTAGTTCTTCAGGAGTAGGGCGGTATATAAATCAAATAAACTATTCTATTCTATTCTATTCCATTTCTACCCTCTATTCTATTCTATTCTACTTCTACTCTACCCTACTATATTCTATTCTATTCCATTTCTACCCTTTATTCTATTCTATTCTATTCTATTCTATTCTATTCTATTCTATTCTATTCTATTCTATTCTATTCTATTCTACTCTACTCTACTTCTACCCTACCCTACTATATTCTATTCTATTCTATTCTATTCTATTCTATTCTATTCTATTCTATTCCTTCAGGAATAGGGCGGTATATAAATCAAATAAACTATTCTATTCTATTCTATTCTATTCTGTTCTGTTCTGTTCTGTTGTTCTGTTTGTTCTGTTCTGGAAGCCCTGGTCTATTCTGCAGGCTGCAGAATAGACTGCAGGCTGAGCGCAACTGAGGTCGACGCCTGGTCACTCCATCCTCCTCCACCGTTTCCCGGCCGCGCTCAGCTGAGCGCTTCCGATCCTGGCGCGTCCCCAAACCTTTGCATCGGGACTAAAAAAAATATAATCCGCCTGCGGGTTAAGGTTTGCAAGAGGCCGGCAGGCAGGCAGGCAGGCGCGCCCAAGCCTTGGCCAAACCCCGCCGGCGGCCGTCGAAGCGAAGGGGCTCGGCTGCAAGGCGCCCTTTGTTCCAGTTGTTTTGGGCGCTCGGCTCTGCCGTTTGGCCAGGACGCGGCGCGCCAAAACGCTCCGCCCGCGGACCGCCTTCTCCTCCCCGGGAGCGGCTGGCTTCGTCGGAAGGCGGAGCCCTGACGCGGCTTCTCAAGTCCCAGCAAAAGGGACGACGGGGCGGCCTAGGCCCGCCGAGCCGCTCTCGCCCGCATGGACCAGAACCGGGCGCCGTATTGGTTCCGCCGCAGGAGATCTCCGCCACGCGCGCAGCCCCGCCGGTGAGTTTTGCAGAAGGGCCGGAGAGGTTGCAAAAGGGCCCTTCGTTCCCCGGGGAGATCGCAGTCTCCCCAACTGTCCGGGGCTCCCTACCTACCGCCATCCCTGGGGCTTCTGGGGTCGGGGTGGGTGAAATGGGGGGGGGGTCTTCCACGTTGCCCCGGTCTGCGGTCGCCTTTCTGTCTCCCAACAAGTCGCTCTTGCCTGGAGTGGGTTTCGCTTTCGCTTTCGCTTTGTTGGGGGTTCTTCCAAATCACTTTTTAAAGTCGGGGTGGGGTTGACTGGGTCCTGGTCCTGGGGTGGCCGCGGAGGATGGCTTGGCATTATTATTATTGTTGTTGTTGTTGCCGGCATTATTGTTGTTGTTGTTGTTGCCGGCATTATTATTATTATTGTTGTTGTTGCCGGCATTGTTGTTGTTGTTGTTGTTGTTGCCGGCATTATTATTGTTGTTGTTGTTGCCGGCATTATTATTATTGTTGTTGTTGTTGCCGGCATTATTATTATTGTTGTTGTTGTTGTTGCCGGCATTATTATTATTATTGTTGTTGTTGCCGGCATTGTTGTTGTTGTTGTTGTTGTTGCCGGCATTATTATTGTTGTTGTTGTTGCCGGCATTATTATTATTGTTGTTGTTGTTGCCGGCATTATTATTATTGTTGTTGTTGTTGTTGCCGGCATTATTATTATTATTGTTGTTGTTGTTGCCGGCATTATTATTATTATTGTTGTTGTTGTTGCTGGCATTATTGTTGTTGTTGTTGCCGGCATTATTATTATTGTTGTTGTTGTTGCCGGCATTATTATTATTGTTGTTGTTGCTGGCATTATTATTATTGTTGTTGTTGTTGTTGCCGGCATTGTTGTTGTTGTTGTTGCCGGCATTATTATTATTGTTGTTGTTGTTGCCGGCATTATTATTATTGTTGTTGTTGTTGCCGGCATTATTATTGTTGTTGTTGTTGTTGTTGTTGTTGCCGGCATTATTATTATTGTTGTTGTTGTTGCCGGCATTATTATTATTATTGTTGTTGTTGTTGTTGTTGTTGTTGCCGGCATTATTGTTGTTGTTGTTGCCGGCATTATTATTATTATTATTGTTGTTCTTGTTGTTGTTGTTGTTGTAAGGTCTCAAAATACACTTGAGTCACCAGTATAAAGATTAACACAGTTGGAAGGGACCTTATAGGTCATCTAGTCCAACCTCCCTCCGATCAAGCAGGAGACCCTACACAACTTTTGACAAATGGCAGTCCAATCTTTTCTTGAAACTCACAGTCCACTATTTGAGCGGACAGTCCACTTTTTTCACATTATGTTCACTTATTTTTTTTCACAAAATAGTGGACATTTTTTTTTATTCAAAACTTGGTATATTTTTTTTAATATTTCTCAACGTTGTACTGAAATTAAAGAATGATTCCTTAAACACAAAGAATTGATCAAAGCTGCGCGGTCCAATAAAAAATGCACACGACAGCAAAGTAAAATGTAATTTAATATTTTACATATTATTATAATATATTTGATGTTTTGAATTTTAAGTAAAGTTTTGAAGTGATTATTTTAATACGTGTTAAAATGTTTGTAAGAAAATATATTTCATTTCATTTATTCGAATTTCTATACCGCCCTTCTCCTTTCGGACTCAGGGCGGTGAACAGCCAGATAAAAAACATCTATACAAACATCACAGTTAAAAAATAAAGTTAAAATAATTTATAAATTTGGCCCATAATTTAAAACTTGTCAATTAAAATAAATATTAAAATTTTAAAACTAACCCTAAAATCAGGACAGACCGGCTAGCTGAAAAAAATAAGTTTTTAGGGCCCGACGAAAAATCCGGAGGTCGGGGATCACTCGTATCTCTGGGGGTAGATTGTTCCATAGGGTAGGTGCCACCACAGAGAAGGCTCTCCTCCTGGGGGTCGTCAGCCGGCATTGTCTGGCCGACGGCACCCTGAGGAGGCCCTCTCTGTGGGAGCGAACCGGCCGGTGGGAGGCTATTGGTGGCAGAAGGCGGTCCCGTAAGTACCCTGGCCCTAAGCCATGGAGCGCTTTAAAGGTGATCACCAACATGATTTAATTGTAATTTTTTTTTTATTTTTTTACTACTTAACACACACACACACACACACACACACACACACACACACACACCGCTTGTCCGCTATTTTTTGGAAGCAGACCTGGCAACCCTACTTGAAAGTCTAAAAGTTTTTAAAAGTTTTAAAAGGTTAGAGACTGGGATCTTGTGGGGTTCATTGCATATGATTGCATACCGAACCGGACTTTTTTGGGGAGGACAAGCTTGCTTGGTTGCAAGTTTTATTAGGAAATACACGCCTTCTTGCTCAGTGTATTATTGAGTTTATTGTGACCTCAGAAGGATGTCATAGTTTTTGCTGGTTATTGATTCTTAAAGAGGGGAGGAGCTGTTGAAAACAAGTTTCTAAGGGTGCCTTCACTCATGTGGCATGTACCCTGGGGCATGTCTCTACAAGTTTTCTACTCAGATCTTGGTGGAATGCAAGCTTCTCCTTGCCTGGCTTGTAGAGCAAGGAAGAAATCTTGACCCCCCGCAGGTTGTCCGTATATGGTGAAAGAAGATCATCTAGAGGTAGCCAGATATTTGAATGAGTAGAATGGCAGGATTTATATACCGGTCATCATCTTAATTTATCATGGTTTATTAAACAACTAGATTCATACAGTATAGTGGACTAAGTAGAGAACCAGATTGGGGAAGTGGTTAAGGTATCAGGCTAGAAACTGAGAGGATGTGAATTCTAGTCCTGCTTTAGAATGGGGAGCTAGCTTAGGCCGGTCACTTTCTCCTAGCCCTAGGAAGAAGGCAATAATTAAATACTACCCCAAAAAAATTGCCAAGAAAATTGTAAGCACTAATCCAGGCCATTTGCTTGAAATAAAAGCTGACTTTTATCCCCCCCCAATTAATAATAACAAACAATCATAGGTTCACATCTCATTGTTAATAAGCCAAGGTTATTTTGCTTAGAGTGATTTATCATTGTGGCTAGTACTGTGGTTTTTCCCTATCCTTCTTTCCGGATGATGCAGAGTTCAATTGATATTTCCTTCTCACCATTTTTTTCAGACGCTTTTTGACTTTGCTAACTTTCCCCCCCCCAGTTTAGACACTGAATATAGCCTGGCCAGCAACAATAGACATCATTCATCGTATTTGGACCCTTGGATTGTGAGTCTTCTGTTGGAGTACAAAGAATCCGTGATCAAAACAGATGGACAGCTTGGACATGTCCTGAAGGTGGACTTTCAAACTTTATTTATTTATGTTGTCCTTCCTCTCCCTTACTCAACTCTAGGAATGCAGATCTGTCCTGTATATCTTTGCTTTGTTAGTTTGTTTTTACTTTGCAACAGACTAGGCCAGTGATGGCTAACCTTTTTGCCGTTGCGTGCCAAAAGCGGAGGGGTCACACATGCGTGTGCTCACACCCATAATTCAATGTGCCCCCCCACACACACATTCTGAAGTCGGCAAATGGGCTGTTTCCGATCTCCAGAGGGCCCCCGGGTGTGGGAGTGGGAAAGGCCATTTTCACCCTCCCCAGGCTCCTAGAAAACCTCTGGAGCCTGGGGAGAGCAAAAAATGGGACTTCCAGACCCACCGGAAGTCAGCAAATGGGCCGTTTCCAGCCTCCGGAGGGCCTCCTGGTGGGTAGGGAAGGCCATTTTCGCCTTCCCCAGGCTCCTAGAAAGGCTCCGGTGGGTCTGGAAGACCCGAAAATCAGCTGGCTGGCACGCACATGTACACCGGAGTTGAACTAGGACAACTCTCGTGTGCCCACTGATATGGCTCCATCTGCCACCTGTGGCACGTGTGCCATAGGTTCGTCATTATGGGACTAGGCACAGTTCAGAGCAATAATAGGCTTAACGTTTGGAATGTTGAGAGCGTGTCTTGCACACAACTACAAAAATTGCATAAGGAAGGTTTTTTTTTTCATTATAAAATGACAGCTGTCATTGTCCTGGCTAATTGCAAAATACAGGAACCTGGTGTCTTTATTTCCTGCTGCTTCCTCAACAGCAGTGTTTCTAGAGCTGGCTGGGGAATTCTGGGAGTTGGTCCATACATCTTAAAGTTGCTGGAGTTGAAAAACATTGCTGTAGATATCCAGGGAGCTTCCTTTTCTATCTTAGCACCATGTTCTTTTTTTTCTGTGGAAAAAAACTCCAGATTGCACTGGGCTATCACTTCCATCTTCTAATAGTTATTATGGAGTCCCCATGAAGCATCCTGGTTGTTAAAGATTGCAAAACTTCTTTTCTTTCTTCTGGGCCTGGTTCCAGTACTTCTTTTTCTGTTTTAAACTAAGACAGACAGATAGAAGAACCCAATATACAGCCCAAAGAACTATCTGCAGATATTGTAGTGTTTGTGATATCCTTTGGCCCATTGCTGCTTTACACTGATGGAGAATAGTGGGCCCACATTACCCAAAAAAATTGGTTTCCAAATATGTTGATTATGGTGTAAATTTTTTTGCCTCTTCTCCAGGTTTTGAATGAACCAAGGGTTTACCAAGATGCTGAACCAGAGACAATTCTACATATTGGAGATGGACTTCACTATATTGAAGTGGTGGTTGCGGGCAAAGCTGCTAAAATGTCAAAACAGTAAGTTTTACTTTGAATTTATTTTGGATTACAATTCAGTATATGCATTTTTATGGTATCCAAAATTTATGTTTCTCTTCCATGAACTATATAATTTTACAAGACCTCTGTATTGCTAGGATCAGAATTTATTGCAATTCATAATTTCATTTTATGATTATTTTTTTTTAAATAATTTAAAATTGAGTATTTTACATTTTAAAACCAAACATAATAGCAAAAGAAATCAAGAGAAAAAAACAAAAACACGCACATCAAACTTTAAAATACAATACTAACAACAGATATATACAATTTTACAACTTTCTGCATCGACTTTTGTCTTTACTCTTAGCTTTTATCCTCCCGCTCCTTCTCTTTATTTTTAAATATTCATAATTAACTGTTTTGTTAGCAGGATCATTATTTACATTTATATCCAGTATGTTAATATCAAATTTCACTTTATATTCTTATTTCTTAATTTGATTTCTGTTTTCCAACCATGTATAAAACCTATTCCACACTTTATAATAAAACAAGTTTTATGATTTATGGTGTGTTTACCATGATCTTTGACATCTATGCCGCTTCGAGCTTAATAGAGAACTTCAAGTAATAATATAATGTATGCTTTCATTCACACCCTGTTAATACCCTAGAAAATTCTAATCTCTATATTTGTAAATCCTTTATTTATTCATTTGTTTCTACTCCTTTATTCCTTTTATTCTCTTTCCGTTTTCGTTTACATGTTTCCACTAAAATGTCTGATAAATGTTAAATATTTGATAAACAGGTAGTCCTTGACTTATGACTTATTGATTTTCGATCATGTTACCATGGGGATCCTGCTATGGTCATAAGTGTGGAAAAACCAGTCGAATCACTTTTTGCAGTGCCATTATAACTTCAGACAGTCAATAAATGAATTTTATTGTAAATCAAAGATTATTTGTAATATATCATCCATAAGGATTAATTTAGAAATTTTGTGCTTCTACATAAATTATCATTAGATCAACCCCCCCACCCCCCGTCGGATTTTATCATTCATTTGTAACAAAATATGAGGGATTATGCCAATCTTCTAGGGATTTGATAATCCTGTATCCAAAATTTGTTACATCTCTATTGGGGAGCTATATTTGAACTATATTTTGGATTCTGGAACTAATGGTTATGTTTTCTTTTAAAGTTGCCAACTTTTTACATGCAGTTTCAAAGTTATCTTTTCTTCGGAAAATCTATTCTACAAGATGGTCAAAACAATTTACGAGGGGGGGGGCTGTAATCCTTTTTTATATGTGCTGACATAGGAAGTTAGGCTGTGAGAATATATGTTGATAAAAATGGATTCCCAGCACTCTAAAGAAGCTTGTGGATCTTTTAAAATTGTGTACAGAATCCTTCTTTTTGCAGATCAATATGGAAAAATATCAGCCTTAGCTGTAGGAGGCAGTTTGATACTTTTCAGATTTGCCAATACATTTCTTCCTTTCTATTTTTCAGATCTATGGCTCAGAATGGATTGTCTGGTATTATTGGCCAGTTCATCGTCTTGCAGAATTATAGAGTCAATTTTAAAAGAGCAGCTGAAATGGTAAGGTGCACAAAATGCTATTGTTGTAGTGTTTTCTTTGGAAGAGCACATGCTGATAATGCTGTTTGACCCTCCGAGGATATGACATGAAATTTATTTATTTAGAAAATTTATATTATAGCGCCTACTCGCACATGACGAATCAAGGCAAATTACAGGACATAAAAGCACAATATAAAAGAAATAAAAATAATAAATAATAAAATAATGTCATGTACTCCTCGACTTACGATCACAATTGGGACCAGAATTTATGTTGCTAAGCAAGTTGTTAAGTGAGCCGGGCCCAATTTTAAGATTTTTTTTTTTGCCATGGTTGTTAAGCGAATCTTGAGTCATTAAGTGAATCCAATGTCCTCCATTGACTGCTTGTCAGAAGCTAGCTGGGCAGCTCACATGTGGCGATAATGTGAATTCAGGACACTGCAACTATTCTAAATACAAGCCAATTCCAAGCACCTGAATTTTGATCACGTAACTGTGTGAACGCTGTCTCTGTTGTAATGCGAGGACTGGTTGTAAGTCACTTTTTTCAGGGCCATAGATAACTTCAAATAGTCGCTAAATGAATTGGTTGTAAGTCGAGGACTATCTGTACTGTCCTGATGACATGTTTAAATGCCTATATAGGAAATAGGAATTCAAGATGAGTTTATTGCAGCATATAATTAAGAGAAAGAAAGAGTGATAAAGGCTGAAATCATACAATTTACTAACTCAAACTAGTGTTTTTTTTTTTAAATAACAGAGGTTTTTAAAAGTTGCTAAGCACTTTTCCTGTACTGATGATAATATTTATCATTGGAGTGGCATATCATTTAAATTTAAGAAGCATTCAATTGTAATGATTACCCTGCAATTCTGTTGAATTTCCATTTCTCCCTTTCTATCAAGTTACAAATTAAAATTCGCTATCAATTTTTGGAAATCACTGGAGGGGCTTAATTATGGCAACCAGACTTTAAAAAAAATAATAAAGAAAAAGGGTCAGACCTGAAGGAGTTTCATAAGGAAAAAAAATAGGTTTGTTTCTTTCTTTATTAAATTTATATCCCACTTGATTTTAGCTTGGTCCCAACCCTGTGGCCCTTTTGTGCCTGGGGTCCTGGATGTGGGATAGAGCTCATTTTCTGTCAGTTATCGAGGACATTTTTATGATTCTCGGACTGTTGTGTTTTTGACTTAACAGTGATCGTGTTTGTGTGTGTATGTAAAACAATCCTTTATGTCCAAAAGCTGTCCTTTAGATGTATTTACATATTGATTTATATATTGATTTACAGCTGTCCTGTAGATTTATTTACATTTCAGATAACGGTCACTAAGGGAGGCAGTTGCTAAACGAGGACTCCCTGTATGAAAATTCCCTCCCTCCCCTACCACAATATTTGGTTGTCGGTTAAATTTATTTGCTGCCTATCTCACAATATGATGGTGATAGCCTGCAAAATATTACTTATTTATTTATTTAGCAAGCTTGTAAAATATCTCCGATAAAGAAACGGGGTCATTTTTGACCAAATTATTTGAGGCTTTTCTTTTTTTTTTCCTCCTTAGTTTCATTGGCAATTTGCCCTATTTTTGAATCTTGACAGATATTCCCTGCCACAGCAAGTCACTTTATTCTTTAAAATGGATAAAATAATTTATCCCCTGTGTTTTTGGGGGAAGGGAAGGGAATCTACCCGTTTTGAGGTCTCCCCCAAAGTAGGCCTGTTGCCAGGCGGAATATATGTATCCTTAAACGTGCAATCTCCGGTGTTTTAACTCGCCAGTGGTTTCTGGCTTGAAATGTAGCCTCTCTGAGGGAACATCTCGGCCGCCATTAAATCCTGCTTAGCAGCCATAAAAATCTTCCTCCTTAAAGGGAGGAAAAGGAGGACAAAGCAGACCCACACAAAACCCACTGCTGTTTTTCTTCCTCCCTTCCAGTGGGGTTTTTGTGAGTTTCAGGGACACCATTTCCCTCCAAGGGAAAACTTTGGATATCCTGGAAAGCCTCTTTGCCTTTCAAAATGGGTGGAAACTAATCAAGGAGAGAAGCAACTTAGAACCAAGGAGAAATTTCCTGACAGTTAGAATGATTAATCAGTGGAATGACTTGCCACCAGAAGCTGTGACTGCTCCAACACTGGAAGTTTTTAAGAAGATGTTGTATAACCATTTGTCTGAAGTGGTGTAGGGTTTCCTGCCTAAGCAGGGGGTTGGACTAGAAGACCTCCAAGGTCCCTTCCAACTCTTCTCTTCTCTTCTCTTCTCTTCTCTTCTCTTCTCTTCTCTTCTACCCTACCCTACCCTACCCTACCCTACCCTACCCTACCCTACCCTACCCTACCCTACTCTACTCTACTCGCCACAACCAGTCTCGTGGGCCTTTTATTGTTTTATTTTTTTATTGCCAGAGAGAGAGGAAGGTGCTTCACTGGGAAGGGGGAGCCCCTAAATGTGGGAACGGGTTGCATCATTTGAAGGGGTCGCTTTTCCAAGCATCAAAATGTCTCCAGTTGATTTTTCTTGCTTCTTTCCCTGATTGAAGGCAACGGAGAGAGAAGCCCCCTTGCCCTTTTGCAGTTTAGGCTCATCTTTTTGGGGGTGGGGGTGGCATAATAAGTTTAAAGCATCTCATTTGGGTGCCTTCCACTTCTCGAAGAATTCTTCCACTTTTTCAGGTCTGGCTCAGGAATTCTGAGAGTCCACGGATCCTCAAGTTGCCATAGTAGCTTACCTCCTGCTTTAGGGCATTTATAATCTTCATTTCTGTTTGAAAAGTCTCCTAATTTGATCCTTGACACCTCTTTGTATAAAGATGGATTGGGCTGAGAAGAAGGGACTGGCCCAGGGATGCTATTCAGCAGGTTCTGACAGATTCTGGAGAACTGGTAGCGGAAATTTTGAGTAGTTCAGAGAACTGGCAAATACCACCTCTAGCTGGCCCCAGAGTGGGGTGGGAATGGAGATATTGCAATATCCTTCCCTCAGGAGTGGGGTGGGAATGGGGACTTTGCAGTATCCTTCCCCCAGGAGTGGGGTGGGAATGGAGATTTTGCAATATCCTTCCCCCAGGAGTGGGGAGGGAATGGAGATTTTGCAGTATCCTTCCTCCAGGAGTGGGGTGGGAATGGAGATTTTGCAGTATCCTTCCCCTGCCATGTCCACCAAGCCATGCCATGCCCACCAAGCCATGCCTACAGAACCGGTAGTAAAAAAAATTGAATTCCACCACTGGACTGGCCCAAAGTCACCCAGGCAGCTTTGTATCCAAGTGGGGATTTGAACCCTGAGTTCAAATCCCACCCTTTTAACCATCAATATATTCTGGATCTTGAATTCCACACATCTGATGGAGGGCACCTCAGTTGGAGAAGCCTGCTTGGGTGACTTTTATCACAGGCCATGCTGCTTTCTCCCCATCATCGAGATCATGTTCAGTCTGATATTTCTCCTTGAGCATCGTTGACTGTGCTTGTTTTTTTTCACTCTTTTCAGGAAGATTGTCGATTTTACCTCACCCTTGAGTGTTTCCAGGTCATGTCCATGAAGAGAGAGGGGAAGAGTCTGCAAAATTGGTGAGACCCACAAGAACACTGATCTCCGTTGTGTAGTTGGGGTACCTACTGGGAAGAAGACGGGGGCCTAAACTCAAACCCTGAAGATCGCAGAATTGTCTGCCTCCCATCTAAGCATGCATCCCGTTCTAATCAGGGTTAGGAAATTTAACAGAATGAATTCTTTATAAACCCTTAACTGCAGTTCAATACCTGCTGTTATCTGTCATTGACTGTCCAACTCTTGCTGTAGAGTTGAGCAGACTTACACGTTTAAAAATAGTCAAGTTTTGGAAAGAGGAAGGGTTAAACATTACAGCAGCCCTTTTGATTTTCAAAAAGCTAAGTTCGGTGAGATTTGATATTTGGATTAAAGATCACACACCGGTCCCAACTTTGTCGATTAGAGATTGGAAATATGTTCTGCCAGAAGACGGCATTTCTGTCTCTACAACATAGATGTGTCCATGGTCACCAGCAGCTGACTTGAACTTGAGGGGGAATTGATTAGCATCTTTACCTAGGGATTAAAATGGAAGAACTACATCCTCAAGAGAACTATTCTTTTTGTCATTATCTGATTCAGTTGATTTTTATAATGACACTGAACAACCCATAATCCACTGGGTAGTAGTTTCAGAGATATTTCCTTACCAGATTCCTCAAATCAATGGCAGAGCTTTTGATGTACTGCCTTCACTGGAAAAGCTGGGATGCATTCAGAGATGTATCTGAAGATATCCCATGTTGAAGTATAGAGCGCAGCAAAACATCAGCACAGGAAATGTTTTATGACATTGGATATTATGTCATAAACTGATTTATAATAATGTTTATGTCATAAAATGTTTACCAAGTTGATGAGATGCTTGAGGTTCTACATATGTCAACAATCAGCTTCTGTTTCATTGACCAACTGATTGGATGTAGTTTTATTACATGAATTTTTCTACTGTGATAAAAAACTGAGGATGTTAAATGTCTTTTTGTATAGCAATCGGGAGCTGTCAGTCATACAAAAGATAAAGGACCTATGGCAGTAAGTATGTTGATTCTGTTCTATGAGCGATCTTAAAACTAGCAGTTTCAAATTCAGATATGTTCATAGCAACACTATAAACTTTGTAAAATCTTCCTATGTATCCTAGAATATTCCATATTCTTCTCACATAAATTTCAACACATAATACAAGGAAGCGACTTTTAACTTTTTATTGTATTTGACCTCATTATGCATTATGTGAATGGCAGCCTCCCTTCTCATACTTGAAAAGCAGTCGGACATTTTCTTATTGTGGTATTAATAATAATTAATGGATAATTAATGAATAAGTCAATAATAAGCAGGATAGTCCTTGGTTCCAGACATTACAGATTCGTTAACCCGCTTTCCATTTCCACAAGAAACGCAACATTAGCTGACCCACCAAAACTACTTTAGTTCCATTCTCATGACAAATTAGTAATAACATCATAATTTAGGACTCATAATTGCTGTTTGGAATGCTGTTCTCATTTTGATTAAAAAGGAAAATAAAGGATTCCCCCCCCACGCCCATCTAGCACAATTTACAAGTCAAGATGTGGTTTAGCTCTAAGAAGCACCTGGCTATAATTAGTAAATTGTGATTTCAGGGCATAACTTAGTGTAAAACCACAGCCAAACTTCATTTATTTGGTAAGAACTTGGTTTAAACATAGTTTAAAGCAGGCGTATCCAACCTGCAGGCCACAGTCCATCTGTGGCCCAGGACAGCTAATAATGTAGTCCCACAACAAAAATATTTAAAAATAAAGGAAGTTTGTTATTTATGTACATAAGCTATATTATATATTTTATATGCAGCCTAAGACAATTCCTCTTCACTTAGTTTGGCCCACAAGCCAAAAGGTTGGTTGCCCATGGCTTAAAGCAAAGTACAAAATTAGTCAGCTAATTGATAGCTTGTGTTGGCAGTTGAAATGTACCTTGATATTCAGAGTTGGTCCTCTTGACCTGGGTTCCTTCACGTCTCTCCTCCACGTACCATTTTTATTTGTTGATGATGGATACCCATCCCGATGAGCCACCATTGAGGAGAGAACAGAAACATCTCAAAAAGTTACATTCTTGGAAGGTTGAGATTGGGGTAGAAGAAGCTTGGGAGAAATAAAAAGAAATGTGTGTAGAGAGATTCATGATGTAAACCAAACAAGAGGTCTGAAGGCTTGACAAGTTACTGTCACGCTTAACTCTTGATGCTGTTTGATTATATATTTCAGGAAAGGTTTTGCGACGCAGATGTGGTTCAACTCAGGTATGCTAGCTTAAATATTGGCAGCTTTTTAAATGAAATTTAGTGAAAAGTGGCGTCAGTATTAAGTGGGTTCCTCTGATTTTCTATGTTATATTTCATTGTGGAACAAATCTTATTTGTTCCACAATAGAGAATTCACTCAGGCCACTTAAAGGCTAAAACATTTATGACACAACTCCTTCCTAAAGTTGTATTTTCTTCATAGCATAACTTTTTCACCTTGTGAGATAGATTCAAAAGATGTTTACCTTTAGGCCAGAATAGATACAAAAACAATGGCAATCATCATCATCATCTTTTAATGATCCCATAATCCCTTGAGGGGTGGAGTCTGGGCAACTGAATGGAGCTGAGTGATTACTGGCCGGATGCCCTTCCTATTGCCAATGCGGAGTCATATTCAGCAGATATATTCTCATTGTGCCCAGAGAAATATCGGCCCTGCCTAGGATCGAACTCACAGCCTCCTGATTGTGAGGCGAGAACTCCACCTCTAGGCCACCCCACCACTCACAAAAATATATTTCTGATAATGACGTTTGATTAAAAATCAGTTTAATATCGCTAGTCCTATATCATTCAGTCTTAAAGTGAAATGTTATGGGATATTGCTTGTAAGCCAATTGTCTATTTACAGATGTGCTTTTTTTTGTTCAGGACAAAAATCGCAGTCGGTTTCCCAAGTATTGATAGATGTAAACTATGATCAGCTGAACATTTTGAAGCAAAACGCTAAGGATTGTCTCAACTTATCAGGCACCAGCAAACTGTTGGATTCTGAGCAACTGGCCGTGTATCCTGACACTAAATGGCAACTGGAACGGAAGCAAAATAAGGTTTGTATTTACACATCATCTGTGCCCTGGTAATGACATCGTAATTACCATATTTTTCGGAGTATAAGACACACCTTTTCCCCCCCTAAAAGGGGGTGAAAATTTAGGTGCCTCTTATACACCGAATGTAGCCTCACCCACCCACTGGCCCCCACCTTTGGCCTCTGCCTCACAGCAGTTACCTCCTTGCAAGCAAACAGCAAGAAGAAACAGCTCCTTTCAGCTTCAGCACAGCCTAATTAGCACAAGTCGATTGGATCGGCCTCCCGACTCTCAGCTGATTGCTCTCAGCTGTTTTGCGCAGGGCTTCTGCTGCTTGCTGCAAGGAGGTAAATTGCTGGAGCAGATTTTTTTTCCCCTTGTGCTAATCAAGCTATGCTGAAAACAAAAATGAAGGTAAAGCTGTTTGCTGCAACTAGGCAAAATTGCTGGGAGGCAGAGGCAGAGGGAGATTTCTTTTTCTTCTTTTCCTCACCAAAAAAGGTAGGTGCGTCTTATACTCCAAAAAATACAGTAATTGAAAGTGAAGGTAATTCAGAAAATATTTCTGGTGAAGGAATAGATAATGGAAAATTAGGAAACATAAAGAAGGAAATCTGTTAGCATTTATTCCTTATTCATTCATTCATTCATTTATTCCTAACTACAGGAGTTACTGTGGTCACATGATCAAAATTTAGGGACTTGGCAACTGGCATGTACTTAGGAGAGTTGCAGTGGGTCCCGGGATCAACATTTGCAATCTTCCAAAGCGGCTTCTGACAAGCAAAACCAATGGGGAGACCTGGATTCTCTTAACATCTGTGGGGTTCGCTTAAGGACCATGGCCAAAAAATTCATAAAATCAGACATGTCTCATTTAACCACATCGCTTAATGGTGGAAGCTCCAGTTCTAATTGTGGTCTTAAATCGAGACTCCCTGAATGAGGCTTTGACTTCTCAAAACAGTGGACTATTTTTTTAAGAACTATTTTTAGATTACTTGATTCCTAGATTAAGAATGAAAGCAGGGCAGGGGTGAAATCCAGCAGGTTCTGGAGAACTGGTAGCAGAAATTTTGAGTAGTTCAGAGAACCGGCAAATGCCACCTCTGGCTGGCCCCAGAACTGGGGTGGGAATGGAGATTTTGCAATATCCTTCCCCCAGGAGTGGGGAGGGAATGGGGATTTTGCAGTATCCTTCCCCTGCCACGCCCACCAAGCCACGCCCATAGAACCGGTAGTAAAAAAAATTGGATTTCACCACTGAAGCAGGGGAAATTGGAAGAACTTGGCATTTGGCTGTGAAAGAGTAGCTGAGAATGCTTATATTATATATTCTCCTTGGGTAAAGCAGAAACAGATGAAACGTTTTGATTTTCAGATGCACCAAGATATCTTCACAGTTCCAGCTGAATACCTGGTGATCAGTGCAGAAAATGAGGCAGCACTTTCCCAGTCCTACATAGCAAGTGAGTGCCAGAATCAGGGGCCAGATTTATGGATGAAAATGGGTTGGCTTGGAAGTTTTTTTCCCCCTTAAAGCAGTATTCCTGATTTCTAACTACAGGTAGACCTCGACTTACAACAGTTCATTTAGTGGCTATTCAAAATTACAACAGCACTGCAAAAACTGACTTATGACCATTTTTCATATGGACGATCTTTGCAGCATCCCCAGGATCACGTGATTAAAATTCAGCTGCTCGGCAACTGGTTCGTACTTACGACCGTTGCTGTGTCCCAAGGTTGTGTGATCACCTTTTGCAGCCTTTTGTCGAGCAAAATCAACGGGGAAGCCATATTCACTTAAAAACCTTGTTACTAACTGATCAACTGCAGTGATTCCCTTAACAATTGTGGCAAGCAAGGGTAGACCTCCCAATGTTTCACTTAACAACATAAATTTTGGGCCTAATTGTGCTCATAAGTCAAGGGCTACCTGTATATAAGCACTGTTGTTAAACGTCACAGTTGTAATGGTAGTTGGCAAGGAGTGGCATAAGTCAGACTTGGAATTGAAGCTGAAATTTTGCTTGCACCCATTTTCCAGCTTATATAGGACGGCCAGACATGATAGTATAAATGGGCTAGATTTTAAGTACACAAGAACTTTTTGTAGTTTTTATTGAGGCACATCCTGCAGTCTTTGGCAATCAAGAGGTATGTACATCCTGTGGATTCAGTTATAGGAGTATCTCGTGGATAATTTTTCTTTTGAAAAAATCAAGAATAAAAAGGAAAAAGTAAAGAGAATTGGATATACTTGGAAAACACTGGCTGCTAGCAATTTAAGTAGCTTTCTTAAATCAATGTTGGATATCACAAAAGTATAGGCTTAGACAAAACAAAGTAATTCCCTTGCTACGGTTGGAAAAATTAAGCTATATTGTATTCCTTTAATTTGTTCCTGAAGAACCTGCATAGTATGCCTTAGTACCTATTTCGGATTCCAACATTGGCTGTTGCAAAGCCACAAGTCCCTAAATTTACTTGTGTGGATTGATCTAACGTAATATCCTTTGGTAGGAAGTGGGTGCTGATAGCTAAGCTCTTCTTTTTCTCAAGATACCCTTCAAGCTGTTCCTGAAGAAGCTGAAAACATTCAAGAAGATGACCGTAGTACTGTATCCTTTTTCAGTGGTGAGTACCATTGGCCGTCTCTGGTGATCGAGCAGGTGAATTGGTGCATTTTAAACTTCCTTTTTACAAAAGGGAATATTACCCCAAAGACTCAGGAATCAACATTCAGAAAAGCTTTCACAAAGGTTGATTAGCACCGGCCAATCAATATTTTGTAATTATCCTTAGTGTTTGATGTACTTTTTTATTCATATCTATGCCAAAGAAAGTCATTCTGTTTCTGTTCTCATCTTTTTTCTTTTTGCACTTTTATCTTTTTGCACTTTTTGATCTTTCATTTTTTCAATTCTTTTTTCCTGATTCATTCATCTATCTATCTATCTATCATCTATCTATCTATTTATCCACACACACACACACACATATATATATACACACACATATATATATACACATCTATACACACATCTATACATACACATACATATATATACACATATATATACGCACACATATATATACGCATGCACACATATATATACAAACATACATATACATACATATATATAAAAGGTAAAGGTTCCCCTCGCACATATGTGCTAGTATTTCCCAACATTTTTTGCGTACTTTTGAACTGCTAGGTTGGCAGAAGCTGGGACAAGTAACGGGAGCTCACCAAATTTATATTTTGCTGATAAAGAAATAAAGGGAGACTGGTATAGATCTATTTCGAGCTTTTTAGCTTTCATCAGCTAGCCATACCCTTAGTCGGATTCGAACTTGGGCTTCCTGCATGTTAGGCAACTGCCTAATTCAACTTCAAAGTTTGCACTATTGTATCTCCCAGAAAAAAAGTGATATAGATGGTTACAGAATGATTTATATGGGCCATCTCCCTTAAGCCTTTAGGGACAGAGTTGCTCGAATATTACATTTTGCCATGCTCGCGCGTACAGAGTGTCACGTGATTTCCACCTGCCCCTGTTTTTTACACTGTGTGTATCCTGTGTGATGTTTTTAGTTGCATTGACCGCCAGGAGGCACCATTCAACCAGGTTCTCTATCCCCCTCTTCCAAAGGAAATAGTGGTGACCTCATGTAAAACCTTGAATGTAGGGAGCATGACATAATGTGACATCTGTTTCTCTCTCTTCTCTGAGAGCCTAATGGACGACATAAAGTATAAGATATAATGAATAAATATATAGAGTATAAGGAGACCGTATGATAAGTCAGTTTGGTCTAGTGATTAAGGCACTGAGCCAGAAACCGGGAGACCATGAGTTCTAGTCCCATCTTAGATAGGAAAACCACTGGGTGACTTTGGGCCATTCAGTCTTTCTCAGTCCAACTCAACTCCCAGGACTGCTGTTTAGGGGGAAAATAGGAGGAGGAAGTAGTATTAAGAATTAGGTGCAGCTGGATATCAAATGAATAAAAGCAACAATATTGGGCTTGTGAATCCAGGCATTGTAATACAGACCAGCAATTCTTACTTTCAAAACCTAACACTGTTTATGAAGTCTATTCAGAAGACCTTCTTCCTAAATCAAATTTTGAATGAATTTAGGTGAATTTGCTTCCTATTTCTGTATTCATTCCGAACACAGGACAGTTTGCTTGAGATCCCGACAGCATTTGGGTCGGAATGGATTCCTATAATCCTTTGCAATGTTTGAATATTGCTGCTCTTTATGACCTTATTCTGACCTCTTCCACCTTTTTAAGGAATGTTGAGAGGAAGATGTTGATTTGCTTTTCTTTACATAGCAGATTCTGCAAGTTTGGATGGTTCGTTAGAAAATCCCTGGGATGCGGTTCCTGGAATAACCTTGAGCACCTCCAGTGGTGAGTGAGATCAAAAGCTAACCATCACCTTTCATAACTATTTTTCTATAACAATAGAAGCAAAACAACTGATCTTCTCTTCTCTTCTCTTCTCTTCTCTTCTCTTCTCTTCTCTTCTCTTCTCTTCTCTTCTCTTCTCTTCTCTTCTCTTCTCTTCTCTTCTCTTCTCTTCTCTTCTCTTCCCTTCCCTTCCCTTCCCTTCCCTTCCCTTCCCTTCCCTTCCCTTCCCTTCCCTTCCCTTCCCTCCTCTCCTCTCCTCTCCTCTCCTCTCCTCTCCTCTCCTCTCCTCTCCTCTCCTTTTTTCTTTTTTTTTCTTTTCTTTTCTTTTCTTTTCTTTTCTTTTCTTGCACTTCGACAGATGCTTCTGGCACATCCCATGGCCTTCCCCAGATGCAGCAAATGCTTTTGGCCAGTCCTGCTGAAGAAACAAACCCAGACTCCAACACTTGCATCTCACATTTCCTGGAGCCTTGTGATAATACGCCTCGCCGTCGCTCCGAGCGCACTGCACCGCCGAAGTTTCCATCGCTTTTTCATTTTCAGAACCGTGAATTTCTCATCGAAACGGCCAATCAGAAACCGGACCTGGTGACGTCAACCACATCAGGCCAGGCCAGCGAACTTGCAGACAGCCTCCCTTGTGGCCAGCCATTAAATAAATCCTACCTTCAGAGTTCTGGGTTTCCTTTTTCTCCTGTTCGTCATTCCAACGAGGGCGACTTCTCCTCGGAGCCGGTGTCTGAAAATAGGAAGGATTGTCCATCCCTTGCCCATGGAGATAAAGGGATGACAGATAGATGGAAATACTTTGAAGCTGAGAAATACATGTCAGCTCAAAGGAAACGGGTGCCAAATGAAGGGGAACCTTCTGAGGCTTCTACTCCAACTTGTAGTAGTAGTAGTCTGGAAGCTGTAGGGCACTGCTCTACTGAGACCATTACAAAAACTAGTACTCCAAATAAGAGACGTGTAAATCGGTACCTTCCTTTAAAATTGTCAAGCACCCCCAAGAAAAGGCGGTTAGAGGAGATTCGGGATGAGCAGCCACAGGTGTTTGAGCGTTGCAGTTGCGCAGAGAGACAGCTGGAAGAAAGAAGCAAGCAGGAACCAATGGGAATCGTCACCAGGAAATCAAAGCGAATTCAACAAAAGGTAAATCTGCCATCTGAGCAGAGGAAAATAATAAATTTCTCTATAGCTTTGTTTCGTGACCAGAGTCAGAGTGGAATTAGAGACATGTTGCAAAGGGAAATATATTCAATCAGTAAAACATGGCCAATGCAGGTAATCCTTGACTTTGCCATAATTGAGCCTGGCAAATCGGTCGACTAGATTTTACCACTTTTTTGAGGTGGGTCCTTTAAGTGAACTCATTGTTTACTAAGGATGGATTTTTGCTAGGAATCGGAAATAAATCCTGGTTTTTCAGCAAAAACATCAAACATTCGGCGTTGTGTGGCCACAGGACACCTGCCAACGGCCATAAATGCTGGCTGGTTGCCAAGCACCCAAAATAGTTGTCCGAATTTCAGAATAAGATTGTAAGTACCTTTTTTTGGGGAGGGGGATGTCATTAATTCAAACATTCACTAAACCACTTGTAGTGAATTTAGGACTATTTGTAATTGGATCTGGTGAGAAACCATAGGGTGGCAACATTTAAACATAAGTTTTTCTCATTTGTGGAATGCCAGTCCTCAACTTACGACCACAGTTGAGCCCAAAATGTATGTTGCTGAGACATTTCTTAAGTGAATCACTGCAGTTGTTGAGTAAATCTGGCTTCCCCATTGACTTCGCTTGTCAGAAGCTTGAGAAAGGTGACCACATGACCCTGGGACATTGCAGCCGTCATAAATATGAACCAGTTGCCAAACATCCGAATTTTGATGATGTGACCATGGGGATGCTGCAGTGGTCGTTAAGCATGAAAAACGCTTGTCTTTTTTTCCCCAGTGTAATGTTGAACGGTCACTAAGTGAGCTGTTGTAAGTCGAGGACTATCTGTAGTTGAATTTGGGTGGGACTTAAAGCACACTTTGGATATCTGGGGAAACCATATTGCTGATTTCTTACTCAACACCTTCTAACTCAGGGGTCAGCAACCCGTGGCTCTGGAGCCGCATGTGGCTCTTTCTTCCCTCTGCTGCTGCTCCCTGTCGCCAATCGGCTCCACAATTGATAGGGCTTTCGGTTAGGACAAGTAGAGGAAAAAGGGCGCCACGCTAGGAGGAGACTCTATGGTGGGGGAACTGGACTTCCTGTCGGCTCCAGAATTGAACGGGAGGCTTCCGGTTAGGACCTTTGAGTGTTTTAAGGTTGCCGACCCCTGTTCTAGCTCTTCTCTCATCCTCCAATTGTTCCAAAATAGTGATTTAAATATGACCAGAATTTTTAAAAACAACAAGGATTCATTTTGCTTTTCTCTCTCTCTCTCTCTCTTTCTCAGGAGAATGCAAAAGGAGACGGTTTTCACTTTATACGCAACCCACCTACACCAGAGCTCTGCACTCAAGTGCAGTCTGTAAGGTTAGTCTCTTTCCTAGCTAGTCATACATATCATTTTATTTTATTTATTTATTTATTTTTGAATTTTGTATACCGCCCTACTCCCGAAGGACTCAGGGCGGTGAACAGCCATAGAATAAAACATATAAATACAAAATTTAAAATAAAATAAAACAAATTAAATAATTTGGCTGAACAAATTTAAAACCCCAATAATTTAAAACCAAATTTAAAATTTCCATTTAAAATATCATGGGAAAGGGTCCATGTTGCATCTGCTGGGCCAGAAGAAACAATCCATTTATGGAGAACAGTTTGTGCAGCGACTGCTGTTTTCCATAAAATCATGCTTATAATAACCTCACATTTTCGCTCCCGAGACCCAGCACATTTGAATATTTGCTTACCTTCAGGTCTGGTGCTTTTCATGTTTCTTGTTTTTGATCTCTCAGGATCTCAAGAGCATTACTGGGATGGGCACGCTGGGTTTTCAGCAACGCAGAGAAGCAATAAACTTCCCAAAGATTCCTTGATCTCAGGTTGAATTACCCTCGATGCTTTCGTTACGGTTTAAACTGTTTGGTTATTTTATATATACTGTTTTTCTGAAGATAGATATGTTGTTCCGATTTCACTATACAGAAAAGAAAGGAACCCATCACCTTTTTCATCGTAAGGTTGTTTGGATGTCTCGAGCAAAGATTCGCTTTGATTTTTGATAACAAAGATGTGCCACCTGCTTCTTTTAAGAATGACAGAATGACAATGCCATAAGACATAATGCACCTATTTATATAAACTGTAAGTGGGACTCAGCTATAAATGCAAACCTGTTTGTATGCTTTTGTTTCATAACTTGTTAAAATAAACTGGCAACCAGGTAAAGAGTTATTTTTAAGTACAGGGAAGCTAGTTTTTTTTTTTTTTTACAGTTGGTTGTAAATACAATGCAAAGAATTTTAGTCTTTAAAAGTTGACATATGGAAACTACAATTCCTAAGCTAGTGTGCCCTGACATACAAAACCTGTAATTTTATCTGCAACGAGGGATTTGCAGGCATTTTAAGGAGTGTATCCATTTTTGAAGTTAGAGAGGATGTGTAGCCTACGTGCCTTTAAGCTGAACCGTTTTTCTCCCTTAAGAGACTTACACTTTAGACCCTAACATGCTTTCATAGTTCAGAATTGTATTAAAAACTTCCTTTGTCTGTTCTCAGTCTACTATCAGTTTCATTAGATAACTATGCAGGAAAGCAATACTAAGTTTGTAGAGCATTTCAGGAGACAGATATATGCTATGTGTCATTAAGTAACTTGAGTGTGGCATCGAGAAAGACCATATGGAAGAAGGTAAAACATTCATTACGTTAATAGAAATACATCTAGTGAAATGCTACACAAATTAAACATTTCTTGCTGTAAGTGATGGTTTCCACAGCTGTATATATTTGTAAAAAAAAAAAAAGCCATAAAAGTAGTAAACAATTGTATGCCAACATCCATATGAATTAAAATGCTTATTTTTAATTATTTTTGTCATCTCCTCCTTTCATTTAATTACAAAATACTTCATATAGCTTACATGCTTGATAAAATGTTTTGAAAATTAAAACAAATTAGGAAAAATACAACAGCACAGCTCTTGATAAAAAATATACCTTGTGTGCCAATTTTCCAAATTCGAGCACAGTCACTCAAACATAGTTTGAAAGTTAAAATAAAATTCTGTGGTTCTTTGCTTTAAAATAAGGACCTTAATGTAAATAAGTTGGCTGTTTGTGCTAGAATATTTTTTTTAAAGATGCATGCAATAATCATCTGGTAATAGATGGCAGATACCCAAGTACAGTTACAAGGAGCTCAGCCCCCACTGAGCGTCTCTTGTGGTTCAGGATGATTGGTATTTGGAAATTATGCCAAAATGTTATCTGTGTGGAAACAGGTTTGTGTATATGTGGCGTTGCGCTAGTAGACACTGTCGTGCGAACTCTGCATCTGCGTATATCCTCCATTATCTCAACTGGTGTGGTTGGTTCATAATTCTTCCTTGTCTCAATCCAAATTCACCGATACCCGGAAGCAAAAGCTTTTTTTCAGTCTTCCTAAAAGAATGCCTTCAGAGGATGGGATTTCCACGTTGGCTCTCAACTGAAAGCTGTATAACCTTTCCAGTCCTCTGGGAGAATATCACACAGATTAGCCGAGCACCCACATATTTTTTCCTTCCAGTGTCTTGAAAAAAGGCTAGTGGTGAAAGTACCGAATACTCTACGAAACAGCTGCATAACTATATTTGACGCAGTGTTTTAGTTGCAGGCTATCAGTGTGGAGAAATATGTACTTACCCTTTCGTCTATGTGCTAGTAGTGCTTCGGATGTAAGGAGCCGTTAACAAGTTAAGCGATTCATATTGTAAAAACTAACTATTTCCTAGAGCCTCCTTAAAAGCCAATGGATGGATTGGAGGGTAAGGTGTTTGCTTTAAGGGGAAGGCTGCAAATCCTGATTCGTGAGACAAGACTACGGGCTAAGCATCTTCACAACGAGTTTGAACAGAAATGCCAAGCTTGGTGTGATGCCCTCGCATCTTCCCACGATAGATGAAAAGTCTTCTCCATTCCTCCCATCTTCTCTTGCCACAGCAAAGCACTGCTCAATCTTGTAGCAATGTTAAAAGGGAGCTGAGAGGAGAGGCCTGATAACACCAGAATAAACGAGATGGGAACAATGGCAATTTCGAAGACTTAATCGTGGACAGGAGGCACTTGCGACCTCGTTTGGGTTAGCCTGGCTGAAAGCTGCTACGATGCTCAGTGTCCCTCCCACCTTCTTCACGCCAAGCCTTTCGTCGGTGCCGGCAAATATTTTGTTCTAGCATGAGAGTATTTTTCCTAGACTAGAAAAGGATGTGGACAGAAGGAAAGAAGACCTTAAGGACAAATATGGTATAGGATAGCAGCGGAGTAAGTTTGTTATGAGAGACATGTACCTGGTTTAACTGAGTGCCTTCTTTTAAACTCTCCTACAAACCACAAGCTAGCCTAGTCTCAAACTTCCAAAACATACAATACAAGGCAAGCAAGTTTAGTGTATGTAGAATAACCCCCACCCCATCCCGCCTGCTGGTGGTTCTCAGTTTCTGGCACTATAACATTTGTCACATCTGGTACCAACTGTACAACTTCCGCTGGAAAAGACCAGTTTCCTGCAGACTTTGAGATTTTGGCTTTTTCTCACACAAACCGTTAGAATACTGGGCACTTGGATGAGCGTGTACAAGGATGAAAAGATGAAACGAGGCGATCCAGAAAGACGTGCAGGAGATTAGATGCCATTATCCATCACTGGAAATCCCAGTTCTTACAGCCAAGAAGCGATGGGAGGGCCGATCCCTTGTTCATCCTTGTACCAAAGAACTCGGACCCTCGCCCGCTCGGCTGTTGCTTCAAACCGTAAGCCTTCACTCTGTCCTCCCTTCAGTGGAGCGGCCATCATGCAGAACCATTCAATGCTCGTGTATTGGAGACTTGGAGAGGGGCACAGCAGTTCTTTGGTCTAACGCTGTATTTTGTGCGTTCTTTAGAGTTTGTTCTATAGCTTCGGGCAGCTCTTCTTCTGTTTCTGCTCTTGAGTCGGAGGCAACCACATTCTGTTCTTGGGGAGGGCCTAGAAGAAAGTCACCGCAAATGGTCAACACAACTGGATTGATTGACAACAGCCCAATTCCCAGAAGCAAGAGGATCCCAAGAAATCAGAATTGAGAGAACTTCTAGTCCCGTGATGGCAAACCTATGGCATGTGTGTGGGCATGCACACCATCGCTAGCTGCTCTTTTGGCGCACGCATGCGTGCCAGCCAGCTAGTCTTCCTGTGTGCCAGAGCACCGGAAACCCGCTGACCCGCTGGTTTCCAGCGCTCTGGTGTTGTAGGAAAAGACACCCTTCCACATTCAGTGGTATATATGGACATTTCATATGTGGTTATTAGTTTAGCCTCTACAGGATTATAACATTGCACCTTACCATTTAACATACACATATGATATACTGTGGTTTTGACCTGACATGTGGGTGGTGTATATGGTATGCATCCATCAGGCTTATAAGTATGATATACCAGGGTGTTGGAAATTAAAGTGCCTTGTATACTGGCACACGCATGCACATTCCGGTTTGGGCACTCGGTACCAAAAAGGTTTGCCATCACTGCTCTAGTCCCTCATGCAAAAGATGTTTTAATGCTCTTCAAACAACATAGGCACTAAATTGAGGTTGGCTGAGCATCGTAAATTCTATGTGATTCTACCCCTAAGCTTTGATTATGAGCCGCTGAAGTGCAGTGGTTAGAGTGCAGTATTTCAGGCTACTTCTGCCGACTGCCGGCTGCCAGCAGTTTGGCGGTTCAAATCTCACCAGGCTGAAGGTTGACTCATCCTTCCGAGGTGGGTAAAATGAGGACCCAGATTGTTTGGGGGCAAGAGGTTGACTCTGTAAACCGCTTAGGACTGTAAAGCACTGTGAAGCAGTATTTAAATCTAAGTGCTATTGCTATTAATGATCAAATTTGTCCTGTCCTTAAACTTTGGAATGAACGCGGGAGATGTTTACAATTCAGAAGATGAGTTTACATCTAGGAGGAGTAAAGTTGGGGTACTTCTCTCTCTCTTACCTAGAGAATCCAAGGGTGCAGACAGTCCAGTCTCCAACAGCAACTTGGGCTTAGTCTTCCATTTCAGAATAGGGGAGCGTTGCAAACAAAGAGGGATTTTTGCATCTGTAAGGAATACAGGCCATGTGTCAACTTGCAAAGCTGTCAAGTTGCCATGAGCAGGAGGGAGGGAGAACTGAAGTGCATTCCATACATTCTTCCTGACCACAATCAGAAGGAGGGTGTTGGATTTCACAGCCAGCCAAAGTGGTTAATTGGAGAATGTGATTTATGACATGGCGAGAGAGGAGGGGAGAGACAGGATCATAGGGGAACGTAAATCTACGTGGGATTAGTTCTAACTGCATCCGAATATTGCCGAAATGGTGCTCCTAATAAATGACTGTATTTCTTTTGAAGTTCGGCTCATGGCTCATGAATTAATTAGGGCATCTTTCGGAAACTTCACACCATGTTTATAACCACATCTAGAAAAGACACCTCCCAATCCAGAACAAAAGTGCAAACGGCAGTACTGCACTGTGTATAATATTCAGGATGTAGGGCAGACGGTGATGTAAACCATGCTTCAGCAGAGCTCTTGGTGGCTACACACCTCATTTTTACCTTCTGGGAAATGGGCTCCTGCTTGGGGTCTACAGCAGCAGCTGCAGATCAGACCCTATATTACTTTGCTGAAGTAGAATTTTGCTGTTGTTTCTTCATAATGGACATAATTTCTGTATTTCTCTAGGTTTATACTTGAATGAGAATATACATGCGCTGCAAAGCCTTTGTTTCCAGCACGGAACGCTGTTACCTTCCCACCAAAGGTGGTCCCTATTTTTCTACTTGCATTTTTTTACGTGCTTTCGAACTGCTAGGTTGGCAGAAGCTGGGACAAGTCACGGGAGCTCACCCCGTTAACGCGGCACCAGGGATTCGAACCGCTGAACTGCCGACCTTTCGATCGACAAGCTCAGCATCTTAGCCACTGAGCCAGCGCGTCCCTTTTTTCGCATGATTACAAGGAAGCATTTGTTGTAATACAACTTTCAGGCAATATAGACATTTCTTCTTAAACATTAACAAAATCTGAAATGATTTATAGAAACATTGACTTGGAAAGGGAATTCCATCCCAGATTTTTGGGAATCGGCATTTTTCCCCCTCTCTCCCATCTGTTTTTGGAAGTCTTTCAATTAGATCAGTGTTTCTCAAGCTTGGAAGCTTGAAGATGGGTGGACTTCAACTCCCAGAATCCCCCAGCCAGCGCTGCTGGCTGGGGGATTCTGGGAGTTGAAGTCCACCCATCTTCAAGCTACCAAGGTTGAGAAACACTGAATTAGATAGATAAGAGTTTCTTCCTTGTGGAGAGAAGACGGTTGTCAGTCTTTACTTACGGTGAAGCTCGGCCGCACAAGCCTGGTCCCTGAGTTGCTCTTCATGAACGGACATGGCCCTTCGGTTAACTGCTGGCTTTAGACGAGGTTTGGGTTTGAACTGATTGTCTGAAAAGCGGAAGCAAATAAAATCATAACGATGTTCAGGCAAGCATCAACCCCATTGCAGGTAAATAATTCGGGTGGCTACATTTGCAAAAAAAACAAACGGTATCCAGCAAATTGAGGCAGAGAGGAAGTTCCTGACTTAACAACCATAGTCGAGAGAACAATTTCCCGACTGCCAGGCAGTTGAGTCGCACCCAGTGGTGGGTTGCCCCCGGTTCGGACCAGTTCTATAGAACCGGTAGTAAAACCAACGGGAAGCTCCGCCCACCGAGCCCGACGTCATCAGGAAGCTTCTGTGCATGTGCAGAAGTGCACGCGGCCCCGTTGCGAACCGGTAGTAAAGGTAAGTAGAACCCACCCCTGCTCACACCCGAATGTACGTACCGTCCTTGACTTAACGATCACAACTTGCTCAGCAAGACAGCGGCTAAAAGTGAGTTTTGCCCAGGGGTGAAATGTAAAATTTGTTACTACCGGTTCTGTGGGCGTGGCTTGGTGGTGGTGGGGGTAATGTGACATGGCCAACTTTTTTTTTTTTTTAACTTTTCAAAGCATTTTTTCTAATGCTTTGAAAAGCCTCTGCCGATCAGGCAACTCAACTGGGATCGTCAGAGACTTTTCAAAGCATTTTTTTTACCACCTCTTCGGCCAAGCGGTTGCAGAAAAAAATGCCTTGAAAAGCCTCTGACGATCCCAGTTGAGCCGCGCGATCATCAGAGGCTTTTTTTTTTAACTTTTAAAAGCATTTTTTCGTCAGAAGAGGTTGTAGAAAAAATGCTTTTAAAAGTTAAAAAAAAAAGCCACTGATGATCGTGCGGCTCAGCTGGGCATTGGGGGGGGGGGCCGCAGGAATTTTTGCTACTGGTTTTCCGAACCACCCGCCACCAGCGCTACCGGATCGGGCGATCCGGTCTGAACCGGGAGCATTTCACCACTGGTTTTGCCCCGTTTTATGACCTTTCTTGACACAGTGGCTAAGCGAGTGGCTGCCGTTGTTAAAGTTAGGAACGCGGTTGCGAAGTGAAACTAGCTTCCCCACGGACTTTGTCACAAAGCCACAAAAGGTGATCCCATCAGTTTGGGACACTGCAACAGTCGTACCTACATGCCAATTGCCAAGCACTCCAGTTATGATCATATGACCATGAGGATGTTGTGAGAGTCATAGGTGCCAAGACAGGTTGTAAGGGCCTTTGCAACTTCAAACAGTCCCTATGACTGGTTTGGGGAAGGAGATGCCGGAACTTCAAAGCCGGGTTGCAAATACAAGTAGTCCTTGACTTACAACAGTTCATTCAGCGACCGTTCAAACATACAACGGCATTGAAAAAAAGGGACTTATGACCGTTTTTCACACTTAACGACCTTTGTAGCAGCCCCATGATCACGTGATCCAAATTCAGAAGCTTGGCAACCAACTCATATTTATGACGGTTGTAGCATCCCAGGGTCCTGTGATCCCCATTTTTGCGACCTTTTTGATAAGCAAAATCAAGGGGAAAGCCAGATTTCCTCAACAACCTTGTTACTAAACTGATCGACGTGCAGTGATTCACTTGACAACAGCGGCAAGGAAGGTCGCAAAATGAGGGGAAACTCACTTAAGAAACATCTCACCCTTAGCAACAGAAATGTTGGGCTCTGTTGTGGTGGTAAGTTAAGGACTACCCCAGGGGTGAAATCCAGCAGGTTCTGACAGGTTCTGGAGAACCGGTAGCGGAAATTTTGAGTAGTTCGGAGAACCGGCAAATACCACTTCTGGCTGGGCCCAGAGTGGGGTGGGAATGGAGATTTTGCAGTATCCTTCCCCCAGGAGTGTGGAGGGAATGGGGATTTTGCAGTATCCTTCCCCTGGAGTGGGAAAGGGGATTTTGCAGTATCCTTCCCCTGCCACGCCCACCAAGCCATGTCCACCAAGCCATGCCCACAGAACCGATAGTAAAAAAATTCAGATTTCACCACTCAACTACCCGTACCGTTTCGGAGACGGGGAGATGTCATAAGTTTGGTCGCTAAACAAGCAGTGGTAAGTTGAAAATCAGCAGCCTCCACCTCACCTACCTCCAGCAATCGTGTTCAAGTGAGCGAAGGAATTCTGCAGTTCGACCGACGCCCGTCCTTCGCCCGCATTGCTGGTCCTTCTGAGGGGAAGCGGAGCAGCCGTGCTTCTCCCAGTCCTGGGCAAACTGCTGCTCCAGCTCTCTCTCCCTTTTGGCTCCCGGGGCCCGGCTGGCTCCTGATTGGCAAAACCTCTTCTTGGCAAAGGGCTGAGTTCTGAACACTTGCCCTTGAATTCGGCGTTCAGCTGCTTCCCGAGAACCTTCCACGAAAGTCGGCCCTCAAGGGATCCACCGCTTGGCTCCGTACTTGCTCGGCCAATGGGATCCACAGATCCCGTGCGTACGGAAGGATCTGCAATAGAACAGCAGGGGTTCTCAAGCTCGTAAAAAACCCGGATCGACATTCCCACTTCACCACATACATCTGCTCGAGTTACCCTACCAGAATAACAGTTGGAAGGAAGCTTGGAAGCTCAAGCAGGAGACTCTATAGCCATGATGGCGAATCTATGCCGGAAGTGGCACACAGAGCCATCTCTCTGGGCCCGCAAGCCATCGCCCGTTGCTTTTCTGGGTTCCGGCGCACTGGCCAGCTGGTCTTCACACATGCATGCGCGCCAGAAACCGGAAGATCAGGTGGCCGGTGCACATGCACGTCAGTGGTGGGTTGCCCCCGGTTCGTACTGGTTCGCAAGAACCGGTAGTAAAACCGGCGGGAGGCCCCGCCCATCACCCCGGATGTCATCATTGGCGATCTGCGCACGACACATGTGCAAGTGAAGCGCGTGCGCACACGATCCCATTGCAAACTAGCAGTAAAGGTAAGTAGAACCCACCCCTGATGCACGTGCTGGAAACCAGAAGATCATCTTCCCGGCACGCACATGCACACCGGGCGGCTGCTTTTCCGGTTTCGGGCAAGCGCACATGTACATGGCCACCTGGTCTTCGCACATGCATGCACGCCAGAAACCAGAAGATCAGGTGGCTGGTGCACATGTGCGTGCCGGAAACCGGTTTCTGGTCCGCATGCGAGCGTGCATGCACACGGGCTCCCTTTTCGGCATTCGGCACTGAACACTGCCCTATAGCATTTCAGACAAATGGCTGTCCAATCTCTTCTTAAAAACTTCCAGTGATGGAGCATTCACAACTTCTAGTGGCAAGTTGTTCCACTGATTAATTGTTCTAACTGTCAGGAAATTTTTCCTTAGTTCTAAATTGCTTCTCTCCTTGATTAGTTTCCACCCATTGCTTCTTATCCTGCCCTCGGGTGCTTTGAAGAATAGTTTGATTCCCTCTTCTTTGTGGCAGCCCCTGAGATATTGGAAGACTGCTATCGTGCCTCCCCGGTCCTTCTTTTCATTAAACTAGACATACCCAGTTCCTGCAACCGTTCTTTATATGTTTTAGCCACCAATCCCCTAATCATCTTTGTTGCTCTTCTCTGCACTCTTTCCAGAGTTTCAATACCTTTTTTGTATTGTGGTGACCAAGATGAACCAAGATACTAGGATGGTTCCCTATCCATTGCTCCTGTAGTCCTGATGTGCTTCAGCTTTTATTCATCTCTGAAGCTCCAATCAAAGCAGGCAAAGGAACCAGTTGGGGATGGTTGCTGCGCATATGGTTATATATATCCCTATTAAACCACAATATCCATCAAGCCCCAAGCATAACACTTAAAAATTATAACACTCTTCCCCCATCCACTGGCCTCTCCTTGATTTCTGGGTTTTGCACATATGCCTAAACTCAAATGTCAAATGCTTAATCGTTCGGGGAGTGCAGTAAGTTCGGTGGGAACAAATTTAATTAAATGGCTTCATTAAAATTGGCATTTACATTGACCAGTCCGCCTAAATGGCTCACAATCTACTTTGGGATTGTGGGTTTGCAAGGAAGGGTTCATTAGCAAGCAGCTGAAGCCAGAGGCTCCGCAAAGAAGAGAGAATGAAAAAAATTAGGTACCAGGGGACTCCAATGGTCAGTCGTAGGTTGCTTCCTGGTTCTGTCCGGTTCTATGGAACCGGTAGTAAAAGCGTCGGGAGGCTCCGCCCATCTGCCCAGATGTCATCATTGATGATATGTGGATGCGCAGAAGCTTCTGCGCATGTGTTAGGATAAGGTTTGAGCCTAACAAGTTGTCCAGGCAATATAAGTGTACTGTAACTTTAATCTGTAAATGTATTATGTGACTTTAAAGTTTTCTTGCTGATTCATTGTAATGCTGAGTCATGCTGTAATTAGGTAATCACTGGTTGTGAGAGTATTTAAGCAAGGTATTGTAACGTGTTCAGTTGCTGCTATGATATGCTGCCATTGTGTGTGGAGTTGCTATGATAAGCTACCATTGAGAGGAGTTGCTATCTGCTAAACATGGTTTGATGGATCTGCTACCATCGTGGTTTGTGAACCAGAGTGAGTTTGTTATTTTAACCAACTACTGTCTGTTTGGTAAGAAGATATCGGTAACTACTGGACTGATTTAACTGGCAAGGACTTGGAATTTGTTTAAAGACTATGAGACTGTTTTTCTACTATTAAGTAAGCTTTTGATAAACCAGTTTGCATATCTCTTATTCATTGCTCTCAGCAACGTTTCCTTCTGCATTTACTCTGCTGGTTGGTAACACAACATGAATATCCTTAACAGCATGCATGGGTGCTCTCGTTGCGAACCAGTAGTAAAGGTAGTTAGAACCCACCCCTGGAGATGGTCTCCGTCTCCCAAGCTCACCTGTGGATAGGGAGTGTGTTCGTGATTTCAAAGAGCATGGAGGAGACTCTGCAGAACAATCGACGATATCCCCTAAAAAAAAAGATAAAAAAAAAATCAAACAGTCATAATTCAGGGAGTGGGATGAATCAAGCAGGAGAAAAGAAAATCTTTGGCAATCTATCTGAAAGCCGATCAAAGTATTAGTTGTCTACACCAGGGGTGTCAAACTCAATATCATTGAGGGCCGCATCAGCGTTGGGTTCGACATCCGGGGCTGATCCCTTTAAAGAGCCCTTCGTTAGGTTCCTACAAGATCGTTATATTGTCTTACCCACAACCCACCTGCAACCCAGCGTCGCTTAAGATCTGGATTCATGCTTAACATTGGGGGGGTTCTAAATTTTTTTACTACCGGTTCTGTGGGTGTGGCTTATTTTGTGGGTGTGGCTTGGAGGTCATGTGACTAGGTGGGTGTGGCTAGCTGGTCAGAGTCATTTCTGGAAGGTCCTCGCACTTACGATCAGTCCTCGCACTTATGACCCGACTCATTTGTTTGCTTTTAACACTGATCAGCTGTAGGGCGGCCCTTTGAAGCCCCGCGGCAAGAGTTTAAACAGTTTTTTTCCCTCTAGTCATCAGCTGGGACTCAGGAGGCAGCAATAGATTGGGGGTGGGACCCAATAAAAGGTAAGAATAACATGGGGGGGGGAAGGGGGGGAGAACCGGTTCGGTGATGTCATATCGTCACCGCTACCGGCTCGGCCGAACCGGACTGAACTGGGAGGAACCCACCACTGCTTAACATGCCTAATACTAAAATCTGGCCTGGGACTTCACGTTGCTTTAACGGGTTTATGCAATACCAATAGCCCTCGATCTACAACCGTTTTATTTAATGACCTTTAAAAGTTACAGTGGCACAGGGGGGGGGGGAAGAAAGGTGACTTGTGTTGATCGCAGCTTAAAAACTGAAAAGAAAGTTTTGAAAGGTGGGCTTTTCTTGCTAGAAAGTTCACAAGGGGAATCTCGGGTCATTGTGGCTGCCGTTTCAACACAGAAAAGAACGTCAAGGGCCCCTTCGATGGGTATCGGCTGTTTAAGCTTCCAGTAAAAGCTTGAACTCGAGGTAGTAAACCAAGGGGGAAAAGAGCATCGATCGTTACTCACCGTCAGAACCGGCCTTTTTGATTTCCCCATCTTTGCTCTGCAAAAGAATGCAAAGTAATACTCAGGGGGGATATTTTCTAGAAATATTAGATAATAGTAAATATTAAATATTTACTTGTAAAATAAACTACATCCCAAAACAGGGGAAATAAAGTCCCCACAACTGGGCCTGAAAGTAGAGAAGCTCTCAGATGAAGAAAAGCGAAAACCAGATTTTAATTGGACCACGCCAAAGAGATATAAGTGTGGCACTTAAATCAAGTTTCTTTATGGAAGTATTTCTAGCAAGACTACCAGATTCTGGAGCAGCTTTGTTTCCTAGGCCATCCGTCTTGGTAAACTCGCAAGATTTGTTTCTCTCGTCGTGTACATGTACACATCCGAACTAGACTGTGTTGTTTCTCTGTGTCACATATGTGGGTATATGCATCATTTTGTATTTATTTATTTTGTCATGTTTATGTAGTGTAGATTGCAGGGGGTGATCCTTTGAGAGCTGTATGCAACGAAAACGCCTCGCCCCTCACCGTGGTGCAGGAGGCCGACTAGGCCACGTCCACCTTGGCCACGCCCACCCAGCAACCAGGCAGAGAACCCCTTGCTAAAATGTTTGAAGCCCACCCCTGGGCTTACCTGTTTCTTTTTGCCTTCAGAAGACAACACCTTGGTGACCCCAATCCGATGCAGCATGACATGGACACGCTGTTCAAAGGAACTGGGCAGCTCACCATCGCTCTTCTCAAAGGACCGCTTCTGTAGGACAAAACATGGAACGTTCATCACCCTCCCCATGATAAATATTACTTCGATTCGCATATCAGAAGCCGTAGTTACGTCACGCCCACTAATATAACTGCCACACTGATTTTTTTTTAATTTTTTTTCATTTTCAGGGGAGTTCTTTTCTGAAATCATCCCTCTGGGATTCTGCTACAAACACAAGCCAAAGCAGGAGTCCTTGGTTCTTTCTGAACCGGGCGGTTTTCTTGCAGACGTTTCATTACCTAAAGTAGGTAACATCATCAGTGTTAGTGTTAGTGACACTAGTTTGAGTAAGAAACATCTGCAAGAAAACAAGCAAAGCCGGACACAACCAAGGAGCCCTCATTTCAACCCTGAGCTACAAATATTCTCCTTTTTAAGCCAAAGTAGACTAGGTGGCTTCTTTCACAAACCATCATTGCTGCCATCCAGAGAACATTCAACTCCGTCCACTTTTGTTCTCCGTTTTGAGACACCAAGAAATGTCATTCTTCTGTCTCTACAGTAAGCATTGTTCGGGAAACGTGGAGCTGCTCTCACCATACCTGCCGTTTCCTAAGACATGACCAGGCAGGGAATTCCCCCACAATTTCCCTACAGCTCCTCCATAAAATAGACAAATGATCATCTCAGGCTAATTGCCTAAATATTGTTGCATGTCCACATGATCTCCTTCACATACAGCCAGAAGATCAACACCCTCAAAAGGACACATTCCAGTGACTCCCAAGTAACCACCACACAAAACCGTAGACCCAGCGAAGTCCAGTTGGGTTGGTGGGTGAATCTACCAACTTATCATTGACAAGTCCCCTCTGCCAAAAATTTCCCACTTTCCATTGTTTAGAGAAAATGGACTCTTCCTGTACTAAGCAGAGATGATAATTCCAGGGCATCTTCTGAAAGTTCAACCCTGTCCTCCCTGCCTTGTTGAATACGAAGCCTCCTTGAAATGCAGTGAGTTCTTCACCTTGAGTTCCTGTTCTGGCCTGCCAGTGGCCAGCAGAGCTGGTTGGCAGACTCAGACAGTGAGGAGATTGGGGAGGAACATGGGCCAGTCCTGGAGTCTGGGGAAGGCTCGGATGAGGGCTCTGCATCGGAGGCAGAGAGGGGGCCAGGGCCGTCTGACAGTTGTCAGCTGCCTTAGGAGTTGGACATCAGTGGGGCAGAAGAACAGCTACAGCCTGTTCTCAGTGTGTGCATATGCAGAACTGCCAGGATAAGGGAACAGCTAAAGAACAAGGGTCGACTCAGGAGTAAAGCCACAGGTGGACAGTGAATGGCCCCTCCCAGAGGGAATAAAAGAGAAGAGAAAGGGGAGGGGAGTTTTCAGGAGACAATTAGTTCGCTTAATTGGCTTGTGACTCTCCGAGTCACAAAGTGACTTGCCAAGTTTTGAAGATATCGGCCTGGCAGCTCTCCAAGCCAGATAAGGTCTGTGACTGTAAATTCTCCCTTGAAAGACTTTGCTGGATGTGAATGAGAAGAATTTACAGTAACTTAATAAAAAGGGGTTTTTGTCGGGACAAGGAGTCTGCTTCATGCTCCTGGGAAGCCTAGGTCAGAACTGTTCCATGGTAGAAGGAAAGAGGAACAAATAACCGCAGAGCTACCGATGACATCCAAGAAGAGACTCACCTTCTCATGCCTGACACCAAGTCCCTCTGTCTCTTCTCCTGACAAGAGTATCAAGGACTGAGATTTCCCTTCTCTGGAGTACTTTGGCCTGGCCCTACGGGCGCTATCTGGGGTCTGGCTTTGCTCCAGGTAGCCTCTGTTCTCCCCAGCCAGCCCTCCTTCCTCAGATTTACTTAGCGCTTTGGCCGAGTCGCTGGCTTTGCTGGGGGTCCTTAAAATGTCACTGAGCATCAGCTTCCTGCCCCTTGCTGGTGAGGGACTACCCTCGGAGTCTTTCTCGGACTTGGCCCCCCGACTTGACTTTGGCTTCTTGAAGGCAAAGAAGTGTCCGATTTTCTTTTTTAAGGTCCGAGAACCAGAAGATGGTGATGCGACGGCCGTGGGAGAGGTTTCCAAGGAAGGAGGACTGCAGGAAGGAAAGGAAGCATGGAATTACTTGCAATATTATATGGGGTGGGGAGAATGAATCAAGAGGTTACAGGTAGGTCACCCTTGCCAAAAATATGTCCATAAGGTTTTGCAGGTACTATTTGGAAGAACAAGAAGATCGGTACTTATTTATTTATTTATTTATTTATTTATTTATTTATTTATTTATTTATTTAGTTAGTTAGTTAGTTAGTTAGTTAGTTAGTTAGTTAGTTAGTTACTTACTTACTTACTTACTTACTTACTTACTTACTTACTTACTTACTTACTTACTTACTTAGTCGATCATGTACTAAATAACAGATATAAGTATACACATGGACATGGGCATGGACATGAACAAGGAATGAGTACAAATAAATGGGGAAAGTAAGACAGGGATGGTAGGCACGCTGGTGCGCTTATGCATGCCCCCTTTACGGACCTCTTAGGAATGGGGTGAGGTCCATGGTAGACAGTTTAAGGTTGAATATGATCAACCTGTTTCTGACAGGGATTAGAACATAGAATCTTAGGGTTGGAAGGATCTTGAAGATCTTCTACTTCAACCCTACATCTCCATTCACAAAAGTCTGGGTGGGGGATTAGGTAGTAAGGAGTCTAGCTTTGCATACATAGCCCCAAAATACAGACTTTTACTACTTATACAGTAGAAGCCAGGCAAAACTGCTCTCCTTATTCCATTATATGGCTTGATACTGTCACTATTCATTGGGGAAACATGTTTTTGAGTTGGACTTAACTCATTTATGACTACATAGGGATTCTAGGCTGATCAAACCGGTCAGTCCTAGAGGAGATCAACCCTGACTGCTCTTTAGAAGGCCAGATCTTGAAGATGAAACTCAAAGACTTTGGCCACCTAATGAGAAGGAAGGACTCACTGGAGAAGAGCCTAATGCTGGGAAAGATTGAGGGCAAAAGAAGAAGGTGATGGAAGAGAACGAGGTGCCTGGATGGAGTCACTGAAGCAGTAGGCGTGATCTTAAATGGACTCCAGAGGATGGTAGAGGACAGGAAGGCTCGGAGGAACGTTGTCCATGGGGTCGCGATGGGTCAGACACGACTTCGCAACTAACAACAACAAGGCTGATCTCCTTTTTCACTCCACCTCTAGTTTCTGCCATCCTTTCTCCTACATCAAAGGACTTCAACAATAACAACATTTATCATCAGCATTATATGCCAACGAGCCTTGTTTTTACCTAATCATGGCTGGCTGGGGAATTCTGGAAGTTGAAGTCCACATCAGTGGTGGGTTTCAAATTTTTTTACTACCGGTTCGGTGGATATGACTTGGTGGGCATGGCATGGCTTGGTGGGCGTGGCATGGGAATGATACTGTAAAATCTCCATTCCCACCCCACTCCAGGGGAAGGATACTGCAAAATCCCCATTTCCTCCCAATCAGCTGGGACTCGGGAGGCAGAGAATAGATGAGGGCTAGGCCAGTCAGAATTTTTACTACCGGTTCTCCGAACTACTCAAAATTTCTGCTACCGGTTCTCCAGAACTGGTCAGAACCTGCTGAAACCCACCTCTGGTCCACATGTCTTAAAGTTGCCAAGGTTGGACACCTCTGATCTAAATATTGTTTTGGTTGAAGCTCTTCCTCCGGTTCCTCAAAGTTACCCCTTCTTCCCGTCCCCCATTCTGTGGAAAGTCACCACCTTTGCCTTAACCCTCCCTTTTATCACTTGTTGGAAATGCCTCAACGGAGTCTTTACTTACAGTAAACATTCGTGGATCACCGTCTTGGTGAAGAATTCGTCTAAGCCTTCATCCAATCTGGCAATGCTTCTGTCTTCTGTATTCTCACGCACAGGTGGCTGGACCTAGAAGAAGAATCACCGTTACCTTTCCTCCATTTAGGGCTCTTGGGATATTTTAGGGAAACAAGATAGAAGATACATGGAATAGCACTTTGCATCACACCAATCTGCGTGCCTTGGGAATGCCGAAAGGATGTAGGAGGGATAACAGAAGAAAATAATGCTAAAGTTTAAACCTTATTTGAGCATTTGACCAAGGACCAAGAAGAGCAGGTACTGTATTTTTCGGAGTATAAGACGCACCTTAGTTTTTGGGGAGGAAAATAAGAAAAAAGCTGATTGGCAGGTGGATTGGCCTCCTGGAATACCCCCAATCAGCTGTTCCCAGAGGTGAATTTTGGCAACAGGTTCCTTGGTTGTGAGCTCTGTGCCTTGCTTTTTTTTTTTTTGCTTTTCTTTCTGCTTCTGAAACTTCTGAAACTCTGTTTCAGAAAAAAACTTTTTTTCCTGCCTCTGAAAGCCTCCGAAACAGAGCTTCAGAAAAAAAAAAAAAAGCCTCTGAAGCTCTATTTGGAGGCTTTTTTTCTGAAGCTTCATTTCTAATGCTTTTTTCAGCCTCTGAAACCTCCGTTTGAGAAGCTGGGTGGGGCTACATTCGGAGTATAAGACGCACCCAGATTTTCACCCTCTTTTTTGGGGGGGAAAAAGGTGCGTCTTATACTCCGAAAAATACAGTAAGTGTTGAATGAAATGTGAATGCCATTTGTTTGGTTCCCTAAACTAAATAACATTTTACTTGCATCAATCGTATCGTGTGACTGATGCAGGTAAATTGTTAAATATTGAAACAAGCTGCTAAATTTAAAATAAATAAAAAAAATTAGTCAAGTGGACTTTGTAGACTTGTTTTTATAAACAGCACACAGCCCCAGGAACTAAACCTAAAGGTCCCCGATTCAGTGGGGTTTTAGCATGACTATATTATGTGGCACAAATCCAAGCCACGCTAAAACCCTATTAAAATCAATAAGACATAAATTAATTCTGACAATTTGCTGCATTGATTTCAGTAATAATTCAGCATCATTTGGGTCACCATCTACAATCACAAAGGACACAGCGCTACGCGATTGAAAGAGACAGGTCTCCGTATCAACATCGCCTAGTCCAGATATTGAGAAGGTGTTCATAATATGGTCGCTCCATAAAGATTGGCCTCATTTTGTCCCATACAGGCACTCCTTGAGTTACAACCACAACTTACCATTTATCGCTAAGTAAGTAGGTAATTGAATTGCGCCCAATTGTATGACCTTTCCCTCCCCCATGTTGTTAAGCAAAACATGGTGTCATTCAGTGAATTTGACTTCCCCCCATTGACTTTGCTTGTCCTAAGCTGGGTGTCAGCAACCTGCGGCTCTGGAGCCACATATAGCTCTTTGGGCACTCTGCTGTGGCTCCCTGTCAGGTGATCCCACCACTGACTGGCCCTGCCTCTCACCCTCCCAGTCACTCCTCGCCTGGCCTGAGAAAGTAAGGGCGACAGCGGAGGATGGAGAAGTGGCCAGGGCAAAGACAGAGAGATACAGAGAGAGAGGGAGAGAGAGACATAGAGAGATACAGAGAGAGAGGGAGAGAGAGAGATAGAGAGATACAGAGAGAGGGAGAGAGAGACATAGAGAGATACAGAGAGAGAGGGAGAGTGAGACATAGAGAGATACAGAGAGAGGGGGAGAGAGAGACAGAGAGATACAGAGAGAGAGGGAGAGAGAGACATAGAGAGATACAGAGAGAGGGAGAGAGAGACATAGAGAGATACAGAGAGAGAGAGAGAGACATAGAGAGATAGAGAGAGGGAGAGAGAGAGACAGAGAGATACAGAGAGAGAGGGAGAGAGAGACATAGAGAGATACAGAGAGAGAGGGGAAGAGAGGGGGAGAAGGGGGAGGGGGGGAGAGAGAGAGAGAGATGTCAAAACGGTTTTGTGGTTCCCAGTGTTTTTTAACAACTGGTTCTCTGCCCTAATGACTGGCTGGGTAGGCGTGGCTAGGGAGTTCATGTGACTGGTGGAAGTGAGTGACGTCATGTTGGCCATGCCCACCCAGCTTTTGTGGCTCCCGGTGTTTTCTTTTCTGTGGGAAACGGGTCCAAATGGCTCTTTGAGTGTTTAAGGTTGCAGACCCCTGTCCTAAGCAAAGACTGGAAGGTCAGAGGGCAATCACGTGATCTGAGAGCACTGCAACTACCATAAATACATGCTGATTGCCAGATACCCGAATTTTAATCACATGACCATGGGGATGCTGCACAAGTGGGTCATAAGTGAGAGAACCAGTCTTAAGTCGCTTTTTTCATATCGTCATAACTTCAAATGGTTGCTAAATGAGTAGTCATTGCTTGAGGACTAACAGTACATGCAAATGCAGACTTCAGGGATTTTGGCAATTCTGTTCTCTGTAAGTTGAAGCAGGACAACACTGTCTTGTCTTACAGATAAGCAAAGGAGGCAATATAGTTTATTACAAAGCTGCAGATCATGCACTAAGTCGTAGAATTAAACCCTTTAAATTAACACCTGGTATTCACTGAAATCTGAGAATTACAAAGGTTTTCCCCAAGAAAATCTGAGTTAATCCTTGTTGTATTTAACCCATTAAGTAGTAGAGCAGAGGTGGCTATGATTAGCATGCCAAAACGGCAACTTCTTCTGCATGTAAATATATCTACTTCTAAATTCTTCGGTTAATGTACTGTGATGTACTTTAGTAAGTAAGAAATTCAGAGGCGCTCTCTTTAACACATATTCCGGAGTAGGAGATGATGATTTAGAACCTGCTGGATTTCACCACTGCTTCTAGTTCTATGTTAACACCAGTACTTGAACTCTCTCATTTCATCTCTGTCTCTCTCGCTCCCTCTCTCTCTCTCTCTCATACACATACACACACTTCAGATCATGTTCTATCATTGTTTCCTTCCATGGATATCTGTAGAGGATGTTCTGAGCTTTATAACTTCTCTGGCAACCCAGATTGCCTCTAATTAAAAAAAAAAAAATCAGCACACACAGGAGGCGTTGGCTATTTTCCCAAGTTTAATGCCAATTTGAGCCTCCCTGAAATTACACCACAGACTGTCGTTCACCCTTGTGAATTAAAGGAGTATCTACACAGATTTGTCAACCGATTGGGAAAAAAAAAAAACCACCAAAAAAAACCCCTGAAGGAGGCTGTCATATTCCCCGAGAGCTTATTTTTAACTGGAAATTGTAGGGAAATCAAATTTTAATTCTGCATATGTTTGAGGCACCCGTAGATGTATGGCGACAGTGGAGAGTTTTAACAAGTTTGACACCTCCGTGAAATTGGAGCTCTTGTGAATTAGAAGAGTAGGAAAGATTGGCACTCCTTCTTCTGAAGTTACTTGTCTCAGGAGGAACTTAAGGGCTTCTCAACATCACCTCTCCTTCTGAATCATTCTAAAGATGCAACCCTTTGCTTGGGTCATACGTGATGCCATCAGCCAAGGTGGACTAGAAGCACTATATAACCTTGAGTTGACATTGGCTGCGCTGATTTCATACCGTGATGGTTTATATGCAGAGATCCGCGATTCGGTTCCAATGAGAAAAACCAGAGCAAAGGAAAAGATACTTGATTGAGCCTTCCAACAGCCCAGTGTTAGAAAATGGCAGGCTACATGAATTCAAGTCTGTCTCAGTATAAGTCAGATTCCTATGATTATAAATTGCTTATAGTAAGTTAGCTGGCACTATTTAGTGCAAGGCTACCAATAAAGATCCTTGGTAGTACAGGGGTTTAAGGCACCCTGTTATTAAGCTGGTTATTAAGACCAGCTGCCTGCAATTACTGCAGGGTTCGAATCTCGCCAAGGCTCAAGGTTGACTCAGCCTTCCATCCTTTCTAAGGTAGGTGAAATGAGGACCCAGTTTGTGGGGGCAATAAGCTGACTTTGTATAAATATACAAAAGGATGAAGGCTATTGCTGAGCACATTGTAAGCCGCCCTGAGTCTTCGGAGAAGGGCGGCATATAAATCAAATTAAAAAAATAAAATTAAAATAAATAAATAAAGGAGAATATTTGTAGCTCAGGGTTGAAATGAGGGGTCGTCCTTGGTGTCTCAGAGCTTGCTTGTTTTCTTGCAGGTGTTTTATTATCCTAACTAGGTAACATCATAAGACTAGCACTGATGATGTTACCTAGTTAGGGTCTGCAAGGAAACAAGCAAGCTCAGAGAGCACCAAGGACCCCTCAGATCTAAGGCTAATTTATCCAGGACACAGGGACAAATCTGGATAATTTGTTCAAGTGTCCAACTCTCAGATATGAATATCTGATACAAGCATTTTGAGGTAGCAGCTTAGAATTTATTTACTTACTTACTTACTTACTTACTTACTTACTTACTTACTTACTTACTGGTTCGATTTATATGCCGCCCTTCTCCGGAGACTCAGGGCGGCTTACAATGCGTTAAGCAATAGCCTTCATACTTTTGTATATACCTGCTTAGTAGGGCTTTCGCCCCCCCCCCACAAGTGGTATTCTTTTTTATACAAAGTCAGCTTATTGCCCCCACAATCCGGGTCCTCATTTTACCTACCTCGGAAGGATGGAAGGCTGAGTCAACCTTGAGCCTGGTGAGATTTGAACTTGCAGTAATTGCAGGCAACTGGTGTTACTTAACAGCACTTTAGTCTGCTGTGCCACCAAGGCTCCTTGGTGCCTGTATATTTAGGTACACCTGTTTTTAAATATCTATCTCTCAATCAATCATCTCTCTCTTTCCTGTCCGTCTGTCCGTCCATCCATGCATCCATGCATTATCTATCTATCTATCTGTCTGTCTATCTATCTATCTATCTATCTATCTATCTATCTATCTATCTATCTATACACACACACACACACACACACACACACACACACACACACACACACACAAATGAAACCACATGAAAAGGCTCTTAGGTTCATCAACTACATGTAGTGATAAAGGAAAGTGAACATATTTGGACAGAAATGCGGACACTTCAGCATTCAGATATGTCCACCTACCTATCGTGTTTAGTGACCTACAAGATACTTGTTTTGCTGGAAAGTTTATATTTCATTTCTAATGGGTCACCATGAATGACTGATTGAGATAATTTCTTCAATTGTTTCATTACAATACGGGTGACTCCCATTAAATAATTAAATTCTTCCTCCACTTTAGTCCATTCCAATGGATACAAAAAGACAAATGAATAATAAGTTTGGTCCCCAAGCCTTAAACCAGCATGCATCTTGAAATGTTACTTCTCAGAAGAAACGATCATGATTGGTGGTTGCTTGTGCATTGGCATGGAACTTGGTTCCCTTAATAAAATGGGATGAGGTACACATTTTTTTCCCCTCTGCCTCAACTCCTATTAATTATTAGACATGACTCAGTCGTTCCTTTCCTTTGTTCCACTGGTTTTCTGATGTAGAAGCCAAGTTATGAGATCAGGAGTGCTCACCAAACTACAATAAATCAGGTTTGCAAAGTGCAACAGCTTCCGAGTGATTCCCACTTTTAGCATAGATAATTTGCACAAACAACGTTCTATGGATGGATCAGACTCATTTAATGTTGATTCAGGGAACATTATAGGGAACTACAGGATCCAATTTATTGTAGACCTCTCTTTCTTGCCTCCTTTGATAATCTTAGACACTATCCTTGCGTCTCCTCTTAGTAGATATTCATGAGTATATGACCAAAGAGGAATCATCTGGGCCAACGAAAGATGGATAACCAGTGTTGCCCTTGGGAATATCATTGACCAGTTCTTACAACTGAAACCTGGAACTTCTCTATACCTGCTTTGGCTACTTTGGCTAATGGATGACTATCAATTTATCATGCATAATATAATTTGACAAAGAAACCATCCACAATAGAATTTAGTCACCCTAAGAGAGACTATCAACAAGCTGCCTTCCATTAAGTTAGATCCAACCAGGCTGATATTCCCGTCCATCTAAAAATAACAAGAATGGAATTAGAACTTGCTAAATGAGAAGGACGCACTCAACAACGAATTATCGCTCCTTCCTATAAAACGCTTACTCTACAAGAATGCAGCCCACCCTTAAACAACTGTGTTGCTAAGAAGCTGCTTGCAAACTCCATACAGTACGTTAAAAGGATAAGTTGTAAGCAACGATACACCAAACAGGTTCAGATTATAATATTAAACATTGATCTGAACCTGTGGCAATGCTACAAATGCTCTATTAACAACGGTGGAGATTACCCCAACATTCATATATTCCTGTATTGGCTGAGCAGTGAACTTGAACTGAAAGCAACTTTTGCTGGACGCCAGCTTTCAGAGTCTGTCGAATGGCGCAGAATAATTTGCCAAGTATAAGCGTGTCTTCACTTATTTGTATACATATACTGTACGTCTATCCAATGCCAAACACAGACGGGAGATAACGTTAAACCAGCATCTTGAGTTCCGGTTAGTGGACATGGGATTTTAATTGGGGAATCTTGGAGTTCTGGTGAACAGCTGAGTAGATCCTGAAATCTGAAAGCTGATCATCGCTTTGCTTAATTGAAACCAGGTGGAAAATAATACGGCAAGTGCATTTTGCACACATATGCAGTCCAAACACAAGGACTACATCCCACCCAAGTCCATTCTCCAAAAAAATCAGAAGTTGCTTATACTGGAGTTTGTCAACAGTTGGGATGAAACTCTTGAGACATGACTAGATATGACATCTACACAGCAGATCCAAGGTAGTTGCATGATTGCTTAGACATAATTAAGGTCAACCAATATCAAGCAGATAACCTAATACAGACGAGTCTTTTTTAAAAAAAAAAATTGCAGAAGGGATTCTTTTTTTCTTTAAATCAGAGACCTTGCAATATTAGGGATACCGACTAAAAAGATGCTATTGAAGTTGTCTGTCATTTAGTGGGCATTGTTGTTAAATTTGGAGTAATGTATGTTGGGGAGGCAGTGAAATTTTAAAGTAAAACAACACGCTAAGTCATAACAACATGCTTTAACATACTGTTTCTATTTTGCTTCCTACTATATTAGAAATAGTTCAGAAATTCTGCTATAAATCCTTGGTAAGATGATTTGGTAAGGGTTGCTTACTCCCACCCTCATAAGTGTGGGTGGGATTGCAAATATCATGTTATTAATTAAGTAATTAACTGGATTTATATGCCCACCCAGTCATAGGCCCACTGAGATAAAAGCTAACCTGAAAAATGCAAATCAGAGGCATAAAGAAGGTTAACAAAAAAAATCCTAGCGCAAAAATAACAACACTCATCCTCAGCATTATTGCTTATATTTTGAAGGTATCCTTTGGGGTATTTAAAAGAGCCTTACGGAGCTCTGGATGCTAATTTTCTTGTATTTCAGGAGTGCGGTAGGTTGTTGAATATTTCAACGCATTTGCATCTTAATGGAGTTTTTTAAAAAAAGTGTTACTCTGAAAAGTGCTGAAAAACTGGAGCACTGGAAGAAAAATGAGCCTAGGATTTGTAATACACCCCTTTCTGCTCACCTTCTGGGATGGATCTTACAAGAGGCCTTGAGATATTGATGCCAGGGAAGAGGTATCCATTGTAGAGGAAAAAGGGAAAATAAACCATGCATTTTGGTGTCTTCCGCCTTCATTTTCCACAGTCATTTTTTATTTTTTTTAATGGATGCCCCTTCGAATCCAGGATGATCCTCAGCGCCTGAGCTCCAAAGTTCAACTCATATTCTGCAGATTCCTAGTGGTAATCAATAATTATGCCCTAATTGGATAATTAATAAGCTCTTTCCTTCTGCCTCCCCTTCCTTCTCCCTAGCGCTGGTCACTTTGCAACTGGATTGAGATTTTATTAAAAGACATGATCAGGAAAGGTTTAGAGCCTTCAAGGCCACAGTGTCCAATTAGCAACAACAACAACAATAATAATGATGATGCCATATCAAGTCCCACCTTATTTACTCTGGAGAGATTTTATTACTGGACACATCAGAGTCCATATTACATGTTTTATTTCTCTCCTGTATACACTCCATCACATCCTATGTAAACATTGGATTTTCCACCCTATCTCTCAGTTCTACGGTTTGCCTGCACCAAGAACTTATTTCCCCACCACAAGCAAGGGCTTTATTTTCCATCAACGGGTCCCTTTTCTGACAAAAGGACACCCAGATCAGATGCTGATCTCATCTCCCTTCACCTGAGAAACCAAATCCAGCCCACTGGCCCCAAAGGTTTTGAACAGGGAAGACCTGACCTTCCCCAGATCACAGATAAAGCGGATATAAATAGCAGCACACCGTTTTTTATTATTATTATTATTATTATTATTATTATTATTATTATTATTATTATTATTTAAAATAAATAAATAAAGAAGAACAATCATCAGGCAGAGCGCAGTTAAGATAGATCATGTACGATAACGCAGGAAGCAGCTTTCCAGGAAGAACACAAGCAAATGAGAGGCTCGTTCTTCCATAAATGGGAGCAGGATTTTCATAAACACACGACAAGGAAGTCAGTACATGCATGTCAATGGGCTGGGATACTCGCCCCCCCCCCTCCTCCTTCCCAATGCCTGCAGTTGTTGCAGATTAGGAATCCGCCACGATTCCCCATCCCTAGTAAATAAACACAAGCAGCCAAGATGCCAGCTACCCTGCCTCCCTCCGATATTAACTCGCTTGTCCTCTGCGCAGAGATGACCAGTGGCCCAGCTGAACAGGCGCATAATCGAAGATCTGCTGCCCCGGTTCCTTCTCCTTTTCCAGGGTTGCCACTGTGCCTGCTGCAATAAGCACCTGGCCGATGATTTGCTCACCTCACCCGCCGGAGAGCACGCACCCCCCCACACGTAAATAAAAATACAGCCCTCTTTCCCCCCCCTGACACAACACCCAACACCCCCCCCAGCAACCCCCCCACCCCCCCGGATAGGAAAGCTCTTACATTCGACTTGCTGGGAGGTTGCCTGTTCCTTCGGTTCGGCCTGGGCCTGTCTCGGGTGTAATGCTCCAATTTCTCCCCCGCAGTCGGCAGGTCCATAAGGGATGCTGCGGATGCAGGCTCTGTGCAAGGCGGCAGCGGCAGCAGCAGCCCGCTCCCAGGCTCAGCATCCTTTGTGGAAGCAGGGCGTGACTTCGCGGAGGCACGGCTGAGTGACAGCTCAGGCTGGGGACTCCCAATCTTGTTATCTTCGGCTCCTACCTTCAGTGCCAGTTCTGACAGACCTGGAAGAGGGAAGAGGAAGGGGAGGCAGACAGGCAGGCAGGCAGGGAAGGAGGGAGGGAGGGAGGGAGGGAGGGGGAGGAAAAAAGAGGTGAAGAGGGGGGGTTGGTGGAGAGTTGCCAGGCAGACAGCAGACTGCCCCTCTCTGCCGCACAGCAACATCTCTTGTCACCTGAAGGCTTGTTACAGAGCAGGCGACTAAACTGACAAGGCGTGTTTAGCCACCAGGCTCTGGAGGAAGGGAATGGACAGGAGAAGCTTGACTTGCCCCAGTAAGGAGGAAGAAGCAAGTCCAGAGAGAAACTCAAGTCTCTGAGGTCCAAGCCAGAAGGATTCAGCTCTTAGAACATGTATACATGCACAAGAGAGACAAATCGATGGCTGTTTCCTCCTTTTCTCATCTCTCTCTTGCCAAGAACCCTCTTGGGAAATAAACTAGAGAAAAGGGGTTGGCATTCTCTAAAGGCAGCTCTTCCCTTGAACCTTGATGAGGAAGGGACCAGCCTGGGTTCTCCGCTTCACGCAGAGTCAGAGAGATAAGAGTTGAGAAGTAGACTTCCACGCAGGCCAAGCAATATTGAAGCGCATCTTCAGATGGGTCCAGAAATTAAACCATTTTGTGAATGAAAGAAAATATACACGTCCTAGGATAATGTTGCAGGATGCCATCTGGGTCGGTCACCCAGGACCAAAAGGGTTTATATTTCCAAGCTTCCGGGGTTGTGCTGGAGTCCATCAACAGAGAACTTCTCTCTCTCCGGAACATGCACCTAAACCACTTTGAGTATGGATCCTAAACCACTTTGCCCCAAAGCCAGAGGGAAAAAAAATGATTGTGCTTAAATCCTACTGAGGTCAAAAGAATCAATCTGGTTCAATTAGATTAGATTAGATTAGATTAAACAGAGTTGGAAGGGACCTTGTAGGTCATCTAGTCCAACCCCCTCTGTAGGAGACCCTACACCATTTCTGACAAATGGCAGTCCAGTGTCTTCTTGAAAGCTTCCAGTGATGAAGCTCCCACAACTTCTGAGGGCAACTTCTGTTCCATTGATGGATGCTTCTCACTGTCAGAGAAATTTCTCCTTATTTCCAGGTTGAATCTCTCCTTGTTCAGTTTATTTATTTGTTCAACTTGTATGCCGCCTTTCTCCGAAGACTCAAGACTCAAGTTTCCATCCATTATTCCTTGTCTGGCCTTCAGGTGCTTTGAAAAATAGCTTGGCCCCTTCCTTTCTGTGGCAGCCCCTGAGATATTGGAACACTGCTATCATGTCTCCCCTGGTCCTTCTCTACACTAGACTAACCATGCCCAGTTCGTGCAACTGTCCTTCATATATTTTGGCCTCCAGTCCCCTAATCCTCTTGGTTGCTCTTCTCTGCACTCTTTCTAGAGTCTCAACCTATTTTTTATAGTGTGGTTATTATTTAGATCCCATGAATTTAAATCAGCATGATTAATTTTCTTTGGTTTTCAGAGTTTATGGGTTTTGTCCAATTTGTATGTTTCAGGTTTGCTGAAATAACTCCCTAACAAATACAACAGTATTTTGGTGGCTGGTGGTCAGAATTTCTTTTGAGCAGTTAAGAGCGAGAGATGGCAGGACAACCATATAGAGTTGATGGGATTATGTTGTTCCCAGGATATTGCTCATGTTCCTTTTTTTGCAGGAAATTTTTGCAAGCTTGTTTTTTAAAGCACCCTTTTCCATTAAAGATGTGCCATTGATTTTTGGCAACTCCAGCATGGAAAATAATGGACAGAGCTGAATGCGAGGTCAAGGTCTAGGTTTCCCACTCCACTCAAATAGAACAAGTCTTACCATTTAAACTAGGTGTTGGCAGAAGACTCAGAGAGCAAGTGTGTCTCCATTGGGCAGCCACCTATGGATAGAAGAAACAGTATTTTAAATCTCCATTATGCTGAGCAGATGCAAGCTAAGTACAGAACCAAGGAAGGCATGAGAAAAGCCAAGGCTGAAAGGGATAAATAAGAATAAATTTTTAAGAGAGGGGAAGGTCTGGTTAATGTGAAGGGAGTAAGGCAGATGTTAGCATGCAGAAACATCTGGCTGAACTCGTCAAGGCTTAGAAGGCAAGTAGGATCCCTCCTGGTTACCTGGAGGTCCTACAGAGAGGAAAGGCTAGGGAGAGATTAGCACATGAAGTATGTGCTGTCAGCTGTCACGCTTGCTTCGCTACAATTCGATGACAGTCTGCCATGAACTCTGGGGAGGATGGATGGGAGCAGGGATGCTTGGAGGGAAACGAAAGTAATTGTTTATTTATTTTATTTATTTATTTGTTTCCATTTCTATACCGCCCTTCTCCAAATAGGACTCAGGGCGGTGAACAGCCAAAGTAAAAAACAGAACATACAAAATTTAAAAAACAGTTTAAAATAATTAAATATTTTGGCCGTAAATTAAAACAATCCAATTTAAAATCAATTTAAAATTTAACTCAAGCCAGCCCAGCTACTTGAAATAAATAGGTTTTCAGGGCCCGACGAAAAATCCGGAGGTCTGTTATTGTACGTATCTCTGGGGGGAGGTTGTTCCAGAGGGTGGGCGCCGCCACAGAGAAGGCTCTCCCCCTGGGGGTCGCCAGCCGACATTGTCTGGCGGACGGCATCCTGAGGAGGCCCACTCTGTGCGAACGTACTGGCCAGTGGGAGGCTATTGGTGGCAGAAGGCGGTCTCGTAAATATCCCGGCCCTAAGCCATGGAGCGCTTTAAAGGTGGTCACCAACACCTTGAAGCACACCCGGAAGACCACCGGGAGCCAGTGCAGCTCGCGCAGGAGAGGTGTCAAATGGGAGCTCCTCGTCGCCCCCATAATCCCCCATGCGGCCGCGTTCTGGACCAGCTGGAGCCTCCGGGTGCACCCCAGGGGGATGTATCTGTATGTTGCTGTATCTCCCTGAGATGCTGCTTCAAGGTCACCCCGCTGGAAGAAGAAGGCAGTGGAAGAAGGCTCTGGAAGTGACCATTCTGAAAACATCTTGCTTGAACCTGATTGGTCATTGGGGTGTGTGTATGTCAGCGAGGGGAGGTAGCTTTTGGTGTGCAGTTCTCAGATCTGCCTATGTTTGACGGCAATATATTTGACTTCTAATAATTTTTTTTCTTTCCCAACGAATGGAGCCAAGATTTTACTTAGAGGTTTAAGTAGTGGCGGGTTTGACAGGTGCCATCAAATCATTTCCAACTCTTAGTGACCATGTGGCAACATTGCCTTCCTCTAGGATTTGTTTTGGCTTTTCAGCCAACAGCTCTTGGATCTCCAAGGAGTCCCCCACCCCAGTAAGGATGAGGAGCTGTTATGCTTAAATTTTAAGATCAATCAAGGTCAACTTGAGGCTGTCACCCGCTAAGGTTTTCCAGCAGTTGCTTTGTTCAAGCTCCCCAGCATCCCAAATATTGACCATGCTGGCTGCGGCTGGTGGAAATTATGTTTCAGCAAGAATCTCAATCACTTGGAAGAGTTCAGCTGGGGCTGAAGTGAGCCATTGTTCAAACAGTGGTTAGAATACTTCATCAAGATTTTATATCTGTTGTTTTTCAATGACACGGCACATCATTTTATTTTGGACTGGCTGACGTCGCTTTTGCTTTGTCCGTTTCTGTTTTGCGCTGTGCCAAACATTTCTTCTTATTCATAGAAAAGTGTCCTCTTCTACTTTTTTTTTTTTTTTTTAATTCAGAAGAAATTCTGACTATACCTCAATGGGAAACATCCCATTGGCCCTTTTCAGATTAGGAACAAGTGACAAAGTCTTAGAAACTAAACCAAACCAATCCACAACTTAGGCCAATTGTGTCAAAACAAGATCAAACATGTTATCAAAAGAAATGATTCATCCCAAGAAGGAGTTATAAAACAGACTTTTCTTTTGCGGGAACTGAATTTAAGAGTGCATAAATTACTTCTTCTTGGCATAATATTGCCTGAGGACTCTTATATTGTCAGCTGCCTTGATCACATAGGGTGGAAATTTGGGGTTACAGTATACAAAAGAAATACATACTATCTTACAAATAGTTTGCTCAGAAGCAAAAGATTGTTCTTCCTAGTTTAGTGTGGGGTTCAAATCTACTGACAAAGTGGAAGGGTGGAAGGAAACAGCAGTACAATTTACAACAGTTCATTTAGTGACCAAGTTAGAAAATCATTGAAAAAAGTGACTTATGGCCCTTTTTAAACTTATGACCGTTGCAGCATCCCTATGGACACGTGATCAACATTTGGATGCTTGGCAACTGACTCGTATTTATGACGGTTGCAGTGTCCGAGGGTCATGTGATCCCCTTTTCTGACAAGCAAAGTCAATGGGGAAGCCAGATTCATTTAACAACGGTGTTACCAATTTAACAGTTGCAGGGATTGACTGAACAGGTGTGGCAAGAAAGGTCACAAAATGGGGCAAAACTCACTTAACAAATGTCTCACTGAGCCGCAGAAATTTTTGGCCTCAATTGCAGTCGTACGTCAAGGACTACCTGTATACAAAACTCCTATGGGACCATTAATGCCTTTGCAAGTTGGCCAATCTACTCACCAGCCTGTCTTGAATGGTGGTTAACTCTTCCAATGTCTTCTCAGTGATAATACCGGTCATGGCCTCCGTAATTGATAGTTGGATCTTCCTATCAAGCACAAGAAGATTTGGTGGGCCAGGAAGAATGAAATATGGAAGCTGAGTAGGCCAAGAGAGAGGATTGCTCAAAACTCCTTGAGCAAGTACCCATATAGGTGTGGGGTAGATAGTGTTGTGGCCCCGCCCTCTGAGCCTGTCCCATCGGAGGAAGAAAGCTCCGAGCATGAGGAAGAGGAGTCAGCCAGGCCTCCCTCTCCAGGCCCCTCCCCTCTGGCATTGTCTCAGGTGCCGGCCGAGGGAGAGGAGATCAGTAGGGAGACAGCTGGCTCGGATCAGAGTGACGAAGAAACATCATTCCTGGACGCACGCCTCCGAAGGCGTGATAAAAGTTTGCAGCAGTTTAGGAGGCGTGCTAGGGATTAGAACTGAGTCACTGGACCATACCCCAGAGACTATATAATAGAGGGTAGTGGTCAGTGATCCTTGTGACGAACAAAAGTAAACCTTGGATAGTCACTAAAGCCTCGTTCGGAACTGCGGAGAGAAATATTATTTCTGCTTGGACTTTTTGCACGTTAAGTACCTTATCTTTCTGTTTGTGAAAATAAAGTCACTTGGCAGACGGTGTGTCTATCGCTGCCAAGTGGGAGATAAGACCTGGGTGCGTTCCAAAGTGTTTCCTTAACCCTCGGCTGGCTGTGTTTGTGTGTGTGTGGGTACGGGGACAGATCAGATAGTAAGAGAAGGTAAGGACCTCTTGCTTCTTCAACCCAATCACATTGGGCCGCCAGGCATGCTGAAATCTGAAGGAGAAAACAGTTTACAGGCAAAACCCGCAAGGATGTTGTCAGGGGAATGAAGATTTAAAGCTGACCAGCCGCTTTAAGACTGAGGATGAGTCAGCAGGGTTATTGCCACTTTAAGAAACTGTCTATATAAGGGAGGCCATGAGAAAGCGTCTCTCTCTCCTCGTGTATCTCTCTCCTCGTCGTGTTCTATCTGCATTGTAGCTCTCCGTGTAGAGTTGAAGATTGATTGCTTGCCTGGTATGTGCCTACCACATGTATGTCTGTATATAGAAGTCTTGTATATAAACCACTGTTTGTAATGACAAAACTTCTGTGTTCTGTATTTTGCTCCTGGGTTGTCTCAAAATAGTAGTTACGCTGTAAACACTCTGACAGGTTATGGGCTCAGTCCAGAGAGAAGGCCAGAGTGACTAGAGAGACCAGAGAGAAGAGAAACCCAGTGAGAGCTTGTACCAAAGCTAGAGGAGGTGTGCAACGTGGTTTGATAGTGGTTAGTGGCGTGTGAAAGAGCAGCATGGCCTCCATCGTATATATGAATACACATATATGTAAGTACACATGTGGCTACTTTCCACCCTTCTGATGAGGCTTGAAGGGGGTGGATTAAGCCTGCTACTTACATGACCTTGTCATACACCTCAGTCAGCAACTGGTCCAGGAAGGTTGTCTCTGATGCATCGCAGAATAATTGCTTCAAGAAATCTGTTCTCTGCAAGATTTGAGGGTGCAAACTCTGCGTAGCATCCAGCTGGGATTGTACAACCGCCTGTAAGGAAAGCTCAGTGAGTATCACTTCTGGGAATTGGGGTAAATTGATTCAATCTTTCCTCACTAGTAGCTTCCAGCATCTTCATGGCATTCCCTGGTCATTGTTAAAAGCCAATCTTCATTAGTAATATTTTGGCACAATGGTAATTAGAAGACACTGTAAGTAGTAGTCAGTGGGGCAAGTAGCGGAGGTGATCCTGTCCTTTGGGTGTATCCTACATTTCCATGGCTAATTGACACAAGGTTACACACCAAGGAGATGTTTGAGCAAAGGTTTGATGGCTAATAACACCTCTTTTTTGGGAGTTTCAAGATAATCCTATTCCACTGCTGGAATGGCCTGGGAATAGCCCAGACCTTAATCCAATTGAAAATCTATGGAGCCGACTAAAGACACTTGTTAGTCAGAAGCGACCCAGCAATAAAACCCAGTTAATAGAAGCAATCATTCGATCTTGGTTTCACATTGTAACAGCTGCAGAAAGAAAAGACTTGGTTCACTCCATGGGAAGACGTTGTAAGGCCATAATTCATGCTAAAGGTTACCCAATGAAGTATTAACTGACATGATGATAATTTTTGTATATCTCGTTTCACTTTTCTTCTTTATAACTGCTATTCTAATAACAAATCCTTCATAAAAGTTATTGCACTACATTCTTGATTAAATTATCTTTCCATTGGTATATAATTTTATAGTACTACCCCCACCCCTAAAAAGTGGTGTTATTAGCTAGTTTTAGAAAATACACTTTTCCCAAAGGGTTCCCACATTTTTGGCCACTGCTGTATGTAACATCATCAGTGCTAGTAAGGTGTGGGGTTTGCTCCCAGTTACCTACTTTGAGTAATGAAATGTGTGCAACAAAACAATCAGCTCAGAGAGTACCAAGGAGACCCCGTATTCAACTCTGAGCTACAAAAATTTCCTTTATCTTCAGCTTTTCATAGTCAGAGAGAGGGACATGTTTGTGAATTCTCAAAGATATGGCCAAAATAATCCTTCTTCACCTGAAACTTTTCAAATGGACCGAGTGGACAGTTTTGGTATTTCCATTTCCACATAGCCAGATGGCATCAGAATGGCAAAAGCTAAGCGACATGTTCTTGGACATATTGTTCTATCATATGGAGTAGATATTGTTCATTTAAAAAAAGCAATTAAAGCAAGGTTACCAGGACACTAATTTCCAGGCCAACATCAAATGCTAGGCTTTTGCAGTACAAATGTTAGATGAAGACCATAGAAAGGAAGTTGTCTTCTTCTAAAGCAGAAAGTCTCTCCATCTAGTTCAATATAGGCCTGTGATGGCGAACCTATGGCACGCGTGCCACAGGTGGCACACGGAGTCATGTCACCTGGCATGCCAGCTCAGCCTCTCTAGTAGTCTCTGGAGGCTGGGGACAACAAAAAATGTCACTTCGTGTCCAACTGGAAGTTGGGAATCAGGCTGTTTCGGGCCTCCGAGGGGCTGGGGAAGGCTGTTTTTGCCCTCCCCAGATGCATAGAGAGGATCTGGAACCAGGTGAGAAAGAAAAATGGGCCTACCTGGCCATTGTGTGCCAGGAGCGGGGGGCAGGGACATGCATGCATGCGCAGGGCAGGGCACATAGAATTATGGGTGTGGGCACGTGCACACTCGCGAACCTCCCCCCCCACCCCCTTCCTGGCACGCGATGGCAAAAAGGTTAGCCATCACTGATATAGGCTCTCTGCGGCTACAGGAGTTTCCCAAAAGATCAAGGAGAAAAAGACGTTTGTGATCAACAGCTCAACGCAACAACACCAAAGCCCACCTGAATCTCCTTGCTGTAGGTCTGAGAAACTTCCTCAATTAGTTTTTCCAATTTGTGCTGAAGCTTGCAGTTCTGGTAGGAAGCCCTTCCCACTTCGTACAAAACGGGCAAAATCTGGTGGAAAAGAGATGGGTAGAGTTTTCCCAAGTAGCCAGCATGGTCTTGGTGATCAACAATGAAAGGAGGTGGACTTCAACAACATCTGATGGAGAACAGCAAGGGTGAGGACCTTTCCACTCTCCAGATCAGATCTACAACTCCTACCACGGCCAGCAGGCTGATGAGCAGGAATTCTAGGAGTTGTTGTTCATCAATAAATTTGGAGGAACATATTTATTGGACCAAATGTTCTTCTTACTTTTTTTTAAAATAAAACACTGGAATGAAACAAACAGGCAGCACTTAAAGCCAACATTTTAAGGCCTATCTCAAGGAAAGTTATTCATGATATCAGAAGATTCCAGCATAACCTTAACTCTTCTGCTACACACTGTCATCCATCAGTGGGATGAGAAAGTGAGGTTAAGTGCATTATGACATCATTGCACAAATGATATGAATTACAAAATTGACATACCATTTATATGAGAATGTCATGTCAGGAGCGACATCCTTATGGTTATAGGGGCACCTGGCATGACCTCTACAATGAAACTGAGAATAGGTTCTCCCAAAAGTCTAAGTGTGGTTGATCTTCATCACTGTTGGCTGAATGCAATTGTTAGGATGCTCAGCATCAAGTCACAATGGCTGGATTCACATAGCCATTCTGAACTTAACTCTGAAAACCACTTTTATTTAGTGTGATGGCGAAATCAGGCTGGACAATGAAACTACCTGGTAATCAATGGAACAACCAGCCTCCAGAAGTTGTGAATGCTTCAACTCCGGATGTTTTAAGAAGAGATTGGACAACCATTTGTCTGACATGGTATCGGGTTTCCTGCCTGAGCAGGGAGTTGGACTAGAAGACCTCCAAGGTCCCTTCCAACTCTGTTATTCTATTCTATTCTGTTCTGTTCTGTTCTGTTCTGTTCTGTTCTGTTCTGTTCTGTTCTGTTCTGTTCTGTTCTGTTCTATTCTATTCTACTCTACTCTACTCTACTCTACGCTACTCTTCATTCCGTTGTTCTCTTCTGTTCTACTCTACTCTACTCTACTCTTCATTCCGTTGTTCTGTTCTGTTTTGTTCTACTCTACTTTACTCTACTCTTCATTCCGTTGTTCTGTTCTGTTCTGTTCTGTTCTACTCTACTTTACTGTACTCTACTCTTCATTCCATTGTTCTGATCTATTCTACTCTACTCTTCATTCCGTTGTTCTCTTCTATTCTACTCTACTCTACCTCACTCTTCATTCCGTTGTTCTGTTCTGTTCTGTTCTACTCTACTCTTCATTCCGTTGTTCTCTTCTCTTCTACTCTACTCTACCCCACTCTTCATTCCGTTGTTCTCTTCTGTTCTGTTCTGTTCTATTCTACTTTACTGTACTCTACTCTTCCTTCCATTGTTCTGATCTATTCTACTCTACTCTTCATTCCGTTGTTCTGTTCTGTTCTGTTCTGTTCTGTTCTGTTCTGTTCTGTTCTGTTCTGTTCTATTCTATTCTATTCTATTCTATTCTATTCTATTCTATTCGATTCGATTCGATTCGATTCGATTCGATTCTGATTCTGATTCTGATTCTGATTCTGATTCTGATTCTGATTCTTCTCCCATCCAAATCAAGAGAAACCATCAAAACGGAAAGTAATGAACACAATGAAGGGGAAAATAACCCACATCCATGAAGAGGGTTGCATCCTTAATGGCTTCCTCAGCCCAAAGCAGATCAGCCTTAACTTCCACATCCTGAACACAGCTCAGCAGCCCGATATACTTCTGCACAGTCTGGCAAGCATCTTTCACCGCCTAACAATGAAAGCAAGATCATTAGATGTTCCAAGACAATGTCGCAACAATAGGTCGGCACTAGAAAGAGAAAGGGAAACCGAAAGATGTCTGATCCCTGAAAAACATTTTTAAGTACTTTACCTGGAGTACTTTTGCTGGAATAGGGCTTGTAGCCTTCTACTGGAGTAGCATAGACATGCACAGGACATGTTTCTAGTGAAAATCTATATGATGTTGTACCTTTATTCCTTTGCCCATAAAATCAATTGTCCCACATAAAATTCAAGTTTTATGGTTCAAGATACTGATGATGTTACCTAGTTTGGTAAAGAAATGTCTGCAAGAAAACCACCAGGCTCAGAGAGCAGCAAGGACCGCACAGTTCAACCCGGAGGTATAAATTTTCTCTTCTATCAAGGCATTGTATCCTCTTCTACACTGATTCCACCAGGTGTACTGGATTTCAACTTCCAGAACTTCAAAAACGTCATAAAAAATGCACAACAAAGAATGGTCTTTCTGCGCCAACTCAGGAAGCTCAAACTGCCCAAAGAACTGCTGATCCAGTTCTACAGAGGAATTATGGAGTCTGTCATCTGCACCTCTATAACTGTTTGGTTTGGCTCTACAACCCAACAAGACAGACACAGACTTCAGAAGATAATTAGAACTGCAGAAAAAACAATGACTACCAACCTGCCTTCCATTGAGGACCTGTATACTGCACGAGTCAAAAAGAGGGCTGTGAAAATATCTACAGACTCATTGCATCCTGGACATAAATTGTTTCAACTCCGACCCTCAAAATGCCGCTATAGAGCACCACACACCAGAACAACTAGACACAAGAACAGTTTTTTCCCGAACGCCATCACTCTGCTAAACAAATAATTTTCCTCAACACTGTCAAACTATTCACTAAGTCTGCATTACTATTACTATTAATCTTCTCATTGTTCCTATCACCCATCTCCTCCCACTTATGATTGAATGACTATAACTTGTTGCTGTATCCTTACCATTTATATTGATTGTTTCCTAGTATGATTTGATTGCTTATTTGTACTCTATGACTATCATTAAATGTTGTACCTTATGATTCTTAATGAATGTATCTTGTCTTTTTATGTACACTGAGAGCATATACACCACAAATTCCTTGTATGTCCTATCACACTTGGCCAATAGAGAATTGTGTTGTGTTGTGTTGTGTTGTGTTGCATTGCATTGCATTGCATTTGGTATTGGTATTGGTATTGTATTTAATTCTAATTCTAATTCTAATTCTAATTCTAATTCTAATTCTAATTCTAATTCTAATTCTAATTCTAATTCTAATTCTATTCTATTCTATTCTATTCTATTCTATTCTATTCTATTCTATTCTAACCAAAGGCTGCTCTGAGTAAGCATGCTACATTGGGGAAAATATTGCTTAATAGTTTTTGAAACCAAAAAGAGATCCTTTGATGATTGTTTACCACTAGTGTGGGACCTGTAGACTTATAGAATTCTAGAAGTTCTCGGTCAGTGTGAGTGAAGCCGAATTGTCCAGCCTTCTATAGTCCCGACTTAAAGAGAAAATGGATGGAAAAGGGGAATGTGGTTTTCAAACTTTCCATCACCTTCCGTACCTTTACAAAGACTAGTCAGAATTCAGGTGGAATTCTGCCACTATATACTGTAAAGTGGATGGGCCCATTGGATTCAATTCATAGTGAGGCAGGCATGCCTATCGATTGATTTGGTGGCTATATAAGCCAACCAGGGTCAGCATCAGAATCTGGTATTTTGGGGCAAATTCACATCCCAACGAAGCATTGATTATTTCCCATCTTGAATGCGATACGGGGGAGACATTTCCCAAGAGGCATCGTCACATTTCCGATTCCAGAACAGTCTAGCATTTGGCGAAATATAAATAGCACCTTCCCCCTTATTGCAGATTATAACATTTAATTTGTACCAGCAGCATCCCAGTTTGAATTGGAGGGCTGCCATTGTGGAGGCTTGCAAGGCTGAGAATAAGGGGACATATTTCGTTGAGGAGACTGCCCTCAAACGTGGACTCAGAAATGTTCTTGAACTTTGGGATCCCCATCCCCAACTTTGGGATCATAAAAATAACCTCACGGTGTTGTTCTAAGTCCAGGAAGATAACAACTGGGAAGCAGTTGACTTGTTCTACGATTTTGTTCTCATTTCTGGCAGCCTTCATGGACCTCTTGGGAAAAGCTCATCATCTTTGGATCCGCCTTCTCCAAGCAGCATCTTGTAGAGGTGCTGAATTTCAGAATAGAGCTGGAAGGGACCTTGGAGGTCTTCTAGTCCAAACCCCTGCTTGAGCAGGAGACTCTATACCATTTCAGACAAGTGGCTGTCCAGTCTCTTCTTAAAAGCCTCCGGTGATGAAGCACCCACAACTTCTGGAGGCAAGCTGTTCCACTGGTTAATTGTCCTCACTGTTAATGAGTGGTAGCTCCTTACTTCTAGGTTGCTTCTCTCCTTGATTAGTTTCCATCCATTGTTTCTTGTCCTGCCTTCTGGATGCTTTGGAAGATAAGTCAACCCCCCTCTTCTTTGTGGCAGCCTCTCAGATACTGGAATACTGCTATCATGTCCCTCCTAGTCCTCCTTTTCTCTAGACTAGCCATAGCCAAAATCCTGCAGCTATTCTTCATTTGTTTTATGTCCCTATATACATCAACTCTCAATATTCCCAGCCAACCGATGTGCATTTTGATGAATTGACTTTAAGCAATATCTTTTGCCTTTGCTTAGAACATGTGGGCAGGTAAAGGTAAAGGTTCCTATGCACATGTGTGCTAGTCGTTTCTGGCTCTAGGGGGCAGTGCTCATCTCTGTTTCTAAGCCGAAGAGAGCCAGCGCTGTCTGAAGACGTCTCCGTGGTCATGTGGCCGGCATGACTCAACGCCGAAGGCGCACGGAACGCTGTTCCCTTCCCACCAAAGGTGGTCCCTATATTTCTACTTGCATTTTTACGTGCTTTCGAACTGCTAGGTTGGCAGAAGCTGGGACAAGTATTTATTTGTTGGGACTTGTATGCCGCCCTATCTCCACAGGACTCAAGGCGGCTCACAACAATTAAAACAGAACAGACAAACCATTAAAACAGAAGTCCAAGTTAAAATTAAGAACTTCAATAAAACCCAGATTAAAACCCCCATCAGTCCAAGGCGGCCAGGTGAAATAGCCAAGTTTTCAGCCCACGGCGGAAAGAGCGAAGGTCGGGGGCCACCCGGAGCTACAGAGGGAGTTGATTCCAAAGGGCGGGTGTGCCCACAGAAAAAGCTCTCTCCCTGGGGGTCGCCAGCCAACACTGTCTGGCCGACGACACCCTGAGTAGGCCCTCCCTGTGGGAGCGCACCGGGCGATGGGAAGCTGTTGCTGGCTGCAGACGGTCCGGCAAATATCCTGGGCCTAGGCCATGTAGGGCTTTATAGGTAATCACCAGCACCTTGAATCTCACCCGGAGGGCAACCGGCAGCCAATGCAAGTCACGCAGGAGAGGTGTAACATGGGAGTGTCGGGACACTCCCATCACTACCCGCGCGGCCGCATTCTGCACCAGCTGAAGCCTCCGAGTGGTCCTCAAGGGCAGCCCCATGTAGAGAGCATTGCAGTAGTCAATACGAGAGTAACGGGAGCTCACCCCGTTACGCGGCCCTAGGGATTCGAACAGCTGAACTGCCGATCGACAAGCTCAGCGCCTTAGCCATTGAGCCACAGCGTCCCCTTAGAACATGTGGGCAAGCTAGATGCAAAGCAAGAAAGATAGGAGGGTTCCAGGTATTCCCACCTGTTCAGAAGAGTTGGCTTGACTGTCGAGCTGGAGCTGGCCTTTCTCCTTGAGCAGGTTTGCTTGAATCTGATTTCTTGCAAGGTACGACTGTATCTGTAGACACACAAACAGGCACATCACATACAGAAGGAATAAGATATGCCCTTTCCCTTCTACCTAAAAAAGCAGCCAAAAAATAGGTATCCTATGCCCACCATCTTGGAACATGCACCATTACATAAATACCGTACATAAATCCTTTGGCAGAACCTGAGCATTCAAAAGAGGCTCCCAAGCTGAAGAAGATTGCTCCCTGGGTTAAATGATTACCCTCTCTCTCTCTTTCAACATCTCTTCCCCCTTTGTACCTGGTGCACAATTTCCTCCATTTTCTCTGGATGACTCCGGTAAGCCACAGCAATGTCGTTCATGGGCAAAGGCATTTTCGTGAGGATGAAATTCCTGGAGAACAGGCACCATATTCATTAGACGACCCAAATTACAATGACCTCTTCGGGACATTGTCCCAGGGCAGTGGTGTGCTTGGCCCCACCACTGGGGTACACAGAAGGGGCAAAGCAATTCTAATTTCGATGTCTACAAGTCCGTAGATATTGAGAAGTATGCTTAAATACATTGGCTTTTATTCTAGTTTCTGAATTGTACACTTTAACATTGTGGTTAATTCTAGCCAACTTGTACACTCAGATGGAAAAGAATGGTGGAATGCTGGTCAAAACCGAGCCCAACATTTCTTTTCTTTCTTTTTTTAAAAACACATTTTATTGATTTTTTTCTTTCACATACATATTTTATGAACAGAGTATTGACCGAATCGTATCTTATACAACCTTGCGCACGTGCTTTGCTCTGCGCAAGCGCATTAGGTTCCTGTCCAGCTGAGGTGCGGCAATCCCCTCTGCCGCGCCTATCAGCTGGGCTAAAAAACGAGAAATAAAGGTAAGTTTAACGTGGGGGCGGGCGGGAGGACCCAGCTCCCAGTCAAAGAAAACCGGTTCGGTGACATCACATCATCACCACTACCGGCTCGCCCGAACCGGCCTGAACCAGGACCAACCCACCACTGGGCTACATATGACACATGTTCGGTGTTTTGATGCCAGTTAATTCAGGATTGTTTTCCAGTTCCAACTGCAGAAAGATGCATTAAGGCAGAAAATATGAAAGTCAGCACTTACCTTGGGGAGTTTGCTCATGTTAATTCAGCAAAACAAGCAGAGTCTTGTGATACCTCAAAGACTAACACGTTTAATGTAGCATGAGCTTTCTAGCGCTCAGATTTCTTCAGCAGGAACATGAAGTAGTTGCTGAACGCATCAACTCAGGTGCTTCATTATGATCGGTTTTAAGTCACAATTGGCTGGATTTGCACCAGACACAAAACTATATGGTTGACTTACGACTGCAATTGTAAGCAACATTTCTGTTGCTGAGTGAAACACTTGTTAAGTGAATTTTGCTCCCTTTTACGACCTTTCTTCCCACAGTTGTTAAATGAGTCACTGCCGTAATTAAGTCAGTAACACGGTTGTTAAATGAATTGGCTTCCCCATTTGATATTTGCTTGTAAGAAGGTCGCAAAAGGGGATCATTTATTTATTTTATTTTATTTATTTTATTTTATTTTATTTCTATACCGCCCTTCTCCTGTGGGACTCAGGGCGGTGTACAGCCGAGATAAAACATTGCATATAAAATTTAAAAACAGTTTAAAAAACAATTAAATAATTTTGGCCCCAGATTTAAAACAACCCAATTAAAACCGAATTCAATTAAAACTGAGAGGATGGGATCAAGCCAGCCCGGCTAGATGGAATAGGTGTGTTTTCAGGGCCTGACAAAAAGTCCGGAGTTCTGATATTGTGCATATCTCAGGGGGCAGGTCATTCCAGAGGGCAGGTGCTGCCACAGAGAAGGCTCTCCCCCTGGGGTCGCCAGCCGGCACTGTCTGGCCGACGGCATCATGTGACTCCGGGACACTACTACCGTCATAAATATGAGGCAGTTGCCAAAAGTTTTGATCACATGACCATAGGGATGCTGTAACGGTCGTAAGTGTGAAAAATGGTCATAAATCACTCCCCCCCCCGGTGCTGTTGTAACTTTGAATGGTCACAAAATGGAGTGTTGTAAGTCGAGGACTACCTGTAAACTCATAAAGCTCCAACAGTGGTTGGGCTTTGACAACTCTTGAACCAAATTATGGTGTAACTTTGCTGTGTGATCCCAGTTATCCTCCTTCAACATACTATGGCTGAATTCCCACATTTATAAAGTAGGCCAGATAGAAGATGTATTCTGTGCTAAATGTGCAAGCTCCTTCAATCTTTATTGTGATTTAGCATGCTGTGCAAAAAACAAATGGGTTAGGGTTTACAGGTAGTCCTCGCTTAATGACTGGTTGCTTAGGGACCGTTCAAAGTTATGACAGGCTGCCAAAAACATACTTATGACTGGTTTTCTGACATGGGAATGAATTTATGGAATGAATTTATGAGTCCAACTGGGGGTTCTCAGGGGTTTGGGAGAATCTCTAGCTAAGATTCTGTGCAGTTTGGAGAACCCCCAAATCCCACTCCTGGCAGCCCCCCCCCAGGAGTCCCCACATGGAATGTTTTGGATGCAGGTAAGTGCAAAGGTGCTCATGGAGGCTCTGGGAGGGCAAAAAATGGGCCTACTGGAAGTTTGGGAAGGCCAGAAATGGGCCTGTTTCCAGCCTCCAGAGGGCCTCTGGAGCCTGGGGAGGCCGTTTTCGCCCTCCTGGAGGCTTGAGGAAGCTGACTAGGAGGCCAACTAGGCCACGCCCACCACTGCCACGCCCACCCAGCAACCGGGCAGAGAACCCCTTGCTAAAATTTTTGAAGCCCACCCCTGAGTCCAACCTTTTCTTATAACCCATAAAAATATTTAATTTTAACTTAGTTAATTGCCTTGTGTAGCCTGAAGCACTTTTATGGGTTTCGGTTTCAGGCTTTGCATCCTGCTAAGGGACTCGTGAACAAATTAAGCATCATCAAAACCCAAGTTTAAAAATAATTCCAACGCATAAAAATTGCATCCTGCGAAAGATGCCATTTGACCCAGCCTCTCCAGTTTATGTTGACGTTGTAGTTATTATCTCAGATGCTTGGATGCTAGTAAGAAAAAAGTTAGGGATAACTTGAAGTTGCTAAATGTTCCTTATTTTCTGTATTATTATTTTTTTTTTAGCTCTTGGCTACCACTATAAAAAAAGATAAAGATACTCACCTTTCCAAAGCTGAAATCACATCAAGAAATCCGTATAAGGTTATGTTGTTTCTATCCCATATTAGAGTCCTATGAACAGATAAATGTCTAATAAAAAATAGACTTGGTGCAGACATCAAGCAATTGGGTGCATCTTCTAAGTTTTCCCTCATTATAAATATCTGTTCCACTTCTCCTGAAAATACTTCGCTACTTTCTTCTAAGATGTTTTTTCAGCATTTGAATCCAGGGTAGATGGCTGTCAACCTTTCTAGGTTGTCCAGACCAAGAAACCTACCCCACATGCAGATTAGAACTAGGCTTTTTTGAGCTAGGCCATAGTAACAGAATCTTGCAAGATAGGTTGTGTGTCAAGTTTCCGAAAGATGCCCTAATTAATTCATGAGCCATGATCCAAACTTCAAAGGAAATACAGTCATTTATTAGGAGCAACATTCCGGCAATACTCGGATGCAGTTAGGACTGATCCTACGTAGATTTACGTTCCCCTATGACCCTGTCTCTCCCTTCTTCTCTTGCCATGTCATAAATCACATTCTCCAATTAACCACTTTGGCTGGCTGTGAAACCTAACACCCTCCTTCTGATTGCGGTCAGGAAGAATGTATGGAATTCATTTCAGTTCTCCCTCCCTCCTGCTCATGGCAACTTGAAAGCTTTGCAAGTTGACATTGTGTTTTTCCTCCCTTGCCTCTCATACTCCAAGAAGTCAAGAAGGAGCTCACCTCCTTCTTACACTGTCTCCTTTCCCAAGCCCTTGTTGTTTCTTGCCCTTGTTGTTTCTGAAACAACTTCTGACTTTTTCTCTCAAGATGATCTTTGTGGCCCTCTACAATAGCCTTGGCAAATCTAGAGAGCATACTAAAAAGCAGAGACATCACCCTGCCAACAAAAGTGCGTATAGTCAAGGCGATGGTTTTCCCAGTTGCAATGTATGGCTGTGAAAGTTGGACCATAAGAAAGGCTGAGCGCCAAAGAATTGAGGCCTTTGAACTATGGTGCTGGAGAAGACTCCTGCGAGTCCCTTGGACTGCAAGGCGATCAAGCTGGTCAGTCCTAGAGGAGATCAACCCTGACTGCTCTTTAGAAGGCCAGATCCTGAAGATGAAACTCAAAGACTTTGGCCACCTAATGAGAAGGAAGGACTCACTGGAGAAGAGCCTAATGCTGGAAAAGATTGAGGGCAAAAGAAGAAGGGGACGACAGAGAACGAGGTGGCTGGATGGAGTCACCGAAGCAGTAGGCGTGAGCTTAAAAGGACTCCAGAGGATGGTAGAGGACAGGAAGGCCTGGAGGAACGTTGTCCATGGGGTCATGATGGGTCAGACATGACTTCGCAACTAACAACAACAACCACCATAGCCTTGAGGTTTTCTGCTGGGGTTCCATCCATGTTACAAAGTCCTCACCCTATTCAGGCTTCTGAACTCAGCCTATTCAGTCATTCACCTTTTGGGGACATAGACTTGCCCCCCTCACCCCCAATTTTTCTACTTTAACATGTCAGAGACAAAGCTTGACTATCTCCTTGGCAAACAAAAAATTATTCTAACAAGTTCATCAATTGATAGAGAGGAAGCCCAACACACCTCAGAGTTTTATTCACGGACAAAGCTTTGGCCAGTATTTTGGCACCCAGGTCTCCCATGGCATTGCCGCTGATATCCAAGGCCACAAGATGGCTGTTGCTTCCTAAACCATCCAGGAGAATGCTGGTTCTCAGCTTCAGGCGTGATTCGGCCACTGATACAGATTCAAGGGACTGAAATAAAACCAGGGAAAAACAAAGGAGAACCCTTCTAAGTTCTAACGTCCATCTTGGTCATATCAGAGAGGGCAAGGAATAAGTGGGCTGGTTCACACACAACGTACTAAGCCTTGTCAAGGCCGAACTCAAAAGCAACGGTTGTGTTTTCATAACTTATTATATTTAAATAAATAAATAAATAAATAAATAATATTCCTTTAGAGTTAGGTTTGGGTCTCTTCCACTGACTCAGTGGCTGAGGTTATGCAACTGACTAAACTAGGTTAAAACGTAGCTCATATGGCATGCACTGTTCATAAACAGCTTGAAGCGGACAATCAAGTTTACCTAATACATTATCAGCCTTGCAAGATAGTCCAGAATAGAAACACATCCAGAAGAACTAGCTCTACTTTATTTTATTACAAAAATGGGGCGAGCGGGGTGGGGCTTCAGGAGGCCAAAAATGGCTGTATTTAGTGTATAAGATGCACCAACATTTCCACCCTCGTTTAGTGGGGGGGGAAAGCGCATCTTATACTCCAAAAAATACGGTACATTACCCAATCACATTTTAGCTTAGTCTAGCATAGGACTGTCAAACTCGCGGGCTGCGGGCTGGATGCATCACGCACTGGCCATGCCCGTGCCCCGTTTAGCGAAGGGAGAAAAGTCACATGACGCCTCCGTGACACCCCTGGTCTAGCACATTGATCTGGTCTGTGACTCAAACTTTGAAAGCAGATTATATTTTAATTATCAGCCTGCTATCAAATAGACATGGACCTTTGTAAAAAGTTCAAATTTATAAAAATAGGGATGCTGATAAGTTTGCCCCAGAGATGATGAGGTACTATAAACAATGAAGCTTCCTTTTTTTTTAAAGTCTCACTTACACAATCTTCATCCTGAGTGAGTTGAACAATCCGGTGTAAGGTGTCAACGAGAGTCTCTCTAAGGGAATAAAAAAAAAGAAAAGAATTTGGCAACACTTGAGCTTTAATTCATATAATTAAATCTCCTGTAAGAGGTCTCCAATTGCCTCAGTAGATTGATCTCACGGAGAAGCTTCAAGTGCTATAAAACATCTTCTGCCTGGACTAGAGGAACTGAAATTGTTCTAATCTTCCAAGTGCTGTAACCTTTCTGCCTTTAAAACTTACACTTTTAGACAGGGGTCACATGCGCATGCAGACACCTGGGTGGGTGGGCGGAGCTTTGCTCTGCCATTGCTACTGGTTCTCCGAACCACCTACCATGATCGCTACCGGATCGCCCGATCCGGTCAGAACCGGGAGCATTTCACCTCTGTTCACAGGGGTTCGGGAGAACCTCTAACTAAGATTCTGTGCAGTTTGGAGAACCCCCAAATCCCACTCCTGGCTGGTCCCGCCCACCCCGCCCCTCCCAGGAGTCCCCACATAGCCCGTTTTGGATGCAGCTAAGTGCAGAGCGAATGCAGAGGCTCGGGGACGGCAAAAAACTGGCCTACTGGAAGTTTGGGAAGTCTGGAAACGGGCTCATTTCCGGCCTCCAGAGGGCCTCTGGAGCCTAGGGAGGCTGTTTTCGCCCTCCTGGAGGCTCGAGACAAGCCTCCGGAGCCTGGGGAGAGCAAAAATGCCCCACGCCCACCCAGCAACCGGGCAGAGAACCCTTGCTAAAATTTTTGAAGCCGACCCCTGCTTTTAGAACCCTGGACAATTGAGTGCAATAGAGATGACTTTTTTGCGATGTGACCAGATGTTCAGTTGAGCATCAGATCTTTGTTTCAAATTCTCATCGTCAGCAGACCATTTTTAATTACAATGCCTATCCTGTAGATGGATCTACTCTTACCAAAAGCAGAGCAATGCTATCTTATTTTGGGCTTGCTTTTTTTTTTAATGTCCAGAGAGTGTTGAATGCTTACCTAGATTGGATGTTAAAGTTCTTCCCTAATGCGACATGCTTAATGGATTTGCTTCGGTTGAGGCTCAAAACCAGCGTCACCATGTCAGAATCAAAGCCTGCAGAAAAGAGGCGTTCAGACAGGAACCCCAGGTCTCTAATTCAGGAGGAGGTAAATGTTTTGAGCCCTTGGACACCCTGGAGATGCTGAGGGCATGCAATGGACTTGTTCTCACCAATGGCTTTTATGGGAGGAGGACTGTTCACAAAATGGCAAGGCTTATTATTGGTATTTTAGGGTGGGTTTTTTAAATGAGATTTTACTCTTAGGTTTTTATTGAATTTTTTGGAAGCCAGCCAGAGACATTAAAGGAACAAAGGACACGATCATTTAAAAATGAATAGATTTCCCTTCCCCTCCCATTCCCAGAATGTAAGCAGATGAGATTAAAACATACAAAGAACGGTTGCAGGAACTGGATATGTCTAGTTTAATGAAAAGAAGGACTAGGGGAGACATGATAGCAGTGTTTCAATATCTCAGGGGTTGCCACAAAGAAGAGGGAGTCAAGCTATTCTCCAAAGCACCTGAGGGCAGGACAAGAAGCAATGGGTGGAAACTAATCAAGGAGAGAAGCAACCTAGAACTAAGGAGAAATTTCTTGACAGTGAGAACAATTAATCAGTGGGATGACTTGCCTCCAGAAGTTGTGGATGCTCCAACACTGGAAATTTTTAAGAAGATGTTGGACAACCATCGCGTGCCACAAGTGGGGGGAGCGTGGTGGGGTCATGTGTGCATGGGTAGGGCGCATTGAATTATGGGCACGTGTGCACACAACCCCTCTGTGCTCCCCCCACTTTTGGCACGCAACAGCAAAAAGCCATCACTGACATAGGCTGAACAAAAAGGGGAGGGGTAGGTCTTGCAAACAAAGCAGTACTTAGATGCTATAAACCTAGCAAGACCCCACCTGCTTCTTTTTGGGAAGTTTGTGCCCGCAAACTTGGTGATAAACTGAATGAGCACTCTGGATATCCCGCAAATATCCCGAATTGAAAGCCAGAGAGATTACTGTACTGACCGCTATCCAGATACAGCGACAACTGCTTGGGTTAATGTCAGGATGAAAAATGTAGGAAACATCACTCTCCCCTTTTTCTCAACAGGCTGGCAGAGAACAAATTGACCTACCATTGTCTGACAAATTCAAGTCACGGATTGAACTGGCATCTGAGATCAGATCCTGGATCACTTGTGCTCCTGCCGACCTCAGCTATGAAATAAAGATCATAGTAGTGAGGGTCAGATAGTTTTGTTGTAGTAACGTTGAACTATTCAGAAAAACCACGATCCATTTAATCTTCAGAAGCTTCTAGAATCAATATATCTTCTCTGTAGCTACTGAAAGCAGCTTATATCTATTGACAGATATCTCCCAACATGGAGGTTGCACGGAATTATTATGACTAGGAACAAAATACCCTGTTTCCGCAAAAATAGGATCCAACCGGAAAATAAGCCCTAGCATGATTTTTCAGGATGTCCATAATATAAGCCCTACCCCAAAAATAAGCCCCAGTTAAGATCATCAGCAGACAGAGGCATTTAGTACTGTATTTTTCCCAAAATAAGACCTAACTGGAAAATAAACCATAATGCATCTTTTGGAGAGAAAATTAATATAAGACCCGGTCTTATTTTGGGGGAAATACAGAACAGATCTTCCAAATTCAACTAGTCTCTTTTTCTCATGGCAGAAGTAGCCCCCTACAATTGATTCAAATGAAGCGTTGTAGACCTTGTTTATTTATTTATTTATTTATTTATTTATTTATTTATTTATTTATTTATTTATTTATTTATTTATTTATTTATTTATTTATTTATTTATTTATTTATTTATTTATTTATTTATTTATTTATTAGTTCAATTTATAGGCTGCCCTTCTCCGAAGACTCAGGGCGGCTTAGAATGCACTTATAGCAATAGCCTTCATTCTTTTGTATATACCTGATTATTAGGGCTTTTGGCCCCCCCCAATAAGCGGTGTTTCTACAAAGTCATCTTATTGCCCCCACAATCCGGGTCCTCAATTTACCTGCCTCGGAAGGATGGAAGGCTGAGTCAACCTTGAGCCTGGTGAGATTTGAACTTGCACTAATTGCAGGCAGCTAAGTGCTACATAACAGCACTTAGTCCGCTGCACCACCAAGGCTCTTAACCTTGCATAAACATAGCTTTTCTTTTTATTGTTTTTCATGAAAGCAGGCACACTTTTTTTCAGGCCAACCTGAAAAAAAGATGTGGTTGCTTTAATGAGTAAAATTGACTAAAACACAATCTTTCTAAACAAGCCTATTCTGTTTGGCTTGGTTTAAATGCAAAAAAGGCTATCGGTATGCAATTTTTGCAAAAAATTATATCTGCATAATGGAATCTTGGAACCCCAGTCTTCTCAGTGACAGGAAATACATTTAGAATGAAATGTTTTTTAAAGAAAAACCAAAGAAAGTCCAGTTGCCTCTTAAAGTGAGTTGTCCCTTTGGGGACAACCATGACCTCGAGGACTGAGAATCTACAGAGACATTTAGAACGACTTCCCCTTATTCTCCTTGATGAAATCTCAAGGGGAGAGGGGGAACTGTAATACTGTGTTCCCTGTGTATTTCCAGATTCTTCGCTTCAAATTTCTGGAACTGGCTCTTGTACCATCAGTCAGATGTGCTTCCTAGGAAATTAGGAAATTAGTTAGAACAATTAATAAGTGGAACAACTTGCCTGCAGAAGTTGTGAATGCTCCAACACTGGAAATTTTTAAGAAGATGTTGGATAACCATTTGTCTGAAGTGGTGAAGGGTTTCCTGCCTGGGCAGGGGGTTGGACTAGAAGACCTCCAAGGTCCCTTCCAACTCTGTTATTCCATTCTATTCTATTCTATTCTAAATCACTGTTTACCTCACAGCTACTGAGGTCCAGATTCAGATTCTTCAGTTGGGTGTTGTTGGCTAAAGCCTGAAGCAAAGCTCTGAGGAAAACCAAAAAGGAAACAAGCAATGAATTAGCCAACTCTCTTGTTGACACATTCCTTAATGTATTTTGTCCCATATCGTGGCCATAGTTCATCTTTCTGTCTCTCCCCTTGGAAGACTCAGTTTAACATTTCTCCCTCTCCTTTACCTTAAAGCCTCTGGTGGAAGCTTGGTTCCAGACAGGGAGACGTGTTGTAGGGCAGAGGCTTGGCTGAGGAACTGGCCGATTGCAAAAGGATCACCTCTGGATTTTCTGAGGGGAAAAAAAAAAAAGGTTGACTCCTAAATTTTATGTGAGGACCCACCAAATTTTGGAAAGCAATCACATCTCTTCCAGGAAATGGCAGTAATTGAGTGCCACAGACCAGTGGTAAAATTCAAATTTCTTTACCACCGGTTCTGTCAAATATTTCAAATATTTCTCCAGCGAAAGGCATTTTGCACTTTTGAACCAGCAACCACAATTTATTTCGTTATTTTTTGCAGATCCTGAATATTTTAAAACTGGGATTAAATTTTGTGGGGTGCTTCAACTGTTTTAAAATAGATGTGAAAATAATTTAAGGCTTTTTTTAAAAAAAGCTCTCCTTGTATTTATTAGGAAAAGTATGATATAAAATGCTCTCTATTGCTTGCAGACATAAGCACATTTATCTTTTCTTTTATGTACACTGAGAGCATATGCACCAAGACAAATTCCTTGTGTGTCCAATCACACTTGGCCAATAAAGAATTCTCTTCTCTTCTCTTCTCTTCTCTTCTCTTCTCTTCGCTTCGCTTCGCTTCGCTCCCCTCCCCTCCCCTCCCCTCCCCTCCCCTCCCCTCCCCTCCCCTCCCCTCCCCTCCCCTCCCCTCCCCTCCCCTCCCCTCTCCTCTCCTCTCCTCTCTTCTCTTCTCTTCTCTTCTCTTCTCTTCTCTTCTCTTCTCTTCTCCTCTCCTCTCCTCTCCTCTCCTCTCCTCTCCTCTCCTCTCCTCTCCTCTCCTCTCCTCTCCCCTCCCCTCCCCTCCCCTCCCCTCCTCTCTTCTCTTCTTTTAAAAACACATCACAAATTCTCCAACGGATGCTCTAACTAGATCAAAAGAAGAATGGGGGGAAAAGGATGGAAATAAAAACGAATAGATTCATCCATCACTTTTTAAAATTTTGCAGCCTGGTGGCTGTTGCAGTATCTTGCACAGAGTTGCTTCTGGCTTAACAATCTGGCGAGAGAACAGTCCTTTTTTTTGGTCTCACTAATAAGGCAGTTTGTCAACTGTGGCTGGACAGCTCCCTGCGAAGCACGAAAGGCTAGTAACGACCATGTAGATGTTCGTTGCATGAGGCTGTGTAGAAGAAATATTGCTACTGTAGGCTGTGTCTTGAGGAGAGAAATGATTCTGGGCCTCCCAAGATTTAATGTGCAAATGCAAATTCTGGCAGAGATTATCCTCAAGATCTAAATTACAAACACGTACAATGATTACATCCTCAAGATCGTGACTTCAGCTTGCATCAGGAACCAGGCAAATCTTTTATGCAGCAGAGAGCCAGTTTGATTAAAAATTCCGAAATAATTTTTTGGCCTCATCTCCAGTTTAACCCTTCAGAGCTCTCGGAAGCCAGAAGTAATTTTAAAATGGAAAGCACCTCCATCCTGCTTCAAAATTATGGACCATATGTGATCTAGCCAGTGGTGGGATTCAATTTTTTTCCCCACCGGTTCTATGGGCGTGGTTTGGTGGGGTTGGCTTGGTGGGGGTGGCTTGGTAGGCATGGCAGGGGAAGGATACTGCAAGAAGACTGGATTTGGCATTTTTATCCACCTCTCGAGTCCTTAACCAAGGACCTGGAAAAGGCAGCTGTTCCTGTTTCATGGTATTAAAAATAGTGTTGCTGGATGTAAGCTGTTACAAGTCAAGCAGCCTTTTATAATTGACGGTTGGGGATTTTGTCAATTCTGATGGTATTGAAGTGATGCTCCAGATGTTTTGGGCTTGCATGAGGCACCTATTACTATTCACTATTTATTCACTATTCATTCATTATTCATTATTATGGTTGTTTGCACAGTTAGCCAGATGTTTCGTGTGAATCTGGCATTTGTATCCTTCCCAACAGAGTCCTTCCCAAGGACTTGCGATATGCAGATGTGGTTTGATTCCAAGTCCTTAGGAAAATTTACTGTGGTTCATCAGCCAGCCAGGATGTTCAGACTAGATTTGGCACAATTATCCACCTGTTGCATCCTTCCCAAAGGATCTGGGAGAGGCAGATGTTGTCATTCAATGGTATTAAAAGTATCGTTGTAGGATGTAAGCTATTCCAAATAGAGCTGTCTTTTGCAATTGACAGATGGGGATTGTGTCAATGCTGATACAGGGGTGGTTCTACTTACTTTACTACTGGTTTGCAACAGGACCGCGCAGATCACCCATGATGACATTGTGGCAGGTGGGCAGAGCCTCCTGCTGGTTTTACTACCAGTTCTATAGAACTGGACCGAACCCACCACTGTGCTAATGGTGTTTGTTCCTCTAGCAAATCCCTGATCTGTCCCCGTCCACACACACACACAAACATAGCCAGCCAAGGGTTAAGAAAGTACTTGGCACGCACACAGGTCGTTATCTCAAACTTGGCAGCAATATAAGCACCGTCTGCCAAGAGCTTTTACTGCAACAGATAACATAAATTACATACGCATTGCAAATAGTCCAGCAAAAACAATATCCCTTTCGGCAGCTTCAGACGTTGTTCAAGTGACTAGCCAAAGTTCGTTTTTGTTCATCACGGAGTTTTACCAGCCACCACCCTCTCTTATATAGTCTCTGGGGTGTGGTCCACTGACTCAGTTCTAATCCCTAGCACGCCTCCTTAACTGCTGCAACCGTTTATCACGCCTTCGTTGGCGTGCATCCAGGAATGACGACTCTCCTTCGCTCTCATCCAAGACACCTGGCTCCCAGCTAATCTCCTCTCCCTTGGCCGGCACCTGAGACAGTGCCAGAGGGGAGGGGCCTGGAGAGGTAGGCCTGGCTGACTCCTCTTCCTCATGTTCGGAGCTTTCTTCCTCCAATGAGATAGGCTCAGAGGGCGGGGCCACAACAATCCCAAAGCAGGTGTGTGTTTGCAAGTGCAGTGAACCTAGCTTTCCCACCCCCTTCACCGACCTGTCCCCTCCCCAGCAGCCTCAGAAGTTTAGCAAAACATTTCAGGCTCTTACTTGTGAGAGTAAACATTCTTGCAGAGATTCAGATGAGTCAGGTTGACACAGCATCCACCAGCCAAGGCACCGAAGAGCTGGCAAGAGGAATAAAAATAGCCAGGAAGATTGTGAGATACAAGTCAACTCATGGAGCAGCTGCCTGGCTTAACGTAGGAGGCTTCCCTGTCCTTTCACTGCAGGTGCTCATGACATTCTTTGCAGTCATGATGGACTTCACCAAAACGAGGCAGAGGAAAGGACAGGATGTCACACATTCCAGGAGGATCGGAAACAATGGTTGCTATGGTAGTTGCTCACCATATCCAGAGCACAGTCTGACCCAGAGAGATTGAGATGACCCAAAATATTTGGCTGACTCAGGAAGGAAAACAAGCCCTGGAAAAAAAGAGACAGGAGAGAAATTGCTACTGTGCTCTTGTCAAGAACTTCTACCATGTTTCCCTGTCTTATATTTTTTTTATTTTATTTATTTATTTATTTATTATATTTCTATACCGCCTTTCTCCCGTAGAACTCAAGGCAGTGTACAGCCAAGAAAAATATAGACACACAAACATCATAAAATTGCTAATTAAAATTATTACTTAGTTTGGCCAATTAAATAAAACCCAGAATTAGATAACATTTTAAAAAATCATTCACATGTTCATATGTTTAGCCCCGCCTATTAGAACATCATGGTCTTGAGGGCACAGCGGAAAGCACCGAGATCAGGGATATTCCGTATCTCTGGGGGCAGTTCATTCCAAAGGGTTGGAGCCCCCACAGAGAAGGTCCTCCCCCTGGGAGTCGCCAGTCAGCATACTTTGACTGACGGTACCCTGAGTAGTCCCTCCCTGTGAGAACGAACTGGTCGGTGGGAGGCTATTGGTGGCAAAAGACGGTCTCGTAGGTACCCAGGTCCTAAGCCATGGAGTGCTTTAAAGGTGATGACTAACACCTTGAATCGCACCCGGAAGACCACCGGGAGCCAGTGCAGCTCAACGCAGGAGAGGTGTTACATGGGCACAATGAGCTGCGCCCATAATCACCCGCGCGGCTACATTCTGGACCAGCTGGAGCCTCTGGGTGCTCTTCAAGGGGAGCCCCATGTAGAGAGCATTACAGTAGTCCATACGGGAGGTGACTAGGGCATGAGTGACCGTGTGCAAGGTGTCCCGATCCAGAAAGGGACGCAACTGGTGAATCAGGCGAACCTGATAAAAGGCCCCCCTGGCCACGGCCGTCATGTGCTCTTCTAAAGATAGCTGTGAATCCAGGAGGACACCCTGAACCCTGAAATAAGCACTTGGCCTTATACAGCCCGATTTTTAAGGGAGCCTTAAAACATTATTTTAGTTCACTAAAATATTCCCCTTTACTTGTAAGGAGTGAACTAAATATGGACTGTGTCACACAACAAAGTGTAGGCTTTCACTCCACTATCTTACCTAGGTAAGCAGGATGGTAGCTGGTGGAACAATATTAAAAATATCACAGCATTGCTCAAACGACTCACGATCCAAATTCAGATTCAAAGATAACATTTAAAAAATCCATTGCCAGTTATATCTCCCACCACAATTCTATTTAATTAGTAGGGAAATTGTTTCAGGAGTACAAGCAAAATTAGTGAACCGTGAATGTTATCTCTTTCATTGGGGGAAACTGCAAATATTTTGCCTTATTTACTCTTTCACCAATTATGTGTCAATTCTACAAGGAACATTTTGTCAACAATTAGAACGGCTCCTCAGATGCTGATAGTCATAAAATCTCTGATGGGTGAAAACTATGTAGTCACTGAGCTGGTGGCAAAGTTTGCTGAAATAGCCAGAAAAATGGAAAGCAATTTTTCTCTTGTGGGATACAGTTGACTGCAAAGGATATGAGTATGTGAAATGGCTTTATGTTTTGAAATCTACTTTTATTGGTTTGAGAGCAATTAAACTGAAATGCTTCTGCATTTTAACACTCCTTTCGCATGCTTGAATTGCAAATAGCCTTTGGCTATAACCAGACAAAAGTGTATCAGTTATTTAACTGCCACCAACAAAGCAAATCACCACATAACATAGACTTAATTTATCTTTTCATCACACAGATTTCATTTCCCATCTAATCCTTATTACAAGTGGTCCTCGACTTACAACAGTCTGGGCACTGAAAAAAGTGACTTATGACCATTTTTCACACTTAATGACCATTGTAGCATCCCCATGGTCATGTGATTTACATTCAGATGGCGGGACCAAAGGTTCACATCACTACTGTAATGCTCTCTACATGGGGCTCCCCTTGAAGAGCACCCGGAGGCTCCAACTGGTCCAGAATGCGGCCGCGCGGGTGGTGATGGGGGTGACTCAGCGCTCCCATGTAACACATCTCCTGCGCGAGCTGCAGTGGCTCCCAGTGGTCTTCCGGGTGCACTTCAAGGTATTGGTTACCACCTTTAGAGAGCTCCATGGCTTAGGACCCAGGTATTTACAAGACCGCCTTCTGCCGCTGGTAGCTTCCCACCGACCAGTACGCTCCCACAGAGAGGGGCTCTTCAGGGTGCTGTCGGCCAAACAATGTCAGCTGGCGGCCCCCAGGGGGAGAGCCTTCACCTACCCTCTGGAACGAGTTGCCCCCGGAGATATGATGGATCCCGGATCTGCGCACTTTCCGCCGTGCCTTAAAGACGTTTCTGTTTCATCAAGCCGGGCTGACCTAACCTAACTTTTTAAATTGTTTTAATTTTAAATCGTTAAATTATGGGTTTTAATATAGGGGTGTTTTAACTGTGGGCCAAATTAATTTAATTGGATTTTAATATTGTTTTAAATTTTGTATTTTCTGTATTTTATCTGCTGGCTGTTCACCGCCCCGAGTCCTTCAGGAGAAGGGCGGTATACAAGTACAATAAACATAACATAACATAACATAACACATTTATGACGGTTGCAGCATCCCCTTGTGACTTTCTGAAAAGCAAAGCCGATGGAAAAACCAGATTCACTTAACGACGATGTTACTAGTTTTAACAATCGCAGTGGTTCACTTAACAAATGTGGCAAGAAAAGTCGTAAAATGGGGCAAAACTCACTTAACACATTTAACAAAACTCACATGGGAACTGGGATTATCTGTTTCTCTCTGTTTTAAGGAGTGAAGAAGGCAGGGTTATTTGTTAAACTGCTCCCATACAAGGGTCTGCAACCTTAAACACTCAAAGAGCCATTTGGACCCATTTCCCACAGAAAAGAAAACACCGGGAGCCACAAAACCCTTCCAGTGCCTGACTATTTCCTGAGAGGCCACAAAACTAGCATATGTAGTTGAATTAAACCTTCTGTTTTCTTCTGAAACTTTTCTTGGATTTATCCATGGTTGGCCTATTGGGGTCGAAAAGCTCAATAAATTGCAGGTCGTTGGGTATCGCACATTGGCGTTTGTCACGCATATTTTGAGCGACAGGGAGCCTCACAGAGGGATGAAAGAGCCACATGCGGCTCCAGAGCCACGAGTTGCTGACCCCTGCCATAAATCATTCACACTTACATTTCCACCTTCAGCCAACAAACTTCCTGGATTTCCAGAGAGGTCCAGGTGGGATAAGCTGATTCTGAATTGTCCATTGTTGATGAAAGATTGACATAAGGCCATCATACCTAATAAGACATAGTCAAAAATATAATGTTAAGAGTATACCTGGGCAGAGAAATTCTCCAGGCCTCATTCAAATTACACAACAGAGAATTTCCTTCAGAACGTCCTCCTCTCAAAGAAATAATTTTAGAGAAAATCTTGGGGAAGGAATGTGCACAGTGTCGGATTTAGACGTAAACTGAACAAGCTATAGTTTATGCAAGTAAAAGGCTTCCAGTCACAGTGATAGGTCTCACAGTAGGACAGCAATAGGGATCCAATGGAGAAAAGAGTTTGTGGATTTCAGACAGGTGGAATCATCATTAGAAACTTTGTAGAGAAGAACAAGGATGGGATTTTACCTTTCTGAGTCACAGAAGTCCTTGCGAAGTTCAAGGACTGGAAACCCTTGTTCCTTTGCTCGAAGGTCTGGCTTAGAGCAATTATACCTGTAGGCAGAGCAAGCCAACCATAGACAAGTCATAGAGATGGTGTAACCCACCATTTATACCAGTAGTTTTCCGCTTATACTGTATCACAGGTTTGTATTGTGAAGGATTCATGAGCAAATTCATACAGATGCATACACCCATCTGAGGTTCTGCCATAATTGGCTTAAATTACAGATACAGTTCTACAGAGGGATTATTGAGTCTGTCATTTGCACCTCTATAACTGTCTGGTTTGGTTTTGCAACCCAACAAGACAGACACAGACTTCAGAGGATAATTAGAACTGCAGAAAAAACAATGGCTACCAACCTGCCTTCAATTGAGGACCTCTATACTGCATGAGTCAAAAAGAGGGCTGTGAAAATATCTACAAACCCCTCGCATCCTGGACATAAATTGTTTCAATTCCTACCCTAAAAATGACGCTATAGAGCACTGCAAACCAGAACAACTAGACACAAGAACAGTTTTTTCCCGAACGTCATCACTCTGCTGAACAAATAATTCCCTCAACACTGTCAAACTAGTTACTAAGTCTGCATTACTATTAATCTTCTCAATGCTCCTATCACCCATCTCCCTCACTTATGACTGCATGACTGTAACCTTGTTGCTGGTATCCTTACGATTTATATTGACTATTTCCTAATATGATTTGATTGCTTATTTGTTCCCTATGAATATCATTAAATGTTGTACTTTATGATTCTTGATGAATGTATCTTTTCTTTTATGTACACTGAGAGCGTATGCACCAAGACAAATTCCTTGTGTGTCCAATCACACATGGCCAATAAAGAATTATATTCTATTCTATTCCAATTCTCCCAATAACTTTCCACGTCTAAATGTGGGCTTGAACCTGGATCTTCCTAGATCTGATCAACATGTTAACCATGGTACCAACTCTCCACAGTCTCTTCCATGGTGGGCTCCCTCCAATGTGTGGAGGAAGATGGCACCATGGCCCTGGCTATATAATTCCACCAGTAAGTTCAGATCCATTTCTATCATACCATTTTAATCATATGACAGTTGAAAAGCTGAACAATAATGATGAATCCAATCCAATTTTTATGGCCAGATTATGGGAAATCCTACTTCAAAGCATCTGCTGAGACATTGGGAATGTCCTACCTCGGTCCTCCAGGAGGTTTCTAGAGAGATTAAGGCTGTTTAATGCAGAATCTGGATATTCTTGAAGGACAAGGGCCATCTGCTGCGCAAAGTCACTACAAAAGACAATATCACACAATAACAAAGAATCCATGCAGAGAGATATAACAAGGCTGTGAGCAAATATTTGTAGTTGTCTGGAGTTTGCTCCCTCCTTTGAGGTGCTGTGTCTTATCCATGACATATTTTTCACAACACAACTCAAGCACCATGGAGGGGGAGATAGTCCTCTGATTTCAACTGTTTGACAACAATTCAGGATTTAATGGGTTTTCCTTTCATTCTGTGCTTCCAAAGTATATCAAACATTTATGAAACCCAGCCTGGATTGAAGAGAAAGGGAGGAAAGGAGACCAAACGTACAATCATGCATAAAGTATAACTTTGAGGACTATCCCTGACTTCCCTTCCAGCTTTGAGATTGAGAGACAGCCTGCGGTTTGGTGTACACTCAATGGAAACGTGGAAGGAGAACTTGTGGTCACAAGGAGGTTGAGCAGAATTGTTGACCACAGTCCAATTGGATATGACTGATTTCTGATTTGGCTTCTGATTAATGTATAAATGTAACCTAGAAAAACAGCAGAGATCAACCCTGACTGCTCTTTAGAAGGCCAGATCCTGAAGATGAAACTCCAATACTTTGGCCACCTAATGAGAAGGAAGGACAGCCTAATGCTGGGAAAGATTGAGGGCAAAAGAAGAAGAGGATGACAGAGAATGAGGTGGCTGGATGGAGTCACCAAAGCAGTAGGCATGAGCTTAAATGGACTCCAGAGGATGGTGGAGGACAGGAAGACCTGAAAGAACGTTGTCCATGGGATCGCAATGGGTCGATGGTTAGTTGACTTCGCAAATAACAACAACAAAGAAAAACAGCTAAAGTCAATCTGGAACTATGAATGTCCTTCTAAGGCTACATAAGTGCTTGAGTTTTTCAATGGTGTGGATGGGCTGCATTTGTGCACAACATGAATAACTGAAAATACAGTATTTTGGTTTCTCCGAAATTATAATGTAACTATGTGTAAAAGTAGTAGTTTTAAAACAAATCAAATTTGTTGAATTACCCAGAGTCATTGGGACTCGGCCAGTATACACATTTTATTGCTACCATTACTAATAGCAATGATTCATTCTCTTTCATTAAATTGTTTTGTTTTGTTTTGTTTTGTTTTTGTGGGTTGGAGTTCTTTCGTTTGGTTATTTTCCAAGATAGTTTACTCACCTCTGAATAACTGCAGTGTTTCTTCTGCAGACTGCTTTAAACTATTGGAGCTCATAGTTGGCTACTCTAATGCAAACTCAATTGTCAGAAAGCTTCCACATTTTACTACAGTTAGAATTTTATTTCTTAAATTTCTAAGGAAGCTGTAGTTCAAGGGCCTTTGCTTACCATTTTAAGCCACAGTTTTCCAGCTCCAACTCTTTCAAAGTCACTGATTTTCTCAGGGCCAGAAGGATCTCCTCCAAAATAACCTGATTCTGTTATAAGGAAAAGAGCCACACACAGACAAAGATAAGAAACCGAAAACAGAGGGAAAAAGTTCTCCTTCCAAGTTACGGAAAAGAGTGAAAGTTGTGATCAAAGAATCGCCAGACGCTTCTTGACATTTTACTGGTCTACAGCAGGTTAATAATCAATAATCAGTTTTGAAAGGCCTTATTATATTTCTATCCAACTTCATCTATTCTTTCTCATCTTCCATTCTGACCATTATCTCATCCCGGCCTGGTTATGGAAACATTAAAAACTATTTTATTCCAGAGCAGACTGTAACCCTTCTCACCAGGGGTGAAATCCAGCAGGTTCTGACAGGTTCTGGAGAACTGGTAGCGGAAATTTTGAGCAGTTCGGAGAACCGGTAGTGGAAATTTTGAGTAGTTTGGAGAACCAGCAAATACCACCTCTGGCTGGCCCCAGAGTGGGGTGGGAATGGAAATTTTGCAGTATCCTTCCCCTGGAGTGGGATGGGAATGGAGATTTTGCAGTATCCTTCCCCTGGAATCAGGTGGGAATGGAGATTTTGCAGTATCCTTCCCCTGCCATGCCCACCAAGCCACGCCATGCCCACCAAGCCACGCCCACAGGACCAGTAGTAAAAAAAATTGGATTTCACCTCTGCTTCTCACACAATAATTTTAGCACATTAAGATGCTTTTATACAATGTGCTAAATTTTGATTAGGGTTAAACCTGTGTCAGAGTGTTTATAGCGTGACTATATGTTGAGACAACCCAGGAGCAAAATACAGGACATAGAGGTTTGTCTTACAAACAGTGGTTTATATACAAGACTTCTATATACAGACATACAAGTGGTAGGCACATACCAGGTAAGCAATCATTCTTCACCTCTACACGGAGAGCTACAATGCAGATAGAACACGACGAGGAGAGTGATACACGAGGAGAGAGAGATACACCCTCTCATGGCCTCCCTTATATAGACATCTTCTTAAAGCGGCAATAACCTCGCTAACTCATCCTGGTCCACAGCCTTACAGCGGCTGGTCAGTTTTAAATCATCATTACCCTGACACTCCTCCCATTTAATGCTGTACAGCTGAATGCTTTAACATATTCACGGTGCTCCATTTTTATTATGTCCTTGCCTCCAGCTTTGGTTCCTACTCTTTAGATGGGAGGGGATTTTTTTAGGTCTCTTGGCTAGCTGCTGCACTCACCAGTTTGAAGTCTTTGCAACTTAGCTTTGTAAACCACTGATTAAACGATAAACTGGCCACACAAAGAGCGATATCTCTGCAGAAAAATAAAAGCAACATACAAAGATAATTTCAGTGCCAGTTGGAAAGTGTTGTAGCTAAGATAGCAGTTCAAGAAGAATCTCATCTAACTACAGTGAGAACAATTAACCAGTGGAACCACTTGCTTCCTGAAGTTGTGGATGCTCCATCACTGGAAGTTTTTAAGAAGAGGCTGGTGGTTCGGAGAATCGGTAGCAAAAATCCCTGCCCCGCCCCCCCCTTGCCCAGCTGAGCCGCGCGATCATCAGAGGCTTTTTCTTTTAAATGCCTCTGACGATCCCAGCTGAGTTGCCTGATCGGCAGAGGCATTTAAAAGAAAAGAAAAAAGCCTCTGACGATCAGGCAACTCATCTGGGATCGTCAGAGCCTTTTGAAAGCATTTTTTTACAACCTCTTCACGGAAGACGTTGTAGAAAAAATGGTTTTAAAAGTTTTTTTAAATGGCCACGCCCACCCAGTCACATTGCCCCCCCCACCAAGCCACGCCCACAGAACCAGTAGTAACAAATTTTAGATTTCACCACTGAATTGGGGGTTGCAGGTGTTTCAATTTTAACACTCTTTCGTGATTGCTGTCACACAAACTCCAGCCTACAATTTGCACATCCAAGCCTTCCCCCAGGATTCTTTTATATAAACTCACTGGCTGGGCAGGTGGTTAAAATCCAAGAGGTTGAATTCTCTGCATCCCCGGGCGTGATAAATATTATCCACATCCTAGGAGGGGGGGGAAAAAGTCTTCTTTTAACGGCCAATAAGAAAATATTAAGACTGTGCAGAAATGGACAGATTAATATTGAAGATAAAAGAAAAAGGAGACACAGAATATTTTTGAACCTGGGTATTTGCGGGACCGCCTTCTGCCGCCGATAGCCTCCCACCGACCAGTACGCGCCCACAGAGAGGGACTCCTCAGGATGCCGTCAGCCAGGCAATGTCGGCTGGCGACCCCCAGGGGGAGGGCCTTCTCTGCGGCAGCTCCTGCCCTCTGGAACGATTTGCCCCCGGAGATACGAAGGATATCGGACCTCCGGGTCTTTCGCCATGCCCTAAAAACTTTTCTTTTCCATCAAGCAGGGCTGGCGTGAAACACCCCCCTCCCCCCCTTTTTAATCTTTTTTAGCTTTTTAAATTGTCAAATGGGTTTTAGTTTTCAATGTTTTAAATTTTTGGGCCACAGTTATATAATTCTTTTAATAATTTTAAATTTTGTATTGATATGTGTTTTAGTTCTGGCTGTGCACCGCCCTGAGACCACTAGGAGAAGGGCGGGATATAAATTGAATGAATGAATGAATGAATGAATGAATGAATGAATAAATAAATAAATAAATAAATAGTTGGATATCAGAGGCAGAAATTAGGAGTTTAATATTGTTATGTAAACAAACTGACTCAGACAGTATGCTGTTCGCTAAGCACTTATTGTATACAAAGAGAAAATATCTAAATAAAATTAACAACAACAACAACAACAACAAAAAAGAATTTGTGATTAGTGAATGGTCACTATCTTTGCTGCGGACCGAAGTGTTTTGAAACGACCTAGGGAAAATTGAGAAGAAGTTTTCTATTGAAAAGAAGGACCAGTTGTGACTTTTGATAGCAGTGTTCCGGTACTTGGAAGGCTGTCACGGAGAAGAGGGGGGGGGTCTATTTATTCTCCAAAGCACCTGAACGCAGGACAAGAAGCAACGGATGGAAACCAAGCAAGGAGAGAACCAACCTAGAACCAGGAAGAAATTTCCTTACAGTGACAATAATTAATCAATAGAACAGTTTGCCTCCAGAAGTGGTGCTCCATCACTGGAGGCTTTTAAGAAGAGATTGGACAGCCACTTTTCTGGAAGGGTACTATAAGGTCTCCTGCTTGAACAGGGGGTTGGACTAGATGACCTCCAAGGTTCCTTCCCACTCTGTTACTCTGTTCTGAACTCAAGCAGGTCAGGTGGAATCCCATCGTTTGTTTGTCACTTTCTCTCCATCTTCCTCTGGCTCATCTCGGCTGCCAGATACAAGTCAGCTCTACATTAATACTGCCCATGCTTCCCTCCCTGAGTTCTAAAGGCAAAGTTTGTTTCCGAGAGAAAATGACTGCCCCCATGACCTTCTTCAAAATTAAAAAATAACATGTAATAACGGCAGATGGAATTGTGTTTGCACAAAATTGGAAAAGTGAAGAGATTCCCACGGATGAGAATGTGATTGGGAAAATATTAGAATGTGCAGAAATGAATAGGTTAACACTTGCAATTAAAGAGAAGGAACAAACTGAATATTATGTTGTATGGGAACTATTCTATCGATGGCTAGAGAATAAATATGAAAGTTAGAAATAAAAGTAGATTAGTGAAATATAGAAAATATATCAATAGAATTAAATAAGTTAAGAAGAGGATTGTGACAGTATTAGATATGCTATGTATATCAGTATTAATAATAATAACTTTATTGTCATTGTACATGTATACACAGTATACCCATACAACGAAATTCACTTAACACCCAAAGACCAGGTCCAACACACATAACAATCCCCAAACACACTCCCACCCACCACAATTCCCCACCCCTAAACCACCCAAACATTCACACAACAGACCAAGTAATACTGTTCAACAGCTCACTGATGGTGGCCCTTTAGTTCGTTGTTGAGTGCAATTATAGCTCTGGGAGAAAAACTATTCAGAAAACGTGTGGTCCGAGTTTTAATTGTTCTGTATCTTCTGCCAGGAGGCAACAGTCCAAAAAGATTGTAAGCAGGATGGGAAGAGTCTCTGAGAATGAGTAGACAAATAATGAATATGGCTGTAAATTTTAATTGTTATTGCACAAGATATTTGTACCCAGACGACACGCCGTTTAATGGAAGATGGATTGTTTGTATTAAAATAAAATAACAAAATAATTAAAAATAACAAAAAAGAGAAGAGTTTATACATTTGGACATCCCTGCTCCCTACAATGTAAAAACTGCCAGGGGTTCCTTAAGGACCCATTTGAAGGTCTGGGAGAACATGTAGTTTGTAGGCATATTGCTAAAAATGTAGTAGGGAAAGTGCTAAAAGCAGCAGACCAAGCACCTTATATTTCTGTAAATAAGGGAGGGTGAAACACACACATTCTCGAGCTAATTTCTTATTGGGTCGAGCACAGCTATTTGCAGCGAACGCTCCACCTTTACCTCGAAGAAAATCTGTGTGAAGTTGATCTTGGAAAAAATAGCAATTTTGGAACGTCAACCCACAAATCTTCTATTCCTGAATTTGTCAGAGAATTCATGACTGGCAGAGACACGGTAACAAGGTCAGCCAATGAATAGGGCTTAGTAACAAGGTCAGCCAATAGGAGCTGAGACAGGAAGGAGCCTGGGCGTGGCTCTGTAGCTCTGAGTGCTGTGCTGAGAAGTGAAACTGAAACTAGTCTAGTCTGCCTGCAACTCTGAACTGAAAACTGTTCTCACCTCTGCTGTTGGTAATGTATATTTATTTTCATGTGTTCTATTATATATAAAGAGAAGTTAATGACCCCTGCTGAATCGGTTACCTGTGTGTGCTTTCTGGATTTGCTTTCTGCAACAAACTCTGACAGAATCTTTCAAAGAACTTACTGGTTGACAAATGAACCTGTTGTAAAGACACAGTTAGTCCCAAAGGCAACAAATTGACCGTCTCCATCTTTTGAAATGAGCTTCAATGGACTCCAGAGGATGGTAGAGGACAGGAAGGCCTGGAGGAACATTGTCCGTGGGGTCGTGATGGGTTGGACGCGACTTCGCAACTAACAACAACAAATCTTTTGAAAAAAATTCTCAATAAGGATTCCTTTGTAGGATTTCCGATCTCACTAGCTGCAGCCCTTGCCTGAATTGTGCGTCGACACACTGAAGTTGATGGTTCTACAAAGCCTAAAGTTTTGTTTTTTTTATGTTTGCAACTGAGCTAAAAAATGACTCCTCTCTTTCCTAGCGTTCCACCTTACCCATTGGATTTCCTCTTGGATGGAAAGGCCACTGTAATCGCAGAGGGCAGCGTAGGTCTCTGAGAATCCACCTGTAAGCAGGAGGAGATGCTAAATATTATAGAAGACGGGGGAAGAGTTGGCATAACTTTACAGAGAGCCATCAATTAATCTAAAAATCCCCAAAATGACATTAAATAAAAGTACAATTTGATAAAAGATATAGCGGATATAGTTTCAAGATCAGCTGGGAGATAGATTCGAATCTCAGAGTCGCACTTGTTTATTTTAGATAAAAGCCTTTCAGAGGCTTTTTTTCTGAAGCTTCGTTTCAGAGGCTTTTTTTCTGAAGCTTCTTTCAGAGGCTTCTTTCAGCCTCCGAAATCTCTGTTTGCGAGGCTGGGCGGGGCTACATTCGGAGTATAAGACGCACCCAGATTTTCACCCTCTTTTGGGTGGGGAAAGGTGCGTCTAATACTCCAAAAAATACGGTACTCGGAATAGTTTTCTCCCCATTAATTTCCATATAGTTGAATTACCACAAGGACTTTCTTTCCATGCTTCTTCCAACGAATCGGTCGTCCCTTGAATTCTCGCAAGCAAGCTGGGAGAGGCGTTCTGGAGGAGATCTCTTTAATATCAAGAGGGTGATTAAATTAGCATTAAAGAAATAACTTTACCAAAAGGAAAAAAAACGGTGTTGAATGCCATTTTATTTCAGAGTTTCTTCCTTTTGAGAAGGGAGCTGGCTGGATGACAGAAGCTACTGCTTTTTTAAAAAAAAAACATGTTATTTTTATATTTCTATCCCTTCACAATGGCTTTGATATCAGAATATATAAATATTGTATTGAACAATTAAAAAGCGATCCTATTCAATCTTAGTCACAACATCTCAACCATCGCTTTTGAATAGACTTTTCTAAAACATGCTGAGAGCTGTACAGCTCTCCGAAAGATGCCGAGAGCTGTAATTCGGCAAGACCTAGAAAGCCAAGATATCAATGGTAATGCCTAGATTCCATTTTTAGTGGTTGTCTGTCTATAGAAAGGTAAAGGGACACTGTGGCTCAGGGGCTAAGACGCTGAGCTTGTCGATCGAAAGGTCGGCAGTTCAGCGGTTCGAATCCCTAGTGCCACGTAACGGGGTGAGCTCCCGTGACTTGTCCCAGCTTCTGCCAACCTTCGAAAGCAGATAAAAAAATGCAAGTAGAAAAATAGGGACCACCTTTGGTGGGAAGGTAACAGCGTCCCGTGCGCCTTTGGCGTTGAGTCATGCCGGCCACATGACCACGGAGACGTCTTCGGACAGCGCTGACTCTTCGGCTTTGAAACGGAGATGAGCACCACCCCCTAGAGTCAGGAACGACTAGCACATATGTGCGAGGGGAACTTTTACCTTTACCTATGTCTATGGACGTTCTCAATCATCCAGGTCATAGTTGTCCCAAAGGTGTTTTTTTTCCTAAAATAGCAACTGGACTTTCATGTTTTTTTCCCCCCTTGAAAACATTTGACTTCTCATCGAAGGAGCTTCTTCACTTCTTCAGAACTCAAGAAGCTTTTTCATCCAGGAACTTCTCATCCAAGAAGCTTCTGAAGAAGTTCTGAAGAAGGAAAAAAATAAAACCCCAAGGAAGTCGAGTTGCCTCTTGGAAAAAGCAGCTTTGGGACATCTTTACCGGTTTATCATCCCTGACAACTCCTTACCCAGGTGAGGATCCCGGAAAAACCTTTTTGAGGGAAGTAATCATGTGGCTGACTGCTTGTTCCAAATCGTCCGATGACAGGAAGTCAAACTCAAAGGAAGAGGTATCCGTTTCTATGACAATCTGGACATGATGGAAGGGGAAGAAACATTAGAAGCAGGTACAGGTTGTTGATTTACAACCATTCATTTTAGTGACCGTTTGAAGTCACAACACCACTGAAAATTGTGACTTACAATCGGCCCTTCTACATCAACTGCTACAGCATCCTTACACACTCACATAATCAAAATCCGGGTGCTTTGCAACCAACATGTATTGATGATGGTTGTGATGTGATCACTATTTGTGACTGTCAACCCTGAAGCTGACAGTTGTGGGGGCAATAAGCTGACTTTATAAAAATATACAAAAGTATGAAGGCTATTGCTTAGCGCATTGTAAGCCGCCCTGAGTCTCCAGAGAAGGGCGGCATATAAATCAAATTTTTTTTAAAAAAAGCTGACCTGACCGAAGCCATCGTTTGATGGATCTGCTACCATCATGGTTTGTGAACCAGAGTGAGTTTGTTATTCTAACCAACTAATGTTTGTTTGGTAAGAAGATTCTGTAACTACTGGATTGATTTAACTGGCAAAGACTTGGAATTTGTTTAAAGACTATGAGATTGTTTTTCTACTATAAAGTAAGCTTTTTATAAACCAGTTTGCATATCTCTTATTCATTGCTCTCAGCAACGTTTCTCTGTGCTCTACACTCTGTTGGTTGGTAACACAACAACATCCTTAACAGCAGGGGGGGCATTTTTGCCCTCCCCAGGCTCTGGAGGCTTTCCTCGAGCCTCCGGAAACGCGAAAACAGCCTCCCCAGGCTCCAGAGGCCCTCCGGTAGACCCATTTTTCACCCTCCCTGAGCCTCCGTGCACGCCCTGCACTTACCTGCATCCAAAACGGGCCGCGTGGGAACTCCTGGGAAGGGGCGGGGCCAGCCAGGAATGGGATTTGGGGGTTCTCTGAACTGCACAGAATCTTAGCTAGAGGTTCTCCCGAACCCTTGCGAACCCCCAGCAGCCCATCCCTGCATAAACCAGCGGGGATGGGAGGAAAGCATATCCATCCCCCAACCTCAACTTACCTTTTTAGCTTCTCTCATTTTGATCAACTGCACAGCTAGGAAACTGAAGCTAACTTGGACCTGCAAAGAGAAATGTACGAATGCTATTCCATACTTGCTTTTGGCGTAACAAGCAGATAGCTAAACGTTTTGAAGAGAAAGCTGAAACCTACACAGGTAGTCGTCAACTCACTACAACTGGGCCCAAAATATCTGTTGCTAAGCAAGGCGGTTGCTAAGTGAGTTTTGCTCCATTTTACAATCTTTCGTACCACGGCTGGTAAGCGAATCATTGCAGTTGTTTATATTTGTTACCTTTAATTTCTTACTGTATTTGACTTTAGTTTTTTTTCCATCGATTGATCCATTCATACCATCTGTCCCATATTTGGTAATACTATACACCGTCATTAAGAAATCAAGGTTAATGTATATATATATTCACATGTTTAAATATTATAGATAGAGAACCCTGTTTGTTAGTTTTAGTATATATGTAATTTAGAATTGTATTTTCTTTTTTAGAGTTAAGAACGTTTTGTACCATCTTTTATCTTTTTATATTGAATAAAGTTTGTTTTTAAAATTAAAAAAAAAGGAATCATTGCAGTCGTTAAGAGAATTTGGCTTCACTTTGCTTATCGGAAGCCATCTGGAACAGTGGTGAAATCTAAAATTTGTTACTAACGGTTCTGTGGGCGTGGCTTGGTGGGGGGAGGGGTAATGTGACTGGGTGGGTGTGGCCAATTTTTTAAAAAAACTTTTAAAACCATTTTTTCTACAACCTCTTCGGCGAAGAGGTTGTAAAAAAAATGCTTTCAAAAGGCTCTGATGATCCCAGCTGAATTGCCTGATCGGCAGAGGCTTTTTTTTCCTTTTAAATGCCTCTGGACGATCAGGCAACTCAGCTTGGATCGTCAGAGCCTTTTAAAAGAAAAAAAGCCTCTGCCGATCAGGCAATTCAGCTTGGATCGTCAGGCATCACTTTGGATCGTCAGCTTGGATCGTCAAATTTAGCTTGACGATCAGGCAACCCAGCTTGGATCATCAGAGGCTTTTAAAAGAAAAAAAGCCTCTGATGATCACACGGCTCAGCTGAGCATGGGGGGGGGGGTGGGGCAGGGATTTTTGCTACCGGTTCTCCCGCCTCCCTCACTACCGGATCCGAACCGGGAGCATTTCACCCCTGATCTGGAACTGTTACAAACGATGATCACGCGATGATAAGTGCAACCGTCATAAATACATGCCAGTTGCCGAGTTCTCAGATTTTGATCACATGACCATTGGTGATGCTGCAACAGTCATAAAGGTGAATACCAGTCATAAGTTATTTTCTTCTGTTCTGTTGTAACTTTGGTCACTAAATGAATGGTTGTAAGCCGTGGACTACCTGTATGTATAAGGAGAAATTTCCTAACAGTTCAAACAATTACCCGTATTTTTCGGCGTATAAGACGCACTGGACTATAAGACGCATCTACCTTTTTTGGTGAGGAAAAGAAGAAAAAGAAATCTGCCTCTGCCTCCGAGCAATTTTGCCTCGTTGCAGCAAACAGCAAACAGCCTGCTTTACTTTCGTTTTCGTTTTCAGCATAGCTTGATTAGCACAAGGAAAAAAAAATCTGCTCCAGCAATTTACCTCCTTGCAGCAAGCAGCAGAGGCCCTGCGCAAAACAGCTGAGAGCAAATCAGCTGAGAGTCGGGAGGCCAAGGGACAATCAACTTGTGCTAATGAGGCTGTGCTGAAGCTAAAACGAGCTGTTTCTTCTTGCTGCTTGCTGCTTGCTGCAAGGAGGTAAACTGCTGGGAGGCAGAGGCCAAAGGGTGGGGGCCAGTGGGTGGGCGGGGCTACATTCGGTGTATAAGATGCACCTAAATTTTCACCTCCTTTTAGGGGGGATAAAGGTGCATGTTATACTCCCAAAAATACGGTAATCAGTGGACTGATTTGCCTACAGAAGGTGGGGTGCTCCAACACTAGAGGTTTTTAAGAAGAAATTGAGCACCATTTGTCTGCACTGGCATACGGTTTCTTGCTGGAGCAGGAGGTTGGACAAGAAGACCTCCAAGGTCCTTTACAAATCTATCATTCTGTCTTCTGAATAGATCTGCGGTTTAACTGTGCTCAGCCTGATAAGTTCAAGATCCAAAATCTTCCTTTGTACAACTGTTGTTTTAGGTGCGGCTTAGCAGGTTGTGCAACTTAATTCCGTTCAGAAAGTTTAGGAGACGCTGATACGGCGTGCGATGCAAATCCTGGAACCAAGTGAAATGCATTTTGCAAGCCCAGCTCAAATCCTGTTTATCTGCTGCGCGTATCTTGTAAAACTCAGCCCAGGATAACAGCAGTGATGGGAAGAGATAAAATTCATTCTTGCAAATCTTCAGGCTGATGTAATTTGCATTCAGGCAAAACACATGTGCAAAATTAAGAATTAAAAAAAAAGCAGCGTGTTTAATTTTGGTCTACACTTGTTGAGCTAAATGCCTCCAAGGTGCCTCCCAATTCTGTTATTCTGCTAAGGAATACCGTATTGATCACCTGACTAATAGTAGGGTCAGCATCTGCATTTCTGCAGGAGACTCTGTGGGAAACCACACCTCCCTCCAAATATTTTGGGAAATACTAAAAAGGCAGGATAAAATATTTCCCCTAAAGGAGAAACAATAAAAAAAATATCCTAAGGGAGACAGAAATTCAGAGCCCCAGTTTCCCTGCCCCAAGCAAAAACTGAGGAGGCCAGCTTTTAGAAACGCAGATTTGGTAATCCGCTCAGAAAGACTGGGTCAAGACAGACACTCAGATAAGCAACAAACAAAAGGTCTGCAAAATTAGCTCAGACAAACACATGGGATTTGCATCTCTTTTGCCTATAGAGCCAGCTATGACCCCTACATAACCCCTACGTGACAACAGCCAATAGAATATTAAAGGACATGTTCTTGCACAGGAACAGGAAGCTCAAATACAAAGCCCAAAGATGGTACAAAACCCACCCACTCCCAACTCCATTTTGTCAGAATCACACGTGGTTCTGCTTCATCAATAAACCTCTCTTTCTAATCAGCCTCCATGTTGTTTCCAGCATCTTTCTCCCAGCTTGGAACTGAACCGGATGGATTTTCCTTCCAACAGCTGCATGGGACTAGGCCAAGAAAACAGCACCCGATTGCTAAGAGCAATCTTTGAAGAGCCTTGGTAGTACAGTGGTCTAAGGCACCCTGTTATTAAGCTGGTTATTAAGACCAGCTGCCTGCAATTACTGCAGGTTCGAATCTCGCCAAGGCTCAAGGTTGACTCAGCCTTCCATCCTTTCTAAGGTAGGTAAATTGAGGACCCAGATTGTGGGACAATAAGCTGACTTTGTATAAATATACAAAAGGATGAAGGCTATTGCTGAGCACATTGTAAGCCGCCCTGAGTCTTCGGAGAAGGGCGGCATATAAATCAATTTTTTTTAAAAAAAGTCAATAAGGCTAAGAACAAAATAGGACTTAAGGTACCTTGACAGGAAGCTTTGCCATCACCACCAATGCTCGCCAAGGCATCAGAACCTATACAGAGAGAGAAAGAGACACAGGATCCATTTCAGGGGTGGGTTTCAAAAGCCATCACTACTGGTTTGCTCGTGGGCGTGGGCGCGCTCGTGCATGCACGCAACGCTTCTGCACATGTGCAGAAGAGTCTGGATGGGTGGGCGGGCGGAGCCTCCCGCCACCGCCGCTACCAGTTTGCCTGATTTGGGGCGAACCAGTAGCAACGGGCGGAGCCTCCCGCCACCGCCGCTACCAGTTTGCCTGATTTGGGGCGAACCAGTAGCAACCCGCTACTGATCCATTTGCGTTGGCAGTGGGCTATCAAAACAAACTAAAAACAAAACTAAAGGAGAAATGTTTCCCCTTTTTCCATTTGAACATGCAAGAAGGGACAGAAAAGGAGAAAGGGAAAGAGGAAAGATAAAGAAAAAGAAGGGAAGATGGGAAGAGAGCAAGGAAGGAATAAATAAGGAAAGAGGGGAAGGAAGGAAGAAGGAAGAGGGAAGGAAGAAGGAGGGAAGGAAGGAAGGAAGAGGAAGGAAGGAAGGAAGGAAGGAAGGAAGGAAGGAAGGAAGGAAGGAAGGAAGGAAGGAATATAATAAGAGTGAGGGAGGATCTCAGGGAAGTTCTGCCTTAGCGCTTGGCCACCACAGGTGCCCCCGACACGAGTCCCGTGTCATGGCCACCACGGCCATGGCCACCAAGCCGCTCCACACCTCCAGCCCTCCGAGGTCAAACACAACCCTGATGCAACCCTCAATTAAATTGAGTTTGACACCCCGTTCTTAAGTCGTAGCTGAGAAAGGTGTGATATTTCCTAATAACGTATCTCCATAATTTATACAGCTCAGTAGCATAGGAGCTATTGTGTTCACCTAATTGGCTCCTTGTGAACAGATACAATCAGAGCTTGGTGTGACACAACCTGGTCTGTGCTGGGGCCGCTGGAGGAAGATTCAAATGTCTCCCTGCAAATCTAATTTACTGCCGTCAAATTGGAAAGGGTACAGTAAGATCTTTCACCTGGTTTTAATTAGGCACGATATTTCCCTTACGTTGGATACCAGTACATGCTGGTTAATCCATCGAGCGACGGATTAACTTTCCGTGTAAAATCTGCTAGGAATCCCTTGTAGATGCTTTCGAATTCTGGATGTTTAAACTTTGCAAATATTGTTTCCCCTTTACAAAAACCTGGGGAAATACAGCGCAGTATTTTGGGGATCACTTCCGAGCGAGTTAATTTTGTAATAATCTATGTATTCACAGGCGTTCCTCGCTCAACAACTTAGTTGAGTGATTATTTGAGGTTTTGACACCTATCGGCCAAGCTATTGCAAACTGGTTCTGGAGTTCCAGGTCGTTGAATAGCCATACACAACTGTATTTTGGGCGCTTGGCAAGTGATTCAATTTAATGGCCAGTTGCTGCAATCACATGACCACAATTTACAATGTTTTTTTTTTTTTTTTGCCAGTTCTGGCCTCTTCAGCTAATTTTTGGCTAAAAACACCCATAGGAATATATTGCTTTGCTTAATAACTGCAAAATAACAGTAACAATAACAATAACAACAATAACAATAATAATATCAGATCTAGTCCAGGGGTGGGTTCTACTTACCTTTACTACCGGTTCACAATGGGGCTGCGTGCATGCGCTTGCTTCACGCGTGCTCTTCTGCACATGTGCAGAAGCGTTCTGATGATGCCGGGGTCGGTGGGCGGAGCCTCCTGCCAGTTTTACTACCAGTTCTATAGAACCGGTGCGAACCGGGGCAACCCACCACTGGTCTAGTCCAGTGGTGAAATCTAAAATTTGTTACTACCGGTTCTGTGGGCGTGGCTTGGTGGTGGGGGTAATGTGACTGGGTGGGCGTGGCCAACTTTTTTTTTTTTTTTACTTTTAAAAGTATTTTTTCTACAACCTCATCGAGAAGAGGTTGTAAAAAAAAATGCTTTTAAAAGGCTCTGACGATCCCAGCTGAGTTGCCTGATCGGCAGAGGCTTTTTTTTCCTTTTACTTTTAAAAGCATTTTTTCTGCCGAAGTGGTTTTAGAAAAAATGCTTTTAAAAATAAAAAAGAAGCCTCTGATGATTGCGCGGCTCAGCCGGGCAGTGAGGGGGGGGCGTGGGGATTTTTGCTACCGATTCTCCGAACCACCTGCCTCCATCGCTACCGGATCGGGTGATCCGGTCCAAACCAGGAGCATTTCATCTCTGGTCTAGTCACACAGGTGTCTTGACTTACAAGCGTTATGACTTAGAATGGAAAATCCAGGCTTCCTTACGGTCGTAAGTCGAAACCCAGCACATGTTCACACTGAGCAGATATTACAGGAATGGACAAACAAACCCACAGAAGTGTCAGAATTGCAACAAGAGTTGAACAGTGAGATGCAAATGGGCTTTTCCCATTCGTTCTTTCTGTTAAAATTGTTATACATCCCTGCTGTCAATCCAAAGCGATTTTTTCAAGGGCTTCAAAGTCCATGGGGTTGACTGTTTCCGCACAGGAATTATGCCCATGCATACATCAAACTGACAAAGAATTAAAAAAATAAACCACGTTTACATACCAGGATAATTTCCTCTACTTTGGACTTGATGTGGAACTGAGCATCCAGTAAGACAAACTCCTGGGTCCCTAAGAAATTAGTGATGCTTTCTGAAAAAAAAACATAAAGGGATAAATGGAACTGGGAGAACACTTACAAATAAACAATACAGATAAGCTTCCAAAGGCTTCTTAGAAAAGGCTTAGAAAAGGGGAGAAGATCCGGCATTGGCTTTTATTAAAATTTATGTTGTGATCCAGGCCCACGTAGTTAATATTAAATGCAAAACAGTTCCAAAAAACAAACAGATTTTATTCAAACAGCTGAGAATTAACTCATTTTCAGCGTATTCCAAATTAAATGAAAGCAAAGTCCTCAAAACACCATTCTTTAGTTTATCTCTGACCTTGGGATAATTAGGCAAACTGCCAAAGGCTTTTCTTGGCGACAGTTCAGGAACAGAAGATGCTGACAAGAAATGAATACAGTGAAACAAGAAGCAAATCTCTCAACGTTGTTTTCCGGCAAAGAGGCCAAGAGCCATTGCAGGTCTTTTAAGCCTTATGGGAGGGGCCAATCATCTCTTGGCCCTACTCCCAAGTCGTCCTCTCTGCTTTAGCTGCTCCTGCCTTCTGGCAGCTCTTCTCATATGTGCACTAGGAACAGGCTCCTTCTGTTCCTCTGCCTCTCTACTGTCAGCCTCTGGAGGCTCCGAAGTCTGTGTATCACTCCCCGATGGCCTTGGCCCCATCTCTGCCTCTGACGCAGAGACCTCATCCGGGCCTTCCCCAGTCTCCAGGACTGGCCCCTGTTCTTCCTCAGCCTCATCGCTGTCCGACTCCGCTGCCAGCTTCGCAGGCTGCTGGCGGACCACAACAATTTATCTAGTTGATGGTATGGTTAGGTAATGTGATTGTTCTCCTCCACCTGTTTGGGCCTACAACTTCATCAGGCCTTCTGCAAACTAACTGCAGCTAGTAGGACTTGAAAACAAATTTATGGAGGAATTAATGCTAAAGAAACCTGGCCTGGAAGAACGGGCTAAATTTACACGAAATGCAGGAATAAACTACAGGTAGTCCTCAACTTACAACTGTTCATTTAATGACAGTTTAAAGTTACAATGGCACTGAAAAAAAGTGGTCTTTGACCGTTTTTCACACTTACGATGGTCGTACCATTCCTATGGTCATGTGATCAAAATTCGGGCACTAGCAACTGGCATGTATTTATGACGGTTGCAGTGTCCTGGGTCCATTTGTAAATTTCCTAGCTGGCTTCCAACAAGCGAAGCCATGGGGGGAGGGGGGGAGATCCAGATTCTTAATCATCATCCTCTTTTAATGACCCCATAATCCCTTGCGGGGTGGAGTCTGGACAACTAAATGGAGCTGAGTGTTTACTGGCCAGATGCCTTTCCTGTTGCCAATGCGGAGTTCTCCGCCTCTAGGCCACCGCACCACTCATCCAGATCCGCTTAATGACCAAATGATTCACTTTAACAACTGCAGCGATTCATCTAGTAAGTGTGGCAAAAAAGGTCGTAAAATGGGGCAAAACTTACTTCACAACTTCTTTGCTGAGCAATGGAAATTTTAGGCTCAATTGTGGTCGTAAGTCCAGGACTGCCTACATACTGAAAACCAAAATCCTCAGATGGGCAGAAATCAGTATGGATTACAGAATTCACCTTCTTAATTCTCATACGAAGATAAGCTATTACATTGTTTTAACTGTGGTTGAGTTTAATGACATGAGTCATTGTTTATAACTAAAACTAAGAATGGGACAATGGGCTGGGCAACTCTCTTCTTCTTTAGATGGATGTTTTGCTTATTACACTTATTTGCATACAGCCTAGCCCCAAAAGTCAACATATAACGAAGACCTGACATAGAACAGCAATTTAAAGGAAGAAAATCAACCAAATGCCACAAACACCAGCCTTTGGAAGGAAGGAAGGTCAGAGTAAAACCATTTTGATGACCTTGTAGAAGGTCAACCGTGAGGGGGTCAGGTATATCTCCAGGATAAGGGCTACCATGGAGAAAATGTATGTCTAGATTCTAAATTTGGAGGGAACATCACCTCTGAGACCCATGATCTCAGAGAAGTGGAAGAATTATTCCAAAGGAAACAATCCAGCAGCCATGGAAAGTTGGCCAACTGAGTTTCTTTAAAGATAAACTCAAGTGGAATTCGGATTTTATTTTTAAATCTATACAAAAAAACACAATTTTTCAATGTTTTGAGAAAAAAGAAGAGGAACATTGCATAGTTGAGAAAGATGTCCATTTTGCATCGAGCTCAGAAGCAGACAAGGAACTCGCCTTCCCGCTGATGCTGCATCTTGTCCGCCTGAAGCTCCCAAATGGTCTTCAAAGGTAGGTCAGGTAGATCATGCGGCAGCAGCCCAATTATGCAGTCACGAAGGCATGGTATGGAGGCACTGTTCTTTTATAGGAAGAATAATGTTTGCCTTCAGAGCAGAGGTGGGATTCAGCAGGTTCTGACCAGTTCTGGAGAACCGGTAGCGGAAATTTTGAGTAGTTCAGAGAACCGGTAAATACCACCTTCTCACTGGCCCCGCTCCCGTCTATTCTCTGCCTCCAAAGTCCCAGCTAATCTGGAGGAAATGGAGATTTTGCAGTAACCTTCCTCTGGATTGGGGAGGGAATTGTTCTGTCCCCAACCACACGCACACACACCAACAGACAAATTGCTAAGTCCTAGGCAGCTTTCTGAGTACTAATAGGAGAGAATATTTGTATAGCTTAGAGTTGAACTGTGGGGTCCTTGGTGCTCTCTGAGATTGGTTGTTTTCTTACAGATGTTGCATTACCCAGTGTTCTGTCCCCAACCACACGCACACACACCAACAGACGTTCAAGAGTTAAAGGCCAAACCAGCCGGCAAAATCCTTTTCCTTATGATAACGGAACTTGGCAACAACCTAGTGGCTGCCTGCCAAGAGTTTATTATTTACAAAGAGGAGAGATAACTTCTCCCCACTCCTGGTACATCAAAAGAAACAGCTCAATAATTACGGAGTCAATCAAGTCCAGAGATAATCCAGCAAAGTCTATAGCAAAAAGTCCGACAATGCAGAATGGCGTGGAAGCTTTCAGCTTTGTTCGTCACAAAGTTTGACTGGCCACCACGCTCCCTTTTATATCCTGTGGGGTGTGGTCCAGTGACTCAGCCTAATCTCGGGCACGCCTTTTCTTCTGTTGCATGCGCTTATCTCTGCAACGCTGGCGTGGATCCAGCCAAGACTCATTACCCTCATCACTGTCCATCTGTGGCTGCGTGGACGTGCTTGGCCCTGGCCCTATCTCTTGCCCTTCGGCGGACACCGAAGGCATTGCCAGAGAGGAGGGTCCTGGAGAGGGAGGCCTGGCCAGCTCCTCTCCTTCACTCTCGGAGTCCTCTCCTGCTGATGACACAGGCTCAGGTAACGGAGCCACAATAGGAATGGAGATTTTACAGTATCCTTCCCCTGCCACGCCCACCAAACCACACCCACCAAGCCATGCCACGCCCACTAAGCCACACCCACAGAACCGGTAGTAAAAAAATTTGAAACCCACCACTGCTTGAGAGGTTGTGGATGCTCCATTACTGGAGGCTTTTAAGAAGAGACTAGACAGCCACTTGTCTGAAATGGCATAGGCCCAGGATCTCCTCCTTGAGCAGGGGGTTGGACTAGAAGGCCTCCAAGGTCCCTTCCAAAGTTATTATTCTGTATTCTGAATAGAGTTGCGGTTTAGCTGTGCTCAGCCTGGAAAGTTCAAGATCCAAAATTGGCCCTTTGTACAACTGTTCTTTTAGGTGTGACTTAGCAGGTTGTACGACTGACTTCGTTCAGAAAGTTTAGGATACGCTGATGCAGCGTGGGATGCAAATTCAGGAACCAGGTGAAATGCTTCTTGCGAGCTCAGCCCAAAATCCTGTTTATCTGTTGCATGTATCTTTTAAACGCATCCCAGGATAAGAGCAGCGATGGGAAGAGATAAAAATTCATTCTTGCAAATCTTCAGGCGGATGTAATTTGCATTCAAATACATGTGCAAAATTAAAAATTAAAAAAAAAAAGCCTGCTTAATTTGGGTCTACAAATCTCGAGCTATCTTTCTTCCCTTCAGTTAACACACAACATTGTCAGAAAACATAAATAAGAATCCTGCCACTTATGCCCTGATCTAGTGAGTGGTTTTCATTTTTTTTTAAAATTTATTCGGTTTGTACACTGCCTGGTTCTTAATGGCTATGGATGGTTCACCAGAAAACCTAAAACGGATTAACAGAGTTGGAAGGGACCTTTGAAGGCCATCTAGTCCAACCCATTGCCCAAGCAGGAGACCTTACATCTGCCTCTACCTAGGATCGAACTCACAATCTCCTGTCTGTGAGGCAAGAGCTCCACCTCTAGGCAATAAAAGACAAGGCAAGAATGGCACAACCAGCAGCAGTCAAAACACACCCAGTCCTTCAAGAGGATTATACCCATCCTATCCAAAGGCCTTCTGAAACACCTCTAAGGTGGGATCCACCTGAATCATGAGCTTCTGGGCCAGGGGTCTCAAACTCGATTTCATTGAGGGCCGCATCAGGGTTGTGTCTGACCTTGGGGGAGGGCGGGGTAGGTGTGGTCAGGGTGGGCATGGCCAGCTTGACGTCACTAATGTCGGGGGCACCAGTGGTGGCGCTAGTGCAGGCGTCTGCAACCTTAAACGCTCAAAGAACCATTTGGACCAGTTTCCCACACAAAAGAAAACACCGGGAGCCACAAAACCCTTCCCGTGCCTGACTATTTCTTGAGCGGCCACAAAACTAGCCTATGTAGTTGAATTAAACGTTGTTTTCTTCTGAAACTTTTCTTTTCTTCGATTATATCCAGGGTTATTGAAAAGCTCAATAAATCGTGTGCCAGTGGGTGTCGCATATCGGCAGTTGTGACACATATTTTGAGTGACAGGAGCCGCAGCAAAAGGGTGAAAGAGCCACATGCGGCTCCAGAGCCGCAGGTTGCTGATCCCTGCCTTAGTGCTTTGCCAGCAAAAATGGGCTCCTGAGATTTTCAGATGTGACGGCCTCCTGCAACTCTCTGCCAGTGAAAATGGAGCTCTGCCCTCCCGACCTCCATTTTCACTGGCAGAGGCACTGCGGGCCAGTCCTTTGCTGTTTCCAGGGTAGCCCCACAGGCCAGATCTAAGCACCCCAAGGGCTTGATACCCCTGTTCTAGACTTTCCAGAGCCACCAGGACACTATGTGTCTTCATTTAACCATAAGATATAAAAGCTTCTGCAAACTGAGAATGCACCGTAATTTGCCATATCCTGTTTTGCTTCGTTTTATGCAAGTGAACATTAACCATTGCCAATCAAAGGGAATTGGCACACTGCTCGCAATTTCTTTTTCCGCTCCCGCATGTTGTAAATTTGACAACAATCGGGTGTTGTACTACAGCAGAATATTTTCTATGGGACAGGTATTGCACTGGGATCTTAAAATACCTTTTGTGATTATGGAATTGGTCTTAAGTCTTTCGGAATCTCTCTGTTTTGAGTTTCTCTAGGAGCTGTTGAAGGCTGAGGGCCAAGCGCCCAGTACATATAAGAGACAGAGATAGAAAATTTGTGTTGCCTGTGGCTACTGGAGCCAGTTTACAAAAATCCAAATGACCATCAGCTAGCAGCAAAAAGTTGGAATTATTATTTTTTCCCTCCAATTTTTATTTATAAGTACAAACTAAACAGAACAATGAAACATACAAAACATAAAAACATATAAACATCCATTTCAATACATGTCCAGTTTGTCGCAACTATAATATACATTTCTCTTTGTATTTTGACTCTTCCTTATTTGGTCATTCCCTTTTGTCTAGCTAATATTGATCTTTGTTGACCTATGTCTGTTCTTTGTTTCCATCATATTATATTTGGTCATTTTATTTACTTCCTATTGCTTCATCTCTTGGAATTATTTCTTTAATGTCATCTAGTGGTCATCTGAGTTTTGGCAGCCTTGAACCGATAGCCTTGGTATTATCTAGTTCAGGGGTCTCCAAACCTTGGCAACTTTAAGCCTGGAGGACTTCAACTCCCAATTCTGGGAATTGAAGTCCTCCAGGCTTAAAGTTGCCAAGGTTGGAGACCCCTAATTTAGTTCATTTATATTTTATGGAAAGTAACTAACCAGCTAGTTCTACGGAGTTAGTTATTAGCTGTAGAATACAAGAGAAACCAACATCAACCAACATTTCTGAACATTAGAAATAGATTCTTTGACTACTTCGATTAGCTTGCTCATCTTCCTTCTCTCTCTCTCTCTCTCTCTCTCTCTCTCTCTCTCTCTCTCTCTCTCTCTCTCTCTCTCTCTCTCTCTCTCTCTCTCTCACACACACACACACACACACACACACACACACAAGCACACTTCTTAATAAACAGGCCCATCAAATATGTCAGCTTCAAAGCTAAGCTCCGAATCTCCATTTCTGAAAAATCAATCAAACGGGGACACCAGAAAGATAGAGGGAAGTTTTCCTAAGCACCCGACTAAGCATCCTGAAGACGTTAAGTAATGAGTAGCAGTCTCCTGGCCTTCTTGGCTCATGCTAAGTAGGACAAAGAAATGAGGACTTTGCTTACCATGCAGTTCTTCAGATCTCTCTTTGAAGGAGGCAGCCATCTTCTGACCTTCTGCAGAGACCTACTTGGAAGGAAGTGGTGTTTCCGTCAGGCAGCAGGTTACCAGGGCACAAGATGACAGTTCGTGTTGCCTACCTCTTTTTAAAAAAAATTTTCCTTCCCTTACCTTGAACTGCCTCTTCCTGTCTTCTTGTCACTTCAACTTAAAGTAAGCCCTGAGTAGGGAAGCAAACAACACAGGTGCATTTTGTAAGAGCAAATTAGGAGAACAGAGCACCACAGGTGGGAATCTACTTGTCCTCCCACACACCTTATGCAAAAGTCAAAAGCTCATTGCATTAAGATAAATGACTAATTAAGCAGCCCGTTTGATGAATGAAAGCAGGGACTTGTGAAAGCCTCACATCGCTCCTGCAAAACAGCAACCTGAATGAACTCTTGCCTTCTACTCTTCTTCACCCAACTGTTGAAGGCTTCAAGAGCAATTAGTGGTGGAAGAGCAATGGCTCTCCCGAAATGGCTGAACTACAAGCCCCAGCATCCTTCATTATTGAGGGAAGTTGCTGAGGTAATTCAACAGCCTCTGGAAAGCCAGAAATTTGCCCTTGTAAGATTAGCCAAATTCATAGCAAGGAACTACCAATTATGTCTAGTTTAATGAAAAGAAAGACTAGGGGAGACCTGATAGCAGTGTTCCAATATCTCAGGGGTTGCCATAAAGAAGAGGGAGTCAAGCTATTCTCCAAAGCACCTGTGGGCAGGACAAGAAGCAATGGGTGGAAATTCATCAAGGAGAGAAGCAACCTAGAACTAAGGAGAAATTTCCTGACAGAACAATTAATCAGTGGAACAACTTGCCTCCAGAAGTTGTAAATGCTCCAACACTGGAAGTTTTTAAGAAGATGTTGGATAACCATTTGTCTGAAGTGGTGTAGGGTTTCCTGCCTAAGCGGGGTTGGACTAGAAGACCTCCAAGGTCCCTTCCAACTCTGTTATTCCATTCTATTCTAATCTGGATTGGTTGTGTCTTCCAACTGAATTTGTTTTCCCTTGGAGGCAGATTAAATTATCTTTCCATTGATAGATAATTTTATGGTACTACTCCAAAAAAAAAAAAAGTGGTGTTATTAGCTAGTTTTAGAAAATACACTTTTCCCAAAAGGTTTCCACAATTTTGGCTACTACCGTAGATAGTTCTGTCGGTGTAGACTCTTGTTTAATTCTCAAAACTCATATCTGGATTCAGGGTCTGGTTGGTGGATCTCTGGATTACTGACAAAGCAGTTTCAATCCTTTTAAATTTGAGGCTTCCTAGTTCTGCTTGAAGAGATTAACAAATAAGACAAACTTTCATTCCTTCCCCTAAATATTTTTTTTGGCAGTTCTGATACTCCATTTCTGGAGAACATTTGGGATGTTGATCTGTTAGCACTGGCTACCTGCTTCTACAATTAGGGAGTCACAGTTCTAAAAAACCTCTGGGAACAATATAGGAGAGTAATTAGTTCCTGACTGTTTTGTAGACTTCCTAAGGTAAAGGTAAAGGTAAAGGTTCCCCTCACACATATGTGCTAGTCATTCCCGACTCTAGGGGGCGGTGCTCATCTCCATTTCAAAGCCAAAGAGCCAGCGCTGTCCGAAGACGTCTCCGTGGTCGGCATGGACCGTATGACTAAACACCGAAGGCGCACAGAACGCTGTTTCCTTCCCACCAAAGGTGGTCCCTATTTTTCTACTTGCATTTTTTACCTGCTTTCGAACTGCTAGGTTGGCAGAAGCTGGGACAAGTAACAGTTCACCCCGTTACGCGACACTAGGGATTCGAACCGCCAATCTTTCGATCGACAAGCTCAGTGTCTTAGCCACTGAACCATCGCGTTCCTACAAATTATTCCTACAAATACACAATTTGTTTTAATTTCATTCAACTCTGCAGAGTTCATGGCATCCTTTTAAAGGATAGAGTAATCAGAGTAAGCTCAGAGGAAACTGGTAATCTAGTATATAATTCTGGTAATCAAGCCATATAAATAATAGTTGAAGAAACGACCCATTTAAGTTGGAAAAGAGGAGTGAAAGTTTTGCATTAGTCTGTATTTTTCTAAAAGGTGGTTGGCACTCAAGTGGGTCAACCACCACTCTACTGAAACCAAATCAGGATAGATTTGCGTAAATTTAAAAGAAATGATATTCAGGCTGAAAATGAAATAATTTGATGCTGATAAATGTTTTTTTAAAGCAGTGGAACTGTCTGTTAAGATAGTGGTGAACTCCCCTTTGCTGGAGATTTTCAAGCAGGAGCCAGATGCTCTCAAGATAAATTCCTCTACTGAACTTTATGTTGGATTAGATCAGGGATGTCCAACCTTGGCAACTTTTAAGATTTGTGGACTTCAATTCCCAGAATTCCTCAGCCAGCATGGCTGGCTGGGAAATTCTGGAAGTTGGAAGTCCAGAACTTCCAAAAATTGCCATGTTTGGACACCTGTGGACTAATCCAGAAGAGATCTTTCAACTGATAGTCTATGAAGCTAATTAATTTTACCTTGCCTTAGTTATACAAGAACCAGGACATACAATAGAATGTAGAAAAATACATTCTATTTTTTTGGTCTTATCTAGCAAGATTATATTTCATGCTTATATACCCAGCATAGTAATATATGCTTAGAAACCACTTGCTTTTGAAGTTCAAAACAGGAAATCACAACAGGTCTATTGAAAAACTTGCTGAGCCCCAATATGTGGGTGATACATGGAATGTTTAATTTGCTAAGTTGCAAACCGCACACAACCAGTGAACAGAGATTGTGAATTTTAATACATCACTCAAGTCTGTTAACATTCAGCATCGGTCTACATGGAGCCAGAGGGAAAGCTCTGAAGAGTTTTTCTCATAATCTCAGAACAGGCTGGGCTCAAAAGATCATATTCATTTCTGAAAAGTTTAACCACTCTTTATTGAATTAATTGTAATGGCTGGGGTTCATATGATAAACTAATGTGAAGGAGTGGATTAAGATTAGTATTGAGCTTCATCTTCCGTTACGGAATTATTGCAAAGCTCCCCAACAATTATGACTCATAGAAACAAATCACAAGCTGTTCTGAGAGCATATTTATTTTCTGTTATTAATAAATTAACAAGCACGATCTTAAAATTTGCACAAAAATTTCTAAGCCTAGGGTTCTGTTTGATTTTTAATGCAGAAGCCTAAAAATGCAACCCTTTTTTGAATTAGGAATAGTATCAAAAAGCATGCAGGGAATAAAATCTGTGGAACATATTCATTCTAGTTTTGCAAGGCTCAGACTTAAGACTTCGACCTCGTTAGAAAACAGTGTTAACTAACCGTTAATATTCTAGTAATATATCTTAAGTGCAAAGAGCCATGGTAAGATACATGCTTGGCATTACAAGACAAGATAGAAAGATCTTCACATGAATTAAGAGATGAAAGTATACATATCAAGAGAGTTAAGATAATTGAAATGGAAATGGGCTGGTTGCATAGCAAGGATTGATGCAGGTGGACCAAGGCAGTTGCAGAATGGATCCCACTTGATAGTTTCCACGTAAGAGACCTAAAACAAGATGGAACGATGTCAGCAAGTATTCCGGGCCCAATTGGTAAACGACAGCTTGGTTGGAAACAAGCGGAAGAGGCCTTCATCCTGCAGTGGATAAACAATAGCTAAAATGATGACGATGATGGTATCTCCGCTTTAATCCTATTCTATACCACCAGGTTCTCCTAAATAAAATGACGAAACTAATTCAGAAAAGTCCAACATTGATGTTCGCAACAGATCTTGTGTATTTCTTCCGACCAGCTCACCGCCCACCAAAGAATAGAAAGCTCAGATCTTCCAGACAGCAAAAAATGGAAGCTGCAGCACAATTGGGAAATGACGTTTTCTTCAAATAGGCAATCTATTAATACAGGGGTCTCCAAACTTAGCAACTTTTAAGATTTGTGGACTTCAACTCCCAGAATTCCTCAGCCAGCCATACTGGGGTAAGTCTTAAAAGTTGACAATTTGGAGACCTCTGTATTAACACATGTCCAATGCACTGCAAGTAAGGAAATCTTGAAAGCAGTTTTAAGTGAAGAAGCCATAAAGCAGACAAGCTTCAGTTGCATAGAAATTGCAACTGGATTTTTGTGAAGAACAGCAAGATTTTGATATGATCGCCCCAAACCAAAGTCTCTCTGTGTGTGTATAGCAGGGGTGGGTTTCACTTACCTTTGCTACCGGTTCACTCTCGAGGTTTCAAGAACCCTATTATACTTTAATCATCTTGCAAGGTTTTGGCCCTCTCAAGCAAGTTTTGGGTAGGAATGAAAGAGACTCTCAAAATTTTGTCGATGTTTAAACTACCGGTATTTTTTAAACGGAGATTCACATGTATCATTCAAGGGTGTTTGCAGGTTCAATGGTGGTTTCGGATATTTTATGGCCAATCCCTACATACTAAGGTATTCTTTTTTTATATATAAAATTGCATTTTGGCATGAATATCATGCAATCATGGAACGCCGCACATCTCCATAACTAGAAATACACAGTTCTTATTGCTGTAGATATAAAGCTGCCCTAAAGGCACAAGCAACTGCCAACAAACTGAGATGTATAAAAAAACAAGTGTCTTTAATAGGAAAAACCTTCTCCTTCCCACCCAATAAAACAAGATGTCCCCCATGTTTGCTAAAATTGACACGCACACACCTGTTGAGTGCCCACAAAAACTAGAAAGCACACACAAACTCACGAACGCAGAGGATAATCATTATTATTTATTAGCTGTACAGCAGTATATTCTCCTTCCCATAGTCCAAACCCCATTATACGTTTTATGATGTTTTATTTCATGTTGGTTTCCTAAAATAATGAAAAATATCACACAGTACAGCTAAGTACAAAAATGCATCAACCTAGAATTGGATAGCTAACCTGATAGCTCTCTTAAAAGCGATACATAGAACAAAAGTTCTTGGTTCTGAAATCAGCAAGACTTGAGGCTCTATAAAAAGCTTACGCGTTTTTAACATGTGATGGTCTGATATACAGGCATCTTTTTTATTTATTTTTTTTAAATTTCACATTATTCTTTATTTCATTTTATTTTTTTTTTAAATTTTAATTAAACCCCCAAATTTTATGATCACTGACCTAGTAAAATTTCCTGCCCTGGGTTTTGAAGGGCTGGGAAGCCCTATTACAAATTAACACCTTGGCTTTTAAACACAGAATTCATAAACACACACACACCTGAAAAAAAGAGAGAGAGAGAGAGAGAAAGAGAGCAAAGAAAAGAGTTATGACAACTTGAAACTCAAAAGGGCGCTTTTAAAGGGACACACGCTTTGAGACCAAGTTCATGTACTAAGAAAGTGAGCTGGGGTGTGGATGGCTACCACTTTTAACCCAGGTAGCGCTCTCCCACTGACTTGATAGGTTCCAGTATTTTATTCGGTACCAATTCCTGCATAATTCCTAGTTGCAATAGTTAAAAATGACAGGGTTTTTTTTTTTCCTTTTAAACTATAAGCCCCGCCCCACCCCAAAAAAACCTCTTAAATGGGGAAAAAAAAAAGATTAAAATGTAAAAAAAAAAAAAGTTATTTACAAGCTCGATCATTACAAAGATGCCCTGCAGACAGCAAAGCATCTGGGAGAGACGGGGTGATGGTGAAGCATGCTGAACCTACAGTGCTGATGTGGCGCCGGGGAGGAGTGGGGTCGGGTAAGAAAAAGCAAAAACTAAAATGCAATATCAGTTTTACAACCCTCCTGAGTCTGAATTTACAATTAAAAAAATCTCTAGACAGAGGAAAGAAAAAAAAATGAAGCCGAGGGCTTCTAGAAATGCATAAAACAGCTCCAGAACAGTCTGGACAAGGTCCAGACGGAGAAGGCCAACCACGGCCTGGCACTAACAGTTAACTGGATTGAGTGATTTGCAAAAACGCCTTTAGGGAACTGAGAAAATCAACCAGCAAATTAAAAATAAAAATCACCCCATGTTCCATGATCCGGTTAGGTTAACATTAAACATAGAGAGAGAGAAAGAGAGAGAGAGGGAAAGGGAGGAGGGGAAGGGGGGGGGGAGAATGTTCTAGGCAAATCACATCTTATCATCATTTGAAGTGTTCTTGCCCAGGTTGTTTGGTAAAACGGTCTTTTTTAAAAAAAAATGGTGCATTTCCCAAAGCCGAAAATAAGGTAAGAAGGAAAATAAAATAATAAAATAAAACGGATTGAGCCAGTTCAAAAAGAGCCCAGGCCAGTTCAGTGAAGAGCGTTAACCCTTCCTCCATCACCGGTCCATCATGCTAAGGATCATCTCTGGGGTGAGGTCTCCGTTGGGCGCTTCCACTACTGCTGGCTGAGTTCCTGGAGTAGCCCCGACAGTCTCTGCTTCGGGCTTCTTCTTCACTTCCACAATAATGTTTTCAATTGCACCAGTGCTCTGGTCTTTCACCTGAATGATTGCTGTAGCTAATGGATAAAACAAAAGAAAAAAAGGGAGGGGGGAACAGAAATCAGGCTCTGCCTGGAGATCATGTAAATCACTGACATGGTTTGCCCCTTGCTAGGCAATTTCACAGCATCTAAAGCAGAGGTCTTCAAACTTGGCAGCTTTAAGACTTGTGGACTTCAACTCCCAGAGTGCTCTAGGCTGGGGAATTCTGGGAGTTGAAGTCCACAAGTCTTAAAGGTGCCAAGTTTAGGGACCCCTGATCTAAAGCAAGGGTGGCTTGGGAATTCTGGGAGCTGAAGTCTACAGGACTTAAATTGTCAAGGTTGGACACCCCTGGACTAGATCAACCGAGAAGAGTCCTTCCAACTCACACATTCTATGAAATCTAATTCATCTTATTTTGCTTTAATTATACAAGAATCACACCATACGATATGATGTAGAAAAATAGGGCTGGGGAATTCTGGGAGTTGAAGTCCACAGGTCTTAAAGTTGCCAAGGTTGGATCTAAAGGATGGGGCCTTCTTTTCAGTGAGCCAGAAGTCTGTTTCAAATCCACATATGACACTGCAGTCGAGTGTTACAATAATGGCCAAACAGGAGGGACCTTCTGTCCTATTGCATTTCCCTTGAGATTAAATCCTTTTGTTCCTGGTTTTAGATTAATCACAGCGTGTGGTGTTACTTTACCTGAAACCCAAACCATGGTTCATGTTAACAACAGTAAGTAAAAGGTAGTCACAAGCCAGTGAATGTAAATTCTGACTTGCAGTTGCTGGGCTTCCACTCATGATATCTTGAAATCTGTCTACAGCAAGATCTTCTTGGCACTTCTGGCTAAAAGCAGGGATTATGCAGGCCCCAAACTCAGCCTGAGCTGGCCTCCTGCAGATGTAGCTTGTGCTATCTGGTCCAAAAACAGCTCCAGAGATCTCCAGTGTTCCTGAAGACAGTTCTTCCAAGTATCCTCAAGCTCCACATCTCACCTGACTTTTAACTTTCCTCTTTATTTCTAAGACTGGGCCCTGCGGTCATTTGTAGAAAAATGGTAACTTACGCTGGGGCTGTTTGGGTTGATTGGCTTTGCCTGGTGGACGTCCTCTCCTCTTCTTGGCTGGTGGAGGAGTTGGGGCCACAGGTTCCACTTCCACTTCTGGTTCAGCCTCGACTTCAACCGCTGTTTCTTCTTCCTCCTCATTCTCATCCAATTCTGGTTCAGCATTTTCCTCTTTAAGATGAGCAAGGATTTAAAAAAAAATTTTTTTTTTTAAAATCAAGGCAACGAACAATGAAGAAAATAAAATGTAAACTGCCTAAGTATGTTCCCCCCCTAGGCAAAGCTGTCGGGTTAATGTTTCTACCAGAAAGAAGTCTTCCATTCGAAAAGTGGCTGGGCAACAGAAGGAAGCCAAAACGCCACTGCCAGAAATTTCAGTTGGGAGAAAATTACTTTACTTGCAAAGCTTTGATGGAAAAGTGATGACTCTCTCTCTCTCTCTGTATGTTTGCATACACCATGATTATGTTTCACGCTGAATGTTTTAAACTGAAAGACGTCAATTATTATGAGACCTATTATTAATGGAATGGAATGGCAGAAAGCAATACTGAAAATGAATATTTTTCCTTAAACAAGTTCAGATACACCAACAGCTTTCTTAAAAAGAAGGAATATCTCCCACCCTCAATCTTCTGCCCAAAGATCCTTGTTGTACTCTTATCCATGTTTCTCCACTGCTCAGAGACTGAAATGGCTGAGGTGGCTACTGGCAAGTTACTATTTTGTGCTCTGGGTAACAGCTGGCAACACCTGCAGTGACCTATGAATCCATCAGCAAGTTCAGGAGATCTAAAAATGTTTCTGGAGCTCTTCTCTCTTTTCTTACCGCTGTCAGAAGAATCCTCTTTCTTGGAGCGCATTTTTCTCTTCCGCCCACGTTTTCCCTTCTTGGGCTCCCCTCCGTTCTCTCCTTCAACCCCATCGGGGCCTAAACAATTATCTGCATGTCTGGCCATTGTGTTCTGGTTAAAGAAAAGCAGGCAAATGTTAGGTGTTGGCTGCATGCAACAAGAGGTATCTGGACAACCTCCCCTAGTGAATCTGGAAATTCATTCAAAAAAAAAAAAAAAAACACCACCACAACTGCCTTCAGGTCATTCTTGGCAACTGTGGACAAGTCCCTGAAGTTTTCTTGGAAGTGCTTCCTCACTGCTTTCCTCCTGGGGCTGGGAGAGAGAGTGACTGGTCCATGGTTACTCACTTCTAAAGGAAGAACTAGAACTCACAATCTCCCCCCTTTTTTTAAGAATCGGCATTGATTGCCAGCTTTTGGAAGAGCCACCAATAAAGAATTAAGCTTGATGCAACCTGACCTCCAATCAAACTGCTTCAATTTGCAAGAACATATAACACGGTATGCGTCAATGACAACATGGGTCACGCAGCTTCTGAGACAGGAATTAGAAAAGACACCCTGCCTCCACACAAACACACAAAAGTAGAAGGCAGCAGTATGTAATAAAACAAGACTGTGCAAGTTCTGTTGGCTCTTTTCTGCCACACTGAATGGCACACTAGGCTCACACTGTAAAAATGGGTGAGACCTGGGCCTATTTGGGAGAGCTTTAAGAGGGGAAGAAAGAGTGTCTCAAAGGCTTAATTGTACCCATTTTGTTCTTTAACTTTAATTTTCAAAAGTGGGAGGGAAAAAAAAGCCCCTTCCCAACTCTGGGTTTCAAGGCCATTAGAAGCTGGCAGCTGTGACAGTCTACATTTCTCCTGTCCTCGCCTTGAAGTTTTGCAGCCCTCAAACAGTTCCCGTTTTTAAAAGCAGGGTTCGCAGAACACGAGCTCTGGCTGAGTTTGCCAGAAACATAACACAGGGGGAGTCTTGGTAACCCACTGGTGTTAAGACACCGTCCATCTCCTTCTCTTATTTACTGGTACTTCACTTGGAACGTCCTGCAACACTCGTCATCCCTCCCCCCCCATATCTTTCCATATGTACTGAGCACTTACACGGCGTGTGAACGTTTTTCCACACTTAGAGCAGACGAAGGCAGCTGGGACGAAGTTGGGATCATGGTAGCGCTTGAAGTGCATGTCAAGCAGCTGCTTCTGGCGGAAGGTTTTGTCGCAATGGCTGCAGGCGTAAGGCTTTTCTCCAGTGTGGGTTCGCTTGTGCATGATCATGTGCCGTTCCTGGATGGAATCAGAGGGCAGGAGATCAAAGGGGTGCAATGACCCACAGATAGCCCGAAGGGGGTAAATGAACCGATCTAGAAGATCTCAAGTTTCCTTGAGGGTCCATCCTTACCTGTCGGCATGCATAGTCGCACTGGTCACATTTGAAGCGCTTCTCATTTTTGTGAGACTTCTGGTGCTGGATGAGTGCGTATCGCTCGTGGAACACAGCGTCACAGTAACGACACTTCTTGCCCTGCTCAATGTAGGAATGCTGCTTCCGCAAATGGACACCTGGAAAGAGACAGTCACGTGGAAACCTCTGTCTTTAAATCGTCATCACATGGGGAGGAGCCTGAGGGACGCTAACATCTTCCTTGTAGCTGATTTTTATTTTATTTTATTTATTTATTTTTAAATTTATATACCGCCCTTCTCCCGAAGGACTCAGGGCGGTGAACAGCCAAAGGTAAAAACACAAAATACAAAATTTAAAAGCAATTTAAAATAAATTAAATAATTTGGCCCAACAGTTTAAATAACCCATTAAAATTCAGATTAAAATTGGGACTTCCTGTTTGCTGCTGGCCGCCGCCAGACGTTCCTTAGGGATCGTCAGCTTCCACTGCCTGTCAGAGCCGCCTTCACAACGGAACGGCGGCTCGAAAAAACTCCGTTCCCATGAGGAAACGGAGATAGAGCCGGCAGGAGTGGGTAGAACTCTCTGCAGAGTCCCAAAAGTTTTTCTTTTACTTTTGGGATGGAGCGGATGAGATGCCCCATATCCCCAGCCGTTGCTCCGGGCTTTGGGAGACCTCTGCTAATGCAGAGCCAGGCGTCAAAAGCAAGCTTGCGAATTTGACAGATTACTCAAAGAAAATGTGAGCTGGACCTGTAATACTGAAGCGCAAGTATTTTACTTATCTTTTAAAAATTACTTAAGAGAATAGAGGAAGAGAAAGAGGAAAAAAGTTTCTTTTTAAAATGGCGTCTGCCGCGGCTGGAGAAGAGTTTGAGAGGGAAAGTTCTTCCGTTTTTTATTATTACAATGTAGCGGAATAAATACCACTGGCTACATTTGTAGACAAAACTCCGCTCCTGTTTTTGTTTTTCTCTTTTTTCCCTGGAGGCTTGAGTGTTGCTGGCTGGAAGTCTTTTGTCTTGTTTTTTTTTTTCTTCTTCTAACAAAGCCTGCTTAGGCGGAAACATGGCACTGAGGCTTGTGAAGTCAGACAAACAAATAGGTGGGGGGGATTCCCCCACTAAGAATTTAAAGCAATATGTTTTAACTCTTCAGTCCCAGAAACCTGATTTTAATATAATAGAATTTCTCTTAGAGGAGATTGAAAGAAGGGATGAGATTGTGAATCAGCAACTTGAAAAATTTAAGCAGGAAACTAAGGAATTGGTGAAATCCAAGTTTGACTTTTTGCAGCAAAAAATTTTAAAATTGCCAGAATTCATGATTCGGTTGGATACAAATACTAATTTACTAGAGTCAAAAATGGATGAAATTCAAGATAAATTGGACAATAGAATTCAAAAAATTGAAAATGATTTGTTAAATATTCAGGATTATAGTTCAGAAGAAAAATTTAAAATGGATGCTGACCAAAAGTCTGGTAATGTAGAATATCTGGAACAGAGGATTCAAAAAGAGGTTCTAAAGATACAATATAATTTCACAGAATATGCAATAAGACTTAGAGGTTTGCAGGAAAATAACAGAGATGACTTAAGGAAAATATCTTCTGAATTTCTAGCTGGGATTTTAAAGATTCAACCTGAGGAAGTGTTTTGTAGGATTGACAGAGCTTATCGAATAAACTCTTGGACTGCCAAGCAAAGGCAATTGCCTAGAGATGTGGTAATCTATTTTTCAGATAAAGAAATTAGGAATAAAATTGTGCAAAATTCCTTCAATTCTAATTTGCAATTGTATGGAAGAAAGATTTGGATTTACAAGGAACTCCCACCTAAGATACTAATGGAAAGGAAGAAATTTGGCTTTCTGGTGTCTGAGTTAAAAAGGAGAAATATTCAATTCCGGTGGGACGTCCCAGTTGGTATTATATTGAGATATCAAGGAGAAAGATACCAGTTAAATACTGTTGAAAGGGCGGAAGAATTTTATCAAAATAGGTTGAAAATGAATTTAACGTCTTCAGATATAATACAGGATAAGCAGAAGGAGCTGGAACTAAAGACAGAGACTGTACCAGATAAATTGCCTTTGGATTTATCGGATACCCCAGCTGGATTATCTACAAATTTGAGAGAAGTGCCATCTGATTTTAATGTGATGACTTATCAAGGCAAGGACAAGCATGGAAACCAATTAGAGGATATACAAGGGATAAAAAAGAAATGCGAGACACAAAAAATTAGGATGGAGGTCAAACCCACAAAAAGAAAACAAAAAAAGAAATAGGTTGTACAAAAATAGAAATTTCTAACCCAAGCAACAGTGAAGCCAGTGATTTTAAAATATGAATGATTATGTGAAAACATAGAGGAGGCGACATATTGGTCAATATCATCCTGAGGATAGTGGCAGATCTCTGCATTGCCGTAATTTTGGGACATGGAAAGAGCCTCAAATTGATGGTTTTGAATTATCTATTTTGAAACTTCTTTTTGTGTTGATAAATATATTATAAAATTCAGATTAAAATTAAACAATTTAAAAAATTTAAAAATTAGGCCAGCCCGGCCTATATTTAAGCGAGCCACAAGATTCCTGCCTGATGATGCTAACATAAAGCATTTACAAGGCCAGGATTTAGGCAAGTTGGGTCTACTGGTTAAAGCACCAGGTTTGAAACTGTGAGGCCCCGAGCACCAGTCTCACCTCAGGCACGAAAACCTGGATGGGTGAAATTGGGACAGTCTGCCTCTCCTTTTTTGCAGAAGCCTCAACTCCCGCAATGCTCACCTAAGTCGCTCTTCCGTGCAATCACTGTGTCACAGTGGGGACAGTGGAACTTGGCCACGTTTTCCGTGTGCTTCTGCAGGATGTGCATCTTCATGGTCCCACTCTGGGTGAAGCGAGCGTGGCAAATGTAACACTCGTAGGGCTTCTCACCTTTGGCAACCAGGGAGAAGAAATGGTTAGCTCAAGAGGCCCAGATGTGGGGAAGGCATTGTGGATTAAGGGATAGAGAATATGAGTTTGCATATGTGGTTTAATCCGTTTATTATACAAGCCAAAATACAAACATTTATTATACAAACTACAAACAAAACCCTTTGTTTGTAGTTTCCTGATCAATTCTCCTTTTTAGACATTCTTGCATTTATTTCAGTGGTTATAGCATTTCTCAATCTTTTCACTCTGGAGGAATCCTTGAAATTATTTTCAGTTCTCAGGGAGCCCCAGAGTAAAAATTATGGTATCTACATCCCATAGTATGGTACCGGAATCAGTAAGTTGAGTTACAATGTGTAAAAATTCCCACCACTGTGAGTGCTCCCATTGCACAGCATGCAAAGAAAAAAACAAACAAACAAACAAACCAACCAACCCACCAACACAATTATTTTCTTTTCCAATTGAGAAAGGCTGGGTTAGAAACTTGGGCAGAGCACAATTATAAAAACACAAAACCTACATATCTTGCTTTTACACATCATACTGTATCATAATTGCAATCAAGTCAAAAACATTATTTCAAACTCTGCTTAACTGACTAAAACAAATTGTATTTATTGTAACAAATGTGAGCTTACTGTTAAGCAAACAAAGCAAAGAAAAGCAATTCTGTTTTAACTTGTGGTGGGAACAGTCTCAAAATCTAATTAAATTGCAAAACAGTTATACAGAAAAAATGTTGTTTTAACTACTGTAAAAGAACCTCTGTTTTCAGTGCTTACCACATGCTTTACAAAAGTTTGAAATATCAGGAACAAGCATGAAAACAAGCTGGAAAGGCTTTCTTGTTGCTTTTAATGATAGGCAGCCTCATTTATCATAGCAGATGATAAATAGTACGACAATCAAGAAATTGGACGAGAGAGAGAGAGAGAGAGAGAGAGAGAGAGAGAGAGAGAGAGAGAGAGAGAGAGAGAGAGAGGGCTTTGAGCACACACTCGCCGTCATTTTTAATAAAGCGTAATCCATACCAGAATGGGTCCTCATGTGCCTCTTCAGCTTGTAAGTGTCTCTGCTGGCGTAGCTGCACAAGCTGCATTGGAATGGACGTTCCCCGGTGTGAGAACGAATGTGGCGTTTCAACTTGCTAACCTGAAACCCAAGAATATTGAAGGGAGATTAGCAATGCGCAGATTACTACAGCTAAAAATAATTTTTTAAAAAAATCCTGTGCACTTCTGGAACAATAAAACGAAAAGACCTTTCAATAGGAAAACAAATGCAGGCAGTCGTAGACTTAACAACAGTTGATTAGTGACTGTTCAAAGTTACAACGGCGCCAAAAAAAGTGACATGTGACCATTTTTCACTTATATGATTGTTGCAGCATCCCATTGGTCATGTGATGCTTGACAACCAGTTCGTATTTATGACATTTGACATTTGTCCTGGGGTCACGTGATCAGCTTTTGCAACCTTCTGACAAGCCAAGCCAATGGGGAAGCCAGATTCACTTAACAACTGTGTTGCTAACTTAACAACTTCAATGATTCACTTAATGCAGAGGTCTTCAAACTTGGCAGCTTTAAGACTTGTGGACTTCAACTCCCAGAATTCTCCAGCCAGCTATGCTGGCTGGAGAATTCTGGGAGTTGAAGTCCACAAGTCTTAAAGCTGCCAAGTTTGAAGACCTCTGACTTAATGAGTGTGGCAAGAAAGGTGGTAATAGGGCAAAACTCACTTAACAAATGCCTCACTTAACAACATAGATGTTGGGCTTAATTCTGGTCAATAAATTGACGACTATCTGCAGTATCAAGACTGTCTTGTAGACCAGTCCAATGCGATTAAAAACAAGCCTTAAACTTTCTTCCTTTGAACAGCATGATGCAGTATTCATTTATTCTTTGTGACGCAAAAGGGTATTCTTGAAATATTAAAAAATAGTTCCTAGCTATCAAATAATGACTCATATTTAAAAGAGGATTCTTTTAGAATATGATGACCTGAGGAAGGAGTAGCCCTTTATATCCTGCAATGAAAGGCAAGAGATTACCTAAGATTATTCAAAAGCCCAAATTATTAATATTGTAAAAATGCACTCCAGAATTGAATTGTGAAATATTAAAAAATAGAGATTGTGAGGAACCTAGGCCTTCCTCTTCGGAACATCTATCCCTTGAAACATTCTCTCTCTCCCTCTGATCCACAAATTCAGCAGTCAGCAGCTATCTTAACTTTGAGCTCTTTATCCGAAGTCTTCTGCTTGAATGTTTAATGTGAATGTGCTTGTTTAAACCCTTTACCTTTAAAAATATTATTACTATGAGTTTTAAATTTTATGAGTCGTTTTAATCTGCTGCTGGTTGCTGACACGACACATCATTTTCAATATGAAGAAGCGCCGGCATAAAAATAAATCTACTGAAGTCCAAAGGCCACCAGAGAATCCAGAATTATGAGCTCTTCTGTGGATAGCTGCATTTGAGAAATATATTTCATTTTCAGCAGTCGAAACACATTTTGAGAACTGAGCAATTCTGCTCATGGCCAGCCTCAGAAAGTCAACAGAAAATAATCAAGGGTTACAATTATAAGCTTGTAAAGAAGCGTTTCCTCTCCTCTCAAACTGCCTGTCACTCAACTTGGTTATAAAACCTTTTCATTTTGAAAGGCTCTCTGTAACCCCTCTTAGCCGAGCCCAAGAGATCATTTCAGAGAAGGAACATGTTCATTTCTTCTGGGGTGAAATTATGCAGGTATGTTTGATAATAGAGTTTATATAACGAAGTAGAACTGCTGCATTTCTCCTGCTCAATATATTTTTTACATATACATTCTTGTAATAATGTAGAAATACAATAATGCAAGATACAGGTAGTCCTCAATTTACCAGCACAATTGAGTCCAAAGTTTCTGTTGCTATGTGAGACATTGGTTAAATGAGTTTTACCCCATTTTACATTCTGAAACACTGCAGTTGTTAAGTTAGTAACATGGTTGTTAAGTGATCTGGTGCGCCCACTGACTTTGCTTATCAGAAGGCTGCAAAGGGGATCACATCACCCCAGGACTCTGCAACTGTCATAAACGAGTCAGTTGCCAAATGTCTCTATTTTGATCACATGACCACGGGGATGCTGCATAAGTCATAAATTTGAAAAATGGTGATAAGTCACTTTTTTGACTGGTCACTAAATGAACTGTTGTAAATCAAGAACTACCTGCAGTTGTCCAATATGTTGCTTAGTAAAGATGACCCGTCTTGAACACAAGAATAAAAGGAGTAAGTCAAAATAATAAGTGTTAACAAGAATTTATAACTAATCTGAGACAGTGCAACCTTGACTTTATAAATAATCGAACAAAATCTACTGCTTTAAGATCTCATGTTCCAAGAAACCCCAGCTTTGGATGTGGCAAAATTACAATCCATAAAATGGTTTCCAGGAGACGCTGAAATTAAACAAGGTAGATTTTCAACAAATTTCTAGGCAGAAAGAGGCAGCATTCAAATTCCACTTTATATCAGCCACAATGTACCTGAACAATGGATTCACCTGAACACTTTTTAAGACCTGGAAACAAATGTTAATTATGGAGGCAACTCTTTCAAAGCTCCAAGCAAAACACTGAATGGGAAAATGAATGGGTGTAGCTATCGTACAACAGCAACGATAGAAAACTAGACACGGAACGCACCTCCACACTGGCGTAGTCACACATGGAACACTTGAATGGCTTCTCATGGGTATGTTTATAGCGGCGATGTCGAACCAACTCTCCGCTTGTCACAAAGGCCATGTCGCAGTCAGGGCACTTGTGAGGACGAGTACCTGATGGATTACCGAGATCGAAGAAAATTCAAACAGGCAATGGCTTCATTTGACTGAGACCACCATCACATGCAAGTCTCAATTGTGCTATTTTATTTTTGAAAAGGAAATCGCTTTATATGTACTATTTGTGTTCTGATTACAGATGAAGTATTTGTAAGACAGCGGTCTTCAACTTTTCCAGTTCTGCAGACTAACGGTGGCAGGAGTAGGGACAGGGACTGGTTTTGCACACAAGTGCCCCTTTCACAAATTTAGCTTCACACGCACATGTGCCCTCGCCCACCACTTCCGCAGCCCAGTTCAGCGGCCCAGCACTGGGCCACAGACTGGGGTTTGGGAACCCCCATTTTAAGAGGTAGGAACCAACAAGTTATTTATATATAGCTCAAGATAATGTTCTTTTCCTACACTACGCAACTGGCACTCAAAACAATTTATGTGCTATATATATTCTGATGCACCACAAATGCACGTACATTCACAGCAGGGGTTCGATCAAACCTTCCATTTGGACCTCCCAAACCAGCAGTCACTCCAAGGAGCCTATTAGAAAATGGCATGACAGCGTCTCCTTTCACGGTACCTGTGTGAGTATTGAGGTGATTTCTCAGCAGTGTGACTGTCCGGAAAGCTCTGCCACAAAGGTGGCACTTGTGTGGCCTCTCGTCCGTGTGGCTTTTCATGTGACGGTCCAGGTTCGAACGCCGAGGGCAGGTGTAGCTGCACAATTCACATTGGAATGTCTTCTTCACCCCTATTCAGAGAAGGACATTCATTGCTCTGAGGCAGAACCTGCTGCCTGTCACACACACACCCCCGCCCGACTTCCATTTCTAACAGACAATATGCCCAATTAAAGGGATAAACGTGTAGCGCATCTGAGGGAACCGAGAGAAAACTTTAGTCGTTATCAAGGACAACGACTTGATTTGTATCCTGTCTTTCTGCCTAATGGGCCAAATGCAGAGGATCAGCTAACATTAACTAGGCCATAAAACGCAACAGAAATCACTTGGGGGAGCAATCCTGTCTTTGCTGAGAGGAAACGTCTTCCGGCTCCCACATCTGACGTGTGAAACTCGGTGATGTGAATCTCTGTGCAGAGAAACATACCTTTCAAGGAAGACCTAGATCACAATTAAGCCATCATCACGACTAGTCTTTTTGAACCTGGCTGGGTTTTTAAATCAATTAAACTTCTGCCCTGGATATATTCAAGAGCCGTGGGAATAATTAATACACAGGACCAATCGTGAAGGTCTGTCCACCCAGCCTCCAGGTTGAACTGCCCAACGTACCTTTCTTTTTAATCTTTGTCGGTTTGGGGGGCTTCATGTTGCCCACCACTTTCTCGGCGTTGACGTCTGAAAGCAAGCCCTCCTGCTGCTCCTCTTCAAAATCATACACAGACACATCCACGTCTTTTCCCTCCTCAGTGTAACGGAGTTTGCTTTTTTTGGTTTTCTTTGTCTTTTTGGTGGGGGGCTGATAGTCTGGGTCTTTCTGCCAGTTGGGATCCTCCTGAGGCTGAAGCTCCCCCTGCTCCAGGGTCTCCACCTCGCCATTGGCCCCAACCTTTACTACCTGGAAGCCTTCTGGCAAAGGGAGCGTGTGGCAGATCATGGGCTCCCCCTCCTGGAGGCCACCCTTGGAGACCTCGTTTTCATAGGCCCCCTGAAGTTCTACAGACGTGGTAGCGACAGGGACGGACACTGGGACGGGCACTTGGACAAGCTGGAGTTCGCCCAGGTTGATGGGCTGCTCTTCCATGTTCACAACCTGCAGGGTGATTATTTGTGTGTCATCCACAGTGGCTTCAGGGTCTTGTGACACGGCACCTTCTATGACTTCTGTCTTCATCTGAAGCAGCGTTGGATCAAGCTGTTCCATCATGACCATCTGCACACCAGCGTTAACCTCCTGTACTACCTCAGTCCCATCTGCTTGGTTGGGCGGCATCGGGCAAGCATCCTCTTCCTGCCCGCCTTCCCGGCGTCTCTGATAGGTCTTCCGTTCTTTGCCTTTGATGAAAGTTTCAGATTCTTCCCCAATAGTTTCAATTGCTTCTGCTTCCATGTCACCTTCCTGGTGAAGAAACAAAAGAATACCCTGCTTAATCATTCGCTTTGGCACCTTGCGTGAACCGATGGAGCAGATTCTCAGAACCCTTAAAGCAATCGGGTCAGATAAATGTGACAGATGGCAGCTGCTGAGAAAATGATCAGACTTCTTGTACTGTCAAACTATTTACTAAATCTGCACTACTATTAATCTTCTCATCGTTCCCACCACCCATCTCCTTCCACTTATGACTGTATGACTATAACTTAGTTGCTTGTATCCTTATGATTTATATTGATATTATTTCCTGATTGCTTATTTGTACCCTATGACTATCATTAAATGTTGAACCTTATGATTCTTGATGAACGTATCTTTTATGTACAGAGAACATATGCAAAGACAAATTCCTTGTGTGTCCAATCACACTTGGCCAATAAAAAATTCTATTCTATTCTATTCTATTCTATTCTATTCTATTCTATTCTATTCTATTCTATTCTATTCTATTCTATTCTATTCTATTCTATTCTATTCTAATCACTCAGGCACCATTGGGCACAGTGACTTAACAGCCAACCCCACTGCTCTCTTGAGCAGGACTAGAAGAGAAATGGGTTCTGGTAGAACAGATTTACTTTATAACTCTCCCAATCTGAACATGCCAAAAATGACCTTTCTTAAGTGTCCTGTGCCTCTTGCAGTAAGAGGAACCAACCACTAGGGATCAGTAATGCGACAGCATCTGCTTCATAGCAGCGCCTCCTTGCAGGATCCAGCTCTTTCTCCAATGAAAATTAGAAAAGCTACTAGACAGTTTGGGGACAGGAACAGGGAAGTGATAAAAGGACAGAGGGAAGAAACAGCACACACTTCCCATATCCATGTCCACCGAAGCTGTTCTTGGGTACAGGGAGCAAGAATGGAGATCACTGAAATGTGTTGAGCTGCAGAAGGACAAGCTGTGCTGGGGGTGGAGTCAAGAGAGGAATTAGCTTGGAGTCCTTATGTTCCAACAAGCAATTTAAACCCAACCCCCTTGAATTCCATTAACTCTTATGTAGCATAAATTTAGAGCTGACCATTAGTTGACTAGATTCTTGGGTATAGGCATGGGCAATAAATCAGTTTAATTGGAATTTAACTTGTGGTCCTGATTCTTCGTGCTTGACAAGAGCCCCAGAAATCAGAAATGTTAATATCCAGTTTCGGCACCAGGGACAACAGACTATTTTCTTTGCAACCCAAGATTACTCTTAAAAAAAAAAAAAAACCCACACAAACAAAAACAAACAACCCACCCCTCCAATTCCTTAGACATCTGGAAGGGGGCCTTTTTGGTTTTGGGAATTGCTTTGGTTTGTTTAAAGAAAAGGGGTGAATTAAGCATAGGAGAGGATGATGATGCCATTTTATTTTAATGTTCTGATCTTGGAATTGCTGAGGGGATGTCCAAAGGGAACTGGGGTGACGTAAAATTGGAATTGCAACACAGAATGTTCCTGTGGTATTAGCTAAATTCCTAGATATGTCTTTTAAAAATGTATGGAAACAGAAGTATTTAGATCTGTGAAGAAGCCTCTCTGAAAACAGCTTGTTTGCTTTAGTAAATCCCTTTTACCATATAATAGCTGCTCACCATTGTGGCACATCAGTCACATAAAACTATCTTCTTTGTTTTCTTTTTCTCCCAAGATAATTTCTTTTCTTATTCTGGTATGACTTGTTTGGCCACAGGCATTGTACCCTGGTCTGGTTATCTGCAAAGATGAAGCAAGGCTTAGAAAGACTGAATAGCAATACACTTTCGGTCAAGAATAACTGACATAAAACGTAGCAAATAACTATTTAGATAGCTTTGCAAAGAGGATAAGATCATCAATGTAAACTATAATTAAGTATCTGCCGAGGTAATACACTGAAAACTCTTTATTTCAAATAAATATAACTCTAAATACCAATAAACAGAGGGAGATAATTGTATCCAGAAGCCCCAGTTTTTTTTGTCAGTTTGGAAATACCAGCCTGGGCAAACAAGAATCTTTCCCTACTCACCCCATAAAATCAGCCCACGATTCCTGCAGGTTTTGTTTTCAACTGAAACCTGGAACGACAAAAACATTTCAGGATTTATTTCTGCCAAACCAATCCAAAGGAGGATACATTGTTTATTCCATCCCAAACAAAATGCACTTTCCAAATGAAACACGTGTTCTATTTCATGGGTGTTAAACTCAAGGCCTGGGGGCCGGATCTGGCCCGCGAGGTGCTTAGATCTGGCCCGCAGGGTTGCCCTGGAAACAGCAAAGGACCGGTCCGCGGTGCCTCTGCCAGCGAAAACAGAGCTCGGGAGGGCCACCTGTTTTTGCTGACAGAGGGTTGCCGGAGGATGGCGCAGCCAAAAATGGAACTCACGAGGGCGGCGGGTGGCCCTACTGAGCTCCGTTTTCGCTGGTAGAGGATTGTAGGAAACAGAGCTCGGAAGCTCATTTTCGCTGGCAGAGTGCTTGGGCCACCACAGGCGCCGCCAACACAAGTGATGTTGAGCTGGCCACGCCCACCCTGGTCCCCCAAGGTCAAATACAGCCCTGATGCAGCCCTCAATGAAATCGAGTTTGACACCCCTATTTGGTGCGTATTTTCATTCTCAATTTTTTCCACATCCAAAGCTATGTCAATAAATAGCATTTTGTAGGATGAACGTGCATCATGTAAGGAATACCACCCAGCCACTCATTTCCCCATTATTTTTCAGCAGCCACACATACTGTTCTTATAAGGAGAATGAACTGAATTAAGTGATATGTTGTTAGAGCCGAAAGACAACAGTGTTCCTTTAAACTGGAGCTGAAACCAGAAGATCCAGAGGGAGAACTTGCCTGAAGGTGCACCATTCAAATCGGGGGTCTCCAACCTTGGCAACTTTAAGACTTGTGGACTTCAAGTGCCAGAATTCTGGGAGTTGAAGTTCACAAGTCTTAAAGTTGCCAAGGTTGGAGACCCCTGATTTAAACTATGGTACTCTCAAGGTTCCCTGTCTAGAATTGGTAGAGAAGGCAAGAGGCTAAGCAGAGGCAGCCACTGAAGAAGTACTGTGATATTAAGAGGTTCAATGGCCAAGGGCCTTAAAAAGGACAAATGCAGACCAATGGTTGGTATGGGTGCCCTACTGAAGAGAACCTAGCAGTCAAGTGCGACTGAAGAGGCCACAGCACTACCACCAAAGTGGGTCAAAACCAGCATCAAGGTTTTGTCCATTATTGTAAACAAATAAAGAACTGGATCCAGTTGTACAGGTAGTTCTCGACTTATGACATGTCATTTAGTGACTGTCCGAAGTTACAACAGCACTGAAAAAACTGACTTATGAACGTTGTTCATACTTATGACTATTGAAGCATCCCGGTGGTCATGTGATCAAAATTCAGACATTTGGCAGGTGACTCATACTTATGAAAGTTGCAGTGTGCCGGAGTCATATGATCATCTTTTGTGAAAGTCAATGGAGAAGCTGGATTCACTTAACAATGATGTTACTAACTTAACAACTGCAGGGATTCACTTAACAACTGTGGCAAGAAAAGTCATAAAATGGGGTAAAACTCGTTTAACAAATGTCTAATTTAGCAGCATAAATTTTGGGCTCAATTGTGGTTGTAAATTGAGGAGTACCTACAATTTGCTGTGTGTCTTTGACACAGCCTGAATGGGTTTTTCTACTCTTAAGACTTTATTTACCAATCTGTTCTGATTGTACTGTCCAAACAGTACAAGTTGTTTGTGACTTACATGCAGTACTTCAAGTCAGTGAAAGGCTCATTTACTATAACAATGTAAAATAATATATTAAAATTTTTAAAATAAAATATTGTGATTTTAAACTATAAATCTCATTTTCAGTCTGAATGTTTGTACAGTAAATTCCTAAAATATTATTTTATGGCTCAAAAGAATTCAGAATATTTCAATTAATCAATACATCCAGGTCCTGTCAGAAACACTCGGGGTACATTCAGTCTTTTGCAGAGCTGCTAACCGAAAAGCCAACACAATTTTGTTAGAAGTACAGATTGATACTAGATAAATCCAGACATTGAAGGTAAGACTAGATAAGTATCTTGACGCCATGACAAGGTGGATGCAGTTAAGTTAACCAACTGACAGGAGAGCTCAGGGATTTTAAAGGCCTACACAAAACCCAGGAGATTATTTCCAAAGTGAGGTAGAACATAACAGTTTGTAATTCTGAATCATATTTTACAATATGCTGTTAATATCAGGTCAGAGGAAGAAAGTATCTCCAATACTGTGAACCATTCAGCAAAATGTAGTAAGGAATAAGCTCTCTCTAAAATCAATGAAACTGCAATGCAGGTTAAAATTCTATTTGTTACAATAATATAGAAGTCAATGTAGTACTTGCTAGACTGATTCAGTTGGTTCCAAACTTTAACCAAGCCCTAACCTTTTGTTCTTGTGTGTTTTTAAAAATTCTTTATTGAAAGGATAGGATACAGAATATAAGCAAACTACGAAGATACATAACCATAACAAAATTAAAGCAAACAATAGATAAAAATAAAAATGATAAAAAGACAAGGAAAAGGAAAGCAAACAAAACAAATCTATATTTTATATATTAAACTACAGTCACTGCTTTACAAAAAATACAATATAATAGCATTGTCAAATACACTCCATACTATATTAACAGTATACAAAAATTATAAAATACCATAACATTTATGCGAAAGAACCTATTGATTTATCCTCTGATAGTAGAAAATATTGCCTTTTCCAAGACAGAGAAGTTACAAATTTCCAAAACCCAATCTTTTAATATTTGGAATACAATCATTTCTCAATTCTCAATATTGTTCTTTCAGCCACCCCCATCATGCACACTAGAACAATGATTCCTCAAAGACAGAGATTCTGTCTATGTAAGTCAGGTTCTATTTATATAATATTACTTGGTACATAATTCAACATCACATATTTAACATTTAAAGATTTTCCCCATAAATCATGTACATTATTGAACTTCTGATAAAGATACGTTGTGGATTTAACTTTTAAACATTTAAATTTTTTGTAAAATTCAGTATTAGGCTGAAGAGTACAGAATGGTAATTTTAAGGATCATGTGATGTTCATGGTAGCCAACAGATTAAAATGAAAAAGCCAAGGTGTAACAATAAAAAGAACAATTTTACCCTGTTTCCCCCAAAATAAGACATCCCCTGATAATAAGCCCAATCGGACTTTTGAGCGCATGACAATAAGGCTAAGCGTTTATTTCAGGGTTCAAAAAAATATAAGACAGTATCTTATTTTTGGGGAAACGTGGTAGTTCTTTGGCAACGAAGCACTCTTTAGAATTATCATTTGGAAACTTTTAATTGGTTTTTATATGTCAAAAGCAGAATTGTAACCCTCAGGGTAAAATAGCAATTGTTCCCACTGTCAAAAACCTGTTGAAGGTGCTGCTTTAATGAATATCCACTATCAATCTACGGATCCCTACTTTCCCGTAAACTGGACAACTCCAATAACTTCTATCCATCCTGATACTTATTTTAGCCTTTTCATTCATTAACACACCTAACCCTTCACTTCCCTGCATGTAATTGTATGTTTAATCCACAGTGTATCTCATTTTCCCTTTGGTTTTAATACAATTTATACTATTCAGTTCACATACTGACTTTTCATTCAGGTTATTATCACACAGACCCACAGATAATGATCTCTTCCACCCACCATGGCTTGGCTTAATTCAGGTTTCCTCCTAATACTTTTTAGTAACATAAGGTACAGATTACGTCATCAGTCTTAGTCACATCTTCTTTACGTGCAAGTGTTTTGTGCTAATAGTAAAGACAGTAAGGCTTGATTTTGGCACGTGTTGACTAGTATGCACAAAAGCCCAATTTTGTCCTGAACACATTAACAGAATTTTATGCAGGGTGGGATTTCTGCTTTCTAATCTAGAAATTATCTGGTAGACCAATATATTGTGGCTCAGATTCTCTCAATCGAGAGATATTTGAGGTCATACTGAAAGATACTAAATCCATGCTACATCAATTTACGGCCTAAAATATTCAAGGTAGCGTTGTTTTTAATTCTAAATCAGGTGCCTGTTCAAACTGGAAGGAACTGCTTTTGGATACCGAGGAGCACCTTTGCGTTTCCGAGCAAAGCAAGCCAGTGATGTAACCCAAGATTTTATCGGAGGCAATTACCCTCCATCCTTCTCATGAGTTTTTTTTTTCCCAGAAGCAACCGGTTGACGTTTGAGAAAACAAGACTTAAAGAGGCCTTCGGTCTGATCCTGCCCAGCTTCTCCTATTTATTACAAACCGTTCTGGGCTATCATCTCTGATCTTGTCTAATTTGAGGAAGAGAGTCAGCAGGCCAACCAACTTTCCACCACCAGCAGTTGCTCGGTGGAGCATCAGCTTCCTTCCTCCCCAACTGTCAAACCTTCTGATCCAAAAAGCAAGGCAGCCCAAAATCAAGTGTAAAACAAAAACAAAAAAAAATAAAATAAAATAGGTGCATTTCTACCAAATCCCCCCATCAAAACCTGCCCTAGAATCAAAGCAGAAAGGGGGGGGAAGGTGGTGAGAAAAAAAAAAAAATAAGAGTCACAGCTTTCAAGGCTGCCAGCATTAAACCCCGGGAACATATGGCACGAAGATGGGCAGAGAGAGAGAGAAAAAAAAAAAAACCCGCAACAGCCTGTGCCTTTGCCTGGCCTCCATTTCCCGGCTGCCTGAAATTACAAATCCAATCGGGGAAATTCAGATCCAATGGATCCGATTCGAGGAAATGCAGATCCAATGGATCGGAATAGGGGAAAAATGCAGATCCTATAGATCCGAATAGATAAAAGGCAGACCCAGTGGATCCAAGTCAGGGAAATGCAAATCCAATCAATCCGAATCGGGAAAATGCAAACCCAATGGATCCAAATCGGGGAAATGCAAACCCAATGGATCCAAATCGGGGAAACGCAGATCCAATGGATCTAAAGCGGGGAAATGCAAAACCAACAGATGTGAATCGAAGAAATGCAGAACCAATGGATCTAAATCGGGAAAACGCAGATCCAATGGATCCAAATCGGGGAAATGCAAATCCAATCAATCCGAATCGGGAAAATGCAGATCCAATGGATCCAAAGCGGGGAAATGCAAAACCAATAGATGTGAATCGAAGAAATGCAGATCCAATGGATCCAAACCGGGGAAATGCAGACCCAATGGAACCGAATCGAACAGGGGGCGGGCGGGGGGAGCCAGAGCTGCCAAGGGGCCCGAAAAGGAAGAGATCCGGGGTTCATTTGGGTGGGTGGGGTGGGGTACGGGGCACGGAGGAGGGTGACCCCTCTCCCCCCCCAGTCCCGTCCGCTGCCCTTCTCCCCTCGGGGGTCTTTGGGGAGTCGCGGGGCAAGAGAGGCAGGGGGGAAAGGAAAAAAACGAAGGAAGGAAGGAAGGAAGGCGGCGAGCGGGGCTGCGGGGCGAGCTCGGGCGTCCCCGCCTGGCGCTCTCCCGCGCTGCATGGCGCTGCAGCTCAGCCTGCCTTGCAAGAGGGAGCTCGAGTCCCGCTCTTGAGCTCGCAGCGCCTCTCACTCCGCAACGCGCACAGCGAGGAGGCGGCCGGCGGGAGCGGACGGCCGCGCGGACCAGGCGCCCCGGAGGACGGACACGGTCAGCCAGCAGGACGGGAGGCGGCGGAGAAGGAGGAGGCGGCGGAGAAGGAAAGCCAGGAGGAAGGACCGGTTGGGCGGTGGGGGGGGAGGGAAGGGGAAGAAAGCAGAAGGCGAAGGCGGAGGAAGCGGGAACCGGGAGCCGCGGACGCCTCCGGGGAGCCAGGAGGGCGGTGCTGCTGCTGCTGTGGCGGCGGAGGGACGTGGGGGGGGGGGAAGGGCCGAGGCGGCGGGAGCGCCCGGGAAGCCGCCGTGTCGTAATGGCGGCGGCGAGGCAGCGCAGCCAAATCCCCTCAGGCGGCGGAGAGCGATTGAGGCGGCGGGGGGGGGGGGAGTCGGGGCGGCCGGGTGTGGGCAGCGGGGCCCTCGGGGGGCTTTCCTGGCGGCGTCGTGTGGGCGGCTGAGGCGGCCTGGGCGTCGTTGTCCAGGCGCGGCCTGGTTCCGGCAGAGGCGCTGCGCGGCGAGGCCGATGGGCGGCAGTACCAGGCCGGCATCAGGGCGATGGGGACGGTAGAGGGAGACAAAGCCCCGCTCCCCATCCTCCTCGGCGGCGGCGCCGCGGCGGGTCCCAGCCCGAGCCCCATCGTGACACCTAGAGGCCGGAGAAAGCGACTGCAAAACCCCCCGCGCCGCTTACCTGCCCCGGAGGAGCCTCCGGGCCGCCCCTGCTGCCCCGGGCCCCGCCCCGTTGGGCTCCGCAAAGCGCCCGCTGCCGCTGCCCCGCCGCTAGCGGCCACCGCCAGCGCCCAGCACCAGCTCGCGGTTTAATCGCTCCACAGTCGCCTCGGACACAAAATGGCGGACGGGGCGCCCCGTGCGCCTGCGCGAGCCCCGGCAGCCGCGGCCTGCCGGACCCGATCGAAGGGAGGAGGGAGCGGGAGAAGCGCCCGCGCGGGGCATCATGGGAGGAAACGCTGGGCGCTAAACTTTAAATGCCGACGTGGGGGGGGGGGGAAGAAACGATCGGGCGGGCCGCCCGCCTTCGGGCACGCGCGGGGAGGGGCCGTGACGTCATGCGCCCCCACCTTCCCCCTCAGAGGGTGGACGTGACACGGGAGGGTCGCGTTCTTGACGGGCCTGCCCGCCTCTTTCCTTCGTGGGTCGGGGCTGCGGGGCTAAAAAAAGGGCACCGCGCCCCCCCTCCAGACGGGGTGCCGTCGAGGCGGAGCGGTTTGGGCGGGAAGGGGGCGAGGCGAAACAAACGGCAGGGCGGGAGGGGAGCTTTCTCTCTTCACGGAATGGGTCACGTGGCCCTCTGGCGCCCCCTGGAGGCGGTGCTGCCAAGCGGGGCAGGGGAGATGCCCGCCCTATTCTTGTTTGTTTATTTATTATGGCCGCTTTTATTTTTTATAAGGAGGAACATACTCTTTTTTTATTTTCCCTACAACAACCCTGTGAGGTGGGTTGGGCTGAGAAAGAGAGAGAGAGAGAGAGGAAGAGGGATTGGGCCGGTGGGTTAGCATAAAATTCAGGGATGGGCAAAGGTGGCTCTTTGACAACCTGTGGACTTCAACTCCCAGAATTCCTGAGCCAGCTTGGCTGTCTCAGGAATTCTGGGAGTTGAAGTCCACAGACAGCTTGACTGTCTCAGGAATTCTGGGAGTTGAAGTCCGCAGGCTGTAAAAGAGCCACATTTGCCCACCCCTGGCATAAATGAATGAATGAAAAACTGCAGAGGACCACCTACCGCTGCACCATAGAGCAGGGGTCTCCAACCTTGGCAACTTGAAGACTCGTGGACTTCAACTCCCAGAATTCCTCAGCCAGCTTTGCTGACTCAGCAAAGCTGGCTGAGGAATTCTGGGAGCCAGCAAAGCTGGCTGAGCAAAGCTGGCTGAGGAATTCTGGGAGTTGAAGTCCACGAGTCTTAAAGTTGCCAAGGTTGGAGACCCCTGCCATAGAGAGTATTTTAACTTACTGCACCTATATATGGTTTGCCAATTGCACAGTGGCAGATAAGACAGTGCTCCAGAGGGTCAGCGTCATTGCCCAGAGGATCATTGGTTGCTCTCTCCCCTCCTTGGAAGAGCTTTATAGCTCCAGCTGCCTTTAAGAAACATTCTTAAAGATCCATCTCATCCTAGGCATCCTTTTTTTTTTGAACTATTACCATCTGGCAGACGGTACAGGATAATAAAAACAAGGACAAACAGAAGCTGAAAAACAGCTTCTATCCCAGGGCAATAACCATATTGAATTCTTCGGGATAGTGCAATATCGGGCTTTCAATTGCAATTACATAGAATGTAAAGGATGTATGGTTGTGTTTTTATTTTTATAGTTATAATGTACACTGAAGACGGCATTTAATTTCGTTGTACCATGTGCATTGACAATAAATTATAAACTATAAAGAAGCATCTATGCATACATAAATACGCATGTTTACAACTGTTTGCATATATGTGTGTGTGCATGCCTGTTAAATGTGTGCCTGGATCTGTATGTACGGTATAAGGTTTCCTTCTTGAGTAGGGCGGAGGGGGGTTGGACTAGAAGGCCCCTTCCAATTCTTATTCTGTTATACCTCCACTTTATCTTAAGCCCCACGTAGTGCAGTCACAGGCGCATGGAATAAAACACACACAGACAATGCAGGAAGTCCTCGACTTATGACCACACATTGAGCCCAACATTTCTGTTGAGAATTTGTTAATTGAGCTTTGTCCCATTGTACCACCTTTCTTGCCACCGTTGTTAAGTGAATCACTGCAGTTGATAAATCAGTAACCTGGTTGTTAAGTGAATCTGGCTTCCCCATTGACTTTGCTTGTCAGAAGGTCGCAAAAAAGGGGATCACATGACCCTGGGAGGCTGCAACGGTCATAAGTATGAGTCAGTTGCATCTGAATTCTGATCACACAATCATCGGGAAGCTGCAACGGTTGATAAGTGTTAAAAATGGTCAGGTCGCTTTTTTCAGTGCCTTTGTAACTTTGAATTGTTGCTAAACGAACTGTTGTAAGTTGACTACCTCTATGTGCACCATTGCAAACTTCGGCAGACAAAGAGAAGAGATTGCCCACAGCTGGAAAGGAACGACCTTCATCTTTCAAGAAGATATTCAAAGATAAATGCAAAATCTGAGAAGAGCCTTGGTGATTCAACGGTGCCAGAATGGGTCTTAATTGCAGACTACCGTGACATGATGCAGATGCGCATTGTGGCTAAAAGTTGCAAGACTATCCAGAGTCATGCATATTTTGCCAGAGGCATAATACAAACAAACAACAACAAAAAAAAAACACGATCAACTGGTTGGAGGCCTTCAAAAGAGAGTTATTACTTTCCTTGAAATTTGCAAGGACAGTACAGCATGTCCTTAATGGGCAGATTGCACATACCTCATTAATCCATATGAGTTAATAATGTACTGCTTTCAGAACGGGAAGTGATGGGAGATCGGAAGAGACTAAGGCCCCTATCTTGATCTGCACCAATGAAAATCCGTATTTCATTTGAAAGAGACCCAGTCTTCCAATCATATAGGAAGTATACATCAACCATATGCGCCTGCTGTTAGCATTTCTTAACCACTGAAAAGGTAAAAATGCCCTAGCTCAAAGTCAGTTCTTGGGAACATCATAATCCGTGATGGTGAACCTATGGCATGCGTGATGGAAGTGGCACACAGAGCCATCTCTCTAGGCACGCAAGCCATTGCCTGTTGCTTTTCCAAGTTCCAGCGCACTGGCCAGCTGGTCTTCACACGTGTGGGAGTGCTGGAAACCGGAAGAGCAGTTGCCTGGAAACCGGAATCAAGCATGTATACTGGGCAGCTGGTTTTTACGCATGCATGCGCACCAGAAACTGGAAGACCAGGTGGCCGGCGCGCATGCATGCGCCGGAAACCCGGCACGCACATGCAGCTGCCCTTCTGATTTCTGGCACGTACTCGTGTGCGCGCGCTTGCTCCCGTTTCGGCACTCGGTGCCAAAAAGGTTCGCGAACACTGTCATAAATACATCCATGTGGATTTCTTGTGGCAACATTACAGAAGTGGTTGCTGTTACCTTTTTCTGTTTTTTCATTTTGTCAGCTTAGTGTAAAAATTTGGAATCTGGTAGCACCCTTTCTAAAAACAATTTTTAAAAATTGTTTATTGATACATTTTTTTTCCTTCTTTAAAATACTTAATTGCTTAATGAAGTGTATTGTCTGGATCCATTTATTCATACAAAGTATTAATAAACTGGTGATGAGAGTAATATTAATAACAGCCATAATTAAAACACTAATAATTGCTTATTTATAATAAAATTCTTACATCGTTTACTTATAATATGCAATGGTAATATTGGTAATAATAACTGTAATATTAATACTTATGTTTGTTTGTATATAATACAATTTCTTGCATTCTTTTCTTATATGTATTATTAATCTAGTTTCCATCTCTTTTATCCAACCATTGATAGAACATATCCCACGTTAAAAAGTATTGCTTCTTCCTTATCCTTTATAATTAACGTTAACCAATCCATCTCTGCAGTCTAATGTTTTTCTAATTATACTTTTATCTGTAGGCGTGTCTTTATTTTTCCAATGTTGTGCAAATACAAGTCTCTCAATTTATTAAAGGGCATAAACTTTCCAAAATGTAGATATTTTTTTAAAAAAAACCATGCTATTTGGAAAAGGCGCTGCTAGACTTGAGGGTGGGGTTTTTTTTTGCCACCATATAGTGTACTAACTTGGATCTCCTCAATTCCTTCCACAGGCTGGGACTACAATTCCTCTGGTTTTCTTTAATTAGAAATGAATTTATCCTTTTCTGGGTTTCACTTCTTTCAGCAGAATGCACCTCAAAATATCCTAAGCAAGGTTGGAAAAGGAAATCCATTTTACACGGTTAAAAATCTGTTTCTTATTGCAACCAAGGGGTATTCAGGTTCATTATTTTGTGTGATTTGTTATCGGAAATTGCAGCAGCCAGTATTTGGGGTGAAATTATAAATCCCTCAGTGCTCACTAATTGGGACTGTTGGATGGAAACCCCAGCTAACAGAATATCGATCACTGACTTCAAAGCGATGGGTTTGACAGAGTTATGCTTATGTGTTTCCCCCCCCCCAAACATGTTTGGACCCTAAAGGGAGTCCTCAGCTCACAACCACAATTGAGCCCAAAATTTATGTTGCTAAGTGAGAAATTTGTTAAGTGACTTTTGTCCCATTTTAGGACTTTCCTTCCCACATCTGTTAAGTGAATCACTGCAGTTCTTAAATTAGTAACACGGTTGTTAAGTGAATCTGCCTTCCCTATTGACTTTGCTTGTCAGATGGTCGCAAAAGGAGATCACGTGACTCCGGGATACTGCAACCGTCGTAAATGTGAATCGGTTGTGAAGCATCCCGAGTGTAAATCACGTGACCATGGGGATGTGATGCAACGGTTGACAAATGTCAGATGTGAAAAATAAAAGTCACTTACGTGCCTTTGTAACTTTGAACGGTCCCTAAAGGAACTGTTGTAAGTCGAGGACTACATGTACCGTAACCGTCATAAATAAGAGCCAGTTGCCAAACATCTGAATTTTGGCCATGTGACCATGGAGATGTTTCAACGGTCATAAGTGTGAAAAACGGTCATAAGTCATTTCCAGTACCATTATAACTTGTAATGGTCACTAAAGGAATGGTGAATAACTAATGTTTGAATGCAGTTAATTTAACCATGGTTTATTTAATTGGTGCTCAGGTCCTGCCCAAGTGTCCCCTGCGTATTCTACAGATGCTTCCTCACCACGCTCAAGTTGTCCTGTTCTGCCCCGGTCAGAATGCAATCGAGGTGGTCTATGCTCATTTTAAGAAATAAAAGATGAACTCATGAGCGTGTATTTTATTTATTTCTTGTACCATTTATAGCAGGGGTGTCAAACTTGATTTCATTGAGGGCCGCATCAGGGTTATGTTTGAGCTCAGGAGGCCGGGATGGGCATGGCCAGATCGACGTCACTCGTGTCGGGGGCATCTGGTGGCCCGTGTGGGGCTGGGAGGATCCTCCCTCCCTCCCTCCCTTTTCTTCTTCCTTCTCCTTTCTTCCTTCCCCTCTTTCCTTCTTTTTCCTTCCTTGCTCTCTTCTCATCTTTCCTTCTTTTTGTCTTTCCTCTTTCCCCTTTCCTATCCCACCCTCTGCCAGCAAAAACTGGCCCTGGTGGGCGCATGTGTTCCCTCAGACCCCATTTTTATCCACAATGGCCTCCCTACAGCCCTCTGCCAACAAAAATGGGGCCCGGGGAGCCACGTGTGCCCCCCTCAGCTCCATTTTCATTGGCGGAGGGCTGCAGGAGGCTGTCGCGGCCAGAAACGGGGCCCAGGCTCAGTTTTTGCTGGCAGAGGCACCGTGGGCCGGTCCTTCACTGTTTTCAGGGCAGCCCCGCGGGCCACATTCGGCCCGCGGGCCTTGAGTTTGACACCCCTGATTTATAGCCTTTTGAAACACACTGGTTAGTTTGTTCTTAACATTCTGTTCCCAACGTTTTCCGTTCAGGCATTGTCATTTATATATTTAATTGAATGTATTAGCTGTCTAAATCCAACGGGCTTCTGAGGACAGAACAGAACAGGAGCAAATGTTCTTGGGCAATCTGAAGTGATCTTAATTTTTCTTCGTGACAGTGGCAAAGATCGGAGACAATGCTCAAGAATTCTCAGCCGGAGGAACCATTTTCCTTGGTTGTTTTCTTTAGGATTTTCTTTTCTTTCAGATCTAGAATGCAGGTAGTCCTCAAGTTACGACTCTTTGTTTAGTGACCGTTTGAAGTTACAACGGCACTGGAAAAAAAGCGACTTATGACCATGTTTCACACTTACGACCATTGCAGCATTCCCCATGGTCACGTGATCCAAAACCAGCCACTTGGCAACTGACTCATATTTATGACGGTTGAAATGGCCCGGGGTCATGTGATCCCCTTTTGCGACCTTCTGACAAGCAAAGTCAATGGGGAAGCCAGATTCACTTAACAACCATGTTACTCGCTTAAGAACTGCCGTGATTCACTTAACAACTGTGGCGAGAAAAGTCGTAAAGTGAGGCAAAACTCACTTAACAAATGTCTCACTAACAGAAATTTTGGGCTTCATTGTTAAGTCGAGGACTACCTGTAGCGGCTCCTGAGAAGTCGTCTTTTAGGGAATCGGTGAAATCTTTTTGTAAGCGGTGAGTTGTGGGGTTTTTTTTTGCCTACATTGTTTTAATATCTTTTTTAAAAAAAACTATTTTGAATGTTTTAAAGGAAAACTAGAAATGAATATTGTATAGTTTTTCAGCCCTGAAAAATAGATATGCTGACTTGTGTGTTCAGTCCTCAAAATTGCCCATCTGCCTTGTGAGGGCAAAAGAAAAAACAAACGAACTTAAATGTCTTCTTTGTTTAATAGATGATAAAATAAAACTATTATGTTTTTGCTGACCAAAATTCATTTGCATTTCCTACAGCTTCTGAGGAAAGCTGCCCCACCCCCAAAAAAGCAAACAAAACAAAAAGACCACAAAATTACACACTTTCAACTCGTTTGCTCAAACTTCTGTTTATTTCAGGCTTAAAGTCAAAATTAGCCAAACCTCTTGATAATTACATTATATATATATATATATTTATAGCTATGTAGATGTACAGATAAATTTATAGATACTTTGTAGAAAACGACTTTTTGCTTCCATTTGGCTGCTGCCTCCCTCCCCACCCCAACACGCACGCAAGCACACACACACACTCACCCACGCACACATGTACATAAAAAAATATTAAAATAGCACAAGAAGAGGCAACTTTCGCCCGTTACGTTTCCATCTTCCATAGCATCGTCATTATAAAGACATTGGTTTCCCTTCCCTCGCTGGGAATAAAGGACTCCCCTTCCTGTCGTTTTTTTTTTCCCCTCTCCACCTTGCAAATCCAGAGGAGAAAATTCTGCAATTTATCCAAAGCCCTAACAGAGGATCTAGCTGGCCCCAATTTCCTGCAAGATTCACAGTCCCCGAAGGGTGGAGAGAACAGTGGAGAACAGAACAGGTTAAACATTAAGCAGGACTTTCAACGTGCATCTTCAATGTAATCTCATGCACTCGTCTCCAGTGTATCTCAAACCGATGACTTTTCCTACCGCTAGTTTTCTCCAGCAGATCCAAATAGAAAGGGATGTGTTTCGGTGGTGGCTATAATGATAGCATGCCCAGTTCAATACCATCCTCCGGATTCAGTAGGCTTCTGTAGGAGGAAGAAAATCGTAGAAGGGATCTCCTGGCCGTGTTGCTGCTGGAGCCAATGAGCATTTCTCCACATAAGGCAGTAGGCCAGCGGTACTAATACTGCTGTGGGCATGGCCCCACAAGTGACAGAGCTGCCCACTCTGCCAGAGGCCGATTTGACTTTCGGTTCGAAGGACTCCGCTGAAGTTTTGCGGCATGCAAGGTCCGTGCCCAACAAAGGATCAGCAGGTGGATGGATGCTGCATCCTTCAGAATGCAGTACTGGCCATGCTGCCCGGGGCAAAGATCCGTGGCAAATTGTCCAGGGATTCTTCTAGCCTTCGATGAGCTGACTTGCCATCGTCCCCTGAAAACACACACACAGAAATCAGGTGCCCATCAGGATAATTTCTGCCTCAACTTTGGACACAAGTCTGCCAATGCTAGACTGCAGGCGCTGACCACGGCGTAGGCCGGGGTGTCAAACTCGATTTCACTGAGGGCCGCATCAGGGTTGTGTTTGACCGTGGGGGGCGGGGTGGGGTGCATGGTCAGTGTGGGCGTGGCCAGCTCAACGTCACTTGTGTCGGGGGCACCTGTGGCCTGAGTGCACTGCCAGCGAAAACGGGCCCCAGAGCTCCGTTTCCGGCTGCGACGGCCTCCTGCAATCTTCTGCCAGTGAAAACGGAGCTTGCGAGAGCAGCGTGCGGCCCTCCCAAGCTCCGTTTCTGGCCGCAATGGTTTCCTGCAACCCTCTGCCAGTGAAAACTGAGCTTGGAAGGACCGCAGAGGCACCGTGGGCCGGTCTTCTGCTGTTTCCAGGGTGGCCCCGTGGGCCAGATCTAAGCACCCCTTGAGTTGGACACCCCTGGTCTAGGCCCTGTACAAAAATCTGACCTGGGCTTTTTTTAAAAAAAATCTCGTACTTTCTTGGGTGTTTCCTTTTCTGGCTGCTCACTTGCAGTCAAAATAGTGGCAGCTTTTCAGGAACATTGTTTATTCAATATAGTGGTCTAATTGCCTCTTGAATTTTGACCGTGGTCCATGATCCAAATATAATAATCATTCACAATGTAAACGTTGACCGTCAAACTCCCTCTTTTAAGGAAGTGTTTGTCTAAGTACCTTGTTTTCCCCCAAAATAAGACATCCCCTGATAATAAGCCCAATCAGGCTTTTGAGGCATGGCAATAAGGCCAAGTGCTTATTTCAGGGTTCAAAAAAATATAAGACAGGGTCTTATTTTCGGGGAAACATGGTATGTGCTCAATTCTTAAGCATTTTTGGTTTTGTTGCCGACTGTCTTATTCTGTGCTAAGTCTCTAATATACTTCTTACATCTTGTATGTGAACACAGAATTTTGTTTGAGAGGGCCCCCGCCAAACATATTATATAATGTGATGCGTGAAGACCTTCAACTGAGCACGTGTTTCACTGTTTCTGCCCTCTCTCGCTTACGTTTCAGCTAGGGCTAGATCTATTTATCATTTGTTCCATGCTGATGTTTCTTTGAGCCACATGCATGTAAATACGGGAAGGATGGTTGGGAGACATACATCATTAGGCTGACAATCTTGAGAACTTGGTGCGTAAACTTCACAGCAAGGGACATCTCGGCATGCTAAGCGGATAACTTACATTTGAGAGCACAGAAAATGGCTGGGTAGACATTGTAAGAGAATCATGTATAGCAGGGGTCTCCAATCTTGGCAACTTTTAAGCCTGGAGGACTTCAACTCCCAGAATTCCCCAGCCAGCTTTGCTTCAAAAGCTTTGCTGGCTGGGGAATTCTGGGAGTTGAAGTCCTCCAGGCTTAAAGTTGCCAAAGTTGGAGACTCCTGATGTATAGCATGTGGATTTGGAAATTACACCTCTCATTTAAATGCTTTGATCAAGCATTTTGTTCAATTTGTACAAACACATCCTTGGGTGGCCCTTAAGTACCAGATCCATGTTTGTTCTTCAGAGATAAGGAATGTTTAGCACAATCACCCAATACTCCGATGTCTTCCGAGACACGTGAGCAGCGATTCTCAGAATTCCTAGGAACTCTTGATAATTTGAAGGTTTGCACTAGATTGGGGGAGGCTAATAATTGGCCCAGGGGAAATTAAATCATCTTGCTTACTTTTCCAAATTCTGTAGAATTTGGGTGTAGCTCCATTCCATATTTTGAAAGGAATTAAATGTCATAAACCTCTTCCGGCTGTCGGCAGACAACTTTAGAGAATTTGCAGATGAATAAAACAGTAGGTAGATTTTACAGGATATTAGTGTGTTGCACTTCTCAAGCCAAGGATCGTATTTGGCTTTTGAGTGGCACCACACCCTAAAAGAGCTGGGCAAGGTCATGAAAAAAAAAATTAATCCAAATTTACTTTAATTAAATATGGTCTCCTTGATAAGTATTCCTAGCATTGACAAGCATGGGGAATTTCCACCCCATTGTTTCCGAGCTTCTTCTTGGCCAGGGTTTAAACTAGCTTCTTTGGGTATCAGGATTGGGAGCAATGCAATTTGAAGGAAGGAGCCAATCTATTTTCCTCTTGCTCTCCCACTCCTCAATAAATGAGGCTCCCGTGCAGAACTTTTACTCTGCCGAACTTTTCTTAAAGTTTCTTAGAAACGCAAAATACCCTGAGTTGAAAGGACTGCAAAAAAAAAAAAAAAGTGCTTTCCTTAAAAATCAAGGGACAATACAGAGAAATTGGGTGTGATTTGCCTTCAGAAGAATTGGATTCAACATCTGACTTCTCTGATTAAAAAGATCAGGTGAAGGTGAAAGTGAGTTCTGGACATCCGAGCATTCAAGTATTGCTTATTTCTTTGGGTCACTCAATGTTTCTGAAATAATCTTGGGATTCTAAAGGTAAAGGTAAAGGTTCCCCTCGCACATATGTGCTAGTCGTTCCTGACTCTAGGGGGTGGTGCTCATCTCCGTTTCAAAGCCGAAGAGTCAGTGCTGTCCGAAGACGTCTCCGTGGTCATGCGGCCGGCGTGACTCAACGCCAAAGGCTCACAGAACGCTGTTCCCTTCCCACCAAAGGTGGTCTCTATTTTTCTACTTGCATTTTTTACCTGCTTTCGAACTGCTAGGTTGGCAGAAGATGGGACAAGTAACGGGAGCTCACTCCGTTATGCGGCGCTAGGGATTCGAACTGCTGAACTGCCAACCTTTCGATCGACAAGCTCAGCGTCTTAGCCACTGAGCCACCACATCCTGTTGGGATTCTACTGTAACTTTCTTTATGATCTCCTTTGATACCGTGCAGTGAACTGAAATTGGTTAGTGTTATTGGGCTGAAGGAAAAGTGTTGTTTGAAATCCTGAATCCTGCTTAAGATGAGGCTTCTTCTCAGTGTGTGGGATCCAATCAAAAGTCACAGCAAGCCAAGGTTGCATAGCATGGGCAATGCAGTGCTAGGTGGACAAATAATCACTCGCTTCAGACCACATGCTAACTCTTAAACCCAAATTAACACAATACAATTTACTGGGTTCGTACCGCATGCAACACCTGCACAACTAAACCACATTTAGGGTGAATGGGAGAGCGTAGTTCACTTCTACTCAAGACAGTTATTAGATTCACAATGACACACACGGTTATCCAATCTCATTTTAGTCGTAGCATCTTGTGTGTGAACCTTTAATCTGGGACTAAAGCGGAGTCCCTCAACCAGCGTGCCATTCCATATGCAACGAAGACAGAGACGTGCACAGCCAGGACACAAGCACAGCTGGAAGATGCCTGCAACTCGGGGGCCACAGGGAAGACGTAAACCCAACCACATCAGGTCCGATGAGACCCAAGACAAGAGACACCGGTTAGACATGCAACGGGCAGGGAAGGGTGGCTAACCGACTGGCTATGAGATCCCGACCTGTGCAGCTGCTGTCGTGACCCAGAAGTCTACTGAGCCCATCAGAGGGTTCTTTCAGTGCCATCTATCAAAGGATAATAAACAGCAAGGACTACATAAGTGCCTTTATTCTCTTCCCAGAATAGCACTAGCACTTAGATCAGGGGTCCCCAAACTTGGCAGCTTTAAAATTTGTGGACTTCAACTCCCAGAATTCTCCAGCCAGCATAGCTGGCTGGAGAATTCTGGGAATTGAAGTCCACAAGTCTTAAAGCTGCCAAGTTTGAAGACCTCTGACTTAAGACTCATATACTGCTTCACAGTGCTTTTACAGCCCCCTCTAAGCGGTTTACAGAGTCAGCCTATTTCCCCCCCCCCCCGACAATCTGGGTCCTCATTTTACAGACCTCGCAAGGATGGAAGGCTGAGTCAACCTTGAGCCTGCTGAAGATTTGAACCGCCAAATTGCAGGCAGCCGGCAGTCAGCAGAAGTAGCCTGCAGTACTGCACTCTCACCACCGCGCCACCGTGGCTGAAAAGATTGTTTTCAGATGGAAACAGGCTGAGCCCACCTTGAGCCCGTCAGAATCGAACTGCTGGCAGTCAGCAGAATTTAGCCTGCAATACTGCATTCTCGCCACGGCTGTGGCGGATCATTTTTTCTTTAAGCAAGTAGTGCTGATATCGTGGGAGGCCAATCTCGGCTGTGGTACCAGCAGAGATCAAGAGAAGGACTGGAGATTTAGGAAGGACAGGGCTTTCCTACAGAAGCACTGCAAAGCCGTCGAGTATAGAGTCAACTGAACTAGTTCTTTGTGTAACGAGACCCCACGCCCTCCGTCCCACCAGCAACAAGCCCTTCTCCTAGGGTAGGAGAAGATTACGGCTGTCTGGAAAGAGAGCAAGGGGAAGCGCACTTACCACACATAAGGAGGCTCTGTTTGGCTGCGTCCCGCACGGCTTCCTTGTCAGTTTGGCACAGATATACCAGCTGTTCAATGCTCTCCTTGGCCTGTGGGTTGGGGGGAGTGTTAAGATAAAGGAAATGACATTGTTCCTTAAGGAACTGAAGGGAGCTTAGGTAGATGATAGATAGATAGATAGATAGATAGATAGATAGATAGATAGATAGATAGATAGATAGATAGATACTGTATTTTTCGGATTATAAGATGCACTGGAGTATAAGACGCACCAAGATTTCAAAGAGAAAAACAAGAAAAAAGTTTTTGCCCTTTCCGGTCTCCCAAACCCTCTGAGTGCCCCATTTTTGCGAAAAACGAGCCCGTTTTTCAGCTCCCAAACCCTCTATGCATCGCGTTTTTGCCCTCCCCAGCCCCCAGGACCACTCTGCAGGCCACCCGAACCTTTTGCGTGCCCTGGTTTTATGAAAAACAGGCCTGTTTTTGGTGAAAATGGGACACACAGGGCGGGGTTTTGGGAGACCAAAAATGGCTGTATTCAGTGTATAAGATGCACCAACATTTCCACCCTTTTTTTGGGGGGGGACTCGGAAAAGTACGGTAGATAGACAGACAGACAGATAGCCGGATAGAGGGACAGACAAAACAATATTCTCTAACATTCAGCTTCTTCCAAGTGCTGTCTCCAAAATTTATTGCTGGTTATTTTGAATATTAAATTTTGAATACTGCAGAATAAACAAATTTATTCTGAGAAGCACCAGCCAGTAAATACCAGGAAAGACGCGGAGCTACAGGTGATTATTCAGCCCTCACCTTAAGGCAGCCCAGAGCTGCACAGGCAGCCACCCGCGTCTGTGTCTCATCATCCTCCAACTGCTCCAGGAAGCAGATCAGGGCCTGAGAAAAACATCAAAACAAATCACTCTGCTTGGCCTCAAAGGAAAGCAGCCTCTTCTTTTCAGAGTGATGTGTGTCCTCGTGTCTGTTTTGGAACCCTTGGCTTTGAAAGTTTATGCAAATAAAGAATAGGGAGGAATGGATTTTATAAATGCCTTCCTTTCTCCAGCGTTAAAACCTACGCCATGAGATCTGTCGATCCACAATACTGTTCCCTATGGCTGACTAACAAGCCTCCTCTCCTCTCCTCTCCTTTCCATTCCTCTCCTCTCCATTAATCTCCTCTCCTCTCCTCTCCTCTCCAATCCTCTCCACTCCTCTCCTTTCCACTCCTCTCCTTTCCATTCCTCTCCTTTCCATTCCTCTCCTCTCCATTACTCTCCATTACTCTCCTCTCCTCCTTTCCACTCATCTCCTCTCCTTTCCATTCCTCTCCTCTCCATTCCTCTCCACTCCTCCATTCCTCTCCACTCCACTCCTCTCCTCTCCTTTCCATTCCTCTCCTCTCCATTCCTCTCCTCTCCATTAATCTCCACTCCACTCCTCTCCTCTCCAATCCTCTCCACTCCTCTCCTTTCCACTCCACTCCACTCCTCTCCTTTCCATTCCTCTCCTCTCCATTACTCTCCATTACTCTCCTTTCCACTCCTCTCCTCTCCTTTCCACTCCTCTCCTCTCCTTTCCATTCCTCTCCACTCCTCTCCTTTCCATTCCTCTCCTCTCCATTCCTCTCCTCTCCATTCTTCTCTCCATTCCTCTCCTCTCCTCTCCTCTCCTCTCCACTCTTCTCCTCTCAGCCTACCTGACTCCGCTGTTACATCCTCAAACCCCCCACAGCTTCAACCTTAAACTGTCTACCATGGATCTCACCCCATTCCTAAGAGGTCCATAAAGGCATGCATAAGCGCACCAACGTGCCTACCGTCCTCCTCCTCCTGTCCCCATTTATTTTAGTCATTTCCTGTGCTCATGTCCATGTTTATACGTATACCTGTTATCTTGTACATGTTTGACAAACTAACTAAAATAAAATATACAAAATCTCCCCAAAATTGCAGCAATCAAATTTCATTGTAAAAGCCCAAGAAATGAAACAATTCCTTTAAGAATGTGTAATGTGGCTGTGTATAAGAATGAGGTATCCGTTCATCTATCCATTCCCAGGCCGCAGTAAAAATTAAAATACTTGCCCGCTCCCGAAAACTGGGGTTCTCCGACAGGTTGCGCAATTGTGCCGTTACAGCCCCAATAACTTTGGTGTTTCCTTCCACAAGGAGCAAACTCAAAGCTTTCAATCCGTCCTTGCGTAGCCGGCTTTCGGGGACTCGCTTCAGCGCCTTCAAGACCACATCTTGGTCATCAGAATTCAGGTTCTGTGCTAGCAGAACTGCGGGGCCAATGAAAAGACAAGCATTGGCGTTAACGACAATACGATCCAAGGTGGATCTTGTCCAAATCGGCTGATAATATTCCAACTGGGGAAATCTCCAACCCAATCCCATCGCTTTCCTTCTGGGAAGGTTTTTAAGACGGTCCACGCTGAAAATTCTCACTTTTTGAGATCACAACCGAAACCAATTTATGGCATTTAATTCATGGCAGCTATTCACACAAGCAAATCAGCTTGCCATCATACCCTTAACTGGTGTCAAGCATACTTGGGAATTCTTGTATCCTAAGAGAGTTATCTATGGTGGCTCTACCGTATTTTAGGGGTGTTCAACCTTAGGTAAAAGTCAAGGTTCCCCTCGCACCTATGTGCTAGTCGTTCCCGACTCTAGGGGGCAGTGCTCATCTGTGTTTCAAAGCCGAAGAGCCAGTGCTGTCCGAAGACATCTCTGTGGTCATGTGGCCGGCATGACTAAACGCCAAAGATGCACGGAACGCTGTTACCTTCCCACCAAAGGTGGCCCCTATTTTTCTACTTGCATTTTTTACCTGCTTTTGAATTCCTAGGTTGGCAGAAGCTGGGACAAGGAATGGGAGCTCACCTCATTAGGCAGCACTAGGGATTCGAACCGCCTAACGGCCGACCTTTCAATCGACAAGCTAGGCATCCTAGCCACTGAGCCACCACGTCCCACCTTAAGACTTCTCAACTCCTAGAATTTCCCCCAAGTCTTAAAAGTTGCCAAGGTTGGACACCTTTGCTTTAGGTAGAACCACTGAAACTCAGTACCAACACACTGATCTTCAGCAATACATTATTTTCCTTTTTTTTAAAAAAAAAATAAAAATTGATTTATATGCCGCCCTTCTCTGGAGACTCAGGGCGGCTTACAATGCGTTAAGCAATAGCCTTCATACTTTTGTATATTTATACAAAGTCAGTTTATTGCCCCCACAAACTGGGTCCTCAATTTACCTACCTTAGAAAGGATGGAAGGCCTTGAGCCTGGCGAGATTCAATCTTATTTTAATTGCAGACAGCTGGTGTTAAATTACAGAGCTCTGTCTGTTGAGCTATCCAGGCTCCAAAATTATTTTCCTTTTTGGCCTATTAGACCTTTTCCTAGTGTCCCCCAGCTGCAAAACAGCTGCCCACCCCACTATAACGTTGGCTAAACACACGTTACCTTCTTCAGCCAGCTCCATGATGTAGGAGTCCAGTGTAACCACAGGCAGAACCTCAAAGTGGCTCCAATATTGAAAGAGGGTGACCTGCTCGACTTGACAACTTCCCTGACGCCTGGGCAGCCTGTGCCCCAAAAGTTCTTCCACCAGCTTTACACACACTGCAACAGGAAGAAGGGCACAAGCAGAGATACTCCGTGCATTAGTGTCATTTCTAGGAACAGAACTCGAAAACTTCCTGGAGCCACACCTAAGTAGTATGTAAGTCCCCATTTGCTCTTCGATAAAACTAGTACCATAGACACGAATCTTAGCAACGAAGGAATAATTGCTTCTTGAGTAGGACTGAAAATATATAAACGATTGTGAATCCGTCTGCTTATGCCTCGAAACTAACAGTATCCAACAAGTATAGGTAGTCCTCACTTAGCAACCAGTCATTCAGCAAATGTTGGAAATTACGACAGCACTAAAATAAGGGACTTTAGTTTAGTTTAGTTTAGTTTAGTTTAGTTTAGTTTAGTTTAGTTTAGTTTAGTTTAGTTTAGTTTAGTTTAGTTTAGTTTAGTTTAGTTTATTTGATTTGTATACCGCCCTACTCCCGAAGGACTCAGGGACTGAGTAACTCACAATTTAGATCAGTGTTTCTCAACCTTGGAAGCTTGAAGATGGGTGGACTTCAACTCCCAGATTCTGGGAGTTGAAGTCCGCCCATCTTCAAGCTTCCAAGGTTGAGAAACACTGATTCAGATGCTTGGCAACTAACTCACAGTTATAGCCTTGCAGCCTTCTGTAATTATGTGACTGTCATTTGTAATCTTTCCCCAAATCAGTGGGGAAGCCAGCAGGAAATCACAAGTCACAGTTCTGTGACACCACACTTGATTCATTTAATTGCAGCCGGAATCGACAAACTGACACCCTAAGTTGCACACGGTCACAAGTCATTTCATGTAATGACCACATCAATTAGCCCGTCCCAATTGTGGTCAGTAAGTGAGGATCCCTTACTTATATTGGCTTAGCTGAACACGTAAGTCTCACAGGCTTCCTATAGGTAATGAAATATTATTTTTGGTAGCAATGTGTTTTGGATCTGTTTGTTGAAATAACACCATGCCAGAGAGAGACTTAAAATTATCCTCAAGGTAATTCCTTTATAAAAGCTGAGCTGGCTACTTATGTGCTTATAAAAAAAAGAAATTCATTAGGAAAGTGTAAAATGTTGTCTTTGGCTCATAATTCAGCTCTTTGGGAGTCCTAGCTTAAAAGAAATCCCAAATATTCACTCCCTTAGGTCCATGGCATAGGACCTAGTTATCTTCGAGACCGCCTGCTGCTACCGACGGCCTCCCATCGACCTGTGCACTCCCACAGAGAGGGCCTCCTCGGGGTGCCATCAGCCAAACAATGTAGGCTGGTGACCCCCAGGGGGAGGGCCTTCTCTGTGGGGGCACCTACCCTCTGGAATCAGCTGCCCCCAGAGATAAGGAGAATTCAAGACCTCGGTGCCTTCCGCCGTGCCTTTAAAACTTTCTTTTTCCAGCAAGCTGGGCTGGCTTAACATTTTTTAAAAACATTTTTAACTGGTTTGTCATTTTAAATTGGGGCCAAATTAATATATATCCTTTTAATTGTTTTTAATGTTTGTATTGTATGTTTTTAGCTGGCTGTACACCACCCTGAGTCCTTTGGGAGAAGGTGCGGTATATAAATTCAAAATAAAATAAATAAAATAAATAAATAAAAATATAAAAATGCAAGCAATTTCTTGCAACCATCCCAAAAGAAGAGGGGAAGAGAGGAAGGAAGGTGGGTGTGGGGTCTTCGTTGCTCTCTGAGTTTGGGTGATTTCCTGCAGATGTTTTATTATCCATCAGTGATCAGTGATGTTACTTAGCTGGGTAATGCAACATCTGTAAGAAAACAACCAAGCTCAGAGAGCACCAAGGACCCCATAGTTCAACTCTAAGCTATACAAATATTCTCTCCTATTGGTACTCAGAAAGCTGCCTAGGACTTAGCAATTTGTCCTTCCCGTGTGACTCTGTCAATCATACATGATCTGCCTGTCCTGCCTCCCAAAACAGATCTATGCTTCCATGGCAGACTAGATTCAGAGCACACCATTTGAAAATCCAGAATCTGGAGAGGGGAAAGAGAGAGAAACAAGCAGGAATTACTTTGAATGTAAAACACACTCACCTGAATCGGCCAAGCCCGGCTGACGGTCATTGATGCGTGCTGCATACTCGGCCTTAAAGTTCTGCATGAACTTTTCTACGGAGCAGGTATACACATTAGGGACAGCCACACATCTGTCCCAGAAAGAGAAAACTCCTTCTTTCCACTTTGAGAACTGTACCACTGAGAACAGAAACAAAGGTCCAACAATTAACCCTTCTGGTTATCCCATCGCCATCCAAAGGAAGGTCTTCGCCTCGATTCACAGCCTTGAGTTTATGCAACGTCTTCCATTGTCCTATGGAAGTACCCAGCTATAAATGTTAATCCCATCCCATTCATGTCAGAGGCACCATTTAAGGGGCTTCCGGATTAAAAAGATTAGCCGGTGACATCGCCATTGCCCGTGGCATATCTGTGGCAGCTCCTTTTATGTCCTCATCAAGGAGCTGGAGCGATTGATGGGAGCTCACCCCCACCAAACAGCACCACTGGGGTCTCAAACGCGGGCTTCAGTGGTGGGTTGCTCCCGGTTTGCCCCGGTTCAGGCGAACCAGTAGTGACGGCTGCGGGAGGCTTTTCCCACCCTCCCAAACGTCATCAAAAACACTCTGCACATGCGCAGAAGTTTCGTGCGAGCGTGCAAAGCGAGGGCATGCGCCTGTATCAGGCCTGTATTGGAAAATGGCTGTGCCCAAAGCTGATTGGCTAACAGTTTTGAGGTCACAAATACTTAGCTTAGAATTGGTCCTAAAAGTTTTTTTTTTTTTTTTTTTAAAAAGTCTCTTGATATGATGTATACAACAAATGCAAGGAGTGGACAAAATAAACAGATGGACCCTTGGAAGGCAAAATAGGAAAGTTCGCCCACCACAAGGAATTATGGCAAAAGTGGAACGGCTAATAACAATCCCAAATAAGTAGATTTTCCCCATAAATAAAAATAAGAGGAAAGCAAATTCCACAAGGAAAGAGACACGTGTCCCTATTGTGTTTTTTGATGCCTTCAGTTACACACCAGGGGTGAAATCTACTTACCTTTCTTACCGGTTTGGAAGTGTGTGCATTTCCAAATGTAAAAACACATTAATTCCTTTTTAAAACCAGGAAGTAACGACACCCGGGCGGATGGGCGGAGACTCGCGCAGCCATCGCTACCGGTTCTCCAAACCACCTGCCACCATCGCTACCGGATCACCTGATCCGGTCCAAACCGGGAGCATTTCACCCAGTGGTGAAATGTAAAATTTGTTACTACCGGTTCTGTGGGTGTGGCTTGAGAGGGGTAATGTGACTGGGTGGGTGTGGCCAACTATTTTTTTTTTTTACTTTTAAAAGCAGTTTTTCTACAACCTCTTTGGCCGAAGAGGTTGTAAAAAAAAAATGCTTTTAAAAGGCTCTGACGATCCCAGCTGAGTTGCCTGATCGTCAGAGGCTTTTGTTTTCTTTTAAACACATTTTTTTTTTGCTTTTAAAAGAAAAAATGCTTTTAAAAGTTAGGTATAGAATATGGAATATTTTATTGTATGTTTGTATATATGTACATATAATACATATAGTATATTTATATAGTATAATGGAAATTAGTCAATAGGTGACGTTTATGTATGGTATATGCAAATTTGTTTCTCAATTGAGAGAAACTTGTATGTTTTTTAAATGTTTTTTCTTTTAAACAATAAAGTTTAATTTATATAAAAAAAAAAGTTAAAAAAAATTGCCTCTGATGATCGCGTGGCTCAGCTGGGCATGTGGGGGGGGGGGGCACGGATTTTTGCTACCGGTTCTCCGAACCACCCGCTGCCAGTGCTACCGGATCAGGCGATCCGGTCTGAACCGGGAGCATTTCACCCCTGATTTCACCCGTTACACACCCTGCATGTTGTCTTCCAGGACAGGTTGGTTCATAAGATATATTCTACAAACATGTTCTGATTGTTCAAGTGTTGATCCCTTCCTTCCCAAGAGAGAGGGATGTCAGGGCTCGATGTTGCCATCTTCAGAGGGCCCATGGTCCTACCTTCCTCAGCGGAGCCGGCCACCCCTGCTCGGTCCACGATCAGACGACTGGCCATCTCCAGAATCTGCACGTCTCTTCCCAACCTGTCAAGAGCATACATTTCCTGGCAGCGGAGAGGCCCAAAGTTGCCCAGCTTCTATGAATCAAGACACACATCGCAAAAGATGGTCAGGAGCAAGAATGAAAAAGATGCGAAATCATATGGTTTTTATTCAGAAATGACAGATCCGGATAGGATATTCACAGGAACAGAAGATAAAATAATTTTAAATATATATATATATAATTACTTACTTACAATTGAATTAGAAGAAGAGCAGGTAAAAGAAACAATGATAGCCTGGGCAAAAAAACTTTGGATACACAACTGAGCTAGATAAATGGCAAGAGTTATGGGAAAGGAATTAGAAATTAACCATGTCCACAGCATATAAGGAGAACCAATATAAATGTCAAGTGGCAGTTATCTTGGGGTTTTTATAGCAATAGCACTTAAGATTTATATACCGCTTTGTAGTGCTTTAACAGCCCTCTCGAAGCTGTTTACAGATTCAGCATATTGTCCCCAACAATCTGGCTCCTCATTTTACCAACCTCAGAAGGATGGAAGGTGGAATCAACCTTGAGCCGGTCAGGATCGAACACCTAGCATTGGGCAGAGTTAGCCTGCAATACTGCAGTCTACCACGGCTCGTCCTTGTATGTTTTCTGTTCTATTCGTCTCTTTTACAGTTGTACTGTTTTTTTGTGAAATAGGTGGCTATAGGAATTGGCCAAATAAATAAATAAATAAACCACCAAATTAGGTCATTCCAGTCCATTGGGAAACTCAGGTTTTAAAAAGATAAGGGCAGACACACGCCGGACGTCAAAAACACACGTCTTTATACTCACTAGCAGCAAGCGGTTGCAGTGGTTCAGGTGCAAGACCAGGGCCTTGTCAAGGAATTCGTTGCCAGTGGTCAAGGGCTCCAAGCTGCCTTCCGAGCTCAGGCACCCAGCGGAGTCTTCAACTGTCGTGTCAGCAGTTCCTGGCATTTTGCCCACAGATGGAGCCTGGCCGTTGCTTGCCACCCTGTAAAGAGAGGCGTTGGGTAAAATATAAGCCACCTTCCTGTCTTCCATAAACCCCACCTGGCCCGTGTACTCGCTTTCCCTACATGGTGACCAGATCCAGCTTAGAAGGAAAACGCAAAGGCTCAACCTGAATAAATTTGCCCGTGATTTCTGTCCACCATCAGGGTGGTGTTGTGGTCTGCCAGCAGCCTGCGGAGCTGACAGCGGAGTCGGACAGAGATGAGGCTGAGGAAGAACATGGGCCAGTCCTGGAGGCTGGGGAAGGCCCGGATGAGGTCTCTGCATCGGAGGCAGAGATGGGGCCAAGGCCATCGGGGAATGATGTGTGGACTTCAGAGCCTCCGGAGGCTGACAGCAGAGAGGCAGAGGAACAGGAGGAGCCTGTTCCTAGTGCACATATGAGAAGAGCTGCCATACTGGTTGTTGGAAGAAATCATTAGGGCACAGAACTGGTTGTTAAATTACTTGAATCCCACCACTGCCCTGGACTCTATGCTATTCTATTCTATTCCATTCTCACTTGCCAGTAGAAGTGTGTGTGTGTAAGAGAGAATGAGAGAGAGAGGGGGGGGGGAAGGAGGGAGGGAGGGAGGAAGGAAGGAAGGAAGAGGGAGAGAGAGAGAGAGAGAGAACATATCTTGGTGGCAATGGCAGCCATTGGCCATGGAGTGGTGCTGCTGCTGCATTTTTTGCTGGCTTCCACCTGTTAGACCAGATGGCTTTAGATGGATTCTCAACAGCTGCATCAGCACCGTGAGAAAAAGTCACTAGCATCCTGTGGCAAAATCTTGCCAAGAAAATTGTTTGGAGGGAGCAGGGTCCAGCCAGACACAGGAGATATACGGGTAGTCCTCGACTTACAACCACAATGGACCCCAAAATTCCTGTTGCTAAGCGAGACCGCTGTAAAAATTGAAGCTATGCTGGCTGGAGAATTCTGGGAGTTGAAGTCCACAAGTCTTAAAGCTGCCAAGTTTGAAGACCTCTGCACTAAATGAACTATTGTAAGTCAAGGGCTACCGGTATGCGGTATTGGCTATGGGCAGTTGCGGGCCACTTTAAACCCGCCTTTAGCCAGTTTACTCACTTGTCTTCATCTCCGTCGGAGTCTTCTGATTCAGAAGCATTAAGGAAGCTAAAACTCTCGAGCGCATGTTCCACCGTCAAGCTGGTACTGGAGGCTCGGCTCAGGCACAGCCCTTGTTTTTGCTTGTGGGGTGGAAATTAAAAACAAGTGTTAGATAGATTCTCTTTTGGATCGAGCAATTTTCCTTTTTTTTAAAAAAAAGATTTAAAAAAAAAGTTTTTTAGTATAATAATTCCATACATATTTTGTGGATGGTGTACTGACTGGGTCAAGTTTTTTTTAAACAACGCTAACAATAATAATACAAAGAAGTATGTGTGAGCCTAATTTTCCAACTTCAGCAACACTTTTCTCTCTTCATAATCCTTTATCATCTTTCCCATTAATTCATTTAAACATAGATAACATTTGTTTGTTATCTCCTACTAAATCACCATCATTTAATATTTTAAGAGTTACTCATTATTCCACCATAACTTCAATATTCCAAATGTGTAGGATTACTAATAACGCCATATATTAACAATTTTTAATCATTCCTGGGTGCGTATCTCAAAATCCCCACAATTTCTAATCCTTAATATTTTAAATTCACAATATATAACACACTGTTATTATTACCCTGTGTCCCCGAAAATAAGACATCCCCTGATAATAAGCCCAATCGGGCTTTTGAGCGCATGCGCCAAAATAAGCCTCCCCCCAAAAATAAGCCCTCCCTGAAAATATTTAACCGCAGAGCTAGAAATCAGGTAAGATGGCAAGAGGAGCCCCATCTTGCTCCATGCGCCCCAAAATAATAAGACCTCCTCAAAAATAAGGCCAAACTTTTATTTTGGGGTCCAAAAAAATATAAGATAGGGTCTTATTTTCGGGGAAACACGGTAATAATACAATTAAATTACTTAATCCTAAATTTCCATCTACTAATCTTAACTTATTTTTAGTTATAATAAATTATATTACCTATTAATATATATACTACTATTGTCCCTGTTTGTATTTTCCCATTTTATTAATATATTTCCTCATTCTCCATCATCTCTTAACCTTTTTAAAATTATTGACATTTTAGCCAGCCTTTTATCTCTCTCTCTTGGAATTTTACTGCTATTCCTTTTGCAATCATCTGTCATAAATCTGGGAGATGCCTCTATTAGAGCAGTTCAGCATCTCAGCAAACCAAGTTTTCATTAAAATTCAAAGATTGCTAGAAAACCGTATTTGTATCATCCTTGGTTTATATGAACACGGAAGCCTAAAACTGCAGTCTATCTACAGCCTATGAACCATGCAGAATTCTCTGCATTTCTCTGCGATGGTTTTTTTGTATGTTGTTTTCCTTCTCAAAACAACCAGTATGGGCCTCTAATGTGTAGGCAGGAAGTTTATCTTGTGAAAAAAGACAGCGGAAGTGTGTTAGTTGAAGATATACCCTACAGTTGCCCTCCAAAGTTCATAGGAACAGATGTGGTGAGAAATTTAACTGAAAATAATTTACTACACACAGGAGGTGTATAGCTACATCAGTCCCTTCAACGTTTGCCTGCCTTCCTAGAACTGGTCAGAATTGTGCAAAACGTACATAAACATAAAACAAAGATGCACAAAGTGAGAGAGCTTGCATCATTCGGGAAAGTTCTCAAAGCCAGGTTTTGGATGGAGGAATTCCAGAACTCCTAAAGGGGAGCAGTCATGCAGAATGGCAATTAGCAGATCGCAAAACAGGAGCGGGGAGTTTCCAAAGTTAAATGCAGCCTTTGTTTTAAAGCAGGAAAAATCTCATGGAATCGCTAACTCTCTTGAGATTTTGACAGATCTCGAGGAGGTGACTCAGAATCTCGTGACGTCTGGAATAACGCCAAAAAATGTCCCCGAGATAGAAAAGCGATTGCTAAAATTTGCAATGTTCAGTTTTATTTCTTCCAAAATGGCAGCCAGATAATCCTTCTGATCTCCACTGATGAATTGTTCTAACTGTCAGGAAATTTCTCCTTAGTTCTAAGTTGCTTCTCTCCTTGATTAGTTTCCACTCATTGCTTCTTGCCTTACCCTCAGGTGCTTTGAAGAATAGCTTGACTCCCTCTTCTTTGTGGCAGCCCCTGAGATATTGGAAGACTGCTATCATGTCTCCCCTAATCCTTCTCTTCACTAGACTAGCCATGCCCAGTTCCTGCAACCGTTCTTCATATGTTTTAGCCTCCAGTCCCCTAATCATCTTTACCGCTCTTCTCTGTGCTCTTTCTAGAGTCTCCACATCTTTTTTACATCGTGGCGACCAAAACTGAATGCAGTATTCCAAGTGTGGCCTTACCAAAGCATTATAAAGTGGTATTAACACTTCACGTGATCTTGATTCTATCTCTCTGTTAATGCGGCTTAGACTTGTGTTGACTTTTTTGGCAGCTGCAGCTCACTCTCCTGGCTTAAAACAGTATGAGAAGACCTCTGGAAAACAGTGTTCAGTTTCTTTGTGTAAGTGCTATGAGAACCCCTCCAGCTTCTACCCACTCACTTACCAAGAGAATCTCCTCAAGATGCTTGAGTTCCTGCTCCAGAACCTGCAACTCAGGGAATTGGCCCCGATAGTCATCCAGAGCAGAAGCCAGTGTGTTGATGGCCTCCTCAAGGCCAGAGTCCACAGGTTTGGGCCTTGGAACTTCTGAGATCCCTGATGGCTGAAGCTGTCCCAAGGTTGATGGGACCAAGGAGGACTTGGGCTGTTGAACCTCTGGGGCTGGACCAGGCATGTCCTCACTCTCCTTTCCAACAGGAGTGGCCCCATCAGACTCATCTTCTTGCTCTTCGTCCTCACAGATCTGAGTGTCTAGTGGTGAACCCACACTTGGGGGTGAGGAGTTCGTTTCCAAGGGTGGGACATCCCAAGAGCTAGACTCCTTGGGGGCAGGGCACTCCCTCTCTTCTGCTATGGGCAAATCTACACTTGCTTCACTGATCTGGCTAAGAGTCCGGGCATACGGCACGTGTCCATTGGCCATGGCGGTCTCCTCTCGGATTGCCGGCTCTTTGTCCTCGGGTTGGGTGAAAGCAATTTCAATGGCTGGTGCAGTGGCCTGCACTGCAGGTTGCACAATAGGCCTGGGCAATGAATGTCGGGCACTTCCGGACAGCTGGGGGCTGGAAGAGTCATCGGACGACTCTGAAGAGATGGACCAGGCTGCCCCGTTCTCCAGTTCCTCCTGCTGCCGCAACATGTTCTGAAGAAAACGACAACATGGATGAGATACAACTGCAGCGAGCATCGCAGGTCAGAATGAGTACACAAGCAGAACCTCTTCCACCCACAAACACACTCATTCTTTCCACAGCCCCAACTTTGCCTTCTTCTGGAACATCAACAGTTCTTCTTCCTTGACCTGATGTGCCAACTCCAGCTAAACATAAGGCTGCAGCTGAGCTAACCAAAACCTGTTTCAGCTGCTTCATGTCATCTTGCAAATGACCCGGGGGCAAATATACATATTTGCATTTTTATAAGATTGAAACTTTACGCTGGCTATTAATAGCATACTTTGAAAACTTCTAATGTTGAGATAGGACAGATGCCATGGAGGTTGGGATAACACCTCCCAATCCCATAATAGTAATCTCAGCCCTATTCCTTCTTATTCTCCAGTTAGTTATCTACACACAGGAGGCTGTTCAGTTTGGGTGGAGAGAGAGAGAGCCAACTGTCAGTGGTTTGATCTAGTCTGGGAGAAGAACTGGCTTCTAATAGAATTCATTTTCTTCCATTGCTCCTCAATCTTTGCATCAGCTTGCCCTCTGGAGAAAACCATCTACCCAGATGTTGATGCTGGCATGTCTCTTGTAATTTGCTCTGCCTTCCATATACATTGGCAAACCCCCAGGGAAGAGTGACCAGCTATTTCTCAGCAACTGAGATGCCCTCCTGAATGATATGGGAGATTCTAGAGTTTTGGGGTAACCATTCCGAGTTGGGACTTGCTGTCTCATGCTTATATCGCCTCCAAAAGCCTTTAGTAAGAAAGAGGTTAGAATAAACGATGGCCTTATTGGTAATATTGAATTAAAAATGGCGTGCGAAATGCAGCCCTGCGAACAAATAAATCCCTGCTCAAAACTCCTATTCACACAATTTAAAATTCTCCTTAGCAATGATCCCTGGTTGGGGTTACATCCTATCTAATGACTCGTTTTAATCATACTTTCTTGAATAGACCTGATTTACCAGCCTCATTAAGCCATACAGCATGGTTGATAAATTACAACAGCTGAATTTATACCCTGGGCTAAGCCAAACCAAACAAGCCAGATTATGATGGTATGTATGATGATAATATGACTGTATTAATATTATTCTTCTCATTTTTCCTATTAAAGGTAAAGGTTCCCCTCGCACATATGTGCTAGTCGTTCCTGACTCTAGGGGTCAGTGTTCATCTCCGTTTCTAAGCCGAAGAGCCAGAGCTGTCCGAAGACGTCTCCGTGGTCATGTGGCCAGCATGACTCAACGCCAAAGGCGCACAGAACACTGTTCCCTTCCCACCAAATTTTTCTACTCTATTTTTCTACTTGCATTTTTTACCTGCTTTCGAATTGCTAGGTTGGCAGAAGCTGGGACAAGTAACGGGAGCTCACTCCGTTGTGCAGTGCTAGGGATTTGAACCGCTGAACTGCCGACCTTTCGATCGACAAGCTCGGCGTCTTAGCCACTGAGCCACCGTGTCCCTTTCCTTTAAGTAATCTTTCCTATTACTTATCTCCTTTTCTACTTCTGACTATAACTTTGTTGCTCGTATCTTTATGCTTTCTGTTGTTTTATTTAGTTTCCTAGTATGATTACTGTATGATACTAAGTGTTGTATGATGATTTATGATGAATTTATTTTTATGATGACTATGTTGATGATTTATCACTTATAGCTTTTATGTTCAATGAGAGTTTATGCACCGAAGACAAATTCCTTGTGTGTCCAATCACACTTGGCCAATAAAGAATTCTGTCCTGTCCTGTCCTGTCCTGTTCTGTCCTGTCCTGTCTTATCCTATCCTACCCTACCCTACCCTACCCTACGCTATATGTGAAGCAGTAACCATGTCTCTTTATCTCATCTCTTAAGCAGACTTAACAATACAAGAGTCAAGTATAACTTTGGGGGAAGCACCATATTGTCTCAACTATCAGCTTGTAGGTGGGTTAAGGTCAAAAATGGGCGAAGAGACCCATTCTTTCTCAGACATCTTCTCGTCCTTCTCCTTCTCCTAGACAGGATGTCATCAAGGAAGATGCAGGTAATCCTCGACTTACAACAGCTCATTTAGTGACCGAAGTTACAATGGCCCTGAAGAAAATGACTGGTGGCCGTTTTTCACACTTACGACCGTTGTAGCATCCCCATGGTCACACAGCCACTTGGCAACTGACTCATATTTACGACGGTTGCAATGCCCCGGGGGGGGGGGGTCACGTGATCCCCCTTTTGTGAACTTCTGACAAGCAAAGCCAATGGGGAAGCCAGATTCACTTAACAACCTGGGCAAGGAAGGTCGTAACATTGAGCAAAACAACTGTCTCACTTAACAGCAGAAATCTGGGGCTCAATTGCGGTTGTAAATTGAGGACTACCTGTAGGTCTTACACAAAGTCTGGATTGATCAACTTCAGAGGGCTTCTGAAAGTATGTCCAGAGTTACTTCTAAGTAGACCAAGGTTACACACGGCCCACGAACTATAGGTTGCCAACTTCTAATTTAAAGGAAGACCTTCCATGCTAAATTGTTCAACCGTGGTCCCTCCCGATTTCCCGGCCCTGCAGGGGTAGCGGATAGTAAACACACAATCAGGAGTGACTGCTACAAGCCAACAGGACAAAGGAAGCCCGTACAGTTCACTACAGTCAAGGACCACTTATCTACCTGAGCTCTGCCAGGTGCTACGGACTAAAGGAGAGGTTAAAGCAGAGGAAGCTCCGTTGTGGGGACACACCAAGCGATGCAACAGTGCGGGCACTTACGCAACCCTGAGACGCCTTTGTGCTGAGCTGCACCGAGGAGACGTCGCTGCACGAACAGCTCCACGGCAGCCTTTCCAGGACGCTCTCTTGGAAGACGTCCATCAAAGCCCGCCTCTGCTTGGGGACCGCCTCCCAAGGCAGGCTCTTGAGCGGAGAAAGAGGCAACCCATCAACACCCAGGACTTACAACCTCAGGTGGGCTCTCTAAGTTACCGCTTATGGCAGGGGTGTCAAAAGTCGATTTCATGGAGGGTCGCATCAGGGTTGTGTCTGACCTCGGGGGGGGGGGGGCTGGGGTAAGCATGGCCAGCTTGATGCCACTCATGTTGGGGGCGCCTGTGGCGGCCCGAGCGCTCTGCCAGTGAAAACAGGCTCCCGTACTCCCGTCCCTCGGGGAGGGCCACGAGCTCCGTTTTTGCTGGCAGAGGGCTGCAGGAGGCCTTCGTGACCAAAAATGGAGCCTGGGAGGGCTCTGTGCAGAGGCACTGGAGGCTGGTCCTTTGTTGTTTCCAGGGCGGCCCTGTGGACCAGATCTAAACACCCCGCGAGCCGGATCTGGCCCCCGGGCCTTGAGTTTGACACCCCTAGTTCAGGGGTGGGTTCTAAATTTTTTTTCTTACCGGTTCTGTGGGCGTGGCTTATTTTGTGGGTGTGGCTTGGAGGTCATGTGACTAGGTGGGCGTGGCTAGCTGGTCAGAGTCATTTCTGACTTACGACCAGTCCTCGCACTTACGATCCGACTCATTTGTTTGCTTTTGACACTGATCAGCTGTAGGATGGCCCTTTGAAGCCCCGCGGCAAGAGTTTAAACAGTTTTTTTCCCTCTAGTCATCAGCTGGGAATCAGGAGGCAGCAATAGATTGGGGGTGGGACCAAATAAAAGGTAAGAATAACGTGGTGTGTGTGTGGAGAACCGGTTCGGTGAAGTCATATCGTCACCGCTACCAGCTCGGCCGAACCGGACCAAACCGGGAGGAACCCACTACTGCCCTGGTTTATGGGATCAGGGTGAAGAACGCCCTACTACTCTGCAATAAATCTAGCTGTCTATTTCCTCCAGTTAGAAAGATCAGAGAATTGTTCTCCTTCCATTTAGCGGTGAAAAAGCTGGTGATGAAGCCGTAAAGACAAAGCGCTTTCCATTCTCCCCACATCTTAATAAACGTAGCACCCACTGAAGGTGTACTCACATAAAAGGCTTGTTCCCTCATGGAAGGGGTATCAGGAGGGCTCTGGTTGTATGTGGAGAACCGCTTGTTGACCGTCGATGTCTTGTTCACAGTACTGGCAGAAGACGGCTGGTCCTCTTTATCAAACGGACTGACGGAAGGAAAGCATCGTAGTTAGTGGAGAAGAAGGAAGAGTGAGCTGAAGGGAGAGGTAGCCCCACATCAGTGGTGGGTTGCTACCGGTTCTCCCCAGTTCGGGCAAGCCGGTAGCGGCGATGGTGAGGTGAGAGTGAACCGGTTCGCTCTGACTGTCAGCTGGGCTCTCCCGCCCGCCCCTGTGCTATACCGACCTATATTTGTTTGTTTTTAGCCCAGCTGATAGGCGCAGCAGAGTGGACTGCCGTGCCTCAGCTGCTCTGAAATGGAATGCGCTTGTGCAAATCGCGTGCACGAAGCGAACTGGTGGTAACACCGGTTGAAACCCACCACTGCCCCACATGCTCTTTACATCACTTGGAAGATCTTCAAGGAGACACTATGGACTCTCTCACCGGGAACCCTTCTCTCATTGTGGCCCCACACAGACACCCAACAACGTCCTAATGTTAGAGAAGAACAGAACAAGCCCAAAGGCCAAGAGAACTCACTTCCAATTGACCTCTAGGCTTAGCTTGATTGTGCCTAGGTCATTGATGTCAACTGCCACCACTTGGGGCAGGGCGGCAAAGAGATCCTTGGTCTCGCAAGAGACATTCCCCACCACTACATGGCTGGCCAAGCTCTTGAGTTCCGTCACCTGAAAGGAGAAAAGACAAAAAAGAGCAGAATTATCGTGAATAAGGAAAAGACATCTTCTTCTAGGTAGGAAGACATCTGACAAAGGAGACATCAATCACCTTGATAGACAGAAATTCTGTGATAAGGGGCAAGAAGATCATCTCCTCGCTATCCCAGACTTGCTTGCTGTTGGCTTCAATGCGACCCCGTAGTTTCCATCGCTGGCGCCCATACCTCATGAAGATCTACCATGAAGGAGGAGGAATTTGGGTATCGATTAGATGATTAGCAATAAGATTCAGACTCACAGGTTTAAGCCAGCTTGACTGCAAGTCTTCCTGTGATAACAAACAGAAGGGACAAATTCACCCGATTCCTTAAGTGATAGCAACTTTCCAACCTCTAGGATGACGCTAGATATGAACATCTGGAACACCAGGCAGTCACCCGCTGTCCACACCCCCAAGGCTGTCAGTGAGCAGAAAACAATCTCTTAACTAGCTCCCATTTGCAAATTCAACATTTTTCTTAATCCTACCCAACTCTAGAACTTGTACTTTTCTATTCCCTCCACCATCACCCATCTTGCTTTTACAAACCTCATACTGGTCGCCTGCACAAAGCCTAGCAAAGCCAGCCAATCCTGCAAGAGAATGACAAGACAAGGCAAGGCATAAGACATAACAAGACAAGACATGACAACTGTCAGCATTCTGATGCTGCCATAAAAAGACGAGGCTTGACTTTTCACCTACTTATTTTCTCTGTAGATAATATCCCCTAGGAGATGGGATGGGAGGGGAGAACATTCCTGTGGGGTGAGGTCAGAAGCTGGGGAGACTGACTTGGAAGATGGCCAATGAGAAGATGAGAATTGGGGAACGGAAAGGGAAGGGTTTGGGGGTCAGAGGGTTAGTATCGGCTACGACGAAGTCGGGGCCAGATCTGTCGTACTCAATAAATGGAATATTTTCAGCAAAGATTAATTGTTTGGGAGTGCAATTTATTTGAGATGACATCGAAACCTGACAACAACATTAGGACTACCTAGATGGCCCATCTAGGTAGTCCTTACGTTCCTTCATAAAGAATTAGAAGGTAATACATTATAAGGTCATCACCATCCCATCGCTTTTCTCCAGATGCACATTTATGAGAAAACTTTGCGATCTGGAGGAGACATCAAAAGGCAAAGTGTCAAACAGCCTTCTCTTTCTACTGCGCCAAACCATCTCCTATAGTCCTCAAGGGTGGTGTGTGAAATCTGGTCCTGAGGTGAGGGGAGGATGAAATGGCCGAGTAGCCTTGAGTCCCTTGTGGGGAGGAAGAGACTGAAGGGAGATCTTCCTTAAAACTTCGCAGTATTTATCTAATAGTTATGCAGTCCGTGCTTTAGTCGGGCAAGATTCCTGTCTATAGGCGAGCAGCAATAGACATACCACTCTAATTAGCTCATTGTATGATTTCTGATTCCTGACAAGGTGCTTTTAAAAATGGCCGACCAAGCTTCCTCAGGCAGATGTGGTTTGTTCCTTCCTACCTTTCATCTTGATATGGAACTCTCCCAACTGGCTTTCCAATTCACTCTCCAACAGACACATATTCTGCATGGGGAGAACATCGACAACCAATTGTTAATGCCGTCAACCCGGGAACTCTCCTCTTGTTCCCCCCCCCAACCGATTTCTTCCTCCCTGAGTGCCAGCCATCTTGACTCACTTCCGTGTACTCCTTGTAGCCCTTGCCAGCTTCGGCCAAGCTCTCCCGGGCCTCCTTGCTGCCAGGGGAACCGGCTGTGTAGGCCTTGACCATGTTGTGAGCTCCATCTCGGAGCCGTCGCTGGATGCAATACGCCTCATAGAGCTCATCGATCTATTGAAAAGAAACACGGAGAACGAGCGTGAGAAGCTGCAAGGTGATTGAGCAGAAAGCCGAGCCGGCTGTCAGGATCGCTGCTGAAGTATCCAGAAGGTGGACTCATAGACCACAGGTGTCAAACTTGTGGGCGTCAGGTTGCCATCATGTGATGTTTCGCGATGTTTTTCCCATTCACAAAGCTGGGGTGGGCGTGGCCTGCGTGTGACGCATTTGGCCCATGGTCCGCCAAGTTTGACACCCCTGTCATAGACCATCATAGACCACACAACAAACTACCCTATTTTTCGGAGTATAAGACGGACTTCTTCCCCCCCTAAAAGGGGGTGAAAATTTAGGTGCGTCTTATACACTGAATGTAGCCCTGCCCACCCACTGGCCCCCACCCTTTGGCCTCAGCCTCCCAGCAATTTACCTCCTTGCAAGCAAACAGCAAGAAAAAACAGTTCCTTTCAGCTTCAGCATAGCCTAATTAGCACAAGTTGATTGGATCGGCCTCCCGACTCTCAGCTGATTTGCTCTCAGCTGTTTTGCGCAGGGCTCTGCTGCTTGCTGCAAAGAGGTAAATTGCTGGAGCAGATTTTTTTTCCCCCTTGTGCTAATCAAGCTATGCTGAAAACAAAACTGAAAGTAAAGCAGTCTGTTTACTGTTTGCTGCAACAAGGCAAAATTGCTCAGAGGCAGAGGGAGATTTCTTTTTCTTCCTTTTCCTCACCAAAAAAGGTAGGTGCGTCTTATACTCCGAAAAATACGGTATGCAAAATTAGGCCAATATTTACACAAAGGAATAATTTATAAAGACATTTTTTAAAAAAAAAAATAGCTTTTCTTGGCACAGCAATCCTACAGGCATGGTAAATTCAGAAACAGCAGGTACCTTGCTAGCGTGAAACTCCAAACGGCGCAAGAAACGCTCGATGGACTTGACTTGCTGTGGAAAGAAGAAAGAAACGCCATTTTGAAGGATCTGGAAACTCAACTGGTAAAAGAATGTAGAAAGATAAAAAGTTTCTCTGTCCAGTCGTGTCTGACTGTAGAGCACGGTGCACTACAATAATGGCAGCGTACAGCATCCTGCAGTCACATGACTGAGTTTTATGAAGTTGCAAAAAATACCCCCAAAACCCCCAGCACTTCCAGTTTTAGGTGAAACTATGCCTGTAGCGAATCACTGGTTCGTTTAATGACCATTGCAAAAAAAGTTCTGATAAAGGAGAATATTTGTGGCTCAGGGTTGAAATGAGGGTTCCTGGATGCTCTCTGAGGTTGGTTGTTTTCTTGCAGACTTTTCATTCACTGGGGATGTTACCTAGTTTGGGTAACGAAACATCTGTAAGAAAACAACCAAGCTCAGAGAACAGCAAGGACTCTGCAAAAAAGTTCTTAAAATCAGATCGGTCACATGACGGACCTGCTTTATGACTGTCACTACATACGACCATAATGGGCAAACTGCATTGCGGTCTACCTGCTGGTAATCACCTCCTTTCTTCTAAACAGTTTTTTTTTTTTTTAAATCCAAAGGAGATAACAGTGGCAGCAGCCATGTACAAAATGAGGACTCAATAGGGAGAAACAGTTTCATCCTTTGCTCTCCATCCATTTAAAAATGGATTTCCAGAGGAAAAATGGCAGACTACAGGAACCATTAGCACTACTCAGGTGACCCTGAGGACACAGATTAAACCTCCAAGTGCTTCAAGGACCCTCCAAAAGGATGCAAATGTCCAGCTGTCTGCAAGGAATATAAATCCTTCCATTCCCCATTATCCTATCAGAGCTGAAGAAGCTTCTTGGATGAGAAGCAAAATGTCTTCAAAAGGAAAAACAATTAAGTCCAGTTGCCTCAGGGGTGAAATCTACTTACCTTCCCTACCGGTTCGGAAGTGTACACGCCCCGCGGCGGGGCCTCTGCACATGCGCAAACCCTTCTGCGCACGGGCAGAGGGTAAAAAACAGGTTACTTCTTGGTTAAAACCAGGAAATAATGATGACCAGGTGGATGGGCGGAGCCTCGTGCTGCCATCGCTACCTGTTCTCCGAACCACCCGCTGCCATCGCCACCGATTCGGCCGAACCGGTCCAACCCGGTAGCATTTCACCCCTGAGTTGCCTCCTGAAAAAGCACCTTTGGGACAACCATGACCTGGATGACTGAGAATCTCTAAAGACATCCATTTAAAACCTTCGGCCTTCACACCAATTTCTCCCAACAAGGGGGAAGAAACCAGGGTTTCTCTTTATTTGCTGCCCAAACACAAGAAAGTTGCACGACTTAGTTCAGCAGAGTTACCCTCGCCCTCATTCAGTTACTGATTCCAAGAGAGAGGAGCAAATTCCTACATCTTAGCTCTTTTAATCCTCTGAGGTTGCTTTGAGGAAGCAAAAGATTGAGGCAGCAAATCCTAGAGGGAGGAGAGGGAGGGAAGGAAATAGGGTGCAGGGTTTCCACTGAATCAATGAACTCAACCAATGTCAGCAAGATCGCTCGGCAAAGGCAGAGAAAGGAGATGGATTCAAGATCAGATGGGACAATATTTTGCATGCAGAAACGTATGAGATGCAAGAGTGAGGAATCCTGTCCCGCCTAACATAGTCCCTTGGGTTCTCCACTTCCTTCCCAGCATGTCTTACCTTGTCAAGGTCGTAGAGGAAGCCCTAAAGGAGAAAAAGAGAAGAAGGGGAAAGTCAGGAACTTGAAAGAACTGCTGAATACATGCCAATAGATGAGAATATTTGTAGCTCAGGGCTGAATTGTGGAGTCCTTGATGCTCTCAGAGTTGGATTGTTTTCTTGCAAGACCTTTTATCATCCAGCTAGTTGAACAATTGATGATGTTCCCTAGCTGGGTAATGAAATGTCTGCAAGAAAACAACCAAGCTCCGAGAGCACCAAGGACCCCACAGTGAATACATGGCATCATATTAAGCATTGCAACACGCTCTTCTGAGCATACTGTTTTAAAGCTGCACCCCCGATGTGGTGGCAAGAGGGAAGGACCATCTTTCCTGCCAGAGCAGTGATTTAAGAGCTGACCAGCTGCTACGATGATGCAATGATGCACTGATGGGAATGAGTCAGCAAGGTTTTTAGCTGTTATCCCTTTAAGAGCCTGTATAATAAGAAGAGGCCTTGTTAGGGCATCTCTCTTTCACCGTGTATCCTTTCCTGCTGTAATTTACCGATTGTTTGACATCTGCCTATAGTATGTGTATGTATAGCATATATTCTTTTGTAGATAAAACCACTATTTATTACAAACCTCTGTTTGCTCTTATTGCTCTTAGGTTGTCTCACATAGTAAAGTTGTGTGCACTCTGACATTTCCACAGACAGTGGGAAGTGTGTACCATATACGCATTATCTATATACATACTGTACAGTGCAATATTAATACAATATCAGGGGTTTTCAACTCAATTGTATAGAATGTGAAGGATGTTGTGTTTGTGTTTTAGTTTTATAGTTATAATATACACTGAAGATGGCATTTAATTTCGTTGTACGAGGTGCAATGACAACAAAGTAAATTAAACTACAGCATATTAGATATATGCAAGGAGGTATTTTTTGTGGGTGTCTATTGGGGAGATCCTGTACACAAAATGCATGTAAATCAGAAGTGTAGCACCATCACCATCTGGTCCACAGGAGTGACTGGAAGGTCAGCCTGTCTGCATGACTGAAGACCGGAGACTCTCCATTGAACTTTTGCAATTTGCAGGGAAAGTCTTGCAACCATCAGAGCTAAGTAGCGTCCAACAGGAACTGCGTCACTCACCAAGCGAGAATTCCTCTTGGATTCACGGATCTGGGTACTCAGCTTCTCCAGTTCCTGCTGGTGCACTTCCAGGTAAGCACTGCGAGGAAGGAGAGGTGGAAGGGACTGAGCACAGAAAGCAGAATTATCTCCCCATCATTTGGAGGATTAGAGCCGACAGCTTCCCGGCTCCCCAATTCAAGGGACTGCCCTAGTTCATGCAGGATGTTATCCTTGGCAGTGAAACCCAACAGCAGAACACTTCCTTTCAGTCGATTCCCAGCACGCTATCCATACTCTTGATCTCCAAGTTGAACTTTAGGGGGTGGGGAGGTGGGGAGGAGAAAATCCAAGTGTCAACTGCATTGACACAAAGCTGAATTGCCTTCGAGTCAATGTTGATTCCTGGCAACCGCCTGGACAAGTCCCTGCAGTTTTCTTGACAAGATTTCTTGTCAAGTTTTCTTGACAAGATTTCAAAAGTGCTTTGCTCTTGCCTGCTTCCTAGGGCTGAGAGAGAGAGAGAGAGAGAGAGAGAGTGACTGGCCCAAAGTCACCGGGTTGTGCCTCAGGTGGGACTAGAACTCACAATCTCCTGTTTCCCAGCTCGGTGCCTTAACCACTATATCGAACTCTTCGTTGTTTACCGCAGCTTTTGAGAGCTGACTAGCATTGCCCCAATACTACAGGGCAATATTTGAGTATTTATTTATTCATGTATTTATATCCTGCTTTTATTATCTTTGATAAACAATTCAAAGCAGCAAATATATCTAATGACTCCTTTCTCCTCCTCTTTTCCTCACAACAACAATCCTGTGAGGTGACTTGGGCTGAGAGAGAGGGACTGCTCCAGGGGTGGGTTCTACTTACCTTTACTACTGGTTTGCAATGGGAGTGCACACATGCTCTTCTGCGCATACGCAGATTGTTCATTATGACATCTGGGAGGGTGGGAAAAGCCTCCCACCAATTTTACTACCGGTTCGCAAGAACCGGACAAAACCAGGAGCAACCTACCACTGGACTGGGCCAAGCTCACCCAACTGGCTTTCATGGCTAAGGCAAGATTAGAACTCAGGATCTCCCCGTTTGTAGCCTGGATGCACTAGATCAAAGGTCTCCAAACTTGGCAGCTTTTAAGACTTGTGGACCTGAACTCCCAGAATTCCCATGGCTGGCTGAGGAATTCTGGGAGTCGAAGTCCACAAGTCTTGAAAGTTGCCAAGTGTGGAGACCCCTGCATTAGACCCAAATGGTTCTCAATATCCTGCCGAAGACACTCCGTTTCACAGTTACCCCTCAGGTACCAACATGGACTAGAAAAGTAAGCTTAGATGTCTGCGAACAGATGAACAGGTATCACTGCATGTCACAGGCTAAGCATGTGGTGGTGCCCGCAGCGAGGCTTACCTTAGGCCTTTCTTCAATGCTTCGTACACTTCATCGAGTCTCTCTGGCTGGGGCACCTTGGGTGGAGGGGACTTATGAGACATTGAAAACATCCTACTGACCCTGGAGCCAGACTTCCTGGAGACCGTGGGTGTACTGAACGCAGGGAAATTCCTACAAAAAAAATAAAATAAGGATGATAAAAGCCCCAGGAAAAAAGAGGATATCATAAAATAGGCTGGCCGGCTGATTCTTAATAATGCAGGATGGTATTCTGCGTAGTAATCTGGGTGGGAAAACAGCAGCCACTGTACACACCCCTGAGATAATACCCAAAAGCCTTAAAAAAAATGTTTCAAGAAAAATGTTTCGGTGAAGAAAGGATGTTTTCCCACGCTTCTCATTGCTAAGTCGATTGCACAATCTCGGACAGGGTTTTTTAAGCTGTGAAACCTGGGTGAACTTGATAGGGTTTGTGGGAGACTAAGAAAAGGAGGTGGGCAGGGAAATTGCCTCAAATGTAGCAATGGCCTTCCGTGGAAAGTTTTCGAAGGAAAAGCAATCAGATGCCTCTTATTGAATCTGGTGAAATTCAACTTTTAATTTTGGGACATTGGAGATGTTAAAACTCTTTTTTAGATACATCATCATTATTATCTATTATTCATTAAACATGAAACCCGATGATGATGATGATGATGATAATAATAATAATAATGTCTAAACAAAAGTTTAACGTCTCCAATTAAAAGTTGAATTTCACCAGATTCAATAAGAGGGATCTGATTACTTTTCCTTAGAAATATTATTATTGTTGTTGTTTTTGTTATCTTTTGTTCATTAAACATGAAACTCAGTCAACTGAACATTTAAAAATGTATCACAAATATTATTGTTGTTGTTGTTGTTATTATTCCATTCAATGGATGGAGGAAATTCTGGAACACTAATTGGGCCATCTGCTTTTGTGAAATGCAAGTAATTTTAATATATAAATTTACATAAAGACACTTCCTCGCGCATGAAAGCTTTTTATGGTTAATTTTTTCTAGGGTTAATTTTTTCCTAGGGTTAATTTTTCTATCACTAAAGTTTTGCCTCTGGATCATGGGGTTAGGGATTTTTCTTTTTCAGCTAACAGGCTTTGAGGTCTGAACAAAACCCCATCATCTAGGAGACTGCATGAACTAGAAAAGTGGCTTTGATCCCCTCTAAAACCCATCATCTAGGAGATTGCATAAACCAGAAAAGTGGCTTCGAGCTCTTCTAAATCCATTAGTGATACACCAAAAAAATATATGTTCCTCATCGTGTTGGAAAGCCAGCCATGTGGTGTGGGATTCTCTCCATGCAGGGAGAAGCAACCCAGAATGTAAGGACAGATCTCCATCCCACACTTGGCTCTGAAAGCTAGTGACAAATCGGCCAATTCTTTCCTTCTCAAACTAAGAGAAGAAATGTAGGCATGAAGATGAGTGGTTCCCACTTCTGCTTAAGAAGAAACCCACCCATCTCCAAAGCGCCCCAGTCAAATCACTCCTCTAGATATCGTCCAAGTCTTGTTCACCCATAGTTTGGTTGTAGGCCAGGATTTACTTGTCATCCCAACCTCCCTTCCACAGTAATTATGAGGGAAGAATCTTGTGTGCCACTTCAAGCTTCTGAGCCGAGACAAGAAGGATTAAAAGATCATAGACAACTGCCGGGCATCAGAGCTGACCTGGTTTCTTCCTAAAATGAGGCTCTCCGTAGGCCTTCAACCCCCAGGTTTTTCGTTGGCCATTGGAGATTCATTATTCTCTTCTTCAGTCCAAATTAAAACCTGGTTTCTTCCATCAGTCAGCCGCACCAATTCGTGCTAAGCCTGTTTACGAGCCATACTAGTTTAAACAGATATGGCTATCATGGGCCATTGTTTCCTGGTACCGCAATCAAGGAAGTCATGGAAGTGAGGATTTTTAATATCAATACTCTCAGCTTTGTGATGGCAACGGCTGCCAAACCCACAGGCACAGCTTCGTGGCGATGTTTGTAAAATCTTTTGAGCTATTGCTTTGAAGCCCTTTGGTGCTCTGAAAAAAATGTGAGATCCAAATACGGATTTGTAGAATGGTGTAATACACGGAGAACCGAGGAATTCTGACTCTGTGAATTTCAACCTGCCATCCCTGAGCAAAATGAAAGGACTCAGCTCTGCCTATATATAATGCAAGATCATAAAAAAAATTGTGGCCTGATGGTGTCCATTTGCTTCTAAATACACGCTTTAACTTCTGATTAAAGAAGGGCATTGATCTTCCTGCTCTGAACGATATCCAGCTTTTCACCTGTGCCGCCCACCAGCCTCCTTCCTGTGACACCAGACTGGCCTTTGAATTGATTTTTTTTTTCTCAGTAAAATAAATCATTGGCCATCTAGTTATGCATTCGTTTCCAAGATTCCCCCTAAGAAATAATACAGGCTTCACAGAAATTAAAAAGGATGCAGGAAGGTGTCCCAGGATTTTGGAAAAAAGGCCCCACCTGCCCAGAGGAATCAATGAAGGTGTTAGTTGGGAGGGGTGTGTGGAAAAAAAGGATTTGGAGAAACAGAGCAAGAGAGAGGCAAGAGGCAAATTGAAAATAATTTTGCTTTCTGGGTAAGAGAAATGTTGCAATTGCAATGGAGACCCAGGGGTCAGCTGCTGGGGGTTCGCAGGAGTTTGGGAGAACCTCTAGCTAAAATTCTGTGCAGTTCGGAGAACCCCCAAATCCCACTCCTGGCTGGCCGCACCCACCTCACCCCACCCCTCCCAGGAGTCCCTACGCGGCCCGTTTTGGATGCAGGTAAGTACAGGGCACGCACGGAGGCTCGAGGAGGGCGAAAAATGGGCCTATCGGAAGATCTGAAATGGGCCTATTTCGGGCCTCTAGATGGCCTCCAGAGCCTGTTTTCGCCCTCCCAGAGGCTCAAAAAAAGCCTCTGGAGCCTGGGGAGGGCAAAAACGCTTTCCCCGCCTCCCCCCCACCCCGCTGTGGTGCAGGAGGCCGACTAGGCCACACTCACCATGGCCATGCCCACCCAGCAACCGGGCAGAGAACCCATTGCTAAAATTTTTGAAGCCCACCCCTGTGGAGACCGTTTGGTAGGCACCTGTAAAATGTTCTTAAGTGTGTTTGAAGAAAACAAAGAGACCTTTGCAAAACTGAACAGGCCTGTCTTCTTATCCGGTTGCATTGGTTTCGTCCCAAAATATCCAATGTCTACCTCCCCGGGGCTTCCTTAGTGCCATTCACCAGCAAGAATCATGCCGTAAATCGGAACTTGATGATCTCCGTTGCCTGGAGACCTTTTTTGCTAAGCCTACCTGAAAGATTTGTCCTGGGAGGAGTTGACCCCGGCAAACGACTGGCTCCTATTGATCCTGACCACCAGACTGCGCCGCTGGGGTCGTACAGAGAGGGACATCGTGGAATTCCACCGGGAGGGACTCCCTACAAAACAAACCAGGAAGATTGAGCTGAGCTTCCAAATCGGTCACAACATTCCCCAAGCTTTTTCCCCACACATGGCAGTTTATGTTAATGGCGATAGCACTTCAGATTTATATACCGCTTCACAGTGCTTTACAGCGCTCTCTAAGTGGTTTACTGAGTCAGCATATTTCCCCCCCAACAATCTCATTTTACCAACCTCGGAAGGAGGGAAGACTGAGTCAACCTTGAGTCGGTCAGGATTGAACTGCTGGTAAATTGAGGAGTACCTGTATATTGTTATGCTATGCACAGAATTAGATGGGCAGCCATTTACATGTAGAGGCAGTCCTCGACATACGACCACAATTGACCCTAGGATTTATCTTGCTCAGTGAGAAATTTGTTAGGTGACTTTTGTCCCATTTTATGACTTTTCTTGCCACAGTGCTTATGTCAGGAGTCAGCAACCTGCAGCTCTGGAGCCGCATGTGGCTCTTTCACTCCTCTGCTGTGGCACCCTGTCACTCAAAATATGCATCACAACCACCAATGTGCGACACCTGCCAGCACGCGATTTATTGAGCTTTTCAACCCCCGGTAGGCCAACCATGGATAAATCCAAGAAAAGAAAAGTTTCAGAAGAAAGCAGAACGTTTAATTCAACTACATAGGCTAGTTTTGTGGCCGCTCAAGAAACAGTCAGGCACGGGAAGGGTTTTGTGGCTCCCGGTGTTTTCTTTTCTGTGGGAAACCGGTCCACATGGCACTTTGAGTGTTTAAGGTTGCAGAGCCCTGGCTTATGTCAATCACTGCAGTTCTTAAATTAGAAACACAGCTGTTATGTGAACCTGGTTTCTCTGTTGACTTTGCTTGTCAGAGGGCCACAAAAGATGGTCACATGACCCCGGGACACTGCAACCGTCATAAATACGAGTCAGTTGTCAAGCATCCGAATGGTGACCATGGGGATGCTGCCAACAGTCCTAAGTGTGAAAAATGGTCATAAGTCACTTGTGACGTTGTAACTTCGAACGGTCACTAAGCGAACTGTTGTAAGTCAAGGACTACCTGTATTGTCCTTTATGGCTTGCAGGCAAAGATATCCTTCCCAATCTCCACATACATTATCAAGAGTTGCTACCAGGAGTGAAATCTACTTACTTTCCCCACCGGTTCGGCAGTGTGTGCGCGGACCCTCTGCCCATGCGCAAACCCTTCTGCACATGCGCAGAGGGTAAAAAACAGGTTACTTCCTGGTTAAAACCAGGAAGTAACGACGACCGGGCGGATGAGCGAAGCCTTGCACTGCCATCGCTACCAGTTCTCCAAATCACCTGCCGCCATCGCTACTGGTTCGGTCGAACCGGTTCAAACTGATAGCATTTCACCCCTGGTTGCTACCCAAGCCAAGAGTCAAAAACCAGGCAAGAGGGAGAATTCAATCTCTTCCTGGATGAAGAGAACAACAGGCATGTTATGACCAATTCAGCAGAACTCCGGAGAAAAACATCCCAGCCGGTCTCTACAAACATATCCTCAGACACCTCATGCTGTCTTAACAAATTTAAATTTAACAGGGATGAAAATGAGTCAGTAACAAGGAAGGGGCCAAAAAAGCACTCTATGATTTTCCCATCAATATTTATAATCCCCGTTTCTCAGCTGGGAAAGTTCCGCCTCTTCTCGAACGATCTGCAGGGTGGGGTTGAGCTTGCCAAGAAGCAAAGACAAAGCACAGATGGACAAAAAGAAGACCCAGCACTCCATCAATTGGGTTTCAGGCAGTCCTCGATTTACGGCCACAGAATTCCCATGGAATTCTCATGGAATTCTGTGGCCGTAAAGGGATGTATATCTACAAAGGGGGTGTATTTTCAAAACCGTCAAGAAGTCTTCAACAACTTGCGGCCTGTGCTAACGGCTGGCCACCCATCAACTTAGCAATGCTTTGTTAAGTTGATGGGTGGCCAATTTTACGAATATATATATATATATTTTGGCCATGGTTGTTAAGCCAAGAGGGGCAGTTGTTAAGTGAACCATGCAGTCAAGCGAATTGGGCTCCCCTCTCCATTGACTTTGGTTGCCAACGGTGACCACGCGAGCCCATGTTGTGGCCCGTCAGCGGCCTGTGCAGCTAGTAGCTGATTCCGACAGCGAGGAGGCCGGTATGGTGCTGTGCCAGCAGCCTGTGCAGCTGGCACTCGAGTCGGACAATGAGGAGGCTGGGGAAGATGTGGTGCCAGAGGCGGGGATCCAGCCAGGGCCTTCAGAACCTCCAGAAGCTCCCTTAAGTGAAGAGGACAAAGAGGAGGAGCCTCTTCTCGATGCACGGGCACGCAGAGCTGCCAAAAGGCAGGAGTGGCTCCTCAGGAGAAGGTCTTCTCGAGAGTAAGGCTTGGGGCTAATTGGCCACTCCCTTAGCCTATTTAAGGAAGGACGACGACTGAGGCAATTTGCAGGGAACAAATTCGTTCACTCTCCTTTGCGTCCTGATCTTAGTTTTCTTATCAGTTTCCTGCAAATTGCTTCTGGGCTTTCTGCCAACCATAGTAAGATTACGATTATTTATTCTTTGGATTCTTGTAGGCTATTAAGAAAGTTAATTAACAGCCTTTGTTTGAAAAAGACTGATTTAATTTAGTAAACTAAGGTTTGTACAGACTTTGCGTGTGCTGCGTTCTTTGGGGTCCGTAGCTGGGGCAGAACAGCCCAGCGCACTGCAACCGTCATAAATATACACCGGGTGCCTGAGTTTTGATCACGTGACCATGGAGAAATTGTGACAGTCGTAATTGCAAAGACTAAGGTTCTAAGGTATTTTTTAAAGTGCCATTGTAACTTCAAATTGTCACTACCTGAATGGTTGTAAGACAAGGACTGCCATTATTGGATACCCAAATTCTTCTATTTCAGTGCTTGGGCCATTCTCTAATTTGCAAAGGTAGGTGATTTTTCACCTCCAAGCACGAGACATCTTTTCGGTGTCTATCTTAGTTTCTAAAATAAAAAAAAGCTACCCAAAGTTTAAAAGGCCAGGTTCTGTATCCACTGGTATGGTGAGCGTACAAAACTTACAACACACATTCAGCCTTGCACAAAGCAAGCAGTCCAATGAGAACACCCTTGCCCAATGGCATGAACCGAAAGGCAAAATAAAACAGAGCATCGCATGATGCCACATTAGCTTGAGCCATAAGGATGATTGATGATGTGTGTTTAGGAACAGACTGAAGTACACCGATGACACAACAGGAAGTAATATCGCTACAGTTTCCTATCAAGTATAACCTGTAAATCGAGTCTAATTATAGACAGTCAGATTTATTTTATGTATTTCCTACATGTATCCATCGAGATGTTTGCTTAAACTGTATTTGTTTCAAGTCAATACCGGTGCTTTCTGTATCACTTATTTTACTAAGCAGTCAACAGATCAAGTGTTTCTAATGAATGTTTTTGTTCTGCTTCTGTCTGGAATATTGTTTCATTGTTTTCTTTCCTTACCAGTTATTTGTTTCGATAATGCTAGTTCTTAGCCAGAGAGAAAGAGAGAGAGAGGGAGGGAGGGAGAGAGAGAGAGAGGGAGAGAGGAAAAAGCCGCCCATAAGTTTAACATCCTTATTGGGCCCTTCATGTGATGGCATTAAGAAGAGAAGGTGCTCTACAAAGGACAGATAGCAATTATTTCCTTTTTCTAAAGTGAGAAAGAAGGCCGGCAGATGAAGAAGTCCATTAATTCAGGTAAATGCACCCTTGCTTTCAAAAGAAAGATAATCCGGAACAGTCGAAGACAAAAGTCGGTGTGTTTTCCAATCCAGAGTCGGAACCGAGAAGGTGGCAATGCTCTTAAAAGCGAAGGTTTCTATAGCTATCAAGCAATCAAAACCAAGTGGCCTACTCAATGAGATGGATTACGTGAAATTGTTCTGAATCTAGCTCTTTTTAAAAAAATACTGATTGTATTTTTGTGGATTTTGGTGATCATGAGGATATATCCGAAGAACCAAATCTTCCTTTCTTATGTATAGCACAGGGTGAAATATTGTATATGTTGTTTGTAATGTTAGTAATTTAAAATAAAAAATTTCTAAAAATTAATATATATATATATATATATATATATATATATATATATATATATATATATATATATATATATATATATATATATATATATATATATATAAAAATACTGATTGAGGGAGGGAGGGATCCAGATAAAAGAGCAAATGGTGCACAACCAACACCAAAGTCAATTTACTTCTGGTCCAGAGCTTTGACATCTGAATAACGCCTTCTTGGCTGATAGAAGGAAATGAAGAGACAGCAAACCATACAGAGAAGAGCTGCCTTCTTCCTACTTACCCCTCACTGTCCCATAGAGTTGAACGACATCCAAATCAAGCTAACCCCGGATACCCAACCAATACACTTTGTTCAACGAACATCTCAGCTACCTCATGACAATCTAGCAGAGAACAGGGCCACGGGTATGCTAGCCTCCACCGCCCACAGAAAACAAGGCCCTACAAGAATCTGTGAGCCAACACGACCTCATTCTCGGTTTAATCAGAGCTGGAACCACGAGTGAAGCAGCGTTGGATCACACGTGCAACAGTGGCCCAATTAAACAATTAAGGAGGAGTAGCAATTCCGAGCAGGGTTTGACAAATAGCTTTTAGTAGTAAGCCTTTTAATTAGATCGCTCGGCAAATTGTGCCTGGTTTCTCCAACCTCTTCATCCTTACCTCTCCAATTTTTTTCGCCCCACTAATTCCAACTGGTCTTCAGAGGCTACGAGTTAGAATGAAAATATTACAAAGTCTGCATAATTCCATCGGCTGGCCTGCTCTGGGTGCCGGAAGCTTGCCTTGTACAGCAGAGAGCAAACATAAGAAACCAGCTTTTTCTTAGGTACAGTCTTTATGGGCCCAGCGTAGTCAACCAAGCGTGTGAAAGAAACAAGGAAGTAACTGTAAATTCCGAAGACCTACCTGGACGTTGAAAAAAATACCTGTAAGATCCTCGGGGGGGCCCCTAGGATGTTGTAGGACCTCAATCTCAAGGAGGTGAGGTTCTAAGATTTACTGCGCTCTTCCAAGTTCAGCGAGGAAAGGCCCTTTCCCATTTCTGAACCTACAGCATGCATACCGTTTGGCAAGTAAGAGGCCTCCTGGTGCTTTCCATCCAGGGCTGGGCTCCACTCGTACATTCTTAGCATTTCATAGATAATCAGCAACTGGTACTGTCAACAGCAGAGGTGTGGAAGGCCAATAGGTCCTCCTGGCAGGCTGACTAAGAGGCAGGTGAGTAAAGCACCAGCATTGTAGTTTACTACACTAAGAATAAGTTTCAGAGGAGTGGATTCTTTTGGACCGCAAGGATTTCTACATATTTCTTTAAAAAAAAAAAAAAAGTTTAGAAAATGATAGCTACAAACCTACTTGTATTATTTTATTTATTTATTTTATTAAATTTCTATACCGCCCTTCTCCCGAAGCACTCAGGGCGGTGAACAGCCACAAGATAAAACACATAAATACAAAAATTTAAAATAGATTGAAAACGAATTAAATAATTTGGCTGAATTTAAAATACCCCATAATTTAAAACAAATTAAAATTTACATTTAAAAAGGGGAGAAGATTTAGGCCAGGCCAGCTTGATGAAATAAAAAAGACTTAAGCGCGCGATGGAAGGTGCGCAGATCTGGGATCCTCCGTATCTCCGGGGGGAGCTCGTTCCAGATCGTAGGTGCCCCCACAGAGAAGGCTCTCCCCCGAGGGGCCGCCAGTCGACATTGTTTGGCCCACGGCACCCAGAGGAGCCCCTCTCTATGGGAGCGTACTGGCCGGTGGGAGGCTATTGGTGGTAGCAGGTGGTCCCGTAGATAACCAGGTCCTAAGCCATGTATCAGGATACCTTGGCAACAGGAGTTCATTCCCTGACCGTCACCTCTTTCGAACAGGGCTCCCCAACCTTTCGGACCTCAGGGACCACTAAAGTCATAATTTTAAATCCCGCGGACCGCTAATATGATCTGCCTAATGACCAGCTGGGTGGGCGTGGCTAGGTGGTCATGTGACTGGGTGGGTGTGGCCAACTCGATGTCACTCACATCGAGTGGCACCTCGACAGCCTCTACTCGCCCCTCCCCTCTCAGCCACTCCTCACCTGCCCGCCCGGGCTCCTTAGTGACCCAATAGGAAGCAGTTTTTGGGAGCTAAGCAGCCACCATGAGAAAGAGTTGGCAAAACAGCTCAGTTCAAATTGGATCTGATCAAGAAGGAGGCTCGGCAGAAGCACCTCACTGAGGACTAGGAGCGTAGGCTTTCCAAGCAGAGGGAAGACCTGCGGGAGTACAAGGCCAGGTACCGGAGCCTGGAGGCTCAGTGGGCTGAGATGGTCAGCCAGTTCCAGACCATGATGCAGTCCCACTGGAACAAGGCTTCCCTCCAGCCTTCGCCCAAAGCCCCCCACCAGGAGGCTGAAGCAGACCCCAAGTTAGAATTTCTGCCCCCCTCTGACCCGCACAAAAAGACCCTGAAGGGGGAAACTCTGCAGCAACACAAACGTTCATTGCACGTATCCGGCCCAGGGGCCGTAGTTTGAGGACCCCTGATTTAGTGCAATATAAAAAATGCAAATACAGAGAAGCCAATGACAAACCCAAAAGTTGGGTGTGATTTGCCTTCAAAAGAATTGGGTTCAATATCTGACTTCTCTGATTAAAAAGATCAAGTATCAGGTGAAGGTGAAAGTGAGTTCTGGACATCCGAGCATTCAACCGTTGCTTATTTCTTTGGGTTACTCAATGTTTCTGAAATAATCTTGGGATTCTAAAGGTAAGGTTCCCCTCGCACATATGTGAAGATGGGCGGTGCTCATCTCCGTTTCAAAGCCGAAGAGCCAACGCTGCCCGAAGACGTCTCCATGGTCATGTGGCCGGCATGACTCAAAGCCAAAGGCGCATGGAACGCTGTTATCTTCCCACCAAAGGTGGTCCCTATTTTTCTACTTGCATTTTTTACCTGCTTTCGAACTGCTAGGTTGGCAGAAGCTGGGACAAGTCACGGGAGCTCACCCCGTTACGCGGCACTAAGGATTCGAACCGCTGAACTGCCAACCTTTCGATCGACAAGCTCAGCGTCTTAGCCCCTGAGCCACCACGTCCCCTTTTTTCTGCACTGATTACCTTTCAAATCCCATACCGACCAGGTACCAGAATGCCTGGTTGACCATCCCTCCTTCCTTGAAAAGTTCACGGAGCACAGGCTGGATAAGAGACCTTCACGGTCATCTCCATCCCGACTGAACCTTTCAGAAGTAGGGTTCAAATTCCACACCATGTCAACGTGTTTTGGAGCCTAGTTGGCTGTAGAGACCCATCCTACGAATGATTTCATTTATATTAGTTTTTATTCTCGCTAGTGGGGAGTGTTTCCCTTGGGACTTGGCTGCCTTCACCACCTGAAATCCGTCAGGCGAAAAACAGGGTCAAATTTTTTTTTTTTTTTTTTTTTAAAGGGAGAGATAACAAAGAAGTCTCCATCCAGACAAAAAGATGTGGCCCAAATGTATTGCGCTGAATAATGTAGAGATGGATGGAAGGGAGGGTAAGGAACATGATCTCTCCACCCTGTGCTCCTTTTTGGAATTTATGAAGAATGAAATCAATCTCACTCCCCCACCCTTCCCTTAATAAGAGGGCGGGATGAGATATGGGCCTAGGTGTTTTCCTCTCTCCGTTTTATAATGGAGTGCTAAGAATTTCCAGCTGCTTAGCAACCAGGAGTTTAACCAGCAGCCCCAGGTTCACCTCTAAAATAAAGGAAAGGAAGAACGGGTGACTCTCTGGAGAGAGAAGCAAATCACCTCTATCAGCAACATGGCACCCACCCCAAGAAGATAAATACATGAGCCTTGGTAGTACAGGGGTTTAAGGCACCCTGTTATTAAGCTTATTAAGACCAGGTGCCTGCAATTACTGCAGGGTTCGAATCTCGCCAAGGCTCAAGGTTGACTCAGCCTTCCATCCTTTCTAAGGTAGGTGAAATGAGGACCCGGTTTGTGGGGGCAATAAGCTGACTTTGTATAAATATACAAAAGGATGAAGGCTATTGCTGAGCACATTGTAAGCCGCCCTGAGTCTTCGGAGAAGGGCGGCATATAAATCAAATTAAAAAAAAAAAAAAGATGTTTGAATAATTGGGTGTCAAACCCAGGTAGTCCTTGACTTACAACCATTTGTTTAGTGACCGTTTGAAGTTACAAAAAGAGAGGATTATGACCATTTTTTCAGGTTTACGACCGTTGCGGCAATCCCCCATGATCAAAATTTGGATGCTTGGCAACTGCTTCATATTTATGACCGTTGCAGTGTCCCGGGGTCATGCGATTCCTCTTTTGCGACCTTCTTCTGACAAGCAGAAGGGACGCGGTGCCTCAGTGGCTAAGACGCTGAGCTTGTCGATCGAAAGGTCGGCAGTTCAGCGGTTCGAATCCCTGGTGCCGCATAACGGGGTGAGCTCCTGTGACTTGTCCCAGCTTCTGCCAACCTAGCAGTTCGAAAGCAGGTAAAAAATGCAAGTAGAAAAATAGGGACCACCTTTGGTGGGAAGGTAACAGCGTTCTGTGCGCCTTTGGCTTTTAGTCATGCTGGCCACATGACCACGGAGACATCTTCAAACAGCGCTGGCTCTTTGGCTTTGAAATGGAGATGAGCACCGCCCCCTAGAGTCAGGAACGACTAGCACATATGTGCGAGGGGAAACTTTACCTTTTACCTTTACCTCTGACAAGCAAAGTCCATTGGGAAGTCCAGGTTCAGCTAGGAACTAAGTGTTACTAATTTAAGAACTGCAACGATTCACTTAACAACTGTGGCAAAAAAGGTCGTAAAATGGGACAAAACTCAACAAATACCTCCCTGAGCAACATAAATTTTGGGTTCGATTGTGGTCATAATTCGAGGACTACTTCTATCGTAGTATTTTCCCCGTTTGGGCTGCTAGCTGAGCCATGGTTCTGCATTCCCACTGCTTCTCTCTTTTACCACCAAAGGAGACACGCAGATTTTTATCTGCTGAAAAAGGTTCCACCTTGCTCCACTCTTTCTAACACATTGTGGCTTCAATTTGCATCAGGCTTCAAAGCCTTGTTTAATTAAGTCAATGCAAACCCTAAAGCCTGCTGAAGCTAAACACACACACACACACACACACACACACAAGATGTTTCAAAAGATGTGCAAACAAAGCTTCAGAAGGCTTAAGAGGCAGCACATCTTCAGATGAATGCAGTCAAACCAGCAAGCTATCTATGTTTGCTGACACTCAATCAGCCCATGAATTAATTGCTACTCCAGGCTGAGCCACCCAAGCAGTTTGGGGACGAACTGTGAAAACACAAAGCAAATTTTAAAAACTCACACCTTTGGTTTCAAGACTTGCTGTCTCTTTCTTCTTTCTTTCTTTTTTTTTTTGTAAAAGAAACGTGTTTGTTGTTTTTAAACATTGTCTAATCACCACAAACATTTAACTCGAAAGGAATACAATTAAAGCATATTTAGAACTCGACAACCACACGGAGGCTAAGCCACAGTGGAGTTTCTTAAATTTTGCACCTAACATCTTACATAAATCCATGGTTGGTAAATAATGGGTTCGTATGATTTATCGTGCCAGCCAACTATAAAGCAAACCATGGTTTAAGGCAAAAAAAGTGGACTTAACTATAATTATCGGTCTTACTGGGGCAATTACGAAGTAGAAAAGGTTTTTAGAGACCAATATGAGCTGCAAGAAACAATCGTGCCAAGCAAGGAGACAAAAGCATAATTTTCCTAGATATTCTTATTGGCTTTTTAGCAAAGGAATACGACTGTGATGGTGAACCTGTGGCACGCGTGCCACAGGTGGCACGCAACACCCTCTCTGTGGACACGCAAACCGTTGGCCCAGTTCAACTCCGCCGTGCATGCGTGTGCGCCTCCCACTGGCCAGCTGGTCTGTGGGTCTTTGCCATGCATGCATGAGGGGTAGGGTGCATGTGGGGGGCTGCGTGTGCATGCGGGGGTGGGGGGTGGGGCACACATTGCATTTTGGGTGTTAGGGCATGCATGCTCCCCCTGCATAGGCACACTTTGGGCACTCGGTCCGGAAAAGCTTAGTCATCAATGGAATGAGTTTGGGTAATGAAAGACATTGGGTATTTGCGGGACCGCCTTCTGCCGCCGATAGCCTCCCACCGACCAGTACGCTCCCACAGAGAGGGACTCCTCAGGGTGCCGTCAGCCAGGCAATGTCGGCTGGCGACCCCCAGGGGAAGGCCCTTCTCTGTGGCAGCTCCCGCCCTCTGGAACGATTTGCCCCCGGAGATTCGAAGGATATCGGATCTCCGGGTTTTTTGCCGTGCCCTAAAAACTTTTCTTTTCCATCAAGCAGGGCTGGCATGGAAACCCCCCCCCCCCTTTTCTAGCTTTTTTAGTTTTTTTTAATTGTCAATGGGCTTTAGTTTGAATGTTTTAAATTTTGGGGCCAAAGTCATGAAATTCTTTTAAAATTTTAAATTTTGTATTGGTATGTGTTTTAGTTTTGGCTGTGCACCGCCCTGAGCTCACTAGGAGAAGGGCGGTATACAAATTGAATAAAATAATAAATAATCCATAAGTTTTTTAAAATGAACCCACCTATGAGAGGAATCCAAAATACGATCCTATCTTTAACTGAAAGTGGTACAGGGAGTGATTATATTACTATATAGGGATCACTTTAGGGATTATTCTCCATACTATTTATGTTGTTTTGTATTTTCTGTTATGGATTGCACCAGAGAGGCTAAACCAATTTCGTTATATATATCATGTACAATGACAATAAAGGATGGACTATACTATACAGTCTATCTCAGGACTACTACATATCCCCTCATCCTGAGGCTTAACTCAGGGCTTCAAAGCCTCCTAAATAAATCTCTGAATAAGAAAAACTTCCCAACGGCTGGCACTCTACTCTAAGGAAGAGGAAAGCTGATTAAGATGGGATTTATACTAATTCAGCCTGCTTCTTTGCTCATTCCAAGTTTAGCTGCTTGAATAGACCGTCAAAGGCAATCATTTGGGGGGAAAAAAAACCTAATGTAGTTTTTTACTAAGTCCAATGAGTCACTAATCCTGATTTAATCAAAGACTGGCATGAATCATCCAGGGATTTTTTTCCTTTTTAAGGGATAGTGGGGGATGGCGAAAGGTGGGGGGTAAACAAGGAAAACGTGAGAAGAACAGGCTAAAGAAATTCTTGACAAAATGGAAGGGCAGGTCGTGAGCTCTTTCCATCCACACCCAGGGGCTTCCCTTATGAGTCCTCTGGGGGTTTGCAACTTAGGCTGTAGATAGAAAGTATGAATTTACTTCCAATGCTAGCAAAGCAAATGTGAGCCAACATGCCTATCTTTTATGGACATCAAGAAGGAGAAATGGGAAGTGCGAGAGAAAAAGGCCTCCAAAGAAGGGGTGAATGAAGAGCAGGGATGATCACTTGACACAGATACAGATTAACAGAGTTGGAAGGGACCTTGTAGGTCATCTAGTCCAACCCCCATCCAAGCAGACCCTGACTACATTTTTGACAGATGGCAGTCCAGTCTCTTCTTGAAAGCTTCCAATGATGAAGCTCCCACAACTTCCAAAGGCAATTTCTGTCCATCAGTTGATTGTTCTCACTGTCAGAAAATTTCTCCTCATTTCCAGGTTGAATCTCTCCTTGGTCAGTTTCCATCCATTATTCCTTGTCTGGCCTTCAGGTGCTTTGGAAAATAGCTTGACCCCTTCCTCTCTGTGGCAGCCCCTCAAATATTGGAACACTGCTATCATGTCTCCCCTGGTCCTTCTCTTCACTGGACTAGCCATGCCCAGTTCCTGCAACCGTTCATCGTATGTTTTAGCCTCCAGTCCCCTAATCATCTTGGTTGCTCTTCTCTGCACTTTTTCTAGAGTCTCAACATCTTTTTTATAGTGTGGTGGCCAAAACTGGATGCAGTACTCTACTGTAGGTGTGGTCTTACTAAGGCTTTACAGACCAAGCCCATCTCAGTGTATCTCCACGTATCTTCAGTGAAGCCTATCCTGTTCTTATTCCGCAGATTTACAATATCAATAAAATAACCGGAAGGTAGCATCTGCAAAGCACCAGCTCAAACTTTATCTTTCTAAATTATTACCCCTGAGCTTTATATACACCATTGATTGACAGACTCTACAGAAGCTGATCTTTGCAGTTACATGGACTACTTAGTACCGGCAGTAACAAGTTATCGCAGGGGTGGGCTGCTGGGGGTTCTCAGGAGCCCACCCCTGGAGTATTCTCAGGAGTACTTCTAGCTAAGATTCTGTGCAGTTCGGAGAACCCCCAAATCCCACTCCTGGCTGGCCCCACTCACCCCACCCCGCCCCTCCCAGGAGTCTTCACACGGCCCGTTTTGGATGCAGGTAAGTGCAGGATGCGCATGGAGACTCAGGGAGGGTGAAAACCGGGCCTACTGGAAGTCAGGGAAGGCCAGAAATGGGCCTGTTTCTGGCCTCCAGAGGGCCTCCGGAGCCTGGGGAGGCCTTTTTCACACTCCCAGGGGCTCAAGGAAAGGCTCTGGAGCCCGGGGAGGGCAAAAACACCTCCCCCGCCATGGTGCAGGAGGCTGACTAGGCCACGCCCACCATGGCCACGCCCACCCAGCAACCGGGCAGAAAACCCCTTGCTAAAATTACTCTGTAGTGCAATTTGAATTCCTAGTAGTCCAAGAGAAAATCATTGCAGTCGGGTGGATGGAATTTTTGAAAGCCGGTGTCACAGGGTCTGAGGGGAATGATAGGGATTAATTTTGCTGGTTAAATAGTTGGGAGTTTTCTTTTTACTTTGCAACATGCCGATCTTGTTTTCTCCGCAAACAAACGGCTGCCTTCATTTCTGCAGAGTATTTCTGTTTTTAAGGTCAAGGTTGTCTTTCAAAGGAGCCCTGATTTCTCCAGGAACGATGTGCTTAAAAACGCTGAGCTTTCTCCCTCGAGAACAGCTGGAGAAGGCAAGTAGAGGGGGGGATGATGTGCTGTGAATATGAACTGCTGGCCCGGTGGCTTCGAAAAAGAAGATGCTGTCATGCACAACACGAGTTGTGACCTCGGTGCACTTTGCTCCCAGGCCTCTCTTACCTTGGGAAAGGCATTCAACACCGTAACACATTCTCTGCCTGCACCGTAACACATTTTCCGAACCTGTCGTCAGTCATAGGTTCAAACCTTCTTTGCTTTCAGCTTTTTAAAAAAAAAGATAGGAATAACAGTGATTGTCCAGAAGCCTAACCTAATGGAATACCATGGCAGGACTCACCACCGTACATACATGACTAAGAAGATTTTTTTTCCCCGTGAGTTGCCCACTTGCCTGCTTTTCAGGTTTATGACCACAAGGAGTTCCAGAAAAACATCTACTTCTGCTTCATTGACTATGCTAAAGCCTTTGATTGTATGGATCACAACAAATTGTGGCAAGTTCTTAAAAGAGATGGGAGTACCAGACCATCTTATCTGTGTCTTGAGAAACCTATATCTGGGTCAAGAAGCAATAGTGAAAACTGGACACGGAACCACTGATTGGTTCAAAATTGGGAAAGGAGTCCGGAAAGGCTGTATACTGTCACTCTGCCTATTTTAACTTATATTCAGAGCACATCATGAGAAAGGCGGGGCTAGAGGAATCAAAAATTGGAATTAAGATTGCCGGGAGAAATATCAACAACTTCAGATATGCAGATGATACCACTCTAATGGAGGAACTAGAGAGCTTTTTGACGCAGGTGAAGAAGGAGAGTGCAAAGGTTGGCTTGAAACTCAACATTACGAAAACTAAGATCATGGCATCTGGCCCTCTCAATTCCTGACAAATAGATGGGGAAGAAATGGAGGTAGTGACAGATTTTATTATCCAAGATCACCGCAGGTGGGGACTGCAGCCAAGAAATTAAAAGACACTTACCCTTGGGGAGGAAAGCAATAGCAAATCTAGATAGCTTACTAAAAAGCAGAGACATCACCCTGCCAACAAAAGTGCGTATAGTCAAGGCTATGGTTTTCCCAGTTGCAATGGATGGCTGTGAAAGTTGGACCATAAGGAAGGCTGAGAAGGCCAAAGAATTGAGGCCTTTGAACTATGGTGCTGGAGAAGACTCCTGTGAGTCCCTTGGACTGCAAGGCGATCAAACCGGTCAGTCCTAGAGGAGATCAACCCTGACTGTTCTTTAGAAGGCCAGATCCTGAAGATGAAACTCAAATACTTTGGCCACCTAATGAGAAGGAAGGACTCACTGGAGAAGAGCCTAATGCTGGGAACGATTGAGGGCAAAACAAGAAGGGGACGGCAGAGAACGAGGTGGCTGGATGGAGTCACTGAAGCAGTCGGCGTGAGTTTAAATGGTCTCCCGGGGATGGTAGAGGACAGGAAGGCCTGGAGGAACATTGTCCATGGGGTCGTGATGGGTCGGACACAACTTTGCAACTAACAACAAACCGCAAGGCTACACCAGAAACAAGAACTCCAGAAGCCAGAAGAGAAAAACCTGCAGTGGGGATAGCAGATCAAATCACCCGATCGACCAAAAGTGGTGACTGCAGCCCTGAGATCAGAAGGCATTTGGAAGAACTGCAATGTCTAGGATGAATAACATCTGGAAGATTAAAGACATCAGCCTCACAGCCAAATGCAGATGAGTTCACCCGACATTTTTTCCCTCCCTCCAATTGCTATTTATGGCTACGAAACCCGGACTCTGGAAAAGGCTGATAGGAAGAAGGGTGGATGCCTTTGAATTGTGATGCTGGAGGCGACGATTACGCATCCCACGGACTGCAAAAACAACAAAGAAAAAAGTCCTAGACTCAACCTCACTAAAAATATCCCTTGAAGCCGAGATCGCCGAGTGGAGGCTGTCATACTTTGGTCATGTCATGCAAGCTGACTCACTCGAAAAGTCAATCATGCTGGGAGTGATCAGTGGAAAAAGGAAGGGCCGCCCTAATACCTATTGGCTGGACACGATAAAGGAAGACACTGGGAGGACCATGGTACAGGGGTGTCAAACTCGATTTCATTGAGGGCCGCATCAGGGTTGTGTTTGACCTCAGGGGTCAGGAGTGGGTGTGGCCAGTTCAACGTCACTCATGCCTGTGGCGGGCCGAGTGATCTGCCAGCAAATACGGGCTCCCGTGCTCCGTTTCCGACTGTGATGGCCTCCTGCAACTGTACGCCAGCGAAAACGAAGCTCAGGAGGGCCTACTGAGTTCCGTTTTCGCTCACAGAAGCACCGTGGGCTGGTCCCTCACTGTTTCCAGGGTGGCCTCGCGGGCTAGATCTAAGCACCCTAGGTGCCAGAGCTGGCTTACAGGCCTTTGATACCCCTGCCATGGTGGATCTGAAGGAGGCAGTGCGAGACAGGGGGGCATGGAGAGTGCTGACCCATAGAGTGGCCAAGGGTTGGACACGACTGAACGGCTGACGACAGGCATAGCAGAAAGAAAACAGGTTCCTGAGGAAGGACAATGCTTCTTATTCTTCTTAAGCGGTCATGAGCTCTCATTTCAACCTCTCCCTTGCCCAGTTCCAGGCTCTCACTGAAATGAGAGAAACCCAGTAGAGAAACTCTTTTTACAGGTTTTATTGGTTTATCATCTAAAGTACAAAACTACAAAAGCAAAGAGTTGGAAAAATAAGGGAGGGAAAAGGGAAAGGAGGAGTGTAGAAAAGTAGGGGGGGAAAAGAAGAAAAAAGACATTGACTTCCGACTTCCTCTAGTGAAGTAGAATAAAACAGTAACATCAAACCTCAACCTTTTTACTTTTACATAATAGTATAAACTAGCCATTTGTATAACAACCAATCTATCTAATCGGTAAAAAAACAAAATCAAAGTTTCCGATTTTTTCCCACCTCAAGTACAAAGTCCAGAAGCGGTTTCCAAGTAGATACAAAAGTACTTATGTTTCCCCCCCCCGCTCTTGGATTAAAAAACAGTCAATTTAGCCATCTCTGCTAGTTCCAGTTGTGGTATTCAGCCGGTTCGGGCGAAACGGTAGCGGCGACTGTGGGTGGATCAACCCACCCACCCCGGCGCTAGGCCATCCTATTTAGCCACGTTTTTGAGGCCAGGTGTATGCGCGGAAGGCACGTGTGCGTGCAAAGCACATGTGTGGAAGGCTGGGTGCATGCGCAGAAGGAATGCATGCGCGTGAAGCGAGAGTGCACACATGGTGTACCGGTGGTAAAAATATATGAAACCCATCTCTGGTTAGTTCCATCAACTTTTGCAGCCATTTGTCTATTGCGGGGATCGAAAGGCAGTAGGGTAACGGATGCAAAGGTGAATTGTGGGTTCCTGCCATCCAGTCAATTAAACCAGTGGGAGTGATAAGATCACAAACTTTGGGGTGTGTGAGAATGAAACAAGGGAATTGGGTTGGGAGGAAAGGCTGGTCTCCCTTTTAGCAGAGGGTAGACAAGGTTTTGTTTTTTTTTAAGAGGGGCCTCTCTCTCTCCCTCCTGTCTGGCTAAGTCCTTGCAAGCAAGCCGAACAATGGGAGGAAGTTGGGGCGTCAACAGGAGGCCGGCAGAGCGAAGGCGCCTGAGATGCTTGTTCTTCCTGCCGCACCAAAGCTTAAGTTACACCACCTTCTTCCGGCTCTGCTGGTTTGCTGAAACTCGTCTTGAAGGAGTCTTCTCCCTCCAGGCAATTTCACAGTCCTAAGGCCAACCATGTGGAGCAGAAAAAACTGAACTGCGGTCCCTGTTCAGTTGTGGAATCCCGGTTTTGCTCTGTTGCGTTTCCTCTCTTTTTCCGTAAAATGAGAACAACGTGTAAAATTTCTCCAGCTGCATGGACCTCTCCTCTGCACAACAGCTGATGCTTTTAAGGATCTGCATCATACCGTCCATCTTCCATTGCAAAGATTACCACTGATCACGTATAGGCAACTCAGATAATACTGCAATCTCCCAGTATCCCCAATTTGACCCATGATGAGGGATGCTGGAAAGGCTGTTTAGCATGATCTACAGTTGTGATGGCGAACCTATGGCACGCATGCCGGAAGTGGCATGCAGAGTCATTTTTCTGGGCTCACGAGCTGTCGCCCTCCCGGAGGCTCGAGAAAAGCCTCTGGAGCCCAGGGAGGGCAAAACGTCCCCCCCTGCCATGGTGCAGGAGGCCAACTACGCCACGCCGACCATGGCCACGCCCATCCAGCAACCAGGCAGAGAACCTCTTGCTAAAATTTTTGAAGCCCACTCCTGGGTGAGAGACAACTGGACCAGTGTGGGTTAGAAGGACCGGGTGTCGGATAATGCAGGTACAGCTGTAACCCGGGAAAGAGACCCAGGTTCACATTAAGAGGAGGCCAGCTTGTTCCCTTGCAGCGGAACGAGACTGCCCCCCCCATTCCTGCCAGCAAAGCTGAATCTCCTTGCCAAGAGGCCTGTCCATCTGCCATGGCTTCTGCCAGCGTTTATTATTGGTAACTAGCAATTTAACATGGGATGGGGGAGAAGCCTCCTAGGAAGGCAGGAGAGAGAAAATACTGTAGGAAGAAATATCCTTCTGGGTTCTGTTCCAAGTGGGGAAAAAGACACTGGAAACATGGGGACTGCTTGGAAAGATGGTTTAATGGTGGACAGGATCACATGGCTTGAGTTCCTGAACAGAAAAAGGGATGAGATACAGCGAGTCCCCGGGTTTTATGCCCTCTCTGGCTTTGAACTTCCTGGGGCCCCGAAAGAGTATCCTGATTGGTTTTCAAACTCCCAGGGGGTGGGGGTCTTAGCTAGCCTTGCTGGCTGATGTAATCTTCCCAGGTGCCATGTGGTGAGTTTCTGTCCTAGATGGGTCCCATTGTGCTAGTTTCTGTTGCTATTGTGTTGCAGATGGGTCCTATTGTCAAAGATTGAGTTTCTGCCTCTGGCCCATTAACAAAGGGGGGGGGGGAGGCAGGAAGGTGGGAGTTGCTTTGTCTTTAAAACATGATTCTCCATTTCTCAACCAGGGAAACATAATATTCTGCCTTTTTAATATTTCCTAAAATATTTCATTCTTCCAGGAAAGGGGTGGGTGGTAACTTCCTACAATACGAAGGGAAATTTTAAAGCAATCGATTCATAAGCATACCCTGGATTGCTGTCTTAACTATCGGGACAAAAATGGAGCACAGCTCTCCCTGCCCCTTCAAAATGAGACACACACACAGAGAGAATTGGTTGGAGGCAGCCAAAGGAGAGAAAAAGCAGGCAGTGCCAAAGAGCTGGCATGGAGAACATAGATCTGAAACCAACGTGAGGTTTTCAGTTCTACCAGTTGGAGGTTGTGGTCCACGAGCAAACAGAAAGGGGCCACCAAAAGGGCTTTTGTGTCCTTCTTTGCCTTCTTTCTGAATTCAGATCTCCGGCCACCAAACTGCAAAGTTCATAACGTTCATGATTTCCCTTTGTTTAATTTGGCAGCCAAGTTCAAAAGCTCTGCAAGACTCCTTTTCTGGATGCAAATTAAAGTTTAGGATCTGATCTATGAAACGTCCAAATGGCCTGAGAATCCTTAGGCCCATCAGAAACTGCCCGGCTATTAAGATCTTCTCTGCGAAGCTAACACCAACATCTGGCAGCTACCAGCACCCCACAATTCATAATGCGATTCTCTGCGGATGGCCCACCTTTATTCTCCACATCTCACCATGCCTAACATTCTGAGTTAAGACCACAGAACTTCTGCATCAAACACTAAGCGCCAACCCGGAGCACTGTAGAGATTTAGAAGATTGGATAGACTTGGCATGGCCATATTTTTTGGAGGCCTCCAATCACAATTATCAGGCACATCTGGCAGAATAAGAGGTCTACGAGAAGACACTTTGTTCCTCAATTCTGGAGTCAGCCCTGGCTCTGCAGACCATTCTCTTAGGGTTTCTACCTCCAGGGCTAAGGTAGGACTTTCTTTAAGATGGTATCTTAGAATTAGAATTAGAATTAGAATTAGAATTAGAATTAGAATTAGAATTAGAATTAGAATAGAATAGAATAGAATAGAATAGAATAGAATAGAATAGAATAGAATAGAATAGAATAGAATAGAATAGAATAGAATAGAATAGAATAGTAGAAGTAGAAAGAGTTAATGCTAATTCTTAGAGGGAAATGGTCAAAAATCTCTTCCTTCCTGCTACTGAGCACATCCTGAAAAAATGTGTTCTTTGGAGAGTTAGGATTAAGATACAAAGATATCTGAATTCTCACCCTTTCTCCAAAGAGAAAGAAGGAAGAGGATATCAAAAACGAACTGCAAGGACAATAGGGTTGAAGAAGAGATTTCAATCCTACCTTGTTCATCGGATTGCAAATACTACCATTTCCTGAAAATAAGACATCCCCTGATAATAAGCCCAATTGGGCTTTTGAGTGCCTGTGCTAAAAAAAGCCCCTCCCAGAAAATAAGCCCTCCCCGAAAATAAGCCCTCCCCAAAAATATTTAAACACATGCACAGCCGGTCCCCGCCATTTCCTCTGGCTAGGGTTAGGGAGACAGAACTGGAAATCAGGTAAGATTGCAAGAGGAACCCCGTCTTGCTCCACATACCCCAAAATAATAAGACCTCCCCGAAAATAAGACCAAGCACTTATTTTGGGGTTCAAAAAAATATGAGACATGTCTTATTTTCAGGAAAACACGGTATTTTTATTGTTCCTCAGTCAATTCTGTCTGCTGATAACACCAAGTAATTATCATTTGAAACCGATGCTTAAAAGCTCTGAAAAACTTCCCCTAAGGTTAACTCCTACACAGAGAATGGCCTTTTTAACATCAGGCTACGCCAAGGCCAATTATTAATTCTGTTGCACTGAAGCCAAGTCCTCCTTTATGGTCTTATTTCCTTGTGATGTTTTATTATACCGTGTACAACATAATGTAAGCTCTCTTGAATACTTTCCAACTCCAAAGGTGGGATTAAAAAAAATAAAGAAAGAACAAGCATATCCTGAAGACTCTTTTTCCTTCTTCAACAAAGTTTGGATCAGGCAACTTTTAAGACCCGTGGACTTCAACTCCCATGCTGGCTGGCTGGGGAATTCTGGGAGTTGAAGTCCACGGGTCTTAAAGTTGCCAAGGTTGGAGACCCCTGGTTTAGACGCTTCCAAGAATCATCTAGTCATAGGAGCTAAAAACTTCTTCTTTTCACAAACTAATAGATGACTTTTAGTGCTGTGTCTACTGTGGCCAGTGTCCAACTCTGCAGTCATGGAAAAGAATCACATAAACTCACAACCCTGGAATTAGCTAGTTAGCAAAAAAAAAAAAAAAAACACAAAACAAAACAAAACAAAAACCAAGAGACTTGCAAAACTGATGAATCAATGGATGCCTCATTCTTCATACTTCTTTTACCACCTTAAAGCCATAGTAGTTTATAGCAACCGCACTTACGACTTAAATACTGCTTCACAGTGCTCTCTAAGCGGTTTACAGAGTCAGCCTCTTGCCCCCAACAATCTGGGTCCTCATTTTGCCGACCTCGGAAGGATGGAAGGCTGAGTCAACCTTGAGCCTGGGGAGATTCGATCTGCCAAATTGTAGGCAGCCAGCAGTCAGCACAAGTAGCCTGCAGTACTGCGCTCTCACCACTGCGCCACCGCGGCTCTTACAGTTTATGCAGTGTTTATTCTCTTTTAAAAAAACATGGTAATTTCGAATGGTCACTAAACGAATGATTGTAAGTCAAGGAGTGTCTCTACTACATTGGGGAAGGGAGAGGAGGGAAGCCCTATCTTCCTTTAAAAACCACGGGGAATTTTTAGATTTTTATCCTTGATCATCTTGATGGATGGGTCCTATTGAGGAATAGGAAACGCAGCCCTATGACTGAAACTGAACATGGATCTTCCTGGAAAAATCTTCACCACGACACAAGACCAAAGCTCTGCTTGCTCATAACCTAAGTCAGGGTTTGTTTGTCCAACAAGCCATTGTCACAGCCCGTTCTGCTGATGAAGAAAGCAATCATCCTTTGTTTATCCAAACCCTGCCTTGTTTTTTTTTCCCCTTCCTCTGCCGGTGAATTGGGTGGGAACCTAAAAACCATAAACAACCTGAGGGACATGACACGATGCTGGGTTCAAACACAACATGCTTTAGATAAAACAAGTTCTGGATTGAGAAAAGAAACCCGGGGTTTAAATTCTGGTTTGTAGCCCAAAATAAACCATCCGCCCTTAAAATGGGCATGCGTAACACCTTCAGACAAAAGCAATTTTCCCTTTATAAATTAGCCCTGGGCATGAACGACAGATGCTCCTCAACTTACAACTGGTTGGTTTAGTAACCATTCGAAGGTACAGCAGCACTGAAAAAAGCGACTTATGACCACTTCTCACACTTTACGACCGTTACAGCATCTCCATGGGCATCCGATCCAAATTCGGGTGCTTGGAAACTGGCACGTATTTATTATGATGGCTGCCCTTTCCCAGGGTCATGCGATCACCCTTCGCGACCTTCCCCGTCGACTTCTGACAAGCAAAGACAATGGGGGAAGCCAGATTTGCTTAACGACCACACGATTCATTTAACAACTGCAATAAATTGTTTAACAACTATGACAAAAAAAAGGTGGCAAAGAGAGGCACGACTTAATCGACTGCCTTGTTTAGCCAACGGAAATGTTGAGCTCAGTTACGGTTGTGGACTCTCTGTAAATCTACTTCTTGCTCTTCTACCCTTCTTCTGCCACTATTCTGCCTTCTACCTCCCCAAGGAAACATTTCCTGGGTAGCACCGAACACTTTTCTACTGTTCATCAGTCTCAGCTAGTCGTGCCAGCACTTTTGGCAACCTGATCTCGTCCCGCCCAACTGGAATGGGGCTGCGCTAGTATCACCAGAACTCCCACGACGCTTCAAAGGAGCCCAACTGAATATTATGTAGGGATCCTGGCAAGGGCCAAGGAAAAGGCACAACAGAACTGGCACTGAAAGGATCCTGCCTTGAAAAACACAGCAGTCTCGTGGCATCTTGGAAGATCAACAAGTCCATTATGGGAGAAGCTTTGGTGCCAAGGGTTTTTGCCACATGGCCTTGTGCTTTTGGCCTGACCCCCCCACCCCCTGAAAAATGTTGGGGGGCAGAATCAACACTATAAAAATCTGCATGACAACCCCCAAAGAGACAAATGCATCGTATTATGGCCTAATCAGAGGCAGAATAGCGCCCTATAACCAATGCCTCTATAATACCCTCAGGGTCAAAATTTCCCCATCCCTCACTTTATAACCCAAAGTAATAATAATAATAATAGATCCGACTTGAATGCCACCCAATTCTCAACAACTCTTTCCTACCACCTTCTTTCAATCACCGGGAAATTTATACCGTTTCTCCAAAAATAAGACCAAACTAGAAAATAAGCCCTAGCATGATTTTTCAGGGTGCTTTTAATATAAACCCTAACCCAAAAATAAGCCCCTGTTAAGATCGTCAGCAGACAGAGGCATTTAGTACTGTATTTCCCCCAAAATAAATCCTAACCAGAAAATAAGCTATAATGCGTCTTTTGGAGCAAAAAATAACATAAGACCCGGTCTTATTTTGGGGAAAACATGGTAGATTCATATATTTACAACGATAACATGCATCTGCAGATAAACACATACCATTAAGCGCAATACAAATTTCATGTACCAGCATGCCACGAAAGGCCACATTTTAAACTGCCAACATTTATTTCATTTATTTGTCGCCCTTCTTGTAACCTTAACAACTCTGGGTTTACTGCAGCATTAAAACATTTAAAATCCTAACTTTAAAAAAGTTTAAATCATGGCAACTGGACCGAAGTTTGTTAACCTGAGATGTTTCGTTACTCATCCAAGTAACTTCTGCAAGTCAAAATAAAAAAAAAATAGTTAGGTAGAGAGTCAGAGTAGTTGGAATGTACCAACTCTTGCCACACCAACTACAGAGGTTTCTCCCCAAAACATATTGTAATACATCAATGAAGACTCAATCATCCAGGCCAAAAGTAACTAAAGCAGGTTAAAAATCATGGCAATCGGAACAGTGTGTGTTAACCTAAGACTTTTTGTTACTCATCCAAGTAACTTCTTCAGCCAAAATAAAATTTAAATGCTAACAAATTATCTCTAAAACCATAAAAGCAGGGAGCTTTTCAGCAAGAGGGCATCTCCTGTGTGAACTGTGCTTACTTCTTCAGCCCTCCCGATTTAAGCCAAGCCGAACGGGTCTGACAATTTAACACTACAAAGGTCTATCAATCTCTTGGGAGCAGAATCATCTGTATAGATTACCATTCGGAATAAACGCCCATGGAACATTAAGTGACAATCCACCAGCCCAAATTCTGTAAATCTGAAACAGCAACAGCATTTCGACTTTATATAGGTTGCTGCTGAATGATTTCCCCTGCAGGGAGGATGCTTTTCCATCTCCGTAGCAGAGATGACACCGAAACAAAACTCCACAAATTGCAGGATTCCAGTGCTTCAAGAACGCAGCTTTTGCTTTCCTAAAGTTCATCCCACTTTGGATTTGGAGATGGAGGGGGGGGAAAAAAGTCCTACTTTTTAAAGGAGCCACCATTACCTTTGTACTTCCCTCTCATCCTGAAGCTGGGGCTTACTTAGTCCATCCTCCTGAATTGGAGAGGAAGGGTCTGTCCCTCAAGGACCAGCAGGGGTGTCCTGAATGCTGGTGCCACAGCTTCTCTGCATAGTCCCCGCGAACTGCAGCAAAGACAGAAGTTCTGGCCGGCCAGTTTGTCTGTGTGTCTCCTCCCCATCATTCCTGACATCACCAGAGTTCCTGCTGCTCCCAGGGTGAGTCAAAAGCCACAAAGCCGTGGAGGAAGCCAGAAGAAAGGAGAATGGAACAAGATTTCCCAGGAGCAGTTGCTCTTTTTTCCACCACCTTCTACTGAAGACGTAGTTCTACGTGGAGTTCAGAACACGGCTCAACCATTTTTTTCCCCTTCTTCCTGCATCATTTTTAAGGAATTTTTTTAAAAAAAATAAAATAAAATAAAAGTCCTGGTATCCAAGATATGAGTCTGATATCTATTATTATTATTATTATTTTTTGGAAAAGTTCTAAAAATGAGAAGATGAAGCCACAGGTCTCAACACAGCCTATATTGAATAATGAGCATAGGGATTGAATGAATTATATACAATCCATAGTTCATATGTGTATGAACAGTTTTTCCTGCTAATTAGTTTTTCTTTTCTTGCCATGTTTAGACTTTAGTTACCATAATGTATCTGAGCTGCTTTTTCTTCTTTTTCTTCTTCCTTTCCTTCTTTCCTTTCCTTTCCTTTCCTTTCCCTCCTTCTTTCTTTCTTCCTTCTTCCTTCCTTCTTTCTTTCTTCCTTCTTCCTTTCTTGTTTTCTTCTTTCTTCCTTCTTCCTTCCTTCTTTCTTTTTCTTCCTTCCTTCTTTCTTTCTTTCTTTCTTTCTTTCTTTCTCTCTCTCTCTTTCTCTCTTTCCTTCCTTCCTTCCTTCCTTCCTTCCCTTTCTTCTCGGTACAACCACTATTTATGTTCCTTTATTTTTTTTTTCCCCTGTTGGTGCTGCAGTTGTTTGTTTTTTGCTATTAATATTTTTTAATACAAATACTGAAAATTCTGTAGTTTTTCAAAACTACATACGGGTGTCATTTCCAGATACCCAACGAGATTTAATGCACTGACCCTGCGTGCATTTGGATGAGATCCAGATGTGGAAGAGACCCCTGAGAATTTTAATCATCTTGCTTGGAGGCCAACAGGCTCAGGGTTTTGCTTAAGGTGACCACATGCAAAGGAGGGGAAATTGGCTTTTCAATAGGCATAGAAAAGCGAGACTTTGTTGGGTTTTTTTTTTTTTGTTTTCTTTAATCAACCAAGCTCATTTTAGAGGGGCGAGAAAACCACTTGTGAAAAACATCTGCTTCCGTTCAGCATTAGTAAAGGTAAAGGTTCCCCTCGCGCAAATGTGCTAGTTGTTCCTGACTCTAGGGGGCGGTGCTCATCTCCGTTTCAAAGCCGAAGATCCAGCGCTGTCCGAAGACGTCTCCATGGTCATGTGGCCGGCATCACTAAACGCCAAAGGCGCACGGAACGCTGTTCCCTTCCCACCAAAGGTGGTCCCTATTTTTCTACTTGCATTTTTTACGTGCTTTCGAACTGCTAGGTTGGCAGAAGCTGGGACAAGTCACGGGAGCTCACCCCGTAATGCGGCACTCGGGATTCGAACCACTGAACTGCCGACCTTTCGATCGAGAAGCTCAGCGTCTTCGCCACTGAACCATCGCGTCCCTTCTTTCTGTTCAGCATTAAAGATCGAGAAATACTGTCCTTAATGGATTCCATCAACAGCAGCTGCTTCTTTCAACTAAAAATCCCTTATCAAAGGAATTAATACTGATACTAATGAGGAACAGGGGGAGGAATGAGGAACGATGTTCTCCACCTTAGGGATGGGCACAATCCAGCAGTGAATCCCAGCATCTCTCTCTTCATAAATGAGATGTCCAGTTCTGCTCTCGTAACTGGGAGAAATAAATCTTCCCTGGGAATGCCACCCAATACCATCCAAGATGCTGCCCAAAATCAAATCTTATCAGACGCACCATGCTCCGTTTTGCTGAACACAACTCTACGCCTCCTGCCCATTTTATCAGAACAAACAGAAATAGAATTGAAACGATGCTTCAGATCGCTTTAGAGAAAGCCAACAGGTCAAGGGGGAAGAACAGGAAATCGTCGTTTCTATTGTTATTGAAGGGACAAAAGGAAACAAGACTTGGAAAATGTTGCATTTTAGGAGGCAATAATAACTTTTACCAGCCTGCTAATCCTTACTGGAAGGCCTCTTCTGTCAAGTTGCCAAAATCCTTCCAGGACAAGTCTTCGTCATCCTCAAAAAGGAAAAAAACAAACAAACTATCTTTCTTTGGAAGAGGAAAAAAAAAAGGCATTAGGGACCAATTGTGGGGGCAATAAGCTGACTTTGTATAAAAAAGAACACTGCTTATCGGGGGGCCGAAAGCCCTACTAAGCAGGTATATACAAAAAGTATGAAGGCTATTGCTTAACGCATTGTAAGCCGCCCTGAGTCTCCGGAGAAAGGCGGCATATAAATCGAACCAATAAATAAATAAATAAATTGTACTCAGAGGTCTCCTTGCTCATTTGCTGTGTAAAGCTAGAGCTGAGCTAGTTTTTTTTTTTTTTAATTTGATTTATATGCCGCCCTTCTCCGGAGACTCAGGGCGGCTTACAATGCATTAAGCAATAGCCTTCATTCTTTTGTATATTTTATACAAAGTCAGCTTATTGCCCCCACAAACTGGGTCCTCAATTTACCTACCTTAGAAAGGATGGAAGGCTGAGTCAACCTTGAGCCTGGTGAGATTCGAACCTGCAGAAATTGCAGGCAGCTGTGTTAATAACAGGGTGCATTAAACCACTGTACCACCAAGGCTCTGGCAGTGCTCCAGGTAATTCATTGGTAATTCTCCAATTCCTGCCATAAAATGCCACGGCTATTCTTTGCACGCAGCAATCAAGGTCCACAATGACAGACCCCAGATTTAAAATTCTTACAGAGTAGATGAGTGTTGCTTTCACCGAGAGGGGCACAATTTGAAGTACAGGTAGTCCTCGGGTTACGATGGCAATTGGGACAGGAATTTCTTGTCACTAAGCAATACGGTCATAAAGTGCAGTATCAAGTATCCGTATTGCTTAGTGACAGAAATGCTGGCAGTCCCAGTTATCGTCGTAATCTCAGGAGCATACGGGTCATTAACTGAGGACGCCAAGTGACATGGGAAGAGGCAGGGATTCCCAATTCAACATGCTGGTAGATAAAGGCTACGGATGAGAGCTACAGGCAAGGACACTATGGAAAGCGAATGGGTGAGAAAACAGGGTGGGGACAGGAAGAAGTGTGATTTCCTGCTGGCTTCCCCAATGTCTTTGCTTGTGGGAAGCCGGCAGAGAAAGCCACAAGTGGTTATCACATGGCAAGGGAACGCTGCAACTATCGCTAAGTGCAAGCAGGTTAAACCAAGCACTTGAATTGTGATCGTGTAAGCAGGAGGACACTGCCACAACTTTGAGGACCGGTCATAAGTCTTCCTCGTTCAGCACCACTGTAACTTTGAACGCCGCAGGACAGAGCCTGCACACACTGTTCTGCGGTTGGAAAGGATGTTTAAAGAGCAGATCAACAAAACGAACATCTGTCTGCCATGGGCATGTGCTCAACTGTAGATACAGGATGGAGAGACAGATGGAGAGCTAGAAGATCAAACATGCACCCTGTTCAGGCAGAGGAAAAAAAAAACTTTTGAAGTATAAAGAGAGCCACCAAATGAACATCCATAACCAGATGTCCAACCAGCCAACTACAAACCCCTTGAGGGGAGAGGGGAATTAGTACTTAACTCATAATACCTACTTCAGTCCTGGAAGTGACACAAGGGCACTTCTTGTCACTTTCTCCCATTCTCTGCTACTTTGGAGACATTCTCCTTAAGTAGTGAGATCCCAGAGCAGTGGTGAAATCCAATTTTTTTTTACTACCGGTTCTATGGCGTGGCTTGGTGGGCGTGGTGTGGTGTGGCTTGGTGGGCATGACAGGGGAAGGATACTGCAAAATCTCCATTCCCACCCCACGCCAGGGGAAGGATACTGCAAAATCCCCATTCCTTCCACACTCCTGGGAGAAGGATACTGCAAAATCCCCATTCCCACCCCACTCCAGGGGAAGGATACTGCAAAATCCCCATTCCCTCCCCACTCCTGGGGGAAAGATATTGCAAAATCTCCATTTGCACCCCACTCTGGGGCCAGCCAGAGGTGGCATTTGCCAGTTCTCCAAACTACTCAAAATTTCCGCTGCTGGTTCTCCAGAACCTGTCAGAGCCTGCTGGATTTCACCACTGTCCCAGAGACTCAATTTTAAACCGCAAATAACAACCTGGGTAGCGATTCTACAGCTTGCAAACCCGAACTGGCCAGTCAGCAAAGCTTCCTTGAAGCTCCAAAGCTTAGTTCTCCCACGATAAAAGCCAGAAGAAAACAAAAGCTGCTTCCTTCTCATTTGCAATCCGCGCCACCTTAAACCACACACATAGGATAGCTGAGCTGGCCCACCCTGATTCGCACAAACCTGATTGTCCGGAATCTTGTCGGCTGCCAACCAAGGGTTACACCTTTTTGCTAAAAGGTTAGCATTAAGTCAAACGTCTCCTTTTCTCAGAAGCCTCCCCTAACCAAGAAGCGGGATGGCACAGCGCTGTCTGGAGACACGCAAAAATTCAAGCAAAATGCAAGTCGCTCTTTGTGGGTTCTTTGAAATGCTTGAAGGCGGAGGAGAGATTAAAGGCGCCCCTTTTTTCTTCCTGGCTCACAGTGCCATCTAAAGGTTGCAGTCTTTCACCATTTTTTTTATTTTGATTTTTATTTTATTGAATTTGTATACCGCCCTACTCCCGAAGGACTCAGGGCGGTGAACAGCCATAGAATAAAACATACAAATACAAAATTTAAAATAAAAATAAAACAAATTAAATAATTTGGCTGAACAAATTTAAAACCCCAATAATTTAAAACCAAATTTAAAATTCCCATTTAAAAAGGGGAAAATTTAGGTCACGCCAGCTTGATGAAATAAGAACGTCTTAAGCGCGCGACGGAAGGTACGCAGATCTGGGATCCTCCGTATCTCCGGGGGGAGCTCGTTCCAGATAGTAGGTGCCCCCACAGAGAAGGCTCTCCCCCTGGGGGCCGCCAGTCGACATTGTTTGGCCGACGGCACCCGGAGGAGCCCTTCTCTATGGGAGCGTACTGGTCGGTGGGAGGCTATTGGGGGTAGCAGGCGGTCCCGTAAATTTTTAGGGCCAGTGGGGAAAAAAAATCACCTTCTCCAACCTGGCGCTCACCAGACGTGCTGGATTTCAACTTCCACAATTAATCATCCAGATGGCCGGGAAACATGAGGGGATGAAGTACAAAGATATCTGGAGAACATCTGGCAAGGGAAAGCTGAATCGAAGCATTTGGAAAGCCATTTCTGAGTTGTATAAGGTTGCAACGTGAAGAAAACTGAGAAGAAAAGATCTGAGATGTTCAGACCAGCGTTGGGTTTCAAATTTTTTTACTACCGGTTCTGTGGGTGTGGATTGGTGGGCGTGGCATGGCATGGCTTGGTGGGCGTGGCAGGGGAAGGATACTGTAAAATCTCCATTCCCACCCCACTCCTGGGGAAGGTTACTGCAAAATCCCCATTCCCTCCCAATCAGCTGGGACTTGGGAGGCAGAGAAGAGATGGAGGCGGGGCCAGTCAGAACTTTTACTACTGGTTCTCCGAACTACTCAAAATTTCCGCTACCGGTTCTCCAGAACCGGTCAGAACCTGCTGAAACCCACTTCTGGTTCAGACATAAAAATATATTGCTAAGGAGGAGGGAGGAGTGCTTATTAAGTGCTAATAAAAATGTATTACTGTTGACCCAATGCATGTCAGAAAACAAGAAAGACACAGTCTTAAATATGCAGTAGGTTATAAAATACAGTATGCATATATTATGAATCACTGGTACGGTATTGCTTATGTGTGTGCAGGTTTATCACATCTAATTTTCTTCCTTTAAATATTCAGTTTTTTCTTGCTAAATATTCATAGACTTCCTTCGTGTGTACAATTTTTCTAGTTAACTTGAGCAGCCCCTAAATTTAAATTACACTAGTTCTCCGATTTAAAAAACAACAACAAAGAACAAAAATTATTTTCATTATCTTACATGAGTAAGACTGAGGCATGCTTCAATAAAAGGAAATCCTTTGGGTGTTACATATCAACCAACACCAGCAAATACTTAAGAGGTCTCATGTGATTCTTCTTCATAATTCCTGGAATATTAATGTATTTGTATGTTTATTCACCCACAAGTCAGAACGGGCAGCAATTTTTAAGATCGGGCAAGCTCCCTGTAGATAACAAAAATTGCTTATATTTGTGGTCCATAACAGCTGCTTCTTTCTATACCTTTTATTTTAAGACTATAGCTGGAGCTGGCTGAACAAATACAAGATTCTTGTACCATGGTGGGGTTCAGCAACTCCCTAGTACAGGTCTCCTGCGTGAGCAGGGGGTTGGGCTAGATGACCTCCAATGTCCCTTCCAACTCTGTTACTGTTAACTTGTAAGATGTGTGAACTCCAACTCCTCCCAGAATTCCCCAACCACCATCGGAATTCTAGGAGCTGAAATCCACACATCTTAAAGTCGTTGAGGTTGAAAACACCACTAGAGAAGACTCTTTTTTTTTTTCATTTTGTTATCAAGCCATAATAACATGAGCCGTGGTGGCGCAGTGGTTAGAATGCAGTATTGCAGACAAACTCTGCCTACAGCCAGGAGTTCGATCCTAACCGGCTCAGCCTTCCATCCTTTCATCCTTGGTAAAATGAGGATCCAGATTGTTGGGGGCAATAAGCTGACTCTGTAAACCACTTAAGAGAGGGATATAAAGCGCTATGAAGCGAAATATAAGTGCTATTGCTATTGCTAAGCACACGTTTCCCAGTCAAAAGATTGCCCTGCGCTTTGAGCAGATGAGGCCAGGGCAAAGCTAAAATTAAATTTCAGTTTGACTTCAATTGCATTAAAATTAAATGTAATTACTATATCTGCTTCTCCAATTGCCTACTTATTTTTTTTCTTCTTTGGCAGTACTCAGAGTTGAAATATGGCAACAATTTTGGGAATCCTAAACTGGACTCCTTGGTGTGCTCTCTAATCTTCGCTATCTGCTGGCAGATGTTTCATTATACAACTAGATCACTTCAGTGCTACTGATCCTGGATATATTCAATGCACAAGACAGAGGGAACCCCAGAAATTAAGGAAAATGCCAACTTCGTAGCAGACACCGAGGAAACAAAATTAGGCTGCTCCAGAGAGTTATTTTGTTCTCCCACTGCTTCCAAGTATTTTATTTGTTAGATTTCAGAAGTTCAGGTAATATACCTAGCATCCCCTTCTCCAACTGTCACCTAACCTTGTGAGGTGGACTGAACTCAAAGGCCCAAAGTCATAAAACAAGGGTCCATGGTTGAGAATGGACATAAATCTGATTCTTCTCCATCTTATTCTAAAGACTTAAGCACTAAGTTCTGAAAACACAAGCTAAGAAAAAACTTGGACTGTTTAGGATCTGCATAATGTAGGTGGACAATCTGATACTAGTCCAATGGAAAACGAGAGTTCTCCATTCCCTCTTGCTGTATTAACGGCAATAATACCAAACATGGAAATTACATTTAGCTGGGGTGATCAGAACCTATCTAGCAGAAACATGTTGCGTTCCATAAGCAACATCAACAACACAACATCCTTTTCGCATTTCCTGAGCAAAGCAATTTCACTCGTAACAATTTTTCCAGTGCTAACAAAGAGTTCCACCAGGCTGTATGTAGATGCACCTATTTGATATGGTACATAGCATCAGGGGTGGGGTTCGCAGGGGTTCGGGAGAATCTCTAGCTAAGATTCTGTGCAGTTCGGAGAACCCCCAAATCCCACTCCTGGCTGGCCCCGTCCACCCTGCCCCGCCCATCCCAGGAGTCCCCCACACGGCCCGTTTTGAATGCACGTAAGTGCAGGGCGCGCACGGAGGCTCAGGGAGGGCAGAAAATGGGCCTACCGGAAGTTCAGGAAGGCTGGAAACGGGCCTGTTTCCAGCCTCCAGAGGGCCTCCGGAGCCTGGGGAGGCTGTTTTCGCCCTCCCAGATGCTCGAGGAAAGCCTCCAGAGCCCAGGGAGGGCAAAAACACCCCCTTCACCACGGTGCAGGAGGCCAACTAGGCCATGTCCACCATGTCCACACCCACCCAGTAACCAGGCAGAGAACCCCCTAGCTAAAATTTTTGAAGCCCACCCCTGCATAGCATGCAACATGCCACTGGTTCAGGACGCACATCGTAATTCCAAACTTCTCAGAAGTCACCTGGCGACACGTTGCGTGTCACAGGGATTGTGCAACACACAATCATCCCAAATTTTGAAACCTGCCTTCTCTCCCTTAAAATGGGCACAAAACACACTGCTGAAATTTAGCTATTTTGCAGCCAACTTTCCCTCTCTTTTTTTTAACAGTTTATTTATATTATTTTCACATTACATACGTAAGTGCTTAGTGAACAACGTATTGTCTGGATTAATTTATTTATATACAATAATACTTTTCCCACTCCTAATTTCTACCTCTACTGTCCAACCATTTATAAAACAAGTCCCATGCTCAAAAATACTCTGTATCTTCTTTTTCTTTTCTTTTTAATAAATAAATAAAATATTTTATTTTATTTTTAATAAAATCTGTCCATTTCTGCACAATCTAAAATTTTTTTTAATTACATCATCCTCCAACTTTCTCAAGCAGGCTGCGTGGATTGCAAATAACCCTCTGGGAAGCCGTGTGAGATGCTCACTCACTGTTATACAGAGATGACTAGCAACAATGATATAAAGACTATGTTTATGTAAATAATGATGCAATGTAACATGTGAAAGCAATAACAGGGCTGGTTTGGTTTTAGCTTCAATTTGTGTGAATGTTTGGCATTCTGGTCTGTAAGCCATTATTTATGAATTATTGCTTGACACACACACTGTACGTCCCCAGCTGATGGTGAATTGTTCAATGTATCAGAGTTAATCATAATGTAATTATAAATCCAGCCAATTGTGGATTAATCTACAAACCATGCTTTAGGATGCCACTGGTTAAATGCCATCTGGGCAGGTTGTCACTTAATGTAGGTATTGTAATCCACGCCTAGCCATCATAAAGGCCTACTCTTGTCTATAGTTACTGCCTGTCTGAAAAATGCTGTTCTTGAATGCTTTATCGCAGCAGGTGGCAGCATCTACCTGACCTTGGATGAGTCCAAACAATGTTAAGCAGGACCTGATTTGATATTTGTATCCTATGACTAGGACTAAGTGTTGTATCTTATGATTCATGATGAATGTATTTTTATGATGACTGTGATCATGATTTATCACTTATAGCTTTTATGTACAGTGAGAGCTTATGCACCGGAGACAAATTCCTTGTGTGTCCAATCACACTTGGCCAATAATTCTACTCTACGGTATGCTACGCTACACTTCCATTCTGTATTCTGTATTCTATATTCTATTCAGACCTGCACGGGAGATCAGTGAAACACCCCACAGCTAGAAAACCAGGATAATCACAATAAAAACAGCAAGTCCTATTTCAGCCCTGCTATCAAGAATACAGGTAGTCCACGACTTACGACCACAATTGAGCCCAACGTTTCTGTCGTTAAGTGAGACATTGGTTAAGTCAGTTTTGCCCCATTTTACGATTTTTCTTGGGTCCTGTTGTCAAGTGAATCCCTGCAGTTGTAAAGTTAGCAACCTGATTGTTAAGTGAATCTGGCTTCCCCACTGACTTTGCTTGTCGGAAGGTCGCAAACGTGTCAATCGAAAGTTCAGCGGTTCGAATCCCTAGTGCCGCGTGACGGGGTGAGCTCCCGTTACTTGTCTCAGCTTCTGCCAACCTAGCAGTTCAAAAGCAGATAAAAAATGCAAGTAGAAAAATAGGGACCACCTTTGGTGGGAAGGGAACAGCGTTCCGTGCGCCTTTGGCATGCGCTCATGCCAGCCACATGACCACGGAGACGTCTCTGGACAGCGCTGGCTCTTCGGCTTTGAAACGGAGATGAACACCGCCCCCTAGAGTCGGGAACGACTAGCACATATGTGTGAGGGGAACCTTTACCTTTACCTCAAGTCAAGGATTCTTATAACATCCAGGTCTAGATGTCATTCATATCCAGGAGTTAACATCTACTTGTTGTTGCTATGGAGTGATAGAAATAAAAATTTGCATAAATTAAAAACCAGACCAGGTTTCATATTCTTCCTTGAGAAATCCATAAAGTTTTCTCAATGTTCTACTTAGTCTGGTGTTTTTTTTTTGTTTTTGGATGCAACAGTGAAGCTCACACTGTAATCACAAGGATTGGCTCCTTCCAGATCCGAAGCCTATGGAAAAAAAACAAAAAACTTTGATCTACGGGCAAAGCTTCAAAGCAGCTTCTGAGACACGAGCAGCTGCAGGATGGAGAACAGATTGCAGCTTTTGCAAATCCCTCTTTTCCTCCCATCTCATCAAACCTTGTGGGGGTGGAGAAAGCGAAGGAGAACGGAGAGACTTTTTCCAAGAAAACCAATGGGCCATAATTTATTTTAAGTGCTAGCTACGGACCTGCCTCGGAGGAGCTGCTAATTAGCTATCTACTCCTATATTTATTCTGAGTGGAATGGCTCAGGACTCTCACCCGTGAAATTCTTACCCAGAAAACACAATATAATTTGAAATAGGGGGCAGAGGTTGTTTTTTTTCCCCCTAGGATGGCAGTGCCACCGAGCCGCCAGAAAAGGTTAATGATTTCAAATTGGCTTCCTCCCTTACCACTAACTCCCTCCAGATGGCTTTAAGAAGACAATGATATTCATTGCACCTTCACACATACACACAAAACTCATTGAAGCCCGTTCCTTGAATGTGGAACACTTTCCTCGACTTACAACCACAATGGAGCCCAAAATTTCTGTTGCTAAGGGAGACATTCATTAAGGGAGTTTTGCCCCATTTGATGACTAAGATTCTGCACAGTTCGGAGAACCCCCTAATCCCACTCCTGGCTGGCCCCACCCACCCCCTCCCCTCCCCTCCCCGAAGTCCCCACACGGCCCATTTTGGATGCAGGTAAGAGCAGGGTGCGCGTGGAGGTTCTGGGAGGGCGAAAAACAGGCCCACCAGACATTCAGGGCCTCTGGAGCCTGGGGAGGCCATTTCCGCCCTCCCGGAGACTCGAGGAAAGCCTCCGGAGCCCAGGGAAGGCAAAAACACCCTCCCACACCATGGTGCAGGAGGCCAACTAGGCCACGCCCACCGTGGCCACGCCCACCCAGCAACTGGGCAGAGAACCTCTTGCTAAAATTTTTGAAGCCCACCCCTGGATGCATCCACACCGCTCCTAATTTTATTTTCTCTCTGTGGCCTAACATAGTATTGGAATCATTGCCACATCACGGACAGTTCTGATCTGAGCACCCCAAAGGTTGGGGAGAAAAAAATGTCCAGCATACACACATTCAGAAGAGCAGCCAAATGGATTGTCATTAGACAAATGATCCTCAGATGGAAATAGTTGTTAAGCTCCGAGACAGAGCCGCACAAGCTGCAGAAGATTAAGAACAGGAGACGTTCAATGTACACGTCAGTAATTCTTATAGCAGCTCTATGAAGTAGGGCAATATTCCATTTTACTAAAAGGTCCAGGCAAAACCCCTATTATTTCAGCTTCTGACTTTCCTCCAAACTCGTACGACAAGAGACACAGTCTCATCTACCTTTGACTCAGGGGTGAAATCGAGCAGGTTCTGACAGGTTCTGGAGAACCGGCAGCGGAAATTCTGAGTAGTTAGGAGAACCGGCAAATGCCATCACTGGCTGGCCCCAGAGTGGGGTGGGAATGGAGATTTTGCAATATCCTTCCCCCAGGAGTGGGGAAGGAATGGGGATTTTGCAGTTCCTTCCCCTGGAGTGGGGTGGGAATGGGGATTTTGCAATATCCTTCTCCCAGGAGTGGGGAGGGAATGGGGATTTTGTAGTATCCTTCCCCTGGAGTGGGGTGGGAATGGGGATTTTACAATATCCTTCCCCCAGGAGGGGGGAGGGAATGGGGATTTTGTAGTATCCTTCCTCCAGGAGTGGGAAGGGAATGGGGATTTTGTAGTATCCTTCCCCTGGAGTGGAGTGGGAATGGGGATTTTGTAGTATCCTTCCTCCAGGAGTGGGAAGGGAATGGGGATTTTGTAGTATCCTTCCCCTGGAGTGGGGTGGGAATGGGGATTTTGCAATATCCTTCTCCCAGGAGTGGGGAGGGAATGGGGATTTTGTAGTATCCTTCCCCTGGAGTGGAGTGGGAATGGGGATTTTGCAATATCCTTCCCTCAGGAGTGGGGAGAGAATGGGGATTTTGCAATATCCTTCCCCCAGGAGTGGGGAGGGAATGGGGATTTTGCAGTATCCTTCCCTCAGGAGTGGGGAAAGAATGGGGATTGTACAATATCCTTCTCCCAGGAGTGGGAAGGGAATGGGGATTTTGTAGTATCCTTCCCCTACCACACCCACCAAGCCATGCCTACCAAGCCACACCACGCCCGTCAAGCCAGGCCCACAGAACCGGTAGCTTAAAAAAACTGAATTCCACCACTGCGTTGACTGCATTTCCTCTTCAGGGTTCCCACTCTAGAAAGCCCTAGTAAGTCCATATCTGGTTTTGGTCACCACATGATTAAAAAAAAAAAAAAAGTAGAAACTTTGGAAAGAGTGCAGAGGAGAGCAACAAAGATGATTAGGGGCCTGGAGGCTAAAACATACGAAGAACGGTTGCAGGAATTGGGTAGGTCTAGTTTAATGAAAAGAAGACGTGACATTCTAGCAGGGTTCCAATATTTGAGCAGCTGCCACAAAGAAGAGGGGAAGAGGGTCAAGCTATTCTCCAAAGCACCTGAGGGTAGGACAAGAAACAATGGATGGAAACTGATCAAGGAGAGAACCAACCTAGAATTAAGGAGAAATTTCCTGACAGTGAGAACAATCAACCAATGGAACTGCTTGCCTCCAGAAGTTGTGGATGCTCCACAGGGTGGATTTGATTTAAATCGAGTTGATTTAAATCACAATTTAAATCATGATTTAAATCGCTAGTAAAAAGGCTTGATTTAAATCAACTCGATTTAAATCATAATTGTTAAAGAGCAACTGTCATCTCTGCTACTCCTTTGACCCACTGTTGACTCACCGATAGTCCCGGTGTTGCAGAATATACAGCCTCATGCTACATAACCAGGGTGGATAAAAATCAATGATTTTTTAAAAAAAAAATCAAAAAAATCAGATTTTTTTGATTTAAATCGGATTTTTTTGATTTAAATCGGATTTTTTTTATTTTTATCAAATTTATTTTAATAAAAAACTTTTGGGGTAAAAATCTATCGTTTTCTATTTAAGATACATAAATAATTTAGTTTCTTCAGCATGAAATGGAGCTGAGTTATGTAGCATGAGGCTGTATATTCTGCAACACCGGGACTATCGGTGAGTCAACAGTGGGTCAAAGGAGTAGCAGAGATGACAGTTGCTCTTTAAAAATTATGATTTAAATCGAGTTGATTTAAATCAAGCCTTTTTACTAGTGGTTTAAATCATGCCGAAAAGGTTCACCAACACTGGTATAGGATCTCCTGCTTGAGCAGGGGGCTGGACTAGATGACCTCCAAGGTCCCTTCCCACTCTGTTCTTCCGTTACTCACCCAGAAGGACACCAAAGCACACTTTTCTTTCCTGATTAGCTCCCTGGACTCCAAAAACAGTCAGCTCCAATTCTGGAACGCCCTCCCGAGAGCGCTGCCACAATTATGTCACCTCATTAGACTGTCACTTGGTGGAATCCACGTGGCTCTTCTATATAATCAACCGTGGCGGTATTGTGTGGTATTGTGTCGCTCAAGATGCGACTGCAGTCTAATTATTCTCAAACCTCCCATTAAAAGAGCAAGGGAGGGGAAGGGAGAAGGAAAAAAAGAACTCGGATTCAGAGAATATTTAAAATCAGCCTTTGCAAAAGCCAGAAGTATAACAGATGGCAACTTCCATAAAACACAAGATAGTTGCATCCCTGCACATGTTAAAAACTGCGGTCTCCCAAAATTGAGTTAAATATCGGAGGATTCCACGAGCAACAGCTATTCAAATCTGCACTGTATCCTTGTTTCTCTGTATTTCAATTAGCAAAGTTATCAAACAGACCCGGATTGTGGGGGCAATAAGCTGACTTTGTAAAAACACCGGTTATGGGGGGGGGGCAAAATCCCTAATAAGCAGGTATATACAAAAGAATGAAGGCTATTGCTATAAGTGCATTGTAAGACGCCCTGAGTCTTCGGAGGAGGGCGGCATATAAATTGAACAAATAAATAAATAAATAAATAAATAAATAAATAAATAAATAAATAAATAAATAAATAAATAAATAAATAAATAAATAAATAAATAAATAAATAAATAAATAATCGGCATACATTAAAATTTCATTTTAATGTATGCCGATTAGTGTACCTTCAAAGTGACAATAAAGTTATTCTAAGTCTAATCAATACATTTAATAAAGGAATATGGGGCTGCCCTTGAAGACCACCTGGAGGCTTCAGCTGGTGCAGAATGCGGCCGCGCGGGTAGTGATGGGAGTGTCCCGATACTCTCATGTTACACCCCTCCTGCGGGACCTGCATTGGCTACTGGTTGCCCTCCGGGTGAGAGTCAAGGTGCTGGTAATTACCTATAAAGCCCTACATGGCTTAGGCCCGGGGTACCTGGCGGACCATCTGCGGCCAGCGACAGCTCCCCATCGCCCGGTGCGCTCTCACAGGGAGGGCCTCCTTGGGGTCCCGTCGGCCACACAGTGTCGACTGGTGACTCCCAGGGAGCGGGCCTTCTCTGTGGGCGCACCTACTCTATGGAATTAGCTCCCCCTGGAGCTCCGGATGGCCCCTGACCTTCGCTCTTTCCGCCGTGACCTCAAAACATGGCTATTTGGCCTGGCCGGATTGGACTGAAGGGGTTTTTAAAGGGGATTTTATTGGTTTTTATATGTGAATACTGAACTTTATGTGTTTTTTATCGTTGTGAGCCGCCCTGAGTCCTTTGGGAGAGAGGGCGGCATACAAGTTTAATAAAATAAAATAAAATAAAATAAAATAAAATAAAAAAATAATAAAATAAAATAAAATAAAATAAAATAAAATAAAAAAATAAATAAAAAATAAAATAAAATAAAATAATAAAATAAAATAATAAAATAAAATAAAATAAAATAAAATAAAATAAAATAAAATAAAATAAAATAAAACAAAACAAAACAAACAAATAAATAAATAAATAGCACCATTTCACTGAAGGAGTTGTATTCCTAGGACACTTGCTTCCCTGCTTCTCCACCCCCCCCCCCCAAAATCTTCTTCATTCAAAGCCGGGTGAACAAATCAACAACATTTGTCATTTCTCGACTACCAACGTCTGTGGGACAAGAGATCCGTTTGGGCTAACCCTTTTGTCCTTCTCCAACAAGTTCCTCCATTTTGTAACCAACCTAAAAGACAGAGCTATCCCTCACTCAGGAGCAAACTTGTTAATGTTTAGCAGGAAACAGACATTTGTTCAGACAAACCAACTTTTGACTTCCCCCCACAGCTGTCTTCTTGGCAGGCACAGACCGGGGGGGGGTAAGGGGGGGAGAAGGAAGGAAAAAAAAAAAACCCCTGAGCCCAGCGAACAAAGCGTGGCCTATTATCTTAATTCCCACCACAAATCAGAAACCGCAAAAGAGAAGAAAAAGTGGAACTAAGCCCATGGGTCAGGCTGCAAATTAGAAATGCTCTCCCTCCCTTTCAATCAGTTGGAGAGGCTCCATCCTCAATGGCCTCACTGTATCTTTACATCACCAGCTAAAATTGAGATGCAGCATTATTGAAAAGGTTAAGGTTCCCCTCGCACATATGTGCTGGTCGTTCCTGACTCTAGGGGGCGGTGCTCATCTCCGTTTCAAAGCCAAAGAGCAGCGCTGTCTGAAGACTTCTCCGTGGTCATGTAGCTGGCAGGACTAAATGTCAAAGGCGCGCGGAACGCTGTTACCTTCCCACCAAAGGTGGTCCCTATTTTTCTACTTGCATTTTTTAACCTTCTTTCGAACTGCTAGGTTGGCAGAAGCTGGGACAAGTAACGGGAGCTCACCCCATTACGCGGCACTAGGGATTCGAACGCTGAACTGCCAACCTTTCGATAGACAAGCTCAGCGTCTTAGCCAATGAGCCACCGCATCCCTGGTGGATTACCTGTAGCTAATTCCTCACTTTCGAAAGTCAGATATAGGTAGTCCTCAACTTACAACCACAATTGAGCCCAACATTTCTGTTGTTAAATGAGATATTTCTTAAGTGACTTTTGCCCCCATTTTACGACCTTTCTGGCCACAGTTGTTCAGTGAATCACTGGCAACTGTTAATTTACCAACCCGGTTGTTAAGTGAATCTGGCTAACCCATTGGCTTGGCTAGTCAGAAAGTCACAAAAGGGTATCATATGACCCTATGACATTGCAATGGTCATAAGTATGAACCCGTTGCCAAGCCTCTGAATTTTGATCACGTGATTGTGGGGAATGAAGGCTGGGACAAGTAACGGGAGCTCACCCTGTTACGCAGCACTAGGGATTCAAACCACTGAACTGCCGACCTTTCAATCGACAAGCTTGAAGAGCCTGTAGTACAGTGGACTAAAGCACTGTTATTAACATCTGCTGCTTGCAATTACTGCAAGTTCAAATCTCACCAGGCTCAAGGTTGACTCAGCCTTCCATCCTTTCAAAGGTAGGTAAAATGAGGACCCAAATTGTGTGGGCAATAAGCTGACTTTGTATAAATATCCAAAAGTATGAAGGCTATTGCTTAACGCATTGTAAGCCGCCCTGAGTCTCCGGAGAAGGGCGGCATATAAATTAAAGCCAAAAAAAAAAAAAAAAAAGCTCAGTATCTTAGCCAATGAACCACATTATTTACATTATTCACATTATTATTTAGCATTATTTACGTGGTTCTAAATTGTTCAGCATCTCAAGCTTTTTTCATGGGGCGGTTCAGATGTTCAGATCTCAGTTCCCAGAATTCCGAACCGGCCTGGTCATTTTCAGATTTTTTGGAAGTTGAAATCTACCCTGTTGTGGGTAGGTCTCAAAAGGTGATCTGATTCTCTCTCTCTCTCTCACACACACACACACACACTCCTATCCAAAGACATGTGGCGAAAAATTATTTTTTGAAGACTATATTGGGAAGCATGCGGTAAGGATTATAAATGCAGCAGCTGAACGCCTTGTATCTCTCCAGGAGTTCAGAATTTTCTGCTGTATCAGTGAGAAATACGCCAGACAGAGAGGCTCTGTTTCCCACTTAAAAGTTGCCAGCTCATGTCTTTAAGCATAAATTCGAACTGAGGATCTCGGTAAGTTGATCCTCCCAAGTTCCTCTCAAAACCGGGAACCGTTTAACCATGCTTCTGTTTCCTATACCAGCTGTCACCAATTGGTGGTCCATGAACCACTTGATGGTCCGTGAGAAAATTTTGGTGGTCCGCAGAAAAATTATTTGCATTTTTTATATTGCACTAAATCAGGGGTCCTCAAACTACGGCCTCTGGGCCGGTTCCGTGCAATGAACGTTTGTGTTGCTGCAGAGAGTCTCCCCCTTCGGGGTCTTTTGTGTGGGTTGGAGGGGGGCAGAAATTCTGACTTGGGGTCTGCTTTGGCCTCCTGGTGCCAGGGCTTTGGGCAAAGGCTAGAGGGAAGTGTCTCTGGTGGCGAAGAGCCAGAGGACCTTGTTCCAGTGGGACTGCATCATGGCCTGGAACTGGCTGACCATCTCAGCCCGCTGAGCCTCCAGGCGCCAGTACCTGGCCTTGCACTCCCGCAGGTCTTCCCTCTGCTTGGAAAGCCTATGCTCCTAGTCCTCAGTGAGGTGCTTCTACTGAGCCTCCTTCTCGGTCAGATCCAATTTGAACTGAGCTGTTTTGCCAACTCTTTTTCGTGGTGGCTGCTTAGCTCCAACAACTGCTTCATGTTGGGGCGCTAAGGAGCCCGGGCGGGGAGGCAAGGAGTGGCCGGGAGGGGAGGGGCGAGTAGAGGCCAGCGAGTCGCCCCTCGATGTGAGTGACATCGAGTTGCCTACGCCCACCCAGTCACATGACCCCCTAGCCACACCCACCCAGTCAGTCATTCGGCAGATCATATTAGTGGTCTGCAGGATTTAAAATTATGAATTTAGTGGTCCCTGAGGTCCGAACGTTTGGTGACCCCTGTCCTATATGACATAGTTACACCAGGAAGACCCTGCCTGCCCTTTAAGTCCAAATTAGCATGCCCCCCCCCATAACACATGATGGTTCATTAGGGATTTATAGCAGAGTGAAATGGCTGATGTCTACAGTAATGGCCAAAATTGTGGAAACCTTTTGGGAAAAGTGTTATTTTTGAGGTTTGATGACTAATAACACCACTTTTTTTTTTTTTTGGAGTTTCAAGATCATCCTATTCCACTGCTGGAACGGCCTGGGAATAGCCCAGACCTTAACCCAATTGAAAATCTATGGAGCCGACTAAAGAAATTTGTTAGTCAGAAGTGACCCAGCAATAAAACCCAGTTAACAGAAGCAATCCTTCAATCTTGGTTTCACATTATAATAGCTGCAGAACTAAAAGATTTGGTTCACTCCATGGGAAGACGTTGTAAGATTGTAACTGATGCTAAAGGTTACCTAATGAAGTATTATCTGACACAGTGGTGATTTTTGTATATCTCATTTTTTCTACAGTGTTTCACTTTTCTTCTTTATATTGTAACTGCTATTCTAATAGCAAATCCTTCATGAAAGTTATTGCATTGCATTCTTGATTAAATTATCTTTCCATTGATACATAATTTTATGGTACTACTCCAAAAAAAAAAAAAAAAGACTGGTGTTATTAGCTAGTTTTAAAAAATACACTTTTCCCAAAAGGTTTGCACAATTTTGGCTACTACTGTACACTTATCAAGAGGACTAATGCCAACACACGCTTCTTCAAACCCACAGCAAGGGACCTGAAATCTCTAAATGCTGACATATCCAAAGTTAGATTTTTTTTCCCCCTTGACCTTAACAAAAATAGTGGATCAAGCACGTCCTTCACTAATTCTCCTGGGGTTGTGCCGATTTTTCTCGCGGCGAGAGATTTTCTGCCTTCAGAAATACGTTCTGTCATATCACCGTTATGCTTTATATTTCCTTCCTCCAACTCAGGACAAAGGCAATAACGGTTTCTATGAGAACCGAGGATGGGTTTGATTAGACAAAAGATAAATCGCCGACTGGAATCGTCCTCTGGCCTCCCCCCCCCCCCGTTTCCCCCATGAAACAGAAACAAAAAATGTGCTTATGATTTAAGACAGGATAGATTACAGAGAGAAGATAGCCGTGATGCAACTTTAAAGGAAAGAGGTACATTTGTGATTGTCCTTAAAACTGCTATAAGAAAGATCAGAAGCTGCTCTTTTGCATTGTTTTCTTTCCCTTCTATTTCCCTTTTATTCTTTTCTTTCTTTCTTGCATTTTTAGCCCCTGGCTTCTCTCTTTTTTTTTCCTTCTTCCTTACTCTGTATTAGTTTGTATTCGCTTTCACCTTGGCTTTTAAAGCTTTTAATAAAATTATGCATCATGTGTAAAAATTAAAAGAAGCAAAGGTTGCAATGGACTGTCACGTCCAAACTAAACCCTGAAGTCTATAAGGTGAACAAATCTTGGGTTCGAATTACTGCGTGACTCGATTCAACGGACAATATGATCTTATTTCAAACCTCTCGCCACCAAGACCGAAGAGTTAGATACATGGACATGAAAAACCCTGCCTTATTTATTTATTCATTCTATTTATTTATATCTCACCTTTATTATTTTTATAAACAATTAAAGGCCATGCACATATCAAATATTCTTTCCTCTCATTTTTCCCTACTACTTGTGAGGCGAGATGGGCTGAGATTGTGTGACTGGCCCAAGGTCACCCAGCCAAGCTTTCATGCCTAAGGTAGGACTAGAATTTACGGTCTCCCAGTTTCTAGCCTGGTGCCTTCACCACCGGACCAAATCGTCTGTCTACGATATGGGAAAAGATTGGTCTGCTCTCAGGGTTTTGTCTCCCCATCAAAGATAAATCTCATGAGGGAAACTTTGTGGCTAAATGATCTGATCTTCTTTATCTACTGTCGACAAGAAGAGGGGGGGTGGAAATCAAATCATCTTCACTCTATCAGCCTCAACTGGGCTGCTCTGGAGGAAGAGAAACACAGAAACATGGTTTTAGAAGAACCAGGAATAAGCAAGTCACCAGGGTTTAAAAAATCAAGGCTAACTGGAAATAACAAAACTGAAATAAGTTTTCCCCATGACCCCGTGAAGGAAGGGGGGGCAAAGAAAATCCATTTGAGAGGACACTGGTGCAACTTGACCACTTCGGAAAAAACGGTTGAGATTTCCACTCTTAGTGGTGCAGATATTGTCCCCCATTCCTGCCAGGGGGAGATGGAGAGAAAAAGCTGTTAGAATCCAATGGATTCTGTTGTTTTTTTTTAAAGTCAATAAATGCCAAGATTGGTTTTAAAAACCTCCTAGATCAAGTTCTTAGCTACTCAAGGACACCCCCCCACCTTGGTGGACACCTGTGCCCTCACCTGGATTTCGAGAGAAACCAGGAAGATATATATCTGTATATAGTACATCCCGAATGCCAGAGTGATTCCCTCCAGGCAGAGCAATAACAAAGCTTTCCACCTATCCAGCTTGACAGTGTCCTCCAGGTGGTAGAGCTGACCGCCTGGGATTTACCTGCTTCCAACACCAACCTTTTGCACACACAAGCACACATACATCTCTGCTCCAAGCTCAAAAGAGACCCTACCTACAACTATAGAATTGACGTTCAGAAGAAAGCAAGAGGATCAAAACCAGGGACCCCATCAAAACCAGAACTCCTGCCCCACGAAAGAATTTCAGACCCTCCAAAGGTTCTGGAGATGTTGGAATGGGGGAGAAGACTTACATATCCACGTCCGGGGGGGGAAGAGTAAGCAGAAAGGGAAAGAGAGAGCGACAGAGCAGGATCCAGCTGTGATATTTCCTTTGTTCCACACTATGGACAGTGTGAAAAACACTGAAGTCTTCCACACGTTCTTGCTCCGGAGCAGCGCCCATCAACCCCACCTCCTTGCCTTCGCCATGGAAACCGGCCAAAGCCACGTGATTAAGGCAGGAAATTAAGGAGAAGCGCCTCCTTCCCACTTCTCCCGCTTCCCATCCGTCCGTCCGGATAGAAAAGAGAAGAGGCCGGAGGCGTCTGTCACACCACACGGAACGTTAACAAAGGAAGGCTTCTTAAGGAAGATCTCCGGAGATTTTCCAACTATCTGCACCAACATTGGGCAAAGCGTAATGGAAGAAACAAGGATGGACACACCTACCACCCATCCCATTGAATTTCAGGCATCCTGGTGGCCTTTTGCTGGAGGATCAACTTTAACCAGCTTGGAAGACAAGGGGGGAAAAAAATATTGGGGCATTTTTATCATGTTGTAAGAATTTGTGTAGCATCAGCATGGATGGGAAGGATTAGTTAGGATAAAATTCGGTCTCCGGGAAATAATTTACCTTCCTTCTCCAATTGGCTCAAATCTACAGGGTGAAATTTGGGATGGGGGGGGTTTCTGTAGGTGTCATCCCATATTCGTCTGACTCATTTCGTAAAAGCACTGAGCTTGCAAGGTACTCCTGATTTATTCTGGTACTCTGATCGTAGTGAGTATGAATAGAGGTACTTACTCTCGGAGGCTGAATTTGGGCTGTTTTTTTTTTAAACGTCCCTTTGACCCCCAAAAGGTTGTCCATCCTGACTTAAGAGCAAAACCCACAAAATTCTCATCAGATAATTTTAAACACAACTGCAAGGGCTTTTATAGTGTGTTCTTGCAAAGCAGGAGAGAATGGAAATTTTTATTCAACCATTTTTTTCCCCTGCTTTTAAGCTACGATTCCCAGCTGGAATTTTACCCCTATCATGGGTGCTGTGTAGAGGTTGTCCTCGGCTTACGACCACATTTGAGCACAAGATTTAGGTGGCTAAGTGAGACATTCGTTAAGTGAGTTTTGCCCCATTTTACGACTTTTCTCGCCGCTGCTGTTAAATGGATCGTTGCAATTGTTAAGTTAGTAACACGGTTGCTAAGTGAATCTGGCTTCCCCATCGACTTGTTGCTTGTAAGAAGGTCACAAAAGAGGATCCCGTGATCCTGGGGGACACTGCAAACATCATAAATATGAACCAGTTGCCAAGCATCGGAGTTTTGATCCTGTGACCATGGGGATGCTGCAACGGTCGTGTGACAAAATTATCATAAGTCCCTTTTTTCAGTGCCGTTGTAAGTCGAGGACTACCTGTATTCTCTTAAAAATGCAGCAGGAAGAAAAGCTGAAAGAAAAGGTACCAATTACCAATTCAAGGGCACTCAACTGAGAACAGAGTCAAGGGGAATGTGCAGGACAATCAACACTTGCCAGTTACAAACACAAAACTGAACCGAGGCCAAGAATTTGGCCATGGGCAGCCTCCAAGTGACTTGTGCGTGGCTGGCCGATGACAAGTTTGCTTTAAAATCGAGGCCCTGTGCCAAGCTTGGCCAACGAACACTAGCTTGTTAACTTGTGAATAAAAATAAGCATGCATCCACATCTCTCTCAACAACACACATGCAAACTTAGCAACCCAAAGCAGAATGTAAACAATCATAAAAAGAATCTCTTGTGGGCAGGAAGAGAAGCTTTCTCTTTCTCTCTCTCTCTCCTATCTCATCTATCTCTATCTCTATCTCTATCTATTATCTCCTATCTATCTATCTATCTATCTATCTATCTATCTATCTATCTATCTATCTATCATCTACCTATCTATCTATCTATCTATCTATCTATCTATCTATCTATCTATCTATCTACCTATCTCTATCTATCTATCTACCTATCTATCTATCATCTATCTATCTATCTATCTATCTATCTATCTATCTATTATCTCTATCTATCTATCTATCTATCTATCATCTATCCATCCATCCATCCATCCATCCATCCATCCATCCATCCATCCATCCATCATCTATATCTATCTATCTATCTATCTATCTATCTATCTATCTATCTATCTATCTATCTATCTATCTATCATCTATCTATCTATCTATCTATCTATCTATCATCTTCTTTTAACGACCCCATAATTCCTTGCAGGGTGGAGTCTGGGCAACTGAATGGAGCTAGTGGAGTGTTTTAATGGCCAGATGCCCTTCCTGTTGCCAATACGGAATCTATCTGTTTGTCTTTCTGTCTGTCTATCTATCACCTATAGATAGATAATCTATCTCCTATCATCTATCTCTATTATTTCTATTATCCATCTATCATCATTGTCATCATTGTCATCATTTCTCTCTCTCTCTCTCTCTCTCTCTCTCTCTCTCTCTCCCACTTGGAACTAGGGAATGTTAAACAGAGTGCTTCAACAACCTGCTGCCCAAATTTCTAGACACAACTGCTGAACATATTTCTGTAGGCGTAGTCCACCCACTGTTCCTGAGTTAAGACATGCCTAGCAGCTGGAAGTCGTGGGCATCGGTAAAGCATCGTTAAGCAAGCTTCCTTACGTGCAATTAGCAGCATCCTTAAAAATCTAGGAACAGGGATACTCTGTTCCAGAACCACATTTATTTATTATATTTATTTATTAATTGAATTTGTATACCGCCCTTCTCCCAAAGGGACTCAGGGCGGTGGACAGCCAAAATTAAAATACATACAATACAAAAGTTAAGATTTACCCAGAAGAAGGATGCTAACTTTTGGTAAGGTATAATGAAGCATCTTCCTCCACTACCAAGAACAAAGGAGAGTCCATAACTAAATGCAGGAACTGCATTTTCCTATTCCAAGTTGCAAGTAGCAGAAAGAGCTCACCCTCCTGATGACAACACCAAGAATTGACAACCCAGGGCCCAAGGTTTTATTTATTTATTAGATTTTTATTTTTATTTATTTGGGTTTATTTATTTAGGTTTGATGACTCTTGTTGACCCCTACAAGATTTGGAGTACCAATACCAAGAGATTTCAGCATTCTTGTTCAAGATCTCCGAGATGAGGCTCTCAATTTTTTCACATGGTTTTAGGATCTCGAGAACATTTTAAGTCACTGGGGAGAGCACCTGAACAGGCAATAGCTCAAAAGTCTCAGGTGACATAAAATAAGTTTCCTGCAATATGTCAAAAACAATACTGCCACTATTAATTTTAAAGTAGTTATAGCTACAGGTTGACGTGCACACATGTACCACTGTCTGAAGGAAATGAAAAAAGGACTAGTGGTGACATGATAGCAGTCTTATAATATTGGAGAGGCTGTGATAGAGAAGAGGTGGGAGGACAATCGATTCTTCAAAGCACTTGAGGGCAGGACAAGAAACAATGAGTGGAAGCGTAACAAAGAGAGAGCCAATTTAGAACTAAGACGAGATTTCCTGACAGTGAGAACAATTAATCAGTGGAATGCTTTGCCTCTAGAAGCTGTGGATCAATGGAGGTTTTTAAGAAAATATCAGACAGCCATTTGTCTGGAATGGTATAAGACCGTGATGGGGAACCTATGGCACGTGTGCCACAGGTGACACGCCAGCTCAGCTCCGGCGTGCATGAGCGCACGGGCCAGCTGATTTTCCCCCACCAGAAGTAGGGAAACAGGCTCCGGAGGGCCTGGGGGGGATGGGGAAGGCCCATTTTTTCTTTCTCACCTGGCTCCAGATTCTCTCTATGCATCTAGGGAGGGCAAAAACAGCCTTCCCCACCCCCTCGAAGGCCCTCTTTAGGAGTCTCTGGAGGCTGGGGACAGCAAAAAATGTCACTTCCTGTCCAACCGGGAGTTGGGAAATGGGCCGTTTCAGGCCTCCAGAGGGCCTCCGAGCGGGGTGGGGAAGGCTGTTTTCGCCCTCCCCAGATGCATAGAGAGGATATGGAGCCAGGTGAGAAAGAAAAATGGGCCTACTGGGCCATCGCGTGCCAGGAGTGGGGCGGGGAGGGGGGGTTGCGCGCGCATGCACAGAGTGGGGCACATAAAATTATGGGTGTGGGCATGCATGCATGTGAACCTTCCCCCCCCCTCCTGGTACGCGATGGCAAAAAGGTTAGCCATCACTAGTATAAGATCTTCGGCTTGAGTAGGGGGGTTAGACTAAAAGCCCTCCAAGGCCCCTTCCAACGGTGTTATTCTGTATTTGATTTTTATGGGATTCATCCCCCCCCCCCCCGCAATTTTTCTGGGCTGTTAGATCTCTTCCTACATATGTGTGATTCTGTACAGATCCTCCTCTCCTAGCCAGTCTAAGCAAACAATTTCTCAGGAAAAAAGGTATGAGCAGCTGAAAGCAGTGCCAACTCGGCTTATGGTTTTGCAATCCGATTGTAGACAAAGCAATAGTTAACTTGACCTTGAAGAGCTGAGACAGCTACAGACAGGACGATCTTGTGCACATGGAGAGACCCACAACAACACAAAATCACTCTTCTTCCAAAAGGTCGAGCTTTGTAAACGAAGCTCTAATTAGTAGCATTTGCAAATCAAGGTATACGGAAGTGCCGAACTGCACCTCTGCAAACATTTTTGTTCGTGATTCGCAATGGCCGTTCGTTCTCACCCTATCTGCAGACATAGGATACAAAAGAGGCACCCCAGAAACCATAATCCTCTGGTGATAAACCTCCGTTCTCAGCTAGCATTTTATACATCAACACAAAATGTGCATGATCTTTATTAAAAATTAAAAATCACAAATTACTTTGGGGGTTAAATTGTTTTGGAACATTGACCCCCCCATGTCGACAACTTCGAGAGCAATCTTTAAAAGGGAGAAATGTATTGGCTAGGAAACAGCGTCTGTATGGGTGCCTTTGGCTCAGTAAAACATGCTGGTACTTCAGATCAGTACAGAACAGGTAATCCTCGACTTACGACCACAATTGAGCCCGCAATGCCTGTTGCTAAGCGACAGGGTTGTTAAGTGAGTTTTGCCCAGTTTTACGACCTTTTTTGCCACAGTTTGTTAAGTGAATCACTACAGTTGTTAAGCTAGTAACACGGCTGTTAAATCAATCTGGTTTCCCCATTGACTTTGCTTGTCAGACGTTCGCAAAAGATGATTGCATGACCCCAGGACACTGCAGCCGTCATAAATAGGAACCAGTGTCCAAGTGCCTGAATTTTGATTACATGGTGGGGGCGCTTTTGCCCTCCCTGGGCTCTGGAGGCTTTCCTTGGGCCTCCGGGAGGGCAAAAACGAGGGGGAAGAATGCAGCAATGGTCGTAAGTGTGAAAACGATTTAAAAAAGTCATTTTCATTGCTGTTGTAACTTCGGTCACTAAACGAACTGTCGTAAGTCGAGGACTACCTGTACTGCAACATGGCTTGCTTGTATATAATGCTTCATTGGTCCACACCTCCACTTACAAAGATCAGATAATTATAAGAAAGAGATAGCAAACGTTATTAGAAGATTTCTGCTGAAGATTCCAGACCTATAACTACTTTAAAATTAATAGCGGTAGTATTGTTATGGACATATTGCAGGAAACTATTTTATGTCACCTGAGATGTTTTGGCTATTGCATTTTCAGGTGCTCTCCCCAGTGACTTAAAACAGGGGTGAAATGCTACCAGTTCGCTCCAGTTCAGGCAAACTGGTAGTGATAAAAACTACCAGTTTGGGCGAACCGGTAGTAAAAAAAAGCTACCGGTTCAGTTGAATCCAAGAAGATCCTGCACCGGGAATCTAGTTCCTTCTGGGTGACTGTTTCCTGTGGAGGTGGGGGGGAGGCGGGGAGAGCCCCTTTCCCAGTTCCAGCCCTGGCTTGCACATTTGAGACCTCCACTGACCAGTCGGTGACCAGGGGAACTAGATTTCTCTTCTGCCTCATTTTTCAATAACTTAGCAGATGCAGTTACGCTCCTGATCCAGTGTGCGGTCGTACCTGTTAGGTAACTGCTGCAGAATCGTCTTACCTCAGCTGGCCTAGAAATCTTGTTATTGAAGAAGCAGTAACTTTTGCTAGATAAATATTAACTTGGTGAAGCCTTTGCATTCTCGATTCACAGGGTACAGGCTGTTCTGTGATTAAACTCTCTCCTGTTAGACCTTTCAAATGAAGCCTGCCTGCAGGAGAAAACTCCGTAGCAATCGTGTGCTTGAAATGTTCAGAGCTTAGGATAGGGAAACGATGCCTGTCCACACAGCTGCACTTTCCATCTTGAAGCTTGGATGAGAAGAGAAACGTTTCTTCAAGGAAACGTCCATCTGCCTGTCACCTTGGAGACAACCTTGACCTGGATGGCTGAGAATCTCCAAAGACAAGGGAATTTAATGCAGAGTTTTCCCATGCTATGAACCAGTTATGAAATGAGCCATCCAAGACTCAGGGGCAGAAACTACAAACTTTCCGAAGAAACCTCAAATCCAGGACATTTCACAGAGTGGACAGAAAAACCAGCAAGCAACCAGCCAGACTGAGAAACGGACAGTGCATTACAACAAAAAGGAAACTCCCATCTCCTATCAGAACTAAATGTTTTGTTATTGTAGAAAGTCATCTTCATCATTTTAACTACAGTTGCTTGTTAATGACAACCAAGTATCTTATCTATCCCAGCCAAGAGTCCCTGTTATGACATCACGCCACTGAGTTCCTGGAGAAAGAATCATTAATTAAAAATGCTTTAGAGCCTGATTTCTCAACCTTGGCAACTTTTAAGCTGTATGGACTTCAAAACAATGCTGACTGGGAAATTCTAGGAGTTGAAGTCCATACAGCTGAAAGTTGCCAAGGTTGAGAAATACTGGCCTAGAACAACTTTTGACTCTTAGTCTGGGAAAGAAGAAAGAAATCAGATGCCTGGGAACACAAAATCTTGAAGGAAGCTTTTACAATCCTACAAGTCCCTTGGACTGCAAGGTGATCAAACTAGTCAGTCCTAGAGGAGATCAACCCTGACTGCTCTTTAGAAGGCCAGATCCTGAAGATGGAACTCAAATACTTTGGCCACCTAATGAGAAGGAAGGACTCCCTGGAGAAGAGCCCAATGCTGGGAAAGATTGAGGGCAAAAGAAGAAGGGGAGGACAGCGAACAAGGTGGCTGGATGGAGTCACTGAAGCAGTCGGTGTGAACTTAAATGGACTCCAGAGGATGGTAGAGGACAGGAAGGCCTGGAGGTACGTTGTCCATGGGGTCACGATGGGTTGGACATGACTTCGCAACCAACAACAACAAAGCAGAAATGTCATGTTCCTCTCCTTCTACCAAATTTACAAAGATGTCCAATGGTAGGCCTGCAGGGAAAAAAATGTTAGGACTAAACAAAATGAAAGTGCTTGTACCAGACATAACATCAGACGCAAGAAGAGTCAGCAAACAACCAAACAGAAGCAAAGAAACAGGAAATGTATGTGAAGGACCTCTTCCCTTTTCTAGTAGGAAGATGTCCAAACTGCAGGTTCCGTTATGCCTTATTTGACAGAACATGGCACGGAAGAAAGCACCAGAGCTCTCTTTATTTCACGTTTTAGACATTTCTTTTGCAGAACTTCCTGAAGAGTAGAGAAGAACTGAAGGTAAGGAAGATTACAGCTCCAGAGCTCAAGATACGAAGGGTTGCCACAAAGAAGAAAGGGTCAGATTATTCTACAAAGCACCAGAGGGCAGGACAAGAAACAATGGTTGGAAACGAATCAAAGAGATAAGCAACCTGGAATTAAGGAGAAACTTCCTAATAGTGAGGACAATTAACCTGTGGAACAGCTTGCCTCCAGAAATTGTGTGGCTCGGTGGCTAAGACGCTGAGCTTGTCGAGTGAAAGGTTGGTAGTTCAACGGTTCGAATCCCTAGTGCCGCGTAATGGGGTGAGCTCCCGTTACTTGTCCCAGCTTCTGCCAACCTAGCAGTTCGAAAGCACTTAAAAAATGCAAGTAGAAAAATAGGGACCACCTTTGGTGGGAACAGCGTTCCATGCGCCTTTGGTGTTTAGTCATGCCGGCCACATGACCACGGAGACGTCTTTGGACAGTGCTGGTTCTTCGGCTTTGAAACAGAGATGAGCACCGCCCCCTAGAGTCAGGAACGACTAGCACCTATGTGCAAGGGGAACCTTTACCTTTACCTTTTACATGATTTTTGGAGCACCCATGGATGTTTTCAAGAAGAGTCTAGACATCTAAAATGGTATATAGATTCTCCTGCTTGAGCAAGGGGCTGGACTAGAGGACCTCCAAGGTCCCTTCCAGCTCTATTCTGTTCTAAATCCAATCTTTGATCAAGCAGGAAAGTGACCGAGAAGGAGTCCTCCTCCTCCCTCCCTCCCTGAATTTACAACCTAAGCAAAACGTCTGCATCTGGCCTTGGGAAACGACGGAAGCCAGCCCCACTGGACACCAGAAGGAATGTGAGAAAAATCCAGCTCCAGCTGCCACTTCTAAAAACAGAAGGCAACTGTTGCCTGGTGTTGGCCGCTTCATCGTGTTGCAAAAGAACAAAAAAGAAAGAAGAGGAGGCAAGCTATTTTAGTTGCCTTGGAGTCTCCCTGCTGCCTCTCCAGCCCACGGCGATTTCTTCGGGCTACTTGAATTGTTTTGAGCGCCAGTTCATTCGGTGGGACAAGAATTACAAACGGGTAGAATTGGGGCTTAGGCAGGGTTCCCGAGAGGCTGATCCCAAAGAAGAGAGGGGGTGGGGGTCAGCCTATTCTCCGAAGCACCTGAAGGCAAGACAAGAAACAATGGGTGGAAAACTAATCAAGGAGAGAAGCAATCTGGAACCTAAGGAGGAGTTTCCTGAACTCCTCTGGAAGTTATGGATGCTCCATCGCTGGAGGTTTTTAAGAAGAGATTGGACAGCCATTTGTCTGAAATAGGGCAGTGATGGCTTAACCCAGTGTTGGCTAACCTTTTTGCCTTCGTGTGCCAAAAGTAGGGAGGAGTGGGGGGGGGTCGCACAGGTGTGTGCCCACATCCATAATTCAATGTGTCCCAGGCCATTTCCGGCCTCCGGGGTGTGTGGGAAAGGCTGTTTTCGCCCTCCCCAGGTTCCTAGAAAGCCTCTGGAGCCTGGAGAGAGCGAAAAATGGGCCTTCTGGTCTCACCAGAAGTCGGCAAACGGGCCACTTCTGGCCTCGGGGGGGGGAGGAAGGCCGTTTTCACCCTCCCCAGGCTCCTAGAAAGCCTCTGGAGCCTGGGTAGGGCGAAAAACGGGCCTTCCTCCCCCCCCCCAACGGAGGCCCTCTGGAGGCCGGAAGCGGCTTGTTTCCCGACTTCAGGTGGGCCCAGAAGGTCTGAAAACCATTCAGCCAGCGCGTGCATGCGCGCTGCAGCTGAGCTAGGTCAATGCTCACGTGCCCACCAATATGGCTCCGCGTGCCAGCTGTGGCACACGTGCCATAGGTTCGCCATCATGGGCTTAACCTTTTTCTCTTAGTGTGCTGAACACGTGTGCATGCTGGCAGCCATAATGCAATGTGACCCCCGCGCATTTGTGCACGACCCCATCTGCGCCCCCTGCATGTGCACACGACCCCCCCACTCCTTCTGCCCCCCACGCATGCATGCATGACCCCCCCACACAGCCCACTTTGGGCCTAGGAGGCCTCCCTGCAGCCTCCTGGGAACAAAAATGGGCCATGGGAGGGACTGCACCCCCCCGCCCACACACACACGCTCCCCCACATGCATATGCAACCCTCGTGTATGTACATGCATCTCTTGCATGCGCCCTGCCCCCACTGCACATCCCGAAAATCAACTGGCCGGCGGGAGGTGCGCACGCATGCGCGGTGGAGCTAAGCTGGCCGACGGCTCGCGTGCCCACAGAAAGGGCTCCGCCTGCCACCTGTGGCACACGTGCCATAGGTTCGCCATTACAGATATAGGGTTTCCTGCTTGAGCAGGAGGTTGGACTAGAAGACCTCAAAAGTCCCTTCTAACTCTGTTATTCTCCTTCCTCATCTCATTTCTATGTCAAATCTTTTTTTTTTCCTATTTTTTTTACTCGTGTCTGAGAACAAGGATTCCTCACCTCAATTCTTCATTAGCTGCATTGAGAAGGTTGGGTGGATGAGCAAAGCAAAATCAAGAAGGAGCAACTTGAAAGAGGACTTGGAGGGGAGAGGAAACTACCCTGATTTTCGCTGTGCTTTCATCAGCATAATGCTACCAATACCTGGAGAATCTCCTCTGTAGAGTTGATAAGTTAAGACATAGGGAAAACAGTGCAGCCTGGAGTCCGTGTGTTGCCTTTACTTGGCCTCCACAATTTCCCCAAAAAAGAACAGAACCAAACATTTGTACATATTTCAGGGGGCTGCCAGGTTTAGGGGCCAAATGGGTTCTGTAAGAATAAGAATAATTTTATTTCTATACCGCCCTTCTCCCGAAGGACTCAGGGCGGTGTACAGCCTATTAAAAGCACAAGACAAACATCAATTAAAATAATTTAAAATTATTAAATAATTCGGCTCAATTTAAAACCCCAGAAATTTAAAACACCCAATTTAAAATTATTATGTTGATAGCCCGACCTGGCGGAACAACAGGGTCTTGAGTGCACAGCGAAATACCCGGAGGTCGGAGATCTTACGCACTTCCGGGGGCAGTTCATTCCACAGGGCTGGGGCTCCCACAGAGAAGGCCCTCCCCCTGGATGTCGCCAGCCGACATAACTTGCCAATATTTAGCCCAACTTCTTAAAATGCTCACTTCCCTATTCAGAATGATCCACCCGTCCCCCCATGAAGTAGAACCACACAAAGCCTTGGTAATCCCCAAAAGAATAGGAATTATCCATCGGAGTTCTCCAACTCTTTGACTGTCACATCTCTTTAGTTCAGAAAAGCTACCTGGAAGACTGCTGAAATCCTAATTGAGCTGAAACCAAACTAAGCCTCTTTAATCTCAGCAGGGCTGATGATACTTGATGACCTTTTAGAGTTTCGCTCGCTTTTATCTCCATTCTATTTTTCTTTGTCTTTTCCTAATGTGAATAAGTCCCATAAAGTCACCAGGAATCAAGTCTGACTTGAAGGAATCTAAAAACTTACTTTACCTTATTTTATTTTTTTTCAAATCCACCAGAGAGCCACTTAACATCTAGAACTTTAAAAGAAGATAATGTTGTCTTCCAAGAATAAAGGGAGTGAGAGATTTTTTTCTGCCGTTCTTTTTTGCGATATTATTCCCTTAGGGAAGCCTTCAAATGTTACGTTGACCTTTCAACAGGCCTAATCAAGATTATTTCATTATCATGGCCGCCATGACTACCTTGGCATTTCTCATCTTCATCATATTTCTGGAAAGAGCTCAGCTGGTCTGACAGGATCTTCTTCGTTAGGTTTCTTATTACGCTTCTCTGAGTATGGCTAATAAATGAATTGCCCGAAGCAATATCTGGAATATGCCACGTGTGTCAATCGCCTGGTAATCTGTTGTCATGGGAACTAACTGGCTAGCCAATTATTTCTCCCAAATGAGCTATTTTGGGAGAAATCTGAATAAAAGAAAGATGGCTCTGAGAATTCGAGGCAGATTTTAGAATGATGTAAGTGCTGCTCATCTGATTTGCCCATTGTTATCATTTAACCTGTGACTTATTGAGTTAAGTCGGTACTAGGGTTCACGCAATTTAAATTATAAGCCCTGTATAACAAATCCCATTTAGCATGTTGCATGAATCCATCGATTACTACCCTGTTTCCCCCAAAATAAGACATCCCCTGATAGTAAACCCAATCGGGCTTTTGAGTGCACGGCAATAAAGCCAAGCACATTTCAGTGTTCAAAAAAATATAAGAGAGGGTCTTATTTTCGGGGAAACACAATAGTTAGCTCAAACTGTGAATCTTGCAATCTTGCAATGTCTATACCATGATTTATAGATTAATGTATTGGGTAAAACTAGCCACAAGTGAGCATATCATGTCTTGGCATTTTTTTTTTTCTGTACAATTTTTTTTTTAATTTGATTTATATGCCGCCCTTCTCCGGAGACTCAGGGCGGCTTACAATGCGTTAAGCAATAGCCTTCATCCTTTTGTATATTTATACAAAGTCAGCTTATTGCCCCCACAAACTGGGTCCTCATTTCACCTACCTTAGAAAGGATGGAAAGCTGAGTCAACCTGAGTCAACAATCTTGTTCCATTCTCTAAGATTGCCAAGGCAAGTTCCTGCAGTTTTGTTGGCAAGGATTTTCAGAAGTGGCTTGCTATGAGCCGTGGTGGTGCAGTGGTTAGAGTGCAGTACTGCAGGCTATTTCTGCTGACTGCCGGCTGACTGCAATTTGGTAGTTCAAATCTCACCAGGCTCAAGGTTGACTCATCCTCTCATCCTTCCGCGGTGGGTAAAATGAGGGCCCAGATTATTGGGGGACAATACGCTGACTCTGTAAAACCGCTTAGAGAGGGCTGTAAAAGCACTGTGAAGTGATATACAAGTCTAAGTGCAATTGCTATTTTCTAGGATTGAGAGAAAGAGGCTGGCCCAAGATTATCCAGCTAGATTTGTGCTAATTCAGAACTAGAACTCCCAGTCTCCCAGACTGTAGCCTGATGCCTTATTAACCACTGCACCAAACTCAAAGGTCCTTTTTCAAGAGGCAACTGGACTTCCTTGTTTTTCTTTGAAGACGTTTTGCTTCTCATCTGAGAGGCTGCCTTCAGCTCTGACTGGAGAAGAGCTGAAGAAGCTTCTCAGATGAGAAGCGAAACGTCTTCAAAGGAAAAAAAAACCCAGGAAGTCCAGTTGTCTCTTGAAAAAGCACCTTTGGGACAACCATGACCTGGATGACTGAGATTCTCCATAGACTGCACCAAACTGGCTCTCTTAGCAAAATATTTGAACCTAACTACCCTGCTTCCCCAAAAATAAGTCCTAGCATGATTTTTCAGGATGCTCGTAATATAAGCCCTACCCCCAACATAAGCCCCAGTTAAGATTGTCAGACAGATGGTGCATTTAGTACCATATTTCCCCCAAATAAGACCTAACCAGAAAATAAACCCTAATGCATCTTTTGGAGGAAAAATTAATATAAGTCCCAGTCTTATTTTTGGGGAAACACGGTATTGGGAGGTGAATTTGATCTCAGCAAAAGAGCTTATGGGGTATCAGTGTTCCTAGAAGATTAGAGGCAAAGTCAGCAGACATTTCCTACACTGCCCCTATGCTGATCCTGAGGATCTATAACAAATATTTACACTGGGGTAAGCACTGTGGTTTCTCTAACCTCTTTCTAAAAGTGAGTCCAACCTCAATAAGCATGGAAGCCATGAGATTCTCAGTTATCAGAACTGTTAGATTTTGCCAAAAGCAGAAGTTTTTCCTCTTTAGTTCCTTCTTCTAGAAATGCTGGGTCAATGAAAGACGATGTCATCTTATCTAAATGATTCTTATCGGTTACAAGACAAGATACTTGTCTTCTCATCCTGCATTGCTAAATCAGTTGTATGTTGTAACCATATCACCCTACTTCACATTAGGATTTCTACTAGTATTAAGCCTTTACTGAGATATGGGGAACCTGATTAGCAAATTGGATAAAAAGGTAAAAGTAAAGGTACCCTTCGCACATATGTGCTAGTCGTTCCCAACTCTAGGGGGCGGTGCTCATCTCCGTTTCAAAGCCGAAGAGCCAGTGCTGTCCGAAGACATCTCCGTGGTCATGTGGCCAGCATGACTCAATGCCAAAGGCACACAGAACGCTGTTACCTTCCCAACAAAGGTGGTCCCTATTTTTCTATTTGCATTTTTTACGTGCTTTCGAACTGCTAGGTTGGCAGAAGCTGAGACATGTAACAGGAGCTCACCCCATTACGCGGCACTAGGGATTCAAACCGCTGAACTGCCAACCTTTTGGCCAACAAGCTCAGCATCTTAGCCACTGAGCCACCGCATCCCTTTTAGCAAATTGGATAGAACACGACAAAAAAAACCCACTATACTATACTATACTATAAATAAATAAATAACTTTATTGTCATTGTATGTGTATACACAGTATACCCATACAACGAAATTCACTTAAAACCCAAAGACCAAGTCCAACACGCATAACAATCCCCAAATACACTCCCACCCACCACAATTCTCCACCCCTAAACCACCCAAACATCCACACAACAGATACTATACTATACTACACTGAAATCCAAATTGATTTACTACCAGTTCTGTGGGCGTGGCTTGGTGGGCGTGGCAGAGGAAGGATACTACTTAATCTCCATTTCCCACCCCATTCTAGGGGAAGGATATTGCAAAATCCTCATTCCCACCTCACTCTGGGGCCAACCAGAGGTGGTATTTGCCAGTTCTCCGAACTGCTCAAAATTTCCGCTACCAGTTCTCCAGAACCTGGCAGAACCTGCTGGATTTCACCCCGATGCTATTCCATGCCATGCCATGCTATGGGCTAGATTGGAAAGTTGAAGATATATCTGAGGGAAAGGGTGAATTCTGTCCTGTTAATTCACTCAGAGTTGAGCTTTAACCCAGAGAGTATTTTCTGTTCCTTGAAGAAAGCAGAGACAGATGAGGTCTTGGAAAGAACAGGAACGTCATTGCCCGAGCCAAAATATCTTCCCAGATTGTTCCAAGGCAGCTGCAAAATATTCCACTGGCTGAGTCTTATTTTAAAAGCAGTTATAGCGAAGATAAAAAGAAAAGGTCAGTTTATCCAGCTGCAGGCACGTTTCTTTAAACAATTATTTGAAATTTGCTTTTTCAGCGAATAACAGAAAAGATATCTGTGTCTTGGGCAGGCAGCCTTCTATCCTTTTCAAGACCGTTGGGCCTTCTCAAATAACAATCAGGAAGGAAGCAATAAGATTAAAAACTGACAGCAATCTCAGGCAGACGGCCCACAAAGAATGACTGAACAAGCCATGGGGGTTACTCAAGAAATCCTCACCTGGAAACAGATTTGCTTAAAAGCATACAGGTAGTCCTTGACTTTCAGTAACTGTTCAAAGTTACAATGGCACAAAAAAAAAGTGATTTATGACCATTGCAGAATCCCCACCATGGTCATGTGATCAAAATTTTGAAGGCTTGTCAACAGACTCATGTTTATGACGATTGCCGTGTCCCAGGGTCATGGGAAATCTGTTTTGCAACCTTCTGGCCAGCAAAGTCAACGTGGGACTTAAGATTCGCTTTACAACTGTGTCGCTAACATAACAGAACTGCAGCGGTTCGTTTAACAACGGTGGCAAGAAAGGTTGCAAAATGGGACAAAACCTCACTTAACCCCTGGCTCGCTTCGCCACAGAAATGTTGGGACTCCATTGTGGTCGTAGGTTGAGAACTACCTGTACTGAATTTTTTTCAATCCTTCCAAGGGATGTCCACATCCATTTGTCCTTTGTTCCACGTTCGTATTACTTTTCCACGTTCTCCCACAGTTGGTTTCTTTCCACGTTCTCCATCCCTCCCACCCCCGAATATAGAACCAACCTGCCCAAAACCACATTGATTGGGAATTTAAAAACTCTAGTTTCAATCCATATGTAAGCAGCAGGCTGGAGAAGTAGGACGTGTGATCTCAGAAAGAAAAATTTCCGTTGTCACCAGATAGGAACACGCTGGTGTTAGTCCTCTCTAAAATAAACCAGCTGGAGAGAGAAAAGCTTGCAAGATGTGAGCTACAGATGAATCTCCTGTTGAAGGAAAGGAGACTTGAAGAGTACAGTCATAAAGAAATTGACTCAGTCTTTCTCGTATTTGTCCACTTAGACAAATACACTATGCTGGCTGGAGAATTCTGGGAGTTGAAGTCCACAAGTCTTAAACCTGCCAAGTTTGAAGGATTCCGACTTAGAGGGCCATCTCCATATCTTGAGCTTTGTCACACAGCCAGGGGTGAAATCCAACAGGTTCTGGAGAACCGGTAATGGAAATTTTGAGCAGTTTGGAGAACCGGCTAATACCACCTCTAGCTGGCCCCAGAGTGGGGTGGGAATGGGAATTTTGCAGTATCTTTCCCCTGGAGTGGGGTAGGAATGGAGATTTTGCAGTATCCTTCCCCTGGAGTGGGGAGGGAATGGGGATTTTGCAGTATCCTTCCCGTGCCACACCCCCCAAGCCACACTACACCCCCCAAGCCATGCCCACAGAACCGGTAGTAAAAAAAAAAATTGGATTTCACCACTGTACACAGTGACTAAAGAAAAAAGGACAACTCACTTTAATTTCCTAGGCACAGAAGAAGCCAAGCAGCACAGTAATTCTTAAACGAACAAAACTTGGAAAGAGAAAAGGGAGCGGGCTCTGTCACCCCCTTCTCCCTGTTTGAATTTGCAGCTCTCCAATGATACTTGACCACAACTCCCAATTTAGACAGAGGAGAAAGGTGGTGGATGATGCCATTGAGAATCTCTACCCATAAGGGCTACGTTTGCACATCTGTGGATCTCTTCCCTTTTGCAAGGTGCTTTGTTGGGCCCAAGGCAGGTCTTTTCAACCCGCTTCCTCCAAGATCTTAGAACTTTCATAATTGCTTCATTCTAGATCTCCACTTTGGCAGCTCGAAGACGTGTGGAGCCTGGATAGCTCGGCAGACAAGGCACTGTAATTTAACACCAGCTGTCTGAAATTAAAGTAAGTTCGAATCTTGCCAGGCTCAAGGTTGACTCAGCCTTCCATCCTTTCTAAGGTAGGTAAATTGAGGACCCAGTTTGTGGGGGCAATAAGCTGACTTTGTATAAAATATACAAAAGTATGAAGGCTATTGCTTAACGCACTGTAAGCTGCCCTGAGTCTCCGGAGAAGGGCGGCATATAAATCAAATTAAAAAAAAAAAAAATCCCTAGAATTCCCCAGCCGGCATGGCTGGCTAAGGAATTCTGGGAGTTGAAGTTCCCACGTCTTCCAAGTTGCCAAGGGTGAAAAACACTGTTCTAGATTAACGAGAAACAAAGGAGCAGTGTTGCTTTTACTCATTGGCAAACTGCTTTACCTAGATTCCTCCAGCATGCTCCATCCGGCGACAGGAAAAAAAAGAAGAAAACATGAAAGAGCAAAAGAGCCAGCTTTGGCATCAAAATCACAGCGAGAACGTACAAAGCTGGGAAGCCAAGCAGCGGGGATGCCAAAGGTCTTTCATCTGAAAATTACACCCTGCCAATCTCCTCGTACCGTGAAACCCACGCTTAAAATTACATCCTTCACGGAACACGTTGCAAGTGGGTAAGCAGCGAGCCAGTTACAGCCAACTGACAGCCAGGCAGAGGTTTCGGGTACCAATAGAAGAGAATATTTGCAGCTTAGGGATGAACTGTGGGGTTGTTCTGCCCCAGCTCTGGATTCCCAAGGATTGTGACACACACCAACGGTCCTTATCAAAGTTATAACATACCAAGAATAAACAAAGTCCGGCAAAAGTTGGCAACCAGCCCAGAAAACAAGATGCGATAAGACACTCACTCTCCAAAATGCTCTGTAATAATTACACGTTGTTTCCAGCAAGAAATTACTAACTGCGTGTGACTTAAATAGGCTAAGGGAGTGGCCAATTATCCTCAAACCTTACTTTCAAGGAGACCGCCTCCTCCTGAGTAGCCACTCCTGCCTTCTGGCAGCCCTGCGTGCTCGAGCATTGGAGAGGCTCCTCCACTTCACTCTCTCCACTTGAAGGAGCCTCTGGAGGTTCTGAAGGCCCTGGCTGAGTCTCTGCCTCTGGTACCACATCCTCTTCAGCCTCCTCACTGTCCGACACGAGCGCCGGCTGCGCCGGCTGCTGGCGCGACCCCACACCAGCCTCCTCATCGTCGGGATCAGCCACGATCCGTGCAGGCCGCTGGTGGGCCACAACAGGGGTCCTTGGTGATCTCTGAGTCCTCCCTGAGGACCCCGGAAGCTTCAAGGATGTAGACATTTCACCGGGTGCTTGCAGAGGTTGGCCATTCAGCCACGAAACAGGGGAAACGAAGAACAGCTCAGAATAACCACAGTACAGGGATTGCACACTATAGGTCCTGAACCCCCCCCCAAAAGGCCACAAAGCAACTTAAAAGGCAGAAAAATTACACTAAAAAAAAAAATTGATCAGCCTCGCACACGCAGTGAAAAATCTCTCACAATTTCTGCTGCCTTGGTTTAGCCGTGCAGACTGCCCTGAGCCATTAAAAAGGTAAAGGTTCCCCTCGTACATATGTGCTAGTCGTTCCAGACTCTAGGGGGCGGTGCTCATCTCCGTTTCAAAGCCGAAGAGCCAGCGCTGTCCGGAGACGTCTCCGTGGTCATGTGGCCGGCATGACTCAATGCCAAAGGCGCACGGAACGCTGTTACCTTCGCACCAAAGATGGTCCCTATTTTTCTACTTGCATTTTTTACCTGCTTTCGAACTGTTAGGTTGGCAGAAGCTGAGACAAGGAACGGGAGCTCACTCTGTTACGCGGCACTAGGGATTCGAACCGCTGAACTGCTGACCTTTCGATCTACAAGTTCGGCATTTTAGCCACTGAGCCACCGCGTCACCCTCCAATGCCCTGAGCCATTACAGGACTGCAAATAAGCACCCCCTTTAATTATTAAAAGGAGCCGATGTATTTCTCGCCCAACTTTAATCTAAAAACGAATCTTTGATTTTATGCACAGGAGGTCTTGCAAAGTCATCGATCACCTCCGCATGACAAAGTTAGAGGATCACATCTGCTTCCCGCAACAGGCAGCAAGATCACTGGCTGGTGGGTATCCATTCATCCAAACATTTAACCATATGGAAGTTGTATCTCAACAGCACTGATGACATTACCTAGTTTGGTAATGAAATAGCTGCAAGAAAACAACCCAGCTCAGAGATCATCAAGGACCCCTCATTTCAACCCCCGAGCTGCAAATATTCTCTTTGATGGGCTCCATAATTTTCTTCCTTAGAATGGATTGACCTTTATCATTGAGAGCAGTAGTGGGTTCCTCCCGGTTCCGCCGAGCCGGTAGCGATGACGATATGATGTCACCGAACCGGTTCTCTTTGTTCGGGAGCTGCCCCCCTGCCCCCGCGTTATTCTTACCTTTTATTTGGCCCTACCCCCAATCTATTGCTGCCTCCCAAGTCCCAGCTGATCGGCTAGAAGGAAAAAAACTGTTTAAATTCTTGCTGCGGGGCTTCAAAGGGCCGCCCTACAGCTGATCAGTGTTAAAAGGCAGTGTGGTGGTAGACCGGTGCCTCCAAAAACGAATGAGTAGACCAGTGCCTCCAAAAACGAATGAGTAGACCGGGGCCTCCAAAAACGAATGAGTAGACCGGGGCCTCCAAAAACAAATGAGTAGACCGGGGCCTCCAAAAACAAATGAGTAGACCGGTGCCTCCAAAAACAAATGAGTAGACCGGTACAGCTCTGCAAGCAGTTAAAAGCCTGGTAGACCACTACTTCTGCTAAATCCTAAAGAATTGTCACATGACCATCAAGCCACGCCCACAAAATAAGCCACGCCCACAGAACCAGTCGTAAAAAATTTTAGAACCCATCCCTGGTTGAGAGGTGTTCTTTGTGGCTTGGTGTTACATGGGGACTGTGGACCTCCCTTTGTTTATTGTGTTGTGAAAACCCAGCCAATTGCAGTTTATTCAGCAATCATGATTCAGCAGGATGTGTGAGGCCAGCCACAAACTCAAAACCAGCCACTCCGTCTCAATCTCTTTCTGCCTCCCATCATCACATCGCTAAAATCACAGGCACCTGTCTTCTCCCTTTTTTTCATGAAACACATCCTGTAGAAACACCAATTTGGAGCGATCCGTTTCTAAAATCCATGCTCCAAACATGGGATTCAGCTCCCCAGGGACTCACAATGCAACAAAACAGTGAGTTCCTGAACATACACAGAGCACCATCCACAGGAATGTCTTCCCCACATTGCACATCATTTGGCTGTCACCACAAATTTACTACAAAAACAAAGAAGTGAATGTGCTGAAATGAGCAAATTGGCATTTGAAATTAGAGAACAAGAAGATAAACAATATTATAAGATATGGGATTGATTTTATCAATGGCTAGATAATAAAACATGGAAATGAAATAGGGATGAGACCATTAACTGTAGAAATATACAAAATATAATACAAAGTTGTACGACTCCAGGATGAAGAAATGAATGCTATAATGTAAATATTTGAAAATAATTCTTATAAAAAGAGGGGAAAGCCATCGTTAATTAAATGATTAATGAGGATTATATTACAAAGATATTTATTAGACTGGTAATATGAGAAATTAGATAATTAGTAAGTAATGAATATGGTGAGGAAGCACAAAAGATTTGTAACCAACCGACACACTGTTTGCAATTGTATTGATGATGGATTTATGTTTTATGTTTTGTTTTAAAAATAAAAAAATTCTTTCAAAAAACAAACAAACAAACGACTTTGTTATATGCTTTCGCCTCCTCGGAGAGAATAACATTTTCCAACTCCAAATTTGAACACAGGATAAAAGAGGAGAAAAGACCTGTTGAGTTGACATCACACACTGGACTAGAAAAAGTAGAATTGGGTGATATCTGATTCACTGTTGTGGGAAATCCACGTCCTCCTAGCATGTACCCCTGGCATTGAATTTCTGAAAAATGTTTTTTTTTACATTAATAAGGAAAATAAATACCTAACGAAGATACTACAGATAGTACTTGACTTACAACAGTTCATTTAGTGGCCGTTTGAAGTTACAACAGCACCTGTATGCTAGCTAGACTCTAGATTAGCTTTATTATGAGCATTTGAGGGAGTAAATAAGACTGGCTGCATTAAAAAAAAATGAACATATTTTTGTTAGCGGCTGCTACGCAGTTGATGATTCGTCATGGAAGATGGAATAATGAAACTGATGAGAAACAGAAAATAGCCTCATAGAGCTGAAGATGATTTTCCAACAGTTCAATACCATTTTATTGATGTATCTATGAAAGTATCAAACTATATTTTCCTAACAGACATATAATGATCCTTCCTGGGAAAATCCCTCAAAGTCCCAACTCAAGGAGAAAGTTCTACGGATCCCAAATAATAACCATCTTCATTCCATTGGTGACACAGATCCCTTCTTTTTCAAACCTAGAAGAGCAGCCCCCAGATTGAAGGCCATTCCGGCTCCGAGGGGAATCCACCAGACCCTAAAACCAGCCCCCCCCCCAAACTAGGCTTGCAAACCACGACTTATGGCTTCTTCAGTGCGCTGTCTCAACCCCGTCACACTTGCGCCTTAATCCCTCAATCCTGGCGCTGGTGCTGCAGAAGAGATCAGGAAGCCTTGCTTTAAGAGCCCCCCTACCTGTCCTCCCCCACCCCAACTCTTTCCAACTCTCGATCGCCTTGCGCTCTTTGGGCCAGACGGGCGGCTACACAAATTTGATAAAGGGATGCATAATAAACATAATAAAACCAGGAGGAGGAGGAGAAGGAGAAAAGGGAAAAGGAGGGGAGGAGGAGGAGGAGGAGAGGAGAAGGAAGAGGAGGAGGAGGAGGAGGGGAGAAGGAGGAAATGGGGAAGAAGGAGGAGAGAAGGAAGAGGGAGAGGAGAGGAGGAGAGGAGGAGGAAACAGAGGAGTAGAGGAGAAGGAAGAGGGGGAGGAGGAGAGAAGGAAGAAACAGAGAAGGAGAAGAAAGAGGGGGAGCAGAGGAGGAGGAGAAGGAGGAGAGAAGAAAGAGGGGGAGGAGAGGGGGAGGAGAGGAGAGGGAGGAAACAGAGGAGGAGAAGGAGAAGAGGAGGAGGGGGAGGAGGAGAGGAGGAGGAGGAGGGGAGGAGGAGGAGAGAAGGAAGAGTGGAAGGAGAGGAGAAGAAGGAGAAGAGGAGAAGGAGAAGGAGAAGAAGGAGGAGAGAAGGAAGAGTGGAAGGAGAGAAGAAGGAGAAGAGGAGGAGGAGGAGAGAAAGTAAACCGAGGAGAAGGAGAAGGAAGAGGGAGAGCAGAGGAGGAGAAGAAGGAGGAGGAGAGAAGGAAGAGTGGAAGGAGAGAAGAAGGAGAAGAGGAGGAGAAGGAAAGAAGGAGGAAACGGAGAAGGAGAAGGAAGAGGGGGAGCAGAGGAGAAGAAGAAGGAGGAGAGAAGGAAGAGTGGAAGGAGAGGAGAAGAAGGAGAAGAGGAAACGGAGAAGAAGAAGGAGAAGAAGAAGAGGAGAAGGAGAAAAAGGAGAGAAAGCCCAAGGACGGCCGCCTCCCAGGCCGAGCCAGCGAGCGCCCTCCTCATGGCTGGGGCTCCGGCGCGCACCATCCCCAGCCAGCGTGGCCCAGGAAACCGGGAGCTGCAAGCCAGACCCCGCCGAGGGAGGGGCGCCTCCTCCTCCTCCTGCTCCAGGGTCCCCGTAGCCTCCTCGGGGTGAGGGGGGGGAAGCCAGGGAGCCCCGCGAGCGCCCCCGCTCCAGCTTCCAGGCAGGCAGGCCGGCCGGGACCCCCACTTACATGGCTGCCGAGGGTCTCCGAGAGCCGCGCGGTCAGTCCCGAGGCCGCGGCCGCTGCATTCACCGCCCGACGGCCAGCCAGCCAGCCACCCACCCAGCGATCCAGCCGGGGAGGAGCCGGAGCCGGAGGAAGCGTCGGGAGAGCCAGCGAGCGAGCGGGAGGCGGGGTGGAGCTTCCCCCCCCCGGGCGGGGTTTTCTGGGCACTAAGCGGGGCGGGGAAGGGAGGTGGAGGAGGGGGGGGAATGTCCTGCGTGGCGCCTGCTTGGGAAAAAGGGGTCCCGAGAGTGGCCTACGGCTCCAGCCGACCAGGCAGGTCGTGGCCGCCGTGTGGCTTCCACCACCAACATATTTCTTTCCCAGAATAGAATAGAATAGAATAGAATAGAATAGAATAGAATAGAATAGAATAGGATAGGATAGGATAGGATAGGATAGGATAGGATAGGATAGGAAAGGAATAGAGGGTAGACATGGAATAGAATAGAATAGAATAGAATAGAATAGAAGGTAGGGATAGGATAGGATAGGATAGGATAGGATAGGATAGGATAGGATAGGATAGGATAGGATAGGATAGGATAGGATAGGAAAGGAATAGAGGGTAGAAATAGAATAGAATAGAATAGAATAGAATAGAATAGAATAGAATAGAATAGAATAGAATAGAATAGAAGGTAGAAATAGGATAGGATAGGATAGGATAGGATAGGATAGGATAGGATAGGAAAGGAATAGAGGGTAGACATGGAATAGAATAGAATAGAATAGAATAGAATAGAATAGAATAGAATAGAATAGAATAGAGGGAAGAAATGGAAGAGAAGAGAAGAGAAGAGAATTTTTTTAAAAAATAAATTTTATTAAAGAATAGAATAGAATTTTTTATTGGCCAAGTGTGATTGAACACACAAGAATTTTTTTTTATATATATATAATAAATTGTTGCAGCTGCAAGCTAGCAAAATGAGAAGACTTGATTAAAAACTTGCTTATTCAACCACGATACGGGTTTGGTTGTTGATTAAACGATCAGTGGGACGACTTGCCTCGGGAACTTGTGCTTGTGCTTCCATCACTGGAGGTTTTTCAGAAGAGATCAGACAAGCCATTTGTCCTGAATGGTGTAGGGGAGGTATAGGGTCTCCTGCTCGAACAGAGGGTTGGACTAGAAGATCTCCAAGATCCCTTCCAACCCTGTTATTCGGTATATCTCCCAACACTCAACGGCTGTTGGGTGGCTCGTAACAAGTCACAGGAATTGCAATCAATTTGGCTCCGATTGGCCATCGTTCCACATCTTCATTCCTACTGAAGGTGGTGGAAAGAAAATTGCCACTCTAGGTCTGTAGAGATTCTCAGTCATCCAGGTTGTGGTTGTATCAAAGGTGCTTTTTCAAGAGGCAACTGGACTTATCTTGTTTTTCCTTTTGGAGACATTTCGCTTCTCATCCTAGAAGCTTCTTCAGCTCTGACTGCTATCCTGTCTACTATCCACTATCAGAGCTGAAGAAGCTTCTTGGATGAGAAGCGAAACGTCTCCAAAAGGAAAAACAAGATAAGTCCAGTTGCCTCCTGAAAAATGCCACTCTAGGTTTACAGCTACAGTATCCTCAAACTGCTGTAATTAAATAATGGGATGGCAGGAACCTGAGTGAGATTCCTGACTGTACTTTTAAAAAAATGATTCCTTGGTTTCTAATCTGTTGGGAATCTAAGATTTGGAGACTCTAGAAAGAGTGCAGAGAAGAGCAACAAAGATGATTAGGGGACTAGAGGCTAAAACATATGAAGAACGGTTGCAGGAACTGGGTATGTCTAGTTTGATGAAAAGAAGGACTAGGGGAGACATGATAGCAATGTTCCAATATCTCAGGGGCTGCCACAAAGAAGAGGGAGTCAAACTATTCTCCAAAGCACCTGAGGGCAGAACAAGAAGCAATGGATGGAAACTAATCAAGGAAAGAAGCAACTTAGAACTAAGGAGAAATTCCCTGACAATGAGAACAATTAATCAGTGGAACAACTTGCTTCCAGAAGTTGTAAATGCTCCAACACTTGAAGTTTTTAAGAAGAGGTTGGATAACCATTTGTCTGAAGTGGTGTAGGGTTTCCTGCCTAAGCAGGAGGTTGGACTAGAAGACCTCCAAGGTCCCTTCCAACTCTGTTATTCCATTCTATTCTAATCTGGATTGATTGTGTCTTCCAACTGAATTTGTTTTCTCCTGGAGGCAGAAGAAGACGAAGGATCGTCAAGAAATCACTGCAAACCATAGTTAGTGCTCTACAATCCAAATGGGCAAGGTTTATTTCAAGCTAACATTAAACCTTATCCCTACGTTTCTATTGTGCGAGAGGTTAAGATCCAAAAATATGAAACAAGAAATTCAGTAAATCCTCCTGTTTGTAAACTAGAAAAATCTGCAGAAATTAATGCATGCCTTCGCACACACCAAGACACACATACAAAAACATTTAAGGGAGAAGAAACATTTCCGTTGATGCAGTCAAGAAAAGGGAGATGTTGTCCTAAACCAGAACAAGTGACAAGTGATCAGAAGAGCATGCAGGCCGAACAGAATAGAAGAGAAGACATGACGACAGAGGATAAACATCTGCAGTTTTGATTTTGCTGCCTTCAAGTCGAGGCTGCAGCCTTTGGGCCTTGTTATTCTCTGGATGGAAGCAGAAATTCTTTCTCCAAAGGACGGCCGACTTCCGCTGCCCACTCTCATCGCCAGAACCAAACTCCTCTTTCTGAGTCCTCTTGTTATTCTCCAGCCCTCTCCTTCATTCCCGTTCCTGTAATGGGGTGAGTCACGCTTGCTTTCTTCTCCTCCCTTGTAAAGATTTTTTATTTCTCCCCCTCTTGAACGCTGTTGTGAAGCATCCAGCAAATGAGGTATTTCCATAAGGAAGCCTCGATCGAATTGCAGAATGCTACATCATTCTGTCCGTTTTTAGAGCCGTCATCCAATTTAGAATCACCCTCTGGCCAACTGGTCACACGGATTCCTTCAGCGTTATGCCAACTCGATTATCTTCCTCTTTGCTTTGCTCCTTGGTGCTCTTTGGTATTCCTGGGCTTTTATTTGTACCCTATGACTATCATTAAGTGTTGTACCTTATGGTTCTTGACGAACGTATCTTTTCTTTTATGTACACTGAGAGCGTATGCACCGAGACAAATTCCTTGTGTGTCCAATCACACTTTTTTTTTTAAATTAGATTTATATGCCGCCCTTCTCCAGAGACTCAGGGTGGCTTACAATGCGTTAAGCAATAACTTGGCCAATAAAAAATTCTATTCTATTCTATTCTAGTCTAGTCTAGTCTAGTCTAGTCTAGTCTAGTCTAGTCTAGTCTAGTCTAGTCTAGTCTATTCTTCTCTTCACTTCTACTCTATTTTTTCTTTTCTATTTTATTCTATTCTCTTCTCTTCTCTTCTTCTCTTCTTCTCTTCTCTTCTATTTTTCTCTTCTCTTCTCTTCTATTTTTCTTTTCTTTTCTATTCTATTCTATTCTATTCTATTCTATTCTATTCTATTCTATTCTATTCTATTCTATTCTATTCGCTTAGAATCCAGATTGGCAGTCAGTATGAAGAACATAGAGAGAGGTACAGTTAATCTTCGACTTAGGATCACAATTGAGCCAAGAATTTCCACCCGTTAAGTGAATTGTTATCCCATTTTTACAACTTTTCTTGCCACAGTTGTTAAGGGAATGGGCTGCGGCTGTTAAGTTAGCAACACAGCGGTGGAGTGGAATCTGGCTTCCCCATTGACTTTGCTCGTCAGAAGGTCCCAAAAGCTAGATTGCATGACTTAGGACATTGCAACGGTCATAAATCCATGCCAGTTGCCAAGCTGTCTGAATTCTGACCACATGACCGTGGAGTGCTGCAAGTGTAGAAAACGGACTCATAAGTCGCTTTTTCTAGTGCCGTTGTAATTTTGAACTGTCACACAACGAATGGTCGTAAGTCAAGGACTCTCTGTGGCTCAACAGCTGATAACATCTGGTTGATCTTCTCTGGCCACAGAAGCTCAAACAAGACAGACTTTGGCTAGTAAATGAACAGGAGAGATTACCAGACACTAACAAGGCTGGGAAATCAAAACACATTCCGGAAGAAGGCTGTATAAATGTGTTGAGTAAACAAAAGGAACAAATAAATAAGGCACTTCTTTAAAACACTTCTAGCCTGTTGCCAAAAAATCCCCACTACATTCCTTGTAATCCTTGAGACTCTCATACAGTGATGACTAACCTTTTCCGGACTGAGGGCCCAAAGCCTGCATGCATGTGAATCCCCCCAAAATTCATTGCGTGTGCACCCACTGCACATGCGCCCTGCCCCTGACACATATGTGCACCCCCCACATGCACCCCACCCCCACATATGCACACATGTCTCCTGTGCATGTGCCCTGCCCTTGCGCATATGCCCTGGTCCCCCACACATGTGCGGCAGAGACCTGAAGACTGGCCGGCGGGAGGCACATGCACATGCTCGGCGAAGCAGAGCTGGGGCGACAACTCGCGTGCCCACAGAGAGGGTGCTGCGTGCCACCTCTGGCAGATGTGCCATAGGTTCACCATCATGGCTCTAGAACAGTGTTTCTCAACCTTGGTAGCTTGAAGACGGGTGGACTTCAACTACAAGAATCCCCCAGCCAGCAGCGCTGGCTGGGGGATTCTGGGAGTTGAAGTCCACCCGTCTTCAAGCTTCCAAGGTTGAGAATCACTGCTCTAGAACAATTCCAAGGTATCTTGATCTTCTGATATTTTAGTAAACCAGTGGCTCGGTTCACATATCACGCTCAGCCATCCTCTGTTTGGCTCGTCCTACAATATTGTCTGAATCCAATTGTAGCTTGTTTAATGAGCCATACGGAAACTGTGGCTTAGCGCGGTGCCCAGACTTCGGTTCCCACCAGGCCGGAGGGTTTTATGGTGCTGCCTTCAAAATGTCTAAGAAAAGCTGGAGCAAAACCGTAAGGCCGCTGGTATCAAATTTCTAAACTGCCACAATCGACTGACTCAGGAAGGTACAAAAGTAATTAGAATATATGCAAATGTGAAATATCCACAGCACAATAATAAAACTTCAGAAAGTAAATATAGTAACTTAGAGCAGCAAAATCACGTACACGGTGTTCCCGCAATAAATTAAATTTGCAAAGCTGTCTGGGAGAACTCAAGTTTAAATTTGTTTCTGGGAGGACAATAACATGTCCTGTGTTATGTGCGGAATTATGCATGGACAAAGTGGACAAGCTATTTGCCACTTCCCAAAATATTAGAATCAAGGACCATCCAATCAAATTGAATCCTGGGAAGAGTCAAGACAGACAATTCTTTTTACATAAGATGTACAGGTAATCTTCAACTCATGGCCAGTCGCTTAGTAGCTGTTCAAAATTACGATGGATCCTGCCAAAAGGGACATAGGACCCAAATTCAAAAGGTTAATGGCCATGCCCCTTTCTGCAGTCATGTGACCACATTTTGGGCAACTAGCCCAAATTTAAGAGCCAACCTTGGTCTACTTTGGCAACCTGCCAAAGGCTTTTCTTGGCAAAAGTTCAGAAGCAGAAGACGCCGACCAGAAATAAATGCAGCAAGACAAGAAACAAATCTATCAACGTTGTTGTCCGACAAAGAGCCCAAGAGGCGTTGCTGGTCTTTTAAGCCTTAGGGGAGGGGCCAATCATCTCTTGGCCTTACTCCCGAGTTGTCCTTTTTGCTTCAGCTGCTCTCGCCTTTTGGCAGCTCTTCTCATTTGTGCACTAGGAACAGGCTGCTCCTGTTCCTCTGCCTCTCTGCTGTCAGCCTCTGGAGGCTCCGAAGTACACACATCGCTCCCCGATGGCCCTGGCCCCATCTCTGCCTCTGACGCAGAGCCCTAGTCCAGGTCTTCCCCTAACTCCAGAACTGGCCCATGTTCTTCCTCAGCTTCCTCACTGTCCAACTCTGCTGCTGACGGACCACAACAATTTCAAATTCAATTTCTGCTGGTTCGAATCTCTCCAAGGCTCAAGGTTGACTCAGCCTTCCATCCTTTCTAAGGTAGGTGAAATGAGGACCCAGTTTGTGGGGGCAATAAGCTGACTTTGTATAAAATATACAAAAGGATGAAGGCTATTGCTTAACGCATTGTAAGCCGCCCTGAGTCTCCAGAGAAGGGCGGCATATAAATCAAATTAAAAAAAAAAAACATTTGAGGATTAATATACCGAGCAAATGTTATGTACAGTAGAACTAGTTTACAGTTTGGAGTTTTAACATTTGCTGTGAAACCAATCAAGTTTACTTTATCCTGTAAACTGTAGTTAAGCAAAGCAGGGTTTTGTGTGAGTTGGGAAAACCCAGGCTCAGAAAAGCACAATGCTGTTAGCCATATATGGATTCTGTCTTTGTGCACGCATATCTTGCATTGAACGGTTCCCTAAGAAACCGCAGTGTGCCAAATACACAGCCTGCAAACCCAGCGGCTTTGATCCAAGAGTGGGTAGAGAGTTGCGAAGGTGTGCCAACGCAGGCATGCAATCACCTGGGGTGCTTCAGAGGGCAACGCGGGGTGAACTTAACTGCTTGAGGAATGCACTGTTGTGCAGCCAAGAGAGAACACATTCTGGTATCCAGCAGGTTTCGGTATGAATAACTTGGGAGAGAAAACAAACTGAGATTTATGCCAGATGGAATACTTATTAGAGAAGTACTGGCTGTCCAACGTGATTAAAAATAAATGCTGAGAATGGAAATTTCTATTATTTACCTATTTCTTATATTTAGTGTTTCTCAACTTTAAAGATAAAGGTAAAGATTCCCCTCGCACATATCACCCTACTTCACATTAGGATTTCTAATTTCCTTTACTGAGATATGGGGAACCTGATTAGCAAATTGGATAAAGGGCTAAAGGTAAAGGTTCCCCTCGCACATATGTGCTAGTCGTTCCTGACTCTAGGGGGCGGTGCTCATCTCCGTTTCAAAGCCGAAGAGCCAGCGCTGTCCAAAGACGTCTTCGTGGTCATGTGACCAGCATGACTCAATGCCAAAGGCACACGGAATGCTGTTACCTTCCCACCAAATGTGGTCCCTATTTTTCCACTTGCGTTTTTTACGTGCTTTCAAACTGCTAGGTTGGCAGAAGCTGAGACATGTAACAGGAGCTTACCCCATTATGCGGCACTAGGGATTTGAACCGCTGAACTGCCGACCTTTCGATGTCAACCTTAGCCACTGAGCCACCACGTCCCTTTTTTTCTCAACTTTAGCACCTTTGAAATAAGGGGACTTCAGCTCCCAGAATTCCCATGGCTTAAGATAAGCAGGAGAAGTCTGCTTATCTTAAAACTTGCCAAAATTTGAGAAACACAGCTCTGAGCTTTTAGTAGCAGCATGCTAAATAACTAACTAGCTTTTCGTTTTTCACTGTTATGTGCGTTTCAGTGAGATACTGATAAGAATGGATGAATTGCTGGCTGAAAGTAGAAATTTAAAACTAACATTCAGATGAACATTCACATATTGCCCTGAGCACGACTGATTGAGTTTGCATATGGATCAAGCCACAAATCGTGGCTTCGAAGACACCCTGACTGGGATCACAGGAAACATTGAGCCGAAAGAAAGTAAATGACATTAATTACAGCATGGCAGCCATTCCCTGCAGAAATATTTCTAAAATTGGTTTTACTTTCGTGCCGTTGGTTTGATCTGTTGAATTTTCCACCCTGCATCAGTTTCTCTTTTTTGCTTCCTTGATTACTAAACAAACCCCGGTGCAACTCCCAGGGCCTAAAACCAACACTGTTTGTTTCCTCTTCAGTTTGCAAAGCTTTGTAACAATCTGGGGTGATGCTAATTTGCTAAGTAACTACATTGGGAAAAGCATACGAAAGGTAACTTTGGAAGCTTACTCTTCTAGGGTGGCTTGAATGAGTTTTAATGCTACCAAAAGATACGACCTTCAGGGTCAGGGGTTTTTATTTTACGTTTCATTCCTGAAGCTTCCTTGTTTACCCATCCCGGGTTTTGGAGTCTACCCAGAACAACCACAAATGAGTAAAAAGCCCTTTTATAATATGTTAATTGGCCCAAGCCTATCTGGTTAGTTCAGGGGGTCTGCAACCTTAAATACTCAAAGAGCCATTTGGACCCATTTCCCACAGAAAAGAAAACACCGGGAGCCACAAAATCTGGGTGGGCGTGGCCAACTCGATGTCACTCGAGCCTTGATAGTACAGTGGTTTAAAGCACCCTGTTATTAACACAGCTGCCTGCAATTTCTGCTGGTTCGAATCTCTCCAAGGCTCAAGGTTGACTCAGCCTTCCATCCTTTCTAAGGTGGGTGAAATGAGGACCCAGTTTGTGGGGGCAATAAGCTGACTTTGTATAAAATATACAAAAGAATGAAGGCTATTGCTTAACGCATTGTAAGCCGCCCTGAGTCTCCGGAGAAGGGCGGCATATAAATCAAATTAAAAATTAAATTAAATTAAATTAAATTAAAAAAAAAAACTCACTTCCACCAGTCACATGACACCCCCCTAGCCATGCTTACCCAGCTGGTCATTAGGACAGAGAACCAGTTGTTAAAAAACACCGGGAACCACAAAATCTTTTGACATCTCTCCCTCCCTCCCTCCCCCCCCTCTCCTCCTCTCTCTGTGTCTCCCTGTCTCTGCCCTGGCCGCTTCTCCATCCCCCACCGTCGTCCTTACTTTCTCAGGTCAGGCAAGGAGTGACTGGGAGGGGAGGGCGAGGGGTGGGGCCAGCCAGTGGTGGGATCACCTGTCAAGGAGCCACAGCAGAGGGCCCAAAGAGCCGCATACGGCTCCGGAGCCGCAGGTTGCTGACTCCTAGGTTAGTTTATAGTAGTATAAGGGTAGTCTTCAACTCACTAAGTTTATTTAATGACCATTCGAACACAACGGCACTGAAAAAAGTGACTTATGACCGTTCTTCACATTTACGACCATTGCAGCATCCCCAGGCTCACGTCATGCGATCAGAATTCAGACGCTTGGCCACCGGCTCGTATTTATGACGGTTGGAGTGTCCTGAGGTCATGTGATCCCCTTTTGCGACCTTGAAGCCAGATTCATTTTGTGACCACGTTACTAACTTAAACCGCGATTCGCTTAAAAGCTGTGGCTAGAAAAGTCGTAAAATGGGACAAAACTCACTTATCGACCGTCTTGCTCAGCAGCAGAAATTTTGGGCTCGATTGTGGTTGTTGAGTCGAGGATTCCCCTGCGTTGTGTGAACGCATACAATTGTGTCGTTCGAGTAAACCCTGATTCCATGAACTACAGAGAATTATGATAGCCGACAACAACAGTCAACAGCGATCTCTCCATATTTGTAGATGAACCTTTGGCAGTTTTAAGCTGGATGTTACTTTTAGCCTGTTGGTGACTCTGGTCCCTTCCTTCTGTTTGCAATTACTGAGATAAAAGTCCTTTTTCCAAGCCACTTTATCATCCAGTGACTTATTTAATCACATGCTTGTTTTCTGTCTTTCCTGCTAGAGACACATTTCCTTTTGGAGCACAGTTTTATTTATATCCTGCCCTTGGCACACACAGAAGCCTTATCTGCAAAAAAAAAAAAAAAAAAGGGGGGGGGGAGGGTAACCTCAAGCAGCAATGAATGGCCGCCCAAGGACACTTCTGCAACCCTGCTAAGCCAGGTTAGGCCGGCCTGTGACCTTTTCAACTCTCCATCCGGCGCTTGGGTTCAAACCAGGGATGAAATGCTCCCGGTTCGGACCGGATCGCCCAATCCGGTAGCGATGGTGGCGGGTGGTTCGGAGAACCGGTAGCAAAAATCTCTGTGCCCCCCCATCATGCCCAGCTGAGCCGCACGATTATCAGAGGCTTTTTTTTTTTACTTTTAAAAGCATTTTTTTCTACAACCTCTTCCGACGAAAAAATGCTTTTAAAAGTGAAAAAAAAGCCTCTGAGGATCGCGCGGCTCAGCTGGGATCATCAGAGGCTTTTCAAAGCATTTTTTTTCCTGCAATTTCTTGGCCGAAGAGGTGGTAAAAAAAAATGCTTTGAAAAGTCTCTGACGATCCCAGCTGAGTTGCTTGATCGGCAGAGAGGTATTTTTTAAAAAGCCTCTCTGACCATCCCAGCTGAGTTGCATGATCAGCAGAGGCTTTTCAAAGCACTAGAAAAAATGCTTTGAAAAGTAAAAAAAAAAAAAAAAAAGTTGGCCACGCCCACCCAGTCACATTACCCACCCACCCCACCAAGCCACACCCAGAGAACCAATAGTAACAAATTTTACATTTCACCCCTGGTTCAAACACGTTCGGCCATGCAAATGGTTTATACCAGGGCTGTGAAGCTCGATTTCATTGAGGGCTGCATCAGGGTTGTGTTTGACCTTGAGGGGAAGGGGATGGGTGGGTGTGGTCGGGCTGGGCATGGCCAGCTCAACATCACTCGTGTTGGGGGCACTGGGTGGGGCTTGGGGCAGTGATGGTATTCAGCCGGTTCTATCCGGTTCAGGCAAACTGGTGGGGGCGGCTACGGGAGGCTCCGCCCACCCGCCTGGACGTCATCACGTCCCGTTTTTGATGCTCTGTGGATGCCCAGAAGGTCGTGCGCATGCGCGGAGATGGCACTTGCACTCACATTTGCGAACCGGTAGCGAAGGTACGTGAATATCACCCCTGGCTGGGGGGATCTATTTTCGCTGGCAGAGGACTGCAGGCAGCCGACGCGGTGAAACACGGAGCACAAGGGGAGCTCCATGTAGCCCTCCTGAGCTCCGCTTTCACTGGCAGAGGTACCGTGGGCTGGTCCTTTGCTGTTTCCAGGGTGGCCTCACGGGCCAGATCTAAGCACCCTGTGGGCCAGATCCGGCCCGCGGGCCTTGAGTTTAACACCCCTGGTTTATACGCTAACATGTGTAACCGTAACAGAGTTGGAAGGGACCTTGGAGGTCATTTAGTCCAATCCCCTGCTCACGCAGGAGACCTATACTAGGGATTCGAACCGCCAAACTGCCAGACCTTTCAGATCGACAAGCTCAACGTCTTAACCACTGAGCCACCTAGCCAGGCTAAGTGTTAGGCATAGCCATCAGTTACATTTATGCAATTTATTAAGTTAAAACAGGGTTTGCTAATGTTTGAAACAGCAAGTTGTCCAAATTGAGGCAGCTGAGTTAATTCAGTAAACCAACAGATTAACAGATCTTGGAAAGCCTTCTTCACAAGTACACGGTATGCCTGGATGAGGCAGTGACTTGAACAAGATTTCCAACAAGGTTGCCAAGTTGGGCTTTTGCAGCAAAAATGATTTTTTATTTCCATTAAGGTTGCGGAGGAGGGAGGGTTTGTTGGGAATCTATTGTAGCATAAGCTTTTGTAGGAAAAAAAGAAAAACACCACCAGGAAATGAGCTGTCAGTGTTTATCTTGAAGTTGCTGCCATCTGCTGATTTCTGACAGTATTATTATACCGAGATCAATGTGTTTTTTTTTTAAATAAAGGACGTAGTAGCATTTGATAAAATGGACGCTGGCGTACAAAAACATGTGTTTTAAGAACTCTGCTTAGAGTTTAAGAAGTTTAGAATCATTTTAAGCACTTCGACACTTCCTCAAATCAATTGTACAAGTCGTACAATTGTAGAAATAGAATTTTTTTTTTTTTAATTTGATTTATATGCCGCCCTTCTCCGGAGACTCAGGGCAGCTTACAATGCGCTAAGCAATAGCCTTCATACTTTTGTATATTTTTATACAAAGTCAGCTTATTGCCCCCACAAACTGGGTCCTCATTTAACCTACCTTAGAAAGGATGGAAGGCTGAGTCAACCTTGAGCCTGGTAAGATTCGAACCTGCAGAAATTGCAGGCAGCTGTGTTAATAACAGGGTGCATTAAACCACTGTACTACCAAGGCTCAATTGCACAAATTCATCGACGGTATGCAATTGATGCCAAGTATTCTGTTATTTTCTTGGAGCAATGAATGTTTCCTCTGATGCGAACTCTTAGGGTGGAAAAATAAGTCCCAGAGTTAGATTCAGATCAAGTATCTATCATTAAGCAACTCTATTTAGTCGTTTGCCCAAACAATTACGACAGGGAACTTGGTTTTTATGTTATTTATAAATAAATGCTTTGATGGGTTGGTTTTATTGGTGACTAATATGTCTGTGATGCTTCATTCCAAATTGTTTTATACTTTCTAGGTTATTGGGCAAAGCATCACATACTAGAGGGCATAAAATGTAGGCCAAAACGTATATATTCATTTGCATTTGTTTAGCTAACCCAATGTCCCTCCCTTCCCTAGCACTGCCTGAGGCTCCAGGAAAACAAAGATAGAACTCAAAAAGAAATGGAAACAATAAACATAGATCACATGTGCCCCAGTAACACACTTGTACAGCTCGCACTCCAACAGGAAGAGAGAATGTGTCAGCGTGCCCCAACAAGGGAGGATTTCTCTGCACATGGCTTGGGGCAAAATGCTGCCTGAATCACAGCAACAGTCAGCAATTTGATGCCCGCTGGCCATTGGGCCCCAAAAGTGGGTGAGACTCTCTGGATATGCATTTTGTTCATGAGGACTGCTCACTCTGAAGTCGAAGAGCAATAGCGCTTATATACTGTTTCCTAGCGCTCCTCTCTACGCGGTTTACAGAGTCAGCCTATTGCCCCTAACAATCTGAGTCTTCATTTTCACCACCACGGAAGAAGGAACGGCTGAGTCAAACCTTGAGCTGGTCAGGATCGAACTCCAGACCGTGGGCAGAGTTTGCCTGCAATACTGCATTCTAACCACTGCGCCACCACGAATCATAGAGTTTAGAGGGACCTTAGAAATCTTCTAACTGAATCCTCTACTCAAGGTAGGAACTTTATAGCATCCCGGTCAAATGGTTCTCCAGTCTATTTTTTGAAAACCTCCCACGATGGAGCATCCACAATCCCAGAAGACAAGGTATTCCACTAATGAGTTGTTCTGTGAGGAAATTTCTCCTCAGGCTGTATCGCTCTTTAACAAGCTTCCACCCATTTGTCTGTAGAGATTCTCAGTCAGATAAACCTCCAAGTGCTTCAATGACCCTCTAAAACAGGGATCTCCAAACTTGGCAGCTTTAAGACTTGTGGACTTCAAACTCCCAGAATTCCCCAGCCAGCCAACTTTAAGACTTGTGGACTTCCAACTCCCCGAATTCCCCAGCTAGCATGGCTGGCTGGGGAATTCTGGGAGTTGAAGTCCACAAGTCTTAAAGTTGCCAAGTTTGGAGACCCGTCCTCTAAAAGGATGCAAATGGCCAGCTGTCTGCAAGGAATATAAATCCTTCCGTTCCCCCACCATCCCGTCAGAGCTGAAGAAGCTTCTGGGATGAGAAGCGAAACGTCTTCAAAGAAGAAAAAAAAAACCCCAAGAAAGTTCAATTGCATTCTCGAAAAAGCACCTCTGGGACTTCCTAGTCATTGCGTCTTATCCTGCCCTCGGGTGCTTTGGAGAATAAATCAATCGTTTTAGACGAATCCGTGAGGCAATTTCTGGCTGAAGTTAAACCAGCCGAGATTTTGTAACCTCTTAACGATGCCATTGCTAGGATGTTGGTCTACGGCATCTGCAATTGTTATTCTGGACATGTCAGCCGTAGTAGGAGGGTTGGGCTCAGATGGCACTTGGACTCCTCCAGGCAGCAGGGCAGGGCAGAGTTAATTTCTGAAAGGACGAGGAATTTGTTATTTGCTGAGCCGCTTCCTTTCAGCTAACAATAATAAATCAGCCCACAAGGAAGGGCCCACGTGGGATCTGGGCTGTGGATACAGGCAGGCTGACCCAGGGCAGGCCAAAAGGAAGCCTCTGGCATTATCTGCCGTTCACATTTGGTCTCCTTGGCAGGCTGGGCTTTTGCAAACGGTTGCAAAAATCAAGATGTGCTTCCTTCCAAACAAGGCCAGCTCTCCCCAAGGCCTGTCTCTGCCATGGCAACCATCTCTTCTCTATCCAACACCACCCCTCCTCGTCCCAGTCTTTCCATACACAGATGCTGTGTAAGGCAGGATGCCAGACGGACACAGGTTCACACACGCTCGCTCGCTTTCCCAGAAAAGCCGCTTGCAAAGTCATCTACCTCAGAATGGCGGTTCAAGGCACTCGGCAGGTCGAGCCAGAGAGGTTTGGTCAAACAATGCAGGGTTGACGTCCCACATTTGAGAGTGGAACTATTCCTCAAGGTTGTTAGCCTGGGTTTAAAATTGCGGGGGCGGGGGGACCCGGTCTAAGTTGTCAGTCCACTAATTCCATGATGGCAGTGTTGGACACAATGCCAGTGAGTTTAAAAGGATGAATTGCCACAAAGAAGAAGGAGTCAAGCTTTTTCTCCAAAGCACCTGAAGGCAAGACTACTGATTCCCAGCCTATCATGGTTGCAGGAACTGGGTATGTCTAGTTTAATGAAAAGAAGGACTAGGGGAGACCTGATAGCAGTGTTTCAAGATCTCAGGGGCTGCCACAAAGAAGAGGGAGTCAAGCAATTCTCCAAAGCAGCTGAGGTTAGAACAAGAAGCAATGGATGGAAACTCATCAAAGAGAGAAGCAACTTAGAACTAAGGAGAAATTTCTTGGCAGTAAGAACAATTAATCAGTGGAACAACTTGCCTCCAGAAGTTGTGAATGCTCCAACACTGGAAGTTTTTAAGAAGATGTTGGATAACCATTTGTCTGAAGTGGGGTAGGGTTTCCTGCCTAAGCAGGGGGTTGGACTAGAAGACCTCCAAGGTCCCTTCCAACTCTGTCTATTCTATTCTATTCTATTCTATTCTATTCTATTCTATTCTATTCTATTCTATGCTATGCTATGCTATGCTATGCTATGCTATCCTATCCTATCCTATCCTATCCTATCCTATCCTATCCTATCCTATCCTATCCTATCCGCAATATAAAAGAGATGTGGAGAACTTTATGGATCGCGAATATTTTCAGAAATGTCCCTGCACTGGTCTTGGGTTCTCCTACAGTAAGAAATAAACCTGTTGTGGGTTTCAAAAATTTTTACTACCGGTTTTGTGGGTGTGCCTTGGTGGGCGTGGCAGGGGAAGGATACTGTAAAATCTCCATTCCCACCCTACTCCAGGGGAAGGATACAGTAAAATCACCATTCCCTCCCCAATCCAGGGGAAGGTTACTGCAAAATCCCCATTTCCTCCCGATCAGCTGGGACTTGGAAGGCAGAGAATAGATGGGGGTGGGGCCAGTCAGAATTTTTACTACCGGTTCTCCAAACTACTCAAAATTTCCGCTACCGGTTCTCCAGAACTGGTCAGAACCTGCTGAAACCCACCTCTGAAATAAACCCATATGCGGTAAATCAGAGTTGGGAGATGTGTAGTAGCATTTCAGATGTCCAGAGAACTCATTTTCCTTGGGTACGTTATTACTACCCATGCTCATATGTTAAGATCTGATTTGGTTTTATTGAATTAATTACAATCGGCTGAGTTCGTTTGGTGCAGTACATTAAGCCAAACTAAACAGCCCACTCAACTTGGAAAGGGTCTGGTGGCTCAGCAGACTGATAGCAGTGTAATTTAACACCAGCTGCCTGCAATTACTGCAAGTTCGAATCTCCCCAGGCTCAAGGTTGACTCAGCCTTCCATCCTTTCTAAGGTAGGTAAATTGAGGACCCAGTTTGTGGGGGCAATAAGATGACTTTGTATAAATATACAAAAGTATGAAGGCTATTGCTTAGCGCATTGTAAGCCGCCCTGAGTCTCCAGAGAAGGGCGGCATATAAATCAAATTAAAAAAAAAAAAAGCTTCCTATGTCGCGTGTGAGCCTCATTCTAGTCTGTTCCACCACATATAGATCTTCCAGTTTGTCTTTGACCACAACCTTCTGCGCCTTCCCAACAACATCCACCAAATTGCCTGCTAAATGCAGAAGATGGGAATAAGAATCCAGCATTCGCAGATGCCAAACTGGGAAAGATTGCTCTGTGGAACATCTACCAAACTAAGGGAGTGGCCGGGGGCGGGGGGGGGGGGAAACCACTTCAATGGACCAATGTTAGTGTACATGTTTTCTTGCAAGCCACGATTCTAGTTTTCCCCATGATCACTTTTTTTCTTTTAAAGCCAAGCCCAGCAGGTCCCACTGGCTCCAAATCCTATGGCTAAGTTTCATAATGTTGATTCTGATCCGTTGCAACATTTCAGTCCCCAAATGTGTCCCATATCCCAGTGCTAGCCAATAGACATTTGGGTCCAAAAGATATGGATAATCTATAGCTGGAAAAAAAAAAGGAGAAACCCCACATATACACCAAAAGATAAGAGAGAGGGGAAAAATGGATCCTGGATGGATATTGCTCTCAGGTGCACTGATACCTGCTGATAGTTCTGTTCTGCTCCAGCTCTGGATTCCCGAGGATATTGACACATACCAACAGTCCTTATCAATAACTTTAGAGGAAAGCAGTATAATAATAACCTAGACCTGAGCCCCCATTTCATAGCCCCAGGGAGTGTTGGGTACCCCTTCAAAGATAAGCGAAAGCTGCTTTACAAAGGAAAACACGGGACACGTCTGATAGACAAGACTTCAGGTTAAGGAATGGACCATTCTACAATGCCACACGAGAGAGATAGTTGGGCACTAGATTCCAATGAACATCAGCTTAGGGCTATAAGCACTTCAGTCCAGCTTATCCCAGCATTCTGGTCTTCCTCTACAGACTCTGGATGGAAATCCACTGGGAACCCAGGTTTTCTCTCTCCTATAATCCAGCATTTCAGAGATTTGGTTTGGTCTTCCCAGAGGGACCCTTAAATCAAGTACTCACCAATCCCGGGGGATTTATTCCAGAGGCTGAAAATCCAATTTATTCTTGAGATCAGCTAGGGCTTGACCGTTCGACGTGTTAAGTCTTCTTTTCTGGTCTGGATATGTTCGTGATGCATTCCTTTCCCTCCGATTAAAACAAGGCAGGCTGAAAGAATTTCCTTTCACTCTGGACACTGCCGATTTGCCTCTTGCACTTGAACGCTCCACCTTCCGCTGAAGTATTTTAGTTTCTATCACATGGAGAAAAAAAAATCAGAGGGGTATTTCCTGGTAAGAACAAGAATTAAAAATACCACACTGTGTGCTCCAGTCTGTAGCCTCGCTTCTGCCCTTATTCCATTGCACAACAATTAAAACATGACGCTGCACCATTATATATCCTGAAACAATAAAAAAAAAACCTTCTTGCATTATTCATATCTTTTTCTGTCCTGTTTCCATCCCCAAAGTAATATATATTTGTTTAATGGGTTTAATGGACTAATGCCTTGCATATTTCAAAAATGATTCAGGAAAAGCACCGCTCACCTCACTGCATTACTGCAGTTCATTAAAGCAGCCACCTCCTATTTCAGGCATCGGTTTGTCGACTTAATAAGTCCTACTAACCTCAAAGTGTTTGTATCCATGAGTGATGAGATGTTCTGCTTGGAATGGGATCCTAAGTATAAACATATTCTATACATTGGGATGTATAGATGGGTTAGGGTTAGGGTTAGGGGTGGTTCAGGGGCTAAGATGCTGAGCTTGTCGATCGAAAGGTCGGCAGTTCAGCGGTTCGAATCCCTAGTGCCGTGTAACGGGGTGAGCTCCCGTAACTTGTCCAAGCTTCTGCTCAACCTAGCAGTTCGAAAGCACATTAAAAAATGCAAGTAGAAAATTAGGGACCACTTTGGTGGGAAGGTAACAGCGTTCCGTGTGCCTTTGGCGTTTAGTCATGCCGGCCACATGACCACAGAGATGTCTTCGGACAGCGCTGGCTCTTTGGCTTTGAAACGGAGATGAGCACCGCCCCCTAGAGTCGCCCCCCTAGAACACATATGTGCGAGGGGAACCTTTATCTTTACCTATACATTGGGATCAAAGCACGTACACTACAATCAACCCATATCAATTATAAAAACATAACTGTAAAATGAATGGAAGGCGTGTGTAAAGGGGGAGAATCATATTTTCATAGGTGGAGGGTGATTACGGAGGTCAGAGAATGGGGAAAAGAATGATTTGATTGTTGATAACAGCCATTCGAAGGCCTTTTAGACAATTAGAAGAAGACAACAAGCAGATGAGGAAGTGGGAAGCAACATCTGGAATCTACGACTATCAGTCAACTGCCAGGACCATAAGCCATGACCCTGGAGAAGTAGTTTGGTGCCTGAAGCAGATCAATAAATGACTTGGTAGATCAACAATCATGGGGGGGAAAACTTGAATCACTTCCTTAGAATTGGATGGGGAGACTTGAGCCATTTGGGATTTATCAACTTATTGATGGACTAGATGACCTACAAGGTCCCTTCCAACTCTGTTAATCCGTAATTGACAGCATCAATTGTTCCAATTATTTCTACCAGGGGTTTCATGGAAAGATCTGACAGCTTTCCATCCAAAGCCAACCAGGACATTGGGACTCTGGAGATGCTGGCGGTGGGTAGGTGTGTGTGGGGGTAACAGTAGTTGGCAGATGACTATGGATCTTCCTGACTTTCCTGGACATTTTGCTTTCCCTTCACCCAATCCCAGAGAAGAAGAAAATGACATGAATTCTTCTTTAGATGATGGGATTATTCCTTGACTTCTTAAAGGAGTCTTGGTTTTCCTCTTCACCAAGAAGTTATCGGTGGACTCCAGAATCCTGGATAATTTTCATCCAGTATCTAACCACTTTTTGGGAGAAGGGGAGGGTTGGTAAGAAGACAGCATCCGAGGACCTTGGATGAAATGAAGTATAAGGATCCATTTCCATCGAGATTCTGATCCATATGTGGGATAGAAATAACACTGGTTGGGCTTTGGATAATCTCAGGTGAGGACGGGATGAAGGTCGCGCATCCATCTTTGCCCCTACTTGACTCTCTGCATAGAACTTTTAAACAGGTATATGTTTCTATGAATATATGTCTATAGTTTTGAGGAGCGTGGGTAGTTTTGTTTTCTTTACATTTATTCTAAGAAAGTTCTCTCTACAGGTATAATTTTTACAGTTCTGAATTGCTAAAGGCTTGCCTTGTTCTGTATCAATCTATATAGAGAGAATTAAGAGGCATCTTTAGCTGAACTCCATCTTGAGCAATGCCTTGGTCAATGGTGGTAAAGGGACATAGCACTGTCCATGTTGGGGACCTCTTATTGAACATTCTTGAAGTCTTGTTATAGTCCTTCTGACCTCCTTTTCTTTTTCTGGAAGCTGTTTTTAAATGTTGTTGAACTGTTTAGATTTTTAAAAAGTTGTTGGTTGTATTTGAGCAACATGTTTACTTGTCTTTCACTTATTCATGACTGCATAAACAGGTTTCCTGCATTTACATCATACCAGACAATAAACTAACTACACAGGTTGAGTTTCCAGAATATGGTTAGCTACTCACTGGTTCATGTGCCATGCACATCCAGTCCTTTTCTTTCAATGTTGTTGTAAACTGCATTGAGAAAATAATAGCCACAAATATCCAGGGATGGGGAAGCAACTTCATCTTCTGCTTGGTATAAACACAAAGATCAAACAGATACTATGTTCTTATTCTAGTCTACGGAAATGTTTGAGAATAGTAGTAGAGTAACTAAGTGAAACAATGTGCCAGGAGGGACTAAGCAAATGCAAAAAGATTACGGCATTGATTTCTGCAAACAAATATATATATATATATATTTGTTGTAGTAGAGAAGCCTGAGTTTTCTCCATTCTGGTTCATGCAGGAAAAAATAGTCCAAAATGCACAGTTTTGTAAATGCTTCCTTAGGACCCCTAATAACAAAATTTGGAGTAGTTTTATTCAGTAATCATTTGGCCGTGAAAGGAAGGAAGGAAGGAAGGAAGGAAGGAAGGAAGGAAGGAAGGAAGGAAGGAAGGAAGGAAAGAAAGAAAGAGGGAGGGAGGGAGGGAGGGAGGAAGGAAGGAAAGAAAGAAAGAAAGAAAGAAAGAAAGAAAGAAAGAAAGAGGGAGGGAGGGAGGGAGGGAGGGAGGGAGGAAGGAAGGAAGGAAGGAAGGAAGGAAGGAAGGAAGGAAGGAAGGAAGGAAGGAAGGAGGGAAGGAAGGTCTTGAAAACACACGAGCACCCAAACTATCTCTTAACTTAGATGAAAATCCAGGACTTTGGCAGAGCAGAAGTACAGCAGAGCACAGAAACAGTTTATAGGAGAAGACTATGTTAGTTTAGGGTGGCAAAACAAGCAAAAAATATATGCATGATGAAATAAATTGCAGTTCACAAAAACTTATGCCTTTTCATGTGTTTGTTAGTCAGAAAAGGTGCTACCAGCCTCCTGATTTTTTATTTTTTATTTTGCCAGAAACCGATGATTTCAGATTCTTCAAGAGAATACTTGAGAATACTGAAACGAACGCGTGGAAACCCTGGCTTTCTTTATTTTATCACAGACCCTGATCTCACGATTACGTCATCCAAAGGAAGTTGGAAGGGAAGAAATAGAATCCTGTGTAAGCAAAGAAAGCCACTTTTCCCCTCTGCCTTCCCCCCATTTCCCCTCGAAGCACCGAGGATGAATAAGCTGACTGTGAAGCCAGCAGGAAGCTGGTTCCCTCTTTTAGAACCAATGCAGATGTTTCCGTCCCCTTAGTATCACGATCCAGCGACAACAATGGAAGCTGCGCTCGAATGCACAGGTGGCCCAACTGGTTTAGAAAAGGGAAATCCCACATGGCAAGAAACAAGCAAGAAAAATGCAATCCCGGTGGAAGAATTTGTTCTTTGCAGATGAGTTGAAAAGTCCATCTCAAAAGGCTTTTTGCTTTTAACCGAGTAACAGAGTTGGAAGGGACCTTGTAGGTCATCTAGTCCAACCCCCCTCCCCCGCCCAAGCAGGAGACCCTACACCATTTCTGACAAATGGCAGTCCAGTCTCATGCAAAACTTTTGCCAGACCAATTCTTAAATACAGCTCATCTGCCTGGAACCCGCACTGCATATCAGACATTCGAACGAGTCCAAAGATATTTCACGAGAAGAGTCCTCCACTCCTCTGCTCACAACAGAATACCTTATGTCACCAGACTTGAAATTTTGGGCTTAGACAACTTAGAACTTTGCTGCCTTCGGTCTGACCTAAGCGTAGTACACAAAATGATCTGCTAAAACATCCTACCTATCAATGAATACTTCAGCTTCAACCGCAATAATACACGAGCACACAAATAGATACAAACTTAAGGTGAACTGCTCCAAACTTGATTGCAGAAAATACAACTTCAGCAACAGAGTGGTCAATGCCTGGAATGCACTACCTGACTCTGTGGTTTCTTCCCCAAACCCCCAAAACCTTAACCTTAGACTGTCTACTGTTGACCTCACCCCATTCCTAAGAGGTCGGTAAGGGGCGTGCATAATCGCACCAGTGTGCCTTCCGTCCCTGTCCTAATATCCCCGTTTATCCGGATCTATTTCCTGTATTCATAATCATGTTTATACTTATATCTGTTATCTAATACATGCTTGACAAATAAATAAAAAAAATAAAATAAAAGAAACTCCATCTGGAGAATTTCTTCACCGCAATTTCCCCACGGATGTAGTGTGTTTCCTTCTCTGGATTTAAGAAGAGAGTTTTGGGGCCACCGTGTGGCTATTCTGCAACATTAATTTAATCACAGTCTGTTTAAAAACCTTACCAAGGAGAGAATCGTGGTTGTCCAATGCCAGCCAACAGGTCCATACAATGAAGGATGCTGGGAACTGAAGTACAGCAAGGCGCTAAGATATTTGAAGGCAGAAGTGGTTCGAGCCAGAGTTTTAATTTACCATGGTTTACAAAACCAAACTCAATAGGGTTGTTTTGCATTCACAGCCTGAATGTGAAAGTTTTAACCCAGAAGTCCTCAAACTTGGCAGCTTTAAGGCTTTGGACTTCAACTCCCAGAATTCTCCAGCCAGCATAACATAGCTGGCTGGAGAATTCTGGGAGTTGAAGTCCACAAGTCTTAAAGCTGCCAAGTTTGAAGACCTCTGTTTTAACCAGAGGAAAAAAATTGCCTTTGGAAATTGTGGGTGTTCCCAACACCAGAGGCTTTTAAGAAGAAATAGAAACCCAGATGACACCAGAATAAATGAAAAAGGGGGATGGGGGGGGGGGGAAAGAAAGAAGATAATAAGACTAAATGTACAATTATGATGATAATACTGATAGATAGAATAAATCTGAAAAGAAATTGAAAGAAAGTATATACTATTAGAATACAGGAGTTGCTCGGATACCAAACAAGAAGAATATTATATAGCAAAGAAGATAGAAAGGAGAGGGAAGAAGAGGGTAGGAAGAGGAGAGGGAGGGAGAGGAATGGAAGAAAGGGAAAAGAAGAGGAAGGAAGGATAGGGGACAGGAGTAGGAGAGAAGGTGAGAAGGGGGAAAAGAAGAGAGGAGTGGGGCATAGGAAGGGGAAGTAGGATGAGGTAGGAGCAGAGGTGGGTTTCAGCAGGTTCTGACCAGTTCTGGAGAACCGGTAGTGGAAATTTTGAGTAGTTCGGAGAACCGGTAGTAAAAATTCTGACTGGCCCCACCCCCATCTATTCTCTGCCTCCCAAGTCCCAGCTGATCGGGAGGAAATGGAGATTTTACAGTATCCTTCCCCTGCCATGCCCACCAAGCCATGCCCACTAAGCCAAACCCACAGAACCGGTAGTAAGAACATTTGAAACCCACCACTGGGTAGGAGAGGAGGAAGGAGAAAGTAGGAGAGGGGAGGAGGGAGGGAAGGGAAAGAGGAGAAGAAGAAGAAGGTTTGTTGCGAAATCGGAACCTTTTAAAAAAAATTTAAAGCATTTTTTACTACCTCTTCGCCCAAACCGGTAGTAAAAAAAATGCTTTAAAAAGTAAAAAAAAAAAAAGTTTTTTTTTCAAAAAAGTTTTTTATTTGTATTTCTCATAAACACATTTACATGTACAGTCATTTCCATCATTTTTCATTCATCTTTTCTTTTAACTTTCATTTTTCATTTTTACTTTTTCAGGGCTGCTCTTTTACACTTTTCTTTTACTCTAACCTTTCTTCTTCTCCTCCTTCCTCTTTATCCTCCTCCTTCGTTCTTCCTCTCCTTCTCTTTCCTAACCCTAACTTATCAACCCTGGTGATTCACTTAACAGCTGTGGCAAGGAAGGTCGTAAAATAGGACAAAACTCACTTAACGAATGACTCACGGCGACAGAAACTTTGGGCTGAATTGTGGCCATAAGTTGAGGACGATCTGTATAAGTAACCCAGTACATACCTAAAGAGACCACAAGGAGGCAGATTTTCATACCAGAAAAATGACTTCTCCGCTTGATAACCAAAGTTGGAACTACGTCAAGAGCAGAGATAAATTGTCTCCTTTTTCGCTCTACATTTGCTGCTTTTACAGAAACAGCAACGATGGTCGTGTGGGAGGGCAGAGAAGCCCTACAAGGATGACAGGAAGCAGAAAGAGTGTGCTCCAATCCATCATCCTGAAACCAGGTTCCCTCCGCAAACGATTCCTACCCGTCCAATTATGATGGCGATGATGACGATTGTAACGGAGAAGTATTCATGGGTTTCGGAACTGCAAAGGGGGCCCTTGGAGCGCTGCTTCTGTAAAAGAGGGAAATCAAGGTAAGACGTTTTCTGACAAAAGGCAAGTGGAATTGAGAAAGGCTCTTCGTCTTTTTTTTAGTGAAGAGACAAGTTATGAGGTAAAATGAGTGTAAGTTGTACTTTAAGTAAGAGATGGGTGTGAAGTTACTAAAATTGTGTATAAATGTCATGCTGAAAAGGGAAGTTACTTTTTTATTTTTCCCTTTTATTCCTATGTTGTTGTTTTTTCTAGGCTGCAACATTTGTTTATGCACTAAAACAATAAATAGGACTCCCAAAGGGGCTTTTTTCAGGAGGCGATTGGACTTCCTTGTTTTTTCCTTAAAGACGTTTCGCTTCTCATCCAAGAAGCTTCTTCAGGCTCTGGGATCCTTCAGGGCTGAAGAAAGCTTCTTGAATGAGAAGCGAAACATCTTCAAAGGAAAAAAAAACCCAAGAAAGTCCAGTCGCCTTCTGGAAATAAAACTACCTTTGGGACAGCCATGACCTGGATGACTGAGAATCTCCACAGACCAATAAATAGGGATCTTGAATTTAAAATTCAGTTAAAATCAGACATGGCCCCCTTCTGCCATATTGGTTTTTATTCTTTCTATTTGTATTCTTTAATAAAATATATATATTTTTTAAAAAGTGTAATCTCTGCAGCCCTCCATAGAGGGACAGAAAGGAATGATTTCTTAAAAGCTACATCATCTTCTAGAGCAGTGTTTCTCAACCTTGACAGCTTGAAGATGGGTGGACTTCAACTCCCAGAATCCCCCAGCTAACAACTTAAAGATGGTTGGATTTCAACTTCCGGAATTCCTCAGCCAGCATTGGGGAATTCTGGGAGTTGAAGTCCACCCATCTTAAAGTTGCCAAGGTTGAGAAACACTGTTCTAGAGACTTTGACTTCCCAAATCTTCTAGCCAGCCTGGTTGACACTTAGAATTCTGGGAATTGAAATCCAAACATCTGGAGGGAGCGTAGGTTGGAGAAGGTTAATGCACAGGAACTGAAGAAAAAGACAGGTCTAATAGAACCAGGGGTGGGTTGCTGGGGGTTTGTAGGGGTTCGGGAGAACCTCTAGCTAAGATTCCGTGCAGTTTGGAGAACCCCCAAATCCCAATCCTGGCTCACCCTGCCCCTCTCAGGAGTCCCCATGTGGCCCGTTTTGGATGCAGGTAAGTGCAGGGCGTGAGTGGAGTCTCAGGGAGGGTGAAAAACAGGCCTACCGGAAGTTCGGGAAGGCCAGAAACGGGGCTGTTTCTGGCCTCTAGAGGGCCTCCGGAGCCTGAGGAGGCCGTTTTCGCCCTCCTGGAGGCTCAAAGAAAGCCTTCAGAGTCCGGGGAAGGCAAAAACGCCCCCTCCCCCATGATGCAGGATGCCAACTAGGCCACACCCACCATGGCCACGGCCACCCAGCATCCGGGAAGAGAACCCCTTGCTAAAATTTTTGAAACCCACCCCTGAATAGAACTTAACAGAATAACAGAGTTGGAAGGGACCTTGGAAGTCTTCTAGTTTAACCCCTGTACCCACCACATCTGGAAGCAAGTCTTCACTACATTTGACTAGAAGTCCTCAAAGCAAGCATGGGAAAAGACCCAGCACCAGAGGTGGGTTTCAGCAGGTTCTGACCATTTCCGGAGAACCGGTAGTGGAAATTTTGAGTAGTTCAGAGAACCAGCAAATATCACCTCTGGCTGGCTCCCCATCTATTCTCTGCCTCCCGAGTCCCAGCTGATTGGGAGGAAATGGGGATTTTGCAGTAACCTTCCCCTGGAGTGGGGTGGGAGTGGAGATTTTATAGTATCCTTCCCCTGGAGTGGGGTGGGAATGGAGATTTTTTAGTATCCTTCCCCTGCCATGCCACACTATGCCCACCAAGCCATGCCCACAGAACCAGTAGTAAAACTTTTGAATCCCACCATTGTCCAGCACCAACCCTATATAACCTGAGTCCGTTTGGAAGAAAGAGCCACGGGTTTAAATAACTTTCGTGCTACGTTTTTGCTGATTGAACAGGCTGAATCAATTATTGCTTGTCCAGATGCTGTAAAGACTTGCTAAACTCATGGAGGAAATCCAAAGCCTGGTTGCTCTCATAAAACCTCGCAGGGCAGCCCTGCTCTAGTATGTTTATTGACTTTGGATGACCTTTTCAAGGAACTTGGAGCCATAGATATAGCTTTCAAAAAATTAAATAGGAAGGAGGAACATTGGAACAAAGTCCGATGAAGAATAATGCCAACCAAAAGGCAATTCTGTAGCTTTCCAAAGCTGTTTCTTTTAAGAACACTCTTCGAAAATATCTTCCAGGCAAGAAGGCCATTTGGCTCCTTGTTTCCTCCAGAGCCAAATTTAGACAGAGGCTAAGCAAGCTACAGCCTAGGGCTGTGATGGTGAACCTATGGCATGCATACCACAGGTGGCACGCTTAGCCATATCAGTGGGTACGCGAGTCCTACCGGACATTGGCAAACGGGCTGTTTTCGGCTCCGGAGGGCCTCCAGGGGGGTGGGGAAGTCTGTTTTCGCCCTCCCCAAACTCCTAGAGAGGCTCTGGAGGCTGGGAACAGCAAAAAACGGGCTTTCCGGTTCCACCGGAAGTTGGCAAATGGACTGTTTCTGGCCGCGGGGGGTGGGGGTGGGGAAGGCCATTTTCGCCCTCCCTAGACTCCTAGAAAGGCTCTGGAGCTAGGTGAGAGAGAAAAACGGGCCTACCGGGCCATCACGTGCCAGGAGTGGGGGGAGCATGGGGGGTTCGCGTGTGCATGCGTGGGGGCAGGGCGCATAAAATTAAGGGTGAGGGCACATGTACTTGTGACCCCCCTCCCACCGCCCTGTGCGGTCACATAGGACTGGCCTCCTCCGGGTGCCATCGGCCAGACAATGCTGGCTGGTGGCCCCCAGGATGAGGGCATTCTCGGTGGCTGCACCAACCCTCTGGAATGAATTACCCACCAGGCTTTGGACGGCCCCCGACCTCCGCGCTTTCCGGGCCAAACTGAAGACATGGCTTTTTCAGCAAATTCCCTGATCTGTTATGAGATTTTAGTTATTGGGGTTTTTACATTTGGATGTTTTTAGTTTTATTTATTGTTATGTGTTTTTTATTCTGTGAGCCGCCCCGAGTCCTACGGGAGAAGGGCGGCATAGAAATCTAATAAATAAATAAATAAATAAATAAATAAATAAATAAATAAATAAATAAATAACAGAGGTTGGGTTTTTTTTTATAAAACTTAGATCATCTTCCCTGGCTGGCTCCCTTTGCAATGCTAACTCTAAGATGCTACAAGGAGCATAGGAAGATGTAGGTTTTCCATCCACAAAGCACCCAGAAAGTTGTACAAATCTACAACTACCAAGCTCACTTTGTCTTGCCCTCTTCTACGTGTCAATTTTCTTCCCCTTCACAGCTTCCTTTCACAACAGAGCAAGACATTCTTTGATGCAAATTCAGGATAGACCTGTTTCTCTGTATTGTATTTCCACTGTGGGATTATTGCCAAGGACAGAATGTAAGTTGACCCAAAAGCTAAATTCGCAAGCCTGGAAATCAGATGGAATTGGGCTGGTGTAGACTGGGAGCAAAACAACACCGAATGTTGCCACTGCACCCAAAACCCTTTGCTTTAGTCGTTAGACTGGACCTTGATCATGCTAGCACTTGTTTTCCTTGTTAACTCCTGACTGATTTTTCATTTTGTGTTAGACCTAGGACAGGTCCTCAACAATAAACACAATAGGCTGAATCTCCAAAGCAGTCTTCTCCCCAGCCCAAAAGTAAAGCTAAAATAATAATATTTCATTCCGGCCGGCTTACTGACAGGATGGACATGGCTACGTAATAACATTAACTTTATTTAGCCAACAAGGCAATTACCTCAGAATCAACATCCCGCGCTTGATAGCTCCTTTTTATATCGAGCTGTCAATGTAACAAGAAACAAGAAAGAAAGAGATACAAGCTCAGACTCAACCCCTCCAAGACCGAGTGGCTGTGGCTTCCGGCGTCCCGGTATAGTCAGCTGGTACCATCACTGACAATAGGGGATGAGATCTTGCTCCCCACAGAGAGGGCCCGCAACTTGGGTGTCCTCCTGGATTCACGGTTATCTTTAGAAGATCATTTGACGGCCGTGGCCAGGGGTGCCTTTTATCAGGTTTGCCTGATCCGCCAGTTGCGTCCCTTTCTGGATCGGGACACCTTGCGCACGGTCACTCATGCCCTAGTTACCTCCCGTATGGACTACTGTAATGCTTTCTACATGGGGCTCCCCTTGAAAAGCACCCGGAGGCTCCAGCTGGTCCAGAATGTAGCCGCACGGGTGATTATGGGCGCAGCTCGTTATGCCCATGTAACACCTCTCCTACGCGAGCTGCACTGGCTCCCGGTGGTCTTCCGGGTGCGATTCAAGGTGTTAGTTATCACCTTTAAAGCGCTCCATGGCTTAGGACCTGGGTACCTACGAGACCATCTTTTGCCACCAATAGCCTCCCACCGACCAGTTCGTTCTCACAGGGAGGGACTACTCAGGGTACCGTCAGTCAAATTATGTCGACTGGCGACTCCCAGGGGGAGGGCCTTCTCTGTGGGGGCTCCAACCCTTTGGAATGAACTGCCCCCAGAGATACAGAATATCCCTGATCTCCGTGCTTTCCGCCGTGCCCTCAAGACCCTGATGTTCCAACAGGCGGGGCTAAACATACAAACATGCGAATGATTTTTTAAATGTTATCTAATTCTGGGTTTTATTTAATTGACCAAACTAAGTAACAATTTTAATTAGCAATTTTATGATGTTTGTGTGTCTATATTTTTCTTGACTGTACACCGCCTTGAGTCCTACGGGAGAAAGGCGGTATAGAAATATAATAAATAAATAAATAAATAAATAAATAAATAAATAAATAAATAAATAAACAACCAACCAATTAGAACAACGGCATGAAAACAGCCAATCAGAAAACCCAGCAACTCCCTTGATATGCAACACTCCTTCCCGCCAAGCTTGAGCATGCACCGGCATTAAGTGCATGCGTAATCACTCAAATATGCCAGCCCCCGGTGAACCTTTCCGGATCGCCTGGGTTCCACCCCTTCCACCAGTTCGGCCGGTGATTTTGAGCGCTCCCTCTGGGTCTGAGTGCCCTCGTGTTGTCTACTATCCCCACCCCCGACTTCTCTGGGCCAGCTGCTACTGGCCGGTGAAGGTAAGCCCTCTGACTCTTCTCTTCTTGGGGAGGGTGCTCTGGTCGCATTCGGCTTCTCGGGGACCCCTGCGGCCGTGCTGCCGTGCCGGTTGCTTGGATCGTCCCTTCTGCTCTGGTAGTCTGATAGCTGTTTCCGTGCCCTTAACTGGTCCTTATGGCGCTTCCAAATTCTCCCCTGCTCTACCTCTATGTGGTAGGAACATGGCCCTGCTATCCCTACTACTGTTCCCGCCAACCACAATGGCAATCCTCCGTAATTCCTGGCATATACCAGGTCCCCTATGAGGAATGGGCGGTATCTCCTGTGGGAATCCAAATGCCCATATGCAGGGTGTAACCTATCTAAGGTCGTGCGGAGCTTGCGGCCCATTAACAGCTCGGTGGACTCCTATTCGTTAATTGGCAAGGTGTGGTATGTTGAGCTATTAGGAACTCCTCCACCCGGTCACCCCACGACCCCTGCCCTATTTTCTTTAGGGCCTCCTTCGCTAATCTCACTGCGCGTTCAGCATATCCGTTGCTAGACGGATGGAACGGCGGTATCAAACAGTGTCGTATCCTCTGGTGCGCCAGGAACCCTTCGAACTCGGCAGTTGTAAATTGGGGCCCGTTATCAGAAACAATCATATCTGGCAACCCATGTGTGATAAACATATGGCATAATGCCTTAATGATGGCATCTGCAGCGGTGGAGCGCAAGGGGACAACCTCCACCCACTTAGAGAATGCGTCTGCCACCACCAGGAATGACTGGCCCTGTAACGGGCCAGCAAGGTCTATACATAACCGAGACCAGGGGGGCCCCGGCTTCTCCCACTCCCCAGGCTGGTCTTTGGCTGGCATAGGTATGCCCCCTTGACACTGGGAGCATGTTGAGACCCATTCCATGATGTCTCGATCTAATAGCAGCCACCACATATAACATCGGCCCAACGCCTTCATACGCACCACCCCTGGGTGACCCCAATGTAATTGCTTCAACAATGAGTGTCTGAGGGGAGGCAGAATCACCACCCGGTGGCCCCACAGCAAGCACCCGGCCTGGGTGGACAGTTCGAGCCGCCTTGTAGTGTAGGGTTGAAACTCCGATGCAAACGGTCCCTGTAGCCATTCCCTGGCCATCCAATCGAGTGCCTGAGACAGGATACAGTCCTTCGCGGAGAGGTGGATAGTAGACAACACGAGGGCACTCAGACCCAGAGGGGGTATTCAAAATCACCGGCTGAACTGGTGGAAGGGGTAGAGCCCAGGCAATCCGGAAGGGTTCACCGGCGGCCAGCATATTTGAGTGATTACGCATGTGCTTGATGCCGGCGCATGCTCAAGCTTGGTGGGAAGGAGTGTTGCATATCAAGGGAGTTGCTGGGTTTTCTGATTGGCTGTTCTCATGCCGTTGTTCTAATTGTTTGTTACGTTGACAGCTCAATATAAAAAGGAGCTATCAAGCGCGGGATGTTGATTCTGAGGTAATTGCCTTGTTGGCTGAATAAAGTTAATGTTGTTACGTAGCCGTGTCCATCCTGTCAATAAGCCGTCCGGAATGAAATAGTGGCGACGAGGGTGGGATCTCCGCCGGTTTCTGTGACCGGCATACTTGCGCGATGTGGTGCCGGCGCCCACACCGGTGGCAAGTCGCTTCCTTGAAATGGCAAACGGCTCTCAGATGATGACCCCCGCAGCTCCGGCAATCCCCTTGCGCCTGTCTGGCCTGTTTCATGGGCCGTTGCGCTTCTTTGATCCGAACAACCGGTTCTCTGCCCTAATGATTTCTTCCAACAATCAGTTCACCAAACTGCTCAGAAAGTTAACAACCGGTTCTCCCGAAGTGGTGCGAACTGGCTGAACCCCACCACTGCCCGGACTCCAATCGCACAGAGCAATGGCAGAAAGAGCTGACCGGACACCGCAGAAGGAAACTGACTACTGATGTTCTTTTAATAGACTTTGTTTTATTTATGTAAATAAAAACAGGTTAGTTTAAACTCTTCGGAGACTTGTCTGTTTGGTAAATTTTGTAAAGAGATAAGGTTGCGGTCTACCAACCCTCCATAACAAGATGAGATCATGTAACATCTTGCAAGTTCACGGACAGGTTCGCCATTATCTTGAAGCAAAATCCTACAGTCTTGGGGTGAGATTCTGGAGTCCATAAAGTTCTTGAAGCGTGCTGAAAATCCCATGAGTATTTCAGCAGTTGCTGTTTTCACGTTCTTGTTTTAGCACCAAGGCATTGTTCAACAGAGCTCAAGAACCATATCTAATGAAAAACAAAAAAATACAGTAGTTATATTTAGGGTGGGGGAAAAAAAACTAGAAGAAGTTGCTGTTAGCTCTTATAGGATTCACAATGGAGCCCGAACAACAGACAACATGGTCCTTGTGAGATCTATCGTAACTGTTCATGGAGACATATCTAGGTTTTGCAAACCAAACCCTGCACACACACACACCCATCACACTCAATGCTTTTCACACCTTTTGATCTGGACTACTTCCCAGCTAGTTGGTTTGCAAGTAAAGACGTGGAAGAAAAGTCACTCACTTTTCTCAGCACAGAATTGCTTTCATAAGGTCACCAAATGATAGCAATAAAAGGAGACTTAGGGTTGATAGCAATAAAAGCAGCTTAGGGTTGAACTGTGCTCTTTGGAACAATCAAAATATTTTGATGAATGCCACAACTTTGCGCTGCACAAAGGCAGCTCCCTCCCTCACTGAACTAAGAGTAAGAATTTATAAAAGTTGTCAGCTAATTCATTTGTTAATGGTGGAGATCATCTTTAGTTAGAATGGAGTAGGAATAACAGGAATAGGAATAGAATAGAGTTGGAAGGGGTCTTGGAGCTCTTCTAGTCCAACCCCCTGCTTAGGCAGGAAACCCTGCACCGCTTCAGACAAATGGTTATCCAACATCTTCTTAAAAGCATTCACAACTTCTGGAGGCAAGTAGTTCCACTGATAAATCGTTCTAACGGTCAGGAAAGTTCTCCTTAGTTCTAGCTTTCTTCTCTCCTTGATTAGTTTCCACCCATTGCTTCTTGTCCTGCCCTCAGGTACTTTGGAGAATAGTTTGACTCCCTCTTCTTTGTGGCAGCCCCTGAGATATTAGAAGGCTGCTATCATGTCTCCCCTAGTCCTTCTTTTCATTAAACTAGACACACCCAGTTCCTGCAACCGTTCTTCATAAGTTTTAGCCTCCAGTCCCCTAATCCTCTTTGTTGCTCTTCTCTGCACTCTTTCTAGAGTCTCCACATCCTTTTTACATCGTGGTAACCAAAACTGGATGCGGTATTCCAAGTGGGGCCTTACCAAAGCATTATAAAGTGGTATTAACACTTCACGTGATTTTGCTTCTATCCCTCTGTTTATGCAGCTTAGACTCGTGTTGACTTGTTTGGCAGCTGCAGCACACAGCTGGCTCACTAGGACAACGGATGCATTAAGTAGCTTATTCGTTTGGTGTAATTGCAGTAATGCGGATGTTTTGATAAATCTCCTGGTAATGAATTGTGCTTTAAAAGTGGCCCGTGGGATTTTTACTTCTCTCTTAAAGGCGGAGGAGACAGGGACCCAAGGGGATTCGTTGCTAGGCAAAGAAAGAAATCTGTTTATTATGATCCAGCTCAGAATGGGTTTTTTTATTGTGTACATGCAGACAGATTTCCTGCTTTGGCAACTACAGGTAGTCCTCAATTTACAACCACTTGTTTAGTGACTGTTCAAAGTTACAACAGGAATGAAAAAAGTGACCGATGACCCTTTCCCACACTTAATGACCGTTGCAACATCCCCATGGTCACGTGATCAAAATTGGTAACTGGCATGTATTTCTGGCAGTTGCCGTGTTCCCAGGGTCATGTGATCCCTGTTTGCAACCTCCGGACAAGCAAAGTCCATGGGGAAGCCAGATTCGCTTAACAACCGGGTATCTCATTTAACAGCTGCAGTGATTCACGTATCCACGGTGGCAAGCAAAGTCATCCAACGGGGCAAAACTCAATGACTATCTTACTTAGCAAGAGGAATTTTGGGCTCTGTTGGGGTCGTAAGTTGAAGAATCCATTGTGGTCGTAAGTTGAGGAATCTATTGTGGTCGTAAGTTGAAGAATCCCTTGTGGTCGTAAGTTGAAGAATCCATTGTGATCGTAAGTTGAGGACTGCATTGAAAGAGTTCTACCTGTGATTGAAGAGAAGGTGGATAAACAATAAAAGTAGCTAGGGATGATGATGAAGAAGAAGATGAAGATGGTGATGATGATGATGATGATGATGATGATGATGATGATGATGATGATATGTTTAACTTGTAGACTGCTACTCAATGATTGTGGGCAGGTACCATTCTGTGACTGTTTCTCTAGCTTTAATTGGGGTTGGTAACACCTGAACCTAGGAGATTTGCACACAGAGCAAATATTGTGCCACTGAGTAAGTGCCTCTTTTGTTTCAGTCTTTTCCACCCTGAGTGTAGTGAGGCCTCACCCTTGTTATATACATATAGCACTTTACACCACAATACCGTTTGTTTACTTTTCATTTCATTTCTTCTTTTTTTTTTAATGATCCAAGTGTTGCGGTTGGTAACCACGGCTTATTCTTTAGCTAAGTTATTCACACCAAATAACTGTTGCTTGCATTTGTCTTTGCGTCACTTCCTCTTTGTCCCCAATTCTCTGTTTGTCTTTTTCTGGCAACTTTTACAAGGGCGTATGGAAAGTAGGGAGGTCTCAGATTCTACAGCTCAGTTAGAAAATCTGCAAGCCTGTAGGAGGAAGCCTGAAATGTCCAAAGGTCACCCAGATATTTATTAAATCCAGGCGTTGCACCATCGTATCAGTTATCTCTTCCTCTTCGTTGCACCGTGAGCATTATATAAGATCAGGTGTTTGAAAACACTTGGAACTGCGAGAGAGAGGCGAGTAAAGGTATAGATAGAGAAGGCAGCCACCACAGTTATTTATCTGGGGTTGTTCTAGATTATCCGGCTGGCAAGGAAATATGGAAAGGCTGAATCCACGCAGTGTCCTGGTGACAGGATCTAATCGGGGCATCGGTCTGGAGATGATCAAACAACTGGCTGAGAAAAGCAACCCACCACAATGGATCTTTGCAACCTGCCGGGATCCAGAGGGACCACGTACTCAGGTATGTCATAGGGTGAGGTCTGTTACGAAAGGGAAGTTGACTCACAGTCTTTAAAGATTGTTTAACATTGAAATCAGGGCCAACAACAGATAGGAAGCCAAATACTGGCATAACTCTTGGGAGTCACATTTTCACATGTGTGTTTTATTGCCTTGAATCAGAAGTATTGATCTAGCCAATTAGTTTTCCAAGATTAAGCTTACCTTTTGGATGCCCCGAGGGGTGCTGAGAAATTGGAAATGAATATCAGATATTAGATTTTATCTTTTGTATTGACAATGTAAGAAATGTGAAGGCTCTTTGATTCATAGGATTTGATCATGTTCTCTTAAAAACCTTGGGGATTAATTATTTAATAATTAATTGTTAGATTTAATAATATTAATAGTTTAATAGATAATATAACTCTGGGGGAAAACACAGTTGTCCAATATTGACTGTACCCCACTGGTTATGACCATGATAAAGTTTTGGTGATAGCTACTGAAGATGTAAATGTGATGATAAACTACAGTAAAAAGAAGGGGAGGGGATTTTTCATTTGATGACAAACTGCTCCATTGAAGACCCTGGGATACTAAGAAAATCATTCTTCCTTAATGAAAACAAAATCCACATATCAAAGAAAAGATTTAAGAGCTGTGTTCTCTGTTGATTTTTAAACTATTTTTATATGGTAGAAATAAGATGGATAAGAAATATCTATGGGGTGCAAACTCAGGATTTTACTAAAACGTTAAATGCTTGAGCTAGTGATATATTAATAGTATATGGATCTTTCTCTCTTAAAAACAATTAGGATTTTTCTCCCCACAATTATATATGCTTTTTAAAATGCATCTTCACTTTATTTTGCTTTTAATTTCTCTCCTGCTTCATCTTCCATCCGTCCCCCATCGCCAAACTATTTTTGGACCCGGGATTTACCTGTCTTTCAGAAGGCCACTATGGAGTAATGTCTTATTCAAGCTAGAAGAGAAAAGGGGGAAAAGTCTTCCCAAAAGACTAGTAAACCCAGTGCTCTAGGGCAGTGGTCACCAACTGGTGGTCCGTGGACCACGGGTGGTCCATGAGAAAATTTTGGTGGTCCGCAGAAAATGTATTTGCATTTTTTAAATTGCACTAAATACTATTTATCTTTTTTAAAAAATTCTTATTACTGGTCCGCGGGATTTAAAATTATGAATTTAGTGGTCCCTGAGATCCGAAAGGTTGGTGACCCCTGCTCTTGGACACCTTCAAAAGAGTGAACTTAGCACGTACTTCAGAAGTGTCAGTTGGGCATAATGTGGCAGTTTTCCCCTGTTGAAGCCAAGAATTTGATTTGTCCTGCAATCCAAAACAAAATGGGGATACACACACTGTATCATTAAGGGTACAGGAGGAACCAGACAAATCCTTGCTCAGGGCTGTGTCATCTTCATCATCCTTGTTAACGAGGTCCACGGGATTTAATGTTAGTGTTCTGGGAAAAACTGTTCTTCTGCCTAGTTGTTCTGGTGTGCAGTGCTCTATAGCATCGTTTTGAGGGTAGGAGTTGAAACAGTTTATGTCCAGGATGCGAGGAGTCTGTAGATATTTTCACAGCCCCCTTTTTGACTCGTGCAGTATACAGGTCCTCAATGGAAGGCAGGTTGGTAGCCATTGTTTTTGTCAGATGTAAATGCCTTATTCCCTAATGTGTAAATAATGTATATATGGGATATCAGGGGTTAACTTATTCTTTGTTTCTTAATGTATTCATAATTCACCACTCCCACTCTTGGCTCCACCCTTTGTATATATAAGGAGCCACCTTCGCCATTTTCCTTGCTTCTATCTGTGAATATTCAGTGAATATAGAATGCCTACTATAATTAAAGAGAAATATATTTGAACCTCTAACTCTCATTATTATTATTGAGTCTGATCCTAAAAATATTGCAACAAACTGGTAGCAGAGGATGGTTAATTGACTCAATAAATAACTAAAAATGTCTAAGAAAGATAGGCCCAACACCAGGGCCTACAGCAAAGAAATAGAAACTGAACAAGAAATAATCAACGAATCCACAAACGCGATTTCGAGAGAATCCGAAGAATACACCACTGAAGAAGAAGAACTAATAAATGAAAATGATGGCCAGGAGGAAATCGAAATAGAAAATAACGAACTCAGGTCAGAGATACTGAAGCTTTTAAAAAGCCAGAAGAATGATGAAAGCCTCATCGCGAACCTCCAAGAAATGCTGAAGAACAGCGGAGCAGCGAGAGAGAAAAACATCGCTAAAGAGAAACCCAAAGACCAAAAAACTGTGAGTGATATGACTACAGAGAAAGTCGTTATGAAAAAGAAAAGATGTGATCCCGCGCGAAATTTTGAATGGCAGCCATCTTGGTTTCAACAAGCCTCCAAAGTGAGCGAAGCAGAGCCAATCAAAATGCTCAGTTCAAAATTTCTGGCGCGAAAAACGTTATCAGACAACGAAAGTGAAAAGGAGGATTCAAACTCTTCGGAAGAGCCAGAATCAGAAAATGAAAACGACTTAACGAAATCCCAAGTAAAGTCAGCAATGAAGACGCTTTTTGCTGCGTTCGGGCCAAAATTAAAAATTTCCAAAGCGCCAACGAAGAAGCAAGCGAACAAGCCGATACTTCAAGACCTGCACGCTCCCATCCTGACTTCGAGAACGACGACGCCCGAGCCCAGAGAGCCATGTCGATTCCGCCCTACACCGCAGACCGAAGCAAGTGCCAACGCACCCAAAAGAAAGAGAAGAACAGTCACCGCCATCAGAACTCCTAAGACCGAGCCAGAGACCGACTCGTCTGAAGAGGAACGGAGCGAGCGAGCTGCAATGGAGAGAACCTTCCACGACGACGTCAAAGAAGAAATGAACAACGCGCATGTGCGAAACTACGTAGACGGTCCGGAAAGACTTGAACTGGCCAGAGAACCGCGCAGACTCGTTGCGAGCATTCCCATGCCGTTTTGCAATTTCCTACACTTGCGAGACCACGGACTGCCTCAGGTTGTAAGTAATGGACAAAATAATGTGGGTAACTTACCCAGTGACTTCCCAAAACTTAGGGTTGATGGCATTAATTTACAAGAATGGTATCAACAGCTCCAGGTTGTATTTATGAAAGAAAATTTACTATTTTTTATCACTAGTCCCCCAAGAAGACCTTGGACTTTAAAAATAGATTGTTTACACCATAAGGCATTTTTCTTAATAATATCTAGCGTGTCTCCTGCAATGTATCATAGCATCAAACCAAATCTAACTGTTTCAGAAATAATTCAATGCATGTTTAATTTGTTTCACAGCGATAGTGTAGCTACCACCACAAGAATGTCTAAGGACTTCTTTTCTTCCAGAGTAAAACCAGGGGTTTCCATAAGTGAGCATTTAATATCTTTAAACAAAATAAGAGCTGAGCTGCATTTGAGGGGGGAAGTGATTTCAGATCAAACAATGAAAAGTGTTATTATCAACTCACTTGATTCATCATGGGATAGTTTTATGTCACACTTAGACACCATCAATCTAGGATATTTGTCAATAGAAAGTCTGTCTAACAAATTGATAGCAGAAGACAATTCAAGAAAAAATCGTTATAGCAATCACACAGAACACAAACCTTTTAGGAAGGTAGCTTTCCAAGAAAAATATAATGAAACTTTTAAATGCCACAATTGTGGGTCCAGAGAACACAATAGAAGAGATTGCCCCAAAATTTCAAAGGAAAGACTTAGGTCAGAATATAGGAATAAATACAATTATAGACAGTCTTCCACAGATAGACATAAATATAGAAGCCCACCAAATTACAGAGAAAGTAGAGGGGGCAGAGAAAATTCAAAAGAGAGAAAATCTGGTTCACTGAATGGACTAAATAAACAAGATAGCACCAAAACGCAACCAAATGAGAACAATAATTGGCTTATTGATTCTGGAGCAACTAATCACACCACTAATAACAAAAATATATTGTCTTCATTTACAGAAGATAAGTTTGTAATAAAGGTAGCTAATCAAGAAAAAGTTCAAGTATTAGGCAGAGGGAATGTGACCTTGCCTGGTCTAGGAAAAATAGAGGGGGTATTGTTAATACCAGAAATACCTCACAACATACTAAGTCATAAAATTAAGCAGAGATTCTGACATCAATATAGTTTTCTCAAAGGGAAAAGCAACTTTAGAGAAGAATAAAACAAATGTAGGCACTGTGATGATTAAAGGAGGCCTACCCTATCTGATAACAAAAGAAAGATGGTTACATAACATTGATTCAAACATGGAAGATTGCATTGAGGCAGATGATGAAAATATTAGTAACAGTGACAATGATGAATGTAAAATATCTCATGATCACACAGATACACACAATGAGAAGAAACCAAAAATAGGTAAACCAATTCATGACGAGTGTGCTCATATCTTACATAGGAAGTTAGGACATGCAAGTTTTCCTGTAGTACAAAAAATGACTGAACACGCAGAAGGTGTCAAAATAAAAAATTGTGAAAATTATTTGGAATGCTCAGTATGTAAATCTACTAAATTAAAAACTAGTCCCAGGCCAAAAAAATCCACCAGATCAACTAACAAAATTTTTGACTTAGTACACATGGACTTAGTTGGTCCATTAACTCCATCAATCACTTATAGAAAACGTTACTTCCTAACAATAGTAGACGATTACAGTCGCTATGGTTTTGTTTACACATTAAAACACAAGGATGAAACCTTTCAAAAATTTAAGGAATTTTACAAACGCATAGAAACACAACATAATATCAGAATAAAACAAATTATGACAGATAGGGGATGTGAATTCATGTCTAAGGAATTCTCCCAATGGTTAAAGGATAGAGGAATGCTACATTACACGTCTAGTCCATTTTCTGCGTTCCAAAACGGGATTGCAGAGAGAAAAAATTCCACATTACAAACCATGATTAGATGCACATTAGAGGATGCTGGTTTAGGCAAACAATTTTGGTCAGAAGCCCTACATTATTCAAATTACACTCAAAATAGAACCTGGTCCAGTATTGTGAATAAGACACCATATGAGGTGATGTATAACAGGAAACCAAAATTAGCACACATGCACATATTTGGGGTCACTGCAGACGTACACATACCCAAACAATTGAGGAGAAAGGGAGAAAACGTATCCAGAAGATTAAGATTTATGGGATATGAAACTGGCACCAAAGGGTACAGATTCATTGATAATAATAATAAATTTATAGTTTCCAGAACAGCTGTGTTCCATGAACAGGCCAACTGGTCTAAATTACATCTTAATGAAATATTTCCGAATAAATGCAAGGATACCAAATCTCGTGAAGAAGGGACGATAGGAAATCAAAATATTAACAAAAGTAAAAGCAAAACCAAAACATGGACAAATAGTCAACACAAAATAAAGACAGACACATTAACAAAAAAGGAAGCAAGATATTTGCATGACTACCATAGCAAACCAGAAAGAGCTATTAGGAACAACAGAAATCAAATACCAAATAAATACAAAGATTACATAATGCATATGGATGGTGAACAAATAACACCTAATACATATGAGGAAGTATTAAAACTACCTCGTGAAGAAAAAGAAAAATGGGAACTAGCTATGAAAAAAGAGATGGAGAGTTTGCAAGGATTAAATGTATTCACACCTGCGATTGCACCCAAAGATAAAACAATTATTGGTACCAGGTGGATTTATAAAATTAAGAATCTAGAAGGAGGCAATACCTTATACAAAGCTAGATTGGTTGCACAAGGTTATGCACAAAAATATCCGGAGGACTATACTGACACATACTCCCCCACAGTAAGAACAGAGAGTGTTAAAACAGCTCTAGTAGTAGCATCCACACTCAATCTTGATGTATTTCAATATGACATACAGACTGCGTACCTACACGCAAAACTAGATAAGGAAATATACGTAAGAGCACCTCACAGTCAATACACTAATAAAAATGAAATTTGGCTATTGAACAAGAGTTTATACGGATTAAAGCAATCTGGCAAAAGATGGTACGATTGCTTGGTAAAAGTACTTAAAACCATGGATTTCAACGCTACCACTGCTGATAACTGTTTCTTTGTCAAAAAGAGTGATGATCACGTTGAGTTTGTATTGATTTATGTAGATGATATTTTATATATAGGAAAACACAGAGAGAGAAGAGAAATCTTTGTAAACAAGTTAAATGAACATTTCTCGTTGAAATCTCTAGGTAAAGTAAACAAATACCTTGGTGTACAAATTAACAAAACTAGAAGGGGTTTCAAACTTACTCAAAAAGATAAGATTATTGAACTTCTAAACAAATGCAATTTAAACAATGCCAAACCTTGTGACACTCCTATGCAAACTGATTTCCTTAGAAATAATGATGAATCTTCCCCTGAATTCAAGGATAATACATTTTATAGATCAGTCATAGGTTCACTTCTTTATATATCTAATTGGACCAGGCCAGATATTGCATTACCACTCAATTTATTATCAAGGCACGTTAGTAAACCAACAATGTATCACTGGGAAGCTGTCAAAAGAATTTTAAGATATCTGAAAAGTACATTAGACTTTTGTCTAGTATTAGAGCCTAGTGATAATAAAGAACCAAGACTTACATGTTACGCAGATGCGGATTGGGCTGGAGATGCATCATGCAGAAAAAGTACTTCTGGTTATATTTTTCTGTTAAATGACTGTCCAGTTTACTGGTACACTGGTAAACAAGAACTGGTAGCCACTTCAACCACAGAAGCGGAATATGTTTGTTTATCCAAAGCTGCAAATAACCTTGTATGGTTTAATGACTTAATTTCAGATGTTTGGAAAAAACCTGCTTTGCCTTTTGTTATGCATGAAGACAATAAAGCGGCCATTGAAATATCTAGATCCGATGCCATTGGACAAAGATCCAGGCATATAGATATAAAATTTAAGCATGTGAGACAATTGTCCCAAGATGGATTTATCAAAGCAGTGCATTGTGATACCTCTGAACAATTAGCTGACATATTGACGAAGCCTTTACCTTCTAAACAGCACAAATACTTAACTTCTAAATTGTATGTCTTATATTGTCCTGAATCTGAATGTAATTGATGTTGTATAGCGAACCGGCATTTAGAGGGGGATTTGTCAGATGTAAATGCCTTATTCCCTAATGTGTAAATAATGTATATATGGGATATCAGGGGTTAACTTATTCTTTGTTTCTTAATGTATTCATAATTCACCACTCCCACTCTTGGCTCCACCCTTTGTATATATAAGGAGCCACCTTCGCCATTTTCCTTGCTTCTATCTGTGAATATTCAGTGAATATAGAATGCCTACTATAATTAAAGAGAAATATATTTGAACCTCTAACTCTCATTATTATTATTGAGTCTGATCCTAAAAATATTGCAACAGTTTTTTCTGCAGTTCTAATTATCCTCTGAAGTCTGTGTCTGTCTTGTTGGGTTGCAGAACCAAACCAGACGGTTATAGAGTTGCAGATGACAGATATATATGATATATCTGTCATCAGATTTATCTATCTATATATATATAAATTGACATAATCTAGTGAGGAGATATCTGAATGCCGAGGTTAGTGGGTTGTGAGAATCAGCCCATCAGCTGGGGTCTTTCCTAAATCTCTAGTTTTTGTATCTTTCAGGATTTGAGGACTTTGGCCGCTCAGCACCAGGAAATTGTGATCATCCCACTGAGTAAGTAAGTGGTCCTGACCATATGCTAGGAAAGACTCTAGTACCCTATCACTATCCATGCAAACTTCCTTTCTACCAGGGGTGAAATCCAGCAGGTTCTGACAGGTTCTGGAGAACCGGTAGCAGAAATTTTGACTAGTTCAGAGAACCGGCAAATACCACCTCTGGCTGGCCCCAGAGTGGGGAAGGAATGGGGATTTTGCAGTATCCTTCCCCTGGAGAGGGGTGGGAATGGAGATTTTGCTGTATCCTCCCCGTGCCACGCCCACCAAGTCACACCATGCCCACCAAGCCACGCCCACAGAACTGGTAATAAAAAAAAATTTGGATTTCATCACTGGGCAAAACTCACTTAAGAAATGTCAGCAGCAGAAAGTTTCGGCTGTAAATCGAGGCCTACCTAGACCTTCTCCTTGTTCCTGTAGACATTACCGATCCATCCAGTATCAAGTCGGCTGTAACGATGGTCACGGAGAGGCTGAATGGAACTGGGTTGAATCTGCTCATCAACAACGCAGGAATTGCATCCCATGATTCCAAAGTCGAATCTCAAGCACCTGAAGCCATGGCCGAGGTCTACAAAACCAACGTCATTGGGCCCATGATGATTAGCCAGGTAGTGGAAGCACCTCTTCCTCTTCCTCTCCCTCTCTTCGGACCATTTCTTCACTACTGCCAATGTTCAGAAGCAGAACATCATTGATTGACAGGGCTTTCTGGGTGGAGGGGGGGGGAGGCAGAATAACAGCGTGCCTTTTCCATCCAAAGAAGGTACAGGACCAAATATTAAGAGGAAGAGATGCAGCTTTTGAGCGTGGGGAGTCGCCCCTATTGAAACTGTCAAATGAAAAAAAAAAGACTTTTGTGAGTAATTGCTGGATTCTGGTTTGTTTTTAGACCATAGACTTTGCAATGGGAAAGGACAGAGATTTCCCAGGGTGAATCCATAGCTCTGCAAGTATAGTAATAGCAATAGTACTGACTGTGATCATGATTTAGCATTTACAGCTTTTATGTACAGTGAGAGTTTATGTACCAGGGACAAATTCCTTGTATGTCCAATCACACTTGGCCAATCAAGAATTCTATTCTATTCTATTCTATTCTGTTCTGTTCTATTCTATTCTATTCTATTCTATTCTATTCTATTCTATTCTATTCTATTCTATTCTATTCTATTCTATTCTATTCTATTCTATTTGTTCTGCTCTGCTCTGCTCTGCTTTGCTCTGCTCTGCTTTATTCTACTCTACTCTACTCTACTCTACTCTACTCTACTCTACTCTACTCTATTCTACTCTATTCTATTCTATTCTATTCTATTCTATTCTATTCTATTCTATTCTTAGACGTATACACTGCTTCACAGTGCTTTGTAGCTCTCTCTAAGTGGTTTACAGAGTCAGCCTATTGCCCCCCAACAATCTGGGTCCTCATTTTACCGACCTCGGAAGGATGGAAGGCTGACTCCCCCTTGACATTGCAAAATGACAATCCCTAATGGTGATCGTGTCAGGCCTGGAAGCTATCTTTTTCACTGGATATTCAGGCCTACCACATTTACTACTGTGGGACACTGGGAGGGTGGATTGTAGGGAGCCAGAGTGATGATATATAGTCAAAATAACATTCCTTTCTCAGAGAGTCAAGGCCATCTTGCCCTGCACCTGGACAGCTGGAGGTGGGAGGCATCTCTAGTTGGGATGGTGCTTTGATTGGACCATGTGATGGACATTTGGGTGGTGGGCAGGGACTTGGACTTTCCTTTGGGTGGGGAAAACCTGGAAGCTTTCAGATTCGGCTTTTCCCAGATGTGCCAATATGACCTCTCTAATAAAATGGAACTTTGAGGAAACTCAAGCCTCGGAGTTTTCATTGGGGGTGTTACTTGGAACCCTGACATTAACCCGAATCTGAAAGCTGGGAATGGATAGTTAGCAACAATTTGGGGTCACTGCCTTCCAAGCCTATGAATAAGATGGTTGCCTTAAATTCTGCCTGTCTTTTCTAGGCATTCCTGCCTTTGCTGAGGAAGGCATCTCGAGACAGTCCCAAGAAAGGGATGAGCTGCAGCAAAGCCTCCATTGTCAATATGTCCAGTTATGCCGGTTCCATCACGGAAGTTTACCTGTGGAATTACGGACAAGTTGTTCCTTACCGTTGCAGCAAGGTAGTAAATATACATTGGACCAAAGCGTGGAGGGTAATTAAAATAACTCTGTACTGACCGCCGTTGAGACAGCAAGTCCAATGGTGGGTTGCTCCCGGTTCGGCCCGGTTCGGCCGAGCCGGTAGCGGTGACACTGTTACGTCACCAAACCGGTTCTCTTTCTTCAGGAGCTGGGCCCTCCCGCCTGCCCCCGACCTTATATTTCTTCTTTTTTCGCCCAGCTGAGAGGTGCCGCACCTCAGCTGGGCAAATTCGCAACGTGCTTGCGCAAAGAGGCGATCGCGTGCGAAGCGCATGCACAAAGAGAACCGGTAGTAAAGCCGGTTAGAAACCCGCCCCTGAGCAAGTCAGTTGTTCACTGAAGCCATTGCCAAGTAAAACCCTGACCGTGTCTGTGATTTTACTTCAGCTCTCCTCAGCTTTACAGACCACAAGAGTCATCAATGCAAGGACTGGTTATAAAATTACTTTTCATTCAGTGACATAACAGAACGGTCCCTACATGAGGATTACCGGTACTTTAGGATACTGATCCTGTTTTTAGAAAATGTTTACGGAGTAAATGATGCACTAGGGATTATTATGTTTTAATTTAATTTAATTTAATTTAATTTCGAATTTATATACCGCCCTTCTCCCTGAGGACTCAGGGCGGTGTACAGCCAAGATAAAAAAAAACATAGAATACAAATATTAAAACATTTAAAAATATATATAAAATTTGGCCCAAAAAATTAAAAATTAAAAATCGCAGACTGTTAATGCAATGCCTGCCACTTTCCTATCTCATGTTCCAGCGGTGGATTTCCAATATACTTACCACTGGTTTGCTGTGTGTGCGCAAGCTTGCTTCGTGCACTCGGCCTCCCCGCATGCCCCCCGCCTCGAAAACGTCCCTAAATAGGACAGCATAGTGGCGGCCGCAGTCTCTGCTACCGGTTTGCCTGCGATCTCCGCTACCAGTTCACTTGAACTGGTACAAACCGGCTGAATACCACCTCTGTCATGTTCCCTATATTTGTGAAATCTCTCCTCTTCCCTCCCCTCCCCTCTCCTCTCCCCTCCTTGTTTTTTTTCTTCCTTTCCTTTCCTTTCCTTTTCTTCCCTTCCCTTCCCTTCCCTTCCCCTGCCCTGCCCTGCCCTGCCCTGCCCTTTCCTTCCTTCCCTTCCCTTCCCCTTCTCTTCCCTTCCCTTTCCTTCCTTTCCTTTCCTTTCCTTCCCTTCCCTTCCCCTGCCCTGCCCTGCCCTGCCCTTTCCTTCCTTCCCTTCCCTTCCCCTTCTCTTCCCTTCCCTTCCCTTCCCTTCCCTTCCCTTCCCTTCCCTTCCCTTCCCTTCCTTTCCTTTCCTTCCCCTTCCCCTTCCCCTTCTCCTTACCTGGCCTTCCCTTCCCTGCCCTGCCCTGCCCTGCCCTGCCCTGCCCTTTTCTTCCTTCCCTTCCCTTTTTTCCTTCCCCTTCCCCTTACCTGGCCTCCCCTTCCCTTCCCTTCCCTTCCCTCCCCTTCCCTTCCCTTCCCTTCTCTTCCCTTCCCTTCCCCTGCCCTGCCCTGCCCTGCCCTAACCTCTATCCAAAAACAAACCCCAATCTGGCATGGAGTAAAATACAAAGATTTTTCTGGCATTCAAATGATAATATATATACATTTTCTCTTGCTCACGGAGCCTGCTTGATGCAATTCCCTTCTCCCGGCATGTCTCTGTTCTAGGCTGCTCTGAATATGCTGACACGGTGCCAATCGTTATCATTTAGGGACGATGAGATTCTGTGCGTCACATTGCATCCAGGATGGGTGCTCACAGACATGGGAGGCAATATGGTAGGTTTTCTTTTTTTCTTCTGGAAACACATTCATACCTTGGGAGGGGGATATTTGGGGCTTCTGACCAACCAAAACCCAGAGCATACAATATAAATTAGCCCAAATCCAAAACAGAATTATCGTAAACCTGTTTAATTCATTTGTAAGTTTTCATTTGGGTGAAACTGTATCTGGATCGCCTGAAAAATGTAGGAGAAGTGAAGGAAAGTTATAGTTTGCCTCCAGCAACGAACAATTTGGTGGTAATTTGCTTTGCGCATTGGACACTGTTTTTGTGGGGGACGGCTGCCGAAGACCAATTGCCCATAGATCTGAATTTAATTTCCCTTCATGCTTCATATCACACCCTAGTCTTCTGCAGGTGTTCAGAATGGCACAAAGCTGAACGTTTGAAGTTCTAGAGCAGGGGTCTTCAAACTTGGCAGCTTTAAGACTTGTGGACTTCAACTCCCAGAATTCTCCAGCCAGAATTCTGTGGGCACGCGAGCCGTCGCCCCAGCTCAGCTCTGCTGTGCATGTGCCTCCCGCCAGCCAGCTGGTCTTCAGGTCTCTGCTGCATATGCGCAGGGGGATGTGGGGCTGTGTGTGCATGCAGGGGGACACATGCGAGGGGCACACATGCATGCATTTGCAGCACGCTTTGGCCACTCGGTCCAGAAAAGGTTAGCCATCCCTGCACTAGAATATAAACTGACAGCAAATCCCATTCCTTCTAGCACTGATGATATTACCTAGTTAGGGTAATGAAACGCCTTCAGAGAGCACCAGGAAATGCTTGATTGTGGATAATGAGAAATGTTTTTAAAGATTGTTATCAAGGCCACCCGTCTCATTTTGTTTTTATTCCGTGTAAATATTATTCTCATTTCTCCAGGCTCAAATGACAGCGAGTTCAAGCGTAGCAGCCATCCTAAACCTTCTGGCTGATCTTTCTGAGAAGGAAACGGGCACTTTTCTGAATTGGGAAGGGAAAGTCCTTCCGTGGTGAACAACTTGTTTGAGGAACTGGGCGAACTTGGGCCAATGTGAATATTTATCTTGTGTTATTGGTTGATTAAATTGACTTTTGTCCCCAAATTGTTCCTCCTGGTTCCTCTTCTTTTTAGCCACGAGACTGTAAACATCTCATTTCTTTTAATAATTTCAACTGGAATGGCACAAGGCCATTGAGTCTTTCAGGAATCAATCCAGATTGCAAAAAAAAATAAGAAATAAAAAATAAAAAAAGGCACATTTCATTGGTGAAATAGGCCAGGATACTGAGGGGAAGAAGGTTTCTGAAGCAGATGTAGATACTCGGTTGCAGATACAACTGTTAATAACCAGGGGTGAAATTCAGCCGGATCTATCTGGATTGTGTGATCCGGTAGCGTCAGTGACGGGAGGCTCCACCCACCTGCCCAGACGTCATTACCAGTGGTGGGTTGCCCCTGGTTCAGGCCGGTTTGCAAGAACCGGTAGTAAAACCGGTGGAAGGCTCCACCCACCAACCCTGACAGGGGCTTCTGCGCATGCGGCCCCATTGTGAACCAGTAGTAAAGATAAGTAGAACCCACCCCTGGTCTGAATTTTGATCATGTGACCATGGAGATGATGCAGAGGCGAAAAATGGTCATAACCCGCTTTGTCAGTGCCATCGCAACTTTGAATGGTCGCTAATCAAATTGTTGTAAATCAAGGCCTACCTGTAATCCATTCTTTTCTATGAAATGTACTTGTGATTATTGTTCATCTTTTGGGCAGGGTAAAGACTTTAGAAGCTTCAGAAAGCATAAAGCATAATCTTAGTCCTGCAAAACCTCTTTTATTTATACAACTGTAAAATTGAAAAACTGTAAAAAATGAAAATTACTTTCATTTACAGTCCATAAGGCTTGATAAACAGTTTTTTAGGGGAAGGTTATCAATACTCATCCATCTCACGTGGAACGCTGCCAGAGAGCTAATTTCCAGACTCAGGGCAAGGCCAAACTTGGCACAGAGTCACAAACAGAACTTTCAAATCTTGAATCGGCCAGATGAACTAATTGCTTCCTGCAAAAGCTCATGTTCCGTTCACTCTTCTTTTATGTCTTATGGGAGGGGCCAATCATCTCCAAGCCTTACTTCCAAGTCGACCCTGTTTTCTTAATTGTTCTTGTCCTCTGGCAGCTCTGTGCATGCACACACTGGGAACAGGCTCCCGCTGTTCTTCTGCCTCACCGCTGTCAGACTCTGGAGGCTGCACATAACTATCAGTTGGCCTTGGCCCCCTCTCTGCCTCTGATGCAGAGCCCTCATCCGAGCTTTACCCAGCTCCCAGGACTGGCCCAAGTTCCCCCCCAACCTCCTCACTGTCCGACTCTGCGGGCCACAACACAGGTGCAGTGGTCTGAGTGTTCTTTGAAAGGAGTGGGGGAAGGCTTTATTTACAGTTGTGTAATGTGTTCTTTCACACAAATATTTCCTTTACAAATTCTAGCTTGGGCAAGAAAAGTTTCATGTTTCAAAAAGCCCTTTCAGTGAGAAGAGAAAATAAACAATCACTTATACATCCTGAATATACAAAACTGGCAGCTGTCCTAAGAAAGGGAAGATAACATAATGCCATGTGACTGAAGGATATTAATGGAAAGTGCATGGAGATTTGTTTAATCAAAAGGACACCAGCTAAGAAAAAAATGAAACACTTAGAAAAACAACATCTGGAAAATATACCAGAGAGATGACTGACTATCTTTTGTTTGAACCAGATGTCAGAGTACTAAATCTGGGCTAAATCATTTTGGGCAATAGCCTTAGAATGTGTTTCCTGTCTTTAATGTTAGTTATGAACCAATTATGGGTTTTTTTCTGCCCTGCTTGCGAGAAGTTGAAGTTACATGCCCTTGTCACCTCTCGTCTGGATTATTGTAACGCTCTCTACATGGGGCTCCCCTTGAGGTGCACTCGGAGGCTCCAACTGGCGCAGAGTGCGGCCGCGTGGGTGGTTATGGGAGCGACGTGGAGTTCCCATGTAACACATCTCCTGTGCGAGCTGCACTGGCTCCCAGTGGTCTTCTGAGTGCGCTTCAAGGTTCTGGTTATCACCTTTAAAGCGCTCCATGGCTTAGGACCTGGTTATCTACGGGACCGCCTGCTACCACCAATAGCCTCCCATCGGCCAGTACGCTCCCATAGAGAGGGGCTCCTCCAGGTGCTGTCAGCCAAACAATGTCGACTGGCGGCCCCTAGGGGGACAGCCTTCTCTGTGGGGGCTCCTACGATCTGGAACGAGCTCCCCCCGGAGATACGGAGGATCCCGGATCTGCGCACCTTCCGTCGCGCGCTTAAGACTTTTTTATTTCATCAAGCTGGCCTGGCCTAAATCTTCTCCCCTTTTTAAATGTAAATTTTAATTTGTTTTTAAATTGTGGGGTATTTTAAATTTGTTCAGCCAAATTATTTAATTCGTTTTTAACTTATTTTAAATTTTTGTATTTATGTGTTTTATCTTGTGGCTGTTCACTGCCCTGAGTCCTTCGGGAGAAGGGCGGTATAGAAATTTAATAAAATAAAAATAAATTACATAATAACACAAATAAAATATAAACTGTCACATTTTGGGTATTACTGCCGAAAAACCCTGAGATGGGTATACCCTACTCATTGTGTTTAGGCCGCTGGGCACATTTGGAAATTTATGAGCATGTTATAAATTAGGGCTGATCATATCTGGGCTGCAAAAATCTAGACAGCCACCAATTGGCAGCAAAGAGATTCCAAACAATTACCTCTGCTGCCATCTAGTGCTCATATAGCCCTTTATAGACCAGGTAGGATCAACTTACATAAGTCTCTTGCAAAATAAACGGTATAGATAGCTTTCTTCCTCACAAAATGTTTCGCCTTTTTGGCAAGATTAGTTCAAAACTGCTACTCACGTGAAGCAAGGAGCTTGGAGGAAGAGTCCATAAGCACATCCATGTTCAAAACTGCCAAGATCTAAGCTTACATGCCAAGTTCTTGTCATCTGAGTAGACTTACAGCAACTTCTCTAATCAGATTTATTAACGGAGGAACAAGAGATAAGGTTACATAAACCTCAGCAAGATATTACCTTTAAGAGCCAATTTAACTCTGAGTTTACAAGGCTGGAGCTTCCTTTATTCTTCTGGGTGCAGTCATTTGAGGAGATGATCACCTGTGGTGCCAAGAAAGCAGATAAACTACCTTGGCAGCTTGAGCTCTTAGTCTTGCTGGCTGGGGAATTCTGAGAGTTGAAGTCCACAAGTCTTAAAGTTGCCAAGGTTGGAGACCCCTGCTTTAGAAGATCTATACATACTGTCTCCTTATTCAATGTGACTCCCCCCACCCCACCAGAAGAAATAAGTTTATGGCAGTGGTGAAATCCACTGTATTTTATTATAATCAAAATGTATTTTTAATTCTGTGCACTTAGAGTTGACAATGTATAAATATTGTAAAGAAAGAAAGAACTGAATAGGTTTAATAATGAGAAGTCAAAGTCAATTGTGGGCAATCCAAAGTATTCCCTCCCCCCCCCAAAAAAAAACCTTCTGTCCTTAAGAAGTTGGAGTTTCAAGAGGTTGTGTTAGTTTAGCAACTAGTGGGAAGCAGCAATTCCCAGAACGAATCTTTGCCAAATAGATTGTATAACATATTGTGAAAGCATCTCATAATACATCCATTCTATTCCCCCCACTTCCTGTTTTACTTTTTGTAGTATTTTTGTGCCTTGATTATCTTTGCCCGATGGAAAGACAAAGTAAAAAAAAAAAAATCAAACAATGAATAACAACATTTTACACTTTGTGAAATATTGTAAAAATGTCCTGATCTACTTGGTTGTTTGATACCAAAGCTCAGTGCTAAATTCTTCTTCTAAATTCCAATGTGATACCATGTCACCAATTTCAGGGTGAAATCATGCTACCGAATGTTATTGTAAATGGTCCCTGGATGTCCTAATCAATCCACATCTGACTTTAGCTGTTCCACAAGGATCCAACAGAGAGATAGAAAAGACCAGCAATTAGGAGCAAGAATAATTAATCAGTGGAAAGTCTTCCTCTAGAACTTATGGGTGCTCCATCACTGGAGGTTTTAAGAAGAGATTGCACAGCCATTTGTCTGAAATAGTACTATAGGGTCTTTTGCTTGCATAAGGGGTTGGAGTAGAAGACCTCCAATGTCTGTTCTGTTATTCCTTCCTTCCTTCCTTCCTTCCTTCCTTCCTTCCTTCCTTCCTTCCTTCCTTCCTTCCTTCCTTCCTTCCTTCCTCTTCTTCCTTCCTCTTCCTTCCTTCCTTCCTCTCCCCCTTCCTCCCTTCTTGCCTTCAGAAGTTATGGCTGCTCCATCACTGGAGATTTTAAGAAGAGATTGCACAGCCATTTGTCTGAAATGGTATAGGTGTCAGGTTTCGATGTCATCTCAAATAAATTGCACTCCCAAACAATTAATCTTTGCTGAAATATTCCATTTATTGAGTACGACGGATCTGGTCCCAACTTTGTCGTAGCCGATACTAACCCTCTGACCCCCAAACCCTTCCCTTTCCGTTCCCCAATTCTCATCTCCTCATTGGCCATCTTCCAAGTCAGTCTCCCCAGCTTCCGACCTCATCCCACAGGAATGTCCCCCCCCATCCCATCACCTAGGGGATATTATCTACAGAGAAAATAAATAGGTGAAAAGTCAAGCCTCGTCTCCTCCTTTTTATGGCAGCATCAGAATGCTGACAGTAGGATCTTTTGCTTGCATAGGGGGTTGGACTAGATTCTAGAAGACCTCCAAGGTCCTTTCTAACTCTGTGATTCTATTATCCTGATCCTGATACTCCACAAAGTTAGCCGAGCAGCCAACAACTGATGATTTGAAGCAGTTGCATTGATTTTTCAGGTAAGGAGGCAGACAAACAGTCAGATCAATAGACACGCAACATTAAGAAACCAAACACCCTATTTATTGTGAATCAAGAAGCATTTTATTATTTCATTAAACCTGAACCCGAGAATGCAGCCTGTTATGGAGAAAGCAAGATCAATATTACTTTCATCAATGGTTTCATTCTGTGAGGTTTTCAAACAAGATCTGATTTGTTCTTTGTTTTTTTTAAAAAAAATAGATTTACCAACTTGTTTATAAGCTTCTTTTTCAAGACGGGAAGCAAAGGAAACATCCTTTAGATGAGTAAACAGTCACCACTGAAAATGCCAGAAATGTACCCCCTCACAATCTTAAGGCAGTAAAACATGACCTGAGCCTTTGGGTGATGGCCAATCATCTTTTTTCCCCCCACTGTTTTCCAAAGAACTGGACAAAGGAGCCAAGTAACTTACATAACCCAGAGTGGAAGGATTGGAGGCCAGCTAGGATTGGATGAGATTTAACTGGATTGAGCACAATACGGTTTGTTAGTCGGGTCTAAGCTGACAAGAGAGATGGAACAACTGAATCCACACAGCATTCTGGTGACCGGGGCCAATCGGGGACTTGGCTTGGAGTTAGTCAGGCAGCTGGTGGAGAAGAGCAACCCCCCAAAATGGATCTTTGCCACTTGCCGGGACCCAGTGGGACCCCGTGCTCAGGTGAGACCTGGGATGCTTTCAGTTTTAGTGGGAAGAATTAGGTTTTGTTTTTTTTTCCTTTAAGGGTAAGTCACTTGTCTCCTAGATGGTCGTGCTGGGAACATGATAGAATTAGGCATGATGGAGATAAAGAAATTATATCAATCAGAATAGAGCTGGAAGGACCTTGGAGGTCTTCTAGTCCAAGATCCTGACCTATACCATTTCAGGTAGTTGTTTGTTCAGTCTTTTCTTAAAAACCTCCAGTGATGAAGGCAAGCTGTTCCACCGGTTAATTGTTCTCACGGTTAGGAAGTTTCTCCTTAGTTCTAGGTTGCTTCTCTCTTTGATTAGTTTCCATCCATCGTTTCTTCTCTTGCCTTCTGCTGCTTTGGAAAATAAGTTGACCCTCTCTTCTTTGTGGCAGCTCCTCAGATAATGGAATGCTGTTATCATATCCCCCCTAGCAGGGGTGAAATCCAGAAGGTTCTGACAGGTTCTGGAGAACCGGTAGCGGACATTTTGAGCAGTTTGGAGAACTGGCAAATACCACCTTTGGCTGGCCCAAGAGTGGAGTGGGAATGGAGATTTTGCAATATCCTTCCCCCAAGAGTGGGAGGGAATGGGGATTTTGCGGTATCCTTCCCCTGGAGTGGGGTGGGAATGAAGATTTTGCAGTATCCTTCCCCTGCCACGCCCACCAAGCCAGACCCACCAAGCCACGCCCACAGAACCGGTAGTAAAAAAAATTGGATTTCACCACTGCCCCCTAGTCTTTCTTTTCTCTAGACTAGCCAAACCCAATTTCTGCAACTGTTCTTTATATGTTTTAGTCCCCAAGCCCTTAATCATCTTAGTTGCTCTTCTTTGCACTTTTTCCAAAGTCTCAGCATCTATTTTGAATCTCTCCCTCCCGCTCGATTAGCCAAAATGTTCCCAGGACTCTCCCCAAATTGTTGGAAGTGTGGGGAGATAGGTGCTTACTATCACGTATGGTGGACCTGCCCTAAGGTAATCGAATTTTGGAGATTTATACAGAGGTGGATATTAGAAATCACGGGATATAAATTACAATTGAAACCAGAATATTATCTATTAAATATTAGGCCAGATAAGATAGGCACGAATATATGGTGTCTGATTACATATATCACAACCACAGCAAGAATATGTTTTGCTGAACATTGGAAGGGGAAAGACCTACCGGCTGAAGATTTGATTTTGGGAAAAATTATCGAATATGCGGAAGCTGACAGGTTAACAAAAATTTTGAGAGATCAAAAGGATTCCGTATATTTTCAATGTTGGGACCAATGGTATATCTGGTTGAATAATAGAATAAAAAAAGGTTAGTGTAGTTTTTATTTTTTATTTGTATATCTTGACTGAAGTTAATATACTGTGTAAAGCTCCCATCGCGATCTGTGTTTAAAATAAAAGCCTTGATAGTACAGTGGTTTAGTGCACCCTGTTATTAACACAGCTGCCTGCAATTTCTGCTGGTTCAAATCTCTCCAAGGCTCAAGGTTGACTCAGCCTTCCATCCTTTCTAAGGTAGGTGAAATGAGGACCCAATTTGTGGGGGCAATAAGCTGACTTTGTATAAAATATACAAAAGAATGAAGGCTATTGCTTAACGCATTGTAAGCCGCCCTGAGTCTCCGGAGAAGGGCGGCATATAAATCAAATTAAAAAAAAAAAAAAGGGAAAGCGCCCTTCTAGCACCCGCCTCCCTGGCAAAGGTGAAGCTGAAGCAGGCAGGGGCCACGTGGGGCTCCTCCGATGGCCTCCCCACCCCTGCCCCGCTCGGGGGTGGCCCATACACAAGGTGTGAGTATAGGTTGAGTTTGGCATTTCACCTTCCTGCCTTTTGTGAACTTTTGGCTGCATGCAACGAAAGCAGCAGAAGCAGTAGAAGTCTTTCTTTCTCTCCCCTAAACTCCGCCAGAAATGAGTTTTTGTGAGACTCATCGTGCCGGCACTGCCTTTTGGAGCAGGACTCTGCAAGGGTTGTTGTGCTATTGCGTGCACGAATGGCAGCACCGCTGCAAGGTTCGACATACCAGCACAGTTGGTGTCCTGCCGCTCATGGCTGCACTGGTATATTGAAACTGGTGACTGGGGAAGGGAAGGGCTGCCAATGGTGGGTTGCCCCCAGTTTGGACTAGTACAAAAGAACTGGTAGTAAAACCAGCAGGAGGCTCCGCCCACTGACCTGGACGTCATCAGAAATGATCTGCATATGCACAGAAGAGCGCGTGCACACGCAAGCGAAGCACGTGCGTGCGTGCAGGATGCGACCTGGTGGCAAAGGTAAGTAGAACACATCCTTGAGGGCTGCCTCCTGTGCTGGCCACACCCACACCATTCATTAGGGCTTATTTTGGGGGTAGGGCATATATTAGTCCCACCCCAAAAAAATTGGCCTATTTTTTGAATAGGTTGTATTTTCGGGAAAACACGGTATTGATAGCCAAATCTGGCCCTAGGTTCTGCCTCAGTTTACCTGTCTAATAAGCAACGGAATCAGAAGATCATTTAAAAGCAATTTATTAGAGTACCCCGATAATGTGGAATCTCCCTATGAAAAAGGACAGCCTCATTCCTTTTTTCTAGTTTTTTATAGTTAGCACAATAAAGAAAATGCAGGAGGAAAATTGATTGGCTCATTTCTTCCAACATCAGAAAGGAAGCTTTTTCAAGCATTGGACAATCAGATTTTCAGGCTAAACCCAACCCACTCCTTAAGGTGTCCCAGCTTCTCATCTCCTTTTTCTGGAGGGATTTGATGGATTTCATTGCTTTTAGAGTGTTGAAAGAAATGTCCATCTGGGTTCAGTTCCAAGTGGGGAGAAAGACACAGGAAACATGGAGACTATTTGGAAAGATGGTTTAATGGTGGACAGGACCACATGGTTTGAGGTAACTGGATAGCTGACCATCTGGAGAGTGAGATATATTTATACCCTCTCTTGGGCTTTGAACTTGCCGCCTGTTCCTGTGAAAGAAATGTATTCTGATTGGTTGTCAGACTCACATGGGGCAATGCAGGGGTAACTTTGTAGGTTGTCTTGCATCCCAGACTTGGTTGAATGGGTGATGTAATCTTTCGAGGTGCCATGTGGTGAGATGGGTTGAGGGCTAATCCTATTATGTCCTGAGGGTGAAGGTCTTTTGTGTTGTAGATAAGCTGGCCCAGCCTTTTTTTTTTTTTAATTTGATTTATATGCCACCCTTCTTCGGAGACTCAGGGTGGCTTACAATGCGTTAAGCAATAGCCTTCATACTTTTGTATATTTATACAAAGTCAGCTTATTGCCCCCACAAACTGGGTCCTTAATTTACCTACTTTAGAAAGGATGGAAGGCTGAGTCAATCTTGAGCCTGGTGAGATTCGAACTTACAGTAATTGCAGACAGCTGGTGTTAATCACAATGCTATCAGTCTGCTGAGCCACCAGGCCCAGTGGTGGCCTGGTCCTGTAGATAGGATGGCCCAGTCTTTCTGGGGCTATTAACAAAGGTGGGGGCTGCTTTCCAAGAGCATATATCTCCTTTTCTCATCCAGGGAGGTATAATATTCTGCCTTTTTAGTATTTCCTAGAATATTTCATTCTTCTAGGAGAGCGGTGGGTGCTAACTTCCTACAAGAGCTTTTGCTCTGAGCAGAAAACAGATAAGATATCCTTGAAATAAAAACATTCCCACTGAACTGAGCCGAAGAGAAACAAACAACTGATTAGAAATGGGGGAGAAAAAAAGGAAGGAATGTGCTGTGTTTCAAGATTGGACAAAGTCCCAGGGGTGGGGGGCGTTTGTGAAAACCCTCTTTCCTGATTTCCTTCAAAAAAATTGTTTGCAAATGACGTAACTTGAGTGGAATGACTAGGAGTGAACGGAGAGTTGAGGCAATATTTAAGGGAGCGCCTAAAAGTCGTTTTTTGGTTAGCCTGGGCTGTCAAGAGAGATGGAACAACTGAATCCGCACAGCATTCTGGTGACCGGTTCCAATCGGGGACTTGGCTTGGAGCTGGTCAGGCAGCTGGTACAGAAGAGTAACCCCCCAAAATGGATCTTTGCCACTTGCCGGGACCCAGCTGGATCTGGTGCTCAGGTGAGGCCTGAAATGCCTTCAGCCCTGAGTCGGAAGAACACAGATTTTTTTTTCTTTAACGGAAATTTGCTTGTCTCCTAGGTGGTGACAGTGCAGGCAAGGTTGGAGATAAAGATATACCAGAGTTTGTTAAATGAAGACTGGTTATATTTAAAATGTTTTTAGGATGCTTCTCTTCGCAGAATTCGGGAGAGGAGATTAATGGAGAGACTAATTTCTCCAGTCAATTGATTGGAAGATACTTACCGTGTTTTCCCGAAAATAAGACCCTGTCTTATATTTTTTTGAACCCTGAAATAAGCGCTTGGCCTTATTTTCGGGGAGGTCTTATTGTTTTGGGGCGCATGGAGCAAGATGGGGCTCCTCTTGCCATCTTACCTGATTTCCAGCTCTGTGTTTAAATATTTTCAGGGAGGGCTTATTTTCAGGAGGAGGCTTATTTTAGCACATGTGCTCAAAAGCCCGATTGGGCTTATTATCAGGGGATGTCTTATTTTCGGGGAAACAGGGTACAAAGGCTGCATCTTTGCAAATTTTGAGAACCCGTGTCAGATTTCATCACCTTTTGTTTTAAATACTTATCCCATTTCAAATAAGCCATTTGCAAAATGTGCTGCTCCAGGTAAATGTGTGGATTTTTTTCCTCCCCTTTTAGGATCTGAAGAATTTGGCTGCTGAACACCCGCAAATTGTCATCATCGCATTGGGTATGTCTCCTGAAAATCCCTTTGGTTCTTTAGCTGAGAGGGAGAATGCTGAAATTCAGCAACACACTAGATCAGTGATGGCTAATCTTTTTGCCATTGCGTGCCAGGAGGGGGGTGGGAGAAGTTCACGCGCATGCATGCCCACACCCATAATGCCCAAACCCATAAGAGGCTCTGGAGGCTAGGGACCGCAAAAAAGTCACTTCCTGTCCCACCGGGAGTTGAGAAATGGGCCGTTTTAGGCCTCTGGAGGGGCTCTGAGTGGGTGGGGAAGGCTGTTTTTGCCTTCCCCAGATGCATAGAGAGGATCTGGAGCCAGGTGAGAAGGAAAAATGGGCCTTCCTCAGCCCCCCAGGCGCTCTGGAGGCAGGAAACAGCCTGTTTCCCTACTTCTGGTGGGCCCAGAAGGCCCGAAAATTAGCTGGCCAGCACACACATGCGTGCCAGAGCTGAGCTGGCGTGCCCACTGATATGGCTACCATAGGTTCGCCATCATGGCACTAGATCATGCCAAGAAAGCATTAATTCCCTCAGAGCAGATAAACATTGCCTTGCCTTACAATTGATACAGGTAGTCCTTGACATGTAACCGCAACTGTGCCCAACATTTCTGTTGTTAAGTGAGACAGTTGTTAAAGTGAGTTTTTGCCCCATTTTACTACCCTTCTTGCCACAGTTATTAAATGAGTCATCACGGTTAATAAGTTAGGTAACACGCTCATCAACTGAATCTGGCTTCCCCATTGATTTTACTTGTCAAAAACGTTGCAAAAGGAGATCCCATGACTTTGGGACACCGCAATGGTCGTAAGTATGAGTCAGTTGCCCAGCATCTGAATTTTGATCACGTGATCATGGGGGTGCTACAAAAGTCGTAACTGTAAAAGTGAAGTCAGTTTAAAAGTTTGCATAACCAATAAGGGTGATGATCCACCTAACTGCCCCAATCAGCCTTTGGCTTAGAGATGCTACTACGTGCAACATTTTATTAATTAATACAAGGTTGCAATTGTTGTGTTTTAGCCATTCAGTCTCATCTGAGTCACATAATTTTCTGATCAACATTTCTGTATCTCCTACTTAACGTAAGTTCCTCCTCATATCATCAGTGAAGGCACTGAACCTTCTTGGTTTCTGCTAATCTTTTCCATTGCGGTTTATAGCCTGCGTGTCATAAATTGGTGTGGTTATTTTACTGCAATAACTCACGCTTATTTGATAATGATTTGTTGGGTGAATTGCAATTTCATAGGCATATTATGACAGGTTAAGCTGTAAATCAAGAGTTACAAATATTACGTCAAACTATTTACTAAGTCTGCACTACTATTAATCTTGTCATCGTTCCTATCACCCATCTCCTCCCACCTGTGATTGTATGACTGTAACCTTGTTGCTGGTATCCTTACAATTTATACTGACTGTTTCCTAATATGATTTGATTGCTTATTTGTTCCCTGTGACTATCATTAAGTGCTGTACCTTATGATTCTTGATGAATGTGTCTTTTCTTTTATGCACACTGAGAGCGTATGCACCAAGACAAATTCCTTGTGTGTCCAGTCACACTTGGCCAATAAAGAATTCTATTCTATTCTATTCTATTCTATTCTATTCTATTCTATTCTATTCTATTCTATTCTATTCTACTCTACCCTACCCTACCCTACCCTACCCTACCCTACCCTACCCTACCCTACCCTACCCTACTCTATTCTATACCACCCAGAGTCACTGTGGAATTAATTGTTTCAGGCAAAAATCTAGAAATGGTGTTGGATCTCCTGCCAAACAATGAAACAAATATTTTGCTAGGTAGATATTCTGGGTAATTAATATCCAAGCATAAACTCGGCACATTCCAACATTGGATAAATATAACGAGCAAATAGGCGCTGTAACTTTCTAATCTTTTAAATGGCTTTCTAGAGTTATTTCATCTCATCAAAGCAATAAAAAAGTAATATGCATATGCCTGTGTTAATGAAGTGATGTAAGATTAAAAGTGAAGGAAGGAGACAAAGATGGAATCAGGCATAGTAGTAAAGGCTCCCGGTGATGAGGTAGGCAACTTTCTATATGACCTCCATGGTCTACATAAATCATTTATGGATGTATTCTTCAATACTAACTTAAACCAGATCAGCTGGCACACCAGAGTGATTTTCTCAGCAGAACATGGCTTAAATAAGCCATGGCTTCCTGGAAGGTTTCCTCTCGTCTACGTAAATTCCTTATTGGATTCCCATCAATGAGCATTTCAAAAATGATCAACCAACCACTTTTCTTGGCAGTAATGAGACTAATCATCCTTATCCTCTTTTAACAACCCCATAATCCCTTGCGGGATAGAGTCTGGGCAACTGAATGGAGCTCAATGTTTACTGGGCAGATGCCCTTCCTGTCACCAAAGCGTAGTTCTTTTTTTCAGCAGATATATTCTCAGTGTGCCCAGAGAGAGAAATATCTGCCTCTACCTAGGATCGAACTCACAGCCTCCTGATTGTGAGGCGAGAGCTCCACCTCTAGGCCACCATACCACTCAGTAATGAGACTAATTTCCCCTTTAAAAAAATTTTCAGGAAAATACCGTGGAATTCAGTAGGACCGAACCATTGTATGGTGTATAAAGCCTGATACGGGATCATGCACATTTATTTTTCCTCCTGTAGACACAAATGATCCATGCAGCGTGAAGGATGCTGCAGCTAAAGTCACAGAACATCTAAAGGGAGCTGGACTGAACCTGCTGGTTAACAATGCAGGGATTTTAAAACTGAGCACCATAGAGACAGAAACACCAGAAAACATGTCGGAGGTATACAAAACCAACGTCATTGGGCCCATGATCGTCAGTCAGGTAATATATTGTCCATTTATGGGGGGAAATTGGCTATTTGGATGGAAAGGTTATGCAGAACAGATATTAGGTAGTTTAGATTTTGTCCTCGACTAAAAAACTCTGTGTTGATGATAGATTTTTGTCCACTGACTTTGGGCCACTCCCTCCCTCTCAAACCCAAAAACCTACCTCACACAATTGTGAGATTAAAAAGCTAAACTAGGAGCCCCTAAACAGAGCATAAACACATGAAATTAAAAACAAAATTGCCTCATAGTTGCACAATCAAAAGATATTTGATAGACTACGGATATCATCATCATCTTTTAACCACCCCATAATCCCTTGTGGGATGGAGTCTGGGCAACTGAATGGAGCCAAATGTTTACTGGCCGGATGCCCTTCCTGTCACCAATGCGGAGTTTTGTTCAGCAGATATATTCCCAATGTGCCCAGAGAGAGAAATATCTATGGGATTGAATTTATAGCCTCCTGATTGTGAGGCGAGAGCTCCACCTCTAAGCCATCGCACCACTCTTGATAGTCTATGGATATAGTAAGAATGAAACGATTGGGTTAGTTGGAACCAGGGGTGAAATGCTACCGGTTTGCTATGGTTCGGGCGAACCAGTAGTGGTAAAAACTACTGGTTCGGGTGAACCAGTAGTAAAAAATGCTTTAAAAAGGTTTAAAAAAGGTTCCGACAATCACAGCTGTGCTGCGTGATTGTCGGAACCTTTTTTTTTTTACTTTTTAAAAGCAGCTTTACTACCTATTCGCCAGAACTAGTAGTAAAAAAAATGCTTTAAAAAATAATAATAAAAAGATTCTGACAATCACGTGGCCCAGCTGTGATCGTCGGAACCTTTTAAAAAAAATTTTAAAGCACTTTTTACTAACTATTCTCCCAAACTGGTAGTAAAAAAATGCTTTAAAAACATTTTTTTAAAAAAGTTGGCCACGCCCACCCAGTTACATGACACCCCCCCCCACCAAGCCATGCCCACAGAACCGATAGCAACAAATTTTACATTTCACTACTGGTTGGGACAGAGATGAAGGTGGGATGGATCTATTTGATCTCTTCTGACATTTCTTGGGGAGCAGCTGAAGGATTCTTCTGGAGCTTTGCATCATGAAATTTCGTTAGTTAGGAGATACGTTGGTGCCCTTCATTTGTCTGGGGTTTTTTTTTTTCCTCTTCCCTCCTCCAGGCGTTCCTTCCCTTGCTAAGGAAAGCATCCCAAAAAAGTCCCCAGAAAGGCATGAGCTGCAACAAAGCAGCCATCCTCAACGTAACTAGCGAGTGTGGCTCCATGACAAACCTCTTCGGCTGGAACCTGAATGAGGTGATCTCTTATCGTTGCAGCAAGGTAAGGGAAGGGCTTTTGTTACGATTAGTGTTAAGGATGACAATTGCAATTTCACCTTCAGACAAACAACACGGAGCCCACGGATTTCCGCTGCTGAGCGAGACAGTTGTTCGTTGAGCTTTGTCCCATTTTATGACCTTCCTTGCCAGAATTGTTAAGTGAATCATTGAAGCGGTTGAGTTAGTAACACGGCTTCCCCGTTGACTTTGCTTGTCAGAAGGTTGCATCAGATCACATGACCCTGGGATGCGGCAACCGTCATGAGAAAAAGCCGGTTGCCAAGCATTCAAAGTTTGACCGCGTGGCCACGAGGATGCTGCAACAGTTGTGTGAAAAACGGTCATAAGTCCCTTTTTTTAAAATAACTTTGAATGGTCACTAAACGAGTAATTGTAAGTCAAGGACTACCTACAGTTTCATTTCAAATGCCTCTCAGATCTATGGGAAAAATCTGTAAAAACCAATCCTTTGTATGCTGCTAATCTAGATTCATGATATACAAGCTATTTGTTGTGGCCTGTTGGCTGCCGGCCCCTCCAGCAGCCGAATCAGAGGAGGAGGAGGAGGAGGAGACATGGGGGTCAGGGTCAGTATCAAGGCAACCTGAGAGCTCCGAGGGAGAAGAGGAAATGGAGCTGGCAGAGACAGAGAGAGAGAGGCAGAGCCTGGGCCGTCCATCAGCCCTTAGATGGAGAGTCAACAGCCCCCATGTCTGGAGGTGGCTGATGAGGAAGTGGAGGAACAGCTGGGTCCAGCGCCTGATACCCGGATGTGCAGAAGGCAGAGAAGAGGAGAGCAGTGGAAATCTATGGGCCGGTCCTTAGGATGGAAAAGCTACCACTGCTAGCAAAGCCCCACCCTAGCTCTGGGGATAAAAGGCAGGGGGCAGAGATGAATAGATGTAGCAGACAACTATTCATCTTCGGGGCAGCTTGTTAGCCTGCGGTGAGACAGAAACTTTTGGCCAGGGCTGCCGGCACTCCTAATAAAGGAATCTTTGAGTTATTGGTCATTTTTCAGAACAAGAGATGTGTGCAAATGGTAGATCCCTCTGGAGAAATAAGTTCAATACGTGGCCCATGACTTTTAAAAAATTTGATTTGGCCACGCCCACCAAGCCACACTCACAGAACCAGTAATAAAAATATTTGGATTTCACAACTGGTAGTAGCCCAATTCTTTCTCTAGTTCTTTCCTTAGGGACTGAGGGTCCCATTCTTTTAAGCCAGGCTTAATGTTTGTTTAGCTTATACTTAGCCCTACATTTATCTCTCTACCCTGGAATGTGCAGCAGTTTGGAGCTTCCTAATAATTTCTCCTTTTGCAGAGATATTTCTTAGCCTCCTTAGTCCTTATCAGTCCAGAGAAGGGAGGGAGAAAGCAATTACTCATGGCTGACTGTAGTTGCCCACGACCTTTGGAAAGCTTATGACACTGAAGCAATGTCAATCTGAAGCCATCTTCTGTTGGACCCATTCCATCACAGCTTCGGAGTTTCATTGCCCGTGTCATCCAACATTTTAGGTTCAGTTTTGCCTGTTGCGTGCACAAGTGGCATCTCCTTCAGGTCTTCAACTCAGCTTCCTTTCTCTCTTCCATCAACACCTACACCCAGTGCCTTCAGTGCTTCTCTTTCACCACTCTGCATACAGGTGGAGTCTTTTCATGTCTGAAAGTCCCACGGGATATTTGATTTATTTAGTTAGTTAGTTTGTCAAACATGTACAAGACAACAGGTATAAGTATAAACATGGACATGAACACAGAAAATGAGTACAAACAAATGGGGACAGTAGTAGTGGTGGGTTGCCCCCAGTTCACACCAGTTCTATAGAACTGGTAGTAAAACTGGTGGGAGGCTCCGCCCACCGACCCCGACATCATCAAAATGCTTCTGCACATGCACAGAAGAGCATGTACATGAGCAAGGTGCGCGCGCAGGCAGCCCCATTGCAAACTGGTAGTAAAGGTAAGTAGAACCCACCCCTGGAAAGTAGGACAAGGACAGTAGGCATGCTGGTGCGCTTATGCACGCCCCCTTTACGGACCTCTTAGGAATGGGGTGAGGTCCACGGTAGACAGTTTAAGGTTGAAGCTGTGAGGGTTTGAGGATGTAACAATGGAGTCAGGTAGAGCATTCCAGGCATTGACGACTCTGTTGCTGAAGTTGTATTTTCTGCAATCGAGTTTGGAGCAGTTTACCTTGAGTTTGTATCTATTGTTTGCCCGTGTATTTTTGAGGTTGAAGCTGAAGTAGTCATTGACAGGTCGGATATTGTAGCAGACAATTTTGTGTACTATTCTTAGGTCAGACCATAGGTGGCATAGTTCCAGGTTGTCCAAGCCCAAAATTCTTCTCGTGAAATACCTCTGGACTCGCTCAATTGTATTAATGTCTGATATACAGTGTGGATTCCAGGCAGACGAGCTGTATTCGAGAATTGGTCTGGCAAAGGTTTTGTATGCCCTAGTTTGCAGTACAGTGTTACCGGAGAAGAAGCTTCACAAAATTAGGTAAACAATTCTTAATGCCTTTTTGGCAATGCTGTTACAGTGAGCTCTGTGGCTTAGATCGTTTGAGATGAGTATTCCTAGGTCCTTGACAGAGTCAGGATACGAAGCTATGAAGAAGGAAAACTCACATTAGCAACTCAGAGTTTTGCCTTCTGTCAGTGTACGGGGAAGTTGGGGTGGAGGGGAGACTGGATGCAATTCAACTACATGTTTTCAGCAAGAAACAAGAAATATCCAATTTGTTGTTTCCAAAGGGATGTCCTGAAAGAAAAGTTCATAGCCCACACAAAGAGCTTTCTATGACCCCACGTTCCAAAGCAGAAAATAAAAAGACATAAAACATTATTATGGTTTGCATGTTTAAGAATTGAGAAAATAATGTAACAAATAGAGCAATGAGTGCTTTAAACTTGGCATAAACATCAGGCACACTTACTATTTGTAAAGCACTGTAACAAACACATTAAAATGAGAGCACAGATTGCTGGGGCAATATGCATACACTGTACACAGGTCAGAGAGTGTTGTAAAGCACTAATGAGCAGTATATAAGTCTTAAGTGCTATTGCTATTAGTAGATGGTGGGAATGTTTTCTTAAGCTGTCAAGATAAAAGCAAAATATTGGAAATTTTCTGTAAATTGTCATAGCTTACAGGTGTGAAAATCCTTCCTTCCTTCCTTCCTTCCTTCCTTCCTCCCTCCCTCCCTCCCTCCCTCCCTCCCTCCCTCCCTCCTTTCCTCCCTCCCTTCTGCCAAGAAGGAGATGGTTGACTCAACTGTGATGGCAATAAGCAGACCTTTGGGGATACTGAAAATACTTTCAGGTGTACTACCGTGTTTCCCCGAAAATAAGACTGGGTCTTATATTAATTTTTGCTTCAAAAGACGCATTAAGTCTTATTTTCTGGTTAGGTCTTATTTTTGGGGAAATAGGGTACTAAATGCAGCCACCTGACTGACAATTTTAACTGGGGTTTATTTTGGGGGTAGGGCTTATATTACGAGCATCCTGAAAAATCAGGCTAGGGCTTATTTTCCAGTTGGATCTTATTTTCGGGGAAACGGTATCAAATATGATCTTAGGAGGAACCATAAGCTTTCCCTGCACAATACCTTTCACCAAACATGGCCAGAGAGAGAATGTGTACCTAGTAGGTTCACCTAAGGTCCTGGAACAGACATTCTGTTCCTTCTGTCAACCAATATGGAACCACTGCCAATAGGATTGAGGGAGGGGAAGAAGTGAGTCAGACCTGGGAGAAACGAGTGGGAGGAGGAGATGATAGCATATCTTTACCGATACATTAATGTTCTTATCTTCTGTAGGCCTTTGTGGGGTGTTCAACCTATTGCCCAAGCCAGACTTTCAGCTGCAGAAGCTACCTGTGAAAGGGGCTTGCAACCCCGAGAGCTCAGATGAACCCGCTTGTTTATTTTCTCTTCCTTTGTTTCCTTCTCAGTCTGCTCTGAACATGCTCACTCGATGCCAGTCCATGCACTTTGCCAAAGATGAGATTCTGTGCATTACATTGCACCCTGGGTGGGTGCAGACTGACATGGGAAACGAATTGGTAAGTGAACTGGAGGAAAAAAAAACTTCATACAACAATCAGAAAACAAGTGTGGGCAAGATTAATCGGATTAGGAGTGGAATCCTCTGAAGGTTTCTGAAATGTTTTGTTCCCACTGGATCATGCCATATGTGCTGTTTCTCCGGGGGATTGTTTGATAGATTTCTCAACTGGAAGCATTCCCAAGATTTCCTGAGGTGCTTTCAGGCCTGCTGGGGGTTTGCAGGGGTTCGGGAGAACCTCTAGCTAAGATTCTGTGCCATTCAGAGAACCCCCAAATCCCACTCCTGGCTGGCTCCGCCCACACCTCCTCTCCCAGGAGTCCCCTCGCCACACGGTCTGTTCCGGGTGCAGGTAAGTGCAGGGTGCGCGTGGAGGCTCAGAGAGGACGAAAAACGGGCCTACTGAAAGTTCGGGAAGTCCAGAAACAGGCTCATATTCGTCCTCCTGGAGGCTTGAGGAATGCCTCCAGAGCCCAGGGAGGGCAAAAAGCTCCTCCCCTGCTGTGGTGCAGGAGACCGACTAGGCCGCACCCACCATGGCCCAGCAACTAGGCAGAGAACCCCTTGCTAAAATTTTTGAACCCCACCCCTGGATACTTCAGACCATAAAGTAGTCTGTTTTATTGGAATACTGTGTGGGAAACACCTTGAACTCTTTGAAGTTTGGAAAATGTATTTACCGAAACCGCCAAACCACCCAAGTAACGTCATGACCTCAAAGGAAATGGTTCAGAATTATTCAGAATATTCCATCCCCAGATCAACAATTCTGCACAGCCCTAACAATCCCTATCCTTTCAGCGAACGCTGGAGTAATGCAAAGAGGTTAGCTGCATCCTGAAAACTAAATCTGCTTCTAATCTAGACAAAGATATGATTGCACAGTTGCCATAAAGAATTGACGGAAAAAGCATATGGCTTCCTTTTCCGGTTGCCATTCTCCTTAGGGTTTTTTTTCCCCTACTGCTTTTAAAATATTTTTTAAAATTTTAAAACAGCTGGAGAATGGGATCCAGATAGAATCTCATTCAGGACTGAGTTTCTGTTTTGATTGGCTGTTAAGCAGGGGTGAAATCCAGCAGGTTCTGACAGGTTCTGGAGAACCGGTAGCAGAAATTTTGAGCAGTTCGGAGAACCGGCAAATACCACCTCTGGCTGGCCCCAGAGTGGGGTGGGAATGGAGATTTTGCAATATCCTTCCCCCAGGAATGTGGAGGGAATGGGGATTTTGCAGTATCCTTCCCTTGCCACACCCACCAAGCCACGTCCACCAAGCCACGCCCACAGAACCGGTAGTAAAAAAAATTGGATTTCACCACTGGCTGTTAAGGAATTCACTGTCACTTGATGTTACCTAGGTTTTTAGATGTTCTTTTTTCCACTATGAACTTCTTTTATCTCTTGCCTGTTTTTTTTTTTTTTTCCTAGGGAATGCCCCCACTGACAATGGAACAGAGTTTGCGAGCTATTCTGAACACCCTTGGCCGTCTCTCTGAGAAAGATCATGGCACATTTATTAACTGGGAAGGGAATCTCATTCCCTGGTGAGACAACCAGGAATCTGAGCCACTGTATTGCAGAATAATGTTCTCATCAAAGGCAATGCAGCTTTATGTCTTTAATGCACCCTGTTTCCTGCTCTGGTGTTATGTGCTCCAATTCTCCCATTTTCTTTAGTTACTCTGTCTGGTGCCCATAAAACCTTGCTCACACAGGGTCTTTTCAGCCGTGTTTAATCCGATCTGATCTTCTAGGTGTCACTGCCGAAGACTGCAAAAGCGTCCACTTCTGTCTTGCAAGCTCAGGGGTCAGCAACCTGTGGCTCTGGAGCCGCATGTGGCTCTTTCACCTCTCTGCTGCAGCTCCCTGTCTGTCAAAATATGTGTCACAACCAACAATGTGTGACACTCACCGGCATGCAATTTATTGAGCTTTTCAACCCCTAGTAGGCCAACCATGGATAAATCCAAGAAAAGAAAAGTTTCAGAAGAAAACAGAACGTTTAATTCAACTACATATGCTAGTTTTGTGGCCGCTCAAGAAATAGTCAGGCACAGGAAAGGTTTTGTGGCTCCCGGTCTATGTGTATTTTAATTTGGTCTCTGACCGCAATAAAAGCTTACTTACTTACTTATCTTGTGGCTCCCGGTGTTTTCTTTTCTGTGGGAAATGGGTCCAAATGGCTCTTTGAGTGTTTAAGATTGCAGACCCCTGTACAAGCTGAAGATAATTCCCCCCACCCCCTGACCTCTGGAATCTAAACCACACTGATGGGAAATTCCTGACTTCATTGCAATTGGGAATAACGTTCTGGAAAGAGTAAACATTCCAGATTGAAGTCTTAGGGCAGAGAATTGGTTGGAGTGAGCTCTTGGGGCTACAACTTCAAGATAGGTTCAAATTTGACCCATCCGAAAGCCGTTTTTGCTGCCATGCCAGTCTGCTCTATTGAACGAAGAAGCAAAAGCTATGTTCAAAAAAGTATATATAAAAACACAGCCATTTTTGTATCAATTTTCAATGCAATACAATAAACCTTTAAAGCGATTAGTTTCTTAATTTTTTTTTTTTGAGAGAGAAATGTCATCTAATACTTTATTGACAAATGCATTTTCTTTCTGCAAAAAAACAAAACAAAACAAAAACACTTTAGCTTAGAGCAAAAGTGACCCAACATATATTTTGGGGTTTCTTGCAATGAATTAATTCCTACTTTCTATGCACTGAAGAAGAACATCTAGATAACAAATACGCTTTTAACTAACACGATGCTAATTACATACATAGGGGTATTTGTTATTCATTTACATTCATGCAGATTCTATGCCGTTGCACAGAGCAACCTTTTGCCCATTCATAAAGAAGAGTATCGGACAGAGATCACTGGCCACTGAGCTTTCAACTTCATAAACTCTTGATTACATAATTTTATACGCACAAGTATACTTGCTTACATAATACTCACAATTCTAGCATTGCCCTTCCAAAGATAAACACACAATTGGTTTGAGTTCTATGTTTCTATACCTGCTCTTAATGCATAGAAATGGCTGAACTGATCTTCTACCTTTTGAGTTTCTAGAAGAGGTGAAGCAAGAATTACTCTGGGTGGGCCTACAGGAACTTGACATACTGAAGAGAACATGTCCAGGCAATTTGGATGCAGAAGATCTTTTTAAAATATTGTTTTAATTTTCATTTAATCAACCTTTGTTTACATCCCTTTTTGGGGTTCTCTAAGACACTATGAAGAGGCAAAAGAAGAATGCTCCTTTAGGGTAATTGCCTGCCCATCAAATGATAATAATAGTTCAATCAACTTTGAGAACATTGAGTGTGTTGTCTACCAGGGCCATCTTCTAGAACAGGACTGAAGACATGACGTTATGGTGATTCTGGCAATTTCCAGGGCTTGGTTCACACAGTAAAATTGCTCTTCCAAAGTGTGCGTGGTAACCTCTAACAAATAGGAGATGTTTATACAACTCAGTGTAAGGGTATCAAAGTTGACACTATGGTCAAAAACCAAGTCATTATTTTGATGGAACTTGCAACATTCTTGCTGCTTGGAAATAATTTGGACACTTGTTAAATTCACTTAAAAGTGAGAGCCCAAGACAGAGCAGCAAAATTTTAATTCTTGATATCTAATCTGCTATATTATGTTGTATTTTATTGTAATCCAATACATTATTATGCTTACAAATGAGAAGTGAGACATAAACATTTCATGTAAGACAATAACTAACCAATATATCCAATGATTGGTAATGAAAACATTTTTCAATGCTTTCATTCTAGGACATAGCAATAGTACTTAGACTTATATACCACTTCATAATGCTTTTTAGCCCTCTCTAAGCGGTTTTACAGAGTCAGCCTCTTGCCCCCAAAAATCCGGGTCCTCATTTTACCCACCTCGGAAGGATGGAAGGCTGAGTCAACCTTGAGCCAGTGAGATTTGAACTGCCGAACTGCAGCTAGCAGTCAGCTGAAGTAGTCTGCGGTACTGCACCCTAACCACTGCACCACTGTGGCTCTTTTACATCTTTTATGTATCTTAATCATCCTTCTCCAGTGTAAAAATAATGCAAATGTGATAAATGACTAAATATGAAATAAAATATTTCAAACTACAAAACTTTTCAAAAGAGCAACTTGTTCATACTCGTTTCTTTCCTGAGGTCACAAGCAAGCCATAAATTCTTGGTTGTTTACTGCCAAACATCAATAGCAATTTTTCTCCTAAGAGTCAAAGCAAATTTTAGAGTTAATGGTTGATAGGTGTCCCATCCTTCATTAATTATCTTCCGGTTGCAACTCTTCCATCAGAATCCTGCAGAAAAAGGAGATGGAAAAATTGGACACTTGATGGAGTTAGCATGGAATTATTTGTTTGGTCTCAACTTCTGAACTTCTTTCTATTCCAAGCAATGAAAACAAGGAGGAGTAATATTAAGAAAGCTCTTTTGCCTTTTTTATCACTTGACAAGCCAGCCAGTCTTTTGAATAGGAGAGCAATCTTTCTTCACTGAAGTAGAAGTCGTATTTCACAAGCATGTCAAAAAGGAGGCCTTTCATATATATATATATATAAATATATAAATATATAAATATATAAATATATAAATATATAAATATATAAATATATAAATATATAAATATATATATATATAGATATAGATATAGATATAGATATAGATATAGATATAGATATAGATATAGATATAGATATAGATATAGATATATATACACATTCCAAATTACCTCTCTGTATCTGAGCATAGATGTTATTTTAATCCACAAAGCATTGAACATTCCGATTTTCAGCTTAAAACTATCTTGGGTTTGATGGGTTTAATTGCTTTAAGCGCTTTTTTTTTCAGGGCAGAAAACACAGAAGACATTCTTTAAATTAAAAACATGCCCACTGAACATAGCAAAAGAGAAACATCTGCACAGAATGAGGGGGGAAAAAAAACAAAGGAAAAAATCTACTGCAAGATTGGGCAAAACCCTGGTGGTATTTGCCAAATCCCTCCTTCCTGATTTTCTTCAGACATATTGTTTGCAAGTTAAATAACATGGGTGGGAGGACTGGCAATGAACTCGGTTGCGGCAATATTTAAGGAAGAGCACAAAGCAATTTCTTAGTTAGCTTGGGCTGGCAAGAGAGATGGAACAATTGAATCCGCACAGTGTTCTGGTGACCGGTTCGAACCGTGGACTTGGCTTAGAGCTGGTCAGGCAGCTGGCAAAGAAAAGCAACCCCCCAAAATGGATCTTTGCCACTTGCCGGGACCCGGCTGGACCCCGTGCTCAGGTGAGACCTGCAGCTTTATGTGCGAAGAACAAAGATTTTTTGTCTGTAATGGAAATTTGCTTATTAGCCAGGTTCTTCCTACGTAAACCAAGATTTTTATGCAGCCCTAGTTCAGTGAAATCACAATCCACTAGTTTCTAGGCTTTTTTCAGGCAGCCAGCAAGCACCCTGCTGCCCATTGGGAGACTAAGGAGACTAAGATAGATCTATTTCGGACTTATTAGTCCTCATCAGTTAGCCACACCCTCATCCCATGTATCCTCCCTGTCTCCCAATGGGCATCAGGGTGCTTGCTGGCTGCCTGAAAAAAGCCTAGAAACTAGTGGATTGTGATTTCACTGAACTAGGGCTGCATAAAAATCTTGGTTTACGTAGGAAGAACCTGGCTAAAGAGAAATAAACATAAAGGCCTACGAAAAGAAAAGAAAACGAAAATATATATAAAAGAGTTTGTTAAATGAAGACTCGTTATATTTAAAATGTTTTAACATTGCTTTTCTTTGCAGAAGGAGGGGGAGGTAAACAACGGGGAGCCTAATTTCTCCAATCAATTGATTGGAAGATACTTACAATGGTCGCATATTTATAAATCTTAAGAGCCCATGTGAAATTTCATCACGTTTTGTTTTTGTTATCCTCGTTCAAATAAGCCACTTGCAAAATGTGCTGCTCCAGGCTAAGGACCTATTGTTCAGGGCCAGCTTAGGAAGCTCCCGCTATCCCTGAGCTCCCTGTAAAGTTCTTTTCAGTTCTTCACTCGCTTCTGAGCCTTTGCGACACAATGGACGCTATTTACCAAAATTGCGTCTCATGAAGTGCCTCCCTGAGGTCTTGTATAGTATAGAATAGCCCCAGAGGTCTGCAACCTTAAACACTCAAAGAGCCATTTGGACCCGTTTCCCACAGAAAAGAAAACACCGGGAGCCACAAAACCTTTCCCGTTCCTGACTATTTCTTGAGCGGCCACAAAACTAGCATATATAGTTGAATGAAACATTCTGTTTTCTTCTGAAACTTTTCTTTTCTTGGATTTATCCATGGTTGGCCTACCGGAGGTTGAAAAGCTCAATAAATCGTGTGCCGGAGGGTGTCACACATTGGCGGTTTTGACGCATAATTTGAGTGACAGGGAGCCGCAGTAGAGGGGTGAAAGAGCCACATGCGGCTCCAGAGCTGCAGGTTGCTGACAGGCCAATAAATATAGCCTTTATTGTCATTGTACATCATGGTATACAATGAAATTGGTTTTAGCCCACTGGTGCAATCCATGACAAAAAATACAAACAACATAAATAGTATAAAGAATAATCCCTATGCAAGCAATTAAGTGGGGGGAGGAAAAGAAAGAAAAAGAAAAACTAGTCATACGTTTCCGCGTGTGCATGGAGTGATTGTGGTTGTGTTTAAGAGTCTGACAGCCCAAGATAGAAACTATTTTTAAACCTATTTGTTCGGCTGGCTATGCTTCGATGTCTTCTGCCCAATGGTAGAAATGTGAAGAGACTCTGACCAGGGTGTGAATCATCTCTGAGTATCTCCCTTAGTCTACTAAAGCAGCGAGACCTGGCGATGTCATCCAGTGGTGTTAGAGGGCAATGAATGGTTTCTTGTGCCGAATTGAATTGTAAATTCATGCTATATCATCAGGAGGGTTAGTTGCCCCCAACTTTCTGTTCAGCTCTTCCTCAATTGCCGTCAAATCTTCTCAGCATCAGAACGCCTTTGTTCCTGAAGTCTTCCTGGCTTCCAGCAAGCCAAGTGCTATCGTTCCAGGGGTTAAATGCTCCCGGTTCAGACCGGATCGCCTGATCCGGTAGTGATGGTGGCGGGTGGTTCGGAGAACCGGTAGCAAAAATCCCTGCGCCCTCCCACCATGCCCAGCTGAGCCACGCAATCATCAGAGGCTTTTGTTTGTTTGTTTTTAAAAGCATTTTTTCTACAACCTCTTCTGACGAAAAAATGCTTTTAAAAGTTAAAAAAAAAAGCCTCTAATGATCTCGCGGCTCAGCTGGGATCGTCAGAGGCTTTTCAAAGCATTTTTTTCTGCAACCTCTTGGCCGAAGAGTCTCTGACGATCCCAGCTGAGTTGCCTGATTGTCAGAGGCTTTTCAAAGCATTAGAAAAAATGCTTTGAGAAGTTTAAAAAAAAAAAGTTGGCCATGCCCACCCAGTCACATTATCCCCCCCCCACCAAGCCACGCCCACAGAACCGGTAGTAACAAATTTTACATTTCACCCCTGTATCGTTCCCATGAACCTACTGTTTGCTTCTCCTCACATTTTCTATTTCTTGTAGCCTCATCTAACATTTCTTATATTTTCTTCAGATGAATTGTTTGCTAAGTCTGTATTCCTTAGTACAGGCCTTGTTTTGGAGTCCATGGGTTATACAAACCTATCACAATTACCCTGTTTCCCTGAAAATAAGACATCCCCTGATAATAAGCCCAATCGGGCTTTTGAGCGCATGTGCTAAAATAAGCCTCCCCCCCGAAAATAAACCCTCCCTGAAAATATTTAAACACAGAGCTAGAAATCAGAGAAGACAGCAAGAGGAGCCCCATCTTCCACCAGGCGCCCCAAAACAATGATTTCCCTGAAAATAAGGCCAGGGTTAAAAAAATATATAAGACAGGGTCTTATTTTCGGGGAAACACGGGTGAAAGAAAAAAAATCCTGAAAGGGATAGAAAACTATTCTGATATGAAAATTGCTGCCTAATTGCTCACCTCTAATACTTGTTTCCAGTCATTTCTTCTCTGCTCAATGACTTTCCGGCAGATTTTGCCCATGGAAAAGATCTACTAAGATATGAAGAAAAGAAAAGAAAAAAGATGTAGTGGAAACATATTTGCCATGGTTAGCTATAAAGGAAAAGGCACCAAGTTTGTGGATTTTTTTTTTCCTTTCAGGACCTGAAGAATTTGGCTGCTGAACACCCGCAAATTGTCATCATGGCCTTGGGTATGTGTTGCGAAAATCCCTTTGGTTCTTCTTTAGCTGAGAGGGAGAATAACTGAAATTAAGCAACACAGTAGATCATGCCAAGTAAGCAATAATTCCATACACCCACATCAGAGCAGATGAACATTGCCTTGCATTACAATTGGTACTTTATACAGTTTAGGCAAAATTCCACAGATGGATTCCAGAAGCAGCTCGATCTGCTACCAGACAAAGAAACAAGCATTCTGCTGGGCATATGCATTGGAATAGCAGTAACTTATGACTTTCTCTTCCATTTCTGTCAAACTTATATATGATATTGGCCGCAACTTTTGGGATATTATTGGGAGGAACTCTCACCCAAAGCTGAGTTTAGTAGTTTGCATACCTAATAAGGGTGATGATCCACCAAGCTGCACCACTCAGCCTTTGGCTGAGAGAGGCTACTATGTGCAACATTGTACTAATTTACTAATAGAGCCGAGGTGACGTAGTGGTTAGAGCAGGGGTGAAAACCAGCAGGTTCTGGAGAACTGGTAGCGGAAATTTTGAGTAGTTCCGAGAACCGGCAAATACCACCTCTGGCTGGCCCTAGAGTGTGGTGGGAATGGAGATTTTGCAATATCCTTCCCCCAGGAGTGGGGAGGGAAAGGGGATTTTGCAGTTTCCTTTCCCTGGGGTGGGATGGGAATGGGGATTTTGCAGTATCCTTCCCCTGCCTTGCCCACCAACCCACGCCCACCAAGCCACATTATGCCCACCAAGCCACGCCCACAGAACCGGTAGTAAAAAAAAAAAAGGATTTCACCACTTTGGTTAGAGTGCAGTACTGCAGACTACTTCAGCTGACTGCCAGCTGCAGTTCAGCAGATCGAATCTCACCAGCTCAAGGTTGACTCAGCCTTCCATCCTTCGGAGGTGGGTAAAATGAGGGCCCAGATTGTTGGGGGCAATATTCTGACTCTGTAAACCGCTTAGAGAGGGCTGTAAAAAAGCACTATGAAGCGGTATATAGGTCTAAGTGCTATTGCTAATAAAGGGTTGGACCTGTTTTTCAGCCATACAGTCCCATCTGAGTCACGTAACTGGCGGAACAACATTTCTGTATCACCTAATTAGGTGAATTGCAATTTAATAGGTTTTATGATATGCTAAGATATAAACCAGAGTTATAAACATTAATTAAATTCAGAAACCCAACACAGAAACCTATCAATCACACTGCTTTCCTACACGCTTTCTATTTCAGAGTGGGGTGGGAGCATGATTTCATAAATTATGGCTTCAGGTCAGAGGTTTTTGCCATCCATAGTTTAATAAAAGGCAGGAACTCAGGTACTGTCTTATCTTTATTGGCTTCCCAAAGAACATTGGCATGTTTCAAAAGCATAAGTAGGTGACAAGTCTCTACAATCTTGAGATTACTCTCACATGTTTCTACAGGAAAGTCGTTTTATTATAACACAGACAAAAAAATAGAAAGAGCGGGCTCAGCAAAATGCAAGTATATTAAGGGGTGGGCTTCAAAATTTTTAGCAAGGGGTTCTCTGCCTGTTGCTGTGTGGGCGTGGCCATGGTGGATGTGACCTAGTCGGCCTCCTGCACCATGGCGGGAGGGGGGATTTTTGCCCTCTCCGGGCTCTAGAGGCTTTCCTCGAGCCTCCGGTGGGGCAAAAACGGCCTCCCTAGGCTCCGGAAGCTGGAAATAAGCCCGTTTCTCGCCTTTCCTAACTTCTGGTAGGCCTGTTTTTTGCCCTCTCCGAGCCTCCATACACACCCTACACTTACCTGCATCCAAAATGGGCCGCGAGGGGACTCCTGGGGTAGGCAGGATGGGGTGGGCGGGGCCAGCCAGGAGTGGGATTTGGGGGTTCTCCGAACTGCACAGAATCTTAGCTAGAGGTTCTCCCGAACCCCTGCAAATCCCAGCAGCCCACCCCTGAGTATATTTATTGGACAACTGTGCGGTATGCAAAGTTGGAGATGGAGTAACCTACACTTCTTTTTCCCATAGATGCGGATGATCCATCCAGCGTCAAGGCTGCCGCAGCCAAAGTCACAGAATGCGTAAAAGGGGCTGGATTGAACCTCCTGATTAATAATGCCGGGATTGCCAATGGGAGCACCTTGGAGACTGAAACTCCAGAGAGCATGGCTGAGACCTACAGAACCAATGTGATTGGGCCCATGATAGTTGTCCAGGTAAGGAAACTTTCTGGCCCTTTCCTCTTGGAGTAGAAAGGATATTTAGATGCAGACATTCCATACAACAAGTTTTGGCTTGTTTGGGGTTTGTTTGTTTTTTTCCCTCTGGATTAAGGAATTCCAAGATGATGCTGAACTTTGTCCAGGGAATTCCCTGAAGAACTTTGATCCCCACTCTCCCTCTCTGCTCAACCACCCCCTCCCCCGATTCATGGTTTTAAGAATGAATCCTGAGCTCCCTGAACTCCTTGAAGAATAGGATATCGGGACCTGAATAGAAATATTGCCCAGTAGCTGCTCAGATTATGATAGACTACGGATATAAAATCAGTGGTGGGATTCAAATAATTTAACAACCGGTTCTCTGCCCTAATGACCAGCTGGGTAGGTGTGGTTTAGTGGTCATGTGACCGTATGGCCGTGGCCAACTCAAGATCACTCATGTTGATGGGCGCTTCGCCTTAGCTGTTACAATGTAATAAGGGTTAACCAGAGAGGCAGTTTCTGTAAGCAGGGTAATAAAGAATAGGCTAGAAACACCAGCAGAATGTTCCCTTCCTGCCTTCCTTACAGGATTAGCCCTGTAAAGTGGAAAAGAACAAAATAAGATTTCTTCCAACAATCGGTTTGCTGAACTCCTTAGAAACTTAACAACCAGTTCTCCCAAATAGTTGTGAATTGGCTGAATCCCATCCCCATAAGATGGAAAAATTGTGTTGATTGAAAGAGGGATGCAGTGGGTTCCATTTGGTTAGACTAAAGGACAATTCTGACATTTTCCAGTAAGTTATTGGCAAATCTTTGGGGTCTTTTGGGGGGAATTTTTATTGATTGGGAGATGTCCCAACCCTCCTGCCACAAAGAGGAGGGGGTCAAATTATTCTCTAAAGCTCCAGAGGCAGGACAAGAAACAATGGTTGGAAACTGATCAAACAGAGAAGCAACCTGGAATTAAGGAGAAACTTCCTAACAGTGAGGACAATTAACCAGTGGAACAGCTTGCCTTCAGAAATCGTGGGCGCTCCATCACTGGAGGTTTTTAAGAAGAGACTGGACAGTCACTTGTCTGAAATGGTATAGGTTCTCTTGCTTGAGCAGGGGGCTGGACTAGAAGACCTCCAAGGTCCTATTCTATTCTGTACTATACTATACTATACTATACTATACTATACTATACTATACTATACTATACTATACTATACTATACTATACTATACTATACTATACTATACTATACTATACTATACTATTGTTCTGTTCTGTTCTGTTCTGTTCTGTTCTGTTCTACTCTACTCTACTCTACTCTACTCTACTCTACTCTACTCTACTCTACTCTTTACAGAAGCTTTGCTTGCCCTTCATTTGTTCCTTTCATCCTCCAGGTGTTCATTCCTTTGCTGAGGAAAGCAGCTAAAGGAAGTTCCCTGAAAGGCATGAGCTGCAGCAAAGCAGCCATCGTCAACATTTCCAGTGAAGGAGGTTCCATCACAAATGTCCTTGAATGGCAACGGGGCCACATCATTGCTTATCGCTGTAGTAAGGTACAGATGAACTCATGATCAGAGAACGTAAGGGTGAATTCTGTTGTTATCACAAGTAGGAGAAGAGCACATTTGAATGGTCTGGCACCCTTGAGAACTTCGACGGAGCATTCATTGATCTTCCTCTTCCCTCTCTTCCTCACAGTGTGCTCTGAATATGCTCTCTAAATGCCAGTCCTTACATCTTGCCAAAGATGAGATTTTGTGTGTTGCGTTGCATCCTGGATGGGTACGGACTGACATGGGAAATTTATTGGTAAGCAAATTGGAAAGAAAGAAAAAAAGAACTCTGAATTTTATACAGTGGAAACAAACACAGACCAAATTATCTGTACTAGAAATGGAATGTTTCAAAAAAAAAACCCATCGGCCATGCTGAATCTTTTCATGGATCTTGGCATACCAGAGATGATGGTGCAGCAGTTTTTCTAAACAATTTCAGGAAGTAGCGCTTGGATTTTCCTTGAGAGTTTCACCTGAAATCAGACTTTGTATGAAATAATATATACCACATACCATGAAACTCTTCCCACTTGATAGATTAGAATTCTAGAAACAGCCAGATGCAGTGGTGGGTTTTAAAAATGTTTACTACCGGTTCTGTAGTACCGGTACAGTACCAAGTGGCTTGGTGGTGGGTATGGCATGGCTTGGTGGGCGTGGCAGGGGAAGGCTACTATAAAATCTCCATTCCCTTCCTATTAGCTGGCAGAGAATAGATGGGGGCGGGCGGGCAGTCAGAGGTGGTATTTACCGGTTCTCCGAACTACTCAAAATTTCTGCTACCGGTTCTCCAGAACTGGTCAGAACCTGCTGAAACCCACCTCTGGCCAGATGGTCCCTGGAATCTTGTGGTCCCACAGGAGGTTTCAGTATGATCCTGAAGAAATTTGAACATTTCTGTGATCTCCAGAATATTACATTTCAGGATCAACTTTTCTACATCACTATCAGTGAATTTATGCTAGCTGCTGTTGGATAGGGTTTTTAAAATTACAGTGGTACCTCGGTACTCATCCTTAATTGCTTCCAGGAGGTGCGGTGAATACCAAAAACAATGAGTACCAGACTATTTTTTCCTATAAGGAATAATGTAACGAGTCAATAATTTTGTGATAATTTAAAAAAAATTAAACAGGACTCTCCTTTCCCCGATTTCACTTCAGCAAGACTTGTTCTTTGATATAATTTCTTGTCTAGTAACATTTTCTTGCTGATACAGCTTGGAACTGTACCATATTAAACTATTGCCTTGAATTCTCTCAGTCGATTACTAGTTACTAGGCCAGGGGTCAACAATCTGCGGCTCTGGAGCCGCATGTGGCTCTTTCACCCCTCTGCTGCGGCTCCCTGTCACTCAAAATATGCATCACAACCGCCAATGTGCGACACCTGCCGGCACGCGATTTATTGAGGTTTTCAACCCCTGGTAGGCCAACCATGGATAAATCCAAGAAAAGAAAAGTTTCAGAAGAAAACAGAACGTTTTCTACATATGCTAGTTTTGTGGGTGCTCAAGAAATAGTCAGGCACAGGAAAGGTTTTGTGGCTCCCGGTGTTTTCTTTTCTGTGGGAAACGGGTCCAAACGGCTGTTTGAGTGTTTAAGATTGCAGACCCCTGGACTAAGCCTTTAGGCTATTTTCATCAACTTCTTTCATCTCTTGCCTGTTTTTTTTTTTTTTCAGGGAACAGCCCCAATGACACTGGAGCAGAGTTTGCGAGCTATTCTGAACACCCTTGGCCATCTCTCTGAGAAAAATACCGGGACATTTATTAACTGGGAAGGGAATCTTGTGCCCTTGTGAGACAACCAAGATTCTGCTTCTCTGCACTGAAAGATAACTTTCTCATCAAAGGCAATGCAGATTTCTATCTTCAGTGCTCATTATCTCCTGCTCTGCTTCGTCTGCTCCAACTCTCCCTTGCTTCAGGTAATGACTGGTGCCTATAAAATGTTGCTCAGGCAGGCTCTTTCAAACTGCAGATCCCAATGATATGTCTGAATTACTTCTAGGGATCACTGGCAGCGGTTGCAAAACAGCCATTTCGTAATAGAGAATTTTCTTTCCAGATGTCTAGAATCTAAAGCATACATTTAAGAGATGCCTACATTGAAGAGGATGACTTTTTCCCTCAATACCACATCTGGGGATGCGAGTCTAGACATGGCCTGTACTTCTTTTGCAAAAAGGCCATCTGGAACGTTTTATACTTCCAATATATTAATCTATTTTTTTAAAGGCTGTTACACATGAAATAAAACTGATTAAAAATCTGTTTTGTTAATAATAATTTTTTTTAAATTTGATTTATATGCCGCCCTTCTCCAGAGACTCAGGGTGGCTTACAATGCGCTAAGCAATAGCCTTCATCCTTTTGTATATTTATACAAAGTCAGCTTATTGCCCCCACAACTGGGTCCTCAATTTACCTACCTTAGAAAGGATGGAAGGCTGAGTCAACCTTGAGCCTGGCGAGATTCGAACCTGCAGTAATTGCAGGCAGCTGGTCTTAATAACAGGGGTGCTTTAGACCACCGTACTACCAAGGCTCTGTATTCATTCAATTCATTAGTAGTATTGGCCAAGAAAGGAAGCTATGTGTGGTGCTCTTGAACTTTCAGAAACTCACAAAGGATTTGTTGGAGGTCCCCATAAAAAGTCTGAGATTTATAATCGATGATCTATGAATTTCTGACGAATCTGATTCTTTTCTCAATTTCCTCAGTTCATTGCACAGATGGAAGGAATTTTTTTTAAAAAAAAACTTCTCTTCTTGAATAAAGAAGCCAATTGTTCTACCATTTCCCCCACTCGGGAGTATCTGGAAGAAACTAGCTAGAGAAGACTCTCGCTTTCGGTCAGTGGAGACATTGCTTCGTCTTGATTGGGAATCTCATTTTCTTTTAAGTGAACGAGCTCCAATTGACTTTTACCAGAGGTTTTGGCAATATTGCTGAGCCTGAGGTTTTCATGCCTCATGCATTTTATCCAGTGGTTAAATCCAATTTTTTTTTACTACCTGTTCTGTGGGTGTGGCTTGGTGGGCATGGCAGGGGAAGGATACTGCAAAATCTCCATTCCCTCTCCTCTCCAGGGGAAGGATACTGCAAAATCCCCATTCCCACCCCACTCCTGGGGGAAAGATATTGCAAAATTCCCATTCCCACCCCACTCTGGGGCCAGCCAGAGGTGGTATTTGCTGGTTCTCCGAACTACTCAAAATTTCCGCTGCCGGTTCTTCGAACTGCTCAAAATTTCCGCTACCGGTTCTCCAGAACCTGTCAGAACCTGCTGGATTTCACCCCTGATTTTATCAGGATGGCACAGATATCTTGTCTCGTTCTCGTATAACATCACTTTCCATTTTGTTCCCTTCTTTGGCTCCCCCAGGCTGAGAATACCATTATGTCACTTGAATATTTTGAAGGAGTGTGAGTGAGATGTGTGTGAGTTACACCCAATCATTTAGTGACTGTTTGAAGTTAGGACGACACTGAAAGATGTGATTTATGACCATTTCCCACACTTAATGGGAAATGTTGCAGCATTCCTATGGTCATGTGATCAAAATTCAGACTCTTGGAAACTGGAACGTACTGAAGACAGTTGCAATGTCCATGAATCCTTTTTGTGACCATCTGACAAGCAAAGTGAATCGGGAAGCCAGGTGCCCTTTACAGCTGTGTTACTGACTTAATAACTGCAGTGATTCAACTGTGGCAAGAATGGTCATAAAAAGGGGCAAAACGTAACAACTGTCTCACTTAGCAATGGAAATTTGGGGTTCAATTGAGGTCACAAGTAGAGGACTACCTGCATACCAGTATAATCGGAAGGGTTTAGCACCCTTCAGATAAAAGAGGTTAAAAAGAGGCATACTGGACAAATAGAGAATGTCCAAGGGAACATCTTGATAAATTTTTTTTTTACATACTCAGTAAATGCCCACAATGTTAATTACACAAATGTGTATTTATTTACTCTTGCAGGTTCTATGAGTAAAACTTTTTGTTCCTTCAAAAAAAAAGTGTATTAGTCATACTAAAGAGCAACACGATCACTGGCACATTGAGTGTTTGACTTCATAAACTGTTGGTGTAAGCTGACATGGTACTCACAGTATCAGATATGCCCTTCCAAATCTGAATACATCATTGGTTTTAGCTCTATGTGCCTATGCCTGCTCTGAATGCGTAGATATGTTTGAGTTGATCTTCCATCCTTTTGAGCTTCTAGAAATAGAGATGAAAAGAGGTGAATCAAGAATCACTTTGCGGTGGGCCAAGGGAACTTAAAAGATACTTTAAAAAAAAACATGCTCAGGCACTTTGGATGCAGAGGATCTTATAAATTCTATCTAGTTTTAATTTTCACCTCGCCTCAATCATCCTACATGAAGTTGTGAACACACGTTCTGAGCTTTCCTAAGGCGGAAGAAGAATGCTGCTTTAGGCTGATTAACTGGTTACGGACTGACAATAACTTTTGAGAACGTCTAAAGTTGGCGTCTACCAGGACCATCTCTAAGAAGAGGGCCGAAGACATAATGTTATGGTGATTCTGGCAACTTCTTGCCAGAAGGTTTCAACAGTATTTTTGCGCTGGCTTTTCTGTAATCCCTGCCTAACGGATGAGAAAAAGCTTGTCTTGGGGTACATTAATGACCTTATAGGATAACTTTATGAAATAAGTGGTATGTGTTCAGTTCAGTGTGGGAGTTTCAAAGTTGACACTGCAAAAAAACAACAACAAACAAACCACCACAAGTCATTGTGATTTTTTTTAAAAAAAAATTATAAACTTTATTAACAAATAAATAAAACACGCACAAAACATATATAACAAAGCACAACAAAAAAAAGTACATTATACAATAAAACAATTATATATATTCAATCATTTGAAGCGTCTGTTTCGTAGTGATGTATCCAATTACACAGTTATACATATTCCCATAAATCTTAACTCACTGATTCCTTTTTACCTCTTTATCCTCTCCTCTCTTCTACTCTCTAAGACTTCTTTTTTTTTATTCTGTATATTACCTTCACTTTCTGAGATTCTCTCTAAATGTTTTACTGCCCATAAGGAGGTGGTTACACACAAGGAATTTGTCTTGGTGCATATGCTCTCAGTGTACATAAAAGATACGTTCATCAAGAATCATAAGGTACAACACTTAATGATAGTCATAGGGTACAAATAAGCAATCAGGAAACAATATCAATATAAATCGTAAGGATACCAGCAACAAAGTTACAGTCATACAGTCATAAGTGGGAGGAGATGAGTGGTGGGAACGATGAGAAGATTAATAGTAGTGCAGACTTAGTGAATAGTTTGACAGTGTTGAGGAATTATTTGTTTAGCAGAGTGATGGCGTTCGGGAAAAAACTGTTCTTGTGTCTAGTTGTCTTGGTGTGCAGTGCTCTATAGCGTCTTTTGAGGGTAGGAGTTGAAACAATTTATGTCCAGGATGTGAGGGGGTCTGTAAATATTTTCACAGCCCTCTTTTTGACTCGTGCAGTATACAGGTCCTCAAGGGAAGGCAGGTTGGTAGCCATTGTTTTTTCTGCAGTTCTAATTATCCTCTGAAGTCTCTGTCTGTCTTGTTTCCATCTGTTGCTTCTTGTCCTGCCCTCAGGCGCTTTGGAGAATAGCTTGACTCCCACTTCTTTGTGGCAGTGTTCATCTTGTATTTGTTTTTTTTCAGTTTTGATCCTAATTATCTTTCCCCCCCCTTTTTCCTAATCCTGTTGGCCAAGACTTCCAGTGCAATTACAAAGAGCAATGGAAAGAGTAGACACCCTTGCTTGAGGCTTTGCTAATTGAAAAGCTCTCAGAAAACGTTTGGCTTTGATTGCCGGTATCTGAATAGGAACTCGGCATGTTCCAACATTTGTTAAACATAATGAGCAAATGGGCACTGTAGATTTCTAATCTTTCAAATGATTTTTTTAAAAAAAAATAGTTTCATGATATCAAATTAACAGAAACCTTAGTCCTTCACTTATGACCACAATTGAGCCCCAAATTGCTGTTGCTTAGTGTGAATTTTGTGTGAATTTCGCCCCATTTTTTTTGCCCCATTTGTTAAGTCAATCATGGCAGTTGCTAAGTTAGGAACACGGTTGTTAAATGAATCTGACGTCCCCATTGACGTTGCTTGTCAGAAGATGGAAAAAGATGATCACACACCAAAGTTATAAATATGATTCAGTGGCTCAACGCTGCAAGGGGTATAAGTATGAAAAATGGCCATAAGTCACTTTTTTCAGTGTCGTTACAACTTTGAATGTCACTAAATGAACTCTTGTAAGCTGAGGACTACATGTATGTGATTTACCCATGTAAACTGTGTGATGTAACAGTTTATATGGGTAAAATAAAAGAAAAAATAAAGAAAAGAAAAATATGAAGTTGGAGGAAATAGTAAATGATAACGTGGATAAGATAAGCAGCCTTTTTCATGACCTGAGGGAGATGAGGAGAAAGTGGTTTGGATGAAGACAAAAACAGAATTTTAATTAATTTAGTTAGATTTTAAAATATTACCCTGATGATGTCCTCTAAACTTCCCTGTTTTGTTTCTCTCAAAATTACATGTTATCAGCAAATTTTGGAGGGTTAAGTCTCAGCAAACAAATCTGATTTTAAGCCCTTTTGCAAAGTTTCATAAAGTTTGAAATATTTTATTTCATATTATGTATTATCCATTAATTAAATGTCCATTGTTGTTCCATTGGAGAAGGATGATTAAGATACAAAAAGACATACTAAAAAGAAAGCGCTGAAAAATGTTTTCATTAACCGTTATTAACTATATTATTTAGCTATCGGTTTATATGAAATACCTATATAACGCTTGTCATTTATAAGCATAATTAACATTCATTGGATTACAATAAAATGCAACATAAGAAAACAGACCATACAACAGAAATCAAAATTAATTTGGCCATTCTATCTTGGGCTCTTAAATGTAACCTTTACTGTAGGTGAATTTAGCAAGTATTCAAATTATTTCCAAGGAGCTATAATGGTTATGGAAATTCTCAATCATCCAAATCATGACTGTGGCAAAGGCCCTTTTTCCAAAAGGCAACTAGACTTTCTTGGACTTTTTCTTTGAGAATATTTTGCTTCTCATCCAAGAAGCTCCTCATCCAAGAACTGAAGAAAGTTCTTGGATGAGAAGTGCAACATTTTCAAAGGAAAACACCCAAAAAAGGCCAGTGGCCTTTTGGAGAAAAACACTTTGGGAACGAGGAGCTATAATTTTGCAAGTTCTATCAAAATCACAACTTGCTTTTTGATTACAACGCCAACTTTGATACTCCCACACTAAATTGAATAATCCGATTAAGTTAAAGGTCACCACACACATTGGAAGAGAGAGTCATCCAAGAAAGAATGAGTTAACCCCTTTGCTTCTATGATGTTTCAGAATAGCCCCAGACAAACCTTTTCTCCTCTTGGGCAGGTTACCGCTAGAGCCAATCCCCAAGAAATCACCAACAACATCATGTCTTTAGCCCAACTCCCAGAAGATAGCCTTGGTAGACATCATACTCAACATATGCCAAAATTACTATGAGGCAGTGACCCCAACACAGCAGTTGTCTTCTGGCTCCCAATAGTGCCTTAGAGAAGCTCAGAAAAGATGTGTACAACTGCGTGCCCCTAAGATGCCCCAGGATGATCGAGGCCATGTGAAAATTAATTTAAGAACAAATCTGCATCCACGTTTTCTTCACTTAGCTTAGACACGTTTTCTTCACTTAGCTTAGGTTCCCGTAGGCACACCCAGAATGGTTTTTCTTTCACCTCTTTCCACCTCTTCTTCTATAAGCTGAAAAGATGAAGATCAACTCAGACATTTCTAAGCCTCCCCAGCAGGTATGGTCACATGGAACTAAAACCAAGCATGTGTTCATATTTGACAGGGCATGCTTGAAATCTGCCTTGGTCTCTTTCAGAGAGATGGGCAAGTGTGTTCAGAATAGCTTGCAAGCTGGGCTCCATTGTCAGTCTGCCAGCAACTCTTAGCAATGAGGTAGATTTTCTCCTTGATGATCTGTCCACAGTCCGATCCTTTCAGGTCTTCCAACAATGTATTCTCTGCCAATGTAACTGAGTCCATCCACTTGGCTGCTAGTCATCCTCTTCTCTCTCCTTCTACCTTTCCCAGAATTAAAGCTTTGTCTAGAAAGCTAGATTTTGGTGTAAAGTAAGATAATTTGACCCTGGACACGTAGCCCTTTTTTGCATATTTGAATGGACAACCATTTGTCCAGAATGGTATAGGGCCGTGATGGCGAACCTATGGCATGCATGCCGGAAGTGGCACACAGAGCCATGGCATGTGCGGTGTTGCCCATCCCCCTTCGGGGTTTCTGGTGCATGCATGTGCGCTGGCATGTGCGTATAAGGATCAGCTGGCCTTCACACGTGCGGCAGTGTCAGAAAACAGAAGATCAGCTGGCCAGCTGATCGTCGCACACACATATGTGCCAGTAACCAGAAGACTAGCTGTCTGGTGCACATGCGTGTGCCGGAAACCGGAAGTTCATTTTCCAATGCACGCATGCCCACTGGGCAGCTCCTCTTAGTGTGTGTATGCACTGGCTATGCCGTCGACACCTGCATGCAACTCCCTTGCCAGCCAGGAGTGCTGCCGCCAGTCATTCCCAAGCACCCGCCTGCCTGCCTCACCACCACCGCTACCGCCAGGAACGATTCCAAAGCCGCACTGCCCAGGATCCAGGTGGGCTGCTGCAGGAGGAGGCCAGGTATGGTTGGCATGGCTGGATGCTGTCCGGAGTGCGAGGCTGGCAGGAGGAGGAGGAGCCGCCGCTGCTTCTGCAAAGAGGCAGCAGCAGTGGCAGGCCGTTCGTGCCAACAGAGGTTGGTGCAGGAGGCTTTCCAGGCCCAAAACGGGGTGAGGGGGCTGGGTGCATATGCAGGGGTACACGCAGCATGGTGCGGGGTGCATGTGTGGGGGGCAGGCATGCACAGGGGGCGTGCATTGCATTATGGGTGCCGACGCGCGGGCACTTTTGGCACACGACAACAAAAAGGTTAGCCATCACTGTCCTAAGAGATGGGTGGGTGTTAACTTCCTACAACACACAAAAACTCATGGTTGTAGGGGGCCGCAGTGACTCACGTGGTAAGACACTGAGCCTGTGCTCCACTGAAGTCGGCAGGTGGATGGATTTGCCAATTGGTTTGAAAGCTTTTCTTTAGTGCAGATAAAGAAATAAAAGAATGTTTAGGTTGAAAATAGCAAGAGGAACAACTACTTAGAAAACAAAATCCCCACTACAAGACCTGACAGAACTCTGTAGGTGTTGGCCAAATCCCTCTTTTCTTATTTCTTTCAGAAGTTGTATTGTCTTTCTGACACAGCAGCCAACCAATTTATATAACATGGGAGGAGGGACGGAGAAAGAAGTGAGTTGCGACAAAATTTAAGGAAGTACAGGAAGTTGTTTCTTGGTTAGCCTGGGCTGTCAAGAGAGATGGAACAACTGAATCCACAGAGCGTTCTGGTGACCGGTTCCAATCGGGGACTTGGCTTGGAGCTGGTCAGGCAGCTGGTACAGAAGAGTAACCCCCCAAAATGGATCTTTGCCACTTGCCGGGACCCGGCTGGACCCCGTGCTCAGGTAAGTCACAGGGTGGACTCTGTTACGAGATAGAAGTTCACTCGCAATCTCAATAGTTTAATATTGAAATCAGTAGCCATCAGCTTGAGTACCTTAAACTGTGTGGAAAGATTTATTTTTTCTTTAAGGGCAATTCAATTATCTCCTAGCTTAGGGATGGGAAACGATGGCTCTTAAGACTATGTCACTATACTTCTCCGCCCCCCTCCCCCAAGTTTTATTTATTTTATTTATAATACTTTTCATCTCCATCGATTAGTGTGTGAACTGGGTACAGTTATTTGAAAATTCATAGTTCACATACTTGTTGTTGTATTCATTACAATAACATTGATAATATAACTCTATATCAAGATAATTTACAATAGTACATAACATCATCATCATAAACTTCTCTCCATAGTAACATTTTCTCTTCTTATATCTCCTCTTTCCTAACTTCTGTTTCTCTTCTCTAGCCATTGATAAAATACATCCCATGTCAGAAAATATTCAGTTTCTTCTCTGTCCTTAATAATAAGCGTTAATTTGTCCATTTCTATGCATTCCATTATTTTCTGAATCACCCTCTCATCTGACAGGATCTCCTCACACTTCTATTGTTGCTCAAAAACAATCCTAGCCGCAGTCAGTACATGTAAAATCAAATATGTAGTCTTTTTGTCGTATTTTTCCAGTAGGATGCCCAACAAAAATGCCTCTGGTCTCAATTCAAAAGGCTTCTTTGTCATTTTTTCCAGCCAGATATGTATTTTCGACCAATATTTTTTAGTTTTGGGACATGCCCACCACATGTGGTAGTATGAACCCAGTGTTTGGTTACATTTCCAACATTTGACTGATCTGTCTGATCTTATACATTTTAGCCAAACTTGCCGGTGTGAAGTGCCATCTATAAAACATTTTATACATATATTCTTTATATGCGTCTCACTATTCTTGAACTTCCTTTAAGGAAAGTGATTATTTTTCAGTTCTTCATCCACTTCTGAGCCTTTGGGAAACAGTGGACAATATTACCAGAGTTGCTCTCAAGAAGGGCTTCCCTGAGGTCTTAAGCTCATGCTTGTATCACAAGCAGTTTTACCAGGGGTGAAATCTACTTTCCTTCCCTACTGGTTCGGAAGTGCGCGCTCCGTGTCATGTGCGATTTTGGACCCTCTGCACATGCACAAAGCCTTTGCGCATGTGCAGAAGGTAAAAAAAGGTTACTTCCTGGTTAAAACCAGGAAGTAATGACGACTGGTTGGATGGGCGGAGCCTCGCACTGCCGCTGCTACCAGTTCTCCAAACCACCTGCCGCTACCGGTTTGATCGAACCAGTCCGAACCGGTAGCATTTCACCCCTGAGTTTTACCTGCTCTATTTCTTTCTGTTCAGCTCTTCCTCAATTTGCCTTCAAATTTTCTAAGCATCAGACCCATTTTATTCCTTAAATTTTCCTCATTTCAGCAAGCAAAGTGTTATCACCAGCATGAAACTACTGGTGTTTCTTGTAGCCTCACCTAGCCTCTCTTATGATATTTTCTTCAGATAAATGGTTTGCTGGTCTCTGTATTCTTTAGCACGGGTCGTGTTTTGGCAACTATGGTATCCTTGGGTTGATACAAACCTCTTCACAATTTCAAGAAGAAGAAAAAAATCTCTGAAGGGGATAGAAAACTATTCTAACATGAAATCTGCTGACTAATCACCCACACTGCAGTTTCCACTAATTTCCTCTTCCTCACTGACTTTCCTCCAGATTTTGCACATACGAAGATGTGGTAAGATATGAAAAAAAGAAGTTGCAGAAACACATTTGCAGAAGTTAGCTATCAAGGAAAAGGCACTAAGTTTGTGGTTTTTTCCCCCCCTTTCAGGACCTGAAGAATTTGGCTGCTGAACACCCGCAAATTGTCATCATTGCATTGGGTACGTGCCCTGAAAATCTCTTTGGTTCTTCATTATGTGTGTCCAATCACACTTGGCCAATAAAGAATATTCTATATTCTATTAGCTGGGAGATTAAAGAATTGAAAGGCATTGATTCCATGCACCCACATCATAGCTGATGAACATTGTCCGGTATTCTAATTGGATATCTAACCTGAATTCCAAAACCAGACAAAGAAACATCCTGCTTGGTAGATGCATTGGAAGTATACCGTGTTTCCCCAAAAATAAGACTCTGTCTTATATTTTTTTGAACCCTGAAATAAGCGCTTGGCCTTGTTGCCATGCGCTCAAAAGCCCAATTTGGCTTATTATCAGGGAATGTCTTATTTTGGGGGAAACAGGGTAATATCCCACATTGTTGCATTCCGTATCAGAACAACACAATCAGAGTGCACTTACCAAAACAAATAAATATATCTTAAATACGTCATGGCTTCACACAATGCTTTATCCCATCTGTACTTTAATGAAACAATTGAGCTAAGATATTGTTTTGGTTTCGTGAAGAAACCCTGCACGTTTCAAAACCATCGGTTGGACTACATGCAGGGGTGAAATGCTCCCGGTTCGGACCGGATCGGGTGATCCAGTAGTGATTGTGGCAGGTGGTTCGGAGAACTGGTAGCGATGGCGGTGTGAGGCTCCGCCCACCCACCCGGATAGGTTGTAAAAAAATGCTTTAAAAAGTAAAAAAAAAAGTTGGCCACACCCACCCAGTCACTTTTTTTTTAAATTTGATTTATATGCCGCCCTTCTCCGGAGACTCAGGGTGGCTTACAAGGCGTTAAGCAATAGCCTTCATACTTTTGTATATTTATACAAAGTCAGCTTATTGCCCCCACAAACTGGGTCCTCATTTAACCTACCTTAGAAAGGATGGAAGGCTGAGTCAACCTTGAGCCTGGAAAGATTTGAACCTGCAGAAATTGCAGGCAGCTGTGTTAATAACAGGGTGCATTAAACCACTGTACTACTTACCCCACCACCACCAAGCCACACCCACAGAACCGGTAATAACAAATTTTACATTTCACCACTGACTATATGCCTCTACAATCTTAAGACTAATGTAATTTTGTTAAAAAAAAGAAAGAAAGAAAGAAAGAAAAAGAAAGAAAGAAAGAAAGAAAGAAAGAAAGAAAGAAAGGAAAAATGTAATATGCACAAAATACAGAATACATTTATTTGACTATAGTTCGGTATGCAAAGCTGGATACCCAATAACACACACATTTATTTCCCACTGTAGACACGGACGATCCATCCAGTGTCAAGGCTGCCGCAGCCAAAGTTACAGCATGCCTGAATGGAGCTGGATTGAACCTCCTGATTAATAATGCAGGGATTCTCAATGTGAGCAGTTTGGAGACTGAAACACCTGAGAACATGGCTGAAACCTACAAAACCAATGTGATTGGGCCTATGGTAGTTGTCCAGGTAAGGGAACCTCGTGGTCCTTTCCCCTTTGAGTTGAAAGAATGTTTAGAGGCAGCCTTCCATATAACAATATTCATAGACTGGAATAGGCATAGCAACAGGTCAGCCAATGGGAACTGTTTGGATAGACATGGCAACAGGTCAGCCAATGGGGAGTGTTTGGATAGACATGGCAACAGGTCAGCCAATGGGAACTGTTTGGATAGACATGGCAACAGGTCAGCCAATGGGAACTGTTTGGATAGACATGGCAACAGGTCAGCCAATGGGAACTGTTTGGATGGACATGGCAACAGGTCAGCCAATAGGGACTGTTTGGATAGACATGGCAACAGGTCAGCCAATGGGGACTGTTTGGATAGACATGGCAACAGGTCAGCCAATGGGAACTGTTTGGATAGACATGGCAACAGGTCAGCCAATGGGGAGTGTTTGGATAGACATGGTAACAGGTCAGCCAATAGGGACTGTTTGAATAGACATGGCAACAGGTCAGCCAATGGGGACTGTTTGAATAGACATGGCAACAGGTCAGCCAATGGGGACTGTCTGGATAGACATGGCAACAGGTCAGCCAATGGGAACTGTTTGGATAGACATGGCAACAGGTCAGCCAATGGGGAGTGTTTGGATAGACATGGCAACAGGTCAGCCAATGGGGACTGTTTGAATAGACATGGCAACAGGTCAGCCAATGGGAACTGTTTGGATAGACATGGCAACAGGTCAGCCAATGGGAACTGTTTGGATAGACATGGCAGCAGGTCAGCCAATGGGGACTGTTTGGATAGACATGGCAACAGGTCAGCCAATGGGAACTGTTTGGATAGACATGGCAACAGGTCAGCCAATGGGAACTGTTTGGATAGACATGGCAACAGGTCAGCCAATGGGAACTGTTTGGATAGACATGGCAACAGGTCAGCCAATGGGAACTGTTTGGATAGACATGGCAACAGGTCAGCCAATGGGAACTGTTTGGATAGACATGGCAACAGGTCAGCCAATGGGGAGTGTTTGGATAGACATGGTAACAGGTCAGCCAATAGGGACTGTTTGAATAGACATGGCAACAGGTCAGCCAATGGGGACTGTTTGAATAGACATGGCAACAGGTCAGCCAATGGGTACTGTTTGGGAAACTGAAACATAGTATTTTTTTTTATTTTTTTGAAAAATTTTTATTTTTAAACAAAACTTAAAACATAAAACAATTGTCATCCATTACAATTACAGAAAGTGTATTGATCGGTTACGAATCTTTTGTGCTTAATCCTCTATCCCACATTTTTTTATTTAACAGTTTATTACATTATTATTCTCCTTTACCAATTATTTAACAGTAAATTATCCTCTATAAGGGGGGAAAAAACCCTTTATATATTTTATTACCTTATCCATTTCATTTCATATTTCATTTCCATTCTTTCTTGTCTAACCATTGATAAAATAAATCCCATATCAAATAATATTGTTTATCTTCTTGTTCCCTAATTTCAAATGTCAATTTACTCATTTCAGCACACTCCAAAATTTTCTTGATAACGTCGTCATCCGTGGGTATCTTCTCACCTTTCCAGTTTCTAGCAAATACAATTCTAGCTGCCGTTAAAACATTCACAATTAAATATCTCATTTCTCTATTATATATTTCTGGTAAAATCCCCAATAAAAATATCTCTGGTTTAAAGTCAATATGTGAAACATAGCATTCGTTTGTATGGGGCCGTAAGAGACAGTTTGGAGTCTGGGCGTGGCTTAGACTTGCTGAACTGTATATAAGAGTTGGTTTGGCCTCTGTAATGGCTGCCTCTGTACAATATATTAGCCTCTGTATCTCTCTACAAAGAGATACGTCCACGCCTTGCCTCTCTGCTCAAATAATCCCCTTGCAGATTTGTGGCTTTAAGAATGGATTCTGAACTCTTTGAACTCTTTCAGAATGGGATATCAAGACCTGAATAAAAATTTTGCCCCGCTAGCCAAGCAGACTATAATAAGACTGGATAGACTATGAATATATTATGGACGACAATTGTGCAGATTTGAACAGGGATGTGTTAAATGGGTTCAATCTGATTAGACTACAGCACAATCCTGAAATTTCCTGATGAACAATTAGTAAATCTTTAGGGCCCTGGTGGCAAACCCATGGCAAGTGTGCCAGAGGTGGCTCACAGAGCCCTCTCTGTGGGCACATGTGCTGTCGCCCCAGCCTAACTCCATCGGGTTTCTCCAGGGTAGAGGGGGAAGAGAGAGAGAGAAAGGGAGAGAGGGAGGGAAAGAGAGAAAGAGACAGAGAAAGAGAAAGAGAGAAAAACAGAGAAAGAAAGAGAGAGGGGATGAAGAAAGAGAGGGTGAGGGAAAGAGAAATGGTATTACAAAAGTTTTTATTTTTTATTGTTGCTAAACGTAATATTTCAAAAGGAGAAAAAAAATGAAGGGGCATCTTAGAACAATTAGCTGAACTCTGCCTTGTTTATCATTATTTTAGGTAGTAAAACCTCCGTATTCAGGTTAAATTGCCGTGTTGGCACTTCGCGATAAATAAATGGGTTTTGGGTTGAAGTTTGGGCCCTCGGTCTCTAAAAGGTTCGCCATCACTGCTTTAGGGAATTGGGAATCACATTGGGAATGGAAAATCCCAACCCTCCTTACAAAAGGTTTGACTGGCCTTCTTTTGTTCCTTTCATCCTCCAGGTGTTCCTTCCTTTGCTGAGGAAAGCAGCTCAAGAAAGTCCCCTGAAAGGCATGAGCTGCAGCAAAGCAGCCATCGTCAACATTTCTAGTGAAGGAGGTTCCATCACAAATGTCCTTGAATGGCAGAAAGGCCACGTCATTGCTTATCGCTGTAGTAAGGTACAGATGAACCCATGATCAGAGAATGCCAATTCTGTTGTTAGCATAAGTAGGAGAAGGAGAGTATGCTTGAATTTTATATCCATCTTCCCACCATAACTGTCAGTGTTGTTTCATCAGAAGCGTCTACCGAGAATTAATCACTTGCTGTCTTAATGATGCTGAATATGGTTAGCACAAGCCATTGGAAACCAGGCGGATTTCTGTTTTGGAGTGTTGCAGCAAACTGGATACCATGTCCATTGAGTTTCACCTTAGAGCAATGTTTCTCAACCTTGACAACTTCACGATGTGTGGGCTTCAATCTCCAGAATTGAAGGAATTTGGAGGAATTGAACTCTATATTATACATGGCAAAGTTGAAAAGCACTGCCCTAATGTGCCAACTACCACATATTTTTTGGATTATAAAACACACTTTTTTATCTCCCAAAAGGAGGTTGAAAATATCTCTGCGTTTTATAGACCAAATATTGCCAAAGCCCTACCTATCCTCTGGCTGTTTTTTTTGCCTCCGCACACCCCGTTTTCGAGGCTTTTTTTGGCCATTTTTTCCAGAAAAAACAGCCTGAAAAAAGCCGAAAAAACAGGCCGAAAAAAGCTGAAAAAACGGCCCGAAAAAAGCCTTGAAAATGGGCCAAAAAAAGCCTCAAAAATAGGCTAAAAAGCCTAGAAAACAGGCAGAAAAAAGCCTTGAGAATGGGCTGGAAAAAGGCTGGAAAAGGCCCCCCAAAAAGACCTGGAAATGGGGGGCGCGGAGGCCAAAATCTTTTTGTTGTTGTTGATTTCCTCTTCTAATTTAGGTGCGTTTTATAGTCAGGTGCGTCTTACAATCCGAAAAATATGGTAGGCCCTTGGAAACATCTATCAAAAACCGAGCCTCTGAATGCCTGCTGATCTAGTTCATAGCCAGGCAGAGAGGGCCAAAGTCTCAACCAATCATTATTATTATTATAATCATTATTATGGTATATGATGGTTTGCCTCATAGAGAATGGTAAAAATAATATAAATCCATCGACAGAGATAAGGAGATCCTGTGAATATTTTCTTAAAATATTTTAAAAGAAATATTTGAACATTTCTATCAATAGCCATGGCCTACAGTCAAAGATAAGAGCATCAAACATCTTCACTGCCTGCCTCCCTGCCTCCTTCCTGCCAAGGAGCAAATGATCAATGGCAGGGGTGGGTTCTACTTACCTTTACTACTGGTTTGCAACGGGGCCGCACGCGTGCTTCTATGCATGCGCAGAAGCTTCCTGATGATAGCCAGGTCGGTAGGCGAAGCCTCCTGCCGGTTTTACTACCGGTTCTTGCGAACCGGTCCGAACCGGGGGCAACCCACCACTGGTCAATGGGGATAACTCTTCAAATTGCATTAGAGACAGACAGGCTTTGGAAGAAGAGTGCCTTCAGATGTGCTATCAAATATGATGTCAGGGTTCCAAGTAACACCCCCAATGAAATCAAACTCCCAAGGCTTGAAGTTCCTCAAAGCTAACTTTTATTAGAGATGTCATATTGGCACATCTGGTAAACCCCGAATCTGAGAGCTTCCGGGTTTTCCACACCCAAAAGAAAGTTCAAGACCTTGCCGACATCTCCCACATATCCACCACACATCCAATCAGTTACTGTCCAGAACAGAAGATACCTCCTCATTCTTCTCCACACAGCTCCAGGGCACCATGGCCTTGACTTTCTATAAAGAATTTTATTATGACTACGTATCTTCTTCCCTCTATGCAATCCCCCCTCTCAATTTCCCACAGTAGGATTTCTGGCAGGCCTGAAGCCTGAAGGCACAAAGGTAGAAAGATGGCTTCCAGGTCTGAAATATGATCTTTGGCGTAGCCACAAGCAGAACTCATTCCTTCCTTTAAGGGCAGAGAACATGCCCTGAGTAGCAGGTTCCATTGAAGTTTCGATTTTTTTTTCCTCCTGCCAATCAACACTGAATCACAACCAATAGGATTGGAGATGGGAAGAAGTGAGACAGACCGAAAAAACAGATCAGAAGGAGATGAAAGCACATCCTTCTCAACACAACACATGAATGTTTTGGTGTTCCGCAGGCTTGGGCATTCAACATATTGCCCAAGGCAGATTTTCAGTTAGAGAAACTGTCAGGGTATGTATGCTGTAAGATGATGGAAGTTTGTAAATGGAGGCAACTGAAAGCTGATGCAATGGGAATGAGGCAGCAGGATTATTGCCACTTTAAGAAACTGGGTAAGAAGCTGTCTATATAAGGGAAGCCATTAGAGGGTGTCTCCCTTCTCCTCATGTTCACTCTCGTCTTGTATCTCATTGCTCTCCTTGTGTCAGTAGCAGTATGATAAGATATTTAACAATATATAAGTCTGTAAATATTTAGCTGTATATTAACCACTGTTATTTATCTAAAGGCTTGTGTGCTGTGTACTGTGTTTTGCTCCTGGGTTTATCTCATAATACTAGTTACGCTGCCTAAACTCTGACAGAAGCTAACTTGAAACGTGGTGGCATCTTACAGCATTCAGATGGAAGCATTCATTCTATCTTGGGGCTGCCCTTGGGATGTGTCCGGAGGTTTCAGCTAGTCCAAAATGCAGCCACATGGGTAGTTACGGGGGCGTCTAGATACTCCCGTGTAACACCTCTCCTGCATGAGCTGCACTGGCTACCGGTGGCACTCCAGATACGTTTCAAAGTGCTGGTGCTCACCTATAAAGCCCTTCATGGCTTAGGCCCGGGGTACTTGCAGGACCATCTCTAGCCGTTCTCCCATCGTCCTGTGCGCTCTCACAGAGTCGGCCTCCTCAGGGTGCCGTCGGCCAAACAATGTCGGCTGACAACCCCCAGGGGGAGGGCGTTCTCTGTGGGAGCCCTGACCCTCTGGAATGGATTGCCCACTGAGCTCAGGACAGCCCCCGACCTTCTTTCCTTCCGCCGCGAGCTGAAGACGTGGCTCTTCCGCCAATTAAACTGATCCGTTTGGGGGTACACTGGTATAATTTTAAATCGTTTTTTAACTGGGTTATTGATTTTAATTTTGTATTGTATTGTGATTTGTATTGAAGTTGTCATTTTGTAAGCCGCCTTGAGTCCCTAGGGAGAAAGGCGGCATATAAATCACAATAAATAAATAAATAAATCTTCTCCTTCCCTCTCTCCCTCACAGTCTGCTCTGAATATGCTCTCTAAATGCCAGTCCTTGTATCTTGCCAAAGATGAGATCTTGTGCATTGCGTTGCATCCTGGATGGGTACAGACTGACATGGGAAATAAAGTGGTAAGTGAATTGGGGTGGGGGGGATCCCAAATTTTATAGAGTGGACAAGAAGCAAAGTCAGACAAAATTAGCTGGGCTAGATATGGAGTATTGCAAACAGGGGTGGGCTGCTGGGGGTTCGCAGGGGTTCGTAGGGGTTCGCAGGGGTTCGGGAGAACCTCTAGCTAAGATTCTGTGCAGTTCGGAGAACCTCCAAATCCCACTCCTGGCTGGAGGGAATGGGGAGGGAATGGGGATTTTGCAGATCCTTCCCCTGCCACGCCCACCAAGCCACATCAAGCCACACCCACAGAACCAGTAGTAAACAAATTTGAATTTCACCACTGGATGGGGGCAACATAATTATTATTGTGCTGATGGTCATTCTCAAAAGTCAACAAACAGGACTCTCTTCCAAAACCCATCCTGGTTCTTCTTCAGAAATATCTGTCCTCTGATATAACATCAGGACCAATAACATTTCCTTGTAAATACATCTTGGGGAGATACACACACACACACACACATTAAACTATTGAGCTACGGTGGTGCAATGGTTAGAGTGCAGTACTGCAGGCTATTTCTTTTGCCTGCCAGCTGCCTTCAATTTGGCGGTTCAAATCTCACCAGGCTCAAGGTTGACTCGGCCCTCCATCCTTCCGAGGTGGGTAAAATGAGGACCCAGATTGTTGGGGGCAATAGGCTGATTCTGTAAAACCGCTTAGAGAGGGCTGTAAAGCACTGTATGTCAAGTTTCCGAAAGATGCCCTAATTAATTCATGAGCCACGATCCAAACTTCAAAGAAAATATATTCATTTATTAGGAGCAACATTCCGGCAATACTCGGATGCAGTTAGGACTGATCCCACGTAGATTTACGTTCCCCTATGACCCTGTCTCTCCCCTCCTCTCTGGCCATGTCATAAATCACATTCTCCAATTACCCACTTTGGCTGGCTATGAAACCTAACACCCTCCTTCTGATTGCGGTCAGAAAAAATGTATGGAATTCACTTCAGTTCTCCCTCCCTCCTGCTCATGGCAACTTGAAAGCTTTGCAAGTTGACATTATAAAGCGGTATATAAGTCTTAAGTGCTTATTGCTACTGCCTTCAATTTTCCTTCTTAAAGCTGGCTTCCCACCATCTTCTGGAGATTGGAATGTGCATAACAAAGTTTGGTCAAAATAAATTTTCCGGTTTTGATGTCCCTGGCTGTTAATGAAAGTCGTTCTCGGTTGACGTTACCTAGTCTTTTCATCTTTTTTTTTTTGCAATGAACTTCCTTCATCCCTTTCCTGTTTTTTTTTCTCCCCCCAGGGAAAAGCGCCACTGACACTGGAGCAGAGTTTGCAGGCTATTCTGCACACCCTTGGCCGTCTCTCTGAGGAAAACACTGGCACATTTGTTAACTGGGAAGGGAATCTTGTTCCCTGGTGAGGCAACCAAGAACCTGCTCCACTGTGTTGCAGGATGATGTTCTCATCGAAGGCAACGCAACTTTCTATCTTCTATCGATGCTCTCTACACGGTGCTCTTCTGCATGGGCTCCAAATCTCGCTCGCTTCAGCTAATCTATCTGGTGCCCGTAAAACCTTGCTAGGCCAGGCTCTATCAGGCTGCAGGACCCAATGATCTGTTTAGATATAGGTATTCCTCAACCTATGACCATAATTGACCCCAACGTTTATGTTGTTAAGTGAGAAATCTGCTAAGTTTTGCCCCATTTTACAACTTTTCTTGCCCCAGTTGTTATGTGAACCATTAAATTAGAAACACGGTTATTAAGTGAATCTGGCTTGCCTCCATTGACTTTGAAGGTCGCAAAAGGGGATTGTGTGACCCTCGGGATATTGCAATCGTCATAAATACGAACCAATTGTCAAGCATCTGAATGTAAATCATGTGGTCGTGGGGATACTGCTACGGTCATAAGTGTGGAAGAATGGTAGTAAATCCCTTTTTTTCAGCGCTGTTGTAACTTCGGACGGTCACTAAATGAACTGTTGTAAGTCAAAGACCTGTATTTCTAGCTTATTTTTTGGCTGCAAGGTGAATTTCAAAAGTTCCATAATGAGCTGGAAGACATCACTTACTTGGTACAGATTACAATGACCTTTGGAAGAGAAAATTATCCAGGAATATCATTATTGTTCTGTTTCATGATGTTTCAAAAGCTTTTGGGGCAAGCTTTTCCCCTTCCCTTAAGGCAGAAATTCCAAAAAAGCCAGCACAAAAATACCGCTGGAACCAATTCCAAAAATTGCCGGAATCACTACAACGTCATGTCTTCAGCCCCATTCTAGAAGATGGCCTTGGTAGACACCACACTCAATGTTCTTTAAGTTACTGCCGGCCAAGCCAAAGGAACATTCTTTTTCTGCATTTCATTAATGTCTTAGTCAAGAGAAGAAAACATGTCACAACTTCATGTATCTGTATGAAAATTAAGTGAAAATTTAAAAATCGTCTGCATTCAAATTACTTGGCTACATTATTTTTCAGTATCTTAATATCCTGTAGGACAATGTTCCCCAACCTTTCCTGGTTGATGACCTGGTGCTTGGGGAGATGTATTTTGTGTGAGGGGCAGGCGGGTGCACCCGCTGCTCGCGTGGCCCGGTTCTGAAAGGGCCGCAGCCTCGTAGTAGGCTGCAACTCAGGGACCTGCTGTAGGATCACAAAGAGTCATTCCTGTTTCATCTCCTTTGAACTCTTCTTCTCCCAGAAATTCTTTAACACATTAAGAGTTGGAAGGGACCTTGTAGGTCTTGTAGTCCAACCAGAGGTGGGTTTCAGCAGGTTCTGACCAGTTCTGGAGAACTGGTAGCGGAAATTTTGAGTAGTTCGGAGAACCGGTAAATACCACCTCTGACTGGCCCCACCCCCATCTATTCTCTGCCTCCCGAGTCCCAGCTGATCAGGAGGAAATGGGGATTTTGCAGTAACCTTCCCCTGGAATGGGGAGGGAAGAGAGATTTTACAGTATCCTTCCCCTGGAGTGAGGTGGGAATGGAGATTTTACAGTATCCTTCCCCTGCCACGCCCACCAAGCACACCCACCAAGCCATGCCATGCCCACCAAGCCACACCCACAGAACCGGTAGTAAAAGAAATTTGAAACCCACCACTGAGTCCAACCCACCTCCCTCCACCCAACCAGGAGACCTTACACCATTTCTGACAAATGGCAGTCCAATCTCTTCTTGAAAACTTCCAGTGATGAAGCTCCCACAACTTCCAAAGGCAAGCTGTTCCATTGGTTGATTGTTTCTCACTGTCCGAAAATTTCTCCTTATTTCTAGGTAGAATCTCTCCTTGATCAGTTTCCATCCATTATTCCTCATCTGGCCTTCGGGTGCTTTGGAAGCGCCTCCGCTCTCTGTGGCAGCCCCTCAAATATTGGAACACTGCTATCATGTCTCCCCTGGTCCTTCTCTTTACTAGACTAGCCATGCCCAGTACTTGCAACCGTTCATCGTATGTTTTGGCCTCCAGTCCCCTAATCCTCTTGGTTGCTCTTCTCTGCACTCTTTCTAGAGTCTCCACATCTTTTTTTATAGTGTGGTGACCACAACTAGATGCAGTATTCTAGGTGTGGTCTTACTAAAGCTTTATAGAGTGGTGTTAGTACCTCCCTTGATCTTGATTGTATCCCTCTGTTAATGCAATTTAGGATTGCATTGGCTTTTTTGACTGCTGCCACACACTGTTGCCTCAGATTTTATTTAATTAATTAATTAATTAATTAAGATTTAATCAATCTTCTATCCTCTAATTTAATTAATTATTTAAATTCAGAGGATAGAACCGTGATGGCAAACCTAGGGCACGCATGCCACAGGTGGCACGCGGAGACATATGGGTGGGCACGCAAGCTCTGCTCTGGCGCACATGTGCACACTGGCCAGCTGATTTTCAGGCCTTCTGGGCCCACCAGAAGTCGGGAAACAGGCTGTTTCTGGCCTCTGGAGAGCCTCTGGGGGGGTGGGGAAGGCCGTTTTTGCCCTCCCCAGGCTCCTAGAAAGGCTCTGGAGCCTGGGGAGGGGGAAAACCAGGTCTACCAGGGCCACTGTGCCATTGCATGCCAAAAACGGGGGGAGTGCGGGGGGGATCACATGTGCATGCGTGGGGGCGGGGTGCATAAAATTATGGGTGTGGGCACGCCCGCCCTCCCCCCGCTTTTGGCAAAAAGGTTAGCCATCACTGGGATAGAAGATTAACTCAATCTTATCTATGCATTAAGAGCACCCATAAACACATAAATCTCAAACCAATTATGTATTCAAATTTGGAAGGGCACGCCTGACATTGTGACTATTGTGTAAGGTTACATCAAGAGTTTATGAACATTCAGTACCCACTGAACTTGTTCTTTTTTTTTTATTATTTTTTTAAAAAAAATGATTTTATTGAATATACAATTTAAAAACATTAGACTTGGTGTGACTTGTCTGGTACATACTTTTCTAACACCTTTTCTTTCATATATATTACAATACAACATCATGCATATTCCATATATACTTTTTGTACATTCAATCACACTTCAGTTACATACATATTGCAGTTGGAAAGGAGGGATGGAAGGGAACCAGCTGATCTATTAAATTTTCTTATTTTAAGTTGTAGGCAGTGAATATTGAAATAAACTTTTGAACATTATCATTAACCAGTTATGGCGGGAAGGTAGTCGTAAAATTTTCATATTAATGAAAGCAACGGAATTGATTCCTTCTTTGTTCATAGGCTCATCCGTACGTTAATGCAGCAATTAAAACACCGCCTGATCCAGTTGCCATCCAAACAGGCTCTATAAATAATACATTATCTAAAGCATTATTTAAAGCATACCTAAAGCATTGACAATTTAATTTAATTTAATTTAATTTAATTAATTCAATTTATATGCCACCCCCTCCGAAGACTCAAATTGAGATTTTCAGGCTAGACCTGTCTTGGGTTGGCTGGATTTGCTAAGTGGTTTGGAAGCTTGTCTTCAGGGCTGAAGACAGAGGAGATATTCTTTAAATAAAAGAAGATTTATGTAGAAAACAACAGAAGAGAAACAGCTGCTTAAGGAACAAAATCCCTACAGCAAGAACCGGTCAAACATTGTAGGTGTTTGCCAAATCCCTCCTTTCGTATTCTCTTCAGAAGTTCTATTTCCTTTCCGACACAAGAGCTGAGCACTTTGCATAATTGGCTGGTGGGACTGGGAACAAGTTGAGTTGCAACAAGATTGAAGAAAGTGCACAAAAGTTTCTTTTTTTTTTACCTTGGGTGTCAAGAGAGATGGAACAACTGAATCCATGCAGCGTTCTGGTGACTGGCTCCAATCGTGGACTTGGCTTGGAGCTGATCCGACATCTGATGGGCAAGAGCAACCCTCCAAAATGGATCTTTGCCACTTGCCGGGACCCGGCTGGATCCGGTTCTCAGGTGAGGCCTGGGGTGCCTTCAGTCCTAGATGGGAAGAACAATTTTTTTGTTTATTATTATTATTATTGGTTATTGGTTCGATTCATATGCTGCCCTTCTCTGGAGACTCAGGGCGGCTTACAATGCGTTAAGCAATAGCCTTCATACTTTTGTATATCCCTGCTTAGTAGGGCTTTCGGCCCCCCCAAGCGGTGTTCTTTTTTATACAAAGTCAGCTTATTCTTTTTCTTTAATGGAAATTTGCTTATCTCCTAAGTGGTAACGGTGCTGGCATGGTTGAGTTAGGCACGATGGAGATAAAGAAACACATGAGTTTGTTAAATGAAGACTGGTTATATTTAAAATGCCACTTTTAAAATATATTTAAAATACCAGTGAGCTTAATTTCTCCAATCAATTGATTGGAAGATCCTTACGAAGGTTGTATATTTATTATTATTATTATTATTTATTAAATTTATATCCCGCCCTTCTCCCCGGAGGGACTCAGGGCGGTGAACAGCCGAGAATTAAACTAACATGCAATATAAAAGTTAAAATAATTAAAAATAAATTAAATTAAACGGCCACCCCAATTTAAAACCCCTAGCAATATAATTAAAAACCCCTAAAACCTATTCAGGCCAGGCCGGAATTATAAATTATAATTATAAATTATAAATCTTGGAATATGAAGTAGCCAGTTAAGTAATCACTTTGCCAAAGGATTAGAAACGGTTGAAACTACCAGTAGGTACTCTGGTTGAAATACATGTTGAAAAGTTGAGAGTAAATTACAAAATAATTACAACAAAATGGGGAATTTTTTCAATTACCGCACTAAATTTGCAGATTTTCTTTCTTTCAGGACCTGAAGAATTTGGCTGCTAAAAACCCGCAAATTGTCATCATCACACTGGGTATGTGTCCTGAAAAATCTCTTTGGTCCTTCTTTAGGGAACGGGAAAATGCTGAAATTCAGCACCCCCACCCCCTCCCATCTGGCTCCCTCCCTCCCTCCCCCCCCCCATAATTCATGGCAGACTGATAGCTAGCGAATGTGAAGCTCAAGCACATTTGGTGGTAGTTCTGAGAATGAACTTCATTTGTGGATCATCTTTTTCATGTAAGGTCCTTCTTGTATCATTAGTGAGAGCATCTGGCCTCCTTGTCTTCTGTTGATCTTTCTTCTTCATTGTCTTTTGATTTTTCCAAGCTTTAAGATCTCCCCCAATTTCCCTTTGCGTTATGTGTTTTACATGTTTAACTTTTAACTTCATTATTTGTGTGCATCCAACGAGCAGTAGTTTAACCTCATCTGGCACTTAAAGACAGATATTTCTTGAAGTTCGGACAATGAAACTCTGCACAATTTTACTTTGTTCAGCTGTCTGACTGTCCACAGTTCACACGATTCACAGTCATGCAAGTTTATTGAAAAGACAGTCTTGTTATTGTGGTTGGTGTTTGTGAACCGACATTATCATCTTCAGTAGAATCCAAAAACAGATTCTACGACAATCTGGCTGCTACTATCAAGAAAATCCCTGAGAAAGAACCACTGTTTATCCTTGGTGATTTTAATTCCAGAGTTGGAGCTGATTATAGTTCTTGGCCCACTTGTTTAGGTCAGTTCGGCATCCGGAAGATGGACGAAAATTCCCAATGCCTGCTGGAGTTTTGCTGCTACGATGGTTTTTGTGTTAGCAATACAAAAAAACAAAGCCTCAACACAGAGTCTCTTGGAGACATTCAAGATCGAAGCATTGGCACCAGCTCGACTTGGTTCTTACCAGGCGCTCCAACCTCCCCAATATTACAATCACACGCAGCTATCAGGATGCTGATTGTGATACAGACCATTCCTTGGTGTGCAGCAGAATAAAACTGTAAACAAAGAGATTGCATCACTTGAAGAAGGAAGGAAGACCATGAATCGACATCAATAAGACCTGCAATCAGGGCAAAGTAGGGGAATTTGCACAAGCACTCAAGGAAACTCTTCCAGGCCCAGCTGAAGTAAATGCATCTGAACGATGGGAATATTTCAAGAATGCTGTTTATAACAATGCCTTGTCAGTATTTGGTAAAGAGATCAGAAAGACAACAGATTGGTTTGAAGCCCATTCGGAAGACTTGACACCAGCCATCGAGGAAAAAAGGAGAGCTCTAATTACATATAAAGCCTGTTCCAGTGAGCGCAACCGACAAGTTCTGCGAGCTGCTCATAGCAAAGTTCAACAGACCGCCAGGAGATGTGCTAACAATTATTGGCTGCAGCTTTGCTCTCGGATCCAGATAGCAGCTGACACAGGCAACATCAAGGGGATGTATGATGGCATCAAGCAGGCCTTAGGTCCAACACAGAAGAAATCTGCCCCTCTGCTACGGGTGAGGTTATTCAGGACCGAGCACAGCAGATGGCACGCTGAGTGCAGCACTATATTATATTCCAGAGAAAATGTGGTAACTGAAGAAGCATTAAATAACATTGAGTGCCTGCCTGTCTTGGAGGAGCTTGATAGTGAGCCAACTTTAGAAGAACTAAGTGCGGCCCTGGATTCCCGTGCCTCTGGCAAGGCACCCGGGAAAGATAATATCCCTGCTGAAGTTCTGAAGTGCTGCAAAGAGAACATCCCCACTGAACTGCATGAAATCTTCTGTCTTTGTTGGAAGGAAGATGGAGTACCACAGGACATGAAGGATACAAATATCGTCACACTGTACAAGAACAAAGGTGACAGGGGTGACTGTAACAATACCATGGCATCTCTCTTTTTAGTGTTGTAGGGAAGCTGCTTGCCTGTGTCGTACGGAAGAGGCTCCAGGTGCTTTTTTTTTTTTTTAATTTGATTTGTATGCCGCCCTTCTCCGAAGACTCAGGGCGGCTTACAATGTGCTCAGCAATAGCCTTCATACTTCTGTATATTTATACAAAGTCAGCTTATTGCCCCCACAAACTGGGTCCTCATTTCACCTACCTTAGAAAGGATGGAAGGCTGAGTCAACCTTGAGCCTTGGCGAGATTCGAACCCTGCAGTAATTGCAGGCAGCTGGTCTTAATAACCAGCTTAATAACAGGGTGCCTTAAACCCCTGTACTACCAAGGCTCTCTCTTGCAGAGAGAGAATCACAGTGTGGATTTCGAGCCAACAGGTCCACTACTGACATGGTATTTTCCCTTAGACAGTTGCAGGAGAAATGCAGGGAACAAAGACAGCCACTTTTCGTAGCCTTCAAAGATCTTACAAAGGCTTTTTAACTTGGTTAGCAGGGACAGCTTTTATACAATTCTCCCCAAGATTAGATGTCCATCTCAGCTCCTCAACATCATCAGATCCTTTCATGAGGAAATGAAGGGCACTATAGTTTTTGATGGCTTAACATCAGATTCCTTTGATATTTGAAGTGGAGTGAAGCAGGGCTGTGTCCTCGCGCCAACTTTATTCGGGATCTTTTTTGCTGTCACGCTGAAACGTGCTTTTGGAACTGCAACAGAGGGTATTTACCTCCGGACCAGATCAGACTGAAAACTTTTTAATCTCTCTAGATTGAGAGCAAAGTCTAAAGTCCCGCTGAAATGCTTACGGGATTTCCTCTTCGATGACGATGCTGCCATCACTGCTCACTCTGCTGAAGACCTTCAACAACTTATGGACAGTTTTAGCAAGGCCTGCCAAGACTTTGGACTAACAATCAGCCTGAAAAAAACAACAAGTCATAGGTCAGGACATGGATTCACCTCCCTGTATTACAATCTCTGCACAAGAACTGGAGGTCGTCCATGACTTTGTGTACCTCGGCTCAACTATCTCTGACACTCTCTCTTTAGATACTGAGCTGAATAAACGTATTGGTAAAGCGGCCACCATATTTTCCAGACTTACAAAGAGAGTATGGCTTAATAAGAAGCTGACAGAATATACAAAGTGTCAGCACTTCAAGCTGCATTTACTCTAGTGCTGACATAAGAAGGAGAAGCGGAGGCATCTGGAAAGGGATATTTGACTTTTCACCTACTTATTTTCCCTGGAGATAATATCCCCTAGGAGATGGGATGGGAGGGGGAAAATTCCTTTGAGCTGGAGCAGTAAATTAGGGGTAGAGTGACTTGGAAGATGGCCAATGTGTGCAGGGGAGTGGGGGAACGGAAAGGGAGGGTTTTAGGTCTGGAAGTCAGTGTTGGCTGTGATGGAGTCGGAGTTAGAATATCGTGCTTAATAAATGGGAGGTTTTCGTCAAAGACTTTGTTTGAAATGCCATTTATTTGAGACGACCTCGAACCTGAAACAAAGATCTATAGAGCCTGCATCCTTAGCACACTCTTGTACTGCAGTGAGTCTTGGAACCTTTACGCATGGCAGGAGAGAAAGTTGAACACCTTTCATATGTGCTGTCTCTGACGTATTTTTGGCATCACCTGGCAGGACAAAGTTCCAAATAGCAGTATTGGAATGTGCTGGAATTTCTAGCATGTATACACTATTGAAACAGCAACGTCTACTCTGGCTGGGGCATGTCGTGAGAATGACTGATGGTCGGATTCCGAAAGATCTCCTGTATGGAGAATTAGTGCAGGGAAAGCGCCTCAGAGGGAGACCACAGCTGCGATATAAGGATATCTGCAAGAGGGACCTAAAGGCCCTGGGAATGGACATTAACAACTGGGAAATCTTGACCTCCGACTGTTCAGCTTGGAGGCTAAAGACGCAGCATGGCATTCTCCAATTCGAAGAGACACTTGTTCGGTAGGCTGAGGCAAAGAGGCAGTCCCGGAACCAGTGAAATCTGGGGGCTGCGCAGGGGACAGAACGTATCTGCCCTCAGTGTGGAAGGGATTGCCACTCTCGAATTGGCCTTTTTACTCACACTAGATGCTATTTTAGGACCTCTTTCCAGAGCACGATACCATAGTCTCTTGAGACTGAAGGATGCCAATGTATGCTTGTGAGTGTAATGGCTTTCCATGTTAATATTTGCCAACATCTGTCATAGTCTTTCCCAAAAGAGCAGACATGTTACGGCTGCAATCAGAATTTCTGTGGATTCCTGTGCCCAAGAAGATATATTTCATTGCCTCTTGAAAGGATCTTAGAGTTTTCTTTAATACTTAGCAGGAAACAGATTTTAATTATGTTCAAGAAGGGTTTCCTAACTTCCAGACATCAGATGAGTATCATCAGCATATCTAAGATGGCGGATGTCTCTTCCAGCAATTTTCGAATAGAATAGAATAACAGAGTTGGAAGGGACCTTGGAGGTCTTCTAGTCCAACCCCCTGCTTAGGCAGAAAACCCTGCACCGCTTCAGACAAATGGTTATCCAACATCTTCTTAACAACTTCCAGTCTTGGAGCATTCACAACTTCTGGAGGCAAGTCGTTCCACTGATTAATTGTCCTAACTGTCAGGAAATTTCTCCTCAGTTCTAGGTTGCTTCTCTCCTTGATTAGTTTCCACCCATTGCTTCTTGTCCTCTTCCAACTCCTCTTGTGTCTCTTTTAACATTTACTCATGACATGTTTTCATTTATGATACAACATACCCTCACAGCAGTCCATCCAATCCTTCTGTAGGTGAATGTGACTTGACCGTGAGATGGGCGGCATACAAATTGAATAAATAAATAAGCAAACCTTAGCAGCATCATCCTGCAAATTTTTAAACCATTCCATAGGGTATTTCATCCCCCCACTACAACTTTTGTGTTAGAAATTGGTGTGCTTCTCATACCACAATACCTCATGCGCGTTTGATGCTGATTGATTGGCTGAATCACAGTTTGATGGGTTTGCATCATATGCTAAGCCGCAAATCAGAGGCTACCCATAAAACAGAAACCCAATCAGTATTACTGTCACTTTCTCTGTCAGAAGAACCCCATCAGTTTTAACAGTAACAGAGTTGGAAGGGACCTTAGAGGTCTTCTAGTCCAACCCACTGGTCACGGAGGAGACCTGTACTAGGGATTCAAACCGCCGAACTGCCAACCTTTCTTTCTTTCCTTTTTTTTTTTTTTGTAAAACAAGTTTTATTGGTTTTTTTCTTTTCTCCTCTCCCACCTTCAACCACATCTTTCTTTTTTAGTGTTGGTCGTTTCTTATCTTATACAATTAGTCAAATTCAAATACATTTTACTCAATTTAAAAATTTAAATAATAAATAAATAAATTGCAATTTATGTCAATATCGTCTTCCCCCCTTTCCTTTTTTTGAATATACCTCAGTATTTCTTTACTTGCATACATAAACATCTTCTTCATTTATCCCTAAATTCTAACTTTACTATTTATACATATTTGTCCTCTTTTATTCTTAAAGAATTCATTCTTTTTCTTAATATATTTATATTTGTTTGTTCAGAGCTGCCTTTCTTCCACTTCATCTTTTTTTTTATTGTACAGCAATCTTTCGCCTCAAACCTAGCCTCTCCCTCTTCTCCTTCCAACTTTCTTTCCCCGCCTTCTTCTTCTCTTCTCTACTTCCCCTTCCCTTCTCCTTCTCCTCCTCTCTTCCTCCTTGTCTTACCTTCTCTCCTACTCTGCTTTCCCTTCCCTTCTTTCCTCCCTACTCTTAGTTTAGTTTAGTTTATTTGATTTGTATACCGCCCTACTCCCGAAGGACTCAGGGCGGTGAACAGCCAAGCAATAAAATACATAAATACACAAAATTTAAAAACCAGATAAAATCAATTCCATCCCTCTCTCTCCTTCCTCCTCCCTTCCAATTCCTTCATCTCTCTCTATGGCTGATTTCAATCTTTCTGATTGACAAGCTCAGTGTCTTAGCCACTGAGCTATTTTTCTAACTTCTTGCGTTGCTTTATCCCATCCCTAGTTTAATAAAACATACGAGATCAAATATTGTATTGTCTTTACTGGCTTCGCGAAGAAGAAGCCCTGCATCCTTCAAAACGATCAGTGGATCACATGTTTCTGCAGTCTTAAAACTAATCCCAGGAAAGACATTTTATAAAAAAAAGAAAGAAAGAAAAGAAAGAAAATGCAATATCCACAAAATAGAAGTACATTTATTGGAACATTGTGTGGTATGCAAAATCAGATATGGAATAACTTACCTTTATTTTTACCCCCTTCGCCCCCCTGTAGACACAACTGATCCATCCAGCGTCAAGGCTGCCGCAGCCAATGTTACAAAATGCCTAAAAGGGGCTGGATTAAACCTCCTGATTAATAATGCAGGGATTATAAATATGAGCAGTTTGGAGGATGAAACACCAGAGAGCATGGCTGAGACCTACAGAACCAATGTGATTGGGGCCATGATGGTCGTCCAGGTAAGGGAACTTTGTGGCCCTTTCTTCTTTGGGTGAAAGAAAACCTACTTTAAAAGGTAAAGGTTCCCCTCGCACGTATGTGCTAGTCGTTCCCAACTCTAGGGAGCGGTGCTCATCTCCGTTTCAAAGCCGAAGAGCCAGCGCTGTCCGAAGACGTCTCCGTGGTCATGTGGCCGGCATGACTCAACGCCAAAGGTACACAGAATGCTGTTACCTTCCCACCAAAGGTGGTCCCTATTTTTCTACTTGCCTTTTTTTATGTGCTTTCGAACTGCTAGGTTAGTAGAAGCTGGGACAAGTATTGGGAGCTCACCCCGTTATGCGACACTCGGGATTCAAACCGCTGAACTCCTGACCTTTCGATTGACAAGCTCAGTATCTTAGCTATTGAGCCACCGTGTCCGTTACTTACTTACCTACTTAGTGGCAGGCATATCACACAACAGATGTTGGCTTCTACCACCCACCCACCCCCCAACTGAGGAATTCCAAGCTGATGCTGGACTTTCTGCAGAGAACTCCCTGAGGGATTTTTGTCCACTCCCTCCCTCTCCACCCAACACCCCCCCCAACCCCAGATTTGTGCTTTTAAAAATGAATTCCCGAGTTCTTTGAACTTTTTAAGAATGGGATATTTTTATTCTTATATTCAAGACCTGCATAGACTAGGACAGACTATGGATAGACTATCAATATACAATGGATAGAGGGATGCTGTGGCTCAGTGGCTAAGATGCTGAACTTGCCGATCGAAAGGTTGGCAGTTCAGCGGTTTGAATCCCGAGTGTCACGTAACAGGGTGAGCTCCCGTGACTTGTCCCAGCTTCTGCCAACCTAGCAGTTCGAAAGCACGTAAAAAATGCAAGTAGAAAACTAAGGACCACCTTAGGTGGGAAGGGAACAGCGTTCCGTGTGCCTTTGGCGTATAGTCATGCCGGCCACATGACCACGGAGACATCATCGGACAGCACTGGCTCTTCGGCTTTGAAACGGAGATGAACACCGCCCCCTAGAGTCGGGAATCCCCACTAGCATATATATGCGAGGCGAATCTTTACCTTTACCTTTTATACAAGGGATGGGAAAAGTGTATTGAATGACACAGAGATGTTAAGCGGATTCCATCTGGTTACCCTACAGGACAATTCTAATGTTGCCTTGCAAGTAATTGGCAACTCTTTGGGGCCTTTCCATTGGGAATTTGTATTGATTGGGAGATGTCCCCTAACCCTCCTTGCAGAAGGTTGGAATGCCTTTCATTTGTTCCTTTCATTCTTCAGGCGTTCCTTCCTTTGCTGAGGAAAGCAGCTCAAGAAACCCCTCTGGAAGGCATGAGCTGCAGCAAAGCGGGCATCATCAACATTTCTAGCCAAGCAGGTTCCATCACAAGCATCTTTGAATGGCAGTGGAGCCACGTCATTGCTTATCGCTGTAGTAAGGTACAGATAAGTCTATCATCAAACAATGGCTTGATCAGTTTTGTTTTTATCCTAAGTAGGAGAAGAGTATGCTTGAATTTTTTCATGCATCTTCCCATCATTATTTATTTATGCACCTTCCCATCATATTCACTAAGTCTGCATTACTATTACTATTAGTCTTCTCATCGGTCCTATCACCCATCTCCTCCCACTTATGACTGTATGACTGTAACTTGTTCCTGTATCCTTACGATTTATATTGTATCGTTTCTTTTTATGTACACTGAGAGCATATGCACCAAAGACAAATTCTGTGTGTGTCCAATCACACTTCTTTTTATGTACACTGAGAGCATATGCACCAAAGACAAATTCCGTGTGTGTCCAATCACACTTCTTTTTATGTACACTGAGAGCATATGCACCAAAGACAAATTCCTTGTGTGTCCAATCACACTTCTTTTTATGTACACTGAGAGCATATGCACCAAAGACAAATTCTGTGTGTGTCCAATCACACTTCTTTTTATGTACACTGAGAGCATATGCACCAAAGACAAATTCCTTGTGTGTCCAATCACACTTCTTTTTATGTACACTGAGAGCATATGCACCAAAGACAAATTCCTTGTGTGTCCAATCACACTTCTTTTTATGTACACTGAGAGCATATGCACCAAAGACAAATTCCGTGTGTGTCCAATCACACTTCTTTTTATGTACACTGAGAGCATATGCACCAAAGACAAATTCCTTGTGTGTCCAATCACACTTGGCCAATAAAGAATTCTATAATCATAACTGGTCGATGTGGTTCCACCAGAAACCTCTTGGCCTAAAATTGATTTAATGTTCTGTTTCTTCTGATGAGGAGCAAATGCAGGGATGGGTTCTAATTTTTTTTTACTACCAGTTCTGTGGGTGTGGCTTATTTTGTGGGTGTGGCTTGATGGTCATGTGACAATTATTTAAGATTTAGCAGAGGTACTGGTCTACCAGGCTTTTAACTGCTTGCAGAGCTGTACTGAACTACCCATTTATTTTTGCAGGCACTGGTCTACCCATTTATTTTTGCAGGCACTGGTCTACCCATTTATTTTTGCAGGCATCGGTCTACCCATTTGTTTTCTTTTAACACTGATCAGCTGTAGGGCGGCCCTTTGAAGCCCCGCGACAAGAGTTTAACAGTTTTTTTCCCTCTAGCCATCAGCTGGGACTCAGGAGGCAGCAATAGATTGTGGGTGGGGCCAAATAAAAGGTAAGAATAACGCGGGGGGTGGGGGGGCGGTGGGGAGGCAGAACCAGTTCAGTGACGTCATATTGTCACCGCTACCGGCTCAGGGGAACCAGGCCGAACCGGGAGAAACCCAACACTGAGGAAATGGTCAATGATGATAGCTCTTCAGATTCCATTAGAGACAGACAGCTATTTGGGCATGAGAATACTTCCAGATGTGCTATCAGATATGATCATTGGGATAGCCATCAGCTTTCAAACCAGAAAAACATTCCTTCAAATAAGGGCAGAGAACATGCCCTGAGTAGGTTCAACTGAAGTTTTGAGTAATTCTTTTGTCCTTCTGTCAATCAACACTGAATCACAACCAATAGTACTGGAGAGGGGAAGAAGTGAGACAGACCTGGAAAACAGATCAGGAGGAGATAAAAGCACATCCTTCTCAACACAACACATGAATGTTTTGGTCTTCCGCAGGCCTGGGCATTCAACAAATTGCCCAAGGCAGTATTGTGGTCCGCCAGCAGCCTGCAGAGCTGGCAGCAGAGTTGGACAGTGAGGAAGCTGGGGAGGGCAATGGGCCAGTCCTGGAGTCTGGGGAAGGCCCGGACGAGGGCTTTGCGTCAGAGGCAGAGATGGGGCCAGGGCCATCTGGGAGTGATGCGCGGACTCCGGAGCCTCCAGAGGTGGACAGCAGAGAGGCAGAGGAACAGAAGGAGCCTGTTCCTAGTGCACGCATGCAAAGAGCTACCAGAAGGCAAGAGCAGCTAAAGCAAAAAGGACAACTTGGGAGTAAGGCCAGGAGATGATTGGCCCCTCTCATAAGGCTTAAAAGAGCAGCAAAGGCTCTTGGGCTCTTTATAGGAAAGCAACGTTGTTAAATCTGTTTTCCAGTCGGCGTCTCTTGTTTCTGAACTTCGTGGGGCTTAGAATGACGTAGCATCTTAGAGCATTCAGATGAAGCATTCATTCTATTTTCTCCTTCCCTCTCTCCCTCACAGTCTGCTCTGAATATGCTCTCTAAATGCCAGTCCTTGTACGTTGCCAAAGATGGGATCTTGTGCGTTGCGTTGCATCCTGGATGGATACAGACCGACATGGCAAAATCAATGGTAAGCAGACTGGAGGGAGGAAGGGGAAAAAAACAATTTATACAGTGGACAAAAAAACAAGGATAAAATTAGCTGAACTGGGAATGTAATGTTCTAAAGAGCTCCAGATCATTTTGAAACTTTTCCTGGATCACGCCATTCCAGATAGCAATCAAAAAGGAAGTGAGCCTTTATGGTTTCCCCACTGACATCATCTTAATTTCAGAGTCAGATCAAGCTAGATCTATACTAAGGCAAAAAAAAAAAAAAAATCTTAAGATATAGAAGGTCAGATAGAAATTGCTGCTTTCAATTATTATATGCAGGTAGTCCTTCACTTATGACCACCATTGCGCTGCACATTTCTGTGGCTAAATGAGACATTTGTTAAGGGAGTTTTGCCCCGTCTTACGATCTTTCTTGACATGATTGTTAAGTAAATCCCTGCAGCTGTTAAGTTAGTAACACTGTTGTTAAGTGAATCTGGCTTCCCTTTTGATTTTGCTTGCACAGAAGGCCGCAAATCAGGGGTGAAATCCAGCAGGTTCTGACAGGTTCTGGAGAACCGGTAGCGGAAATTTGGAGTAGTTCGGAGAACCGGCAAATTCCACTTCTGGCTGGCCCCAGAGTGGGGTGGGAATGGAGATTTTGCAATATCCTTCCCCCAGGAGTGGGGAGGGAATGGAGGTTTTGCAGTATCTTTCCCCTGCCACGCCTACCAAGCCACGCCCACCAAGCCACACCACATCCACCAAGCCACGCCCACAGAACCGGTAGTAAAAAAAATTGGATTTCACCACTGTCTTAAACTGTGAGGCCCATAGTCATTAAATACTAAAACGCATGCGCTTCTCTGAATGTTCTACAAGGGCCTTCACTACCAGATGAATAACCCGTTATTTAAAATTTTCGGGGCCCTCTGATAATTTATATTTGCTATTACACCATCAAGGGGTGGGGGGATAGTGATCTCTCTAAAAAAAAGAGCCATGTTTTGCTACATTAGGCATAAGCTTCACCCACAAATGTTCGTTAATAATTCTTGTTGGTTAGGAGAGAGTTTTGCATCATTTATTTTACTGAGTGTACTTTTTACTGGTCAATGAACGAAATTAAAGTTTTGTTCCGTTTGCTTCTCTGGAACATGTTGAACCCAAAACCAGTCATGTGAAATGAAGGCTTTTCAATTCTGTAAACTCCAGATGGGTTTTTTTTTTTTTTTTTTACGATGCTATGGGCAGTTCCCTCCACTGAACCAAATGGGAGTCAAGTGGGGTTCTCTTAATTATGGATGTTAGGGTGTGTGTAAAAAGTATTTGTTGCTTATGCAACAAGCAGAGCAGAAACACACAGGGAAGGAGATAAACGTGCAGCTCGTGTGAGAAAAATACTTTATATACAAGATAATAAGCAGTCTCGGTGTAGGTAAAACAGTCCAAGGTCATAAACAGTAATATCAGTCCAGTAAGTATCTTCCCTTACCAAAGCAAACAGACTTTAGTAACTCTCGGTATACAGTACCATATAACAATTCAGTCTAACATCAATCAGCAGAAAGACGCAGGAAGCAACAGGAGCAATCAGGAAACAAGAACACTTCTCTGCGCTGCTTATTTATGCACTGTAGCCTAATTACAGGGTTCAGCAAACCCTGATTACGTGGCTCAGTTGTTTCTTAAAGAAACAGATATATTGCCTGACCAACAAGTTAGGAGTAAGCTACAAGCTGAACCTAACAATGGAGGCGACATGCCAGCATCACAGATACTTGCTGGTGTTCATCATTCTCAGAAGACTTGGTCCTTTTTCATCAAGAGTTGTCCTTCGATTATAATTTCACGTCTAATAATGTTTTCTTGCTATTGGAATCGTACCCTATTACACTATTTCCTTGAATTCTCCCAGTGATGTTACTACTGTAGGCTTTTAGACTTTTTCCACTATCAATGTCCTTCATCTTGACTATGTGTCAGATTGGTCTAGCAAATGGCAACTTCAAATCTCAACCAACAAATGCTCTGTCTGGCAAAAAAAATCAAAACATAAAATACAAATTAGATGGACATGACCATCTAAATCTGTTCTTAATTATTGGGGTGTTTTAAATCTGTCTTGGGCCAATTTGGTTTTATTTTGCTTTTAAATTTTGTATTTATGTGCTTTATCTTGTGGCTGTTCACCGCCCTGAGTCCTTCGGGAGTAGGGCGGTATATAAATCAAATAAAACCGAAACCGAAACCTTCCCCTGCCGTGCCCACCAAGCCACGCCCACCAAGCCACACCCACAGAACCGGTAGTAAAAAAAATTTGAAACCCACCACTGGAATCTCCATAGATGTTTTGAAGGAGAAAATAGGTACCTTAAATCTATAGAAGTGAAGATTTTGCATCCTCACTCGGTCAAGGACCTTGGAATACTTATTTCTAAAGATCTAAGTGCCAAAGCCCACTATAACAACATTGCCAAAAAGGCATTAAGAGTTGTTAACCTAATCTTGTGTAGCTTCTTCTCTGGTAATATTGTACTACTAACTAGAGCATATAAAACATTTGCTAGACCAATTCTCGAATACAGCTCATCTGTCTGGAACCCGCACTGCATATCAGACATAAATACGATTGAACGAGTCCAGAGATATTTCACGAGAAGAGTCCTCCATTCCTCTACCCGCAATAAAATACCTTATGCCACCACACTTCAAATTTTGGGCTTAGACAACTTAGAACTACGCCAACTTTGGTCTGACCTAAGCGTAGTACATAAAATTATCTGCCTCAATGTTCTACCAGCCAATGAATACTTCAGCTTCAACCAAAACAATACAAGAGCACACAAGAGGTACAAACTCATGGTACACCGATCCAAACTAGACTGCAGAAAATATAACTTCAGCAACAGACCGATCAGTGCCTGGAATTCACTACCTGTCTCTGTGGTTTCTTCCCCAAACCGGCATAACTTTACCCTTAGACTGTCTACTGTTGACCTCACCCCATTCCTAAGAGGTCTGTAAGGGACGTGCATTAGCGCACCAGGGTGCCTAATGTCCCTTTCCTAATATTCCTTTTTACTCTTACTCTTTTCATGTATTCAAATTATGTTTATACTTTTACCTGTTATCTTATATATGCTTGACCAATAAATAAATAAATATAAATAAAATAAATCTTTTGCCTATTTCTTTCCAGGGATCACCTCCACTGACAACGGAGCAGAGTTTGCAGGCTATTCTGAACACCCTTGGCCGTCTCTCTGAGAAAAATACGGGCACATTTGTTAACTGGGAAGGGAATCTTATTCCCTGGTGAAACAACCAAGATTCTGCTATTCCCCGTTGCAGGACGATGTTCTCATTGAAGGCAATGCAAGTTTCTATCATCTGTCGGTGCTCACTCTATCCTGCTCGGTTGCATGTTCTCCAACTCTCCCCTACTTCAGTTTCTCTGTCTGGTACCCATAAAACCTTGCTCAGCCAGGCTCTTTCACATTACAGCTCCCAGTCATCCATCTGAATAGTTCTAGGGTCATTGGCAGCCATCTGTAAAGCAGTGATTTCTTACTGGAGAATTTTCTTTCCAGATCTCTGGTATCTCTCTAAACCAGGGGTGTCAAACTCGATTTCATTGAGGGCCGCATCAGGATTGGGACCTCGGGGGGGTGGGGGATAAGGGGGGCATGGCCAGGGGGCATGGCCAGCTTGACATCATTTGTGTCAAGGCCGCCTGTGGTGGCCCAAGCGCTCTGCCAGCTCCGTTTTCAGTTGTGCTCCATTTTTGAGCTCTGTTTTCGGTTATGATAGCCTCCTGCAACCCTCTGCCAGCGAAAATGAAGCTTGGGTGGGCTGCCCGCAGCCCTTGCAAGCTCCATTTTTGCCTGTGATGGCCTCCTGCAATCCTCTGCCAGCAAAAACGGAGCTCCATTTTCGCTAGCAGAGGCACTGCAGGCCAGTCCTTTGCTGTTTCCAGGGTGGCCCCATGGACCAGAGCTAAGCACCCCGCGAGCCGGATCCGGCCCTGGAGCCTTGAGTTTGACACCCCTGCTCTAAACCATACAGTTATGCCTACAAGAATCAATTCCTGTTCTCCAACTCCATCTCTGGGGAAATGGCTCTTCACTTGGACTGTGAATTCTCTTGCAAAAATGCCATCTGGAACTTCCAATACGTTGTTCTATTTTTAAAAAATATTATAAATGAAATAATCGTGAAATAAATGAAAATTGAGGAAAATGGCTTAGGACCGGGGTATATACGAGACCGCCTGCTGCCAGCAACAGCCTCCCACCGGCCAATATGCTCCTACAGAGAGGGGCTCTTCAGGGTGCCGTCGGCCAGACAATGCTGACTGGCGACACCCAGGGGGAGAGCCTTCTCTGTGGGGGCACCAGGCCTCTGGAATGAGTTGCCCCTAGAGCTCCGTCTCATCCCCGACCTGCGTACCTTTTGCCACGCCTTGAAGACCCTCTTGTTCCAACAAGCCGGCCTGGCCTAATACGAATTTTAGAATGGGTGTATGTGTGTTTTAACCTATGGGCCAAATTTTTATATATTCAATTTTAAATTGTTTTAAATTTTGTATATTTATATGTGTTTTAATATGGCTGTACACCGCCCTGAGTCCTTCGGGAGAAAGGTGGTATAGAAATCTAATAAATCAAATCAAATCAAATCTCTCTTTTGTTAATGATACTATAAATTGTCAAGTCACTAGGACACGTGATGGCCTCAAAATTTGAGATTCTCGGCAAGAGATTTGTTGGGTCCCCATGAAAGATTGAGATTTGTAAGCTACGAGCAACTTATGAATTCTGATGAATCCGATTCTTTTCTAAATGGCTTCTTGACAGGCATAAGAAAAATGCTGTTGACATCCAATTGGTGCCGCGGCGATCCCGTCAGGGAAATGGGGGGGCTCTCACGAGCCCCGCAAAAACCCCGACTATCGAGCTGCCACCAACAGGTCTGCGGACCTATATGAGTTTTTAAATGTTTTGAATGCTTAAATGAATTTTTGAATTTTAAAATAAATATGAAGAGAGATGACTTTAAAGGAAATTTACAATCCAGGAGAAAATATGTGAGAAGATATCTGTTAAAATAATGTTGAGTTAAAAATTGTGGGAGAATGCGTTGAAAAAGCAACTTATGTAATATGCTGTGAATTAGTTAAAATAAAACAGCTAAAATAATAGAAGTAGGCGTGGAGGAAAGCATGCTGGTATACCAGCTAAACAAGAGGTGGAGATTTGGAAGAGAATATGCTGGAAATCAGCCAAAATAAAATATGCTGGAAATCAACCAAATAACAGTGGGAGGTTTGGAGGAGACTATGCTGGAAATCAGCGAAAATAAAACATGCTGGAAATCAGCCAAACAAAAGTTGGAGGTATGGAGGAGAATATGCTGTAAATCAGCCAAAATAAAATATGCTGGAAATCAGCCAAACAAATAGGAGGAGATATGGAGGAGGATATGGATTTTGAGATAAATCTGTGTAATATGAAATATGTAAAATTAAAGGTAAATTGATAAAGTTTAAGATTTAAAGATTTGATGAAGGGGTCTAGAGATTAAGAAATATGGATAGAACTTTGATCTATAAATTGAAATAAAAACTAGAGCTGTAGTCAATTTGAAACTAAGATGTGTGGTGATAAAATTGTAAGGTAAATAATCAACCAAGAGGTTAGAATATTTTTAAAAATCTTATGTTTTGATATTGATGTTAAAAGGTGTAATGAAGGGAGCTTGGGAAAGAACCAGATATAATTGAATTTATAAATGGATATATAAAATGAATTAAGCTTCTATTTGGAAATTAAATTGGTGGTGATATAATAGAATGGTTCTGATCAACATACTAGAATCTATATATATTTTTTAAAAAAAAATTCTTATTATGTTCTGATCTTTAACTTTAAAAGATGTAATGGAAAATTGTAAATGAAACTTTTTAATATTTAAATGATTGTACCTATCTATGACCAGATTGAGACTTTGCTCTTGAAACATATATATTATATGTTTTATGTTGGAAAAAAAATAAAAAAATACTTTTCAAAAAAAAAAAGAAAGAAAAATGCTGTTTTGGGGTGACTTGACCCGTTACCACCTGATGGTAATGTTTGAGAACATTGATTGTGGTGTCTATCATAGCCATCTTCTCTAATAGGACTGAACACATGATCTTGTGGTGATTCTGGCAATTTCTTGGGGGCTTTTCCCAGGGGTAGAAGACATTGAGCTAGAAACCAGGTGAGAGAGAATTCTAGCCCTGCCTTGGGCAAGCAAACCGGCTGGGTGACTTTGGATCGGTCACTCTCTTTCAGCTCAACTCAACTCAAAGATTGTTATTGGGCAAATAGCAGGAGGAAGAAGTAATAGATAAGTTGATCACGTCTATTAAAATAATAAAAGTGGGATTTTAAAAAAATCTTAAAACGAAGCTTGCTTTTGTATTCTTGAATAGCTATATTTTTCCAAAGTGTGCAGAAAATATTGCCAAATAGGGATTATTTTTAGTGATTTAGGTTGCTTATGTGTGTTCACACAAACTTTAATACATTTAGTGGCTGCTGCCATCTTATGGAACTAAAATGTACAGTATTATAGTTCACGTCTATGGCTTTCGGCATATTTGCTGTTTTAGGCTACACAGAATATGTTGCAATATTTTTAGGATCAGACTCAATAATAATAATGAGAGTTAGAGGTTTAAATATATTTCTCTTTAATTATAATAGGCATTCTATATTCACTGAATATTCACAGATAGAAGCAAAGAAAATGGTGAAGGTGGCTCCTTATATATACAAAGGGTGGAGCCAAGAGTGGGAGTGGTGAATTATGAATACATTAAGAGTCAAAGAATAAGTTAACCCCTGATATCCCATATATACATTATTTACACATTAGGGAATAAGGCATTTACATCTGACAAATCCCCCTCTAAATGCCGGTTCGCTATACAACACCAATTACATTCAGATTCAGGACAATATAAGACATACAATTTGGAAGTTAAGTATTTGTGCTGTTTAGAAGGTAAAGGCTTCGTCAATATGTCAGCTAATTGTTCAGAGGTATCACAATGCACTGCTTTGATAAATCCATCTTGAGACAATTGTCTCACATGCTTAAATTTTATATCTATATGCCTGGATCTTTGTCCAATGGCATCGGATCTAGATATTTCAATGGCCGCTTTATTGTCTTCATGCATAACAAAAGGCAAAGCAGGTTTTTTCCAAACATCTGAAATTAAATCATTAAACCATACAAGGTTATTTGCAGCTTTGGATAAACAAACATATTCCGCTTCTGTGGTTGAAGTGGCTACCAGTTCTTGTTTACCAGTGTACCAGTAAACTGGACAGTCATTTAACAGAAAAATATAACCAGAAGTACTTTTTCTGCATGATATATCTCCAGCCCAATCCGCATCTGCGTAACATGTAAGTCTTGGTTCTTTATTATCACTAGGTTCTAATACTAGGCAAAAGTCTAATGTACTTTTCAGATATCTTAAAATTCTTTTGACAGCTTCCCAGTGATACATTGTTGGTTTGCTAACGTGCCTTGATAATAAATTGAGTGGTAATGCAATATCTGGCCTGGTCCAATTAGATATTTATTTATTTATTTATTTATTTATTAGATTTCTATACCGCCCTACTCCCGAAGGACTCAGGGCGGTGCACAGCCAAACAATAAAAACACATACAATACAAAATTTAAAAAATAGAATAAAATCAAATTAAATAATTTTGGCCCCGACAAATTTAAAACCCCAAACTTTTAAAACCAATTTAAAATTGAATATATAAATACTAAAAAATATTTAAAATTTTAAAAATCTTTTATAAAAGAGGGGGAAAATTAGGCTAGGCCGGCCTGGTGAAATAGTAAGGTCTTTAAGGCGCGGTGGAAGGTGCGCAGATCCGGGATCCTCCGTATCTCTGGGGGGAGCTCGTTCCAGATAGTAGGTGCCCCCACAGAGAAGGCTCTCCCCCTGGGGGCCGCCAGTCGGCATTGTTTGGCTGACGGCACCCGGAGGAGCCCCTCTCTATGGGAGCGTACCGGCCGGTGGGAGGCTATTGGTGGTAGTAGGCGGTCCCGCAAGTACCCGGGTCCTAAGCCATGGAGCGCTTTAAAGGTGGTAACCAAAACCTTGAAGCGCACCCGGAAGACCACCGGGAGCCAGTGCAGCTCGCGCAGGAGAGGTGTTACATGGGAACGCCATGTCGCTCCCATTACCACCCGCGCGGCCGCACTCTGCGCCAGTTGGAGCCTCCGGGTGCTCCTCAAGGGGAGCCCCATGTAGAGAGCGTTGCAATAGTCCAGGCGGGAGGTGACAAGGGCATGAGTGACCGTGCGTAAAGAGATATATAAAGAAATGAACCTATGACTGATCTATAAAATGTATTATCCTTGAATTCAGGGGAAGATTCATCAGTATTTCTAAGGAAATCAGTTTGCATAGGAGTGTCACAGGGTTTGGCATTGTTTAAATTGCATTTGTTTAGAAGTTCAATAATCTTATCTTTCTGAGTAAGTTTGAATCCCCTTCTAGTTTTGTTAATTTGTACACCAAGGTATTTGTTTACTTTACCTAGAGATTTCAACGAGAAATGTTCATTTAACTTGTTTACAAAGATTTCTCTTCTCTCTTTGTGTTTTCCTATATATAAAATATCATCTACATAAATCAATACAAATTCAATGTGATCATCACTCTTTTTGACAAAGAAACAGTTATCAGCAGTGGTAGCGTTGAAATCCATGGTCTTAAGTACTTTTACCAAGCAATCGTACCATCTTTTGCCAGATTGCTTTAATCCGTATAAACTCTTGTTCAATAGCCAAATTTCATTTTTATTAGTGTATTGACTGTGAGGTGCTCTTACATATATTTCCTTATCTAGTTTTGCGTGTAGGTACGCAGTCTGTATGTCATATTGAAATACATCAAGATTGAGTGCGGATGCTACTACTAGAGCTGTTTTAACACTCTCTGTTCTTACTGTGGGGGAGTATGTGTCAGTATAGTCCTCCGGATATTTTTGTGCATAACCTTGTGCAACCAATCTAGCTTTGTATAAGGTATTGCCTCCTTCTAAGTTCTTAATTTTATAAATCCACCTGGTACCAATAATTGTTTTATCTTTAGGTGCAATCGCAGGTGTGAATACATTTAATCCTTGCAAACTTTCCATCTCTTTTTTCATAGCTAGTTCCCATTTTTCCTTTTCTTCACGAGGGAGTTTTAATACTTCCTCATATGTATTAGGTGTTATTTGTTCACCATCCATATGCATTATGTAATCTCTGTATTTATTTGGTATTTGATTTCTGTTGTTCCTAATAGCTCTTTCTGGTTTGCTATGGTAGTCATGCAAATATCTTGCTTCCTTTTTTGTTAATGTGTCTGTCTTTATTTTGTGTTGACTATTTGTCCATGTTTTGGTTTTGTTTTTATTTTTGTTGACATTTTGATTTTCTATTGTCCCTTCCTCACGAGATTTGGTATCTTTGCATTTATTTGGAAATATTTCATTAAGATGTAATTTAGACCAGTTGGCCTGTTCATGGAACACAGCTGTTCTGGAAACTATAAATTTATTATTATTATCAATGAATCTGTACCCTTTGGTGCCAGTTTCATATCCCATAAATCTTAGTCTTCTGGATACGTTTTCTCCCTTTCTTCTCAACTGTTTGGGTATGTGTACGTCTGCAGTGACCCCAAATATGTGCATGTGTGCTAATTTTGGTTTCCTATTATACATCACCTCATATGGTGTCTTATTCACAATACTGGACCAGGTTCTATTTTGAGTGTAATTTGAATAATGTAGGGCTTCTGACCAAAATTGTTTGCCTAAACCAGCATCCTCTAATGTGCACCTAATCATGGTTTGTAATGTGGAATTCTTTCTCTCTGCAATCCCGTTCTGGAACGCAGAAAATGGACTAGACGTGTAATGTAGCATTCCTCTATCCTTTAACCATTGGGAGAATTCTTTAGACATGAATTCACATCCCCTATCTGTCATAATTTGTTTTATTCTGATATTATGTTGTGTTTCTATGCGTTTGTAAAATTCCTTAAATTTTTGAAAGGTTTCATCCTTGTGTTTTAATGTGTAAACAAAACCATAGCGACTGTAATCGTCTACTATTGTTAGGAAGTAACGTTTTCTATAAGTGATTGATGGAGTTAATGGGCCAACTAAGTCCATGTGTACTAAGTCAAAAATTTTGTTAGTTGATCTGGTGGATTTTTTTGGCCTGGGACTAGTTTTTAATTTAGTAGATTTACATACTGAGCATTCCAAATAATTTTCACAATTTTTTATTTTGACACCTTCTGCGTGTTCAGTCATTTTTTGTACTACAGGAAAACTTGCATGTCCTAACTTCCTATGTAAGATATGAGCACACTCGTCATGAATTGGTTTACCTATTTTTGGTTTCTTCTCATTGTGTGTATCTGTGTGATCATGAGATATTTTACATTCATCATTGTCACTGTTACTAATATTTTCATCATCTGCCTCAATACAATCTTCCATATTTGAATCAATGTTATGTAACCATCTTTCTTTTGTTATCAGATAGGGTAGGCCTCCTTTAATCATCACAGTGCCTACATTTGTTTTATTCTTCTCTAAAGTTGCTTTTCCCTTTGAGAAAACTATATTGATGTCAGAATCTCTGCTTAGTTTTATGGCACTTAGTATGTTATGAGGTATTTCTGGTATTAACAATACCCCCTCTATTTTTCCTAGACCAGGCAAGGTCACATTCCCTCTGCCTAATACTTGAACTTTTTCTTGATTAGCTACCTTTATTACAAACTTATCTTCTGTAAATGAAGACAATATATTTTTGTTATTAGTGGTGTGATTAGTTGCCCCAGAATCAATAAGCCAATTATTGTTCTCATTTTGTTGCGTTTTAGTGCTGTCTTGTTTATTTATTCCATTCAGTGAACCAGATTTTCTCTCTTTTGAATTTTCTCTGCCCCCTCTACTTTCTCTGTAATTTGGTGGGCTTCTATATTTATGTCTATCTGTGGAAGACTGTCTATAATTGTATTTATTCCTATATTCTGACCTATGTCTTTCCTTTGAAATTTTGGGACAATCTCTTCTATTGTGTTCCCTGGACCCACAATTGTGGCATTTAAAAGTTTCATTATATTTTTCTTGGAAAGCTACCTTCCTAAAAGATTTGTGTTCTGTGTGATTGCTATAACGATTTTTTCTTGAATTGTCTTCTGCTATCAATTTGTTAGACAGACTTTCTATTGATAAATATCCTAGATTGATGGTGTCTAAGTGTGACATAAAACTATCCCATGATGAATCAAGTGAGTTGATAATAACACTTTTCATTGTTTGATCTGAAATCACTTCCCCCCTCAAATGCAGCTCAGCTCTTATTTTGTTTAAAGATATTAAATGCTCACTTATGGAAACCCCTGGTTTTACTCTGGAAGAAAAGAAGTCCTTAGACATTCTTGTGGTGGTAGCTACACTATCGCTGTGAAACAAATTAAACATGCATTGAATTATTTCTGAAACAGTTAGATTTGGTTTGATGCTATGATACATTGCAGGAGACACGCTAGATATTATTAAGAAAAATGCCTTATGGTGTAAACAATCTATTTTTAAAGTCCAAGGTCTTCTTGGGGGACTAGTGATAAAAAATAGTAAATTTTCTTTCATAAAGACAACCTGGAGCTGTTGATACCATTCTTGTAAATTAATGCCATCAACCCTAAGTTTTGGGAAGTCACTGGGTAAGTTACCCACATTATTTTGTCCATTACTTACAACCTGAGGTAGTCCGTGGTCTCGCAAGTGTAGGAAATTGCAAAACGGCATGGGGATGCTCGCAACGAGTCTGCGCGGTTCTCTGGCCAGTTCAAGTCTTTCCGGACCGTCTACGTAGTTTCGCACATGCGCGTTGTTCATTTCTTCTTTGACGTCGTCGTGGAAGGTTCTCTCCATTGTAGCTCGCTCGCTCCGCTCCTCTTCAGACGAGTCGGTCTCTGGCTCGGTCTTAGGAGTTCTGATGGCGGCGACTGTTCTTCTCTTTCTTTTGGGTGCGTTGGCACTTGCTTCGGTCTGCGGTGTAGGGCGGAATCGACATGGCTCTCTGGGCTCGGGCGTCGTCGTTCTCGAAGTCAGGATGGGAGCGTGCAGGTCTTGAAGTATCGGCTTGTTCGCTTGCTTCTTCGTTGGCGCTTTGGAAATTTTTAATTTTGGCCCAAATGCAGCAAAAAGCGTCTTCATTGCTGACTTTACTTGTGATTTCGTTAAGTCGTCTTCATTTTTTGATTCTGGCTCTTCCGAAGAGTTTGAATCCTCCTTTTCACTTTCGTTGTCTGATAACGTTTTTCGCGCCAGAAATTTTGAACTGAGCATTTTGATTGGCTCTGCTTCGCTCACTTTGGAGGCTTGTTGAAACCAAGATGGCTGCCATTCAAAATTTCGCGCGGGATCACATTTTTTCTTTTTCATAACGACTTTCTCTGTAGTCATATCACTCACAGTTTTTTGGTCTTTGGGTTTCTCTTTAGCGATGTTTTTCTCTCTCGCTGCTCCGCTGTTCTTCAGCATTTCTTGGAGGTTCGCGATGAGGCTTTCATCATTCTTCTGGCTTTTTAATAACTTCAGTATCTCTGACCTGAGTTCGTTATTTTCTATTTCGATTTCCTCCTGGCCATCATTTTCATTTATTAATTCTTCTTCTTCAGTGGTGTATTCTTCGGATTCTCTCGAAATCGCGTTTGTGGATTCGTTGATTATTTCTTGTTCAGTTTCTATTTCTTTGCTGTAGGCCCTGGTGTTGGGCCTATCTTTCTTAGACATTTTTAGGTATTTATTGAGTCAATTAACCATCCTCTGCTACCAGCTTGTTGCAATATTTTTAGGATCAGACTCAATAATAATAATGAGAGTTAGAGGTTTAAATATATTTCTCTTTAATTATAATAGGCATTCTATATTCACTGAATATTCACAGATAGAAGCAAAGAAAATGGTGAAGGTGGCTCCTTATATATACAAAGGGTGGAGCCAAGAGTGGGAGTGGTGAATTATGAATACATTAAGAGTCAAAGAATAAGTTAACCCCTGATATCCCATATATACATTATTTACACATTAGGGAATAAGGCATTTACATCTGACAGAATATTTTCACTGACTGCCTGTGTTCAATTCTGGCAAAATAAAGAGCACCAGTTTTATGGTATAGTTAAGTGTTCTGCCCCAGCTACAGACCCCAAAGAACGCAGCATACACGAAGTCCGTTCAAACCTTATTTTACTAAATAAACCAGTTTTTTACAACAACGGCTGTTAATTAACTGCATTAACAGCCGCCAAGAATTCAAAGAATAATAACTGAAAGCTTACTGTGGTTGGCAGACTGCCCAGAAGCAATTTGCAGGAAGCTGATAAGATAAGCAAGACAAGACATGAAGGTATGTGAACAAAGTTGTTCCCTGCAAATTGCTTCAGTCAGTATTCCTCCTTAAATAGGCTAAGGGAGTGGCCAATTAGCCCCAAGCCTTACTCTCAAGGAGACTTCCTCCTGAGGAGCCATTCCTGCCTTTTGGCAGCTCTGCACCCCCGTGCATCAAGAAGAGGCTCCTCCTCTTCATCCTCTTCACTTATAGGAGCTTCTGGAGGTTCTGAAGGCCCTGGCTGAATCCCCACCTCTGGCACCACATCTTCTCCAGCCTCCTCATTGTCCAACTCGAGTGCTAGCTGCACAGGCTGCTGGCGCAGCACCACACCAGCCTCCTCGCTGTCTGAAACAGCTACTAGTTGCACAGGCTGCATACGGGCCACAACAGTTAAGTAAGAAGGTAAGAAATGGTGGAAGGTATTAGTAGCTCACGTGATAGGTAGCTAAACCAACCAACGACGGTGTCAACCACCAACCAACTCACATTACCTCCAGCCAGGGTGACCCCACCACCAGATGACACTCACAAGGCGTGACCAGTTGGTTACGTGACCAACTAACCACATATACCTATAAAAGCAGAAGAGAAGTGAAATAAGACGCTTCAGCTGATGTTTCGCTCATGTTACCTAGCATGGTGACAAAACGTTTGGAAACTAAGCAAGAAGCTTGGAGAACAAACCACCACCAAACATAAAGACTTCCCCTGTCCAGTCGTTTCTGACTCTAGTCTAGGGCATGGTGCTCATCTCCGTTTCTTGGCCAAGGAAGCCAGCGTTGTCCGAAGACAATTTCCATGAACATGTGACTAGCATGGCTATAATCTAAAGCTGAACTGAACACTGTTACATTCCCACCAAAGTGATACCTATTTATCTACTCGCATTTGCATGCTTTTGAACTGCTAGGTAGGCATGAGTTGGAGCAAGTAACGGGAGCTCACCCTATCACGAGCGCCTGGGTCTCGAACCTGGGCTGTCAGCTCTCCAGCTAACAACCTCCGCATCTTTAACTGCAGAACCATTGCGCCCCTTATGATTAAGTACTTTGATCTGTGTAAAAGTCTAAATGGATGATGTAATGGTAAGTGTTGAATATTCAAATACAGTCAGTCCCTAGTGGCCAAGTTAGTTACTACCTATTCTCTGATTGGTTGGAAGATGACAGCTCCGGGTATAAAAGGGAGCTGTCAAGCGCGGGAGTTTCGGCATGTTATGTATATTGAAGAGAGTTGAATAAACATTACTGTTGCTTAATTAATTAATTAATTAATTAATTACTGATTTACAGTAAATATAATAGCAATAGTAGGCAGCCGTTAATCTGTTCATCCATTTAGCAACAGACTCGCACATAAATAGCCACATGTTTAGCGACAAGTTAAGTGCTCATAATCTCATTTTTTTAAAAAAAAAAAAATTCCAGCTGCTTGTAGAATTTTTAGCTGCATCCCAAGCTTTGCTTAAACGGATGGCCATGAAAATGAAGAAATGGCACATTTATCTCATGTTCGTCATATGTGACACACTTCTAAATATATGTAATCTCCACAAAGGAAGAATTAGGACCCTAGATACGATTTAGAGCAGTTGGTGGGTTTATCCTTTTCAAAGGTGTCATTTTTAAGCCAGTTTAACAGTTGATGGCATACCGTGTTTTCCCAAAACACGCCTTGTGTCAGGCGTGCCTCCTTTCAGATTTCAAGAAAAAATAACCCCGACTCCATTTTCATAGATAAAGGTACTTTTACTGAAATTGAACTGAATGCAACCAATGAAAAGCAAGATCTGAGGCATAGGCGTGAAAATCCCATATAGAAAGCATCCCCTCCCAACTGTCCAGCGTAAATCATCCAATCCAAAGGTCTTCTAAGGATCAGGTGGAAGCACATGTCTGGCAGCGTCATCATCTTGGAATGCCACGACTGTTGACCTGATATCAACTTCAAAGAAAACTTCAAACAGAGCCTTGGTAGTACAGTGGTTTAATGCACCCTGTTATTAACACAGCTGCCTGCAATTTCTGCAGGTTCGAATCTTACCAGGCTCAAGGTTGACTCAGCCTTCCATCCTTTCCAAGGTAGGTTAAATGAGGACCCAGTTTTTGGGGGCAATAAGCTGACTTTGTATAAATATACAAAAGTATGAAGGCGATTGCTTAACACATTGTAAGCCGCCCTGAGTCTCCGGAGAAGGGCGGCATATAAATCAAATTTAAAAAAAAGAAAGAAAGAAAAGAAAAGACTACAGCTAAGATTCACTTTCATTTTCCCCTCCAGCATGCTTCCCCCCCAAGCTCTCCTAACTCCCCCTCCCCTCCGTTTCCATGGCAGCCGAGCAAGCAAGCGTTGAAAGAGCGGAGGCTGGCACCTTGTCTTATATTTTTTTGAACCCTGAAATAAGCTCTTGACCTTATTGCCATGCACTCAAAAGCCCAATTGGGCATTTATTATCAGGGGATGTCTTATTTTAGGGGAAACAGGGTAGTTCTTATTTGATAAAGGGATTCCTTCTCAAGCAGAGAAACTTGAGATTAGTTCAGTAGCAGATATTCTAAATTTGATCACCTTTCTTTTAAAAAATACATTTAGAATCCTGGTTGTGAAACTGCACAGGTGACACGAGTATACGAGTTGTGGTTTAAAACCACAAGTCACCAATTGTGTGAGCCGTTCTTTAAATCGCAGTCAGCAATAGTTTCATTCAAGGGAAACTGATATTTGTTGCAAGTTAGGGCTGTAAAATACTTCTTTTTCGTCCATCCTAAATCTCTAGCCCCGTGATGGCAAACCTATGGCACGCGTGCCACAGGTGGCATGCAGAGTCATATTGGTGGGCATGCGAGCATTGCCCTAGCTCAGCTCCGGAGTGCATTCATGTGCCGGCCAGCTGATTTTCGGGCCTTCTGGGCCCACCGGAAGTCGGGAAACGGGCTGTTTCCGGCCTCCAGAGGGCCTCCGGGGTGTGTGGGGAAGGCCGTTTTCGCCTTCCCCAGGCTCGTAGAAAGGCTCTGGAGCCTGGGGAGGGTAAAAAATGGGCCTAACAGGCCCATCGTGCCATTGTGTGCCAAAAGCGGGGGGAGTGCAGGGGGGGGTCGCATGTGCATGCGTGGGGGCGGGGCGCATTGAATTATGGGCATGCGCATGCACAACCCCCCCCGCTCCCTCCACTTTTGGCATGTGACGGCAAAAAGGTTAGCCATCACTGCTGTAGCCAGTCGGCTTTCTTGAGTCATATAAACCGCTAGTTTTGGACCAGGTTAATAATTCACTTTCCGTTATCCAGAAAACATGATGGTTTACCTTCAGATGCCATTCTTATATCTCCCCCCTTTATGTTTAATTTAATGTATTTATTTATTCAATTTACAGGTAGTCCTTGACTTACGTCCACAATTGAGCCCAACATTTCTGTTGCTAAGCGAGACAGATGTCGAGGGAATTTTGCCGCATTTTGCGACTCTTCTTGCCACGGTTCTTAAATGAACCACTGCAGTTGTTAAGTCAGTTAAGTGAATCTGGCTTCCCTCTTGACTTTGCTTGTCAGAAGCTCACGAGGGGATCACGAGACCCCAGGACACTGCAACCGTCATAAATACGAGTCAGTTGCCAACCGCCTGAATTTTGATCATGTGACGATGGGGATGTTGCAATGGTAAGTGTGAAAAACGGTCATAAATCCTGTAGTAACTTCAAATGGTCATTAAATGAACTGTTGTAAGTTGAGGACTACCTGCATACGCCACCCATCTCATTAGCCAAAGGGATTCTGGGGCAGCTTGGAATACAATAAAAGCAGAAATATAAAAACATTAACAGGTAACAGGTATTATATAAAACGAATAACCAGGTATACGAGGTGGGATCTTCTCTCTTACTGCTCCAGCTTTAAAGACCCCCATCGGGGCCCAAAACCAGTTAGCAGAGCCAAGGTTTTAAGGTTTTTAAGGAAAGTTACAAATCAAACTTTTATTGTGGTCAGTCTTCAGGGATCTTCTTCAGGTCTTCTTAACAGGCAGGGTAATTGAATATTGCTGGATTACCAAGGAAGCAGTTTTCCATCCACGTTCACGAAAGTGCCAGTTTCTTTCTCAGAGAGGTGGGCCAGTGTTTTGAGAATTTCTTGTACACCGTCCTCAGCTGTAGTTGGGGCTCTCAACTGGAAAGAAAAGAAAAGAAAAGAAAAGAAAAGAAAAGAAAAGAAAAGAAAAGAAAAGAAGGGAGGGAGGGAGGGAGGGAGGGAGGAAGAAGGGAAGGAGGAAGGAAGGAAGGAGAAGAGGAGGGAGGAAGGAAGGAAGGAAGGAGAAGGGGAGGGAGGGAGAGAGGGAGGAAGGGAGGGAGGGAGGAAGGAAGGAAAAGGAAGGAATGAAAGAAGGAAGGAGAAGGGGAGGGAGGGAGGAAGGAAGGGAGGAGAAGGGGAGGGAGGGAAAGAGGGAGGGAGGGAGGGAGGAAGGAAGGAAGGAGAAGAGGAGGGAGGAAGGAAGGAACGAGAAGGGGGAGGAAGGAAGGAATGAAAGAAGGAAGGAGAAGGGGAGGGAGGGAGAGAGGGAGGAAGGAAGGAAGGAAGGAAGGAAGGAAGGAAGGAAGGAAGGAAGGAAAAGAAACAAAAGAAAAAACAAAAGAGAAATAAAAGAATAAACATGAATGAAATATGCCAACTTTTCCCCTAATTTATTTGCAAATTCAATTTTTTTATTTTGCATAATTAATTTTACCTCCATTTCTCTTACTGATGTCGTAAACTTTTTAATTAGTTGTGAAATAACTTTCTTTTTCATTCTTTTTTTCATTTTTATCCGATGCAATGAGATACTTAATGGACTGCTTACTATAAGATGGTAATAGTTGAGATACGTAAGCCATGATTAAGAAATAAATGTTATGGCAAAAATAGAATATATAAAATTGTGTTAAAGATGGAACAAAAAGCTGAACAAATTTATGACCGGATCAATGCTCTGTTCCGAAAAGATGTATTGTATGTTTGTCTGTGTGGTTTAAAAAATTTTTTTAAAAAAAAATTGCAAAAAAAAAAAAAAAGATACTTAATGGACTATTCAACATCTTTCGTTTAAAAAAAAAAAAATCCCAACCGAGTCTAATGAACAGAGGACAAAATGTATTGCCACAAAACCTATTCCTAGCTACTGACTTAAAAAAAGAAGAATTGGACAAATATATGATTTTTTTATTCTGTAGGACTTTCTTGTCCAACAATACTCTATTGCCAAATTCATAACAATAAAAGAAAACAGTATTAAGTGATCAGGTGGCTTTCTTGATATCAAAGAAAGAATGTTACTTCATTAAACTGTTTTTTTTTTTCCTGGTTCAATTAAGGCCAACCCCAAGACTTTTTCCCCCCTGTTCTGTCCCCATCCCCACACACACACAAACAGCCAGCCAGGGGTTAAAGAAGTACTTGGCACACACCAGGTTCATTATCAGGAACTTGGCAGCAATACGATAACCGTCTGCCAAGTGCTTTACTACAAGAAGAGGGAGTGTTCCTCCACCAGATAACACCAACGAATACACACAGTTTTCAAAACAGTCCAGCTCAAACATGAAACCTTCAGCAGATTCGGCGTTGTACAAAGTGACTAGCCAGAAGTTAGCTTTGTCCGTCACAGAGTCTAAATGGCCACCACACTCTCTTATATAGCCTGTGAGGTGTGGTCCAGTGACTCAGCTTAATCCCTGACGCGCCTCCTCATCTGCTGCAAACGTTTATCTCGCCTTCGTTGGCGTGGATCCAGGAACGACTTATCACCCTCATCGCTGTCATCGGAGACACCTGGCTCCTGGTCAATTTCCTATCCCTCGGCAGACACCTGAGGCATTGCCAGAGAGGAGGGGCCTGGAGAGGGAGGCCTGGCTGGCTCCTCTCCTTCATGTTCGGAGCCTTCTTCCTCCGATAAGATGGGCTTGGGGGTCGGAGCCACAACACCCCCTAGCTGTTAAAAAAAATACTTTTGAATGTCCAGAAAGTGAATTAGTGTAATAGCATGTTAATGTAGCAGCTCATATACAATGGATCAGGGGTCTCCAACTTGGCGACTTTAAGACTTATGGACTTCAACTCCCAGAATTCTTCAGGCTGACTGAGGAATTCTGGGAGTTGAAATCCATAAGTCTTAAAGTTGCCCAGGTTGGAGATCCTTTCAGTAAATGTATTGACTTTATGGGGAGAAAGACTCCGCTACAAATCACTTACTGTTTCGTTTCCACTTCCCATATCTGTCTGCAGCCATCCAGGGTGCAATGCAACACACAGGATCTCGTCTTGGGCATATTGTAGGGACTGGCATCGGTTGAGCATGTTTAAAGCAGCCTAGAAGTGGGGGGGCATTGTAGAAAGAGGACGATGAATGGCACATCCTATATCTGCAAAGAATATTGTACGTTGTGCAGCAGCTGCCCAAAAAGCCAATGCAATCCTAGCAGTAGTGAAATCCAAATTTATTTACTACAGGTTCTGTGGGCGTGGCTTGGTGGGCGTGGTGTGGCTTGGTGGGCGTGGCAGGGGAAGGATACTGCAAAATCTCCATTCCCACCCCACTCCAGGGGAAGGATACTGCAAAATCTCCATTCCCTCCCCACTCCAGGGGAAGGATACTGCAAAATCCCCATTCCCACCCCTCTCTAGGGAAAGGATACTGCAAAATCTCCATTCCCACCCCTCTCTAGGGAAAGGATACTGCAAAATCTTCATTCCCACCCCACTCCAGGGGAAAGATACTATTCCCACCCCACTCTGGGGCCAGCCAGAGGTGGTATTTGCCGGTTCTCCGAACTATTCAAAATTTCCGCTACCGGTTCTCTAGAACCTGCTGGATTTCACCCCTGAATCCTAGGCTGCATTAACAGAGGAGTAGAATCAAGATCACATGAAGTGTTAGTGCTACTTTATAACGCCTTGGTAAAACCACTCTTGGAAATACAGGTAGTCCTCGATTTACAACAATTCTTTTAGTGGCCTTTCAAAGTTACAACGGCACTGAAAAAAGTGATTTAGGACCTGGTTTTCTCCGGTTCTTGAGAACCAGTAGTAAAAGTGGTGGGAGACTCCGCCCGCCCACCCTGACGTTATATTTGGCAATTTGTGCATGCACAGAAGCTTCTGCGTGCGCGCTCCTGTTGCAAACCGGTAGTAAAGTTAAGTAGAACCCAACCCTGCTCCATTGTGATTGTAAATCGAGCACTACCTGCATTGTCTGAGATTTTATATGAAAATCTATACATATAAGATCTATAAATCTGATATTTATACGACAATCTGGGCAGCGGCCAAGTCTTCTCCAAACCTTGCTGCAACGATAGTTGGGGATTTGCCCAATATCCCATGCCAGAAGGTTCGTGATGGAGCCGCAGTCACTGGATATATTCACAATTGCAGCTTTGCTGCAGCTCATGCCTTTCAGCAGACTGTCCTTGGATGCCTTCCTCAGCAAAGGTAGGAAGACCTGAAGAAAAAGAGTGGGGGAAATTAAAAACAGAGGCACGCTATGGCCGGGTATGGAAAAGTTCACCCTGGGAATCTGCAATAGCAATAGCACTTATATACTCCTTCACAGTGCTTTCCAGCCCTCTCTAAGCAGTTTTTATAGAGTCAGCCTCTTGCCCCCAACAATCTGGGTCCTCCTTTTACTCACCTCGGAAGGATGAAGACTGAGTCAACCCTGAGCCTGGTGAGATTTGAACTGCCAAAACTGCTGGCAGCCGGCAGTCAGCAGAAGTAGCCTGCAGCACTGCACTCTAACCACTGCGCCACCGTGGCTGCAAATGATAGTCCAGAAATTATTGATCCAAGGCTGTCTTATACTTTTATAATCCTGGTGCAAACTTCTGCCCTTTCCTAATTGAGAAAGCTACACCTGATGAAACACATTTCTTTTTATTGTTATTATTAGTTTATAATATAAAACACAAAAATCGGTTCTTTTGGTGCAGTAGAATAAGATAATAGCATCAAACCTCAACTTTTTTACTTTTACATAACAGTATAAACAAGCCATTTCTACAACAACAAACCTGTCTAATCAGTAAAACTCAAGAGCCTTGGTAGTACAGTGGTCTAAGGCACCCTGTTATTAAGCTGGTTATTAAGACCAGATGCCTGCAATTACTGCAGGTTCGAATCTCGCCAAGGCTCAAGGTTGACTCAGCCTTCCATCCTTTCTAAGGTAGGTAAATTGAGGACCCAGTTGTGGAGGCAATAAGCTGACTTTGTATAAATATACAAAAGGATGAAGGCTATTGCTGAGCACATTGTAAGCCGCCCTGAGTCTCCGGAGAAGGGCGGCATATAAATCAAAATTTTTTAAAAAAATCAAAGTTTCATTTTTTCCCACACCTCAAGCACAAAGTCCAGAAGCGGTTTCCAAATAGAAACAAAAGAAATTGTGTGGGGGTTTTTTAACCAAAGCCACTAGTTTAGCCATCTCTGCTAACTCCGTTAACTTTTGCAACCATTTGCCCATTGTGGGAATCAAAGTGCCCTTCCATTTTTGCTCATAAACCGATTATCACATTTTTTTTTATTTTTTAAACAAACAAACAAACTATACATCTTTGATCAATTCAGTGTTTCATCTGAGTACATATTTTGTGCCCTCTACATCCTCCTCCATCATTTTCATGCTGTGTTTCAATCCCTTTATTTCTTCATTTTGGCTTACATTTCTGTTTAATACTTCTAATGTCAATACAAATAGCAATGGGGATAAAGGGCATCCTTGTCTTGTTCCTTTCATTATATTAAACTTTCTGTCATATCTCCATTCATCATTACCTTTGCTGACTGTTTATTATAGATTGTTTTTATCATATTTACGAATCTCCCCCCCAAAATCCATGACTTGTAGTTGCTTTATCATAAATTGCCAATTTACGGTGTCAAACTCCTTCTGTGTATCCAAAAATATCATTGCCATTTGTTTATCTGAATGTACTTCATAATATTCCAGAGTATTCAAGATCGTCCTCATGTTGTCTCTAATCTGTCTTTTGGGTAAAAAAAACCATTTTGATCCATAGGTATAAATTCATTGAGCATCCTTTTTAGTCTACTCGCCATTATTGATGCAAATATTTTATAGTCTGCGTTCAACAATGAAATCGGTCTGTAATTTTTAATCTGTTGCAAATCTGTATTTTCTTTAGGTATGTTGGAAATGAATTCAACCAACAAGCACGGGTCGATGAAAACAAAGAGACTTTATTAAAAGAAAATAATAAAAAACAATTTTGCAAAATAGGGTGGTATCCCAGCAGATATCAACAAGGAGTTTGAGCCAGGAAGCCACACCTAAAGTTTCAAAAGCATTACATTTTATAGTTCCCTATCCCGACGCCCCCCCATGCCCCTCCTACATCGCATCCAGTGACCGATCACGGCTAATCCAAAGCACCTTTTAGAGAGAACATCATCTCTTTTCCCTAATTACATATTTATCAAAACACCTCCCCATAACTACCCATACAATATTTTGCAAGGATAGCTCTTTCTTATCTCTACTGCCCTAGCATTAAGGAATGTCCCCTTTTTCAAGGCCTCTTTCTAAAGGTCCTAAAACAAAAGAAGATTTATTCTAACACAGCATTGTTACATATTGGTCAGCATGTTCTCCAACTATCTTAAAGCAGAATAATATCTAACAAATTTACCAGAGTAGCAGAGTTGGGAGGGACCCTGCAGTCTTGCCAGGTGTCCACTATTTGAGCAGACAGTCTGCTTTTTTCACATTATGTTCACTATTTTTTTTCACAAAATAGTGGACATTTTTTTTATTCAAAAGCTTTATGGTGAAATGGTACGTAATCTAAAGCTGTACAGTAAGAGAATAAGGATAGGAGAATCGCGTTTTGTCTTTTTTTTTCAATAAGTTAGAATGAGACAAAGATCGAATATCCATTGAACTCAATGAAATTTCTGCCTTAGAAGAAGTTTATGTTCATCTGCAGGGTGATTCATCCCTTGATAAGTGGACGTACTTTTTCAAGAAAGAGCCAGCTCCGAGTTTACTGAAACTGTTTCAGTATTGTGCAACAATTCCGATATCAAATGCAAACGTTGAACGAATGTTCAGCGTCATGGGAAATTTGTGGACTGACAAACATAACCGACTGCTTGTACAATCAGTTCGAAGTGAACTTTGTATATCTTTTAATACTTCTCAACGTTGTACTGAAATTAAAGAATTATTCCTTAAACACAAAGAATTGATCAAAGCTGCGCAGTCAAATAAAAAATACACACGACAGCAAAGTAAAATGTAATTTAATATTTTACATATTATTATATTTGATGTTTTGAATTTTAAGTAAAGTTTTGAAGTGATTATTTTAATACGTGTTAAAATGTTTGTAAGAAAATATATAATTTAATTGTAATTTTTTTTTATTTTTTTACTACTTAACAGCCCCCCCCCCCCCGCTTGTCCGCTATTTTTTGGAAGCAGACCTGGCAACCCTAAATCCAACCCCCTGCCTAAGCAAAATTGAATCTTTACTTATATGCATTTCTAACCTATATACCTACATACTATTTTATTTTTGAATTTTCTCATATCCTACAGGTATAAGGGTAATATATGCCTCCATCCATGAGTTTGGTATCTTTGCATTTACTACGAGTTCCTTAAATACTTCCAACATTACATTGCTTAGTACATTTTATAGTATCTTGTATAGATCTGCTGGTCGTCCATCCGGACCCGGTGTTTTCTCATTCTTTTGTTTTTTTAATTGCTTCTGTTAGTTCCATCATCGTTATTCTTTCTTCTAGTGCTTTTTTATATTTTCCAGGTATTTTAGGTAAGTCTGATTTTTCTAGATTTTGTTCTGTCTTTTCTCCAGATAGTGACTCTCGTTTATATAATCTCTCATAGTAATTTTGAACTATTATTTTCTTTTCTTCATTTCTATAACATATAGTTCCTTTCTCATCTGGTCCTTAGCTGGTTAATTAATTTTCCTCCTTCTCTGTTTTTCATTTTGTATGCCAACCACCTGCCTGGTTTATTTGCATTTTCAAAAAAGTTCTGTTTGGAAGCCTTTGATTTATTTGCCAGAATCTCTTGTTCAGTTAAGTTCATTTCATGTTTTTTCAAGTCCATTTGTTTTTTAATTTTATAATTTTGTGTGTCTTTTTGTAGCTCCTTCTCCAGCTTTTTATACTCCTAACTTTTTTTGTGCTGGTCTTTTCTTTTTATTCTTTTTTCCCAAATATGTCATTACCAGCCCTCTAATATATGCTTTCACTGTATCCCATACATTTTGGAGTGATGTATCCTCTTTTTTGTTTACTTTAAAGAAAAGGACCAACTTCTTTTCCATAAATTGTTGAAATTTTTTTTCCTGTAAAATTGTCTGGTTCAAAGTCCATCTCGACCTTTTCTTTTGCCCTTTCCATTCAATTGTAATCGGATTGTGGTCTGCCCATATATTTGTTTAAATATTAACTTCTTGTATATTAACTAATAAATCTGTTGACATCCACATCATGTCTATTCTAGACCATGACATATGCCTATTTGAGTAAAAAGTATATTATTTTTCTTTCAGATGTCCTTTTCTCCATGCATCTTGTATACTTAATTCCTCAACCATTGTGAAAAAAGTCTTTGGAAGTGTTTTCCTAGATTTCTTATTTATCTTTGTTGTTTTATAGTCCAAACCTACGTCTATCACCGCATTAAAATCACCCATTATATAAATATTTTCATATTCAAATTCTAGTATTTTTCCGTGTAATTTCCCATAAAATTCTTCTTGATTATCATTTGGTGCGATAATGCTATCAACAGTATTTGTTTGTAATTCATTGTTACCTCCACCATAAGTATCCTCCCTTCTTCATCAACAAATATTTGCTTGGGTTCCATTTTTTCTTTAATATATAACGCTACCGCTCTCTTGCTTTGATCTATCAATGAAGTAGATAATACTCCCAGTTTTGTATGTTCTAATGGTTTTTTGTGTTGTTTTCTGCTATGAATCTTGCAAATATATAATATCCATTATTATATGTTTGTTTAGTCTATCTAACTTATTTAAAGTTCTATTCCTTTTTATCGCCGAATTTAATCCATTTATATTTATTGATATTGCTTTTATTTCTTCTTCTATGATTTACTTGTTAATAGTTTTTGTCACTCTTGTCGCTCTTATCTGTCTCTGTTCTTTTGCATCTTTTCCCATTGCTCCTTCTCTTATTGCTCCCTCTTCCTGTTCCTGTGTTCTTTCCTTTGTTTTGTCTTCTTTCTCCTTTACAGTTTCTTCTTGGTCTCTAGTCTCTCTTGCTTTTCCCAACTTTCCATCTTTGATTGAAGTCCCCAAAATTGCTCATAAAATATTTCCGCTTTTTCTATTGAATCTAATCTGTGTCTTTGTTCTTGCCAGGTCACCAATATTCCTTCTGGGATTAACCACCGAAAACTCACTCCTTTTTTTATTAACAACTTTGTCAAGAAATTATATTCTTTCCTCAGATCTCTCACTCTTCTGGGTATCTGTCTCAGCACTACTATCTCTTTATCTTTGTACTTTATTGGAGTATTCCTTGCTATTTGTAGTATTTCTGTTTTTATCACTTTCTTTGTAAATCTTACATGTACTTCTCTTGGTGGTTTATTTCTCATTGCATATCTTGTATATACCCTAAATATTTCATCGATCCCATTTAATATCTTCTCTTTAGGTTCCTCCATAATTTCTGCCAGTATCTCTGCCATAACTTTTGCCAGGCTTTCCTCCTTCTGACCACATTTCTTTAGTGACTTTATTCACATCTTGTTAGCTGATAATCCAGTCACATTGATTTTACCAATGGATTAGGCAGCCCAACCGCTGGATCCAAAGTTGCTACTGTAAGAATACAAGAGCCCATCCATTTCCTCCAGAACATTCGTCACATGAAGCTTTCTGCCAGCAAAATTCTACCAACACTTCATTCCATCGCTAGCTCTTTCCCCGTTGGCTGGAAAGTCAGCAGTAAATGTGGCATTCGGTGCATTCTGTTAATATTAGGGACATATGTTTTGACTTTCTGAGTTCTGTATCGGAGAGATCTCTTGTTTTGGACATTCTTTTCTTCTGGGTCTTTTTTCTTGAAGGACATACTAGACCTCAGTGGTGGTTGCCCCAAGTTCGCACCGGTTCTATAGAACCAGTAGTAAAACCGGCGGGAGGCTCCGCCCACTGACCCCGACGTCATTAAAACACTTCTGCACATGTGCAGAAGAGTGCGCGCACGGCCCCGCTGCGAACCAGTAGTAAAGGTAAGTAGAACCCACCCCTGCTAGACCTCATGTTATGACACTGAGTTTAAATGAATTCCCTATGGGGCTGACTGGTTAAAGTGAATTTAACCCTCTTAGGAACTGGGTCAGTTTTGATCAAATTCTACCCCTTTCAGCATTAGTTGCTTTGATCAACTGACCCCTTTTTGATGTTCCCATGTTACACTGACTCCTTCTCCACCCAGTTAAGCATATTTTGGATCAGGGCTATACTTTTGCCCAAGGCAGAAGAAATGCCTATTTATTTATTTAGAAAATTTATATTGCCACCTAATCGCACATGGCGCCTGTTCTTAAAATCACTATTTCCATTCCCATCAGCAAACACTGGTGTAGGTCCATCTGGTCACCAAATGCTAAGTGCAGTAGAAGAAAGATGAAAGGAAAGGTTTTCCTTGTCCAGTCATGTCCAACTTTAGGGGCAATGCTCATCTCCATTTCTTGGCCAAGTGAGCCAGCATTGTCTGAAGACAATTTCCATGGACATGTGGCCAGCATAACTATACGCCAAAGGCGCATGGAATACTGCTACTTTCCCACCAAAGCGGTACCTATTTATCTACTCGCATTTGCATTTTTGGATCTGCTAGGTTGGCAGGAGCTGGGGCAGGTAAAGGGAGCTCACCCTGTCACATGGTGCTCAGGTCTCAAACTCAGGTGGTTAGCTTTCCAGCCAACAAAACCACCATCTTAACTGCTGAGCCATGATGCGCCTAGAACAGGGCTGTCAAACTGGTGGCCCACAGGCCGGATACAACCCTCAGAGGCCATGTCTACCTCGGATTTGCAAAGGCAAAAAACATCATGATATGTCACGATCCAGCCCGCAACGCAATTGACTTCGACATCCCTGGCCTAGAACAAAGTGAAAGAGTTGTGGTGGCGCAGTGGTTAGAATGCAGCATTGCAGGCTAATTGTGCCCGCTGACAGGAGTTCGATTCCAACTGGCTCAAGATTGACTCAGCCCTCCATTCCTCCAAGTTCAATAAAATGAGGACCCAGGTTGTTGGGGGGCAAGATGCTGACTGTGTAAACATGTAAGAAAGTGCTATAAAGCACTGTGAAGTGCTACATAAGTGCTATTGCTAAGTGAGACCTAGTTAAAAGGAGAGATCTGAAGGACATTCCTACCTGGCCCATTACCATAGGACCAACGACATTGGTATTGTACACCTCTAACATGTTTTCTGGTGTCTCTGATTCCAGACTGGATGACTTTACTATTCCAGCATTGTTGAACAACAGATTCAAACCAGCTCCGTGTAGACATTCGGTAATTTTGGCTGCAGCAGCTTTGATGCTGGATGGATCAGAAGTGTCTAAAACAGAAATGAGAAAGATTTTTGTATGTGACGCAAATCCCTAGCGGGGAGGCAACACTGCTGTTGCCCAACAAGACACCTAACTGGATTTTATATATGAGAGTTCTCCATATATTAGAAAAGTGTTTCTTAACCTCAGTAGACAGGTTCCAGCAATCCCAGTCGAAGGCTGGATCGATAATTGCACCTCCCAAGAACCTGCTATAACTTGCAGAATTGCAAGATATAGTTGCAAAATGCAGAGCAGGAGAATCAAAACAATCATTTTTGGGAACTTTTATGAAAATATATCAATCTATACTTTCCAAAAGGGTGCTTTGATTGAAGAACCAACCACAAAATGTTCACGTCATTGCATTTCTCATTCTCTCTTGTTTTGTTGTTGTTCTTCTTGTTGTTCTTGTTGTTGTTATTATTATCTTTATTCATTAAATATGAAACTCAGTCAACTGAACATTCAAAAATGCATCACAAATACCATTGACTGGTGCTAATGGTTGATATGGGTTGCTGCCAGCATCCTAGGTATCAACCAAGTACCTTCTTAAGATGTACAATGTTCCAAGTAGCGCAGTTTTTTGCATTCAGGCTTACTGAAATATATATTCGCTAAGGTGTCTGAGAAAATGAATTATGGTTGAAGGTGCAGCAAATTTCTTCTAACCCAGCATGAAGACCAAAGATGCATTCTAAAACTAGGCATTATTATTATTATTTATTATTTATTAAATTTATATACCGCCCTACTCCCGAAGGACTCAGGGCGGTGAACAGCCAAAAGATAAAATATACATAGTACAAACGTTAAAAAACCATTTAAAATACATTAAATACTTTGGCCAAAAACAAATTTAAAACACCCCAATTTATAAGACAAATTTAAAAAGCAATTTAAAAGGGAAATTAGGCCAGGCTAGCCTGCTGGAATAAAAATGTTTTGAGGGCACGGCGGAAAGTACGCAGATCTGGGATCCTCCGTATCTCCAGGGGAGCTCGTTCCAGTTGGCAGATCCCCCACAGAGAAGGCTCTCCCCCTGAGGGCCGCCAGTCGACATTGTTTGACCGATGGCACCCTGAGTAGCCCCTCTCTATGGGAGCATACTGGTTGGTGAGAGGCTACTGGTGGCAGAAGGCGGTCTCGTAGATACCCCGATCCTAAGCCATGGAGTGCTCTAAAGGTGGTAACCAAAACCTTGAAGCGCACCCGGAAGACCACCGGGAGCCAGTGCAGCTCACGCAGGAGGGGAGTCACATGGGAGCGCCACGTCGCTCCCATAACCACCCGCGTGGCCGCATTCTGGACCAGCTGGAGCCTCCGAGTGCTCCTTGAGGGGAGCCCCATGTAGAGAGCATTGGAGTAGTCCAGGCAGGAAGTGACGAGGGCATCAATGACCGTACTTAATGTGTCCCGATCCAGAAAGGGACGCAACTGGCGAATCAGGCGAACCTGATAAAAAGTCCTCCTGGCCACAGCTGTCAAGTGCTCTTCTAAAGACAGCCGTGAGTCCAAGAGGATACCCAAGTTGTGAGCCCTCTCCGTGTGGGCCAACGACTCACCCCCAATAGTCAGTGATGGCACCAACTGACTATATCGGGACGTCGGAAACCACAGCCACTCGGTCTTGGATGGGTTGAGCCTGAGTCTGTTTCTCCCCATCTAAATCCGTACAGCCTCCAGGCACCGGGACATCACTTCAAGGGCATCATTGGGGTGATCCGGGGTGGAGATGTACAGCTGAGTGTCATCAGCGTACTGATGGTACTTCACCCCGAAACCACGGATGATCTCACCCAGCGGCTTCACATAAATGATGAACAGAAGGGGCGAGAGGACCGACCCCTGTAGCACCCCACATACAAGGGGCCTCGGGGTCGACCTCTGCCCCCCTGCCAACACAGGTGAATGAGATTTCACAGAACCAGGGCTGCATAACATCGTAGCTTAGGTAGGTAAAACCTGGCTAGAAAGAATATGCATATATATATATATGTGTGTGTGTGTGTGTGTGTGTGTGTGTGTGTGTGTGTGTGTGTGTGTATATTCTTGTCTTTTCGTAGGCCTTTATGTGTATTTTTCTCTCAGCCGGGTTTTTTCCTATGTAAATCAAGATCTTTATACAGCCATAGCTCAGTGAAATCCCATTCACTAATTTCTAGGCTTTTTCAGACATCAAACCAGCATTTTGTTGTCTGTTGGGAGACTAAAGGGAGACTAAGATAGATCTATTTCAGACTAATTAGTCCTCATCAGTATGATAATATATATATATATATATATATATAAGATTATACAGCACACCCTAAGATCCTTTGGCCTTGTATGGTGCCTATCCTATTAGCCTGTGTTTTATTTCTTAAATGTTATGATGCAACCGCTAACCGCCTACGTACAATTTTATCTAGCTTAAAATCTCAGAACGATAGAGAACAAATAAATGGCTTCATTTTTACAGCTTTTTTGGCAGCCATGCTTCTGGCTTTTAGTGCACTCCTTGAAAGACAAAGGAATGAACTAAAGGAGAAAACAACAGATATTGGTTCAGATAGTCCCTTTACTAGGACTGCAATTTAAGCAACAGACCTATGAAGCAGGCGTAACAAATTCCTGCAGGAAATGCACGACAGATGTGTGTTGACATGTCTACAGGTAGTCCTCGACTTGCCACACTTCGTTTAGTGACCATTCAAAGTTACAACGGCACAGGTGACGTATGACCAGCTTTCACACTTACGACCGTAGTAACAGCTCCATGATCACATGGTCAAAATTCAGACGCTTGGCAATTGACTCGTATATATGACCGTTGCAATGTCCCGGGGTCTTTTGTTCGTCTTTTGTGACCTTCTGACAAGCAAAGTCAATGGGGAAGCCAGATTCACTTTGACTAATTTAACGACTACTGTGATTCCCTTAACAGCTGAAGGTCGTAAAACAGGGCAAACCAACTTAACCAATGTTTCACTTAGCAAGAGAAATGTTGGGCTCAATTGTGGTTGTAAGTCAAGGACTACCTCTACTTCCATCTCAAAAAAAAAAAATCCCCATGCAAGTCAGCTCTTGGCCCATCAGGACAGGGGGTGGGGCAACCAGCGATCATCCAGACCCTGCCGAGCCACCAGTGGCTGGCTCTCAGACCCAGGAGGAAGGACAATATTAATAAATGCTAAGAGTTAGGAGCCAGCAATATCGGGAGGGCTGCAGGTTGCCTGCTTTGAATGTAAGGGCAGGAGCCCGGAACTCACCAAGCTGGATGATTTCTACTCGGTGCTGGTGTTGGGCAGCCAGATTCTTCAAGTTCTGAAAGGTACAAAAGCGAGAGGCTTTGGAAGCTGTTTTGAGGTTGGTGAAGAATGTGAGGCTGAACAGAAAGGAAAGCAGGAAGCCGTTAAATTATTTGCAGAAGAGAAGAGAATGTTTGTAAGAGGTTTTCATCTCATTCCTTTTCCCAAGCAATGCAGGCTTTGCCTGCCGTTAGAGCAAAGTTATTAATCCCAGCTGATTCCTTTGAATCCCAGTCCTCACCTTTGCACGAGGTCCCTCTGGGTCACGGCAAGTGGCAAAGATCCATTCTGGTGGGTCGCTTTTCTCCACCAGTTGCTTCACCAGCTCCAGGCCAATGCCCCGATTAGATCCTGTCACCAGGACACTGCGTGGATTCAGCACTTCCATCTCCTTCGGTAGACAGAGCCCAACTGGAAAAGTTATGCAACTTGTGTTCAATAAATCAGGATTTTGTCCCCTTTCATCTGGCTTTGGCTTTCAGAAACTGTTTCTGTTCTTTGCACTTCTGCTGCCTACATTGGGCAGACGTTCAGAAGCTCCGTAGGTAACAGCCCACACCCAATATGCAAAGGAAGATAAATGGTTTTAGAAGCTGCTGGTTGCTTAGTGAGGGAGGAGATTGGAGAGAATATTGTGTGTTTGTGTGTGTCTGTAAAGGAAGAAAAGAAGGAAGGGAGAGAGAGAGAGAAAAGAAAAGAGGAAGGAAGGAAGAAAAAGAGAAAGAAAGAAAGAGAAAGAAAGAAAAAGAAAAGAGAGAACGAATGAAAGGAAAAGGAAGGAAGGAAGGAAGGAAAAGAAAGAAAGGAAAAGAAAGAAAAAGAGAGAAAAGAGAGAAAGAGAGAAAAGAAGTAAGGAAGGAAAAGATAGAGAGAAAGAATGAAAGGAAAAGGAAGGAAGGAAGGAAAAAAAGAAAAGAGAGAGAGAAATGAAGGAAGGAAGGAAAAGATAGAAAAAATGGAAGGAAAAGGAAGGAAGGAAAAGAAAGAAGGAAGGAACGAAGGAAGGAAGGAAGGAAGGAAAGAAAGAACGGACGAAAGAAAGAAAGAACGAATGAAAGAACGAAAGAAAGAATATGAGAGGGAGGAAAAAAGAGAGGGAGGAGAGAAGTAAGGAAAGAAGGAAAAGAGACAGAATGAAAGAGAGAGAGAGGAAGGAAGGAAGGAAGGAAAAGGAAGGAAGGAAGGAAAAGAAAAGGAGAGAAAGAAAGAAAGAAAGAAAGAAAAAAAGAAAAAAAGAAAGAAAGGAAGGAAGAAAGAAAGGAAGGAAGGAAGAAAGGAAGAAAGAAAGAAGGGTGATCTTCAAATGTAGCTTGGAACAAGTGGGCATTCTTTTCAAAGACCCAATTTTCTTCTGAGGGTGATGGAGGACTGACTGGATCCCTGCTGGATTTTTGTCACACCGCTTCCAAACAAATGCACCAGGCAGTCACTGCAAGGTACATGCAGGGAGGTGAGAATCATGGCTGATTCCCTCCTTCTTCCTTCTCTCCTTCAGCTCTAAGCAAAGGGCAAAGCACTCATTGGGACCCCATTTGCCCCTCCCCCCACCCCTCTGGCCTGGTTTGAGCATTCAGCCATGCTGGGAATCGGGAAGAAACAGATGTCCAGGAAAGAGCACAGCTCATTCTCCGCCTGTTCTGCCTGGATGGTTTAAGGACAAAAATACGACGTGGTGAAACAAAGCGTATCCAGCCAGATGTCTGGAAGGGACTCCGAGTAACGCTGGCATCTGCCGGTGGTTTCTTTTACAGCTTAAATCTTTTGTTTTAGCACCTGCGTTTTCCACCACCTCAGCATAAGTTCCTGTAGTGGTGGATTTCAATACCTTGACCCGTACCAATCGGGCTTCCGACACGGACACAGCACGGAAACGGCATCGGTCGCTCTGGTGAATGATCTCTGGCGGGCTCGGGATGGTGGTTGTTCCTCCATCCTGGTCCTACTTGACCTCTCAGCGGCTTTTGATACCATCGACCATGGTATCCTACTGCAGCGACTTGTGGGGTTGGGGGTGGGAGGCACTGTCTTACAGTGGTTCTCCTCCTACCTCTCGGGTCGCTTTCAGTTTGTATGGGCGGGAGGGCAGAGATCCACCCCGAGGCCCCTAAATTGTGGGGTGCCTCAGGGGTCGGTTCTCTCCCCCCTACTCTTTAACATCTATATGAAGTTCTCTGTGGGTGCTCCCACCCTCTGGAATGAATTACCTACCGAGCTCCGGGCGGCTCCTGATCTCCGCTCCTTCCGTCGGGACCTGAAGACTTGGCTGTTCAAACAAATAGGCTGACTCTGATTCCGGGTTTTATTATTTACTATTAATTAGTTATTTGGTTTAAAATGGGATTTTATTGTACTTGTTTCTTAACTGTGTTCGCCGCCCTGAGTCCTTCGGGAGAATGGCGGCATATAAATACATGTAATAAATAAATAAATAAATAAATCTCATCCCCCCCCTGAAGGAGAATATTTGTATCTATGCCCAGTTCCTGAACGGTTAGCAGAAACTGGGCATGGCTAGTCTAGTGAAGAGAAGGACCAGGGGAGACGTGATCGTCCAGTATCTGAGGGCCTGCCACAGAAAAGAAGGGGCCAAGCTATTTTCCAAAGCACCCGAAGGCCAGACAAGGAAGAATGGATAGAAACTGAACAAGGAGAGATTCAACCTGGAAATAAGGAGATTTTTTTTCTGACAGGGAGAACAATCCACCCATGGAACAGAAGTTGCCTTCAGAGGTTGGGGGAGCTTCATCACTGGAGGCTTTCAAGAAGAGATTGGACTGCCATTCGTCAGAAATGGTGTAGGGCAGGTGTCAGCAACCTGTGGCTCCGGAGCCGCATGCGGCTCTTTGGCTCTCCCTCTGCTGTGGCTCCATGTCAAATGATCCCACCACTAGTTGGCCCCGCCCCTCTCCCTCCCCTCCCAGTCACTCCTTGCCTGGCCTGAGAAGGTAAGAGAGACAGTGGGGGATGGAGAAGCAGCCAGGGCAGAGACAGAGAGATACAGAGAGAGGGGGAGAGAGAGAGACATAGAGAGATACAGAGAGAGGGGGGGAGGGAGGGAGGGAGGGAGAGAGATAGATATGTTAAAAGGGTTTTTTGATTCCCAGTGTTTTTTAACAACTGGTTCTCTGTCCTAATGACTGGCTGGGTAGGCGTGGCTATGGGGGAGTCATGTGACTGGTGGAAGTGAGTGACGTTGAGTTGGCCACACCCACCCGAGTTTTGTGGCTCCCGGTGTTTCCTTTTCTGTAGGAAATGGGTCCAAATGGCTTCTTGAGTGTTTAAGGTTGCAGACCCCTGGTGTAGGGTCTCCTGGTTGGACAGCGAGGTTGGACTAGATGACCTACAAGATCCCTTCCAATGCTGTTAATCTTCATTTACCCAAACTAGATTACATCATCGGTGCATGTCGGCAAGAAAACAAGCAAGCTCAGAGAGCAACCAAGGAGCCGTCTCTCCTATCTCTGTTTTCAAGAGCAGGGCTTCTCGTTTCTGCTCCGGCTTGTTTGAAACGGCTGCTGCCAAGCTCGTATTTTCTCTTGGAGTTGCTGAAGCCAAAGCCGATCCAATTTGCTTGGCATTGCAGACCCGGAGTGAGGCAGATCCATTTTCCTCTGGCAGGAATTCTGGCCTCATCCTGCCTTGCAATGTCAGTGCTGCAGCCAGCCACGAACCTTTCCCTTCGCCCCATCCCATAAAAATACGCGTCATCTTGCAGGGTTCGCTGCCATTAGAGGTGATTTCACCTAATCCAGCTGTCATAGCAACATGTAATTATGATCTGGAAAAGAAAAGAAAACTCCCTCTTTCCAAAATCACCTAAAGTTAACATTTCCATGGCATAACTCAATTCTTATAAATCAATTTTATAACTCCCTTTACTGCCTCCCCTGATAGGGAAGTGTTTTTGGTTTTTTTAGCTATCATGCAATACCCCAGGGAAAGTCACAAAAATGCGTGTTGTGAAAGGCAGAGAGAATGTGTTGCGACCAGCAACTCGGTAGTTAAATGAAGCAGTCGCTAAGAGAAGCATTACACACCCTTTGATGATCTTAACATCAGCTCTCCTTCTCCTTACAGACCTGTGAAAATTGCAATGCGAGAACCGGTTGGAAAGATACAATTTCATCCCCACCTTCGCCGCGGTCGCTAAACGAGGACTGCCTGGGCTTCCCTGTTGAGTAGAGCAGGGAGAGGAGGTTTTGTTACTTTGCGAGCCAGTGGTAAAGCAGGAAAAAACCAGATTGAAATGTGGTTTTGGCTTTAGAAGGGAAATTTCGACCTGAAGTTACTTCACAAACGTTAATGCATTTTTCACGACTTAAGCTGAAAAGTATGAGCTCTAACATTCATTCGGGCAGGGCTGAAATTGAAGATCTGGATTTCTGAGGTTGACCCTCCCCTCTCCTGGATTAGAATGCTAATATTTTTTTCTCTTATTGCACCAGAGGGCAAAAAAAAAAAAATTCCATTTTTTTCCACCAGTGAAGCTGGGAGTTCATGAAACAGATGTAACTTGAAAAATCCCAGATGTTAAAATGATGGTTAAAAAAATCAGTCAGGTTTCAATTATATTTTAACCAATTAGGCTTTGCATGACCAAACCCATCTCCTTGCTTATTTGTCGTATTTTTCGGAGTATAAGACACACCGGAGTATAAGACGCAGCTTAGTTTTTGTGGAGGAAAATAGGGGGGAAAAATCTGCCTACCAGGTATTCATCTGGCTAGCATTCTTAGTCTGGTCAGCTTCAGCACATTAGTTTGTTAGTTTTTTATCCCCTGCTTGGAGATAAAAAAAACAGCTTCTAAGGCACAGCTGAGAAGAAGCAGCAATGAGAAAAGCAGGCAAAGCACAGGGAGATCGTTTCACTCGGCTAGCACCTAGTTAGGGCTGGAAAAAAGGCTTCTAAAGAACAGCTGAGAGTCTGAGCAAAGCATGGAGTTTGCTTCACTCACCAGCGCCTCCTTAAAACATAGCGGAGAGTCGAGGGAGCAGGCAAAGCTGGGAAGATCGCTTCCCTCGCTCGTGCCTCGTTAGCACCCCGTTAGGCTGAAAAAAAGCTTCGAAAAAGCTACATTCGGAGTATAAGACGCACCCAAATTTTCAGCCTCTTTTAGGGGCGGGGGAAGGTGCGTCTTATACTCTGAAAAATACGGTATATTGCATGTACAATGCAGAACACGGGGGTTGGGTGATAAACATGCAATTTTGATGCCCATTTTGAATGGATTGGATTTTCCTGCAGACCCCAGTCTGGAGCAGTTATGGCTTTTCCAATGGTTCTGAATTTGTGGGATGCTTTTAGTATTTTCTTTTGCTGATGTAAAATCCTGGCCATAGGTTTTTTTTTTTAGATTTTAGATTTTATTGAATTTCTATACCGCCCTACTCCCGAAGGACTCAGGGCGGTGCACAAGCCATGAAATAAAACACATAGATATACAAAATTTAAAATCGAATAAAATGAATTAAATAAATTTGGCTGAATTAATACCCATAATTTAAAATTCCCATATTTTAAAATACAGTAAAAATTTAAAATTTACACTTAAAAGGGAGAAGATTTAGGCGAGGCCAGCTTGATGAAATAACAACGTCTTCAGCTCGCGGCGGAAGGTGCGCAGGTCCGGAATCCTCCGTATCTCTGGGGGGAGCTCATTCCAGATCGTCGGTGCCCCCACAGAGAAGGCTCTCCCCCTAGGGGCCGACAGCCGACATTGTTTGGCCGACGGCACCTGGAGGAGCCCCTCTCTGTGGGAGCGTACTGGTCGGTGGGAGGCTATTGATGGTAGTAGGCGGTCCCGTAAGTAACCAGGTCCTAAGCCATGGAGCACTTTAAAGGTGGTAACCAGAACCTTGAAGCGCACCCAGAAGACCACCGGGAGCCAGTGCAGCTCGCGCAGTAGAGGTGTTACATGGGAGCTCCATGTTGCTCCCATAACCACCCGCACGGCCGCACTCTGCGCCAGTTGGAGCCTCCGGGTGCACCTCAAGGGGAGCCCCATGTAGAGAGCGTTACAATAGTCCAGACGAGAGGTGACGAGGGCATGAGTGACTGTGCGTAACAGTTCACTAGCATCCCGTCCCCTATCAGATAGCAATAGCACTTAGACTTATGTACCGCTACACAGTGCTTTACAGCCCTCTCGAAGCGGTTTACAGAGTCAGTATATTCCCCCCAACAATCTGGATCCCCATTTTACCCACCTCAGAAGGATGGAAGACTGAATCAACCTTGAACCCATCAGGATCGAGCTCTTGGCAGTGGGCAGAGTTAGCCTGTAATACTGCATTCTAACTAGTGCACCACCAAGGGAGGGAGGGAAGGAGAGAAGGAGAGAGGGAGGGAGGGAGGGAGGGAGGGAAGGAAGGAAGGAAGGAAGGAAGGAAGGAAGGAAGGAAGGAAGGAAGGAAGGGCAATAGCACGTAGACTTATATACCGCTTTACAGTGCTTTACAGCCCTCTCTAAGCAGTTTACAGAATCAGCCTATTGCCCCCAACGATCTGGGTCCTCATTTTACCCACCTCGGAAGGATGGAAGGCTGAGTCAACCTTGAGCCTGGTGAGAATCGAACTGACGAATTGCTGGCATCCAGCAGTCAGCAGAAGTAGCCTGCAGTTCTGCACTCTAACCACTGCGCCACTGCAGCTCTTTTTATCTCGTTTTGATCTTAATGTTGTATGGGTGGTTGGGAAAGTCTATGGCGATCCTTGGTTATCCAAGTCAAGGTTGTCCCAAAGGTGCTTTTTCAAAAGGGCACTCGGCTTTGATTTTCCTTGAAGACATTTTGCTTCTCATCCAAGAAGCTTCTTCAGTTCTGACTGAATGGTGGAGGATGGAAGGGTGGTTGGGAAGCTTATGAAACCATTTATCAAGTGGTGGGGGGCGTGTTGATATATGGGAGTCACTCAACCACAGAATATCCAGGTACATGGCTGAAAACTAGACGTATGGGGTATGAGGCACAGGTAACACCCCGAGATGGAAGATTTGGGGGGTTTGATGAATAGATGCCCAACACCAGGACTCAAGATACTCAAGATCTTCACCCCATTGGAGCAGACCTTTGATTAAGGAGTTGCCTGGTTCTGAACGAGTTAGTTCTTGAGGTTGTGTGCTTGCAGCCGGAAGAAAACATAAGAAATCTGGATGTGAACATCTGACCATCTTACTTTCCTCCCTGCGGCCTTGTCCTCTTTCTGACCAATGACCCAGAAGAGACCTGGAACTTGGTGACATTAATTTGGACTTCACTGCTTCAGTGGGTCAAATCCAGGAATTCACAGTGCCTTCATTTAGCATTTGGCACGCATTCAATTGATCGTAATTAAATTGCTTCCTTCTTCCCAGTTCCGTAGAGTTGTCGCTTGGGTTTGTCCCTAAATGTGGGAGCTTGTGTGCAGACTTTCTACATCAAGCCATTGGTTTGAGAGAAGGGTAGAAGTCTGTTGGCAACTGATAACAAATCTCTTAAGTTGCTGCTTTGGTAACTCACCGTTGCTAGAGCTTTAAATGTCAGATAATTGTGCTGTTTATCACACTGTGTTCTTTTCTATGAAAGCTGCAACTTGTGACTGTGGACTAGTGCCCTGTGTACAATTTACAAATGATTGGAAATAGAAGGTCAAATCCAGTGTCTTTGGAAAGGGATAAATTTTGATTTCAAGTTGCATCATCTATTTGATTTTGGGGGATTATAACTTTTGGGGAAAGGTAGTTTGAACTGCTGGGCTGCCTATTCCACCAGCGTAGGTGTCAGCAACCTGCGGCTCCGGAGCCCCATGTGGCTCTTTGGGCCGTCTGCTGTGACTCCATGTCAAGTGATCCCACCACTGGATGGCCCCACCTCTCTCCCTCCCCTCCCAGTCACTCCTTACCTGGCCTGAGAAGATAAGGGTGACAGCGGGAGATGGAGAAGTGGCCAGGGCAGAGACAGAGAGATACAGAGAGAGATGGGGAGAGAGAGAGGGAGAGAGAGAGAGATGTCAAAAGAGTTTTTTTGATTCCTGGTGTTTTTTAACAACCGGTTTTCTGTCCTAATGATTGGCTGGGTAGTCGCGGCTAGGGGGATCATGTGACTGGTGGAAGTGAGTGACATCGAGTTGGCCACACCCACCCAGGTTTTGTGGCTCCCGGTGTCAGCCTCTGGAGGTTCCGAAGTCCACCCATCATTCCCCGATGGCCCTGGCCCCATCTCTGCCTCCCTCATCCAGCTCTTCCCCAACCTCCAGGACTGGCCCATGTTCTTCCTCAGCCTCATCTCCGTCCAACTCTGCAGCTTCACAGGCTGTGGGCGGACCACAACAGATGGCCCTCAAGGAAAGGTCTGTAGAAAGTCAAAATGCTCTTAGAAGATATGCTCATTGTGATCTGTGCTCCTGGAGAACATCTCCTCTTTAGAAGTATGTTTATTACAGCCGAAGTTCCCAGCATTAAGGGATCTTTCACTTGCACAGGGCACGATTTCCGTGCTTTATGAACACTGTGTGACTGATACAATTGGCATGGGTAAGAGCTTTAACATTGCTTCTCTTCCTATATTTAGATATAGGCTCCTGTCCCAATAGCAATAGCACTTAGAATTATGTACCGCTTCGATCTAGGACTTCTTTCTTTGTTGTTTTTGCAGTCCATGGGATACGTAATCGTCACCTCCAGCATCCCAGTTCAAAGGCATCCACCCTTCTCCCTCCTATCTGCCTTTTTCAAAGTCCAAGTTTTGCAGCCATAAATTGCAGTTGGAAAACTAAACAGTTGCTAAACGCAGGTCATGCCTGCATTATAAAAACAATAGCATTGAATGATATTTATGTAATTCCTATAGATTACCGCTGGTAATTTCATTGATTTTTCATCTTCATGGAAATTGTTTGGGAGATTTTCAAATATATTTCGTACCCGTGGAAATCTTCAAGTCCATTTAAATGTGCCTGTTGTAAGGGGGTCCATTTGTGGTTACACAAAGAAAAAATGTTTTTACACAATTTTTGGATAATTGGATCCAGGTTTGGGAAGTGCTGTGCTAGGACAACAAGAACCACCAGAATTTATCGAATTAGATCACCGGGTAGTTTTTAATTCCCTTGACTCGCTAACTAAAATTGCTCTTTGGACCAAAGAATCAGAAGTTTAGCTTCTGGCAGGAGAAAGAATTGGCAAAGTTGACCTTGTTAAAGATTGATTTTGTTTTATAGGCTGCTATGAATACGGTCACTGCCTGCCTCGCCCAGGAACTGAAAAAAGATGGAATTTTATGCCCTTTGATCCACTTTGGCTGGGTGAAAACTGACATGGTAACCATGAAGGTACAGTGAAGTCACCATTCAGAAACAGTTGCAGGAGAGAAATAATCATCGACAATGCAATTAAGGATTCTTGTTGCAGCGTCTCATAAATGCAGAGATTATAGCTGAAGGACAATAAGATTGTGCAACTCAGTCAGGCTAAATAGATAAAATAATCAATCACAACAGGTGGAGGCTCAATTTGTAGACTCTGCCTCTATATAAAATGTTTCTACTTGAAGAAATAAACTGGCATAACCTGGAGAAAGTTTCTGTCTTCAGGACTGTGAAAGGTTGCTCATCCAGAGTTAGACGTATAGAATAACAGGGTTGGAAGGCACTTTGAAGGTCTTCAGTTCAACCCCCTCCTCAGGCAGGAAACCCTATACCAGTGATGGCTAACCTTTTTGCCATTGCGTGCCAGGAGGAGGGGGCGCAGGAGGGGCTTGTGCACGCGTGCCCACAGCCATAATTCTATATGCCCCAACCCCGTGCATTTGTATGTGCCCCCCCTCCCCGCTCCTGGCATGCGATGGCCTGGTAGGCCCGTTTTTCCTTCTCACCTGGCTCCAGGGCCCCTCTAGGAGTCTGGGGAGGTCGAAAACGGCCTTTTCCCCCCTGGAGGTCCTCTGGAGGCTGAAAAACGCCCCCTTTAACAACTTCCGGTGGGACCGGAAGTTGTCAAATGGGGCGTTTTCGGCCTCCAGAGAACCTCCGGGGGATGGGGATTTTTTTTCATTTCTATCTATCTATGAATGGAAGAAACAGGTGATATATTGAACTATGAAACATGTCATGTTAGACCGGCGGTCCTGTGGAAGAGATCCGAAAAAGCATTTCTAACGGTTTTTATTGCAGTCTTTGGAAATTGAAATTCTTTATCGTATTTTCTTTTAAAAAATATTTTGAATCTATTCCCTCAGTGCCATACATCTATAGACCATAAATATTTGGTCACACATCGATGTTTTAATGTTTAAAGTCTTAAAATGTGACTGCCTGCCTAACTTAACAGTTGAACAGCAAGTAGTTTAAGCAGCAGGGGTCATGTATGGAGAGTGAAACAATGACTTATTTCTTTAGATTGGTGCTTCACAAAAGAAAATGAAGATAAGTCTAATAATAATAATAACTTGATATGCAATAAAATAACAAATCCAATCTAAACATCTGGCTGATTGTAGAACCAACCACAATAATAATAACAGTTTACACCCTGCAACAATACTTTTAACACCATCAAATAACATGGGCCATCCTGGAGTCTGGGGAAGGCCCGGACGAGGGCTCTGCATCGGAGGCAGAGATAGCGCCAGGGCCATCTGGGAGTGATGCGCGGACTCCAGAGCCTCTAGAGTCAGACAGCAGAGAGGCAGAGGAACAGGAGGATCCTGTTCCTATTACTCACATGCACAGAGCTGCCAGAAGGCATGAACAGTTAAAACAAAAGGGACAACTCGGGAGTAAGGCCAGGAGAAGATTGGCCCCTCCCATAAGACTTAAAAGAGGAGCAAAGGCACATGGCACTTTGCAGGAAGGCAACATTGTTAATTCTGCTCCCAGTCAGCATCTCTGTTTGATTCTGGAATCCGTGTGGCTTTGCCACATAGGTCTTTGGCAGAGTGTCAAGGGAGATAAAAGTTGATGATTATTCCGAAGGAATTCTCCTGAAGGACGTTTTGCAACTAATTTGGACTCAGCTGTGAATGAACCTAATTCACAGCTGTTGCAATAAAAGAGGTTTTTGGGACTACTCGTGGGTTTTAATGACTCAGGAAGCCTAGGTCACAACAGGTTCTTAGAACTCAATTGGTAGATAAAATTGCCAAATCCACTCTAAACATCTGGCTGGTTGGGTGACCAACCATGATTATAATAATAGTAACAATAGTAGGTGCATTGGGTTCAGTTCCAAAACACTTGGACACCACTTGAGTACCATCAGCATTGACAAAATCATCTGTCAATTGCAAAAGGCAGTTTCACTTGGAATAACTTACATCCCATGGCAATACCACTAACATCATCAAGCAACAGCATCTGCCTATCCCACGTCCATGAGAAAGGCTCAATAGGTGAACAAAAATGCCAAATCCAGTCTAAACATTTGGCAGATTATGCAACCAACCATAATAACAATATAACAACTAAGAGTCACAAAAAGAGCTGGAGAATACTTTAAGTTGCATGATTTCCAGCAGAGGTAAGTCATATTTATGGATGACAAACCCACAACTAATTTAGACTTGAAGTTGATTCCAGCCAAGGACTTTATCTACAATACAAACAAATTAAAAGTTGGAGGTCACTCCCTAGTGAAAGTTTCCATCTTGATTGGTTGGATGGTTGTTTGGTTGTTTGGATGGATGAATGGTTGGTTGGTTGGTTGGTTGGTTGGTTGGTTGGATGGATGGATGGATGGATGGATGGATGGATGGATGGTTGGATGGTTGGTAGTTGGTTGGTTGGTTGGTTGGTTGGTTGGTTGGTTGGATGGATGGATGGATGGATGGATGGATGGTTGAATGGTTGGATGGTTGGATGGTTGGATGGTTGGATGGTTAGTAGTTGGTTGGTTGGTTGGTTGGATGGATGGATGGATGGTTGGATAGTTGGATGGTTGGATGGTTGGTAGTTGGTAGTTGGTTGGTTGGATGGTTGGTTGGTTGGTTGGTTGGATGGTTGGATGGTTGGATGGTTGGATGGTTGGTAGTTGGTTGGTTGGTTGGTTGGATGATTGGTTGGTTGGTTGGTTGGTTGGATGGATGGATGGTTGGATGGTTGGTTGATTGTGTGGTTGGTTGGATGATTGGTTGGTTGGTTGGATGGATGGATGGATGGATGGATAGTTGGATGGTTGGATGGTTGGTTGGTTGGTTGGTTGGATGGTTGGATGGTTGGTAGTTGGTTGGTTGGTTGGTTGGTTGATTAAATATATTTCTAAACCATCAAAATCAGAACTACCCTGGTAATTTACAGCAAATGAAATATAAACCATTCATGATACAAACACTAAAAACACAACAGCGATACAAAAATACATTTTTAAAAATTTTTTGATTTATATGCTGCCCTTCTCCGGAGACTCAGGGCGGCTTACAATGTGTTAAGCAATAGCCTTCATACTTTTGTATATTTATACAAAGTCAGCTTATTGCCCCCACAAACTGGGTCCTCATTTAACCTACCTTAGAAAGGATGGAAGGCTGAGTCAACCTTGAGCCTGGTAAGATTCGAACCTGCAGTAATTGCAGGCAGCTGTGTTAATAACAGGGTGCTTTAGACCACTGTACTACCAAAGCTCTTGGTTAATTAAAAAAAGACATCTTTTTTTTCTTGGTGGAAAGAACAAGCCCATCTCACCAAGGGAGTGTGTTGCCTTCCCAGTCGAGAAAGGCCCCATTGGAGGCCGATGATAAATTAGCAAGCACATTGAGGATGCCTCGCACACTGTTCTGCACAGTCACAGGAGCCTGGGAGAGAAAGAGAAGCAGGGTTACTATCCTCAAGGAAGAAAATTTGAGCCCTGTACCTTCACCCATTCATTCTCCCTCTCTGGCTAAAATAACAGGAACAAAAGAGTAGCTGCTACAACCACTGTATAGCATAGCATCGTGTTTCCAAACCTTGGCAACTTTTAGATGCACGGACTTCAAGTCCCAGAATTCTCCAGCCTAACTCAGAGCTGGCCCAGGGTTCAGATGTAATACTGATGGTATCTGACCCCAAACTGATGGATGACCTCATTTAACATGATAGATGACCTCACCTTACATGTAGATGTCACCAGCACCAAAGAAGAACCATCACAAAATGGTGCCACCACTCCCAGCCCCTGAAGTTGATTCAAAAGGATCTTATGGTCCACAGTATGAAAAGCTACTGAAGATTGAAGAGCAGTGAGACGGATACGTTATCCCATCTCAGCTCCAACATGGGACCACTGTTGTCTCTGTAGTAAACCCTGGCTCTCCCTCTTACATCCTTTGTGGTACCTGCTCCATTCCCATGTCTGTTTTCACCCAGCCGGGATGGATTACAGTACACAAGATCCCTTCCTCTTTCAGTTCCAAAGCGAAGCAGACCGTCACCATGTTCAAAGCAGCCTGCAAAGAAAATTAAACTCCTAAGATCAGGTCCTCATCCTTTTCTTTCTTCTCTGCTCTGATGCCTGACCCAATCACACAACCCCCTGCTATCAAAGCATTGGCATGATTGATAGCAAGAAGGGCGGGTTTTACCCCTTTCAAATATACTGGAATATGATTCCCTAACCTCTGGCTGCATTGGAACTGTAATCTCAAAGGACTAAAAGGGCTTAAAAGGTGAAAGGATTAAAGGGTGCAGATCAGCAGTGAAATTCGTCCGGATCTATCCGGCTCGCGTGAATCGGTAGCGCCGCCAGCAGGAGGCTCCACCCACCTGCCGGGATGTCATTACGTCCCTTTTTTTTTTTTACTCTCTGTGCCTGCGCAGGAGAGGCACGCACTCCCGTTCCTGAACCAGTAGCAAAGGAAAGTGGATTTCACTGCTGGTGCAGATGTGAAAGGCCTAAAGGAGAGAAGGCAAAGACTTAATCAACATAGGACCAGGGTAATCAGCAGCAGAACCCCCAAAAAACAGCACGATGTCTACGCAAACAAAAGTCTGCCCCTTTTTTAGATGTGTCACATCTGCAACACATTTTTAAGAAGGGTGGTCAATGATTGTAAGTGAATAGAATAGAATAGAATAGAATAGAATAGAATAGAATAGAATAGAATAGAATAGAATAGAATAGAATAGAATAGAATAGAATAGAACAGAATAGAATAACAGAGTTGGAAGGGACCTTTGAGGTCTTCTGGTCCAACCCCATCTTAGGCAGGAAACCCTACACCACTTCAGACAAATGGTTATCCAACTTAAAAACTTAAAAACTTCCAGTGTTGGAGCATTCACAACTTCTGGAGGCAGGTTGTTCCACTGATTAATTGTTCTAACTGTCAGGGAATTTCCCCTTAGTTCTAAGTTGCTTCTCTCCTTGATTAGTTTCCACCCATTGCTTCTTGTCCTGCCCTCAGGTGCTTTGAAGAATAGTTTGACTCCCTCTTCTTTGTGGCAACCCCTGAGATATTGGAACACTGCTATTGTGTCTCTCCTAGTCCTTCTTTTCATCAAACTAGACATACCCAGTTCCAGCAACTGTTCTTCGTATGTTTTAGCCTCCAGTCCCCTAATCATCTTTGTTGCTCTGAATGGGCACCATCTGAATAATTCCCAGCCAGATCCAAGGAAGATTTATTTATTTATTTATTTATTTATTTATTTATTTATTTATTTATTTATTTATTTATTTATTTATTAAATTTATATACCGCCCTATTCCTGAGGGACTCAGGGCGGTGAACAGCGAATGATAAAAATACATGTAATACAAACGTTAAAAAAAAAACCAATTAAAATATACTAAACACTCTGGTCCTAGATAATTCAAGACATCCCAGTTTAAAACAAAATCAAAAGCAATATAAAGGGAAAGTTAGGCCAAGCCGGCCTGCTGAAACAGGAATGTTTTGAGGGCACGGCGGAAAGTGCGCAGATCCGGAATCTTCTGTATCTCTGGGGGGAGCTCGTTCCAGATGGTGGGTGCCCTCACAGAAAAGGCTCTCCCCCTGGGGGCCGCCAGTCGACACTGTTTGGCTGACGGCACCCTGAGAAGCCCCTCTCTATGGGAGCGTACTGGGCGGTGAGAGGCCGGTGAGAAGATGGGTGGGATATAACTTGAATGAATGAATGAATGAATGAATGAATGAATGAATGAATGAAATGTTCCTAAAAGCAGACAAGATCTGATAAACTGGACACATAGACATGTTCTGCTATCTCACCAGCTAATTCTTCTGGATGAAAGGAATAATGTGTCCCTCCAAGGAAAACCTACCTTGCTTGCACGATAAGGGTACATCGGTCCCTTCATGACTTCAAAGCCCCGTTCAATGGAGGCCAACTTGGAGGTTATATTGATGATGGCTGCCCTCTGGCAACTCATCTCCTTTATGGCTGCCTCTCGAGCTGCTTTCTTCAGCAGAGGCAGAAATTCCTGAAGGAAACGAGATACGTTAAGTTGTGAAATAAGGCCACGATGACCCAGGAACTGTATGACTAGTATCAGAATCATTTACTTATCTCTAAGAAATTACCTTGAAACTCAACATTAAGAAAACTAAGATAATTGCATCCGGCCCGCTCAATTCCTGGTAAATAGATGGGGAAGAAATGGAGGTAGTGACAGATTTTATTTTCCTGGGCTCCAAGTTCACCGTAGACGGGGACTGCAGCCAAGAAATTAAAAGACGCTTGTTCCTGGGGAGGAAAGCTATGCCAAATCTAGATAGCTTACTAAAAAGCAGAGACATCACCCTGCCAATAAAAGTGTGTATAATCAAGGCTATGGTTTTCCCAGTTGCAATGTATGGCTGTGAAAGTTGGACCATAAGGAAGGCTGAGCACCAAAGAATTGAGGCCTTTGAACGATGGTGCTGGAGAAGACTCCTGCGAGTCCCTTGGACTGCAAGGCGATCAAACCAGTCAGTCCTAGAGGAGATCAACCCTGACTGATCTTTAGAAGGCCAGTTCCTGAAGATGAAACTCAAATACTTTGGCCACCAAATGAGAAGGAAGGACTCACTGGAGAAGAGCCTAATGCTGGGAAAGATTGAGGGCAAAAGAAGAAGGGGACGACAGAGAATGAGGTGGCTGAATGGAGTCACTGAAGCAGTAGGCGTGAGTTTAAATGGACTCCAGAGGATGGTAGAGGACAGGAAGGCCTGGAGGAATGTTGTCCATGGGGTTGCAATGGGTCAGACACAACTTCGCAACTAACAACAACAAAGATATTACCCATTATTTTTGTTGACTAAGGCTACCTTTGCTTCCGATTTTCTTTGGTCTTAGCAGACCCATTCCTTCTTATTATTCTCTTTCACAACTCCTTAGTCACACTTCCATCTCACATCCAATTCAAAGTCCCAACAATATTTACACATTTCTCTGATCACTGAACCGACTTCAGTTTTAACTTTAACTTCTACATGTTAATAACACTTTACAATGGAATAGAATGGAATGGAATTCTTTCTTGGCTGAGTATGATTGGACAGTCATAGATCATAAGATTTATCATAGAATATGATAATATTATAGGACATGATAGATAAAGTTAGAATAACAGTTGGAAGGGACCTTTGAGGTCTTCTAGTCCAACCCCCTGCTTAGGCAGGAAACCCTACACCACTTCAGACAAATGCTTATCCAACATCTTCTAAAATCTTTCAGTGTTGGAGCATTCACAACTTCTGGAGTCGAGTTGTTCCACTGATTAATTGTTCTAAGTGTCAGGAAATTCCTCCTTAGTTCTAGGTTGCTTCTCTCCTTGATTAGTTTCCACCCATTGCTTCTTGTCCTGCCCTCAGGTGCTTTGGAGAATAGCTTGACTCCCTCTTCTTTGTGGCAGCCCCTGAGATCTTGGAAGACTGCTATCAGGTCTCCCCTAGTCCTTCTTTTCATTAAACTAGACATACCCAGTTCCTGCAACCATGATAGGATGGGAATCAGTAGTCTATCTGGCATTGTTAAATAATTCCAGCCACCTGCGTGGTCAGTGGTAATAAATATTGGGAGCTGTGGTCCAACACCTCTTAGAGGGCCATAGGTTCTCCACTGTTGGTTTAGTCTACCGTATTTCATAATACACAAGACCAAATCATCATTCTCCTGTTTCTTTCCCAGAAAGAAGACAATGATTCTCTTACCTTAACCACAAGGATGGGCCCTACCACATTGGTGTTGAAAGCAGACAGCATCTCTTGCTGCTCCACAGTTTCCAGAGTGGCATAGGAGTTTACACCGGCATTATTGATCAGAAGATTTAAGCCTTTACCATGTAGAAGAGACTCAACCTCCAAAGCAGCTGCTTTCACACTGGACTGATCCTCCACCTCTTCCATGGACATGTGAAAAAAACGAGATCCTTATCAGAGAAGCCAAAAGCTGATGTGGGGCCTAGAGCAGGGGTCTCCAACCTTGGCCCCTTGAAGTCCCTTGTGGACTTCAACTCTCAGAACTCCTGGCTGAGGAATTCATGGGGATGGGGAATCCATACTGGCTGAGGAATTCTGGGAATTGAAGTCCACAAATCATAAAGTAGCCAAAGTTGTGTTCTGCCCTAGCTATGGACCCCAAAGAACACAGCACACACAAATTCTGTACAAAACTTAATTTATTGAAATAACTTGGTCTTTTTTAAACAAAGGCTGTTAATAAACTTTCTTAAGAAACCTACAAGAAACCAAAGATAAAGTAATCACAATCTTACTATGGTTGGCAGAAAGCCCAGAAGCAATTTGCAGAGAATCCAGACACGAAGGAAAGTGAACTAAAGTTGTTCCCTACAAATTGTTTCAGTCGGCGTTCCTCCTTAAATAGGCTAAGGGAGTGGCCAATTAGCCCCAAGCCTTACTCTCGAGGAGACCTCCTCCTGAGGAGCCACTCCTGCCTTTTGGCAGCTCTGTGGGCCCGTGCATCGAGAAGAGGCTCCTCCTCTTCGTCCTCTTCACTTAAAGGAGCTTCTGGAGGTTCTGAAGGCCCTGGCTGAATCCCAGCCTCTGGCACCACATCTTCTCCAGCCTCCTCATTGTCTGACTCGAGTGCCAGCTGCACAGGCTACTGGCACAGCACCACATCATCCTCCTCGTTGTCAGAATCAGCTACAATCCGCACAGGCCGCTGATGGGCCACAACAGGTTGGAAACCCCTGGCCTAGACGATTGTGGGTCAGCAATTGGGAAGAACCAAATTTCAGTTGCCCTAGCTGGTGCCTACATGACACTTTGCATAGACAGTCCTTGACTTACAACCATTTGTTTAGTGGCCATTCAAAGTTACAACAGCACCGAAAAAAGTAACTTGGGACATTTTTTTCACCCTTACGACCGTTATAGCATCCTCATGGCCACATGATCGACGCTTCAGACGCTTGCCAACTGACTCATATTTATGACGGTTGCAATGTCCCGAGGGTCATGTGTTTCCTTTTTGCAATCTTCTAACAAGCAAAGTCAATGGGAAAATCAGATTCACTTAACAACAGTGTTACTAATTTAACAACTGCAATGATTTCCTTAACAACTGTGTTAAGAAAGGTGCTAAAACGGGGCAATAACTATCTTGCTTAGCAACAGAAATGTCGGGGTTAATGGCAGTAGTAAATCAAGCATTACCTGCACTGAGATACAAACGTTTTAAAGCTAAAATACACATACGGCACAGTCAAACTGTCCATAGTCCATGTAGATTTCCCAATGGATTTCTTTTTAAAAAAGACAGAGGTCAAATCGGAACAGAAAAGAAACAGGAAGCTCTCATACCCAGCTGGATGATGTGAATGTTGGAATGCTTGCTAGCGAGATCATTCAAGGTCTGGAATTAAAGAGAAGATGTCAAGAGAAGAGAAGAAGATCCGAGGAGCAATGGAAAACATTGGCTTCCTATCCTTAGGTCCTAAGGAACTTTCTCCCAAGCCATTCTAATTGCTCTTCGATCTCTTTTACTTAAACCGGACTGTATTTTTTTTTTAAAAAATAATTTTCATGAAAAAATTTTCAGCAAAAACAATATAAATACTGAACTGAAGATAAAGAGGAATGGAGGTGGGGGGAAGTAATGAGAAAGGGAAAAAAAAATACAGTCACCAGAAGTCAAAAAGAAAGAAGAAAACATACCAAGAAGTGCCTTCCGATCTTAACAGCAGCTATACGCATATTTTTTTAAAATTTTACCTTCTCTAAGATTACATCGTAATTTCCTTCTTTCCATAATCTACCCTTTTCAGCCCTCAAGTCCATAAATCACCAGTTCATTTCTTTCTTTCCTTTTTTGGTTCAGCAAAACGTTTCAAAAAGTTGAAACTATTTCTGAAAATAATTCATTCTGGATTACTACTAGAGTTGTGGGGGTGGGGGGAGAGAATTATCTAGATGTTGTCTCTCTCTTCCTGTTCTATGTCTCATGTCAGTGAACGTGCATTGAGGTGATTTTAAAACAAGTCTAGACAAGCAGGCTTTGAAGAGCGGCAAAGCTTCTAATTTTGCTTTCGGGGTAATGTCGTCCTTCTAAGTAGCCCGTGGCTGGCAGCTGTATGGGATTTCCTGTTTTTGTGTGCCTCGAGCTTCCTGGATCACATTTTCTCTCTGCAATCCATCATCTCAAGACAACAAAAGCAATGCTTCAAAAAAAAAAATGACAACAAAATTATCTTGTCTTTCAATATCCAGTGAACATTTTTTTTTTACTCTGCCCAAGTGATCTTATTTCCTGTGCAACATTGCCTCGTCCGTGTGACTCTTGACACTTCACCCCCATCTCACTTCTGAGTCACCAAGAAGTAATCCATTTTAGAGCTGTAGTTTAGTTAATTGTTTTTGCTATTTCAATCTCCTCTGGCAAGATGATGGCATATGTCCCACAGTAATTGCCAGCAAGATAGTTCTTCCCACCCCTTTTGGCTTACCTGTCGAATTCCCTCCGTAAGGAGGTTCACGCAAATATTATTGTTTCAGAGGCTAGGTGAATGCTTTTTTTCTTTTCTGCATTTTTAAGCAGTTTGCTTTTCTTTTCTTTTTTTTTTTATTTTAAGCTTTATATCTTACTTCCCTGGAGAAGTATCTCTGTAGGATCTGCTATCCTCTGTAGCTTTAGTCCTGCAGAAATATTAAGATAACCACAGACGATAGGGAAGCCACCTGTGTCACCTTCCTCAAAAACGGAAAGCAAAGCTGCTTAGATAGCAACAGGGCGCCTTCACCCTGCTCTTCAATCATGGTAACTTTCTACAAACCTTCCCGCCCGGTCCGGTTGGGGTTCGGCAAGTTGCAAAGATGTGTTCTGGAGGCTCAGCCATCTTCACCAGTTGTTGGATCAGTTCAAGTCCGATTCCCCGATTGGAACCGGTCACCAATATGCTATGAGCTAACGGAGCCATCCTTTCACTGAACTCTTACTTTTTTGTATGCCTGGACTTTGTTCAGTAGTTTAGTAACTATAGTGTTAGGACTCAGGAAAAAGGTGTGTCTCCTGACACAATCTCTTCATTTGCCTGGGGCTATGTCATGCAAATCTTTCCCTGGGAAGAGAAGGTCTTAAGGCATTGTTTTGGTGACAGCTCCTTGGATGGGTGTTTCAAGAGCACAGCGGGAAGAATTGCTAAGGAAAACAGGCCTTGCATGTTTTGAGCCAATCCTTGACACTTGACATGGTTGGGAAAAGCATCTCCAATGATCAGAAGAAATATAATACACCTGCTGTCTGCTAGCCACCCAATTTGCACATTCTTTGTGATGCTTCTGAACCTTCCCTCTTAGGCCTAGATTCACACAAATGAATAACCCAAATAAATGAATCCACATACAGACGGGAAGTTGAACAAGTAGCCTTGTGGTGCAACCAGAACAATCTGGAACTGAATACACTCAAACCCGTAGAAATGGTGGTAGACTGTAGAAGAAACCCTCCCATACTAACACCTTTTACAATACTAGACAACACAGTGTCAACAGTAGACACCTTCAAATTTCTAGGTTCTACCATATCTCAAGAACTAAAATGGACACCTAACATCAAAAACGTCATCAAAAAAGCTCAACAAAGAATGTTCTTTCTGCGCCAACTCAGAAAGCTCAAACTGCCCAAAGAGCTGCTGATGCAGTTCTACAGAGGAATTATTGAGTCTGTCATCTGCACCTCTATAACTGTCTGGTTTGGCTCTGCAACCCAACAAGACAAACACAGACTTCAACAGATAATTAGAACTGCAGAAAAAACAATTGCTACCAACCTGCCTTCCATTGAGAACCTGTATACTGCACGAGTCAAAAAGATGGCTGTGAAACTATTTACAGACCCCTCGCATCCTGGACAGGAGTGAAATCTACTCACCTTCCTTACCAGTTCAGAAGCGCACTAGGGGTAGGTTCTACTTACCTTTACTACCGGTTCGCAGTTATAACCAGTAAGTAATGACACCCGGGCGGCGATAGCTACCGGATTGCCGAACCACAGGAAAAAATCACTACCGGATCAGGTGACCCGGTCCAATCCAGGAGCATTTCACCCCTGAAAATTGTTTCAACTTCTATCCTCAAAATGTCGCTAAAGAGCACTGCACACCAGGACAACTAGACACAAGAACATTTTTTTCCTGAACGCCATCACTCTGCTAAACAAATAATTCCCTCAACACTGTCAAACTATTCACATTAGGCTGCATTACTATTCCTATTAGTCTTCTCATTGTTCCTATCACCCATCTCTTCCCACAAATGACTGCATGACTGTAACTTTGTTGCTTGTATCCTTACGATTTATATTTATTGTTTCCTAGTATGATTTGATTGCTTACTTGTACCCTATGACTATCATTAAGTGTTGTACCTTATGATTCCTAACGAATGTATCTTGTCTTTTTATGTACACTGAGAGCATATGCACCAAAGACAAATTCCTTGTGTGTCCAATGACACTTGGCCAATAAAGAATTGTATTGTATTGTATTGTATTGTATTGTATTGTATTGTATTGTATTGTATTGTATTGTATTGTATTGCAACTGCCTTGTTGCCTCCCACATTTTTTTTGTGGTCTCCTTGGCTGCCTTCTTCAGGAAAGGCAAGAATTCCTAAAATACATATGAAACAATAGGCCAAAATGTTACATTTCTCTTCTTCCTAGGTCTCATTGAGATCCTTGTTTTATTCTCACTGGCATTTTTATTTCCCACATCATGGCTTTTTTTTGGTGCCACCTCTGATCCCATTCGCTCATGGTTGACCTCCTTGGAGCCCAAGGGAGCTAATGACGGTAGACATTGTCACGTATAAATGCCCACACCACGAGGCAAAGACCTGTGAGGGTTAACTCCCACAGCCCCCTTCACCTCTTGACCCCTCCTCACCTTAACTCCGCCTCCAAGGTATATAAGCTCTAGCCATGCGGTCCGGAGGGCAGTTCCAGCTGACCACCTGTGATAGATAGACATATAAATAAATACTTGCTGATTCAACATCTACTTTGTGTGCTGGAGTTATTGGGCCAGATCCTTGAAAATAAGCAACAGACACGTTGACAACAACTGCCTTGTTTTGTTTTGTTTTGTTTTGTTTTGTTTTGTTTTGTTTTGTTTTGTTTTGTTTGTTTTAATTTGATTTATATGCCGCCCTTCTCCGGAGACTCAGGGCGGCTTACAATGCGTTAAGCAATAGCCTTCATTCTTTTGTATGTTTTATACAAAGTCAGCTTATTGCCCCCACAAACTGGGTCCTCATTTCACCTACCTTAGAAAGGATGGAAGGCTGAGTCAACCTTGAGCCTTGGAGAGATTCGAACCAGCAGAAATTGCAGGCAGCTGTGTTAATTACAGGGTGCACTAAACCCCTGTACTATCAAGGCTCTTGTTTTGTGGTCTCCTTGGCAGCCTTCTTCAGGAGAGGCAGGGATTCCTAAAATACATATGAAACAGAAGGCTGAAATCTTACATTTCTCTTCTTCCTGGATCTCCTTCAGATCTTTGTTTTATTCTCATTGGCTTTTTTTGTTGTCAGAGTATCTCAAAAGAGAATCACATGACCCCAGGACACTGCAACAGTCATAAATAGAACCAGTGCCAAGTGTCTGAATTTTGATCCCATGACTGTGAGGATGCTGCATCAGTTGTGTTGAAAACTGTCCTGAGTCAGTTTTTCCAGTGCTCTTGTAACTTCGAAAAGTCACTATATGAATTGTTCCAAGCTGAGGACTATCTATACAGCACCTGGGCCCCTAAACCAGACTTACTTTGACAACTAGGAGGGGCCCCACTGCATTGGTCTTGTATGACATTAACATATCTTCCTGATCGATGTTTTCCAGGTAAATGGCTTGGGAATTTCTGCCAGCGTTGTTGATTAGCAGATTGAGCCCTTTTCCTTTCAGATGGGATTCCACTTCTGACGCAGCCCGCCTGATACTGGAAAGGTCTGTCGTATCTACCAGACACAGAAGAGAAAGCTAACAGGATAGGTATCAATAAAAATCACTTGGTTCCTAATTTGATGTGTGCAGGAAAAGTGTAATGGAAAAGAAAAAACCTTCGGAGACAGAAAGAAAAGCTGCACCGTAGATAACAGTCTGATAAATGAATTTTGCCCACCTAGCAGTTCAAAAGTATGCAAACGTGAGTAGATAAATAGGTACCACTTTGGTGGAGCACCGTACCCTAGAGTCACATGATCGCCGTTTGAGACCTTCCCAACCGGTTTCTGACAATCAAAGTCAATGGAGGAAGCCCAATTCCCTTAATGACCATGTGATTTGCTTAACAACCATGGCACAAAAGGTCATAAAACCAGGCACAACTCTCTTTAACAATATCCTTGCTTAGCAATGGAAATTCTGGTTCCCATTCAGGTTGTAAGTCGAGAATTACCCGCTATTGTGTTTAAGAGTGTTTAATGAGTATTTCCATTTTGTCCACCCCTGCAAAAATGGACAATATGTAAACACAAATGCAAACACATATTCACACAATTTCCTAAGTGATCTTGGGGTTTCTTTGCCTTGGTCTTTATGCCAACCTAATCTTGTAGTTTCTTGTCTTCTAATAGGTGAATCCAGCCACTTGTAGGTGAGTCAATAATTTATAGTAGTTAAGACAAATCTGATGTATCATGATACATAGACCATCTTCTCAAGCCTCACCTTTGAGAATTAATCCGTCATGTGGTTGGTTTGGGTTTGGGGTAATGTGTTGTGTGAACCCAGCTACTTAAATTTTCCAACTTGGGTTTATGGTTTAGTGTTTAGTCTATTGTGTGAACCAAGCCACTGTGGTTTATTCTACAAACCATTACTGAAATGTACCATAATACAGTGCAGGGTGTGAAATCAGCTTCAGAATCCAGGATAACAGAATAACGGAAGGGACCTTGGAGGTCTTCTAATCCAACCTCCTGCTCAAACAGGAGACCTTACGTAATTTCAGACAAATGGCTGTCCAGTCTCTTCTTTAAATCCTCCAGTGTTGGAGCACCCACTACTTCTGAAGGCAATATATTCCACTGATTAATTGCTCTCACTGCCAGGAAATTTCTCCTCAGGACTTCCCCTTCTTAAGCTTTCATCCATGATTCATGATCTTGCCCTCAGGTTCAGTTCAGTCAGCATCATAAAAGTATCCAAATTTTCCATTTTATGGTAAAGTCAACATTTATTTATTTAGCGTATGGCACATCACCCATGAACTAGCAATATATGTTGTTTGTTGTTGTTGTTAGTTGCAAAGTCATGACCGACCCATTGCAACCCAATGGACAACTGTCAGGTATGCTTCCTTCAGTATCCAGGAAAGAAAACCCCAAAGTCAAGCATTTTGAAGAATTTGGTACTTTTACTGAATAAGAAATGATTAACAACCCAGTTAAGCTGGAAGTGAGCAAAACGCGCGAAATGCATCTACTAAGCTTCTTCCCCCCCTCGTGTTTATAAATCCTCAGCCAACCCAAAGGTCTTCCAAAGGTCAGGTGGCAACACGTCTGGCAGCGTCATCCATCAGGAATGTCGAGACAGTTGGTCAGCCGTCCCCTTTTGAAAATACAGTTTCGATTCCCATGAAGTCCCCTCCTACAAAGACAAACCCCCTCCTGCTCTCTTCCCCCCCTTTGCTCCATACCTAATCCCTCCCCGTTTCTTATGGCAGCTGAAGCAGGCAAGCTGAGGCTGACATTCGGCCCCCCTTGCAGAAGAGACGTTAGTCCTAAATAAAAGGAAAGAAGAGAGAGAAAAACAGAATATATACAATGATTAGGGTTTATCAGGGTATTTGGTATAGAATTGTTGTACTTTCTTGGGAGCTCGGACATCCCGTTTATTTACCCATTCAGCCTGAGATAGTGGAAAATGTTTCCAGGCAATCAGATATTGGACTTTACCATGGTGTTTTCTAGAGTCCAATATTTCCTTAACCTCAAAATGTTGCTCCCCTTCTATGAGAATGGGAATTGGAGGGGTGCTTTGATCAGCCCTTAGGGGAGATGAGTGTTCAGGTTTCAATAAACTAACATGAAATACAGGATGTATCCGTCTCAAGGTTTTTGGCATCATGAGCATATTTCAATATGGTCGGCCTTAATGTGGTCGGAACATACAATTTCGATCCAACCCAAGCTAGTCCGTCGCGAAGTGTGCATTCATTCGAGTGGATTTTAAACCACTCGTCAGCTTTTAGCGCTTCTCGTAACTTTTCGAGTAAATCCCCCGAGAGTTCTGGATTGGTTTTACTCTATGCTCTGGTAGTGACAGGTGTTGCCAATTGAGTTAAGGGGATCATCGGTTGAACCACTTCCTTCTTTATGCTGTTGTACTGTGGCAATCTGGAAAGTGCGTCCGCCATGAAATTTTTTCCGCCAGGAAGGTAACGTAAAGTGAAATTGAATCGCTTGAAATGTTGGGCCCAGCGTGCCTGTTTCGGTGATAGTTTGCGTGGAGTTTTTAATGCTTCTAGATTCTTATGGTCAGTCCACACCTTGAAAGGGTGTTTTGCCCCTTCTAAAAATTGTCTCCATGTTAACAGCGCCCATCTAACTGCAAACGCTTCTTTCTCCCATATGGCCCATCTCCTTTCTGTCTCGGATAGTTTACGGGATGTGTAAGCACAGGGTTGTAATATTCCATTCTCATTCTTTTGCAAGAGTATTGCTCCTACGGCGACGTCGCTAGCATCAGCTTGTACTACAAAAGGTTGTTCTATGTCGGGGTGTTTGAGCACAGGTTCAGCTGCAAACAAGCTTTTCAGTTTTTCGAAAGCGGCCTGACAGTCCATAGTCCAGTCTAGTGGTTTTGAGGGTTTGGGTTTTACTTCCCCTTTGGTTTTTAGCAAGTTTGTAATTGGTAGTGCGATTTTCGCGAAAGAGGGGATAAATTGTCTATAAAAATTAGCAAACCCTAAGAAACTCTGTAGCTGTTTACGGGTGCGCGGTGCGGCCCATTCCATTACTGCCCGGACCTTTTCCGGGTCCATCTCTATTCCCTCATGCGATATACGATATCCAAGATAGTCGATTTTGTCTTGATGGAATTCACATTTAGAAAGTTTAGCATAGAGCTCAGCTGCTCTGAGTTTATTTAAGACCGCTCGAACCAATCTTACATGGTCGGCCATGTTGTCAGAATAAATTAGGATATCGTCCAAATAGACCAACACCCCCTTATATAGGTGTTCATGCAACACTTCGTTGATCAACTGCATGAATACAGCCGGGGCCCCCTGTAGTCCAAAAGGGAGTACTCTAAACTGGAAACATCCCAGTGGGCAATTAAATGCTGTCTTCCATTCATCTCCTTCTTTTATTCTCACTCGGTAGTATGCCTCTCTTAAATCAAGTTTGGTAAAAAATTTTCCCTTCCCTAAATGGGCCAACATGTCCTTCATAAGTGGGAGGGGATAGACATTTTCCACGCAAATGGCGTTCATGTTTCTATAATCAACAACTAATCTGAAGGATCCATCTTTCTTTTCGCGGAACATTACTGGCGCTGCCACCTTGGGTTTGGCTCGTTCGATGAATCCCCGTTCTAAGTTTTTGTCAATAAAATTTCGCAATTCCCCCAGTTCCCGAGGTGTCATGGGGTATATTTTTGGTTTGGGAAGCTTCACCCCTGGGAGTATTTCAATGGTGCAGTCAGTGGCCCTGTGGGGAGGTAGAACATCCGATGCTTTTTCACTAAACACTTCCTTGAGGTCCCAATATTCCTTTGGAATTTTCTCTTCTCCCTCAATATAGTTAATGGCTACTGCTGCCCTTTCTGGTTTTATGTCGTCCCTTAGGGAGGGGCCTTCCTTTTCCGGAGTAGGTTCTGCCGTACGGATGCGCAGGACCCCCGTTCTCCAATTTACTCGTGGGTTCCATTTACGAAGCCAGGGCAGTCCTAGAATGAGGGGCCTTTCCATGCCAGGTGCTACGATAAAGCTGAGCTTCTCTACATGATTCCCCAACTGCAGTTCAAGGGGTTCGGTCATAAAACTAGCTGGGCCCCCTCCTGCAATCGACCCGTCTAATTGACAAAATGCAATGGGTCTTTTTAAAGTTTTCAATCTCAGTCCCATTTCTTCCACTACTTTGGGGCTAATTATGCACCTAGTGCACCCAGAGTCCAACAGGGCTAACAATTGCGCGTGAGTTCCTGTGGAGGGCACCCTTACTTCTACGGGGATGAGTAAGGGTTCTTCCGTGCGACTCACCCATTCGTCGGTGTCAGAGTCGGAGTCCGTCTCGCTGTCGTCATCGTTGGTCGGAGTTCCCAACTCACCCTGGTTCCGGGGAGTGAACTCAACGACTTCTCCTTTCAGGGCGGTGCCGCGGGTTTTGGCGGGTATTTTATCGCCTTTCTTTTGGCTGGTCCCGGTGGCTTTTGGCGATGGTTTGGAGAAACATTCGGCCGCCCGGTGACCCTCCTTCCCACATTTGAAACAGGTGAAGGGCTTTGACTTGGGTTTGGTTTCGGTTTTCCCGCCAGTCATTTTGGGCGGTCCCTTACGGTAGAAAGAGGATGACTGTTCTCCCATTCGCCTTCCTTGGAGTTCGCTCCGTTTCAGCTCGATCTCCACATCCTCAGCTACTATGTACCATCTATCCAAATCATCGGGGACCCCCATGCTCCTGCAGTCTCGATATATCTCTTCATTCAATCCATCTTTGAAGCTCTCCAAAAGAGCCATTTCTGACCAGCCTGTCATATAGGGTGCCAGTTCACGAAACTCTTGGATATACTCTGCCACCGGCCTCCGGCCCTGCTGAATGCTCTTCATTCTGAGTCTCGCCTTTCATTCGGCTAAATGGTCTTCAAAATGCCTTCTAAGGGCCCTCATGAACTGGTTGTAATTTCTCAGCAAGGGGGAGTTGTTATTGTGGAGAACCACCATCCACTCAGCAGCTACTCCCTCTAGGGCATTCGCAACGTCTCTGACTTTTGCTGCCTCTGTTTCGTAGTCCTCCCCCCAGTCCTCCATGTGGTTCCACACTTGGGTCAGGAAAAATCCCAAGGTTTTTGGATTCCCATCAAACTTCCCAGGAAGGGGGGGGATTTTTGGCTTTTTTCGTCTGCGGGGAGGGGCCTGCAAGGCTGGGGTTCTCTGGCCGGCTGCATCTCTCCCTCGAGCTGCCGAAGCCTGGGATGTTTCCTCCTCAAACTCTTCCTCTCCCCTGCAGGCTGTCTCTTCGGGCCCCCCCCCCCGGGGCCTGCTTCCCCCTTCTCCACAGGAATTTCAAAAGACTCACGGTTTTTTCTGCTTTCTTCCACATCACGGATAAGCTGCAAGGCTTGATCTATCATGAGGCGTTCCTTGTGCTGTTGCATCCACACTGCCTCTCTTTTCCGGGGTCTGGAAATTGTCACTCCCCGGGGTTCTTCTCCCCAGTCCGGCAGTCTCCCCACACCTTTTGACCATCTGGCCTCCTCCGTCTCCAGACGAAGTTTTTCTAACCATTCTGCAGTCTCCTTTTCTGACTGGAAGGCAGTTGAACTGGCTGCCCCCATTTTCTCTTCTCCATCACTCCCCCGATCTGACATGTTTGGATTTACAGTCCCCTCGGTTTTGGTCCGGGATGACTGGTTGTGTCTTCCAGCTTAATGTCAGGTATGCTTCCTTCAGTATCCAGGAAAGAAAACCCCAAAGTCAAGCATTTTGAAGAATTTGGTACTTTTACTGAATAAGAAATGATTAACAACCCAGTTAAGCTGGAAGTGAGCAAAACGCGCGAAATGCATCTACTAAACTTCTTCCCCCCCTCGTGTTTATAAATCCTCAGCCAACCCAAAGGTCTTCCAAAGGTCAGGTGGCAACACGTCTGGCAGCGTCATCCATCAGGAATGTCGAGACAGTTGGTCAGCCGTCCCCTTTTGAAAATACAGTTTCGATTCCCATGAAGTCCCCTCCTACAAAGACAAACCCCCTCCTGCTCTCTTCCCCCCCCTTTGCTCCATACCTAATCCCTCCCCGTTTCTTATGGCAGCTGAAGCAGGCAAGCTGACAACAACATTCTTCCAGGCCTTCCTGCCCTCTACCATCCCCCAAGTCCATTTAAGCTCACACCTACTGCTTCAGTGATTCCATCCAGCCACCACGTTCTCTGTCGTCCATTTCTTCTTTTGCCCTCAATCTTTCACAGCATTAGCCTCTTCTCCAGTGAGACCTTCCTTCTCATTAGGTGGCCAAAGTATTTGACTTTCATCTTCAGGATCTGACCTTCTAAAGAGCAGTCAGGGTTGATCTCCTCTAGGACTGACCAGTTTGACCGCCTTGCAGTCCAAGGGACTCGGAGAAGTCTTCTCCAGCACCAGAGTTCAAAGGCCTCAATTCTTTAGTGCTCAGCGTTTCTTCGGGTCCAACTTTCACAGCCATCCATTGCAACTGGGAAAACCATAGAAACCATAGTCTTGACTATACACACTTTTGTTGGCAGGGTGATGTCTCTGCTTTTTAGTAAGCTATCTAGATTTGGCATAGCTTTCCTCCCCAGGAGCAAGCATCTTTTAATTTCTTGGCTGCAGTCCCCGTCTACGGTGAACTTGGAGCCCAGGAAAATAAAATCTGTCACTACCTCCATTTCTTCCCCATCTATTTGCCAGGAATTCACACAAATAAATAGCACAAATAAATAGCAACAGCATCCACTCCCACACTTGGGATGAAAGGTGATGGCAAGATTTTGTGTGACCAGGGCACGTTTATTGATAATAAACCACAGAGAGGCCATCAAACTGTGTTTAGGGACAAGGTTCCTCCTGCAGCAGAAACCAGAGGGAAGATTTCTCTTTTCGGTTCACAAAGGTATGATTCTTTTCCCCAGCGAGAAAATCAAGGATGCCGATTCTGTTCACCAGACTACTTTTTTCCCCTCCCAATCCAAAAAAGTGCCAGATGATGACAAATCTAAGCCAGCAATGACCTTCATCATACTCTTACTACAGGTCTCCACTGTTACGGGGGCCTGCAGGAAAAGGAGAAGCTGGATTAAGGTTTTGCAAATTGGTTTACATTATTATTCTCATTATTATTCTTGTTGTTATTTAAGATTTAATTTTCAATTTGATTCACACTCTGGGACTGGAAAGCCAGTTGGGTGACCTTGAGCCAATCATCAAGAGATGGTGAATTCTAGTCCCACCTTAGGTAGTTGGTGACTTTGGGCCAATCACCAGGAGATGGTGAGTTCTAGTCCCACTTTAAGCAGTTGGTGACTTTGGGCCAATCACCAGGAGATGGTGAGTTCTAGTCCCACCTTAAGCAGTTGGTGACTTTGGGCCAATCACCAGGAGATGGTGAGTTCTAGTCCCACCTTAAGCAGTTGGTGAATTTGGGCCAATCACCAGGAGATGGTGAGTTCTAGTCCCACCTTAAGCAGTTGGTGACTTTGGGCCAATCACCAGGAGATGGTGAGTCCTAGTCCCACCTTAAACAGTTGGTGACTTTGGGCCAATCACCAGGAGATAGTGAGTTCTAGTCCCGTTTTAGGACAAGGTTGGGCTAAGACAGGGTTGGGCATGAAAGCCGACTGGGTGACTGCATCAAAGTGGCTCTCATTTACATCATTTCCAAATTTTTGAGAATATTTATTACCACCACCACCCTGCCACCTTATAGTACCTGTTCTGTTCCCATGTCTGTTTTCACCCATCCAGGATGGAGCGGAACACATACAATTCCATCCTTTTTCAGTTCCTCTGCAAGGCAGGCACTGACCATGTTCAGCGCCGTCTATCAAACAAAGCGTGAGAGAATGAATGTCAGAACCGGGGGGGGGGGGAGGGAGGGATAAAAAGAGGGTTCAGTCTAGAATCCCTACATAGAGGCAAGTGAACTAAGTCCAACCCTCCTTGAGTGCCGTGGACCTAACTCCAAGCAGATGCTGTCTCATGGTTTAGAAGATTCCTGTGCACCACAGGAATAAATCCTGTGAAATTTATTTAGCAATAAATCAGTTTGCAATAGTGGCAATTCTCTGTAACTCAGGTGTAGGATGAGAGTGAAGGTTCGTTCTCTTGAGCTTGTGGGTTGGTTTCCAATTGTTTTGTTGCCAGCCTAGGTAACATCTTCAGCAGAGTTTAGGGGATGTCCGTGTCGATGTTCTTCTGCTTTAAAGGCTGTGTGGTCAGGAGGTCTTGTGATGGGGAGGTCACATCAGATGAGAGTCATGTCAGGTGAGGGTCTTTATGACGGGACTTGTGATGGGTAGGTGTGGGTTGCGTCAAGTGAGGGTCTTGTATTCTCATGGGTCTTGTGATGGATCTGACAACCCAAGTTGACCCACACCTGACCCATCACAAGACCCATCAGAAAACAAGACCCTCACTTGACCCGACCCAAACCTACCCATCACAAGTCCCACCACAAGACCCTCGCCTGGCATGACCCTCACCTGATGTGACCTCCCCATCACAAGACCTCCTGATCACACAAAACCCCTACAAGCAGAACACCGACACGGACATCCCCCTAAACTCCACTGAAGATGTTACCTAGGCTGGTAACAAAATGTTCAGAAACCCTCCACTCTCAATAAATCAGTAGAACTAGAACTAAAACCATGTGTGGATCTGAGTTTTCATCATCATTTTAACAAGTCTTTCCCTGATAGTCAAACATCTTCTGAACCTTGGTCCCAGGTCCAGTTTCACTTTACGAAGATTTCACATTGATCAGAGGCTACTGGAGCTAGAATAGAATAGAATAGAATAGAATAGAATAGAATAGAATAGAATAGAATAGAATAGAATAGAATAGAATAGAATAGAATATGAGCCGAGGCGGCACAGTGGTTAGAGTGCAGTACTTCAGCTGACTGCTAGTTCAGCAGATCAGCGGATCAAATCTCACCGGCTCAACGTTGACTCAGCCTTCCATCCTTCCGAGATGGGTAATATGAGGACCCAGATTGATGGGGGCAATATGCTATTTAGTATACTGTCTTTGGCGTAAGCCGCCCAGAGTCCTCGGAGAGTGGGTGGCATAGAAATATGACTAATAAATAAATAAATAAATAACAGAGTTGGAAGGGACCTTGGAGGTCTTCTGGTCTACCCCCCTGCCCAGGCAGGAAACCCTACACCACTTCAGACAAATGGTTATCCAATATCTTCTTAAAAACATCCAATGTTGGAGCATTCACAACTTCTGGAGGCAAATTGTTCCACTGATTAATTGTTCTCCTTGTCAGGGAATTTCTCCTTAGTTCTAAGTTGCTTCTCTCCTTGATTAGTTTCCACCCATTGCTTCTTGTCCTGCCCTCAGGCGCTTTGGAGAATAGCTTGTGTCATGCCTGGAAGCCATATTACCTGTGTGCCTTGAGGATCCAGGTCTGCCGCAACCATGCCGGGGAAGCTGGGAGGGGGGATTGCATGAGTGAAGTAGAGATAGCCATAACAGAATTCTCTAAGAGAAGTTCAAGGCCATGGTTTGCAAAGAAGAAATTGGAGGATGTCTTCTGTTTGGGAAAGAACTGATTGGAGCTGTGTGGACATGTGGGAGATGTGGGCAAGGACTTGAACTTTCTTGTGGGTGAGGAAAACCCGGGAGCTTTCAGATTCGGGTTTTCCCAGGTGTGCCAATATGGCATCTCTAATAAAAATTAGCTTTGAGGAACAAGCCTCGGAGTTTGATTTTTGTTGGGGGTGTTACTTGGAACCCTGACAGCTTGACTCCTTCTTCTTTGTGGCAGCCATATTGGAACATATTGGAACACTGCGATCATGTCTCCCCTAGTCCTTCTTTGCAATAAACCAGGCATACCCAGTTCCTATGTTTTAGCTTCCAGTCCCCTCATCATCTTCACTGCTCTTCTCTGCACTCTTTCTAAAGTCTCAACATCTTTTTTTTAAAGTTTTTTATTATATTTTTATTGTTAAGGAATAACAAAAAGGAAAAAAAATCAATACAAAAAATCAATAGTAAGGAAAGAAAGAAAAAATTTCCCCCAACGTGCTATACAAACGGAAAGGAAGTTTTAGGAACTTGAAGTCTTCAATTCTTCCAGAAATCTCTTTGATAAGGTACTGGTGCCGATTCATCCAATCTCCCAAGTGCAAAGTCCACAAATGGTTGCCAAGTGTTCCAAAAAACATTTTCTTTATATATACCACTTCTAATTTTAATATCACAAGTCAATTTATCATTTAATGCAAATTTCCATGTTTCATTGTACCATTCTTCTAATTTTAAGTCAACATTTAATTTCCAATATCTAGCAATTATAATTCTCCCCATTATAACCAAAATCCTCACCAATTCTCTTTCTCCAGTTGTTAATGTTGTTTCATTCAATATTAATAATAATATGGTTTCCAATTTCAATTTGACCATTTTTCAACATCTTTTTTAAAGATCGTCCCAAGAGGGACTTGGACTGTCTTGTTGGTTATGTTCAAAATAACAAAGTTTCTGAATTACCTTGCTGACACGATATTGGTACATTGGAGGAACAGGTTGTCCAAAGGATGTAAAACCTAGTCCAAAGGAGGAAACTACAGAGGACACATTGACGACAACTGCGTTGTTGCCTCCCATGTTTTCTTTTGTGGTTTCCTTGGCAGCCTTCTTCAGGAGAGGCAGGAATTCCTAAAATACATATGAAACAGAAGGCCGAAATCTTACGTTTCTCTTCTTCCTCGGTCTCCTTCAGATCCTTGTTTTATTCTCACTGGCCTTTTTTTATTTCCCAAGTCATAGCTTTTTCTTGGTGCCACCTCTGATCCCATTCTTCTTCCCAGAAGACTACCTATACAGCACCTAAACCAGACTTACTTTGACAATTAGGAGGGGCCCCACTGTATTGGTCTTGTATGACAATAGCATATCTTCCTGATCAACGTTTTCCAGGAAAAGGCCCGGGGACATTCCGGCAGCATTATTGATTAGCAGATTGAGCCCTCGTCCTTTCAGATGGGATTCCACTTCTGACACAGCCCGCCTGATACTGGAAAGATCTGTCGTATCTACCACACACAGAGGGGAAAGCTAATAGGACAGGTATCAGTAAAAGTGTAATGGAAAAGAAAAGACCTTCGGAGAAGGGAAAAAAACCTTGCGGCCTAGATAACAATCTCATCAATGAAATTTGCCCACCTAGCAGTTCAAAAGCATGCAAATGCGAGTAGATAAATAGGCACCACTTTGATGGAAATGTAACAGCGTTCTGGGCGCTTTTGGCTTATAGCTATGCTGACCACATGTCCATGGAAATTGTGTTCAGGCAATGCTGGCTCCCTAAGCCAAGAAAAGGAGATGAGCACAGTGCAACCGTCATAAATACATGCCCGTTGCCAAGCGTCCGAATTTTGATCACACGACTGAGGGGATGCTGCCATGGTCGTAAGTGTGAAAACAGTCATAAGTCACTTTTTTCAGTGGCATTGTAACTTTGAACAATCACTAAATGAATGATTGTCAATTGAAGACTAGTTGTAGTGGTGCTATTTATTATAAGGCTATATTAACAGGTCTGGAATTACCTCTACCATAAATTCTAAACAGGAGGAATCTTAGGAAGATTTGCTCCATTTAAAAAACTATTCACCTGTTGAATTGATATCACTACACTGGTACTAGAGAAACGGATATTAAAAAAATCCCCAAACTGACAATTAATTGCACTACACTTTTTATATACTCATGGAATTAATGATGATAGATATAATCATGTTTTGTGGTTTTCATTGCAATAATTACCTAGAGAGTAACGATCCCATACCTAATTGAACCACGCGAGTGTTGTCGTGCTGACTAGCAAAATTCTGCAAAGCCTGCAATTGAGAAAGAAAATGTTAAAAAGAACAGGCTGAATAGATAAAATATATTTTAAAAGTATAATCTGCAATCTCAGTTCCAATATAGCAGATTTTTTTTCTTTTTATAACCCTTTAATCCAGGGGTGAAATCCAGCAGGTTCTGACAGGTTCTGGAGAACCGGTAGCGGAAATTTTGAGTAGTTCAGAGAACCAGCAAATACCACCTCTGGCTAGCCCCACCCACATCTATTCTCTGCCTCCCAAGTCCCAGCTGATTGAGAGGAAATGGGGACTTTGTAGTAATCTTCCCCTGGAGTGGGGTGGGAATGGAGATTTTGCAATACCCTTCCCCCAGGAGTGGGGAGGGAATGGGGATTTTGCAATATCCTTCCCCCAGGAGTGGGTAGGGAATGCAGATTTTGCAATATCCTTCCCTCAGGAGTGGGGAGGGAATGGGGATTTTGCAGTATCCTTCCCCTGGAGTAGGGTGGGAATGGAGATTTTGCAGTAACCTTCCCTTGCCACGCCCACCAAGCCACACCACACCTACCAAGCCACGCCCACAGAACCGGTAGTAAAAAAAATTGAATTTCACCACTGCTTTATTCCCTTTTATTTGGGTTGGAGTTGGTGAGACTGAGTAGAGCTGAGTGTTTACTGGCTGGACACCATTCCTGATGCCTACACAGAGTTCACAGCAGAATTTTTAGCTTTCCATCCTGATATCTGACATCTGCTGCGTGGATTGAACTCTCAACCTTCCGAGTGGGAGGCAAGCCTCTTCACCTCTAACCCACCACACCCCTCTTCAATTCCTTTATAGCAGAATATCGTAATGGATTGTTTTTATCAGATATTGTTATAATTTGCAGACAATATTTTCTTAACCAGAACTAGCTGTTTATATATCTCTTTTTGTTTACATTATCATAGTTGTATTGTTGCTCTTTGTGTTAAGTTTATTTAAAATAATCCAGGAGGTGCATAAACCGGATGAATTTTCTGGTTTGGTACATCTTAGCATGAGGTCTGAATTCCAAGCCACGTTGCATTAATCAATGGACTGTGATTCAAAAAATCCTGGTTTAATCTTTTCTCTCAAATGCCTCAATTCCTTGATGCCTGGAACGGAAGCCCACATCAGTACATTACCCCAGCTTGAATCTTAAAGATGCTGAATTAATTTTGATCTTCTACATGCCTTTGATTCAGGTCCAGTAGGGTTCCTACAAGTTGCAAAAATATGTCCAGAAGGCGGGTTCAACTTCACCAGCTCTTTCACCAGTCCAAACCCAATTCCCCGGTTGGTGCCGGTCACCAGGACGTTCCGAGCTACTTGAAACATCCTGAGACTCTTGACTGTTCCCCTTTGGAGAGGTTAAGACATCTGCATCTCCAAATAAGAAGAGGTTACTAATATTAAGCTAGCCTGAAGTGGATTCTCTTAAACACAAACAACGGTAATTCTCGACTTACAACCGGAATGGGAACCAGAATTTCCATTGCTAAGCAAGGCGATTGTTAAAGAGAGTCGTGCCTGGTTTTATGACCTTTTGTGCCATGGTTGTTAAGTGAATCACATGGTCATTAAAGGAATCTGGCTTCCTCCGTTGACTTTGCTTGTCAGAAGCCGGTTAGGAAGATCTCAAATGGCGATCATGTGACTCTGGGTGGCTGCAACCATCGTGAATACCTGCCAGTTGTACAAAAGCCCAAATTTTGATCATGTGATCATGCTGTGACAGTCATTAAAGTGTAAGGACCAGTTTCCTGTGACACGTAGAAACAGTTAAAGGGCAAGGCCCATGTTTATTCTCCATGGTACATTTTATTTATTTATTTATTTATTTGTTTGATTTTAAAAGCAAATCTTTATTAAACCTATAAAAAGTAAAATATTATACCATGTATATACAAGATACATATTAAAACCCACTTTTTCCAGCAAGCCGGGCTGGCTTAGGAAGAAATTTTTAAAAAATTTTTAAATGTTTAATTGGTTTGTGGTTTTTTAAATTTTGGGCCAAATTTATATAGATTTTAATTGTTTTTAATATTTGTATTTCATGTTTTTAATTCTGGCTGTGCACCGCCCTGAGTCCTCAGGCAGAAGGGCGGTATATAAATTGAAAAATAAAAATAAATAATAATATATATTAATACAGACGGCAATACATAAAAAGAAAAAGTGACTTTGGCCATACGTCCATTATCTTATTAACGGTGCATATTTGTTAATTATTATTATCGTACAGAATTTTACATTTACTCTCATTTCTACGAGTTATCCAATCATACCACCTATTCCATGCTATATAACATTTTGAGTCTACCTTATCCTTCATTTCAAATATTAGTTTGTGCATTTCTGCACAGTTATAGATCTTTTGGATTATCAATTGATCTGTTGGCAGTTGATCAGTTTTCCAATATTGGGCAAATGCCAATCTGGCTGCAGTGACTATGTGTAATATTAAATTCATTTTATTTAATGTGTATGGCTACATAACCATCTCTACTACTGAACTGTATGGTTATATAATAATCCTCTGCTATCTTGCTAAATGCCCAAATTTTGATCATGTGATCATGCTGTGACAGTGTGAGGACCATTGTAAATCCCTTTTTACAATGCTTTTGTAACTTTGAATGGTCACTAAATAGGTGGTTGCAAGTCGAGGACTACCTGAAGGCAAAGTAGAACATTAATCAACTCTTTAATTCATATAATTCTATACTACACCATATGTTATTATCTATAGACTTCATTCTTGTGAACGCATGGGTGTGCATGCTCTTCTACTCCATGTTAGAAAGCTAGACCAAGCTATAACTAGGATGAAATTACCCATATTTTTCGGAGTATAAGACGCACCTTTTCCCCACATAAAAGAGAGTGAAAATTTGGGTCTGTCTTATACACGAAATGTAGCCCCGCCCAGCCTTTGAAATGAAGGTTTAAGAGGCTGAAAAAAGCCTCTGAAATCTCCGTTTGAGACGATGAAAAAAAGCCCCTGAAACCTCCATTTGAGAGGCTGGAAACGGAGGTTTCAGAGGCTGAAAAAAGCCTCTGAAACCACCCCTTGAGAGGTTGAAAAAAAAGCCTCTGAAACCTCCATTTGAGAGGATGAAAAAAAGCCTCTGAAAACCTCCCTTTGAGAGGCTGGAAATGGAGGTTTCAGAGGCTGAAAAAAGCCTCTGAAACCACTCCTTGAGAGGTTGAAAAAAAAGCCTCTGAAACCTCCATTTGAGAGGATGAAAAAAAAGCCTCTGAAACCTCCATTTGAGAGGATGAAAAAAAAGCCTCTGAAACCTCCATTTGAGAGGATGAAAAAAAGCCTCTGAAAACCTCCCTTTGAGAGGCTGGAAACGGAGGTTTCAGAGGCTGAAAAAAAAGCAAGGCGCAGAGCTCACAACCAATGAACCTGTTGCTAAAGTTCACCTCTGGGAACAGCTGATTGGGGGTATTCCGGGAAGCCGATCTACCTCCAATTAGCTTTTTTCTTATTTTCCTCCCCAAAAACTAACGTGCGTCTTACACTCCAGTGCGTCTTATAGTCCAAAAAATACGGTAAGCTAAACCTAGGATATATACATTTCCTTATATGAAAACGGTTGCAGGATTGGTACATGGCTAGTCTAGAGAAAAGATGGACTAAGAGGGACATGATAGCAGGATTCCAATATTTGAGGGGCTGCCACAGAGAAGACAGGATCAACTTATTTTCTAAAGCACCAAAAGGCAGGAAAAGAAACAACGGATGGAAACTCATCAGGGTAAGAAGCAACCTAGAACTAAGGAGAAACTTCCTAACAGTGCGGACAATTAACCAGTGAGACAGCTTGCCTTCAGAAGTTGTGGATACTCTATCACTAGAGGTTTTTAAGAAGAGATTGGATGACCACTTGTCTGAAATGATATAGAGTCTCCTCGTTGAGCAGGGAGTTGGAATTAGAAGACCTTCAAGGTCCCTCCCAGCTCTATTCTCAATTATTTGTATACTATAATATTTCTATCACTTCTCACAGCTTAGGCTATCTAGTGAAAGCAGAAGAGGAAATTCCTGCAGAGTCACAAACTTTAAGATGGGCTTTGCTATTCCTTATGTAATCAGATTGTCTTCCAGGTATTTTACCTGAAGCAAATGGAAGAGTCCCCAAGAAATAGTTTCCCTGGACAATTTAAATCAAGGAAGAGCAAGATGTCTCCTTTTCGTCATGATCTATGAACCCTCAAAACAGATTTGGCAGCATTACATAGCTCTTCCTATCTCATCCTTTCTATGGCACCATCTCTGTGTTTCCGTTTTCCACTTCATCTAAAACTTTTCCTACCCAGGGAAAAACCATCTCACCAGCTGTAAGGACAAAAATATATTTTCCCCACTGACTGTGATTATTGTGACATCATTTCTCTGTTCCCACGGTTATGACTGACTGCAGTTTCATTCCCTGAGCCTCTGCTGACTTTATGAAACGTTAATATATTGTATATTGCTAGTCCATGGATGATGTGCCATACACTAAATAACTAGCAATAGCAATAGCAATAGAACTTAGATTTATATACCGCTTCACAGTGCTCCACAGCCCTCTCTAAGCGGTTTACAGAGTCAGCATATTGCCCCCAACAATCTGGGTCCTCATTTTCCAACCCTGGAAGGATGGAAGACTGAGTCAACCTTGAGCTGGTGAGAATCGAACTGCCAAACTGCTGGCAGAAGTAGCCTGCAGTACTGCATTCTAACCACTACGGCACCACGGTGTTGACTTTATTATCAAATGGAAAATTCGGACACCTTTATGATGGTTATTGAAGTACACCTGAGGCAGAGGTGGGTTCTACTTACCTTTACTACCGATTCGCAATGGATCACATTCTGCGCATGCACAGATCGCCGATACTGACATCCGGGGCAGTGGGCGGGGCCTCCCGCTGGTTTTACTACCGGTTCTTGCGAACCGGTCTGAACCACTGACCTGAGGGCAAGATCATGAATCATGGATGGAAGATTAACAAAGGGAGATCCTAAGGAGAAATTTCCTGATAGTGAGAGCAATTAATCAATGGAACATCTTGCCTTCAGAAGTTGTGAGGGCTCCAACACTGGAGCTGGCTGGGGAATTCTGCATGTTGATGTCACCCATCTTGTCTCACCCATGAACTGAAAGAAAAATCAAAATTGCTGGCAGATCCATATCCCGCTGATATCAGTGAAGATCTTGTAATGGAGATAAGTCTTTTGCCATCTGTTCATCAAGCAAATTTTGGAGGGGGCCAACCGAGTCCATTGGAGCTACTGAATTGCTTGAAAAGATACAAGCTGGAAGGACTCTTTCCAGAGGTGGGTTTCAGCAGGTTCTGACCAGTTCTGGAGAACCGGTAGTGGAAATTTTGAGTAGTTCAGAGAACCGGTAGTAAAAATTCTGACTGGCCCCACCCCCATCTATTCTCTCTCTCCCAAGTCCCAGTTGATCGGGAAGAAATGGAGATTTTACAGTATCCTTCCAATGGAGTGGGGTGAGAATGGAGATTTTACAGTATCCTTCCCCTGCCATGCCCACCATGCCATGCCCACCAAGCCACACCCACAGAACCGGTTGTAAAAATTTTTGAAACCCATCACTGACTCTTTCCCAATATATGTGTCTGCCTCCGTATACTGTTAACAATTTCTGCCACTGTCGCCTCTGCAGAGCACTCATTCAGCAAACTAAAGCCAATAAAAAATTAACTAAGATTGACTATGTCACAGGGCAACTGGTAGATTTGGCAAGTATTGAGTCTGATCTTGCAAAAAACTATTGCAAAACGATTTGATTTTGATGATGTGATTCACAATTTTGCCAGGAAAGAAAGCCAGGAAAGCACCTTTGGTTAGCAGAATATAAATGTCATTACAACTCAACTATATATGGTAATAACTGTTATGAGCTTGTAATTGATCTAGTATTAAACTCATTGTTTATGTATATTGTTTCATTATTGTTTGTATACTGGTGTGTATTATTGTTTTTATTATCTTTTACAGAAGTACCTGTCCTCTTTTTAATATATTTGCAAGTATGTTTGAATGTAATTAATAAATGTATAATTATGACATTATTGATTTATGTGTTCATGTGTAGGAGGGGCCATTTATGTGTCCATGTGAGTGGGCCCATATTAAGTCTTGTTCCAGCACTTAATAATCCTCTTGGCAGCCCTGTCCTTGCTTACATAATTCTGGATCAGTTAACTGATTATCTGGGGTCCCACATTCTGCATTTGGGATCCTTAATCTTTTTGTGTGCAACATGCTACTTCACAGCCGTTTTAGTTAAATATACATTCAATGTTTATGTGATCTTCAGTAAGGCGACCAATCGTCCTTCTTTAGGGAGGACAGTCCTTCTTTTTTAAGTTCTGCCCTCTCTCGAAAAGTGTCCTTCTACATGTCCTCCTTTTCGATATTTGAAGACTAATCTGTAAATCTCCGTATTCGACCGATGCTGATCCGATCCGTTGCGTGTGATGTGACGTATTTATATATTTGACATGACGATTCGTCAAGGCTCGGTACAGTGAGGCGAAAACCCGATTATGAGATGCATGCGCTCCGCACAGGAGAATTGTTTTGAGTGAGTGCGCCATGCGCAAGTGGCTTTGTTCACTTCTTACCGAAACACGACACGGCACACACACACACATTAGACTCACTTCTTTTTTTTCTTCAATTTATTTGTGTCCTTCTTCTCATTGTAAAAAAGTTGGTCGCCTTATCTTCAGAGATTATTATTATCACTCGGAATTTCTATTGTACTGTAGGAAGAAATACTGTAGGAAGAAAATGGGTTCAGCTCCAAGTGGGGAAAAAGACACTGGAAACATGGAGACTGCTTGGAAAGATGGTTTAATGGTGGACAGGATCACATGGCTTGAGTTCCTGAACAGAAAAGGGGCGAGACGCAGCAAGTACCCGGGTTTTATGCCCTCTCTGGCTTTGAACTTCCTGGGGCCCAGAAAGAGTATCCTGATTGGTTGTCAGACTCCCAGGGGGGGGGGATCTTAGCTAGCCTTGCTGGTGCCATGTGGTGAGTTTCTGTTGTAGATGGGTCCTATTGTGTTGCAGATGAGTTTCAAAGATTGAAAGATTGAGTTTCTGTCTCTGGCCCATTGACAAAGGGTGGGGACAGGAAAGTGGGAGCTGCTTTGTCTTTAAAACATGCTTCTCCATTTCTCATACAGGGAAACATAATATTCTGCCTTTTTAATATTTCCCAAAATATTTCATTCCTCTAGGAAAGGGGTGGGTGCTAACTTCCTACAGTATGGTAGCTTTTTTTTTATTTTATGCAATTGGGGTGCTGTTTTCACCATGCTTCAAGGGTCTTCAACACACACACACACATTCTGGGAGAAATGGTATAAATGGTTAGAGGAGAAAGGGGGAAAAAGGGGGCCGGACAAAAGAAAACTAAACGATGGTTAAATTAGGAGGAAGAATATTGAAACAAATGGGAAGATGTAAAGTGTGGAAAGGAAACTAGGTACCTGTTTATGTTAAATGTAAATAAAATATTTAGATTAAGAGAATATATTATAACGGTATATATATGATATACTAGAAATATATGTATAAAAGATAAAGAGAAGAAAGAGAAAATGTATAAATATGGATTACTGATGCGAAGATGTTGAAAAGAAGATGTAAATATCTGTTTTTGTTTGTTTTTTAAAAACTGTTTAATAAAAATTATATTTAAAAAAATCATTTGAAAATTTAAACACACACACATACAAAATAATAAATCCACATTCACATTCCACAGAGCAGAATGTTCCAGGATGCAAAATTCCCATCTTGTGTTTCCTGACATTGCAGAAAAGGAAAAAAAAGATGGATTCTGCAAAATATTCAGAGGGCTTATTTTCACATTTTAAAAGAATAGTGTATTTTATTTTCAAATGTCAATTTACTCATTTCTGCACATTCCATTATTTTCTTAATAATTTCTTCTTGCGTTGCGATTTTCTCATTTTTTCCAATTTGAAATTAGAGAACAAGAAGATAAACAATACTGTGAGATATGGGACTTATTTTATCAATGGTTAGATAAAAATATATGGAAATGAAATATGATTTTTCTGATACAAAAAATATAGAATTATATAAAATATAATATAAAGATGTACTATTATTGGAATGACATAAGAGGATGAAATGAATGGTACAATACAAATTAACTCAAATTCTAGAAGATCGGGTATGAAATGAGGGAAGAAATAGCCATAGTTAAACATATGATTAACCAGGATAATAATATATGGATATATATATGAATAAGGTGAAGATGCACAAAAGACTAGCCATAGTTAAACATATGATTAACCAGGATAATAATATATGGATATATATATGAATAAGGTGAAGATGCACAAAAGACTTGTAACCAACCGACACACCATTTGCATTTGTAATTGAAGATGGTTTTTTGTTTTATTTGTTTAAAAAATAAATTTTTTATATAAAAAAAAAAAGAATAGTGTATTTTAACGGCGTGGTCCTTCCTCCTTCATACATTAATCCTATCCCACCAATCTCGAATTATTAACCCTTCTCTGTAATACAGGGGTGGGCAACTGTGGCCCTTTTACAACCCTGTGGACTTCAACTCCCAGAATTCCTGAGGCAGTCAAGCTACCTCAGGAATTCTGGGAGTTGAAGTCCACAGCTCATAAAGGGGCCATATTTGCCCACCCCCTGCTGCAATAAGATCTTTCCTTCCACGCCTCCCGGGCTAGTCTCTCTTCCCTTAATGGAGGCCCCCTTGCCGCCTTCATGCCCTTCCCTGGGAGGCCACGTGACCCCGGTTTCGCAGCCATTGCATCAGCCGGCCCAAATCCTCAATCTCAGCATGCTTGTAATAAACGCTGGCATGTCGGCGTGACTCGGCCCCTTTTTAAGATGATAGACAAGGCTTCGGACCAATCGCCATCCGCCTTTCAGCCTGTTAGGCCAATAGGACGCGCGAGCTAAAGAAAGGTCCGCCCCCTGCGGGGTTGCGTAGCGAAAGCGACGCCGCAGCTGCTGGAAGCGACATCGCGGGTTGGGGGGAGAGTCGGAAGAAACCAGGTAGGCTATTGGGCGGGGGGGGTCGTCTGAATGGAAAGCAATAAAATAAATGCGTTTGTTTCACTCCAGCATCTCTTGTCTGGTTTCCAGGCTCAGAAAGCGGCGTCCTCCTCCTTCTCCTCCGTGGTTGCCTCCCTCTCTCTCTCTCTCCAGTCTATCTGCACAACAACCCTGCAAGGTAGGCTGGGCGGAGAAAAAAACCAGCTGAGTCTTCAAGCACGCCATAAACGTGGTGGTGAGACGGTTGCTTGTTGTAGGCATGTTGGATCATGCATGGACCCCCTTTTGCATTTTTGCCCCTTTGCTCCAGCTTTCCACCTGTAAAAAGGAGCTGGGCTTATAGGTTGCTGGTTTGGAGATGCTTAAATGCCCCATGCTGGGTGTGTGTGTGTTTGTGTGTTTCCAACCCTGTGTGACTACAGGGCTTCTCAATCATTCATCCCAGGTCACGGTTGTCCCAAAAGTGTGCTTTTTCCAAAAGATGAATTGGACTTTCTTGGGGGTGGTTATTTTTTTCCCCCCCTTTGAAAACGTTTCGCTTCTCATCCAAAAGAAGCTTCTCCCGTTCTAACTGACCTGTGGGGGAATGGAAAGACTGAGTTGTTGTTCTGCCCCAGCTCCGGATCCCAAGGAGTGTGACACACACCCAAAGCTTCAAAAACTCCGTTTAATACAAACAGACCCCTTTCAAAATGCAGGCTTTCAGTGCAAATGTCCTTATCAGCCTACTATGAATTACAGAGAATAAACAAAAGTCCGACAAGGGTTGGCAACCAGCCCAGAAACCACGATGTAACAAACTCACTCTCAAAATGCTCTGTGTAGTAATTAAATGTTGTTTCCAGCAGCGTTTGCTATCTGTGAGCGAACTTAAATAGGCTAAGGGAGTGGCCAATTAGCCCCAAGCTGTACTCTCGAGGAGACCTCCTGAGTAGCCACTCCTGCCTTTTGGCAGCCCTGCGTGTCTGAGCATTGAGGAGAGGCTCCTCCACTTCACTCTCTTCACTTGAAGGAGCTTCTGGAGGTTCTGAAGGCCCTGGCTGAGTCTCTGCCGCTGGCACCACATCCTCTTCAGCCTCCTCGCTGTCCGACTCGAGCGCCGGCTGCACAGGCTGCTGGCGCGACACCACACCAGCGTCCTCCTCGTCGGGATCAGCCACAATCCGTGCAGGCCGCTGGCAGGCCACAACAGTTGTCAACAAACAGATGATTGCAAAGAAAATAAATCTTTCCATTCCCCAGCAGGTCAATTGGAAGGGAAGAAGCTCCTTGGATGCGAAGAGAAACGTTATCAATGGAAAAAAACAACAAGAAAGTCCAGTTGCTTGTTTGGAGGGGGGAAGAAAAAGCACCTTTGAGACGCCAACCCTGAGGCTCAGGGTGTCCACGTTGAATTTGATTTATGGCCAGCAACACTGCAGTCATGGGTCAAAGTGACATACCATGTCTTAAGGCCCATTGTGCACCCTTTGTCCTAAAGTCGTAACATGGTTTCTTCTTTTTTTCCCCCAGGTTTATTTATTTATTTTTTATTATAAAATTGTCAAATCAATGCGTGAACAATATGGCATACATTCCAATACAATTAAAATTAAATCAGATTAAACGTAATTATTGCACTCAATCAACTTGTGTATTTCTAATAGCAATACACATCTGTGTTCGATTGCAGTTTTATCATTATTCAGTTATTCCACATTTTCTCGTTATTACTTTCATTTTATAAGATAAAAATGTATACATTCATATTCCCCTTATTTCTATCCCTTACTCTAGCTTTTAATCATGTCACCCTTTATTACCTTTATTATTTTATTTAATTGACCAAACTAAGTAATAATTTTAATTAGCAATTTTATGATGTTTGTGTGTCTATATTTTTCTTGACTGTACACCGCCTTGAGTCCTACGGGAGAAAGGCAGTATAGAAATATAATTAATAAATAAATAAATAAATAAATAAATAAATAAATATTACGAAACTTTTTCTTTCTTACCTATCAAACTTCTAATCGGGTTGAGTTATCACTTAACAACATAAATGTTGGGCTCAATTGTGATTGTAAGTCAAGGAATACCTTCATATCTAATGCTCCCTCTTCATCCTATTTTCTCCACAAAAACAACCCTGTTAGGTTTCATGCCTTAAGGTGGGACTGTCTTTTTACAACTTTTCCTTACTTCCTTCAAGTCTGATGTTTCTTTTTCCCACCTCTCTCTCTCTCACCATAGTGCTGAGCAGAGATCTCGCAATGGAGACCCTGACAGCCAGTGAGATCCGTCAACGTTTCATCAATTTCTTTGTGGACAACCAACACACTTACGTACACTCGTCTGCCACCATTCCTCTGGATGACCCTACCCTCCTCTTTGCCAATGCTGGCATGAACCAGGTCAGTGATAATAGATGCCTTACGGAGCAGAGGGAATTGTACTCTCTTTTTTCATAATTTCAGGAATTGGGGCTCAACAAAAAAAAAAAGAAAAAAGCAATAGCTCTTAGACTTATATACCGCTTTACAGTACTTTACAGCCCTGCCTAAGTGGTTTAGAACAGGGGTCTCCAACCTTAGCAACTTTAAGTCTTGGCGGACTTCAACTCCCAGAATTCCCCAGCCAGAATTCCCCAGAATTCTGGGAGTTGAAGTCCGCCAGGCTTAGAAGTTGCCAAGGTTGGAGACCCCTGGTTTACAGAGTCAGCATATTCCCCCCAACAATCTGGGTCCTCATTTTACCCACCTCGGAAGGATGGAAGGCTGAATCAACCTTGAGCCTGGTGAGTTTTGAACTGCCAAATTGCAGGCAGCCGGCAGTCAACAGAAGTAGCCTGCAGTACTGCACTCTAACCACTGCGCCATCGTGGCTCATGTTTTTAAAAATGTTTATTAAACGTTCTCGGCCTACGTTGCATGGAACTCCAGGGCTGAGAATTGTTTTCTTCTTTGTTATCCCAGTTCAAGCCGATCTTCCTCAACACAATTGACCCTTCCCATCCCATGGCCAAGCTGACACGAGCCGTCAATACCCAGAAATGCATTCGAGCTGGCGGCAAACACAACGACTTGGACGACGTGGGCAAGGATGTGTATCATCACACTTTCTTTGAGATGCTGGGCTCCTGGTCTTTTGGCGATTATTTCAAGGTACGCCGTGAGCACAGCAGGAAGCTCTCAACTCAGGGGTACGACGTAGGGTGGATTGGGTTGAGGGGCGCTTACTTTTGCTTGTTGCACACAGAAGTCTTGCATCTTTGGCCTCATCAAATAAGGTTGGGAATTCTCTTGCGTAAATCTAGGAGACCTCTGTCAGAGTTTCTTGCAAAAATCAAATCCAGAAGCACACACTGATTCAGCAGGATTCATTAACTTCTTTATATACATATAATACATGAAGATAAATGTACAATACCAATATAGATTCTTCTTCAACGTAGTAGCAGTTACAAGCAAAACACAAGGCAGGAGAGAACAGTTAGTTTCATTTCAGCAGAGCAGAGTGTTTCACTTTCTCTGCACAGACTCAGAAGCTGCAGACTAAGACACGCCCTGGCTCCAGTCTGTCTCAGCTCCCAAACAGCTTTCATTGGCTGACTTAGTTGCTATGCCTATACATTGGCTGACCTTGTTACCATGTCCTATTCCAGTTGATGAATATACTCTTGACAAGCTCTTCTTTGAAATCATAGTCAGTGAAAATGGAACACTGATCTGATCTTGCATGTTTGGGATGTTGGTTTGGCTACTGCTCGATCATCCGAAAGAACAGAGGCAGCCTGCTCGTATTTCCAGACTCATCAAATACAGATACCCTGTTTCCCCGAAAATAAGACATCCCCTGATAATAAGCCCAATCGGGCTTTTGAGCTCATGCACTAAAATAAGCCTCCCCCAGAAAATAAGCCCTCCCCGAAAATATTTAAACACAGAGCTGGAAATCAGGTAAGATGGCAAGAGGAACTCCATCTTGCTCCACGCGCCCCAAAATAATACCTGCCCGAAAAAGGCGAAATGTGAAAAGAAAGGCGGTAGACGATCATTCTTTCTGGCAAGACCTTCACAGCCGTATTTTTCACTGTCCACTCAGGAACTGGCTTGCAAGCTTGCTCTGGACCTGCTCACCAAAGAATTTGGCATCCCCATCAAAAGGCTCTATGTGACTTATTTTGGTGGCAACGAGGCAGCCGGCTTGGAGCCTGATTTAGATTGCAAACAAATTTGGCTGGATCTCGGGTGAGTTTGGGGTTACCCAGGAAATTCTTCCTTAACTGTCAGAAAGCAACCCCAATCCCTCCCAAAAGAAGCGAAGAGGGTTAAAGACCAGGCAAGGAGGTGTAATAAGAGAGCTCACCTCTCTTAGTCTTTCCAAACTCTAGTCTGTGCCTTAAATTTCCCCTTTCTTTGCATCGTGCAAAAACTCTTGTGCGCTAAGAAAAAATAAACTGGGAATAAATGTAACGGATTGCAGGTTTGTTGTTACTTTTGAATTAAGAGGTTTTTTTTGTTGTTTTTGCTTTAATTTATATGCCGCCCTTCTCCGGCGACTCAGGGCGGCTTACAATGCGTTAAGCAATAAGAGTTGTGATTTAGAAGTTTTACTTTAGTGCAGTGCTTCTTAAAGTGTATTCCCAGGACCTCCAACAGGGGTCTGTGAAATAGAAATTATTTTGCCATCTTTAAAAATAATAGTGTGTTAAAATCCCATCACTCTTTTTAGAGTCCTGCGTAATTTTTAAAAGTGGGAAGGGATCCTGAAAGAAAAAAAAATTATGAAACTTTAGTTTAGTGGAAAGCAGGCCATTCAGAAACCACATCTTGACCATCTGTCCTGCTTCTCATATCAGATGTTTTAAACCAGCGGTCACCAACTTGTGGTCCGTGAGAAAATTTTGGTGATTTGCAGCAAAATTATTTGCATTTTTTATATTCTATTAAATCAAGAGTCCTCAAACTACAGCCCTTGGAGATTAGGGACGGAATGGAGATTTACAGTATCCTTCACCTGCCACGCCCACCAAGCCATGCCACGCCTACCAGGCCACACCCACAGAACCAGTAGTAAAAATTTTTGAAACCCACCACTGGAGTCCACCTTTGAGCTGGTCAGAATCGAACTCCTGACAGTGAGCAGTGAGTTGGCCTGCAATACCACCTTCTAACCATTGTGCCACTACAGCGCTGGCTCTTGAATATTTTCAAAGCTATTTGAAAAGAAGTGTGGTCTCCTAATTTAATCCGGAGCACTGAAGCTGTAATTTGTGGGCTCTTTCCTCACTCTTGTTATTCATGGAGCTTTTTTTCCTTCAGTCTGGCAGAGAGTAGGATTCTTCCAGGTAGCATGAAGGACAACTTTTGGGAAATGGGAGACACAGGGCCCTGTGGCCCTTGCAGCGAGATGCATTACGACCGGATCGGGGACCGAGACGCTTCCCACCTTGTCAATCAAGATGATCCCAACGTGCTCGAGATCTGGAATTTGGTGTTCATACAGTTCAACAGGTGATGCAGGAATCAGTTTCCTTTTGCTTGAGATCTCGCAGCTGTGGGTTTTCCAGTCAATCAAAAGGGAGACCACATATATAAAAAAAATTCAAAAAAAAAAAAAAGAGGGAGACCACTGAAGAATTTCATCCCTGCTTTTACATTTATACATGTATCTTCATGATGTATTTATTTTACCTATGTACAGGTAGTCCTCAACTTTCTGCCACAATTCAGCCCAGCATTTCTGTTGCTAAGTGAAATGTTTGTCCCATTCTGCGACCTTTCTTGCCATAGTTGTTAAGTGGCGTTAACAATTGCTAAGTTAGTAACACAGTTATTAAATGAATCTGGCTTCCCCATTGACTTTGCTTATCAAAAGTCACAAAAGGCGATCGCATGACCCCAGGACACAGCGACCGTCATAAATACGTGCCAGTTTGCCAAGCGTCTGAATTTTGATTACTTGAACATAGGGATCCTGCAATAGCAAGTGTGAAAAACGGTCATAAGTCACTTTTTTGGTGCTGTTGTAACTTCGAGTGGTCACTAAACAAACCGTGTTGTAAGTCAAAGACTAACTGTATTTCATTGCTCTATATTGGTTTTAATTTGCTTTTAAATACACGGTTTAAAATTGGAGTTCCTAGTTTTCATGAAGTTGGGACGAAGGGGAAGGACTGGATTTCTGCTCGTGTTTCCTAATCCCAATGATTATTATATATACCATATTTTTCGGAGTATAAGACGCACCTTTTTCCCCCAAAAAAGAGGGTGAAAATCTGGGTGCATCTTATATTCCAAATGTAGCCCCGCCTAGCCCCAAACAGGTTTCAGAGACTGAAAAAAAGCTTTAGAAACGAAACTTCAGAAAAAAAGCCTCCAAAACAGAGCTTCAAAAAAAAAAACCTCCGAACAGAGCTTCCGGAAAAAAAAGTCTCTGAAAGGAAGCTTCAGAAAAAAAGCCTCCGAAACAGAGCTTCAGAAAAAAAGCCTTTGAAACTTTGATTCAGAGGCTTTTTTTCTGAAGCTCTGTTTCGGAGGCAGAAAAAAAACGTTTTTTTCTGAAACAGTTTCAGAAGTTTCAGAGGCAGAAAAAAAAGCCTCTGAAATTGAGGTTTCAGAGGCTGAAAAAAAAAGCAAGGCACAACCAACGAACCTGTTGCTAAAATTCACCTCTGGGAACAGCTGATCGGGAGTATTCCGGGAGGCCGATCTACCCGCCGATGAGCTTTTTTCCTTATTTTCCTCCCCCAAAACTAAAGCGCGTCTTATACTCCGAAAAATACAGTGTGTGTGTGTATATATAGACACACACACACACACACACACACACACACACATATATATATATATAAATGTTATTTTCTTCTTGGGCCAGAGAGGCTGACGGGACCTTGAAACCACTGCCAAAGAAAAGCATCGACACCGGGATGGGGCTGGAACGGCTGGTGTCCGTGTTGCAGAACAAAATGTCCAATTATGACACCGATCTTTTTGTGCCTTACTTTGAGGCTATTCAGAAGGTATGTCCCAAGTTCAGGGTGGGTCAGTTTGTCAATATGTGGTTCAGCCTCTGGATAGCATAGCTCAGGCTGTTTAAAGTCATGTTAACAGAATAACAGAGTTGGAAGGGACCTTGGAGGTCTTCTAGTCCAACCCCCTGCTCTAGCAGGAGATCCTATACCATATCAGGCAAATGGCTGTCCAGTTTCTTTTTAAAAGCCTCCAGTGTTGGAACAAATTTCAAAACCAGTATTCGAAATCTCAAGGAAAAATGGATGATCAATGCAAGAAATAATAGGAGTTCCACTTATCTACCGCTTCACAGTGCTTTACATTCCTCTCTAAGCGGCTTATAGAATCAGCCTATTTCCCCCAACAATCTGGGTCCTCATTTTACTGACCTCGGAAGGATGGAAGGCTGAGTCAACCTTGAGCCGGTCAGGATCGAACTCCAGGCTGTGGGCAAAGTTAGCCTGCAATACTGCATTCGAACCACTGCACCACCAAGGTTTCTGAGATGATGGATGGATAGATAGATAGATAGATAGATAGATAGATAGATAGATAGATAGATAGATAGATAGATAGATAGATAGATAGATAGATAGATATTAAGTACATACTGGCTCACATTCCTGAACATTTACGGTTTTATTCCTTCTTTTCAATAGGGGACTGGCTGCCGACCTTACGCCGGGCATGTTGGTGAGGAAGATGTTGATGGCATAGATATGGCTTATCGAGTCCTGGCTGACCACGCCCGAACCATCACCATAGCCCTTTCGGATGGGGGGAGACCTGATAACACTGGCAGAGGGTGAGGCTGCCCATAATTCCCCGGGGTGAAGCCTGGGTAAAACGAAAGGGGGATTCCTTGAAATGGAACTGAGGTGCTGGGACCCCCCTTTGAAGCTTTTCCCCCCTAATGGAGCTGTCCCTAACCTTTCCGGCTTGGCAGCCCAGCAAGGGATGGGGAAGAAGGGATACTTCCGTGCAAGTGGCAGGTATGCGCATTTGCGTGCGCAGCTCAATTTCTGTGACGGGCACGCGTGCCGCTCACACAAACAGCTGCTTGTGTAAGCACAAGCACCTGCTGCTTGTGCAAATGGAGCTGCACACACTCACACACTTTGCCTTTTGTGGTCCAGTTCCAGGCTGTGGCCCGGAGGTTGGGGACCTCTACCCTAATGCACTCGTAGTCGGTTCTCTCTGCATCTCAATGTTTTCAGAAATAGGACTAGCCAGACAGTGGTGGGTTCCTCCCGGTTCGGCCCGGTTCGGCCGAACCTGTAGCGGTGACGATATGATGTCACTGAACCGGTTCTGCACACACACCCCGCCCACCCCCATCCCCCCTGCATTATTCTTACCTTTTATTTGGCCCCATCCCCAATCTATTACTGCCTCCTGAGTCCCAGCTATCAGCTAGAGGGGAAAAAACTGTTTAAACTCTTGCCGCAGGGCTTCAAAGGGCCGCCTTACAGCTGATACAAGAAAACAAATGAGTAGACCGGTGCCTCCAAAAACAAATGAGTAGACTGGTACAGCTCTACAAGCAGTTAAAAGCCTGGTAGACCAGTACCTCCGCTAAATCCTAAAGAATTGTCACATGACCATCACGCCACGCCCACAAAATAAGCCACGCCCACAGAACCGGTAGTCAAAAAAATTAGAACCCTCCCCTGTAGCCAGAATGTGAAACGGATTCTTCCCTCCTTGTTCCTTACTGCAGGTATGTTCTGAGGCGCATCCTCCGACGTGCTGTGCGCTACGCTCATGAGAAGCTCAATGCTCCCAAGGGATTCTTCGCCACGCTGGTCGACGTGGTGGTTCAGTCGCTGGTAATCCTCCTCTCGTGTTTTGCTCTTGAGCAGTTGTCCCCAACCTCCTGCCCTCTGGTTACAGTAGTGGCCAAACTTGTGGAAACCTTTTGGGAAAAGTGTTATTTTTGAGGTTTGATGGCTAATAACACCCACTTTTTTTTGGAGTTTCAAGATAATCCTATTCCACTGCTGGAATGGCCTGGGAATAGCCCAGATCTTAACCCAATTGAAAATCTATGGAGCCGACTAAAGACACTTGTTAGTCAGAAGCGACCCAGCAATAAAACCCAGTTAATACAAGCCATCCTTCAATCTTGGTTTCACACGAGAACAGCTGCAGAACTAAAAGACTTGGTTCACTCCATGGGAAGACGTTGTAAGGCCGTCATTCATGCTAAAAGTTACCCAACTAAGTATTAAACTGACATGGTGATAATTTTTGTATATCTCGTTTTTTCTACGCGTTTCACTTTTCTTGTTTATACTGTAACTGCTATTCTAATAGCAAATCCTTCATAAAGGATTTATGGGCGTGGTGGCTCAGCAGACTAAAAGCATTGTGATGAACACCAGCTGCCTGCAATTACTGTAAGTTCGAATCTCACCAGGCTCAAGGTTGACTCAGCCTTCCATCCTTTCTAAGGTAGGTGAAATGAGGACCCAGTTTGTGGGGGCAATAAGATGACTTTGTACAAATATACAAAAGGATGAAGGCTATTGCTTAACGCATTGTGAGCCGCCCTGAGTCTCCGGAGAAGGGCGGCATATAAATCATTTTTTTTTAAAAAAAAGTTATTGCATTACATTCTTGATTAAATTATCTTCCCATTGATATATAATTTTATGGTACTACTCCAAAAAAAAAAAGTGGTGTTATTAGCTAGTTTTAGAAAATACACTTTTCCCAAAAGGTTTCCACAATTTTGGCCACTACTGTAGAATAGAATCATACACTAACCAACTGGAATTCTGGGAGTTGTAGTCTCCAGACTACCTAGAAAGCATCAGGGAAGGCTGCTCCTCACACTTCTCTAAGATGCATGGATGGCTGAGCAGAGATGATCTTCCTTCCCTGAATCCTGTTCCTCTCAGGGTGGAGCCTTCCCCGAACTGACAAAAGATCCAGACATGGTGAAAGATATTATCAACGAAGAGGAGGTGCAGTTCTTGAAGACACTCAACCGAGGACGCCGCATTCTTGACAGGAAGATTCAGAGCTTGGGAGACAATAAAATAATCCCTGGTATGTCATATGTTACCCTTCCTATTAATAGTCCCCATCACCTCAAAAGATCATGTGAAGTCGCATCTCTCAGGATAGTCTTATTCCTCTTAAAGGGTCACTTGTTATTATAACATACGGTAGGGCTGGATAAGAATCTGTCAGACCTGCCCCAGTCTGATCCCTTAGGAAAGAAAAACCCTCGACTTCCATTTGATTGAAGTGAAAGGTACTTTTACTAAAAGATGCTAGTTGCAGTAGAGTCAGGGGGAATCTCAGATTCCCACACATCAATACAAAACTGTTTCCTTCACTCCCGGTCCCTTCCTTCATGACCAGTCCAAAACCAGCCAATGCAATGCCGCTGAGATGCTTTGGGAACTCTGAGGTGTTTGGTCTGGTAATTTTCCATACTCAGGGTAAATGGCCTTGAAGATGCCTGGCATGAACTGGTTCCATTTTGATCTGTTCTTCCTCAGCTGTCATTCCCCACCCCCCTAATTCCCACAATAGATACATACAGGTTTATTGCCCATTTGTCCCTCACCCCCCTGGTCCTTTGATGGCAGGATGCCAGCGAGGCACCAAGCCAACAATGGTGGACCTGACAGAATCTTTCTGTCGACTTTTGCTTGAGTCTTAAGGATAAAGTCTCTTGAGGTGACCAAAGAGGCAGAATTCTTCCATCAGGTGGAGAAGGAGATACAAAACAGCTCAACTCTTTTCCACCTTTATTCTGTATTTTACCGCATTATTTATTCCTTCATTGCTCGTGAGCCTCGTCAGCAGGAAGTTCTGTGTTTTCACTCCTCGTAGTACTCATCGTTCTTACTTTTTCGCCTTTATTTTTTTTCAACTGATAGATTTTTTCCCCCCCTTCCAAGATGTAAACCAGAGATTCCCCAACACCCACACACCCACCCACCCCGGTTCATGACCCACTGGCAGCCGTAGCCCGTTCGAAATCGGGCCACAGAAGTGGTGGGTGAGTACAGGCATGGCCAAAGTTGGATTTGTGAAAGTAACACATATGTGTTCTGACCTAGGCTTCCGCAAAAAGCCCGAAGTAGAATCCTGGTCCCGACAAAACCCCTTTTATTAAACAAACAGTGAATTCCTCTCATTCGCCTTCAGTAGAGTCTTTCAAGGGAGAATTTACAGTCACAGACTTTATCTGGCTTGGAGAGCTGCCAGGCCGATATCTTCAAAACTTGGCAAGGAGCCTCGGAGAGTCACAAACCAATTAGGCGAATTAATTGTCTCCTGCAAACTCCGCTCCCCTTTCACTCCTCTTTTATTCCCTCTGGGAGGGGCCATTCATCGTCCACCTGTGGCCTTACTCCTGAGTCGACCCTTGTTCTTTAGCTGTTCCCTTGGCAATTCTGCACATGCCCACACTGGGAACAGGCTCCAGCTGTTCATCTGCCTCACTGATGTCCGACTCCGAAGGCAGCTGATAACTGGCATACGGCCCTGGCCCCCTCTCTGCCTCCCATGCAGAGCCCTCATCAGAGCCTTCCCCAGACTCCAGGACTGGCCCATGTTCCTCCCCAACCTCCTCACTGTCCGAATCTGCTGCCAGCTCCACTGGCCACGGTCAGGCCACAACAATATGTACGTGAAACCATTCCCTCTCTCCACCCTGCCGCCACTGCGTCCGCTGATACATGGATCAACCGGAAAGATGGCTGATGTAAACCACAAATTTAGGGGCACTAATTATTAGGGGGCAAGTGTACTTTATCCCCTGGTGTGAAAAGACGTAACTTCATTCACATTAGATTTCTTTCCTTCTGTTAAAAAAAATCTTTTTTTTAATACTGTTTCTTCCCACAGCCAGCTCTCCGTGCGTGTTGTTCAAGGTCCCTCCTTTTCCTTCTCCCCTTGCTTAGAGAGCATGACGAGAAAGGGAAGCTCAGCTGTTAGGCAGGGTGACCCACAGGGTATCCTTTTGCAGATCGAGATGTTTTCCTGGCGCTTTGACCATTGGCTCTTTCTTTCTGGCCCCCGTCCAGGAGACACAGCCTGGCTCCTATATGACACGTACGGCTTCCCTGTGGATCTCACTGGACTAATTGCGGAAGAGAAGGGGTTAAGAGTCGACATGGAGGCCTTTGAGGAGGAAAGGAAGACTGCTCAGGTAGGGCTGGGCTACTGCTGACCAGATCTCAAACTTAGAGGGCATCTGTATAGGTCAGTGACGGCGAACCTTTTTGGCATAGAGTGCCAAAAAGGTCGCGTGGAAACGTCGTGCACACATGTGAGTGCTCGTCAGGACTGCGTTCTGGAAAAGCAGAAACCTACGGATTCGAGCGTACATGGACAGGGCAGTTTTCGGCACTGCCATGTGCTCGAAGGGATTGCACTCCAGAAAAGCCGAACTTTCGGGTTCTGGCATGCAGACACACCCAACAATCAGCTGGCTGGCGAGCATGTACACACCGGTTTTTGGCACTGCTGCACGCCTGAAGGACAGCTGATCATCGCTCACACATGCGCGCCAGAAACCGAGAAGACAAATAGGCAAGGCCGCATGTGCCGGGCGACATAGCTTTGTGTGCCACTTTGGACACGCGTGCCATAGGTTCGCCATCACGGGTATAGGTGGTCCTTGACTTGCAACTATTCATTTGGTGACCATTCAAAGTTACAAGGGCCCTGAAAAAGGTGACATTTTATTAGTTTATAATATAAACTACAAAAGAAAATAGCAGGAAAATAAGGGAGGGAAAAGTACAGGGCAAAGGGAAAAAAAGAAAGAAAAGGCATTGACTTCCGACTTCCTTTGGTGCAGTAGAATAAGATAAGAGCATCAAACCTCAACTGAGTCCCTTAATCCAACCTTCACATTTGGGTTTGTTAACGTTTCCAGCTGAAGTCCCAGGGCAAGGGAGGTGGCGATGAAGATCTCATCATGTTGGACATCTATGCAATTGAAGAGCTGCGTGCCAGAGATCTGGAACCCACCGACGACTCCCCGAAATACAACTATCGAGCTGATTCAGAAGGCTTCTATGGTGAGTTCCAGGCTGTTCCGTGTGTGTGTGTGTGTGTGTGTGTGTGTACATATACAGTACATATACATATACATATATATATTCATTTATAAACCTTTTTTGAAAAATAGTGCATTGTCAGAGTATCATTTACAAATAGAACAAAACCAAAGAAAGATGGTAGTAAATATTAACACACAAACTAATAGTGATAGTAATAATATAATAGCAGTAATAATAATAATAGAACCAATGATAATAATAGAACCAGGCTGTTCCTTTATGCAGCATCTTCTGCCCGTCCCAGGGCCAACATGTTTTCCTAGGTATCTAAAACATCTTCAGATGAGTAGGGACTTGCAGGCAATAAATTCTGGGAATTGTTGTGTTCCGCCAGCAGCCTGCGGAGCTGGCAGCGGAGTCGGACAGTGAGGAGGCTGGGGAGGACCATGGGCCAGTCCTGGAGCCTGGGGAAGGCCCGGATGAGAGCTCTGTGTCAGAGGCAGAGAGGGGGCCAAGGCCATCTGGGAGTGATGCGTGGACTCCGGAGCCCCCAGAGTTGGGCAGCAGAGAGGCAGAGGTACAGGAGGAGCCTGTTCCTAGTGCACGCATGCGCAGAGCTGCCAGAAGGCAAGAGCAGCTAAAGCAAAAGGGACGGCTTGTGAGTAAGGCCAGGAGATGATTGGCCCCTTCCATAAGGCTTAAAAGAGAAACAAAGGCACTTGGGCCTTTTGCAGGAAAGCAATGCTGCTAACTCTGTTTCCAGTCGGCATCTCTTGTTTGTTTCTGAACTCCGTGGGGCTTTGCCAAGTAAGGCCTTTGGCAGGGTGTCGAGGGAGATAAAGGTTGGTGATTATCCCAAAGGACTTCTCCCGAAGGACTTTTTGCAACTAATTGGGACTCAGCTGTGAATGAACGTAATTCACAGCTGTTGCAATAAAAGAGGTTTTCGGGACTACTCGTGTGTTTTAATGACTCAGGAAGCCTAGGTCACAACACGGATTGTATCCCAACACATCCAGTTGAAGAAGGCTGGCCCCTGAATGGTCTCCTCTGCAAATGTCAAGGTTCTCCTTGCCCAAATTTTGCACGGTCCTTGTTGCTTCCTGATGTGATAACGAAGCTCCCCTGACGTTCTTTGGTTTGTTTGCTTTTTACCCTATTTGGGGTGTTTCGTTTTGACCTACAGAATTTGGTAACCCTGGGGCCACAGTGAAAGCTCTCCGACGGGAAAAGACCTTTGTGGAGGAAGTTCATACAGGCCAAGAGTGTGGGGTTGTACTGGACAAGACCTGTTTCTACGCTGAGCAGGGTGGACAGATCTACGACGAAGGCTACCTCGTTAAAGAAGACGATGGCGCAGAAGATGTAAGTTGGCCAAATAGATTTGGTGAGAACCTCGATCCGTTTCAGGATGGGAGGGCTTGGTAGACAAATATGCCATCCTTCTCCCCCTTAATGCCTGTTGACTAGCAGGTTGGAGGATCACAACCGGTTCTTCAGTCTAGTAAGAAGTGATCAGGACAGGTTCTAGGATCTAGCATGCTCTCGGCTCGTTGGGATCATCGGTCTTGTTATCAGTCTCCTTGGCTGAGTTGATGAACCACTGTCCACTGACTCTCTCTCCTTTGCTTTGCAGAAGACGGAATTCACGGTGAAAAACGTACAAGTCCGAGGAGGTTATGTACTCCATGTGGGCACCGTCTATGGGAGCCTGAAGGTGGGAGATTTTGTGTGCTTGTTTATTGATGAGGTGAGTTGACTCGAGGAGGGAAAGAAGGTAAAAGAAATTTGACTTGGATTCTCCCATCTAATCCTTTTCTTATGGTCAAACCTTGGTAGTACAGTGGTTTAAGGCACCCTGTTATTAAGCTGGTTATTAAGACCAGCTGCCTGCAATTACTGCAGGGTTCGAGTCTCGCCAAGGCTCAAGGTTGACTCAGCCTTCCATCCTTTCTAAGGTAGGTAAATTGAGGACCCAGTTGTGGGGGCAATAAGCTGACTTTGTATAAATATACAAAAGGATGAAGGCTATTGCTGAGCACATTGTAAGCTGCCCTGAGTCTTCGGAGAAGGGGGCATATAAATCAAATTAAAAAAAAAAAAAAACAGGGTTAAAATTGGATGCACTAGCTCAGAGTTCCCCAGCCTTTCCGGCTTGGTGGGGGGAGGAGAGGGTATGGTTCCATGCGAGTGGCCGGCAAGGGTGCGTGCGTCTCTCCATTTGCACGAGTGGCAGGCACACATGAGGAGGCTGGGGAGGACAATGGGCCAGCCCTGGAGTCAGGGGAAGGCCCGGACGAGGGCTCTGCGCTGAAGGCAGAGATGGGGCCAGGGCCATCTGGGAGTGATGTGCGGACTCAGGAGCCTTCAGAGGCAGATAGCAGAGAGGCAGAGGAACAGGAGGAGCCTGTTCCTAGTGCACCTATGAGAAGAGCTGCCAGAAGGCAGGAGCAGCTAAAGCAAAAAGGATGACTCGGGAGTAAGGCCAGGAGATGATTGGCCCCTCCCAGAAGGCTTAAAAGAGCAGCTCTTGGGATCTTTGTAGGAAAGCTACGTTGCTACATTTGTTTCTTGTCGGCGTCCCTTGCTTCTGAATTTTGTGGGGTTTTGCCAAGAAAAGCCTTTGGCAGGGTGCCAAAGAAGACAAAGGTTGGTGATAAGGCCAAAGGACTGTTTATGAAGGACTTGTTTTGGACTTAATTTGGACCAAGCTGAGAATGAAATAATTCTCAGCTGTTCTAATAAAATATGTTTGTTTAGGACTGATTGTGTCTGGTAATAACTACTTGGGCCTCGGTCACAACATATCCTTCCTTCTCTTGTAGATCCTGTCATCTCCAGTCACCTCTCTCTCTTTACCTTTCAGCCAAGGCGAAGGCCCATTATGAGCAACCACACGGCCACTCACATCCTCAACTTTGCTTTACGTTCTGTCCTGGGAGAAGCCGATCAGCGAGGCTCCTTGGTGGCTCCGGACCGATTGCGGTTTGACTTCACCGCCAAGGGAGCCATGACTACCCAGGAAATCAAGAAGGCAGAAGAGATTGTTAATGGGATGATTCAAGAAGCCAAGGTACAGTGAGACGGAGTGCCAGTGTCCTTGCGTTGAATCCCTTTGGAATATAATTACTTCCCTGGGTTCCTGGATAACTAGAGACAACTGGATTTCTCTATCCAGATGCATATCAGGGTATAGAGAAGATAGGTCAATCTCTTAACTTTCTCTACCAATTGCTTATAGCAGTAGACTTACATACCGCTTCACAGTGCTTTTCAGCCCTCTAAATGGCTTACAGAGTCAGCCTATTGCCCCCAACAATCTGGGTCCTCATTTTACCAACCTCCGAAGGGATGGAAGGCTGAGTCAACCTTGAGCCGGTCAGGATCGAACTCCTGGCAGTGTGCAGCGTTCGCCTGCAATGCTGCATTCTAACCACTGCGCCCCCACAGCTCTTAATACCTAGAATTTTAACTCATTATTTTATTTATTAAAACCAACCAAGTCCATTTATCGCATGTGGACACAGCCGCTAGATTTTTGGCCTGATTCTAACTTTTCCCGGAATTATTTTATAGAGTTGACATTAAGAAGCTGCTCAGCTGTCTAAAGGAAATTAAACTGAAGCCCACGTTGGCTTCTCCTGGTATGGTTAGGGGCCATACCAGGAGAAGTTGGCACGCGTAGCCATATTGGTGGGCACATGTGCTCAGCTCCGGCGCGCATACACGTGTCAGCCAGCTGATTTCCGGGCCTTCTGGGCCCACCAGAAGTAGGGAAACAGGCTGTTTCCTGCCTCTGGAGGGCCTTGGGAGGTGGTGGGGAAGGCCTGTTTTTCACTCTTACTGGGCTCCAGAGCCTTTCTAGGAGTCGGGGGACGGCAAAAGCGGCCTTCCCCACCCTCCCAGAGGCCGGAGACAGCCCGTTTGCCAACTTCTGGTGGGACCGGAAGGCCCGTTTTTTGCTGTCCCCAGGCTCCAGAGCCTTTCCACCCCCCCAGAGGCGGCCTCTGGGAAGGGTTGGGAAAGCCATTTTCGCCCTCCCCAGACTCCTAGAAAGGCTCTGGAGCCTGGTGAGAGAGAAAAACAGGCCTACCGGGCCATCATGTGCCAGGAGCAGGCGGGAGCTTGGGAGGGGTCATGCGTGCATGGACGGGGTGCATATAATTATGGGTGTGGGCATGCACACGTGCGACCCCCCACCCCACCCCTGCTCCTGGCACACAATGGCAAAAAGTTTAGCCATCACGGCACTAGGTACAGCCACTAGATCCCCTCCCCTGGAATCTGCTAATCCTCAATGTCCCTGTGATCAATTTCCCAGGTTGTGTACGCGCAGGACTGTCCGCTGGCAGCTGCCAAGGCCATCCAAGGCCTCCGAGCGGTATTCGATGAGACTTACCCAGATCCTGTACGTGTTGTCTCCATTGGCATACCAGTTGAGGACATGCTGAATGATCCGTCCAGCGCAGCAGGTGCCATCACATCGGTCGAGTTCTGCGGGGGCACGTGAGTACATTAGGGTCGCGGGGGGGGGGGGAGAGGCCTGCATCGGGAAACCAAAAACTACAAATCATGCATTACCTAACAGATTAGGTCTTCAGATCCAGACATTTATTCAGTTGCTGAGACGAGAGGTATTAAAAACTCGCCTATGGCCTCTGAACTTTCCGTCTGTAGAGATTCTCAGTCATCCAGGTCATGGTTGTCCCAAAGGTGCTTTTTCAGGAGGCGACCTGAATGGCGTGGGAGTAGGAATGGATTTCCAGAGAGAGAAAAATTGCAGACTACAGGAACCAGGAGCACTACTCAGGTGACCCTGAGGACACAGATAAACCTCCAAATGCTTAAACCACCCTGTTCTGTCCCCGTCTCACACACGCACACAAACAGTCAGCCAGGGGTTAAATAAGCTTGCAGACAATAAATTCCTTCGATAACAGGATTGGCAGCAACCCAGTAGCTGCTTGTCAAGAACTTTACTCACAGAGGAAGGTGTTCCTCCTCCGTCAGATAAACCAAAACAAATACACAAAGTCAAAGAATTGTCAAGTCCAGTCCGTATTAAATCCAAGGCAGGCAGATAACATAGTTTCAGAGATACAATGCAACTCGCTAGTTGTTTAGTTTTGTCCGTCACAGAGCCTGAATGGCCACCACACCCCCTTTTATCCCCTGTGGGGTGTGGTCCAGTGACTCAGCTTAATCTCTGGCACGCCTCCTTTTCTGCTGCGTGCGTTTGTCTCTCTGATGCTGGCGTGGATCCAGCCAAGACTTATCTCCATCACTGTCCGACTGCGACTGTTCGGAGATACCTGGCTCCTGGCCAATCTCTTCTCCCTCAGGAGACACCTGAGGCATTGCCAGAGAGGAGGGTCCTGGAGAGGGAGGCCTGGCCAACTCCTCTCCTTCACCTTCGGAGTCTTCTCCCTCCGATAAGACGGGCTCGGGGGTCGGAGTCACAACACACCCTCTCAAAGAATGCCCATGACCAGCTGTCTGCAAGGAATATAAATCCTTCCATTCCCCACTATCTAGTTAGAGCTGAAGAAGCTTCTTGGATGAGAAGCGAAACGTCTTCAAACGAAAAAAACAAGGAAGTCCAGTTGCCTCCTGAAAAAGCACCTTCGGAACTGAACTCGCCATGTTTTTACAGGCATTTGCAGAACTCGAGTCACGCCGGACACTTTGTCATTGTGTCGGAAGAAGCGATAGCGAAGGGCATCCGGAGAATAGTGGCCGTCACTGGTGCCGAAGCGCAAAAGGTCAGTGGAGAAGGAAGAGAGAGCCAGATGCTCTGGGGAAGCTGAGCGAGTTGAGGACCTGACTTATTTAGGACAATGGATCAGTCCCACCAGGACTGATCCATTGGATCCCTGTTTAATTTTAAGCTAAGAGACCAGTCAACCTGATTGTTTTCCCTTTAAGCATGCTGGGCAGAGGCTGCTGCCGGTTTGGACCGGTTCGCCAGAACCGGTCACTCCGAGCATGGGTTGGTCCCACCCCCGACGCTATCCAGTCTTAGATATCTCACTTTCAGACTAACTCGCCCCATCCCGCAGCCCAACTGATTTGCACACCTCTCTCGTTCTACTAACCATGACTGACCTAGCAGGTGTGCAGGAAGACGCCCCCACCGAAAAAGTGTAGTTTTAGGTGTAGTGTGCATGCGCACACGCTCACATTTTCGGTGAACCAGTTGTTAAAAGTATGTGGAGCCCATCTTTGATAACATCCCTTTTCTCTTCAAGGCCTTGAGGAAATCAGAAGGTCTGAACAAGCAGCTGGCTGACCTAGAAACCAAAGTGAAGATCCAAACGACACCCAACAAAGACGTCCAACGTGAGATTGCGGATCTTGGCGAGGTAAGGAAAGAGAAAGGAAAGGAAAGGCCTTGTAACCTTAGGATCCTCTAGTACAGGGGTCGGCAACCTGTAGCTCTGGAGCCGCATGTGGCTCTTTCTTCCCTCTGCTTGCGGCTCCCTGTTGCTGGTCGGCTCCACAGTTGATAGGGCTTTTGGTTAGGACAGGTAGAGGAAAAAAGACGCCAGGCTAGGAGAAAACTCTATGTGGTGGTGATGGGAACTGTACTTCCGGTAAGCAGAGGAAAAAAGGACACTGCGCTAGGAGGAGACTTATGGTGCGGGAACCGGACTTCTGGTTGGCTCCAGAATTGAACGGGGGGTTTCTGGTTAGGGCCTTTGTGGCTCTTTAAGGTTGCCGATCCCTGCTCTAGTAAGGCTGGTCATCTCCAAGCTACTGGCTAAAGAGTGGCAGTTTACAACTTGCTGGTTGGGTTTTATAGACAGGACTTTACATATCGGTACCAAAGAGGCTCTCTGCCTATCAAGTGCAAATTCAGGAGCTGTCATATTCAGGAGCCGTGGTGGCGCAGTGGTTAGAATGCAGTATTACAGGCTGACTCTGCCCACTGCCAGGAGTTCGATCTTGACTGACTCAAGGTGGACTCAGTTTTCCATCCTTCCGAGGTCGGTGAAATGAGGAGCCAAATTGTTGGGGGCAATATGCTAACTTTGTAAATTGCTCAGAAAGTGCTGTAAAAGCACTATGAAGTGGTATATAAGTCTTAAGTGCTTATTGCCGTATGCTGGAGTGTGTTGTGGTCCGCCAGCAGCCTGCGGAGCTGGCGGCAGAGTCAGACAGTGAGGAGGCTGGGGAGGACCATGGGCCAGTCCTGGAGTCTGGGGAAGGCTCGGGCGAGGACTCTGCGTCAGAGACAGAGATGGGGCCAGGGCCATCTGGGAGTTACGTGCGGACTCCGGAGCCTCCAGAGTCGGACATCAGAGATGCAGAGGAACAGGAGGAGCCTGTTCCTAGTGCATGCATACGCAGAGCTGCCAGAAGGCAAGAACAGTTAAAACAAAAGGGACGACTCAGGAGTAAGGCCTGGAGATGATTGGCCCCTCCCATAAAGCTTAAAAGAGGAGCAAAGGCACATGGGCCCTTTGCAGGAAAGCAACGTTGTTAATTCAGTTCCCAGTCGGCATCTCTGTTTGATTTTGGACTCCGTGGGGCTTTGCCAAGTCGGTCTTTGGCAGCGTGTCAAGGGAGATAAAGGTTGGTGATTATCCCGAAGGACTTTTTGCAACTAATTGGGACTCAGCTGTGAATGAACGTAATTCACAGCTGTTGCAATAAAAGAGGTTTTTGGGACTACTCGTCTGTTTTAATGACTCAGGAAGCCAAGGTCACAACACCAAGGTACGAGTCCCAGATTAAAGAATTTAATTAAATTAATTAAATTAAATAAGAATTAAAAATTTTAGTGATGGGAGCCCACCACATCTGAAGTTGTAACATCGAAATGTTTTTCATTTTGCAGGCCCTGGCTACAGCCATCATTCCCCAATGGCAAAAGGATGAACTCAGAGAAGCCCTAAAAGCACTGAAGAAGATTATGGATGATTTGGATCGGGCCAGCAAAGCCGACATCCAGAAAAGAGTGAGCCTGTCTCCTGATTTTCTTTCCCCGTGCTGTTACTCACGAAGAACTTAGAAATCGTTCTAATTTCTAATGAGAACTCTCTCTGCCTCTGCAAGGAACATCGTTTTTCCATCTCTCTGTCATTTGCAACCTCAATTAGGCAACCTCACATTTGTCTCGTGCTTCTCTTTCTTCTCCAAGGTGCTGGACAAGATGAAGCAGCTCATTGAAGCTTATCCCAACCAGCCTCTGGTCATTCTGGAAATGGAGAATGGCGCTTCTGCTAAGGTACTGTTTTGTTTTGTTTTTCCCCCCAGTGCAACCATCCTTTGTGAGGCCGTGGTGGTGCCGGGGTTAGAATGCAGTATTGCAGGCTAATTCTGCCAACTGCCAGCAGTTCAATCCTGACAGGCTGAAGGTTGACTCAACCTTCCATTCTACCGAGGACGGTAAAATGTCAACCCAGATTGTTTGGGGGGGAGGGGAGGACGGGGACAATAGGCTGACTCTGTAAACTGTTTATAGAGGGCTGTCAAACACTATGAAGCGTTATATAAGTCTTTAAGTGCTATTGTGAAAGGGGCAGAGGTGCATAGAGAGATATAACCGATGAGGTCGCAAAGTGTTCTGACTTAGGCTTCCTTAGAAAGTAAATAGCACAATCTTAGTCCCGGCAAACCTCTTTAATTCAAACGGGTGTGAATTATTGTCGTTCCCAGTCTGAAAGGCTTCTCAAACAGTCTTTCAAGGGAATGTTTATAAACACCCACCTTATCTCCCTTGGAATGCTGCCAGAGAACTAATTGCCAAACGCAGCACAAGCCAAACTTAGCACAGAGTCAAAACAGAACTTTCCCAGAGCTTTTACCGACCAGATGAACTAATTGCTTTCTGCAAAAGCTCACGTCCCGTTCGCTTCTCTTTTATGTCTTATGGGAGGGGCCAATCATCTCCAAGCCTTACTCCCAAGTCGACCCTGTTTTCTTAATTGTTCTTGCCTTCTGGCAGCTCTGGGCATGTGCACGCTGGGAACAGGCTCACACCGTTCTTCTGCCTCGCTGATGTCAGACTCTGGAGACTCCGGAGGCAGCAAAGAACTACCAGATGGCCTTAGGCCCCGCTCTGCCTCTGACGCAGAGCCCTCATCCGAGCCTTCCCCAGACTCCAGGACTGACCCATGTTCCTCCCCAACCTCCTCACTGTCTGACTCTGCTGCCAGCTCGGCTGGCCGCTGGCGGGCCACAGCACAAAGAGTCAGACCTGACTTAGCGACTGAACAACAACAAAACAGAGAGAAAGTTGTACGTTTGGTTCCCATCTAGAGGACAAAAAGTGGCTGCACACACACACACCACCTTGGCATGAAATGATCTGTGGGCTTCCCTCCGGCCTGATCTCGATTGCTAAATGATGGGTTATTTCAGTTTTTTAGTTCTTTTCTGGTCCAGCTTCAAATGCCAGTTCCCAGGACGCTCTTTCTCCACAGGCCTTGAATGAATCCCTGAAGTTCTTGAAGACACATTCTCCTGAGACAGCCGCGATGCTTTTCAGCGTGGATAACGAAGCAGGCAAAATTACCTGCTTATGCCAAGTTCCTCAGGTAAGAAAGAGCCTTGGTAGTACAGTGGTCTAAGGCACCCTGTTATTAAGCTGGTTTTTAAGACCAGCTGCCTGCAATTACTGCAGGTTCGAATCTTGCCAAGGCTCAAGGTTGACTCAGCCTTCCATCCTTTCTAAGGTAGGTAAATTGAGGACCCAGTTTGTGGGGGCAATAAGCTGACTTTGTATAAATATACAAAAGGATGAAGGCTATTGCTTAGCGCATTGTAAGCCGCCCTGAGTCTCCGGAGAAGGACGGCATATAAATCAAATTAAAAAAAAAAAAAGATTGGGAGCACCTCTGAGTCTGGGTAGAATACGGATAATTCAAAAAACAGAAGTTCCATTCTTTTTTTAAAAAAAGTTATAGATCTAGAGCAGGGGTGGATCCGGCCAACAATGTGGTCAGATCCAGCCATAGGGCCGTCCTGGTCTATCCGCGTCGCTTCGGCCCAGTCTACCCATTGTGAAGAGGAAACATGCCAGCAGTTTGGGGGGGGGGATGTCAAGCTGGCCACACCCACCCAGTCACCCCCCTGGCCTCCCCTCCAAGGTCAACTACAGCCCTGATGTGGCCTTCAGTGAAATTGAGTTTGACACCCCTGATCTAGAGCAACGATGAAAAGCCTATGAGATTTCCCCAGATATGACATAAACCGTAATTCCTAATAGCCTCAGCCTATGTGGACATTGATGGAGGATGCTGGGAATTGCATCCGACTTTCCTTTATCATGGTGTCAGGGTTCTGACAAAATCATGAGCCTCGAGCCAAGCTTCAAATCCAGTTACTTATTAGGAGCTTCATGTTAGCACATACCCAAATGAAGCCAACTCTGACCCCACGTAATTTATGGCCCTAATCATGACCCTGTTTCCCCCCTCCCCCCAGGGTGTGTCATCAGTCACATTTGCCAATGGAGCAGGTTGTAGAGATCACTCCGCGCCAGCCGCTGTGGGTAACCCTGGGAGACAGCCTTGAGAAAGATATGTCTGGAATGTGCTCCTGTCTTTGGCTGCCGTATCGCTTCATCGGTTTCCCATCCCCCTTGCCTATGGCAACTCAAGAGCAGGCCAGGGATGCTTTGCGAGTTTGACACATGGTTTGTTTAACTGCGGATTTGCAAGTGTTTTGTCTTTCAGGAAGTTGTGGCATTCTTGGTGCTCTTGAGCTTGGTTATTTTCTTGCAGGCATTTCATTCCCAAACTAGGTAACATATTTGATAATGAAACATCTGCAAGAAAACAACCGGGCTCAGAGAGCACCAAGGGACCTCACAGTTCAATCTAGAGCTACAAATATTCTTTTCTGTTGGTTTCAGGAAGTTGCCGGCAAAGGGCTGAAGGCCAGCGAGTGGGTACAGCAAGTCTCCGTGCTGATGGACGGCAAGGGAGGAGGGAAAGACCTCTCTGCCCAGGCTACGGGCAAAAACACAGATTGCCTCGAGGAAGCCCTGAAGGTGGCCACCGAATTTGCCAAGCTGAAGCTCAGCGAGTTGAAGAACTGAACCCCCACCTGGGATGATCAAACTCGGGAAGGATGTTCCTTGCCTGCAGGCCAATAGCTTAGATGTTTCTTTTAGCGCCATCGGCGGAGGACTAGACCATACGTGGTTGTCCTACATTCATCTGGCATGAACTCGAGATGGTTGGAAAAGTTGATTATCTGGATACTTGGCCACGAAGCCAGAGCTATTTCCCTTTGAGCCCCATCTCTTGAGAACAGCCATGCCATCTCAGGACACCTGCTGCTAAGGAACTGACCCTCCAGTTGTCACATAAGTGTATATCCTTCATTGCAATGCCACTGTGCAGTTTAAAGGGAATTGTGCAGTTAGTTTCCTTCTCATCTGTGATTAAGCACTAAGTTCGGGGCGTAATGTGAATATACGCAGGGATGGATCTGACCTGCCGTCATCCCATTTCTTCTTTTCTAACCGTAGAAACCTCCTTCCCCCTCATTGTTTTAACCTCCGTTAGAACGAGCCTGCCCTACCCCGTGGAAAATTGGGGGGAGTCAGATAGGGCCAGTGCTGAATAAAACAAGCAGACTCTGTGTATCGCACAGTGGAAATAACAAGTGTGTCGTTTTATTGGATCAGCGCGTTGCACGCCAGCAAGAAAAGATTGCAAGCTTTGGATTTACACGTTTCATTCTCCTTTAGCTCCTTTGCAGAAAACATTAGGGAAAGTGAAGCCTTTTTTATCCCTATCACGTAACAAGCTGTGGTTATGGATGATGGGCTGATTGAAAGCGTAACTCAAAACAGATACGAGGCTTATTGAAATTGTCTTGATTACCGTATTTTTCGGAGTTCAAGACACACTTTTCCCCCCTAAAAGGGGGTGAAAATTTAGGTGCGTCTTATACACCAAATGTAGCCCCACCCACCCACTGCCCCCCCCTTTGGCCCCTGCCTCCCAGAAGTTACCTCCTTGTAGCAAGCAGCAAGAAGAAACAGCTCCTTTCAGCTTCAGCACATCCTAATTAGCACAAGTTGATTGGATCGGCCTCCCGACTCTCAGCTGTTTTGCTCTCCGCTGTTTTGCCCGGGCCTCTGCTGCTTGCTGCAAGGAGGTAAATTGCTGGAGCAGATTTTTTTTTCTTGTGCTAATCAAGCTATGCTGAAAACGAAAATGAAAGTAAAGCAGGCTGTTTGCTGCAACGAGGCAAAATTGCTGGGAGTCAGAGGCAGATTTCTTTTTCTTCTTTTTCTCACCAAAAAAGGCAGGTGCATCTTATACTCCGAAACATACGGTACCTTAATTGTGCCCAGCTACCAGTTTCCCCCAAAATACGACCTACTCTGAAAATAAGTCCTAACTCTCTAAAAGAATGCAAATGACCGGCTGTCTGCAATAAAAAATTCTATTCTGTTCTATTCCCCCCACCATCCAGTCAGAGGTGAAGAAGCTTCTTGGGATGGGAAGCGAAAGGTCTTCAAAGAAAAACCAGAAAGCCCAGTTGCCTCTCGGGTGGGGGTGGGGGGAAAACACCTTTGGGACAACCACGACCTGGATGACCTGAGAATCTTTATACCAGGGGTCTCCAACCTTGACAACTTTAAGACTTGTGAACTTCCAACTGGCTGGGGGATTCTGGGAGTTGGAGGTCTACAAGTCTTAAAGTTGCCAAGATTGGAGACTGTTGTGCCTTATGATTCTTGATGAACGTATCTGGTCTTTTTACTGAGAGCGTATGCACCACAGACAAATTCCTTATGTGTCCAATCACTTGGCCAATAAAAAATTCTATTCTGTTCTATTCTATTTCCCCCACCATCCAGTCAGAGCTGAAGAAGCTTCTTGGGATGGGAAGCGAAAGGTCTTCAGAGAAAAACCAGAAAGCTCAGTTGCCTCTCGGATTGGGGGGGGGGGAGAAACACCTTTGGGACAACCACAACCTGGATGACCTGACAATCTCTATAGCAGGGAGTCTCCAACCTTGGCAACTTTTAAGACTTGTGGACTTCCAAACTCCCAGAATTCCCCAGCCAGCAAAGCAAAGGTGGCTGGGGGATTCTGGGAGTTAGAAGTCCACAAGTCTTAAAAGTTGCCAAGGTTGGAGACTGTTGTGCCTTATGATTCTTGATGAACGTATCTGGTCTTTTTATGTACACTGAGAGCGTATGCAGCACAGACAAATTCCTTGTGTGTCCAATCACTTGGCCAACAAAAAATTCTATTCTGTTGTGTTCTGTTCTATTCTATTTTATTCTATTCTATTCTATTCTATTCTATTCTATTCTATTCTATTCTATTCTATTCTATTCTATTCTATTCTATTCTATTCTAGACTAGACTAGACTAGACTAGACTAGACTAGACTAGACTAGACTAGACTAGACTAGACTAGACTAGTCTAGTCTAGTCTAGTCTAGTCTAGTCCCCCACCATCCAGGCAGAGCTGAAGAAGCTTCTTGGGATGGGAAGCGAAAGGTCTTCAGAGAAAAACCAGAAAGCTCAGTTGCCTCTCGGATGGGGGTGGGGGGGGAAACACCTTTGGGACAACCACGACCTGGATGACCTGAGAATCTCTATAGCAGGGGGTCTCCACCCTTGGCAACTTTAAGACTGGTGGACCTCCAACTCCCAGAATTCCCCAGCCACCTTTGCAACTTGACTTCCAACTCCCAGAATTCCCCAGCCAGTTGGAAGTCCACAAGTCTTAAAAGTTGCCAAGGGTGGAGACTGTTGTGCCTTATGATTCTTGATGAACGTATCTGGTCTTTATGTACACTGAGAGCGTATGCACCAAGACAAATTCCTTGTGTGTCCAATCACTTGGCCAATAAAAAATTCTATTCTGTTCTGTTCTGTTCTGTTCTAGACTAGACTAGTCTAGTCTAGTCTAGTCTATTCCCCCACCATCCAGGCAGAGCTGAAGAAGCTTCTTGGGATGGGAAGTGAAAGATCTTCAGAGAAAAGAGGAGCCTTGGTAGTACAGTGGTCTAAGGCACCCTGTTATTCAGCTGGTTATTAAGACCAGCTGCCTGCAATTACTGCAGGGTTCGAATCTCGCCAAGGCTCAAGGTTGACTCAGCCTTCAATCCTTTCTAAGGTAGGTAAAATGAGGACCCAGTTTGTGGGGGCAATAAGCTGACTTTGTATAAACATACAAAAGGATGAAGGCTATTGCTTAGCGCATTGTAAGCCGCCCTGAGTCTCCGGAGAAGGGCGGCATATAAATCAAATTAAAAAAAAAAAAAACCAGAAAGCTCAGTTGCCTCTCCGATGGGGGTGGGGGGGAAACACCTTTGGGACAACCACAACCTGGATGACCTGAGAATCTCTATTCCAGGGGTCTCCACCCTTGGCAACTTTTAAGACTGGTGGACTTCCAAACTCCCAGAATTCCCCAGCCAGTTGGAAGTCCACAAGACTTAAAAGTTGCCAGGGGTGGAGACCCCCTCCTCTCTACAGCCGTCGGGCACGGAGCAGCGATCCAAGCTTTTGCGCAAAAGCGCTCTTTTCAACCGGGCGCCTCGGAGAGCCGAAGCCGGCAGGGGGAGCTCGGGCCGAAAGGCTTCCTTCGCCGCCGCCTTCCTCCGCCCTTCCCTTTCCGGAGCCCAGGGCGCGCCAAAGCCGGGGCCATGCCGTTGGATCACCGCCGAATCCCGGGCCCGGAAGACTCGCAGTCGCCTCTGCTGTACGTGCCGGCCGAGCCGAAGGAAAGCGGCGAAGCGAGCCAAGCCCAGCGGGACCCTTCGGCTCTGCGGCCTCTCTTCGCCCGCGTGGGGCTGCTGAGCCAAGCCAAAGGCTCGGCCTACGTGGAGCTGGACGGAGGCACCAAAGTCTTGTGCTCCGTTGCCGGACCGCGCGAAGCAGCCGGAGCAGGCGGGGTTCCATCCGAACAACGAGGCCGGTTGGTTTGCGACTTCCGACGGGCTCCTTTCTCCGGCCGAGGAGCCCGGAGCCGTCCGGGCGAGAAAGAACCCGAGCTGGCTCTGGCGTTGCAAGAAGCCTTGGAACCGGCCGTGCGCTTGGCGCGTTACCCGAGGGCGCAGCTGGAAGTGAGCGCGCTGCTCCTCCAAGACGGCGGTTCTTCTTTAGCCGCCGCTTTGTGCGCCGCCGGGCTGGCGCTGGCCGACGCCGGCATCGAGCTCTACGACCTGGTGGCGGCTTGCGCGCTCAGCCGGACCGGCCCGGAGTGGCGCCTCCAACCCAGCGAGCCCGAAGAGCGCGCCGCCTCCGCCCGCCTCACCGTGGCTCTCCTGCCTTCCCTCAACCAAGTCTCCGGCCTGCTGGGCAGCGGCGACGGCGGGCAAGCCGACAGCTGGGCTCAAGCGCTCCGCCTGGGGCTCGACGGCTGCCAGCGCCTTTATCCGCTGCTGCGCCAAAGCCTCCTGCGCGCCGCCAAGCGCCGGGCGCCGGATCCACAGGAGCCCGCCGGGATGGATACGGAGGAAGCTCAAGCGGGGACGGCTTGAAATCGCCCTCTCGGGGGTGGGGGGGGGCTTTTCCACGCGCAGGGATCGTGGCAGCCTGCAAGGGGGGGGTGGGGGGGGATGACACTGGACCTCGATGGAGGATGCAGGTGAAGGATAGACGGATGCCGAGCGAGAGACCTGCCTGATCCCCAAGGATTGAATTTGGAAACTTTGTGCCCCCTTTGGGAAAGGGGGGGGAGATTGCTGCAATGTCCCCCACCTTCTCCTGCGTGAGAAGGAGGGGGTTGGACTAGATGACCTATCAGATCCCTTCCAACTCTTGTTAAACTGTTAAATCGATGAAAGGATAGACGGATGCCGAGCGAGAGACCTGCCTGATCTCCTAGGATTGAATTTGGAAACTTTGTGCCCCCTTTGGGAAAGGGGGGGGGTGAGATTGCTGCAATGTCCCCCACCTTCTCCTGCGTGAGAAGGAGGGGGTTGGACTAGATGACCTATCAGATCCCTTCCAACTCTTGTTAAACTGTTAAATCGATGAAAGGATAGACGGATGCCGAGCGAGAGACCTGCCTGATCCCCTAGGACTGAATTTGGAAACTTTGTGCCCCCTTTGGGAAAGGGGGGGGTGAGATTGCTGCAATGTCCCCCACCTTCTCCTGCGTGAGAAGGAGGGGGTTGGACTAGATGACCTATCAGATCCCTTCCAACTCTTGTTAAACTGTTAAATCGATGAAAGGATAGACGGATGCCGAGCGAGAGACCTGCCTGATCCCTTAGGACTGAATTTGGAAACTTTGTGCCCCCCTCCGCTTTGGGAAAGGGGGGGTGAGATTGCTGCATCGTCCCCCACCCCACCTTACCCCCAAGAAGCTGGGGCTGGGACTTTCAAGACAAGCGTGGACTGCCAGTTGTCAGAAATGGTGTAGGGTCTCCTGCGTGAGAAGGAGGGGGTTGGACTAGATGACCTATAAGATCCCTTCCAACTCTTGTTAATCTGTTAAATCGATGAAAGGATAGACGGATGCCGAGCGAGAGACCTGCCTGATCTCCTAGGATTGAATTTGGAAACTTTGTGCCCCCTTTGGGAAAGGGGGGGGGTGAGATTGCTGCAATGTCCCCCACCTTCTCCTGCGTGAGAAGGAGGGGGTTGGACTAGATGACCTATAAGATCCCTTCCAACTCTGTTAAACTGTTAAATCGATGAAAGGATAGACGGATGCCGAGCGAGAGACCTGCCTGATCCCCAAGGACTGAATTTGGAAACTTTGTGCCCCCTTTGGGAAAGGGGGGGGGGTGAGATTGCTGCAATGTCCCCCACCTTCTCCTGCGTGAGAAGGAGGGGGTTGGACTAGATGACCTATAAGATCCCTTCCAACTCTGTTAATCTGTTAAATCGATGAAGGACAGACGGATGCCGAGCGAGAGACCTGCCTGATCTCCTAGGACTGAATTTGGAAACTTTGTGCCCCCTCCACTTTGGGAGATGAGGTGACTTTGCTGTAACATCCTCCACCCCCAAGAAGCTGTGGCTGTCACTTTCAAGACAAGCTTGGAACTGCCATTTGTCAGAAATGGTGTAGGATCTCCTGCTTGGGGTGGGGCGAGTTGGACTACATGACCTATAAAGTCCCTTCCAACTCCATTAATCTGTTAAATCTGTTTTGACTCCCAATTTTGCACCGTTGACTTCTTTTTTCCCCCTTTTTGTTTTTGAAGTTGGGTAAATGGAGGCGTCTCTCGAACCCACAACCGATGCCCTGTTTTGGTGTTGAAATTGGACATGGATGAGATGAGATAATGTTGCTCCTGCGGAAGGAGGCGGCCTCTGCCCTGTTTGTTGATGCGGTCCTTCTTTGGGTGAAAAGGGATTCGACAGATTCAGAAGACTTGGTTTCACCGGAGTTATCTTGCAAGTTAGGGTTTAGGTTGAAGGGATGGCTTGAGTTTTCACCAGAAACCACAGTTAACCACGATCAACCTAAAAGAAAATCGATAGGCTGATGTCTTAAAGAGGGTCGTCTGTGGGGATTCAGGTTCTGACATTAAACAATAACATGGCTTGTTTCGTTCATTATGAACCCAGCGTAAATCCAGTGGTTAACCATAATTTATTTAGTGCTTTGGACAGATGCAGCCAGTTGCTTGTGTAAATGCATGTTTTTAAAGGTCAAATTAATGTTGATACCATTTTTTTTCAATTTTCACACAAAGATAAAAAAATAAAAACTCAGTTTGTTTGTTTTGCTTTGCTTTGTTTTTCCTGGCTTCTTCTGTCTGGGAAATAAGCCACATTGTTATCTTTTATTACTTGTTTTTCATCCTAAATTGACTAAATCCTTGTTAGTACAGTTTTTTTTATTATCTTCTCCAGCCTCTTTCAGCATTCTCCTGACTTTCATTCAGTGTGATTTTTTCCCCCCCTCAGATAATAATTCACTGGGACTTGATTTTCTGGCAGTTACCCAAACATATTAGTTCAACAGACCGGTTGTCTTGTTTATAATTAAAACACCCCTTTTGTAAAGCTTTGTGTTTCCTATAGGTTTGCTTTGTATATTGAAACATTTTGCTTCCTCCCGTTGTAGAGAATAAAGAACATTATTTTAATGAAAATAAGCAAAAACTGTACTTAGGCGAAGGGGCGTGGGTGAAACTTTTAAGTCCAGAGAGATGAGATAACATTCATAAAAGGATCGGGTAGAGACCTTCCCCCCAATTCACAGAAGTATAAAGGGAGGAGGAAGAATTCACAGAAGTATAAGGGAAGGAGGAAGGGGAATCAGACTTGGAAAGAATATGTTTAGCCTATCTCAATCAAAGTAGTTTTAGCTTTGTGTGGAATTGATTTCTTGGTCTGGCCTACCTATAGTGTGCTAATACCCATTCTGAGAATAAGATTATTCTCTAAAACCAGCGGGAAGTCAAATTAAAGGAAACATATTCATGTGGCAAATGACGTTAAGAGGTGGCATTTTGAGTGCCAAGGTGAAAGGATGGCACTGGCTTTGGTGTATTAAGAGATAAGAGGAAGGTCTTAATGCTCTCTAGTTATTATGGCTATACAATAAGTCCATGGTCCAGTTCTAATGCCATTTGGTGGAGAACTTTGTGGGTTTTGCAGAGACATCTGGTTAGTCATCTTTGGCCTGATCTGGTAAGATTGATTCTTATGATAAATTTGTAAAGTGCATTAAGTCAGAACCCAAATTCATTCTGCATGTTGTGTAAATCCAGGTGATGATCTGGAGCAGGCTATAATCTATTCCTATTCCTATTTTTATTCCATTCCAATTCTAAAAAGATAAAGGTTCCCCTCGCACATATGAGCTAGTCGTTCCCGACTCTAGGGGGCGGCGTTCATCTCCGTTTCAAAGCCGAAGAGCCAGCTCTGTCAGAAGACGTCTCCGTGGTCATGTGGCTGGCATGACTCAATGCCAAAGGCGCACGGAACACTGTTACCATCCCATCAAAGGTGGCCCCTATTTTTCTACTTGCATTTTTTACCTGCTTTCGAACTGCTAGGTTGGCAGCAGAAGCTGGGACAAGTCACGGGAGCTCATCCCGTTACGCGGCACTAGGGATTTGAACCGCTGAACTGCCGACCTTTCGATCGACAAACTCAGTGTCTTAGCCACTGAGCCACCACATCCCGAGAATTCCAATTCTCTTCCTATTCTAATTCTCTTCCTATTTCTATTCTCTGGATATTACTCAAATGCATTCTCAAACCTCAGCAAATTTAAGGTGTGTGGATTTCAACTCTCGGAATTCTCCACCCAGTTTGGCTGACAGGAAAATTCTGGGAATTGAAGTCCACACATCTTGAAGTTGTCAATTTTGAGAAACACTGATTTAGTGTGTCCGGTAGTTCCAGCCATTGTAGTTAATTCAGTAAATTATGTTTAAAATAAGCTATGGTGAGTACGAGAACAGACAAGCATTATGTAGCCATGTATGAAGTGGTGGGATTCAGCCACTTCGCACCACTTCAGGAGAACCGGTTGTTAACTTTCTGAGCAGTTTGGTGAACTGGTTGTTGGAAGAAATTATTAGGGCAGAGAACCAGTTGTTGAATTATTTGAATCCCACCACTGCACGTATGGCACGTTGTTTTCAAAACACTCCCGGAGTAAGCAGAGGAAAAAAAATGTGTACAGCCTGTGCAGTTTTGATGGGAGTTTCTTGGACACCTTTTACCCCTTAAACCGTGTGGATCCAGTTGTCAAGTTTCCGAAAGATGCCCTAATTAATTCATGAGCCATGATCCAAACTTCAAAGGAAATATAGTCATTTATTAGGAGCACCATTCTGGCAATACTGGGATGCAGTTAGGACTAATCCTACATAGATTTACGTTCCCCTATGACCCTGTCTCTCCCCTCTTCTCTGGCCATGTCATAAATCACCTTCTCCAATTAACCACTTTGGCTGGCTGTGAAACCTAACACCCTCCTTCTGATTGCGGTCAGGAAGAATGTATGGAATTCACTTCAGTTCTCCCTCCCTCCTGCTCATGGCAACTTGAAAGCTTTGCAAGTTGACACCAGTCTTTCTTGTAAGGGACTAGAGCAGTGATGGCAAACCTTTTTTGGCACCGAATGCCCAAACCGGAATGCATGTGTATGCATGTGTCAGAGCGCCGGAAACCCAAAGACCAGCATGCGCGCACCAGTCAGTGGATCATTGGGTTACCGGCATTCCGGCACACACAAAAAGCAGCTGGGCGGCGCATATGCGTGCACTGTAAACCAGAAAAGCAGCTGGTGATGGCATGTATGCCCACAGAGAGGACTCTGTGTGCCACTTCTGGCATGCGTGGCACCTCTGGCATGAGGAGCCTGAGTGGCGTAGGAGGCTAATGCCTCCTACTAAGGCAGCATTTAACATCCAGCTGCCTGCAATTACTGCAAGTTCAATTCTCACCAGGCTCAAGGTCGACTCAGCCTTCCATCCTTTCTAAGGTGGGTAAAATGAGGACCCAGATTGTGGGGGCAATAAACTGACTTTGTATAAAATATACAAAAGTATGAAGGCTATTGCTTAATGCATTGTAAGCCGCCCTGAGTCTCCGGAGAAGGGCGGCATATAAAAATAAATAAAAATAAAAAATAAAATAAATAAAAATAGGTTCACCATCACGGAACTAGAGGAATCTGCACCAAAGGCACCCATGATATCTATCATTAGTCACCTAACAGCCCCTCCTTGAGGGAGATGGGTGGTTTAGAAAATTCACACCATAAAATCTTCGTCCAGCCTTGCTTAGAACAACGTGTGCAACGCAAATCCCAGAACGACCTCTTTTGATGTTTGCAGACAAGATTAACCCCTGGACTCGAAGCATCCTGAACCTGACGTGCAATTTGCTCTTTGGACACTCATAAATACAAAAAAAAAGGACACGTTTGATCTGTAGCACGTTGCTACTGTTTATTTCGGAGCCACAAATGTGCAGTCGCAGTGCCTGCTTTTCCTTCCCCTCACTCCCCCTTTCTCCCATCCTGGACCTATGTTTAAGGTTGTTATCTAACAGCAGCACCCCAAGGTCCTCCCTTAAGTTGACGTAGGAAGCTCTCCACCAGCTGTAGGAAGCTCTCCACCAGCAACGCTGCAGCTGGACTCCTGTCTCCTCTGTACCAGCACGGATTGCAAGGAAGCGACGTCGGAGGCTGCACAAGCTGAAGTCATGGGAAGAAAACGCAATACATAGAAAAGGAAGCGCTTGGCGAGGGATCCCAGCAAGGTGGCCCTCCCTACTTGCTTCCTTCGGGATCCGGCGTGTGGTTTCTCACCTGCAAGGGAACAAAAGACCCGTATGGCAACTCTGAGCTTGTCCAATTGCAGCTGCTCTGTTTTTAAGCCGATTGGAGGTCAGCCATGGCTTCCTATGGCATCTGAACCAGGTCACCATATCTAGAGCTAGAGAAACGTATTATATTTCGTAGTTCCCAAATGCCGGAGAGCTATGGAAAGCGGAGAGCCATTGAGTCCGAAAGGAGAAGGGCGGTATAGAAATTCGAATAATAAATAAATAAATAAATAAATAAATAAATAAATAAATAAATAAATAAATAAATAAATAAATAAATAAATAAAGCTGGAAGGAATAACATCTTCAGTGCTCAATCCACTTTCAGAATTACCGTACTTTTCGGAGTATAAGACACACTTCCCCCCCTCCCCAAAAGTGGGTGAAAATTGCGGTGCGTCTTATACACCGAATGTTGACAAAGCCCCCCACCCCCACCCGCCAGCCTCCACCCTTTGGCCATTTTCGGCCTCCGCACATCGCAGTTTTGGCCTTCGCACACTCCGTTTTAGAGCCGTTCCAGGCTGCGGGGATCACCACAGCACATCGTCGGCGATCGCCACTTCCGGCTGTCGCATTTTTGGCCTCTGCGTGTCACCTTTTTGGCCAGTTTCAGGTGGCAGGGATTAGCAGTGGTACATTATGGTTTAATGTTAAGGATGAGCCCGATCACTAGCTGGCAGCCACTCACCAGGTTTTAGTTATTTCACGCCTTGCCCTTGAAAGCCTGTGTCGGTTCCAGAATCTTCCAAACGCCACTGCCAAATTGTAATTTTTAATGTCTCGGAAAGAGAGGGTGATTGGATGCAAGAAGAAGCAACGTTAATTGTCTAATTAAGTTGAATTTAATTGCGGCTCAATCAGGGACATTATTTCTTGGTTCTGCTTCCCTTTTTGTGGTCTTGCCCTTTGGAAGCACCTTCACGCTCTTGCGTGGTCCTTAGCCTAAAAAAAATTGGGACCTCCTGTCCTACACTATAGGTAAAGGTTCCTCTCGCACATATGTGCTAGTCGTTCCTGACTCTAGGGGGCGGTGCTCATCTCCTTTTCAAAGCCAAAGAGCCAGCGCTGTCCGAAGATGTCTCCGTGGTCATGTGGCCGGCATGACTCCATGCCAAAGGCGCACGGAACGCTGTTCCCTTCCCACCAAAAGTGGTCCCTCTTTTTCTACTTGCATTTTTTTACGTGCTTTCGAACTGCTAGGTTGGCAAAAGCTGGGACAAGTAGCGGGAACTCACCCCATTACGCGGCACTAGGGATTCGAACCGCTGAACTGCCAACCTTTTTATCGACAAGCTCAGTATCTTAGCCACTGAGCCACCGCGTCCCCTTCATTTCATCAATCTCTTGGCAAATATCCCAAATATGCTTTTTCGAAAAAAGCACCTGGACTTTTGTTTTTCCTTGAAGACGTTTCGCTTCTCATCCAAGAAGTCCTTCCATTCAGAACGGAAGAAGCTTCTTGGATGAGAAGCGAAACGTCTTCAAGGAAAAAACAAAGGAAATCCAGTTGCCTTTTGAGACAGCCGCGGCCTGGATGACTGAGAATCTCCAGAGACACTCTTGGCGGCTTCCTAAGTGACCCAGTGGCTTGTCGATCAGAAAGGTCTGCGGTTCGAATCCCTCGTATAAGTCTCCTGTGTGAGCACAGGGGGGTTGGATTAGATGACCTCCAAAGTCCCTTCCAACTCTTGTTACTTCGAGAGGCTGCTTAACAAGCAGGAGTGACAAAATAAATAATCTGAGCAGATTACGACCCAGGCATTAATTCAGCGACCAAATCATCTTTGCAGCTCGGTGTTTTCCAGCTAAGCTACCTTCGACAGCGAAGACCTCTAGAATGGTATCGTCCATTTCCACCCTGAAGTGGACGATACCATTCTGCCCTCCCCTTTCTCCCCCTCCCTCCCTCCCTCCCTCCCCCTCCTCCTCTCAATGCTTCTGAGCCATCGGATAACAGGAGGAGGAGAAACAGCAGCGTAAACATGCCATGGAGGCAAATGACGATGGATGCTCTGAAGTGTGAAGGGAATGCAGTAAAATCCCATCTGGTGGAGTAATGCTGCTCCCTCAGCATCAATCTCACAGCCCCACTTACCGCCGTGGCTTCTTCGGTGTCTGTGCTCTCCTCTGCGCTGTCAACCTCTGGCTGAGGGGCGTGATCCTCATTTTTGGCGCTTTCCTTCATCCTGATCAGTTCTCCTGCCGGGGAGGAAGCATCCACGCTGGTGAACAATTTCCTCTTGCTGTCCTTGGTACCTGTCAGATCAGAGATGTTCGAGGTGGGGCGGGGAGGTGTCTCCTATTCTAGCCAGAAGGAGCAGGGAGTTTTGGGGTTTGCCCACCTTCGATACATGTTTTAAATGCAGGTAGTCCTCAACTTAACAACTATTTCACAGTTGATTCAGCCTTCCATCCTTCCGAGGTGGGTAAAATGAAGATCCAAATTGTTGGGGGCAATATGCTGATTCTTTAAACTGCTTAGAGCAAGGGACTTCAACCTTGGCAACTTTAAGCCTTGGTGGACTTCAATTCCCAGAATTCTGGGAGTTAAAGTCCGCCAGGCTTAAAGTTGCCATGGCTGGAGACCCCTTGTTGTGACCCCAACTCCCGAGCCTGTCCTAACAGAGGAAGAGGACTCAGAAGGTGATGGGGAGGAACTAATAAGGCCTCCCTCTCCAGGACCCTCCTCTCTGGCAATGCCTCAGGTTCCATCCGAAGGCCAAGAGGAACAGCCTGGGATATGTCAGGAGGAAAGCATATCGGAACAACAACAGATAGGGAGCGAGGATGATGAATCCTGGCTTGATCCCAGGCAGCGTCGGAGGGAGAAGCGTGCGCAGCAACGAAAGAGGCATGGGAGGGCCAGAGATTGAGCTAAATCACTGAGCCACACCCCACAAAGAATAAAAGTGGGTGTGATTGCTCTTCAGGCTTTGTGACGGTCAAAGTTAAAAATCTGAGAGTCACATCGCGTTACCTGAAATCTGGCTTGTGCATATTTGGATTGGACCTTGGCTAACTCTTGCCTCGTGGATTACTTTTTGCTACTGAACTGCGGAGTGTGGCTCAGCGACTCAGTTACTGGTAGGCCCGGTAGGCCCGTTTTTTGCCCTCCCCAGGCTCCAGAGGCTTTCTTGGAGCCTGAGGAGGGTGAAAATGGCCTTCCCCACCCACCCTGGAGGCCGGAAACAGCTCAATTCCTGACTTCCGGTGGGCCCGAAAATCAGCTGGCTGGTGCGCGCATACACGCTGGAGCTCAGCTAGAGCAACGCTCGCGTACCCACAGATATAGCTCCATGTGCCACCAAAGTGGCACGCGAAGCCATGTTGCCCGGCACGCGTGGCCTTGCCTGTTTGTCTTCCGGGTTTCTGGCGTGCGTGCGCACGCGATGATCAGCTGTCCTTCGTGCACATGGCAGTGCTGAAAACCAGTGTGCTCATGCGCGCCGGCCAGCTGATTTTTGGGTATGCATGCGCCAGAGGTGGGTTCTACTTACCTTTACTACCGGTCCGCAATGGGGCCGCATGCGCAGAAGCGTCCTGATGATGTCCAGGTCAGTGGGCGGAGCCTCCCGCCAGTTTTACTACCGGTTCGTGCGAACCGGTCCGAACCAAGGGCAACCCACCACTGGCATACACGCCAGAACCTGGAAGTTCGGCTTTTCTGGGGTGCAATCCCTTCATGTGTGTGTGGCAGTGCCAAAACCCGCCCTGTGCATGTGTGCCAGCCAGCTGATCATCGGGTACGCATGCACACTAGAACCCGGAAGTTCGGCTTCTCTGGAATGGGGGGCTGACAAGTGCGCGGACATGCAACGTTTCCGCGCAACCTTTCCGATGTCGAAAAGGTTCACCATCACTGGTCTCCTGCCTTGGGTAGTGGGTTGGACTAGAAGATCTCCAAGGTCCCTTGTAGCCCTTTGATTCTGTAAGACCCTTCTCTCCCTCACCTGTGGGGTGTTCCCGCTGTTGGTCCATCCGATTGAGGCTTTCCAGCAAGTTGTCCACCTGTACTTTGATCTGGCTTAATTCCCCTTTGATGGAGTGCAATTCTTCGGCTCGCACTGCAGGGAGGAGGGGAGAGAGAGAGAGAGACGGAAGAATGAGCTACGCTCCTTTTTTTAAAGGCCCTCTGCGGAAATTGAACTGGGAAACGTGGGCTGGGGTGGGGGCGGGTGTGTGTGGAGGAGTTCGTTCTTAGCTTTTATGCCCGCAGCCATTTGCATCTGTGCTAATGAACAGGATAATTTCCCAGCTTTTGCAAGCAGCAAAATCTAAAAAAAAAACAAAAAAAAACAGCAGCTGCAAAAGACACCGCAATAAAGATCAGGAGAATTGTTTCCCGGTGCACATCTGCAACGAACAAATTGGCTCATATCGAGTGTTGTTTTTTTTTTAAAACCCAGAAATCCTTTTCCTTCCAAAGAAGCAGATTTGTATGGAAACGGCTTGTACATTATTCCTGGTTTTTCTAGCCCTTGATTGAATCGGCTGGCTAGTTCAGATCAATACGAAATGCTGCTTTCGTTTCTAAATTTCCACCATCGTTTCTCCAGGTTACGTTGCCTGTTCTGCCTTTTCCCTTGCGGCAACCAAAATTCTGCTTTCTCTATCTTCATTGTTTCTGCCATGTTTGAAGACCTGAATGGTGTAGGATTTGCTTGGGCAGGGGGTTGGACTAGATGACCTACAAGGTCCCTTCCAACTCTGTTAATCTGCATCTGTACCTCCTTCTGTCTTCTTCTTGCCCACGAATGCTTTTTCCTAATTTCCCTTTTTTTTTTCCTAAAAAAAGATGAACTGGAACACATGTCAGCAGCCCTGCTGAGCATCCTAAAGATTTTGCTGCACACAGCTGCTCAGCCAACCAGAATTGACTGCTTGACAACAAATGTACAAAGGAATATTTAACCTTGATTAGACAAACATAGCCAAGTCTCTGCATCTGATGACAGGAGCTTTAGCCCGTGGAAACTTTTGCCTTGGAATAATGTGGTGTGATGTGGGAGCTTCATCACTGGAGGCTTTCAAGAAGAGATTGGACTGGCATTTGTCAAAAATGGTGGAGGGTCAGTGGTGAAATCCAATTTTTTTTACTACCGGTTCTGTGGGCGTGGCTTGGTGGGCGTGGTGTGGCTTGGTGGGCGTGGCAGGGGAAGGATACTGCAAAATCCCCATTCCCTCCCCACTCCAGGGGAAGGATACTGCAAAATCCCCATTCCCTCCCCACTCCAGGGGAAGGATACTGCAAAATCCCCATTCCCTCCCCACTCCAGGGGAAGGATACTGCAAAATCCCCATTCCCTCCCCACTCCGGGGGAAGAATACTGCAAAATCCCCATTCCCTCCCACTCCAGGGGAAGATACTGCAAAATCCCCATTCCCTCCCCACTCCAGGGGAAGGATACTGCAAAATCCCCATTCCTTCCCCACTCTGGGGCCAGCCAGAGGTGGCATTTGCTGGTTCTCTGAACTGCTCAAAATTTCCGCTACCGGTTCTCCAGAACCTTTCAGAACCTACTGGATTTCACCCCTGTGTAGGGTCCCCTGCTTGGCCCGGGGGGTTGGACTAGATGACCTACAAGATCCCTTCCAACTCTGTTAACCTAGTGCAATAAAACAGATTCGATGGAAAAGATGCTACCAGACGCCTGATTTTTGCCACCCGAAATCAGTGTTTCTCAATCTTGATAACTTGAGAAGATGAGTAGACTTCAACTCCCAGAATTTCTGGCTGGAGAATTCTGGGAGTTGGAAGTCCACAGATCTTCAAGTTGCCAAGGTTGAGAAACACTGCCCTAAACTAACATGTTTCTTTGTACTACAAGTTGGCTCAATAGACCATCTTGCCACCGAAGTCTCTCTCCAACATCGGGGTCCCCCAGACACTCACATTTTGTACGTCCTGTTGTGGGATTGCTGTTGCTTCTTAAGTCTGTGTGTGGGCTCAGTCTGCTTTTACTTTCAGCACCTAGATGGCTTCTCCTGGTCTTGATAGGAATGTGTCCAATAAGAGGTGGGATCTTCTGGCATTCGTAGATCCTGCAGGAAAGATGGACAGGAGAAGTTGATTTCCTAGTCCCTTTTTAAAGCCTAAATTCAAGACAGAGTAGCGTAGAGGTTTGGGGAGATATAAAAGCTAAGGAAGTTGCCATCTCTATGGTTGAATTGCAAAACAAAGAGACAAGATTGAAGCACTAAACTCACCTGTATGGCAAATCATCTTTATAAAGCTCATAATCCAGGTCACAGTTGCTCCTGCAAAGGAGAAGAAAAGCTTAGAAATGCATATTTTCGAGAGCGGATAACTCGCCATCTCCTCCTCAGCAGATTTGAACCAGCACCTCCTTAACCTTGATCCCATTCCCCGTCTTATTTTTTAGCCAGCCCAATTATCATCCCCCAAAATCAAAGGTGGCCTTTGCTTAAAAGAAAAACCACTGCAAAACCGTTCAACCTCCCTGTACGTCTGAACGAAGGAAGACTGGAATGCATTGAAAAAATAAATCTGCTCTTTTAACCAACGAAGACCGCCAAATGCCAGACATGAGAAACTTTTAATATGGTTCCACTTTGGAATTTAGGCTGTTCTATCTTCCTTTGCTAGTGTAGGAAGTTAGCACCCACCCCTTTCCTAGAAGAATGAAATATTTTAGGAAATATTAAAAAGGCAGAATATTATGTTTCCCTGTATGAGAAATGGAGAAGCATGTTTTAAAGACGAAGCAGCTCCCACCTTCCTGCCCCCCCCTTTTGTTAATTGGCCAGAGGCAGAAACTCAATCTTTGTCAAAAGACCATCATCTGCAACACAATAGGACCCATCTAGCAACAGAAACTAACACAATAGGACCCATCTAGCAACAGAAACTAACACAATAGGACCCATCTAGCAACAGAAACTCACCACATGGCACCTGGGAAGATTACATCAGCCAGCAAGGCTAGCTAAAACCCCCACCCCCTGGGAGTCTGACAACCAATCAGGATACTCTTTCTGGACTCCAGGAAGTTCAAAGCCAGAGAGGGCATAAAACCCGGGGACTCACTGCCAATAAATGGGCTCACATTGGCTGACTTGCCTCCCTTCCTTTGTCTTCCTTTGCTCCTTCTATGGCTTCGCCACTCCAGGCTAATCTACCTAGTCTCTGTGTTGTAATGAAATTACACCTCAGATGAATGAGGAATTCCATCCACCTTGTTGCATTGTATGGCACTGAATGCTGGGCAGAAAACAACAGGGACCGAAAGCTCTCTCCATGCCATGGAAATGCGAAGGCTCCGTTGGATAACGGACATCTCCCTTCTTGACCACATCACAAAAGACAGCATTCGACAGCATTTTGGTGTGGCACCAATTATAGAGAAGACGAGAGAAGGCCGGCTCCGCTGGTATGGACATGTCCTCAGAGCAGGACCTTCCACCGTGGCTAAGACTGCCTACCGACTAGAAGTCAATGGTCAGCGACCTTGTGGGCGCCCAAAACAAAGATGGCACGACACCATCAACAAAGATATGCAAGCCACGGGCCTGTGCCCTGGAGACGCAGCAGCTGACCATGAAAAGTGGCATTCAATGATCCGAAAAACAGACCTGCAGTTGCGGGAATATGAGAAGGAGAAGGAGGAGGAGAAGAGGAGGAGGAGGAGGAGGAGAAGGAGAAGGAGAAGGAGAAGGAGAAGGAGAAGGAGAAGAAGGAGAAAGAGAAAGAGAAGGAGAAGCCAGGCTCAAGGTTGACTCAGCCTTCCATCCTTTCTAAGGTAGGTAAATTGTGGACCCAGTTTGTGGGGGCAATAAGCTGACTTTGTATAAATATACAAAAGAATGAAGGCTATTGCTTAACGCACTGTAAGCCGCCCTGAGTCTCTGGAGAAGGGCGGCATATAAATCAAATTTAAAAAAAGAAGGAGGAGGAGGAGGAGGAGGAGAAGGAGAAGGAGAAGGAGAAGGAGAAGAAGGAGGAGGAGGAGGAGGAGGAGGAATATGTTCCTTTACATATCATGAGTTGGACGTCTCAACTGTTGGCCACAACTGTGGAGTTACGTTTCCAATTGTCCACTTCTTCCTTTGGTTTTCTCTTCCTAGAGGCAGAAGAGAAAATTGCCTTGCAGTTCTGGGAAGGAACCCTATCATGAATATGCATGTTTCAGCTCCGATATGCCATTTTCCCTTGTTTTCCCTGCTCTTTTGCTTGTTTTCTGCACGACCCAGAGAGCAACAGCGATTGAAGAGCACTTTAGAGATCATATTTGAACAGAGGAAACCTCCGTGATTATGCAGAGCAGGCAGACTTTTGCAAACAAGTGGCTTTTAGAGCCATTCGCTTGGGCACTCTACTAGAAACTAAGAGGACGCACGCTGAGCGAGTGGAACTAATATTCTACTTCAAGGATGTATTATTGCCAGTGCTATACGCTGTGATTGCACCAGGGAATGGGTGCAGAATGTGAATATTGCTATAATAATAATGTACTGAAGGTACATACTACCTAACGCCCAATAATGTGGCCGTTGGCTACACATTTCAGTGGAACAATACAAAAATAGGTTTCTAGCCATGTTTTTCCACAGCTCCACTTTTCTGGCTCGGGCAGAGCAGGAAGCCCCAGACCATTCCTGGAAGAACAGCTGCATCAGGTTTTCAGTGTTGCAAACAGGCAGAGAAGCCAACACAAGGCATTTGGAGCAGAAGAAGTTGATCAACAGGACCTCTACACTGGAAGAAGACATCTGGTGGGCCAGGCTTCAATTTGGAGATGCTAGCGCCATACTCAATTATAATATACATGATAGCAGGCTTCTACAGATTGGACCTTGGCCCACACCCATAATTCTATGCGCCCCGGCCCCTCACATGTGCACGCGACCCGCTCCTGCGCCTGGCACGCGATGTCCCGGTAGGCCCATTTTTCTGTCTCACCTGGCTCCAGAGCCTTTCTAAGAGCCTGGGGAGGACGAAAACGGCCCGTTGCCAACTTCCAGTGGGACCGGAAGGCCTGTTTTTTTGTTGTCCCCAGCCTCCAGGGCCTCTCTATAGGAGTCTGGGGAGGGCGAAAACAGCCTTCCCCAGCCCCCCCAGAGATCCTCCGGATGCCAGAAACGGCCCGTTTGCCAACTTCTGGCGGGACCTGGAGAGGCTCTGGAGCCAAGTGAGGGAGAAAAACAGGCCTTCCCCACCCCACTCCACCCAGGCCCTCTAGAAGCAGGAAAAAAGCCTGTTTCCCTATTTCTGGTGGGCCCAGAAGGCCTGAAAATCAGCTGGCCGGCGCACACATGCGGGCTGCAGCTGAGCTCGCGTGTCCACTGATATGGCTACATGTGGCACACGTGCCATAGGTTCACCATCACAGTTCTAGAGTGTATTTCTGGATATGTTTTGAGGCTTTCTTCCCCCCCCCCCCACTCTCTTTGTGTTCTTCCCGTCTTTCTATCCTCAGAGTGGCACACGGCTCCTCCAGACCAATTGGTGCCAAAGACAAAGACCTGAAAGCAGGGCGGTGCCCATTCCCAGGATGTCTAACCCCCGAAATGGAGCAGAAAGCGAGTCTGGCATCCAGGAGGGATTTACGAACCACTCACGACAGCTAATAAAAACGTCCCTCCTCCTTTTAAAGGCAAAGAGAGGCAGCCTGCTGGCAGCCATGAGAATGGACCAAGCCAGGAATTCCAAAAAGCCTGTGCAGAGAAGCTATTGTTTTCCCTCTGGAAGTTATTTTTGGGTTCTTTGTTAAGGCCTTTTGTTTTCCAAGCTTCCATCTGTTGGCTGCTCCCACTGGTCCAGAGGGACCGATTTGCTGAAATGAGACCTGCTTGACATGTTCTCTCAAAGGCACCTAGGTTGCAGCTTTGTGTGTATCCTACGATCAGGAATTGGGGGAGGGTCTTTCTAGATTCCCCCAGATTCTGGGGATCTTGAGTAACCACCTCCCTGCAGCCTCATTTAAATTCATGTTACTTAGGGTCGGGTGAAATGCTCCCGGTTCGGACCGGATCGCCCGATCCGGAAGCGATGGAGGCAGGTGGTTTGGAGAACCGGTAGCAAAAATCCCTGCCCCCCCCCCTTTGCCTGAGCCGCGCAATCATCAGAGGCTTTTTTTTAAAAAAAGCATTTTTTCTACAACCTCTTTGGCCGAAAAAATGCTTTTAAAAGTAAAAAAAAAAAGCCTCTGATGATCGCGCAGCTCAGCTGGGATCCTCAGAGGCTAAAAAAAAAAAAAAAAGCCTCTGCCGATCAGGCAAGTCAGCTGGGATCGTCAGAGGCTTTAAAAGCATTTTTTTTACAGCCGAAGAGATTGTAGAAAAAATGGTTTTAAAAGTAAAACAAAAAACAAAAGTTGGCCATGCCCACTCAAGTCATATTAATCCCCTCCCACCAAGCCACGCCCACAGAGCCGGTAGTAACAAATTTTACATTTTACCACTGGTTAGTGTGCCATGTCTAAGAAGCTCTGACTGTATTCACACAACCTACTTAGCCAGGTAGACTAAACTAGGAGTCAGAAACTGGGCCACGCAAAGAAGCGAAGCCCCATCCGCGGGATGCAGGCAGCAATAGTGAAACCACGTCCCTTCCGGTCCACGCAAAAACCTCGCTCCACAGAATCAGGCCCTGGTGCCCAAACCACCTCTGTGAGTTCATTCAGATCACACCCTTAAGCACCCTTAAGCTAGTTTCATGCTTGGTTAAGCTTAACGCATGGCAACAATCCATTTGTTCTTTTGGGATGCAAAAGTGTTATGAAAATCTGGTCACCTGAATTGTCTCCAAAGTCTACCCTCAGCTGACCTTGATGCTGTTGGCCCAGTGTTTCTTAACCTTAGCAGTTTTAAGATGTGTGGACTTCAGCTCCCAGAATTCCCCAGCCAGCTTGGGAGTTGAAATCCACACAACTTAAAGCTGCCAAGGTTGGGAACCATTGTACCTTGTTCCTGTTTCGCTTTGCCCAGGTCTCTTCTATAGACGCGGTGGCTCAGTGGCTAAGCCGATCGAAAGGTCGGCAGTTCAGCGGTTCAAATCCCTAGTGCCGCATAACGGGGTGAGTTCCCGTTACTGGTCCCAGCTTCTGCCAACCTAGCAGTTCGAAAGCACGTAAAAAATGCAAGTAGAAAAATAGGGACCACCTTTGGTGGGAAGGGAACAGCGTTCCGTGCGCCTTTGGCGTTGAGTCATGCCGGCCACATGACCACGGAGACGTCTTCGGACAGCGCTGGCTCTTCGGCTTTGAAACGGAGATGAGCACCGCCCCCTAGAGTCGGGAACGACTAGCACATATGTGCGAGGGGAATCTTTACTTCTTTAGAAACAGATTTACTTTAGCAGCTGTGTCCCTTGGCATTGAGAGAACAGCGCAAGGTTTCTCCTAGCAAATGATTCCCAGATTCCACCAGAATCCAGAGAGATGGAAAATCAACCTCCAGCAACTACATTTCTCTTTTTTTTCCCCCACTTTTTTTTTATTACATGCACTGACTTCCCACCGAAATACTGTTTGCAACCAAGTCATTTTCCTCCCCCAGCCCTAAATAAATAAACAGATGATAAACCCCATCAAAGCCCCCAATCTATTCCATCAACTCCCTTCTAATCTCTTTTATTGGCAGCGAAGAGGAGTCCCTTAAGAGGATCAAACCGGAGGAGGAAATCTACGTGTGATAAAAGATCACAGAGCTTGCTCTTTTTATCTGCGGCCATTTCTGAAAGCAAACGGCTGTCAAGAGAAAATCGTCTTCTTGCTGACGGACCAATATTTTATTTAGCATGAAAGTGGAGTTTTATCCAGGGTTGGCTCAGAGGATAATATATATATATATATATATCTCTGCCTAGTTTTATATGATTAAAGCTGAAACAGGAGTGGAGACTTCCTAAATACAATGTATAAGATGTCAATCAGAATAGACTGATGGACTCCTGGAAGGGACTCCTGGAAGGGACCTTGGAGGTCTTCTAGTCCAACCCCCTACTCAAGCAGGAGTCCCTATACCATTTCAGACAAGTGGCTGTCCAATTTCTTCTTTAAAACTTCCAGTGATGGAGAACCCACAACTTTTGAAGGCAATCTGTTCCACTGGTTAATTGTTCTCACTGTTAGGAAGTTTCTCCTCAATTCCAGGTTGCCTCTCTCCTTGGTTAGTTTCCAGCCATTGTTTCTTGTCTTGCCCTCTAGTCTTTTGGAAAAGACCCCCTCCCCTCTTCTTTGTGGCAGGCCCTCAAATCCTGGAATACAGCTAGTCCTTCTTTTCGTTAGGTCGAAGAGGTTGTAGGAAAAAAGAATGCCTTTAAAAGCCTCTGACGATCCCAGCTGAATTGCCTGATCGTCAGAGGCTTTTAAAAGCATTTTTTTTCTGCAACCTCTTAAGGTTGTAGAAAAAATGCTTTTAAAAGTAAAAGAAAAAAAGTGGTGACTCTTTCATCCCTCTGCTACAGCTCCCTGGTGCTGGTCAGCTCCACAATTGATAGCACTTTCAGTAGAGCAGTGGTTCTCAACCTGTGGGTCGGGACCCCTTTGGGGGTCGAATGACCCTTTCACAGGGGTCCCGTAAGGTCATCGGAAAACACATATTTTCAATGGTTTTAGGAATAATTTTATGGTTGGGGGTCACCACAACATGAGGAACTATATTAAAGGGTCGCGGCATTAGGAAGGTTGAGAACCACTGCAGTAGAGGAAAAAGGATGCCCTGCTAGGAGGAGACTCTATGGTGGGGGAATCGGACTTCCAGTCAGTTCCAGAATTGAACAGGGGCTTCCGGTTAGGACCTTTGTGGCTTTTTGAGTGTTTAAGGTTGCCAATCCCTGGGTTAGGGTTAGGGTACATAATCATCAATATACACATAATCAATCTCACAGTACAACACGCAACTTCCTACTCTGGTCTTCTCTGCTCAAAAGCAGCTTGCATGCTTTCCCTAGCAGTGCTCAGAAGCAAAGAGAAAATAGGATTTAGGATATACGTCCACAATCAGAACTAGAATTTTGATTGTTAAGCAAGGCAGTTTCACGCCTAAGGGGTGCCTGGAACTCAGTCTCCTGGTTTCTAGGCCAGCCAGCATCTTCACCATTACTGTGGCTTCCACCTCCTTTTTACTTTGTTTCTTTCCCTACGAAAAGTAGGATATTCACATGTTCTTAATTAAGCACCGTCCATGAGAATATCTCCAAGGTATCTATTTTCCTTTGAAATTCTCTCCTGCCAAAGTGAATGAGAATGACCAGAGGAGGAAAATGGAGGATTTCTCTGCCCTACAAGCATTTGATCCCCTCTAAGTAAATCTGTAAACCCAAAAAGTAATCCTGGATCAAAACTAGCTCTGAACGCTAGTTTGGCAGTCCAGATGTCTTTTTCTTCTCTGTAGAGTTGCCAATGTTTGAACTGGTCCCTGTAGGAAATTGTTATCCATCGTGAATTTAATCCATCCTTGTCAAATCCAGCCTTTAAACTGTGTGGAGACTACATCTCCCAAAACTCACAGCAAGAAAGGCCAAGAACTCCAGGAATTGTAATCCCAATATATATTGAAGGACACCAAATTGAGGAAGACCATATTAATCTAAGTTAGCTCAGGTTAGAAATGTAACTTTAATGTCCTGACGTTGGAGATCAATGTTGGGTGTAATGAAGTAGATTTTCCCTCTCCAAGGACCCTTTCATGCAGGGTCTTTCACTTCTCAAATCCTCAGCATCGTTTGCGGAATTTCCTGCAATTATCCTTGAAAAGTTGAGACTTCTACAATAATCAATCAGGTTCCCAAAGAGGAACACAGAAATGAGCATTGGGATAGCCCCCCATCCTCTCCTTTCTTTGGGCTTCATTTAGTTCTCCAGTGATAGGACATGTTCTTGTTATAAAACTGCATTCATAGCAAATCTTTCTGTACCATATCTGAGTAAGAAAGAATCTGTTCTGGTGCCTTGGTAACAACGGTTGCAATATTGATTTAGGAGGGGTGGAAAACATCTGTGGGGAAGTGTCCACAGAAGCATATTTGACAATTATTGTCCAGGTTGTTAGATTTAATTATGACAGATGCAAACAGCTGGCTTTCTGTCTGTCTAAGGCCGTGATGATGAACCTATGGCACGCGTGCCACAGGTGGCACGCGGAGCCATGTTGCCTGGCACGCCAGCTCAGCTCCATCAGCTGATTTTCGGCACTTTTGGGCCCACCAGAAGAGGGCCTGGGGTGGGGAGGCCCATTTTTCTTTCTCCCTGGCTCCAGATCCTCTCTATGCCTCTGGGGAGGGCGAAAACAGCCTTCCCCACCCCCTCGGAGGCCCAAAATGGCTCGTTTCTCAACTTCCAGCCTCCAAGGGGGTGGGGAAGGCTGTTTTTGCCCTCCCCAGATGCATAGAGAGGATCTGGAGCAGGTGAGAAAGAAAAACGGGCCTACTGGGCCATCATGTGCCAGGGAGGGGGGAAGGGGGGGTCGCACTCACATGCAGATGGCAGGGCACATAGAATTATGAGTGTGGGCACATGCATGTGCAAATCTCCCCCGCCCCTCCCCTTCCTGGCACACGATGGCAAAAAGGTTAGCCATCACTGGTCTAAGGGATTCTTAGTCACATTCCAATTTGTGCCATATCAAGAACTTCAGAAGCCATATCACACTGGCTTTGGTGAAACTAACCCCCAGAATATATGCTGGTTGGTTGGTTGGTTGGTTGGTTGGTTGATTGGTTGGTTGGTTGATTAGCTGGTTGGTTGGTTGGTTGGTTGGTTGGTTGGTTGGTTGGTTGGTTGGTTGGTTGGTAGATCGATTGGCTGGATTGGAAAGAAGTCCATATCTTCATATAGCCTTGAAACTCACTGGGGAATTTAGAGGTCACTAACCATCCTATTCAATCTCATAGTGTAGTTGTGAGGAGACAAGGAGAAATCACCTATGTCCTTAAGGTACTTAACTGGAAGGTTGAACAGAAGGAAATATATCTGGCCCCGAACTCCCATTTCTCCGCTTCCAAATTTGCTGCTATCTTTTTACCAAGGATCTTTTGGAAAAGCTACATCTTCTTCCTTCACCATCCAGCCTCAGCTGCGGACATGAATGCACAATGGGCAAGACATACCGAAAGGAGTGATTCCACAGTTAGAAGGGACAATGAAGTTAAGAACTGGATGTTCTGTGCCTCAAGCAATTCTCACCTTCTAAAATTAATGGGCTGGTCTTATCTTGCCTATTTGCATCCTCATCTCTGAAATATACTGTATATAATTTGGTGTTCTTAATCCAGTCTCCAAGGAGATTTGATTTTGATTACAGCCCTATCTGGGTTTGGGCCAATCTGGAGATAAATAGAACCATTCCAAGCAATTTAAAGTAGAAACCAAGGATTAGGTTTGGGGAGAACAGTAGCAATGGGGGAGGGTGGGGAGAAATGACAGTGGTGGGGTGGACTCACGGATATAGGCTCTCACTGTGCTGCCTCTTCTGACCAGGCCTGGTATGTCTCAGTTTAGGCTCTTGGGCCATGTTTATATCTAGAGAAAAAGAAAAATTTGGCAACTAAGGAGAAACAGCAGAGTCAAACTAGAGCACAAGTAGGAGAGGACAGATATGGCAAAAGAAATAGCACTTAGATTTATATCCCATTTCACAGTGCTTTTACAGCTCCCTCTAAGCGGTTTACAAAGTCAGCCTATTGCCCCCAACAATCTGGGTCCTCCTTTTACCGACCTCGGAAGGATGAAAGGCTGAGTCAACCTTGAGCCAGTCAGGGTCGAACTGCTGGCAGTCGGCAGATTTAACCTGCAATACTGCACTCTAGCCACTGCACCACTGCGCCACCACAGCTCATGAGCCTTTTGTCACCCAGACGAAGGAGAGAAAGTTGAAGCTAAGATTCAGAAGGAAACAAGGGACATCTTTTCGACCTATCCGTGCTATTTATCAGCTTTGGAATTGTCTGAAGACAGAATTAGACTTTTCACTCAGAGGACTGGCAGCATAGATGCAATTTTAACCCCCTGGGGAGGGCAAAGTTGCTCCTTCTGGGGGTGGGGGGGAAAGACCACCCTGCTTCTTTCCCACCTAGCTTGCAAAGGATGAATCAAGATTATTATTATTTTTTCCCTAATACAGAATTATTGTTTTCTGTTTGGTGGAGAGAGAAAAAGAGCTGTGTTTCTTTAGCTGCACTAAAAATTCAAAATGCATTTAAAAGATGAAGTACTTCCTTAACTAGGAACTGTAATTGGAGCAGCTTCCTATACTTACCTATATATATACTTATTGATTATATATAATCAATAAGTATATATATACTGATTGCTCTAGGTTCTTATCACTCTAGGTAAGTGTGTGTATGTATGTGTGTGTGTATATGTGTATATATATATATATATACACACACACATATACACACACACACACACATACATACATACACACACACACACTTATATATATATATGTAAGCTTAGTAAAATAAAATTTTAATTATTTAAAATTTTAAGTTCCGGAGTTCGCAGGATGTCTGCTTCTTTCTTTACATACATACATACATACATACATACATACATACATACATACATACATACATACATATATACACACACACACACACACACACACATACACACATTTACCTAGAGTGATAAGAACCTAGGGCAATCAGTAGGATTTGGGATTTCAGATCTGAGCATTCATGGGAACGCGGGAAGACCGGCTACACGAGACAAACTTTGTCCTTCCAGAAATCTACTTCTCTCTTTCGGTTTTTGTCCATTCCAGATGGATTCCCACCCACACCTCCAGCCAATAATGGCACCCCCCCAGAATCTATTTCTGCTTGGAACATTCTCAAGATATATAACCATCAACTGCTGTTTGGGGTGCTATCAAATTCTGGATGCCATCACTTCTGAAATGAGTTCTCTGCTTTTTGTTTTTGCTTTTTCCTTTCCTGAAGAGGATTTCACAGTTGACAATTACAAACCGTGCTCAGAGTCCTTTTATATCGAAGAAATGGCAGGTAGAATCCTGATCTGTTAAAGCTATTTGTGCTAGCAGGCAAAAGAGAGATGGCTTTCTTGCGTTGGTACCTTGTTTTGGACCAAGCTTTCCCATGGTTTGCTGATCCAGCCCAATCTTCCCTCTGTATAATAACAGGTCACACATGAACTAGATCTCCAAGCTGGAACCAACAGCCTCTTAGCTAAAACGTACTTGACTAGGACGCCATGCAAACCGAGCCACTGAAAAAGGCAGAACTTCAGTATATATATAATGGCATGCTAGAAGACAGGAGCTTAAGAGCAAAGAAGGCTTATTTTTCCCCAAACCACACACACACACTCATTCACATCCTCGTGCCCATACATGCCACCATGGTTTCAGAGATGCTTGATTGCCTTCTGACTACGGTTCTCGGGAGGTCCTATGGATTACCTTAAGGCACCTTAAACAACCTTTCCCTGGGCAAGCTCTATCGATCCATACCGTGTCCATTTTTACTGATCGAACTTTCTTTCAACCAAAGAGCTGGTTAATATAGAGAAGAAAACGGAAGAGAGGGTGAGCGAATGGCAGGCTTTGTTTCCATGCAAGAAACAACACCCCCCACCCACCTCCCAAACACACACACACAAACACACACACACACACACACACACACACACACTGGTTATTCTGCATAGCAAAGTGTAATAATACATCGATTTGTGTTGCTTTTCTTCCAATGGGTCTGGCTGGGTACTGTATCCAGAAGAAGGGACGAGGCTGGTTAAATGTGGAAGCAACCCTCCTTCCCTCCCTCCCTCGCCAAGGCTTAATTCTCTCCCTCCTTCACTCCCTCTTCTTCCCTGCCTGTTTTCCCCCCTCTGGTTGCCTCTGCCTTGGCAGCCCAATTCGTGCCACCTTGCCTTGAGGGAGTGAAGCCCTACCTACGTCCAACCCAATGAACAAAATAGGGTTACTCACATCTCCAGCAGCCTTCTCTGCGGCCAAAAAGTGTCATGCCACCCAAGAGAGAGAGAGAGAGAGAGAGAGAGAAGGGGAGGAAAGGAGGACCCGGTGCCAAGTACCCGACTCTGTCAGTCTCTCTCCAAGCCTTCCAGCAAGGTTGGTGGGTAGCAGTTCCCCCACCCCCTCCTTCATGGAACGAATGGATCTCCAGCCTGAATATTGTACCAGAGGAATGTACCAACTGGCATTGCGAGGGGGGGGAAGAGATGCTAGGCAGGAGTGGGGGAAGGGTCAGGCAAAGCAAACCATCTCCACATCATGGGCAGGGGAAATTTTTTTTTACAGCCTACGGTTTCCATCATGACGAGCAGCTCCTCATTATTGTGGGTGGAGGATGATTTAGGCCAGGGTGGGGGTGGGGTGGGGGGGTCTTACAAGTAGTGGATGGGTATCTGGGGAGGTAGGAGAGCCAGAGTAGAGGAGAAAGAGAGGGTGCTGCTCTCAAGCTCATTATTTTTCACCTTTTGGGGTGAGGTGGAGAGCAGATGCTCAGGAGAAATCTTGAGTTTTCTGCAGTCTGGTGCCTTCCAGGGATATGCTGGCTCTAGCTTCGGAAGTTGTTGCTTCCCAATTTTCTCCCATCTGTGTCCATCCGATGTGCTAAATTGGGAGTTGTCCAACCGTGGCCACTTGAAGATTTGTGGACCCAGCATGGCTGGCTGGAGAATTCTGGGAGTTGAAGTCCACAACTCTTAAAGCGGCCAAGTTTGGGGACCCCTGTACTAGAGGCAGTATCACCAATCCAGAGGAACATAACCCATTAGAGATCCAGGTGAGCAAAATTGGCTTACCGTTCCAGGCAGAAGGAAAGGTTTGTTAGGGTTAAGCCTAGTTAATCTGCAGAATGCCAGACCAGCAGAAGGTGGCAGTAAGTACCGGTAGATATGGAAACATTTAGAATTTAGAATAACAGAGTTGGAAGGGACCTTGGAGGTCTTCTAGTCCAACCCCCTGCTTAGGCAGCCAGGAAACCCTACACCACTTCAGACAAATGGTTATCCAACATCTTAAAAACTTCCAGTGTTGGAGCATTCACAACTTCTGGAGGCAAATTGTTCCACTGATTAATTGTTCTAACTGTCAGGAAATTTCTCCTTAGTTCTAAGTTGCTTCTCTCCTTGATGAGTTTCCATCCATTGCTTCTTGTCCTACTCTCAGGTACTTTGGAGAATAGCTTGACCCCCTCTTCTTTGTGGCAGCCCCTGAGATATTGGAACATTGCTATCATGTCTCCCCTAGTCCTTCTTTAATGAAAAGAAGAACTCGGGGAGACATGATAGCAGTGTCGATAACTAGACATACCCAGTTCCTGCAACCGTTTCTTCATGTTTTAGCCTCCAGTCCCCTAATCATCTTTGTTGCTCTTCTCTGCACTCTTTCTAGAGTCTCCATGTCTTTTTTACATCATGGTGACCAAAATTGAATGCAGTGTCCCTCTCTTCTGCCATCTCATGGCCAGTTGGATTTTGGCAGTCCGGAAATTAACCACACCTAACAAACATTCCTCCACATTGATAATGTTCTTCTCAAGGCTTCCCTACAGAAGGATTCTGCTCAGGTATCTTGGTGTACATGAGTTCCCATAGAGGAACTACTTTCTCATGAGAAACACCAACCCTGAAATCTTTATTTTCAAAGTGGACAAGCTTGAAGCCCTTTTATCTCTTGTGACTCTTAATTCTCCATTTTCTGGCTCTCCCATCTTCACAGAAGGCTGGACAGTCCTTCAGAAATGGCGAAGAAGAGAGGTCCCAATATCCCTCTTTCAGATAGAGGGACCTGTCATTCAGAGAAGGCGAGCGCCATCTTGATTTCTGAGGCAGAAAAATCTCTTGTCTTTTGCAGGAATTGTGGAAAGCAAACTTTCTTAGATTAGAACGGTGCTGAGAATCCTTTTGAGCCTTGGGGGTCTCAAATATACATAGGAGCCATAATACACATAGCCAGTGACAAAAGTCCCATTTACCAGAAAATAAATAGATAACAGATTAACAGAGTTGGAAGGGACCTTGTAGGTCATCTAGTCCAACCCCCTGCCTAAGCAGGAGACCCGACACCATTTCAGACATATGGCAGTCCAGTCTCTTCTTGAAAGCCTCCAGTGATGAAGCTCCCACAACTTCTGAAGGCAACTCCTGTTCCATGGGTTGGTTGTTCTCACTGTCAGGAAATTTCTCCTTATTTCCAGGATGAATTTCTCCTTGTTCAGTTTCCATCCACTATTCCTTGTCTGGCCTTCAGGTGCTTTGGAAAATAGCTTGACCCCTTCCTCTCTGTGGCAGCCCCTCAAATATTGGAAGACTGCTATCGTGTCAAGATAAGATTGATATGCTCTGTCACTCAAGTAGGAGCTTTGGAGGGAATTCCAAGAAATATGGTGCTTAGAAACTGATGTTTTGCTCCACATCACACAAGCTCCCTTTATTTATTTTACTAAAATTTATGTTTTTAAATGCATTAGAGGCGTGTTGGAGCTTACAGGATCCACATTTTGCTAAAGTTTTATGGTGGTTAATTCCTAAACACTCTCCCTCCCTTTCCATTCCTCACCCCTAATATTTTCACATTAGTGCCCGAAAATGACAATCATTTCCCTGTGGGTGTAAAGAGCAGGAAAAGGGGAAAACTGCAGAATTCTGGAATCTTCTATTTGTTTTTTGTTTAAAGACTAAAATAAAGAATTAAACCTATAGCACAATATATAAAAGGGCTAAAGTTTTATGTTTACCTAACTGGTAAATTAATATAATCCTATATTGGTATATGGTAGTCTATTAAGATATTAAAATAATGTAATAATTGTTTAAATGTTAGATTGTTTACAAAGGTATCCTAGATGGACCTAATAATAATCAGATTATTGTACACACAAGATCTAATAAAAATGTTACTGTACACATGACTAAGATACTGCCTAGAACAAACTACAACAGTATTTTAAAACCTGAACAATTTTTAGAAAGGTTTTGTACCATAACATTTCCCTTCTATAACCAGGAGATAGCGCTGTGTGGCCAGGGATTAATTTTCTTTTCTTCTGAGAGTTATGCAAAGGAATCCAATTGCAGATAAAAGTCTTTGAATATGTGTAGGAACTAGTTCAGGCCACCAACTGAAGTATATAGATATATATATAGAAATATATAAACCTTGAGAGGTTTCTTGAATTTAAAAACAAGGAAAAACATTAGGAAATTTACATATGAAAAACGTAGGATCTCATAGTTATTATATTGAAAAAACCCTGACTGTTCATTCACATTTTTTTTTTCCTGCTAGAAATGAAAAAGAAAGGAAAGGTCACCACTCAAAATCTCAAGAAGTTAAGAATAATAGCCAGATAACAATTTCATAAATATGTAAGCTGGCTGAGAACAAATGGGATTTTATTTTTCTATATTGAAAAAAATGCAACCATTGTGGTTTGTCTGATAGGAGAGAGAGAGAGAGATGACAGGTAGATGATAGATAGATTAGATAGGATAGATAGATAGATAGATAGATAGATAGATAGATAGATAGATAGATAGATAGATAGATAGATGATAGATAGATAGATAATAGATAGATAGATGCTAGATGGAGAGATGGAGAGAGAGAATGGAGAGAGGAGAGGAGAGGAGAGGAGAAGAGAGGAGAGGAGAGGAGAGGAGAGGAGAGGAGAGGAGAGGAGAGGAGAGGAGAGGAGAGAATATACTTTATTGGCCAAGTATACACACAAGGAACTACTGCATCTACTCTACTCTACTCTACCCTACCCTACCCTACCCTACCCTACCCTACCCTACTCTACTCTACTCTACTCTACTCTACTCTATTTTATTCCATTCCATTCTATTCCATTCCACTCTACCCTACCCTACTCTATTCTACCCTACCCTACCCTACTCCTGTTCTGTTCTGTTCTGTTCTGTTCTGTTCTGTTCCATTCCATTCCATTCCACTCTACTCTACCCTACCCTACCCTACCCTACCCTACTCCTACTTCTATTCTATTCTATTCTATTCTATTCTATTCTATTCTATTCTATTCTATTCTATTCTATTCTATTCTATTCTAATTCTATTCTATTCTATTCTATTCTATTCTATTCTATTCTATTCTATTCTACTCTACTCTACTCCACTCCACTCCACTCTACTACACACACATACACATATATATTCACATTTCTATTTAAAAAAAACATTTCAAAGGCAGGAAGGAGAAAAACAGGCCAAAGATTGCAAGGAGCCTTTAAAAAAAAAAGCGAGAGAGAGAGAGAGAGCACCTGGCTGGTCCTGCTGGCCCTTTTTTTTTTTTTCCCCTTTCCCCCTGCTCAGTTGCTACGAGGCAGCTGCTCTGCTGCGAAGCACTTCCCTTCCCTTCCTTTTCCCCCGTCTTTGGCTTCCCAACATTCCGTCACTGGTGGGAACACAGCATGTTCAGAGCTGACTGCCCAAAGGAAGTCATTACTTCTGCGAGTTGACTTTGGGGAGACGCTCGCTGGCAGGTGGGTGTCGCTTGAATGCCTCGTGTCCCCTCCCCCCGCTTCCCCCTCCCCCCACCCGAAGCAGATAATTATGTACGGTGGCGGACGAAGGATGCAACTTTGCTAAGGCAAAGCACAAAGGCCTCGCTCATCTTCATGCACACCGCAATGTCGGCAGGCACCAAGTTCTGGGGATTTTTTTTTTTTTTTACTTTGAAAAAAGAAAAAGAAAAGAAAAGAAGGGAGAGAGAAAGAGAGAGAGAGAGAGAGAGAGAGAGAGAGAGAGAATGGCCATTTCTTTGGCATTCAGGATGGCTCATCCTTCCGACCGTTTTGTTGGGTTTTTTTTAACCGCTGCCTTTTTTACAATGGGTTTTTTTTGACAATTAATGGGGGGAGGGGAGGTGAATAGCGAAGGGGGCAGGGAGCACCCACTCTGGGGCTTTGCTGCAAATTTGGGTGCGTGCAAAACCAAAGTCACAAGTTTGTTCTGAGTAAATTTGAACGATGGCAGTGGTAGTAGAGCGATGATCATAATAGCTTGCCAAGGGAGGCCCTCTCTTAGTAAATATATTTCAAGTAGGTTGATTCTCTTCTCTTCTCTTCTCTTCTCTTCTCTTCTCTTCTCTTCTCTTCTCTTCTCTTCTCTTCTCTTCTCTTCTCTTCTCTTCTCAATTCTATTCTACTCTACTCTACTCTCCTCTACTCTAATTCTACCCTACCCTACCCTACCCTACCCTACCCTACCCTACCCTACCCTACCCTACCCTACTCTATTCTATTCTATTCTATTCTATTCTATTCTATTCTATTCTATTCTATTCTATTCTATTCTATTCTATTCCATTCCATTCCACTCCACTCCACTCCACTCTTATTCTCTTCTCTTCTACTCTACTTTACTCTTATTCTATTCTACTTTCTCCTTTTCTGTCTTCTACTCTACTCTATTCTATTCTATTCTGTTCTATTCTATTCTATTCTATTCTATTCTATTCTGTTCTATTCTATTCTATTCTACTCCACTCCACTCCACTCCACTCCACTCCACTCCACTCTTATTCTCTTCTCTTCTCTTCTACTCTACTTTACTCTTATTCTATTCTACTCTCTCCTTTTCTGTCTTCTACTCTATTCTACTCTAATTCTACCCTACCCTACCCTACTCTATTCTACTCTACTCTTATTCTCTTCTACTCTACTCTTATTCTACTCTACTCCTTTCCTTTTCTGTCTTCTATTCTACTCTACTCTACCCTAATTCTACCCTACCCTATTCTATTCTACTCTGCTCTGCTCTTATTCTCTTATACTCTACTCTTATTCTACTCTACTCTTCTTTTTTGTCTTCTTTTTCTTTTACAAAAAGTTTTTCTTCTTTTCTGTCTTCTACTCTACTCTACTTTACTCTAATTCTACCCTACCCTTTCCTACCCTACTCTACTCTATTCTATTCCCACATTATATTTGTAAATTACTAGCTAATTTCTATTTTCCTCATAATAAAACCCTGTGAGGTGAATTGCGGCTCGGAACACCTCAAACTTATAAAAGTATTTATAAGTAAAAATAGTAAGAATATCCCTAACAGTGGATAGTTATAAAATTTGAGGACTTTAAGGGATTTAGATGTTGCCTTGGTTCACTTTCTCTTTAGGCACATCTGCTCTCTTGTCCCAGTGTTTACAGGTAGTCCTTGACTTCCAACCATTTGTTTAACAACTGCTTGAAATTACAACAGTGACTTACGACAGGTCCTGGCATTTACAACTGTCTCAGTATGGTCACCTGATCGTGGCAACTGGCATGATGATGGTTGCAGCGTACCAGGGTCATATGATCACCATTCATGACCTTCCCAGCTGACTTCTGACAAGCAAAGCTAACAGGGGAGGAGTCAGATTCATTTAACGACCATGCGGTACACTTAACAACTGGAATGATTCACTTAACATCCATGGCAAAATTCATAACATTGGGCGGGTTTCACTTAACAATCACCTCACTTACTAACGAAAATCCTGCTTTCAACTGTGGTAATATGTCAAGAACTACCAAGTATGCTGCGAAGAAATTTCAACCATGTCTACAGGGGAGGGCTTCAAAAATTTTAGCCTAGTCGGCCTCCTGCACCACAGCAGGGGGGGGCATTTTTGCCCTCCCCAGGCTCCAGAGGCTTCCCTTGAGCTTCCAAGAGGGCGAAAACCGCCTCCCCAGGCTCTGGAGGCCCTCCAGAGGCTATTTCCGCCCTTCCCAAACTTCCGGTAGGCCCATTTTTCACCCTCCCCGAGCCTCTGCGTGCGCCTTGCACTTACCTGCATCCAAAATAGGCTGCGTGGGGACTCCTGGGAGGGGAGGGGCAGGGTGGGCAGGGCGGGGCCATCCAGAAGTGGGATTGGGGGTTCTCTGAACTGCACAGAATCTTAGCTAGAGGTTCTGCCGAACCCCCAGCAGCCCACCCCTGCATGTCTATTTTCATCCTGTCTCTATCCTTGGATTCCAGCCTGGTTCACTGTTAGCCCAACAGATATACCCACCCTGTCTTTTCTGTGGTAAAAATAATAAAGGCAGGATACAAATAAATAAAATATTCCCTCTGAAGGTTCCCTCATAACCTTTCCCTGGGTCAATCGAACCATTATCTTTTTAACTGTTTCTCCTAGAATTTGGTCTACGACAATCTTATCATCCAGTTCATCTTTCTTTTTTTTAATTATTCTCCATTTTTTTCCATATCCTTCTCAAAAGGGAATGTCCTGGTCAGCATCAAGAAAGTGTATTTTATTTTATTATTTTAAAAGGGACTTTTTATGGCACACTTTGCTCTGCTCTTCAGAAGAAAAAATAAATAGCCGTGTCTATTTTTATACTTTTAACAAGGTTTCCAACTGATTTCAACGGGACATCCTTCAGCACAGGGGTGGGTTCTACATTTTTTTACCACTGGTTCTGTAGGCGTGGCTTATTTTGTGGGCGTGGCTTGGTGGTGGGGGAAATGTGACTGGGTAGGCGTGGCCAACTTTTTTTTTTTTTTTTTTACTTTTAAAAGTATTTTTTTCTACAGCCTTAAGAAGTTGCAGAAAACAATGCTTTGAAAAGCCTCTGCCGATCAAGCAACTCAGCTGGGATCATCAGAGTCTTCGGCTGAAGAGGTGGTAGAAAAAATGCTTTGAAAAGCCTCTGACGTTCCCAGCTGAGCTGCGGGATCGTCAGAGGCTTTCTTTTTTTTTTAACTTTTAAAAGCATTTTTTCGGCCGAAGAGGTTGTAGAAAAAATGCTTTTAAAAGTTTTTTTTAAAAAAAGCCTCTGATGAGATGGGCGGGGTAAGCGAGCGGCGACCGGGCCGGGGACCGGTTTGGGGGCGTGGCCAGCCAATATTATTACCGGTTCTCGGAACTACTATAAATTTTTACTACCGGTTCTTGCGAACCGGGAGCAACCCACCACTGCTTCAGCACCTGAGTGTACAAGACGCAGCAAAACTATTTTAACAGGAAATGAAAAAGAAATTCATTTTTAAAAACTCAACAGTCATAAAAAGCTATCTGAAGACTGCTTAAAAAAAGATTAAAGAAGCAGATTAAAATAAATCCAGCCAAGAGCAAAAACATTTAAATCCTGAACTCTGAAAAGGGGCTGAATAAATTAAATCCCTTTATCACAACCTCTTGCAAGTTCGCAGTGGAGTGCGGTTGCCTACCAACAATGCTTAATAATCAAGCTAAACTCCTTAAGAGCTTAATTTTTCTGCAAATAATGGAAGAATTGATTGCCATCCAGCGCATGTTTCTGTATTGGACAAAACAGAACAAGAGGGCAAAGAGGGGAGACTTAAAATTCCCAATCTCCTGGGCAGCGGGGCCCCCCTGAGGGAAGATGCAAATATTTGCCAAAAACACAAGAGTTGATAACTCATGGTTTAATGCAGGGGTGTCCAGCCTTGGCAACTTGAAGACTTGTGAACTTCAACTCCCAGAATCCCTCAGCCAGCCAGGCTGATTGAGAGTTATAGTCCACAAGTCTTCAAATTGCTAAGGTTGGACATCCCTGGTCGAATAGAATAGAATAGAATAGAATAGAATAGAATAGAATAGAATAGAATAGAATAGAATAGAATAGAATAGCATTAGAATAGAATAGAATAGAATAGAATAGAATAGAAAAGAAAAATAGAAGAGAAGAATAGAAGAATAGAATAGAAAAGAAAAGAAAAATAGAAGAGAAGAGAAGAGAAAAATAGAAGAGAAGAGAAGAAGAGAAGAGATGAATAGAACAATAGAATAGAATAGAATAGAAAAGAAAAGAAAAGAAAAAATAGAATAGAAGAATAGAGTAGAAGTGAAGAGAAGAATAGAATAGAATAGAATAGAATAGAATAGAATAGAATAGCATTAGAATAGAATAGAATAGAAAAGAAAAGAAAAGAAAAAATAGAAGAATAGAGTAGAAAAGAAAAGAAAAATAGAAGAGAAGAGAAGAGAAAAATAGAAGAGAAGAGAAGAAGAGAAGAGAAGAATAGAATAGAATAGAATAGAATAGAAAAGAAAAGAAAAGAAAAGAAAAGAAAAAATAGAATAGAATAGAGTAGAAGTTAAGAGAAGAGAAGAGAAGAGAAGAATAGAATAGAATAGAATAGAATAGAATAGAATAGAATAGAATAGAATAGAATAGAATAGAATAGAATAGAATAGAATAGAATAGGAATTCTTTATTGGCCAAGTGTGATCGGACACACAAGGAATTTGCCTTGGTGCATACGCTCTCAGTGTACATAAAAGAAAAGATACATTATTGTATCATAAAGTACAACACTTAATTATAGTCATAGGGAAACAGTCAATATAAATCTTAAGGATATCAGCAACAAGGTTACAAGTCATACAGTCATAAGCGGGAGGAGATGGGTGATAGGAACGATGAGAAGACTAATAGTAATAGTAACACAGCCTAATGTGAATAGTTTGACAGTGTTGAGGGAATTATTTGTTTAGCAGAGTGATGGCGTTCGGGAAAAAAACTGTCCTTGTGTCTAGTTGTTCTGGTGTGCAGAACAACTAGACAATAACAATCGTTTTGAGGTTAGGAGTTGAAACAATTTATGTCCAGGATGCGAGGGGTCTGTAAATATTCTCACAGCTCTCTTTTTGACTCATACAGTATACAGGTCCTCAATGGAAGGCAGGTTGGTCGTCATTGTTTTTTCTGCACCTGGATTGGGACCAGTGGTGTGGAATTCAAGTAATTTAAAAACCGCTTCTCTGCCCGAATGATTTCTTCCAACAACCAGTTTGCCAAACTGCTCAGAAAGTTAACAACCGGTTCTCCCGAAGTGGTGCGAACCGGCTGAATCCCACCACTGATTGGGACCTGATTTCGTTCCTCCTTTTCAAGAAATCCAAACCTCGAGACAAAAGCTCTGAACCTTCTCCAGAAAAAGAGAAAAGAGAAACAGGCGTCTCGCCTGTTTTGAACCCTGGCCCCACCCAGTGCTTCTTCAAGCCTCACCCAACCCAGAACCTCCTCAGAGCTAAAAAAAATAAATAAAGCTAAAATCTAATTGCCCATCCTGGCCTCCAGTCCTGCTTTGATTGTCTTGATAGCTGGAAAACTGGGACCAAGAATTCAGCCTCATCAGAGTTTCGCCCAGGTTCATATGCCAAGAGGGGCTCATCGCCAAGCCCTGGCATTCGTTCTCCTCTTGGCTGATTCTGCTGCTTCCAGTTCATGTTGGCCTCCTAAGCGCAGAGAGGAACGAGAAAGGGAACCGCAGATCTCTCTTCCCATCTCCCCATGCCTGAGGTTGCCTTCACCAGCCAGGAAGTCTCCATGGACAGGCTGGCCTACAAATCTCATCATCGCTTGTTGGTCCACCATGGAAGCCTTGGGTTTGGAAAGGGGGACATGGGGGGCTGATGGGCCCAGAGGAAGATACAGCAGTGGTGATGAAAGCAAGGAATTCAGCATCTTTAAAGGCCTGGAGACTAAAACACACGAAGACCGGTTGTAGGAACTGGGTATGGCTACTCTAGAGAAAAGAAGGAACGGGGTGCTGGGATAGCAGTGTTCCAGTATTTGAGGGAGCTGTCCCAAAGATGAGGAAACTTATTTTCCAAAGACCCAGAAGGCAAAACAAGAAACATTGGATGGAAGCTAATCAAGGAGAGAAGCAACGTGGAATGAAGGAGAAACTTCCTAACAGTTAGAACAATTAATGCCTCCCGAAGTTGTATATGCTCCAGCCCTGGAAGTTTTTTGTTTTTGGTTTTTTTTGAAAGAATTTTTTTTTTATTTTTAAAACAAAACATAAAACATAAATCCATCATCCATACAATTGCAAACAGTGTGTCGGTCGTTTTTTTTTTTTTTTTTTTATTTGATTTATATGCCGCCCTTCTCCGGAGACTCAGGGCGGTTTACAATGCGTTAAGCAATAGCCTTCATACTTTTGTATATTTATACAAAGTCAGCTTATTGCCCCCACAAACTGGGTCCTCATTTCACCTACCTTAGAAAGGATGGAAGGCTGAGTCAACCTTGAGCCTTGGAGAGATTCGAACCAGCAGAAATTGCAGGCAGCTGTGTTAATAACAGGGTGCACTAAACCACTGTACTATCAAGGTTGCAAGTCTTTTGTGCTTCCTCACCCTATTCGTTACTTACTAATTATCTAATTTCTCAGATTAATTACCAGTCTATTAAGTATCTTTGTAATATAATCCTCATTCGTCATTTATTTAACTCTGGCTTTCGCCTCTTTTCCTTAAAAATTATTTTCAAACCTTTATATTATAAGATTCATTTCTGGAAGTTTTTAAGAAGAGGTTGGCTAACCGTTTGTCTGAAAGGGGTTGTAGGGTCTCCTGCCTAAGCAGGGGGTCGGACTAGATGACCTCCAAGGCCCCTTCCAACTTTTGTGATTCTGTTCTATTCAAAACACCACCCGGTCGAAGTGAGGGGGGCCGGAGCTCGTCTCCTCACCCCCCCCACCCCTCACCCTCACGGCCCTTTTGGACAGGAACATCCCAACGCCAGCGCCACCCCCCTTGGCAAGGCGGGGGCAGGAGGATGCTGAGCCCGGCAGGACGGCTTCCTGAGAGGGCAAGGGGGAAAGGAGGGGTCCTGCTGGCCCTCCTCGCCCCTCTCGTCCCCGAAGCTCCCCAGAGATGGAGCCCCCCCCCTCCATTCCCTCTGCTTCCCCCCCCTGCCCCCCCCCGCACAGAACACCCGAAGTCCAGAAAAGTTTCTGGCCGGGGCGATGGGGCCAGAGCCGCGCATGCGCCTCCGCTCCCCAGCTCTCCAACGGACCCAGCGGCCAAGGCAGCAGATCCGCACCAGCGGCCGGGCAGGAGGCGATGGCTGGGGAGAACCAGCAGCGGACTCTCCGGAAAAGCATCGCGGCTCAGCAGCCGGCACCGCAATCGCCGCCGCCGCCCCCGCCGCCTCCTCCCGGCAACGGCCCCCCAAGCGCCCCCCAAGCGCCCAGCCCGGACACGGAGCGAGTGGCGCTCAAGAAGGAGATCGGCTTGGTCAGCGCCTGTGCCATCATCATAGGTGAGGAGGGGGGGGGCAGCCACCCCCACCCCCCCGCCACATCACCCTCCCCCACCCCCACCCCCCAGGCAGGGGGGTCTTTCCCCCCCTTCCCCCCCCCCCGCGTCTCCCCCGGCTCCCCCTCCTCTTTTCTCTCTTTACAGGTTAACAGAGTTGGAAGGGGGCCTGGTAGGTCATCTAGTCCAACCCCCACCCCCCAAGCAAGGGTGTCTTCCCCCCCCCTTCTCCGGTTTGGAAAAGCATCTCCCCTGACTTGGGAAGTTGCTCTTGGTGGCGCGTGGTCCTTTAAAAGAGGAGGGGGACAAGGGGGAGGGGAGGGGCTCCTCTTTTCTCTTCATACAGATTAACAGAGTTGGAAGGGACCTGGTAGGTCATCTAGTCTACTCCCCACCCCCCAAGCAGGGGTGGCTTCCGCCGCCCCCCCTTTGGAAAACGGTCTCCCCCCGGCTTGGGAAGTTGCTCTTGATGGCGCGTGGTCCTTTAAAAGAGGAGGGGGACAAGGGGGAGGGGAGGGGCTCCTCTTTTCTCTTCATACAGATTAACAGAGTTGGAAGGGACCTGGTAGGTCATCTAGTCTACTCCCCACCCCCCAAGCAGGGGTGGCTTCCGCCGCCCCCCCTTTGGAAAACGGTCTCCCCCCGGCTTGGGAAGTTGCTCTTGATGGCGCGTGGTCCTTTAAAAGAGGAGGGGGACAAGGGGGAGGGGGGAGGCTGCTTGGAGGAGGATTCTCCCCCCCTCCTCTTTTCTCTTCTTACATTTTAACAGAATTGGAAGGGACCTGGTAGGTCATCTAGTCCATCCCCCACCCCCCAAGCAAGGGTGTCTTCCCCCCCCCCTCCGGTTTGGAAAAGCATCTTCCCCCCTGGCTTGGGAAGTTGCTCTTGGTGGCTCGTGGTCCTTTAAAAGAGGAGGGGGACAAGGGGGAGGGGGGAGGCTGCTTGGAGGAGGATTCCCCCCTCCTCTTTTCTCTTTATACAGGTTAACAGAGTTGGAAGGGGTCTTGTAGGTCATCTAGTCCACCCCCCACCCCCCCAGGCAGGAGTGTCTTCCCCGCCCCGCCCCCCCCCCTTTGGAAAAGCATCCATCCCCGGCTCCCCCTCCTCTTTTCTCTCTTTACAGATTAACAGAGTTGGAAGGGGTCTTGTAGGTCATCTAGTCCATCTCCCACCCCCTAAGCAGTGGTGTCTCCCCCCCCCCTTTGGAAAAGCGTCCTCCCCCCCCCTTGGGAAGTTGCTCTTGGTGGCTCGTGGTCCTTTAAAAGAGGAGAGGGACAAGGGGGAGGGGGGAGGCTGCTTGGAGGAGGATTCTCCCCCTCCTCTTTTCTCTTCATACAGATTAACAGAGTTGGAAGGGGCCTGGAAGGTCATCTAGTCCAACCCCCGCTCCCCAAGCATAGTCTAGTGAAAAGAAGGACTGAGGTGGGGGATTTACATGTTAGCAGCGTTCCAATATTTGAGGGTCTGCCACAAAGAAGAGGGTGGGTGGCTGGGTGGGGTCAACCTATTTTCCAAAGTACCAGAAGGTAGGACAAGAAACAATGAATGGAAATTAATCAAGGTGAGAGAACCAACCTGGAACTAAGGAGAAATTTCCTGACAGTGGGAACAATTAATCAGTGGAACGACTTGCCTCCAGAAGTTCTGGATGCTCCATCACTGGAGATTTTTAAGAAGAGATTGGACAGCCATTTGTCTGAAATTACATAGGGTTTCCTGCTTAAACAGGGGGTTGGACTAGAAGACCTCCAAGATCCCTCTCAACTCTGTTATTCTGAACCTTCTAACCAGCTCAGTTGATGTCCCAGTAACTTCATTCATAAGTTTTTTTAAAAAGCTTGGTTAGTTATCATCTTGGTTGGGTTAGGTTTGACGTTGCCTTGGCAGACCGTGCCAGCCAAATCCATTGGCAAAAGAGACTACAATTCTGGGTTTGGGGCCCCCAAATTCCATTCAAACCATGGGTAACCGCATTGGTTTCTCCTGGAGCCATTTCTTGTATGGCTCAGTCCTCTGCTGGATTTTGGGGGCAACTTAACAACTTCCTGCAGTCCATTCTGCCTCCTTAAGTAGCTTTTAGAGATCCTCAAATGCCTTTTTTCCCTGTTAATATTTCCTATTTATAAATGCAGATTTATTTATTTAGCAGATCATACATGGACTTGCAATAGTCTACATTTCCCCTAGATTAATAACGCTTCCATTTGTGAAGGCAGATATTTATTTGTTTTATTTATTTATTTTATTTTATTTCTATACCGCCCTTCTCCTGCGGGACTCAGGGCAGTGTACAGCCGAGATAAAACATTGCATATAAAATTTAAAAACAGTTTAAAAAACAATTAAATAATTCTGGCCCCAGATTTAAAACAACCCAATTAAAACCGAATTCAATTAAAACTGAGAGGATGGGATCAAGCCAGCCCGGCTAGATGGAATAAGTGTGTTTTCAGGGCCCGACGAAAAGTCCGGAGGTCTGATATCGTGCATATCTCAGGGGGTAGGTCATTCCAGAGGGCAGGTGCTGCCACAGAAAAGGCTCTCCCCCTGGGGGTCGCCAGCCGGCACTGTCTGGCCGACGGCACCCTGAGGAGGCCCTCTCTGTGCGAGCGAACCAGTCGGTGGGAGGCTATTGGCGGCAGAAGGCGGTCTCGCAGATTAGGAGGGGGAGGCAAGCAAACAGAGGGTCTCAAAAGAGCCTTGATAGTACAGCGGTCTAAGCACCCTGTTATTAACACAGCTGCTTGCAATTACTGCTGGTTCGAATCTCTCCAAGGCTCAAGGTTGACTCAGCCTTCCATCCTTTCTAAGGTAGGTGAAATGAGGACCCAGTTTGTGGGGGCAATAAGCTGACTTTGTATAAAGATACAAAAGAATGAAGGCTATTGCTATAAGTGCATTGTAAGCCGCCCTGAGTCTCCGGAGAAGGGCGGCATATAAATCAAATTTAAAAAAAAAAAAAACAGTAACTGTCCATCTGAACTACAATTTGTCCACCACGTTTTAGCCGGTCTTGTTGTGCACACCAAGCCAGTGGATTTCGTTGTGGAAAGTCAGAAACTTTGATCAAGTCAGTGAGCCATGCCTCAGTTAATCCTCTCTAAAACTTTCTAAATCTAAATCCATCACGTGAGCATCACTAATGAGTGAAGATGTCACGGTGGTCTCCAAGCGGGGGGGTGGGGGTGGGTAAATTAACCCAGAATCTGAGAGTTGTTTTGCTTTTTTCTTTTCTTTTCTTTTCTTTTCTTTTCTTTTCTTTTCTTTTCTTTTCTTTTCTTTTCTTTTTTTTTGCTTTTTTAAAATCTTGGGAGCCGTCTGGAAAAGGGCAGATCCTTCAGAGGGAAGTTTTGGGAGAGAGAGAGAGCCCTGCTCTGATTGATCATTCCAATTATGTAAATGCCGCCAATAATGTCTTTGCCAGCCTGGAAGTGCTGGATTTTTGTGACAGCAGCTTTGCCGTTGACTATTTAGGGCTTTTTCCAAGGCAGCACACCAACACAGGGTGTTTTCATTGTCTTTGGGTAAGCTTCGGTAGCAAAGTAGGCTGTTATTTTAAGCCCGAGAGAGAAATAAATAGACATGTGTGCCTGTGAATTCATTGTGATGCAGTTTTTACTGAGTAAATCCAGGGGTGGGCTGCTGGGAGTTCACAGGGGTTCGGGAGAACCTCTAGCTAAGATTCTGTGCAGTTCTGAGAACCCCCAAATCCCACTCCTGACTGGCCCCGCCCACCCGGCCCGGAAGTTATGTTATTGGCCCCAAAGTGAATGATCAAATTCACCATTTTTGTTTACTTGTGTGATGACAGATTCAAAATAAAAAAAGGTGGGGCTTCGATCCCACAGTTTGCAGTCACCAGGGTAGAGTAGAGTAGAGTAGAATAGAGTAGAGTAGAGTAGAATAGAGTAGAGTAGAGTAGAGTAGGGTAGGGTAGGGTAGGGTAGGGTAGGGTAGAATAGAATTAGAGTAGGGTAGGGTAGGGTAGGGTAGAGTAGAGTAGAGTAGAGTAGAAGACAGAGTAGAGTAGAGTAGAGTAGAGTAGAGTAGGGTAGGGTAGGGTAGGGTAGGGTAGAATAGAATTAGAGTAGGGTAGGGTAGAGTAGAGTAGAGTAGAAGACAGTAGAGTAGAGTAGAGTAGAGTAGAGTAGAGTAGAGTAGAGTAGAGTAGAGTAGAATAGAATAGAATAGAATAGAATAGAATAGAATAGAATAGAATAGAATAGAATAGAATAGAATAGAATAGAATAGAATAGAATAGAATAGAATAGAATAGAACAGCAGAGTTGGAAGGGACCTTGGAGGTCTTTTAGCCCAACCCCCTGCAAACATATTAAATGTTTGATTCCTCCCATGGACCCCTGGGATGCCAGTTTTAAAGCATGGCTTTCCTATCAAAGCTTAGTGCCAGTATATATGCCTATTTAGCTCCCATTCTCCTCAATGCTCCACTACTTCATTCATTTTTTCATGAGCTGGCTGAGCATTATGGAAGTTGCCATTCCAAAATTTAGAGGGTGCTCCTTTTTGGGAAGGAGGATGCTACCTCTGGCCTTGATTGGATGTTGGTTGCAAAGTATCGCATCTATCAAAAGATCTCCATCTTCCCTCCCTATGGGATGTCCTCTAAGTTCTCTTCACTAGCTCACCTGTGTGGTTCCAAAAGGTCAAAAATAAAACTGAAGTCCATGTGAAAAATAATAATGAGGCTCTAATTAGAATTTTCTTGGCCAAAGGAAAGAGGAGAATGGATCAACATACACCACAGTGTTCCTAATTGAGCCCTTGAGGCTGCACAAAACGATTTTGTTAATCCACTCCTAGGTCTCCCTGCCATTACTAATCTTCACCTAACATTAAAAAAAATATACTGACCCTAAATACAAAACAAAAAGACTCTTGCTCCTAGGGAGGAAAGCCATGGCAAATCTAGACAGCGTACTAAAAAGCAGAGACATCACCCTGCCAACAAAAGTGTGTATAGTCAAGGCGATGGTTTTCCCAGTTGCAACGGATGGCTGTGAGAGTTGGACCATAAGGAAGGCTGAGAAGGCCAAAGAATGGAGGCCTTTGAACTCTGGTGCTGGAGAAGACTCCTGAGAGTCCCTTGGACTACAAGGTGATCAAGCCGGTCAGTCCTAGAGGAGATCAACCCTGACTGCTCTTTAGAAGTCCAGATCCTGAAGAGGAAACTCAAAGACTTTGGCCACCTAATGAGAAGGAAGGACTCACTGGAGAAGAGCCTAATGCTGGGAACGATTGAGGGCAAAAGAAGAAGGGGACGACAGAGAACGTGGTGGCTGAATGGAGTCACTGAAGCAGTTGGTGTGAGCTAAAATGGATTCCAGAGGATAGTAGAGGACAGGAAGGCCTGGAGGAACGTTGTCCATGGGGTCGCGAGGGGTTGGACACGACTTCGCAACTAACAGCAACAAATACAAAACAAGCAGACACAGAGCCCCAACGACATATTTGGGAGTTAAAACATTGCCAGTCCTGAAGGAGAAGAAATGAAAGAGGTTGTAACTAACATTCTCTAAAGTAAACACTAGTCTACATTCTAGTGTTTACTTTAGAGAATGTTACAACCTCTTTCAATCAAGTGGGGGAAAGAAGTAGCCATTTTTTTCAGATTTGGAATGGGATGCTAGTCATATCCTACCAAATGGAAGCCCAAGGCTCTCCAAGCCGATTAGGGCTTTATACAACCGTTATTAATAATTATTTTTTATTTGACTCTCTTAATTTTTTTTTGAGATGACTCTAGGCCAGGGGTCTGCAACCTTAAACACTCAAAAGAGCCATTTGGACCCGTTTCCCACAGAAAAGAAAACACCGGGAGCCACAAAACCTGGGTGGGCGTGGCCAACTCGATGTCACTCACCTCCGCCAGTCACATGACTCCCCCATAGCCACGCCTACCCAGGCAGTCATTAGGGCAGAGAACCAGTTGTTAAAAAACACCGGGAACCACAAAACCCTTTCGATATCTCTCTCCCTCCCTCCCCCCTCTCTCTTTCTCTCTCCCCCTCTCTCTCTGTATGTCTGTATCTCTCTCTCTCCCCCCATCTCTTTATTTGCCCCAGGTGAGGAGTGACTGGGAGGGGAGGGCGAGGAGTGGGGGGGCAGAGGGCCCAAAGAGCTGTATGCGGCTCTGGAGCCGCAGGTTGCTGACACCTGCGGCTGACAACATGGACAGAAAGCCATTCTAGAGGGCCTCTTCTGACAAGCAGAGTGAGGGGAAAAAACTAGTAAGAGTTTCACAGAGCTCATGTGTGCAGATAGAAGAGAATATTTGTAGCTCAGGGTTGAACTTTGGGCTCTTGGTGCTCTTTGAGCTCGGTGACTTTCTTGCAGACATTTCATTACCAAACCAGTTAACGTCATCAGTGCACTGATGCAGCACGGATGACATTCCTAGTTTGGTAATGAAACATCTGCTACCAAACCGTCAAGCTAGGAAAAGCACTAAGGACCCCACAGTTCCCTACATTGTTAGCTATTGTTACTGGATTGCCATCTTCAGTGTGTTTTGAAATACACCCATGATAAACTTATCATATGTGTCCATGACAGACTACATGTGTGTCCAAAGAGAAAACTATCATCCCCTTAATAACTAGGAAACGAGACATGAAAGAAAATGCAACCTGCACCAGGGGTGGGTTGCTGGGGGTTTGCAGGGGTTCGGGAGAATCTCTAACTAAGATTGTGTGCAGTTCGGAGAACCCCCAAATCCCACTCCTGGCTGGCCTCACCCACCTGCCCCTCCCCTCCCAGGAGTCCCCATGTGTGGCCCGTTTTGAATGCAGGTAAGTGCAGGGTGCGCACAGAGCCTCAGGGAGGGCAAAAAACAGGCCTACTAGAAGTTCAGGAAGGCTGAAAATGGGCCTGTTTCCAGCCTCCAGAGAGTCTCCCCTGGAGCCTGGGGAGGTCGTTTTCGCCCTCCCGGAGGCTTGAAAAAAGCCTCCAGAGGCTGGGGAGAGCAAAAATGCTCCCCCCTCCCACCATGGTGCAGGAGGCTGACTAGGCCACGGCCACCATGGCCACGGCCACCCAGCAACCGGGCAGAGAACCCCTTGCTAAAATTTTTGAAGCCCATCCCTGACTTGCATCCTGAATTTTCAGCCAGGTTCATGCTTCTTACTATTGTTTTTTTTTTTTTTAAACACAATTGTTACAAAAGCCACATCTGTTGAGTTGGGTGAATGTTCCACTAAGAAACAGAGAATAGCTTATTATAATTACTAATCTCTTCCTCTCTTCCACTCCTGCCTTGTTAAAAATATTCACGGAGAGTTCTAAGTTTGATCCTTGCCTTCCTTTTTTGTCACCAAATTGTTACAGACCGTGAATCATCATCTGTTGCGCAGGAGTGTTTTTAGAGATGAGAGTTTAGCGCTTCGGCTGACTTCCTTAAGCATGTCCTATTTGAGCCTTGTGGTTTTCTCAAGAACCTTCCAGATTAAATTCTGTATTAAAATCCAGATTGTGGCCGTAAATCGAGGACTACCTATACTTCCGCAGCCATGCCCAGGGATTTATTGGCAATGCCAATACTTATCAGGGTTCCAAGTAACATCCCCAACGCAGGTCCTGGAAGACATCTTTTTACTTTGGATCTTCAGGGCTGACACCACCATCATCCCAAACCAGGGCTATAAAAGAAAGTCACTGTCATGGTTCCAAGGACCCCCCCCCCACAAAATAAACCTTCAAGGCTTGAGGTTCCTCAAAGTTCCAATTTATTAGAGATGTCATGTTGGCACATCCGGGAAAACCCGAATCTGAAAGCTTCCAGGTTTTCCACACCCAGCTGACAGTTTACAGCACATCACATTGTCCACACTCAACTGGATACAATCTTCACGTAGTCTCCATCAGACGCAGGCAAATGTGTCCTTGAATACGGAATGTTGTTATCACTAACTTTCGATCGCTCCAACTACAACCCCCTCCCCAGCTAAAATATGTGGCAGTGAAGAAGCAAAAAAGAAAATGGTCTTCCAAAACTGACAGTCGCATTTCAACTCCAAATTCCTAGTCAAACGTGAAGTCTGTTCGTAAAAGAACTGCACATTTCAAGGTCTGACTTTCTTCTCGTTAGAAAAGGGTGATATGTCTTGTGTGAATGCGCAGAAGTCAACTTGCTCATCACCTGGAAGGCTTAAGCACTTTGGCTTCTTGTAAGAACAGCTTGTTTGTGCTCTAGATGAAAATACTTGGTACAAAAATTCCAGGCACACTATTGTTGTTGTTGTTGTTGTTAGTTGAGAAGTTATGTCCGACCCATCGTGACCCCATGGACAATGTTCCTCCAGGCCTTCCTGTCCTCTACCATCCTCTGGAGTCCATTGAAGCTCACGCCGACTGCTTCGGTGACTCCATCCAGCCACCTCATTCTCTGTCGTCCCCTTCTCCTTTTGCCCTCAATCTTTCCCAGCATTAGGCTCTTCTCCACTGAGTCCTTCCTTCTCATTAGGTGGTCAAAGTATTTGAGTTTCATCTTCAGGATCGGGCCTTCTAAAGAGCAGTCAGGGTTGATCTCCTCTAGGACTGACCGGTTGGATCGCCTTGCAGTCCAAGGGACTCGCGGGAGTCTTCTCCAGCACCAGAGTTCAAAGGCCTCAATTCTTTGGCGCTCAGCCTTTCTTATGGTCCAACTTTCACAGCCATCCATTGTTAGGCAAACTGTTAGGAAATGCAATTTCCCCCTGCCTCATTGCAGATCTTTCAGGCTCGATTCCCCCCTGCCTCATTACAGATCTTGGATACAGGGTTAGGTGCCCTATTAAAAAAAAAAAATTAAGAACTTGGCAAGAATTCTTTCGAGTGCCCTCAAATGCCACTGCAACTGGAAGGAATCAAAGCCAGTTGGCCCTGGGTGAAACCTTGGAGGAAATTAATAAATTTGGACTTAAGACTAATTAATCTCATGTTGCCCATGTGATTGAAAAGCACGGCAGCAGCTGGCAGTATTTTGGCTTTGTAGCTCAGTGCTTGAAGGTCGGACTTTAAATTTCAGAAATCAGACCATCAAGTGGATCTTTGTGTAAAGCCAAGGATTTTACAATTTCCTACCTGAGGTCTTTGAGAGAAGGGTGTTTCGTTGGGAGCCCATTTGAAATGAAGCAGGTACAGAAGGAGAAGTGCTGCGGACACATTTGGGGGGGATTGTTTTTGAAGGTGCTAATTTCTGGTGCTCTCTGAGCTTGATAGTTTTCTTGCAGACATTTCATTACCAAAGTAGGTAACATCATCAGGGCACTGATGTTACCTAATTAGGTAATGTAACGTCTGCAAGAAAACCACCGAGCTCAGAGACCACAGTTTAATCCTGGGCTACAAATATTCTCTTTTATCGGCACTAATTTTTTTCCCCACCTTTGCTCTTCTAATGATCAGAACTTCGCAGGCTAGAAACTGGGAGACTGTGAGTTCTAGTTCCGCTTTAGGGACGAAGCCAACTGGGTGACTTTGGGCTGTTCTCTCTCTCCATCCTAGGAAGGAGGCAGCGACAAACCACTTTTGAAATCCTGTCCAAAAAAAGTGCAGAGACATATCCAGGGAGTCGCCAGGAGTTAAGTCTCCTCTTGTATACCTTGTTAGTTTTAATAATTTTGAAACACTCTGGAAGAAGGATTCTGTTTTGTGCAGTCGTGTTTCTTTCCCCGGTATTTTACATCCTGACTCCTTTTCGTAAGGGCAGTGTTTTAAAAATAAATTGCAAAATAATTAAACAGGGAAGGATAGATTCCAAGGAGATTACCACTGATTTGATTTTTAAAAAAAAAAGGGGGGGGGGAAATGTTGACAATAGATTTATTCAGTCTCATTTGTGACTTGCTGAAAGTGATCCTATTCTGGCTTGCCAGACCTGACTTGGTGATTGAACTCAAGAAACTCCCTTGCATAACTGCCCAGACTGTATCCCGCCTTGACTAACTGTGAAACATTTTTTTTTTTTAAAAAAACCTAATAAAATGCAAGCCGCATCACCCAAATTTGGCAAGGTGTGAGCAGCAGGATGTCAGAAAGAAGAAGAAAAGGGAGAGGGTTCGGAAGAAGCTTAAAACACACATCACAGAACATACGTGTTTCTAACAGAAGAATGAACAATGACCTGTAGCAAAAGGAAGGAGTTATTTAAGAACTGTGTCGAAGCAAAATGGACAGAAGATAAGTTAAAAATTAGATCGAACTCAGGAAGATAGGTGCTTCTCCTGTCTGTAAACAAAGTGGAGACTTCGCATTGCTAAATTCAAAAGAGGTTTTGTTGTTGTTAGTTGTGAAGTTGTGTCCGACCCATCGTGACCCCATGGACAACATTCCTCCAGGCCTTCCTGTTCTCTACCATCCTCCCGAGTCCATTTAAACTCACGCCGACTGCTTCAGTAACTCCATCCAGCCACCTCATTCTCTGTCATCCCCTTCTTCTTTTGCCCTCCATCTTTCCCAGCATTAGGCTCATCTCCAGGGAGTCCTTCCTTCTCATTAGGTGCCCAAAGTATTTGAGTTTAATCTTCAGGATCTGGCCTTCTAAAGAGCAGTCAGAGTTGATCTCCTCTAGGACTGACCGGTTTGATTGCCTTGCAGTCCAAGGGACTCACAGGAGTCTTCTCCAGCACCATCATTCAAAGGCCTCAATTCTTTGGTGCTCAGCCTTCCTTATGGTCCAACCTTCACAGACATCCATTGCAACTGAGAAAACCATAGCCTTGACTATACACACTTTTGTTGGCAGGGTGATGTCTCTGCTTTTTAGTAAGCTGTCTAGGTTTGCCATATCTAGATAAAAAAGGTTTAGGGCTGTGCAAAACCTTTGAAGGGGATGCTTTTCAAAGCACGTTGGTCTGAATGAAACTTCCCTCCCTCCTCCAGACTTAAAGCAGCCATATTTTTTTGGGAAGGCTTTCATGTATGTCCAGTCCATATGGATGTATGCACACAAAATACTTCCAGTGAAGCAAAGCATGAAGCAACACACCCATGCAGAAGTTCTGGAGACAGTCTTTGAAGCAGATGTGTGTCTTCCAAAGAATATGGCTGCTCATATCAAAGAATGTGATTGAATGGTAGGTAATATTTTAAAAGCTGGACTCCTCTGTACTCAAATGCTGAGAGTCTTCTGAGTAAAGAAAAGACAAGGAATTGAGTCAAAAGCCTACCTGATTGTCAACACGAAGAGGAGGCTCATAGATAAGAATCAGACAGGGGAAGGACAGTGGTTTGTTGCAAATCAGAATGGCTTGGGAGAGTTAGCTCCTGGTGGACCTTATCTAACATGCTTCCTAAAGCAGGAGTGTCCATGCTGGCTGTTGAATTCTGGGAGTCGGAGTCCACAAGTTGCCCAGGTTGGACATCCTGCCCTAAAGCATCTATATCGTTGCTAAACTTGGTGCTATCTCAAACCTGCAGATATCGTAATCTTCATGGTCATGGATGTCATTGGTACATTAATAATAATAATAACTTTATTGTCATTGTACATGTATACACAGTATACCCATACAACGAAAATGCTTCAGAATTCACCAGGGCAAAGGCTGTCATTCCAAGCTGTAGCTGAAGGATCTCTTAATAAAAATAAAAAAAAAACATGCTTATTCATTGAAACAAAGAACACGAGCACCACTGTTGTGACCTAGGCCCAAGTAGTTATTACCAGACACAATCAGTCCTAAACAAACATATTTTATTAGAATAGCTGAGAATTACTTCATTCTCAGCTTAGTCCAAATTAATTCCAAAACTTCATAAACAGTCCTTCGGCCTTATCACCAACCTTTGTCTTCTTTGGCAACCTGCCAAAGGCTTTTCTTGGCAAAACCCCACAAAGTTCAGAAGCAAATGACGCTGACAAGAAACAAATGTAGCAACGTTGCTTTCCTACAAAGATCCCAAGAGCTGTTGCTCCTCTTTTAAGACTTCTGGGAGGGGCCAATCATCTCCTGGCCTTACTCCCGAGCCGTCCTTCTTGCTTTAGCTGCTCTTTCCTTCTGGCAGCTCTTCGCATGCGTGCAGTAGGAACAGGCTCCTCCTGTTCCTCTGCCTCTCTGCTATCTGCCTCTGGAGGCTCCGGAGTCCGCGCATCACTCCCAAATGGCCCTGGCCCCATCTCTGCCTCCGATGGGCCTTCCCCTGACTCCAGGACCGGCCCATGGTCCTCCCCAGCCTCCTCACTGTCTGTCTCCGCTGCCAGCTCCACAGGCTGCTGGCGGATCACAACAACCACTAAACTCAAGCTATTCACAGTATGTTGTCTTTTCCCCAACAAAGTATCACTCGCTGAACCATCTTGTATTTATTGTAAGTGGCTATACTGTATTGGACAATCAGGCATTCTGTGGGAGATCATCTAAGGTCTTCTTCACCTTGGCAGTGTTACAGAGAGTCATGCTGTCAGATGAATGACTGGGTCTGGAATGATTTACGGCAGAATTTCTCAAAATCGTTGGGAACAAAAAGGGCTTTCTTTAAGATCAGATGTGTCCAACTGCTGTGTTTGCCAATTCTACCCATACTCACTCATCTTGGCTTTGGAGAACATTAGCGAAGTATTTTTGAGCAAAGAAAAGATTTTTGCATTATTTTTGTTTGCTTGGTCGGTGATAATCAACAACGGAGACTGTTGGGGATACAAAATTAAATTCTGGTTAAAACGTGAGCAAATGTGTCGAAAGCTATATAGGCTTTATAATGTCTGACACATTTCTTGCCTGCTCAAAATTCTTGAATATTTAAGGTTCACCTATGGTTTGTCATGGCAAAGAGTGGCTTAGGACAAGCATAGTTTGCAAACTCCAATCATACTATGATTTTGGATGCTAGTTTAGCAGCTTATGTCAACTAAACTTTTATCAACATCAAGCCTTAACAAGCATTAGATTCCATTTTCCTAAGAATTATATTTAGGCTCATTTATGGCTGGTAATAGTTGACACCATCTTGATGGCACATAAAGAATCAATCTTATTTAGAAGATGGAAACCTAGACTCAAATATCTCTGTTTCATATGGAGTATGGGTCTCCTTGCTGTTGTTCAAAAGCTTCATTGTTCAACTTGATGTTCCTCAAGAAAATGCTAGCCTTTTCATTGTAATATAGCCATGCATCCTGCTAAGCCATAGCACCGTTTCTTTGTGGCTACCCATGATAAATGGCTTAGCATGTAAACCAAGTGTGGCTTCTTCAATAACCATGGTTAATGCAACCATGTCAACAAGCCACTACAACAGGGGTCGGCAACCTTAAACACTCAAAGAGCCACAAAGGCCCTAACCAGAACCCCCCTGTTCAATTCTGCAGCCAACCAGAAGTCCAGTTCTCCCACCATAGAGTCTTGTCCTAGTGCGGCAACCTTTTTCCTCTACCTATCCTAACCAAAAGCCCTATCAATTGTGGAGTTGACTGGTGATAGGGAGCTGCAGCAGAGGGATGAAAGAGCCACATGCGGCTCCAGAGCCACAGATTGCCAATCCCTGCACTACAAGATGGTCAAAGATGCTTTAATCCTTTGATATAGTGCAATCACTTTAGCAAGTGAGGGAATTTACATGAAAGATGGTGGAACATGTCAGGTTTTCATTGCAAAGGCAAAGAATCATGATATTTTTTCTGCTGATCTTCTTCCTATCTTTGCCATTTGACTTTCTCCTGTTGACTGACTCTCAAGTGAATTTTTTTCCCTTCAATTAGGAGTTGCTGTTCTAGGGGCAACAAACAGGTTATAACAGTGGTGAAATTCATTTTATTTTACTACTGGTTCTGTAGGCGTGGTGTGGTGGGCGTGGTGGGCGTGGCAGGGGAAGGATATTGCAAAATCTCCATTCCCACCCCACTCCAGGAGAAGGATACTGCAAAATCTTCATTCCCACCCCACTCCTGGGAGAAGGATATTGCAAAATCTCCATTCCTACCCCACTCTGGGGCCAGCCAGAAGTGGTATTTGCCAGTTCTCCGAACTACTCAAAATTTCCGCTACCGGTTCTCCAGAACCAGTCAGGACCTCCTGGATTTCACCCTTGGGTTACAAATAAAATTAGAAAAAGAGATTGCATATTTTTTTACTTTGCTTCAACAATTTTTTTTTTAATTTGATTTATATGCCGCCCTTCTCTGGAGACTCAGGGCGGCTTACAGTGCGTTAAGCAATAGCCTTCATACTTTTGTATATTTATACAAAGTCAGCTTATTGCCCCCACAAACTGGGTCCTCAATTTACCTACCTTAGAAAGGATGGAAAGCTGAGTCAACCTTGAGCCTGGCGAGATTCGATCTTACTTTAATTGCAGACAGCTGGTGTTAAATTACAGTGCTTCTGTCTGTTGAGCTAAACCAGGCACAATAATATGTTTTTACTAAAACAACCCCGTTGTTGGGTTAGCCAAGTCTTCTCATGCTTCCTTAGCATCTTCTTTACATAACCCATGACCTTGAAAAGAAACATCCGAACCGGTTGGTCCATCTCTTGTTTCTGTTTTCAGAATCCCACTTATTTCGCATTGCTGCCCTTGCCCTACGTTCTGGAAATGTCAGGTTTTCTCAGACTAGTTTAGCATTCTGACCAAGGTGACCGTCTTCCTTTGAGAAAGTTCTTCTGCATGTTAATTAGACTCTCCTTTGGCCGGGTCTGAAGTCCTTGCCAAAGAAGTCATTTAGCTACAAGATTAAAATTCTCTTTAGAACCCCTTTTTTATGGTCTCCCTGATGTATTTCTGATTATACATTGTTTTATCCTTGGGGAGAGCAGGAATAGTTTATTATGTTCAGTATTTTTCTTATTTATTGCTGACCTGGGATTGCCCTTCAAAAAGCATGAGTGGTTATCGGTCATTTGCAATGGCTATCAATTGTACTTCACAGACAACAGTAGAAAGAATCTGTACATTTAAGGGTCACCTATTTTTTGATGAGGAACATGGTGGTTCAGTGGCTAAGACACTGAGCTTGTCGATCAGAAGGTCGGCAGTTCAGCGGTTCAAATCCCTAGTGCCGCGTAATGGGGTGAGCTCCTGTTCCTTGTCCCAGCTTCTGCCAACCTAGCAGTTCGAAAGCAGGTAAAAAATGCAAGTAGAAAAATAGGGATCACCTTTGGTGGGAAAGTAACAGCGTTCCATGCGCCTTCGGCGTTGAGTCATGACCACCACATGACCAAGAGATGTCTTTGGACAGCGCTGGCTCTTCGGCTTTGAAATGGAGATGAGCACTGTCCCCTAGAGTCGGGAACGACTAGCACGCATATGCAGGGGAACGTTTACCTTATATTTTTATGAACTTGAGCTGTTGCACATCTGTTATCCAAATCTATGGGCGTTATGTACAGGGTCTTTTCCATGGTGGCCCCAAAGAGGTTTCATTGCTTAGCTCTGGCTTTTAAGCAAGACTTGGAATCCCAGCTTTCAAGAGATTGGAAGAATGAGTAACTCTCAGATTATTTCTATTCTCACCACGGCTTAAATTGTCTTTAAATAACTGTGCTCCTGGGTCTTGATGTTTTTTCCTTATTACTTTAATCATTTGGATTTCTTAAACATTTTAGTTTTACGGATTCAAGTTTTAGGGGGTGATGGCTTAGGGGTCCCCTATGGTAATTTCTTTCTTCTTCTTCAAATAGTTTAGAAAAAGTGGTTTTTGGAAAGACCGTAAAAGACGAATAGGTTGCCAACCTAATCCTATTTTCATCTCTAACACACTGAAGGGGAAATAATTCAGTCTAACAACTTGCGTATAACTGAGGGTCTTACATGGAGTATGCAAGCAAATGAGCAGAATCCTTATTGGCCTGGGATAATGTCTAAGTCTAGGACATTGGAACTTGCCAAGTTTCAGAAGGCGGCTGTTGGCACAAATGATGACCAAGAACAGACGCAGCCGTAAAATGAGAGAAACATAATAGGTTACACATTACACTAAGAGGCAGACAAGCTTTTGATAGTTATAGCCACAGTGGGTTTATTTCTTTTTGACACAGGAGGGTGGAACATGCCACTAGGGTTTTTTTTTCAACTAATCTGGCCTGCCGTTATCTGTGAATTTGGCCAACAAAATCCTATAAGGAAGTGAAATTGGAAGGCAAACCTCCCTTGTGTCAAACTCAAGTGCTGATGACAATGCAACATAGAATTAACAGAATAACAGAGTTGGAAGAGATCTTGGAGTTCTTCAAATCCAACCCCCTGCTCAAACAGGAGACCCTATACCTGTGATGGCGAAACTATGGCACACGTGCCACAGGTGGCACGCCGAGCCATGTTGCCTAGCACGCCAGCTCAGCTCCAGCGCGCATGCACGTGCTGGCCAGCTGATTTTCGGGCCTTCTGGGCCCACCAGAAGTAGGGAAATAGGCTCTCTTAGAGAGGCTCTGGAGGCTGGGGACAGCAAAAAACGTCATTTCCTGTCCAACCGGAAATTGGGAAATGAGCCATTTCGGACCTCCGGAGGGCCTCTGAGGGGGTGGGGAAGGCTGTTTTCGCCCTCCCCAGATGCATAGAGAGAATCTGGACCCAGGTGAGAAAGAAAAACGGGCCTACCGGGCCATCGTGTGCCAGAAGCAGGGGGGAGGGGGTCACATGCGTGGGGCTGGGCGCATAGAATTATGGGTGTGGGCATGCGTGCAAGTGAACCTCCCCTCCCCTTCCTGGCACGCGATGGCAAAAAGGTTAGCCATCACTGCCCTATACCATTCCAGAGAAGTGCCTGCCAAGTCTCTTTTTAAAAACCTCCAGTGGTGGAGTACTTACAGCTTACAGCTTCTGAAGTACTCCACCTTCTCACTGTTAGGAAATTTCTCCTTAGTTCTAAGTTACTTCTCTCCTTGATTAGTTTTCATCCACTCTTTCTTGCCTAGACATACCCAATTCCCGTTATTGTTTTCTCAGTTGCAACGGAGAAGTCATTGACACCTTCCAAGATGGTCTCCTGTCCAAGTATTGCCCAGATTTTTCAAGGTCAGCCAAGGTTAACCGTATCTTTTCACCTTTTTGTCTCTTTTAGGTAATATTATTGGTTCCGGCATCTTTATTTCACCCAAAGGAGTTCTTGAGCATTCTGGGTCAGTGGGACTTGCACTCATAATATGGATACTTGGAGGTGGGATCTCAGCACTTGGGTCCCTCTGTTACGCTGAATTAGGAGTTACCATCCCTAAATCAGGAGGCGACTACTCCTACGTCACTGAGATTTTCGGTGGATTAGCTGGGTAAGTGTGACTTCAGGATAAGGGTGGATAGTAATTTTGTCACGAGGGTTTAAAATCACAGCCGTCCATTTTATTTCATGAGTTCTTCCCACTGAGCAGGTCTGAGCCACAATATGCCAGTGAAGTGTAATATTTCTCATATTGAACTAGGGTATAGGCTTGAGCAATAAATTTTCCGAACTGCAATTTAACAGTCCTGATTCTTTGTGCCTGACAATATGGCAAAAAGCTGGCGCGCCTCTACTCATCTGTAAGAGGGAGCAGCAGTATTTGAACCATTCCCCCTCGTCTTTCAAACTTAAATTCCAATTTCACTGCAACTTTTTGAGGGACCCCAGGGCCAGGGCTCTCCAGCTGAGGACCCAAGCTTTAAACCCAACTTATTCTGGTTCAGTAGCATCCCCAGCCATCCGTTTTTAAAAGAAGAACATTTATTGAATTGCTATCTGATGGACTGTGCAAGATTGCTACAACAGAGTAGGTTTTGTGCAGACAAGCAGAAAACATCTGCATAAAGATTGGATTTTGGGAAGAAGGGAGGGCAGGTCTGTACTGATAGATAAGCGGCACCTAACTTGTATTTATAGGGGCACAATAAGCCAGATTGCCTTTGGGGGGGAAATTGCTTGCGAGCTCCGGGATTAAATGACAGACGCAACAAAAAAGGAAGATTTTATTCCTGCAACATCTGATAAATTCCAAAGCTCAGACCTGTCTAGAAATCAACGTTTATTGCAGCCGAGGAAGGGACCGAATCAAGAGTTTTAAATGGAGATATAAAAGCTGAAATCTGCAGCATTTGAAAATTCAGCTTTATGGAGGAATTAACTCCAGCAAAACATAATTCAAATGGGAGATCCCTTAATCTTGCCTTTCTTTAGAGGGCTGTGTTTTTATTGCAGTGCAAGACTCAAATCTATTTTCAGCGAGAGCTACAGTTGCTCTTGGGGTACGCGAGCGTTTTCTCCCAGTTAAATGGGCTTTGCAGGTTTTTAAACGCTTCAGAAATATAAATCATCTTTTCAAAACTCGAAAGAAGTGGTACCGAGAAACATGGGCCCTAATAAAAGATGGAAAAAACTTTTCCATTTGATTTGTAACTGTACTCAGAAAATGTGTAACTTGGGGGCAACTATGTTAATGTTACGAGACTCAGATCCAGGTTCAAGGAATAATAAACGAGAAAACCTGATGGTCTATTTATTATTCATGGGTAACTGCTTCTGAATAAGGACGTTCCACTAATACTGACAGATTTATCCTCTGTGAAAAAGTCTCATGTGTTTGTTGTTGTTAACAGCCTACTAAGTTACTGGCCTTCACCATCACATTTTACAGAATAACACATTTATTTATTATTTATTTATTTATTTTGTCGCATTTCTATGCTGCCCAACTCCCAAGGGACTCTGGGAGGTTTACAACAGAGAATAAAACAATGCAACAATATTCCATACAAAAGTTAAAAGAAGACATTAAAACACTAAAACATTAAAACGTTAAAACACATACACTCCAATTTGATGAATCCAATGAATGAAGGTGAATATATGTGCCCCAGGGACGTGGTGGCTAAGACGCTGAGCTTGTCGATCGAAAGGTCAGCAGTTCAGCAGTTCGAATCCCCAGTGCCGCGTAATGGGGCGAGCTCCCGTTACTTGTCCCAGCTTCTGCCAACCTAGCAGTTCAAAAGCACGTAAAAAATGCAAGTAGAAAAATAGGGACCAACTTTGGTGGGAAGGTAACAGCGTTCTGTGCGCTTTTGGCATTTAGTCATGCTGGCCACATGACCACGGAAATATCTTCGGACAGCGCTGGCTCTTCAGCTTTGAAACGGAGATGAGCACCGCCCCCTAGAGGCGGGAACGACTAGCACATAGGTGCGAGGGAACCTTTACCTTTATATGTGTCCCAGGATTGTTGCAGGATCCAATCTGGGACCAGAGATTTATCTTCCGAGCTTTCAGAATTGTTTTGGAGCCCATCCTCAGAGAACTTCTGTTAGCCGCTAGAGAGACGTTCTGTGAAGATGGGCTCCAGCACAAGTCTGAAGGGACCTTGGAAGACTTCCAGTCCAACCTCCTGCCCAAGCGAGAAACTCTATATCATTTCAAACAATCTTGCATTAGCAAAGTCCCAAAGCGAAATGCAGGATATTTTTTTTTCCTGCGATGGAGAATGGAAGGAATAGTTTAACCATGGTCCACTTTTCGGGGGTCCATTAGAGCAAATGTGGCAACAATTGGAAATGTTGGAATTTCTTATCAATAACCATAGGCATTTAACCTATCCAGAGAAAAGATCCAATTGCAACAGCGGGCAGAGAGAAAGGAGCGGAGGTGGATTTTAGCAGGTTCTGACCAGTTCTGGAGAACCAGTAGCAGAAATTTTGAGTAGTTCAGAGAACAATAAATACCACCTCTGACTGGCCCCGCCCCAACCACACCCACAGAACCGGTAGAAAATTTTGAAACCCACCACTGGAAAGGAGATCAAGAGGTCGCTGCAGACTCCACTGGAGTCGAATGGCCAACATATACAAATTAATAATAATAATAATTGCAGCTTCAAAGCCCTGCCTTACATTATCTCTCCCATTGGCCTCCCAGTCCTGTGGTCCCCAGTGGCTAACCCCTGTTACTCACTCCTTGCAAATAATCTTTTCTGATGTCTTTTGACAACATGTCCCTCACATGTTGCTCGGCCGTGTTGTTTTTCAGTAGCCTTATGGAGCATTCAAAATCCCCATTTAATCACGCCAGTGGGAAAAGCAGTCTCAGGTGTGACGAATCAGGACAATACGATGCCAAGTTGCAGTGAAGAAAATGTATTGCTCAACCCTATACATAAAAATCTAGTCGATTAAATTCAACACTGAACTGATGCTAGATAAGAGTCAGTGGAATTCGAGAGGGCTTGGACTTTGATTCTTTGTGGGAACGTAAGGACTCCAGGCTGCTGACTCGCTTAACTCTGCCTCCTGGTTTTGACTGCCCTTCTCCTTCAGACAGTGGGTTGAAATCAAATGAGAAACAGGATCCCCCTCTACTCCTTTCCTCTCAATCTCTCTCTATAATACTTGGCCCATACATGCTGTTCTGTCCAGCAGTCTAGTCTCAACGAGATATCTTGAATTGTTTCTATTGGTTGCAGATTTCTGCTGCTATGGAGCGCAGTCCTTATCATGTACCCAACCAGTCTGGCTGTTATTGCATTGACTTTTTCTAATTATGTGCTACAACCAGTCTTTCCCAATTGCATCCCACCCTACAAAGCTTCACGAGTCCTCTCCATGGTGTGTTTGTGTAAGTATGGATTTATCATTGGTTTTCTTTATCTTGTAAGACTATGATTGGGCTCAGGGCTATCAAAGAAGCCTACTTGCCTCGGAGTTGGTTTATTGTCAGGGTTCCAAGTAATACATCCATAATAAACAGAGCTCCGAGGCAAGTAGTAGGCAAGTAAGAGCCTTGATAGTACAGTGGTCTACGCACCCTGTTATTAACACAGCTGCCTGCAATTTACTGCTGGTTCGAATCTCTCCAAGGCTCAAGGCTGACTCAGCCTTCCATCCTTTCTAAGGTAGGTGAAATGAGGACCCAGTTTGTGGGGGCAATAAGCTGACTTTGTATAAATATACAAAAGGATGAAGGCTATTGCTTAGCGCATTGTAAGCCGCCCTGAGTCTCCGGAGAAGGGCGGCACATAAATCAAATTAAAAAAAAAAAAAAAGTAGGGTCCTCAAAGAATTGTTTTGCTGGACATATCATATTGGCATAAGCTGATGAAAACCGACTCTGAATATTCCAGCGGTTTTCACCTAATTAAAAGTAAACGTTTTCCCCTTTTCCAAGCAGTTAGTCACATGGCCCAATCAAAGTCCCATCCGGTTGCCAAGGCAACATCGCTCCTCCTCTCCCCGGCCACCTATGGAAATATCCTTGGATTCCAAGGAGAAAGTATTTTGTCTTGGCTACGAAACCCCTCTATCTCTATTCTCTCCTCCCTATCACTCAGCTCCAGTGTGATAACACCGAGGTCTCAAAATGGCCTCGGTCAGGTCAGCTTCAGGATTGACAAGCCCCGTCTTTCTCTGAAACGGGGAAGCAAAACACACCTCCACCTGTCGGCATACAGGTAGTCCTGGACTCACAACCACAGCTGGGACAAAAATTTCCATTGCTAAGCCACATGGTTGTTTAGTGGAGTTGCCAAAGCCCAGTTTTGCATTATTTTTTTTTTTTTTTGCCACGATTGTTAAATGAATCATTGCAATTGCTAATCGCACTGTCATTAAGCAAATCAGATTTCCTCACCTTGAAGCTTGCCTGTCAGAAGATGGCTGGAAAGGTTGCAGATGGTGGTCACGTCACCTGGGGATGTTGCAGCCACTGTAAATACATGCCAGTGGCCAAGCACCCAAATTTTGATCTTATGACCTTGGGAATGTTGCAACACTGCAACAGTCATAATGCAATTCCTGGCCATAAGTCACATTTTCAGTGCCCTGTAACTTCAAGATGGTTGCTAAAGGAATGGTTGTAAGTTGAGGACAACCTGTACAGGGGTGGGTTCTACTTACTTTTACTACCGGTTTGCAATGGGACTGTGAAAATGTCTCATGTGTTTGTTGTTGTTAACAGCCTACTAAGTTACTGGCCTTCACCATCACATTTTACAGAATAACACATGAATGAAGGTGAATATATGTGTCCCAGCGGTGGCTCAGTGGCTAAGACACTGAGCTTGTCAATCGAAAGGTCGAATCCCTAGTGCCGTGTAATGGGGTGAGCTCCCGTTATTTGTCCCAGCTTCTGCCAACCTAGCAGTTCGAAAGCACGTAAAAAAAATGCAAGTAGAAAAATAGGTACCACCTTTGGTGGGGAGGTAACAGTGTTTCAACCCTGTAGTTGTAACTGCCATCTTGACTTTTTTTAAACTCCTCCCTACAGATACCCCTGCTTTTTTACTTTCCATTTTGAAGAACTGAACTCTGCTTTCTGATCTCTAGCACTGTTGACTTGGGTGAACAGCTCCAGCGTTCGGTGGGCCACACGCATCCAGGACATCTTCACAGCAGGAAAACTCTTGGCTTTGGGTCTTATCATAACGGTTGGCTTTGTACAAATCTTCAAAGGTACTGATAGGAAAAACCCCCTGTGTTTAAATGGTCTTCTGCATAAAATCCAATACTTTTTAGAAAACTTTCGCATCCCACTGTTTTTCAAGTGAGTGATATTTGAAAACATCTGTGATAAGCTTCATGGTGGGCTCCAACACCTACCTTGTGCAGTGAGTGTCAGGTGTAATCAGGGGTGGGCTGCTGGGGGTTCGCAGGGGTTAGGGAGAACCTCTAGGTAAGATTCTGTGCAGTTCGGAGAATCCCCAAATCCCACTCCTGGCTGAGCTCCAAGGTCCCTTCCAACTCTGTTACTATTACTGGTCCTAACCGGAAGCCCCCTGTTCAATTCTGGAGTCGACCGGAAGTCCAGTTCCCCCACCATAGAGTCTCCTCCTAGTGCGGTATCCTTTTTCCTTACCTGTTCTCCTAACCAAAAGCCCCATCAATTGTGGAGCTGAAAGGAAAACCCGCCCCTTGCCATAGAGTCTCCTCCAGGCATGCCATGCTTCCCCCCTCCCCAACCAGAAGCTCCTCTCAAAATTGTGGTGCCGACCAGTGATAGGGAGCTGCAGCAGAGGGATGAAAGAGCCACATGTGGCTCCAGAGCCGCGGGTTGCTTACCCCTGGGATTGCTGAAGCTCCATCATGTGAATCCTATCCTTTTTTTTCATGTGATATACATTAAAAAGAGATGGGATTTCAATCACGCAGGACCAGCTGCCATCTTGACTTTTTTTTGACCCTACAGTACATGATGTGTTTGTGTGAACTGACGATGCCCTCACTGAAGTCTGCTCTCCTTGTAGAAAACTATGAAGCATTAATACCAAGCAATGCATTCAGCTTCTGGATGACCCCATCTGTGGGACATTTGGCGCTAGCCTTTCTCCAAGGTTCCTTTGCATTCAGTGGGTGGAATTTCCTAAATTACGTCACAGAAGAACTGGTTGATCCACGCAGGTAAGTGTTCCTATGCACTTTGATCAAGGTTTGGAGGAAGGTCAAGGTGTTGTCCTACAGTTCCATTGGATCCCAGGGATCAGTTTCCTTATTGTTTGAGGAAAGAAGATGTGGTGATACAATAGGAAAAAAAGGGAAAAGGTAGATAAGGTGGGAAGACTTAGAACAGGGGTGTCCAACCTTGGCAACATGGCTGGCTGGGGAATTCTGGGAGGAAGTCCACAGATCTTAAAGCTGGGAGTTGAAATCCACCGTCTGTCAACTCGCAAAGCATCCCTGGCCTGCTCTCGAGTTGCCATAGGCAAGGCGGGTGGGAAACCGACAAAACAGCAAGGCAGCCAAATAGAGGAGCACATTCCAGACATATCTCTCTCAAGGCTGTCTCCCAGGGTTACCCACAGCAGCCGGAGGGTAGTGATCTCTACAACCTGCAAATGTGTGATTGATGACACACCCTGAGGGGAGGGGGGAAACAGGGTCATGATTGAGGTGTAAATTACGTGGGGTCAGAGTTGGCTTCACTTGGAACATGCCGGCATGGAGCTCCTAATAAATAAATTACTGGATTTTTTTTTGAAGCTTGGCTCGAGGCTCATGATTTAATTAGCGTATCCACCGGAACCCTGGCACTGTCCACATTAAAGTCTGGGAGTTGAAGTCCACTGTTGCCAAGATTGGACATCCCTGGCTTAGAAGAATAGTTGGGTAGGGAGTTACGCTGCTCAGAACAACCCCCTGCTAACGTCTGCCAAGGCAAATGTTCAGCATCTGGGTTTTCAATCTTCATTACACTTAACCTTTTCAGTACTGAGTGCCCAAACTGCAACGTGCGTGCACATCACCACAGCGCCAGAAACTTGAAGACCAGCTGGCTGGTGCGTGCATGCCTGTATTTTGGCCGTTTTCATGCCATTTTTCATGCCACTTTCAGGCTGTTCTTTGAGCTGTTTTCAGGCCGTTTTTCTTGCTGTTTTTGGCCCAAAAAACAGCCTGAAAACGGTCTGAAAATGGCCCCAAAAACAGCCTGAAAAATCCCCTGGGTTTTTTTGGGCCGTTTTTTGGGCCGTTTTCTGGTGCTCTGGTGCCCTTGAAGACCAGCTGGCCAGTGCCGGAAACCAGAAGAGTAGCTGGTGATAGCGCGCGTGCCCACAGAGAGGGCTCTGCGTGCCACCTCAGGCACGCGTGCCATAGGTTGGCCATCATGGTTCTAGGGATTGTGATCAACCATGGTAAACCTGCTATTAGCCGTCCACTGAGCTACGATGTCAGCGTCTCATCGCTGGCATAGAGAGGAGAGAGATAAGCCCTGAACTTTTGCCTGCTAAATCCCTTTGAAGCTGGGTCGTCGTGGAAATGAAGGGAGGGGAGACATTCCTGTGAAATGACGAGACAAGAAGTCAGTAGAGTGACTTGGAAGATAGCCAATGAGAAGCAGATAATTGGGGATCGGAAAGGGAGGGATTGGGGGGCAAAAGGTCAGTCTTGTCCGCATGGAGTCATGATCCGGTTGCTGTGCTCAAATAAAGAGAAGATTTCCTTAAAGATTGGCAGTTTGGAAATTCATTTATTTTGAGATAGCATCGAAGTCTGACATACAGCAACATTAGAAAGACGAGATAGAAATTGTTCTATGAGAATGCCAATCTGTGCTCTCGCTGTTCACCCTTTTTCTGCATGTACATGCGTGGATGTGATTTGGCCTAATGTTCACACAATTTACCATTGCATACGTTTCGTTCACGTTCTACCTAATTTCCCTGTTGACCATAGTCCATGTCCATGTTGGGTTTTTGCTTTTCGGGCCTTGCTTTTCAATGCTAATCAAATTCCCCCCCACCCTTTTTTGTTTTGGAAATTAGGAATCTACCCCGCGCCATATTTATCTCCATTCCCCTGGTGACTTTTGTATACACCTTCACCAATATTGCCTATTTCACGGCCATGTCACCCCAAGAACTCCTGTCTTCCAATGCTGTGGCGGTAGTAAGTAAAACATACCCCGGAATTTGACTTTTGAGTTTGGGATTCCTTTGAAAAAAAATGATTCATTTTTTTGCTTTCTGTTTGGTGCGTTGCAATTTATGTTTCGTTTCCATCCCTCCTCCTGCCTTTTGTTGCTTTAGACATTTGGTGAGAAGTTACTGGGCTATTTTTCCTGGGTTATGCCAGTGTCTGTGGCATTGTCTACATTTGGAGGAATAAATGGATACCTTTTTACCTCCTCAAGGTTAGATGAAGTACGATTTATTTATTTGTTTGCTTATTTTTTTTCCTGAGCATCTCTTTTTATTATTATTATTATTTCTTTATTTTGGGAAGAAGGAGGAGAAACATCATTGCTTTCCTAGTGGGAATGTTCTGGTGTGTTTCATGCTGAACAAAGTTTTGGGTCATGGCGCTATTTAATAGACTTAGCTGGCCATGCACATGGCTGTTCTCCCATGAAGTTGCAAGTAGTCTCCATGGAGCTAATTCTGCAGTTAAGATGTTAGGACAATATGAACAGTGCTGGGTTGCTCCTGGTTTAGACCGGTTCGCAAGAACCGGTAGTAAAACCAGTGGGAGGCTCCGCCCACTGACCCGGACATCATCATAGGTGATCTGCGCAGAATATGAATCAGGGGTGGGTTCTACTTACCTTTACTACCGGTTCGCATCACGCCCGTGCGCGCGCTCTTCTGCACATGTGCAGATCACCTATGATGACATCCGGGTCAGTGGGCGGAGCCTCCCGCCAGTTTTACTACCAGTTCTTGTGAACCAGTCCAAATGGGGTCAACCTACCACTGATATGAATGTAAGATTGGATGTGCTCTCCTGATAGGGAGTTTTGAGCTGTTTTAGAAAGAAAATTTGACAAATTTATGGAGGATAAGATTGTCATCAGCAAGTAATCAGCACAGTGTAAGCAGGCTGAGAATAGCGATATATATATAGTATCAGAGATAATATACATTACCAGTTGGCTGTAATTGGGTTAACATGATCAGGGCAGTGGTACTGTTTGTGTGAACTGTTCGGAGCAAAATCTTGGGGGCAACTGTTGGGATGAGCACATTTGATTAGTCCCAGAGGTCCTTTTTTCAAGAGGCAACTGGTTTTTCTGGTTTTTCTTCGAAGGCATTTCACTTCTCATCCAAGAAGCTTCTTCAGCTCTGACTGATGGTGGGGAATGGCAGGATTTCTTCTTTTAGAATGCAAATGACCAGCTGTCTGCCAGGAGTATAAATCCTCCATCTTGGATGAGAAGTGAAACGCCTTAAAAGAAAAACCAGAAAGTTGTTACCTCTTGAAAGAGCACCTTTGGGACAACCATGAGCTGGATGACTGACCATCTCCATAGACATGTTTAATTAGATTTTAATTTTGTTCGGCTCCACTTCTTTTGAAAACGCTTTTTCGTTTTTTCATTTCATTTTATTAAATTTGTATACCGCCCTACTCCCGAAGGACTCAGGGCGGTGAACAGGCACAAAATAAAACACATAAATACAAAAGTTAAGACATGATTAAAACCCAATTAAATAATTTTTGCCCGAGACAATTTAAAACTCCCAATAATTTAAAACGAATTAAAATTTGAGTTTAAAAATTTAAAAGAAGGGGAAAAAATTAGGCCAGGCCGGCCTGCTGGAATAGGAGTGTCTTCAAAGCACGGTGGAAAGTGCGCAGATCCGGGATCCTCCGTATTTCCGGGGGGAGCTCGTTCCAGATAGTAGGTGCCCCCACAGAGAAGGCCCTCCCCGTAGGGGCCGCCAGTCGACATTGTTTGGCTGACGGCACCTGGAGGAGCCCCTCTCTATGAGAGCGTACCGGCCGGTGGGAGGCTGTTTGTGGTAGTAGGCTGTCCCGTAAGTAGCTTAGTGTAACAAGACAGAATATTAATCTTATGGGCCTCCAGATCAGGCCTGAGTGATGGCATGTACATCGTATCGTGTCACCCCCTTATGTGGATTTTATGTTAATCGTGTCATATGACATGCTGGTTTTTAATAGATGGTCGTGACTGAACGTTCAAATCCCATTCATTCTTGGGGAGCTTGGATTTTGGACTAACCGTTCTCAGTAGATATTGTATCAGGGAGTTTGCGAAGACAGGGGAAGGGATCCAGGAATTCAACAACTTGGGAGAAATGTCACATAATTGAGAAGCGTCTTAGAAATCATTGATTTTTCTTCTCCTCCTAACTCGAAACAGTGGAGTGGCCATCCAAAGCTGAAATCCATCACACCTGGAAAGTACCAGAATGTGGGAAGACAAATGTCCCTCTAAACAGAACCCTGAGGTGTGAAATACCTATTTTTGTCACTTGCCACTCTTAAGTAACAAACTGAATCTTTTTTTTCCCCTCTCCAAGTGTTAAATATTCCCCATTGGGTTTCTGTATCTTCCGCCATCAGAAGAAAGTTAAATGATGTATTTGTTTGAAAGGGGCTAAAATAAGACAGGCTTAGGAGAGATTTTTTTTCCTTCTCTTTCTGTTTTTTAGGCTGTGTTTCTCTGGCGCCCGAGAAGGTCATCTGCCGAGTCTCCTGGCCATGATCCATGTCAAACATTGCACCCCAATTCCGGCTCTCCTCGTCTGCGTAGGTGTTTCCATTCTTGTAGGATCGATTAACGTAGCCAATAGAAAGGCTATTGGTTTAATTGAATACCAATCAAACGCCAGTGTTGGAATTCAAATTTTTTTTTACTACTGGTTCTGTGGGCGTGGCTTGGTGGGCATGGCAGGGAAAGGATACTGCAAAATCCCCATTCCCTCCCCACTCCTGGGGAAGGATACTGCAAAATCCTCTTTCCCTCCCCACTCCTGGGGAAAGGATATTGCAAAATTTCCATTTCCTCCCCACTCCAGGGGAAGGATACTGCAAAATCCCCATTCCCTCCCCACTCCTGGGGAAAGGATATTGCAAAATCTCCATTCCCTCCCCACTCCAGGGCAAGGATACTGCAAAATCCTCTTTCCCTCCCCACTCCTGGGGAAAGGATATTGCAAAATCTCCATTCCCTCCCCACTCCTGGGGAAAGGATATTGCAAAATTTCCATTTCCTCCCCACTCCAGGGGAAGGATACTGCAAAATCTCCATTCCCTCCCCCACTCTGGGGCCAGCCAGAGGCGGTGTTTGCCGGTTCTCTGAACTACTCAAAATGTCCGCTACCGGTTCTCCAGAATCAGTCAGAACCTGCTGAATTTCACCCCTGTCAAATACATTTTGGAATATCAGCCATGCTGAGCTCAGTGGTAGCCAAAGCAGGAGTGAAATGCAGTGGAGATTAGGGCTGGTTTGCCGAACCGGTAGCAACTGCTGGCTGGCCATGCCCCCAAACCGATCTGGGGCCCGCAGTCCTGCCATGCTTCCCTGCCTTTCATATGGCTTTCTCGGCATCCCTGTGGCCAGTTTGCAAAGGCAGGCAAACAGAAGGCCTCTGTCAGGTTTCGGTGCTATCTTGAATAAACTTCATTCTCAAGCGCAAACTCTCTAATGAATCACTTTTATTTTAAGAATAGCAGAATCCGACATTCCTGATTCAAATTGCAGCCAAACTGGCCCCTCCTTCCAACCCCCTCCTCTTCCGCTCTCCAACCCCAATGTCCCATTGGCCATCATACAGATCCATCTCTACATCCCGGCACGTTCTTTTCACAGGAATGTAGCCCCCATCCTCATCTCCCAGGAAACACTATCTGTAACATACAAAAACTAAGTAAAAGTTCATCTCAGCAATAAATCAAGCTTCTGCTCTTTCTGCTTCATCTTGTTATGTCAGCGTTGGAAGAAAACCTAATTTGGAACGCTGACAGCCACGTGATAGGCAGGCAAGCATGGCAGGGCTGCGGGGAAGGGAGCTAGCAGCCTACTCCACCTCATCAGAGGCTTTTTTTTTTTTTTTTACTTTTAAAAGCATTTTTTCTACAACCTTCGGCTGAAAAAAATGCTTTTAAAAGTTAAAAAAAAAGCTTCTGATGATCACGCGGCTCAGCTAGGATCTCAGAGGCTTTTAAAAGCATTTTTTTTCTAAAGAAAAGAGGTTGTAGGGAAAAAAATGCCTTCAAAAGCCTCTGGCGATCCCAGCTGACTTGCCTAATTGTCAGAGGCTTCTAAAAGCATTTTTTTCTGCAACCTCTTAAGGTTGTAAAAAAAATGCTTTTAAAAGTTTTAAAAAAAAAAGGTTGGCCACGCCTACCCAGTCACATTAACCCCCCACAAGCCACACCCACAAAATAAGCCACGCCCACAGAAACGGTAGTAAAAAAGTTTAGAACCCACCCGCTGCACCGTTCGCTTTCTTCAGCCACAGCAGGCAACGGTGTGCGTTTAAGAGTCCTGGTGGCGCAGCATACTAAAGCACTGTTATTAACAGTGTTATTAACACCAGCTGCCTGCAATTACTGCAAGTTCAAATCCCACCAGGCTCAGGGTTGACTCAGCCTTCCATCCTTTCTAAGGTAGGTGAAATGAGGACCCAGTTTGTGGGGGCAATAAGCTGACTTTGTATAAATATACGAAAGTATGAAGGCTATTGCTTAACGCATTGTAAACCGCCCTGAGTCTCCAGAGAAGGGCGGCATATAAATCAAATTTTAAAAAAAAGAAGAAGGGGAGCCTCTTGTGCGGGCACGATGCAAACCAGAAGTAAAAGTAAGTAGAACCCACCCCTGCCCCTAATCCTTATATTGTGTGCCCACTCCTCCTTTGAAGTCTGCATTTTTGACCCGAGGAAGTTTTTGCCTTTGTTTCTTCCAGAAATTCTCAATTTAAAGAATACACTCCCTCCTTTTTCTCTTCCCCCCACTCCCACCTCCCCAGTGCCTAACTACTGTGGTCATCATGCTGGTTGGAGACACCTACACGTTGATTAACTATGTGTCTTTCATCAACTACCTCTGCTACGGAGTGACAATAATAGGCCTGCTTGTGCTACGATGGAAGAAGCCGCAGCTCTTCAGACCCATCAAGGTGAAAAATAGTGGGGCAGTCTGGTTTTAAATTCTGCTCTTTCGTCTCTACCGGTTGTCCTTGACTTACAAAGTTCCGTTTAGCGACCGTTTTGACGTTAGAATGGCATTGAAAAAAAGCAACCTGCAACCAGTTATGTTTATAATCCTCACTTGTTAAACAGCTTGGAGGCTCTGATGTCAGATTACACCACCTTCACCTGCCAGATCATTAGGTATGCCCATGAATTAAGAAAAGATAGAGATGATCTTATGTTCTTGACCCTAGTGAGCTTTAAAAGATTAGGACAGGGGTCAGCAACCTGCGGCTCTGGAGCCGCATGTGGCTCTTTCACCCCTCTGCTGCGGCTCCCTCTCACTCAAAATATGCGTCACAATCGCCAATGTGCGACACCTGCCGGCACGCAATTTATTGAGTTTTTCAGCCCCCGGTAGGCCAACCGTGGATAAATCCAAGAAAAGAAAAGTTTCAGAAGAAAATAGAACGTTTAATTCAACTACATATGCTAGTTTTGTGGCTGCTCAGGAAATAGTCAGGCACAGGAAGGGTTTTGTGGCTCCCGGTGTTTTCTTTTCTGTGGGAAACGGGTCCAAATGGCTCTTTGAGTGTTTAAAATTGCAGACCCTTGGATTAGGACTACAGCAATGGTGAAATTAAAAAATTTCCAGTTCTGTGGGCATGGCTTATTGGGGGGAGGTCATGTGACTGGGAGGGCGTGGCCAACTCGACATCACTCACATCGAGGGGCTCCTCACCGGCCCCTCCCCTCCCAGCCACTCCTTGTCGCGAATGGCAGGAAAATGGGGAGGGGAATATTTCTGCCTACCATCCTTCCCTCAGTCGGTGCTGAGATTGAGGAATGGATGACAGGCAGGAAAATCCCCTTCCCCATTTTCCTGCCTTTCACGAAAATGGCTCCAATCCAGCTGCTTCCCCACCCCCACCCCACTCCCTCCTGGAGACTACCTTAAAGGGACAGGCTCCAGCAGCTCCGTTCTGAATGGAGGGAGAAAAGTTAGCATTCTCTCTGCTGCATTTAACATTGAATTCTGTGGAATATCGAGCGGCCGGAAGAGGTGAGCGGTGACCGGCCGGGCATGGGTGGGGCTAACGAGAGGTGATTACTACCAATTCGGCGAACTGATGCCAATAATCCTTAGTGGTTCATCCGAACCGGTCCGGACCAGTAGGATTTCATCCCTGGTCTAGTCTCCACCATCTCCAGATCTACATGCCCATGGCCATCATGGATCATGGTGTGGTGTTGTCCAAGAAGTGTGGCATTTGGATTAGCCCAGGCAGAAGCTCCTGATAATCTATCGGAGTGATGGATGGTCTATCAGCACGAAGGGAATTAGGGCAGAAACGACAAGTCTCTGTACCCTTCCAATATTTTCTTTCCTCTTAGGTAAACCTCCTCGTTCCAATCACTTACCTGATCTTTTGGGCCTTTCTCTTAATCTTCAGTTTGTATTCTGAGCCAGTGGTCTGTGGCATTGGGCTGATTATCATCTTAACTGGAGTGCCAGTGTTTTTTCTTGGCGTGTACTGGAAAAACAAGCCAAAGTGTGTAAATAGAATAACAGGTAAGGAAAAAAAATTAAAAACAACCTTGGAAGCAGCCTCCAGTATATCCATTGATTACAAGATAATCTGCTCATTAACTCAAGATTGGTTGCCCAGGTGCTTCTTCAGCAGTGGTGGGTTGCCCCCGGTTCGAACCGGTTCGCAAGAACCGGTAGTAAAACCGGCGGGAGGCCCCACCCACTGCCCCAGATGTCATCATCAGTGATCTGCGCATGTGCAGAAGCAAGGGGCGCGCGATCCTGTTGTGAACCGATAGTAAAGGTAAGTAGAACCCACCCCTGTTCCTCAGGTGACTCGCACTATTATAGAAGTGCAGAAATCTGCCTTAGAAAAGGTCAGGAAGGAAAAAATCATCTCATTACCTGGTTAACCTAATCAGAGAAGTTTCTAAACTGATGAAAGATCTCCTTATTAAGACTTAGGGTCTTTCAAAGTTCACATTCACATTGTGGCAACATCTGTCCAAAAGCTAGTTTTGAGGAGAATGGTGGAAGAGAGAGAGAGAGAGAGAGGGAAAGAGGGAGGGAGGTCTCCATTTCTTGCATAATCCAGAATAATCTGGAAAAAAACCAAAATGCTGGATTAAAATTTGGGCCAGGCCCAAATGTCTAACATTACGTTCTAGGCCAGGCCAACCTGCAGCTCTGGAGCCGGATGTGGCTCTTTCACCCCTCTGCTGCGGCTCCCTGTCACTCAAAATATGCGTCACAATTGCCAATGTGCGACACCAGCCGGCACGCAATTTATTGAGCTTTTCAACCCCCGGTAGGCCAACCGTGGATAAATCCAAGAATAGAAATGTTTTGGAAGAAAACAGAATGTTTAATTCAACTACATATGCTAGTTTTGTGGCCACTCAAGAAATAGGCAGGGACGGGAAGGATTTTGTGGCTCCCGGTGTTTTCTTTTCTGTGGGAAATGTTCCAAATGGCTCTTTGAGTGTTTAAGGTTGCAGACACCTGTTCTAGGCACAGGACTGAACTCTTGGGTCTTCTGTATGCAAAGCAGATGTTGAAAAGAAGGACTAGGGGAGGCATGATAACAGTGTTCCGATATTTCAGGGGCTGCCACAAAGAAGAGGGGGTCAAGCTATTCTCCAAAGCACCTGAGGGTAGAACAAGAAGCAATGGAAGGAAACTAATCAAGGAGAGAAGCAACTTGGAACTAAGGAGAAATTTCCCGACAGTTAGAACAATTAATCAGCGGAACAACTTGCCTCCAGAAGTTGTGAATGCTCCAACACTGGAAGTTTTTAAGAAGATGTTGGATAACCATTTGTCTGAAGTGGTGTAGGGTTTCCTGCCTAAGAAGGCGGTTGGACTAGAAGACCTCCAAGTGTCATGCTTTTATTCTTCTGTTGAGTTCAAATGCCTTCCCAGTGAATAATGCCCACTTTAGTCTCAAAACTAGGATGATAACCTAGCTCTTTGATCTTTTTTTTTTCAGAATCTTTAACCCACTGGGGCCAGAAGATCTGTTTCGTTGTCTACCCTCAGAAGGAATCTCCTGAAGACGATCTACCTTTCACCGATTATCCCTCTCAAGAAGTCAAAAGACCTTAAAAAAAAAAACAATGATACTTTTTACAGAATAAGTAGATTTTGTTTACATTATGGCATATATATTTTTTGGCTGGGGAGAGGAAAGAACCCTGATTTGGGAGGGTGTTTTTTGGGGATTTCTTTTTTTAAGAAACGAGGACCGTCATTTGGGACAACTCTAGGAGGCGCCTAAAAGTGTTTAGCTCTTTATCCTGAAAAGGAAGAAAATAAAAGTAAAATGAGCTCAGTGGGTTGTTTTTTTTCGTGATGCGTTTTACGTGCAAGTTTGAAATGACCAAGTATAAAAAAATATCGCTATCAACCAACTGTTATGAAAGCCATAAAAGTTTTTTGTAAAGTTTCTGCAAATTTCCAAAAGGAGGGCCTGTCTCTCCTCTTGCTCTGTCTCTTCTCGGAAAATTGAACACATCTTTAAGGGAACTGGTTACTACTGTCCTTTATACCAGGGGTCTCCAACCTTGGCAACTTTAAGACTTGTGGACTTCAACTCCAGCTTTGCTGGCTGAGGAATTCTGGAAGTTGAAGTTCAGAAGTCTTAAAGTTGCCAAGGTTGGAGAATCCTTCAGGGGTTCTCAACCTTTCTTTCACTATGGGCTCCCTTTAAATACCTTTTGTGGCCACCGACTATTTTTTAATTAATTAATTAATTAATTAATTAATTAATTAATTAATTAATTAATTAATTAATTAATTTATTTATTTATTTATTTATTTAATTTTTATACCGCTCTTCTCCCGAAGGACTCAGGGCGGTGAACAGCCAGGATTAAAATACATACAATATGAAAATTAAAATAATTGAAAAAATAATTAAATCAAATTTGGCTTCCCCAATTTAAAACCCCTTACCCATAAAATTAACCAATTAAAAATTTTAAGCCAGCCCGGCTTGATGAAATAAGAAAGTCTTCAGCGCCCGGCGGAAAGTATGGAGGTCCGGGATCAGTCGTATCCCTGGGGGGTAGCTCGTTCCAAAGGGCGGGTGCCCCCACAGAGAAGGCTCTCCCCCTGGGGGTCGGCAGTCGACATTGCTTGACCGACGGCACCCTGAGGAGACCCTCTCTGTGGGAGCGGATTGGCCAATGGGAGGTTATTGATGACAGACTATGGCGCCAAACCACCAAGACGTAACTCAAGATTTAAATCGTAACATTTCTTCAAGCCTTCAGTGGACACCCCCACCCGTGATGACATCGTGCCCCCACCCAGGGTCTGCAGACCTCAGGTTGAGAACCATTGCAGTAGCAATAGCAATAGCGCTTAGACTTATATACTGCTTTACAGTGCTTTATAGCCCTCTCTAAGCAGTTTTACAGTATCATCATATCACCCCCAACAATCTGGGTCCTCCATTTTACCCACCTCGGAAGGATGGAAGGCTGAGTCAACCTTGAACTCGTTAGGATTGAACTCTTGGCAGTGGGCAGAGTTAGCCTGTAATACTGCATTCTAACTATTGCACCACCAAGGGAGGGAGGGAGGGAGGGAGGGAGGGAGGGAGGGAGGGAAGGAAGGAAGGAAGGAAGGAAGGAAGGAAGGAAGGAAGGAAGGAAGGAAGGAAGGAAGGTGGAATAGCAATAGCACTTACTGCTTCACAGTACTTTACAGCCCTCTCAAAATGGTTTACGGAGTCAGCCTCTTGCCCCCAACAATCTGGGTCCTCGTTTTACCCACCTCGGAAGGATGGAAGGCTGAGTCAACCTTGAGCCTGGTGAGATTCGATCTATCAAACTGCTGGCAGCTGGTGATCAGCAGTAACCTGCAGTACTGCACTCTAACCACTGCGCCACCGTGGCTCATACTTCACACCACAGTACAAAGTACCACTTTACACTTCAGTGGTGAGACCACACTTGTAGAGAGACTGGACTGCCGTCTGTCATTAATGGTGTAGCGTCTCCTGTTTGGGGGTGGGGGGGTTGGACTAGATAGCCTAAAAGGTCCCTTCTAACTCTGTTAATCTGTTAATATTGTGTCCAATTCTGATCACCATGATTAAAAAAAGAAGTAGAGGCTTTAGAAAGAGCGCAGAGAAGAGCCATTAAGATGATGATGATGATGATGATGATGATGATGATGAGAGAGCTGGAGGCTAAATCATATGATGAATGGTTGCAGGAACTGGGTATGCCTAGTCTAGCGAAGAGAAGGATTAAACCGTTTGTCCTCTTGCCAACTTCTGGCAATTTTTAAATTACCATCATCAATCATCATCATTACATAATAGGCCCCATATCATCATGCAAAATTGTACAATATATCCAGTACCTGAAAAACATTGCTAAACCATTTCTCCTTTAGTTAAGTAATTTCTCCATCTCCTACATTCAAAATTACTTTTGAAGATTTTTGCATCCAAGCATTTTACATACAGTATATTCTACTGATTCAGCAGTTCGAATCCTTAGCGCCGCGTAATGGGGTGAGCTCCCGTGACTTGTCCCAGCTTCTGCCAACCTAACAGTTCAAAAGCAGGTAAAAAATGCAAGTAGAAAAATAGGGACCACTTTTGGTGGGAAGGTAACAGCGTTCCGTGCGCCTTTGGCGTTTAGTCATGCCGACCACATGACCACGGAGACGTCTTCGGACAGCGCTGGCTCTTTAGCTTTGAAACGGAGATGAGCACTGCCCCCTAAAATCAGGAACGACTAGCACATATGTGCGAGGAAAACCTTTACCTTTACCTTTATACTCTACTGAAGCCTCCAATTTTGTATCTTGGGTGGGAAGGTAGAAGTGACAGTTTGGTCCATTAATGCAAGTCAGAGAGAGAGAGAGAGAGAGCACACATTTACCGGATTAACCGAACCCAATTTATAGAACCAAGAGTTTGGCCATTCTCTAAAGCCCACTATCCTTGCATTTGCTGAGTTTTTCTCCAATGAACACCAGAAAAACCTCCTAAAACAGTTGACAGAACTCAAATGCAGAACCAGAAATGATCAAACCTTCTCAACGTTTTAAACTGGCTTCTTGTCAAAAAAAACCAGGGATCAAAGGGGATGCAAGGTACAAGATTAAGATTAAAGATTAAAATGGCGAAATTAAAAAATCAAAGTGCCATACCCAACATTACAATTGTTACTGAATGTGACTTTTGATCCAACCCACAATCTCAAAAAGGTTGGCTTGTTATTACAGTGGCTTAGAAGCTAATAAAAAAAACAATATTTTTCTGTTTATGTACCAGACAGACCCACTGAGAGTCCTGGGCATTTCTTGACTTTTATCACGAAAGGAACAAACAAGCGAGTGGGTGAAGCTTTATTATTATTATTATTATTTTTAAGAAATAAAAGAAGTGCAGCTCCAAGGGCTCGGTTTCCCCATCACATAGTTTACCCAGTGTAGACCAATATTATAAACTGGCAATCATTGGATTTTTTTCATTTAAACAGTCCCGGTAATCCCTGTGCTAGCTGTTGTCAGCCAGCCACGCCTCGTAACAGGTTCTGACTGGGTCGTAGAAAAACTCACATTTCTAGAAGCAGAAGGAACCAATTTTACAGGCGGGTACAAACAAAAGAGAGGGTTAATTCATAGCAGTGGTTTCAACTGGCATCCATGTATCCTGGGGGGGGGGTGGTCAAAGCAGTGGTGAAATCCAATTTTTTTTACTACTGGTTTTGTGGGCGTGGCTTGGTGGGCGTGGTGTGGCTTGGTGGGCTTGGCTTGGTGGGCATGGTAGGGGAAGGATATAGCAAAATCTCCATTCCCACCCCACTCTGGGGCCAGTCAGAAGTGGTATTTGCCGGTTCTCTGAACTGCTCAAAATTTCCTTACCGGTTCTCCGAACTGCTCAAAATTTCCGCTACCGGTTCTCTCAAACCTGTCAGAACCTGCTAGATTTCACCCATGTGTCAAAGGCAGATGGAACTGTGTTGGGTTGGGATGACTTCTGTGAACCTGCAGGAGGAATCACTCTTGAGCTACCCTTTTCCCTGGGGAACAGGTGCAGATTGGGAAATCGAGGGACAAGAAAAGTCCTCCCCCCACCTCCCGCGGTAATAATGAAAACAATGGAAGAATTGCAGCAACTGTCAGAAGCAGTGATGCTCGCGTGGCTTCCAAAAAGGGATGGACCCATTCATGGAAGTGTTGGGGGGGGATCAACAGCTATTAGCCTTGAGGGCAGTGGGGCAACCTCTGAAGGCCATCTCCTAGGAGGTTAGTGGACTTCCCCAGGCAGTCGGCTGGTCAATGTGAAAACAGATTAGTGAACTAAATGGACCAGAGGTCCAAGCCAACAAGGCACTGCTTATGTTCTGATGATGGCAGAACAGGGGTGTCAGACTCAATTTCATTAAGGGCCGCATCAGGGTTGTGTTTGACTTTGGGGGACTGAGTGGGTGGGGTGGGCGTGGCCATCTCGATGTCCTGCAGCCCTTCCGAGCTCCGTTTTCACTGGCAGAGGGCTGCACGAGGCCGTTGCAGCAGAAAACAGAGCTCGGGAGGGCTGCACATGGCCCTCACAAGCTCCTTTTTGGCTGGCGGAGGCACCTCGGTCCTTTGCTGTTTCTAGGGCAGCCCCACGGGCCAGATCTAAGCACCCCACGGGGCAGATCTGGCCCGCGGGCCTCGAGTTTCACAACCCTGACCTAGAAAGAAGACTTTACTACTACCGTAAATGACCTCTTTCTTGACACACGTCAACGTGGGTCATGTATGGTTCCTCTTTACCCATGGACGGAGTTACTTATTTGAGGGCATCAAACCCAGCCTTACATTCAAGTAACCAAGGTCCCCAAGGACCTCGGTAAACTTTGAACATGTCCACTCTTTAGCCACAAATATGCCGTAAAATGAACAAGAGGAGCTACAGGTGGTATCGTCAAGCTTCTAGCTCTTAATACCTAAAGCTGACCTTCGGCCATGGCTTAAGCGCGGTCTATTGAATAAACCACAACTGACCAGGTTCATCCAGGATACTCCATCCAAGCCATGGCCTCAATAGCTTTCGCACAGCACGTGAAGCCACGCCAGGCAGAGTTAAATCCATCAGGGAGTCCAGACCAGGAATCAATTCCATGGCAACACTAAAACTATTTTTTTTTATTGAGATTGGCTATAATAATGGAATTTTGTAAGTCTGGTTGTGCTGGACTTACCCCCCACCTCCTTCTTATACTCAGGAGAATTAGGGAAGTGTCTGAGCCGGTTCGGCATTCTTCCTGCTTGTTTTGGACTTAATCCATGCTTTCTCCTCCCGTTGCTTTGGTAACAGATCTAGTCTACCTCTCTCAAGGTCATCCTCCTCACTTTTTAGAGCCAGACAACCATTGTATCTCTCCTCTATCCATCTCGGCACATTTATAACTGAAAGACGGGAAGAGAGAAAAGAGGCTGTGAAGACTCTTTCTCCCCGCCTGTCTATAAGCTATTCTTCGCGAAGACAGACATGCTGTAAAGAAAGAGACAAACGAGACATGGGGGTGTAAGCCAGTGAAGGTATTCAGCCGGTTCTAGAGAACCGGTAGTGGCAACAGCGGGAGGCTCCGCCCACCTGCCCAGACGTCATCATGTCCCATTTTTTGACACTCTGCGCATGTGTGGAGTCGCACACGCTCACATTTGCGAACCGGTAGTGAAGGCAAGTGAAATCACCCCTGGTGTAGGCAGAGAGTGGGGTATCCTACCGTGGCATGCGCACCGGGGGGAGCTAGCGAGGTGACGTGCCCCCTGGTGTCATTGTACCTAGGATGTGGATTATGGGACCTGTGCCGTTTGCCCGGTCATGGCACACAGGGTGGACGTGACCCTTCAGCACACCAACAAAGACTCGTCATCACTGGGGCTCCTTTCAGGGAGAGGGGGGGCGGGTATTGGCACTTCCATGGAATGGCAACAAGGAGGGTGAATGCCAAAAGGTTCTTCGTGACATGAGTGCGGGTCACCATTGGGCCGATGTTCCCCCCGAAGAGGGAGGGCTCCATGGCTTTCGGGGTACCCAGACTCCCAGTTTTTTAAGGGCATTGAGTGACGCAGTTCTTCCCTCAGCAGCTGAGAATGCCTGCCATCTCCAGCTGTCCTGCCATGTGACCTCCTGCTCCGTTGGTGAATTTCTGTCACTCTTTCCAGCAAAGGGTCCCTAAATGTTCTTCCTGAATCTGCCTTGCCGGCTTGTGGGAGTCTGCCCTCAGGGGCATCTTCGGCCATACAGCTGTGCTGGCTCTCAGCGTCCGGCAGAGCAGCTGGGCAAGGGCTTGGCACACTCTCAGTGGACGGGACCTCTGTTGCTTCTGCCTGCAAGGCCAAGGGGCTGTTGCCAGGTTCGGAAACCCCTCCAGGTGGGCCACAAGCCTCCTCAGGAGAGGCCGGGAGACTCTCCGCAGGCACCTCGTCTGTGCAGTTCAGGATCCCGTCCCCCAGAACCGTCTGGGAGGTGCGCGCAGGGTGTAAGAGCGGGACCTGGCCCCTCGCTCGCGGCCTGTGAAAGAATCTGTTCCAGAGTCTGCCCAAACGTTGGCGGGAAGAGCCGCGCCTCGAGGAATGGCGCCTCATTTGCCGCCTCATGGCCGTTCGGATGTTCTGCAGCACGGAAGCCTGCAAAGATTTAAAAATTAAAAAAAAAAAATCAAATATTTCCCCTAGTGAGTTTCGTCAAAACTCTAATTTTGATTCAACCTAGAAATAAGGAGAAATTTTCTGACAGGGAGAACAACCAACCAGTGGAACAGACGTTGCCTCCGGAAGTTGTGGGAGCTCCATCCCTGGAGGCTTTCAAGAAGAGACTGGGCTGCCATTTTGTCAGAAATGGCGTGCACACGCTTTGGGCACCAAAAAGGTTAACAATCACTGGTATAGGTTCTCCTGCTTAAGCAGGGGGCTGGACTAGAAGACCTCCAAGGTCCCTTCCAGCTTCTTTCTTATTCTTCCTATACCTATACCTATTCCTATTCTATTCTAAGGCCTTACCTGGGATGCATTATAAACAGGGAAGTCTTCCACAGGTGGAATGAGGCCTTGCGCGATCAGCTGCCCGTAAGAAGGAGGAGCCTCGCGCCTTACGAACTCCGCCTCCAGGCGAGTCATCTGGGTTTCAAATGCCCTGGAAATGGGATCAGAGGAAAAATGAGGGAGAGGAGAGAAACTGACCAGGTAACATCAAGTATGGACGGGTGGATCGCTTCTACAGGACAACCATTTGCTTAGTAAGCATTCAAAGTTACAAGGTCACTTAAAAAAAAGCTTATGGATGGTCCTCACACTTACGACGGTCATCGCTTTCCCAACAGTCACACGATAAAAATTCAGGCAACTGGCAAGTATTTGCAATGCTTGCAGCATCCCGGGGTCACATGATCACATGGCCTGGGTCCAGGGACCTTCTCACCCCACTGGGATTGGCCTGCCCCACTTGTACCGGCAGAGAGGGCATGCTGTGGATCCCGTCAGCCCGATTATTCCGGTTGGCGGGATCCAGGAGGAGGGCCTTCTCTGCTGTGGCTCCTGCCACCTGGAAATATCTTGCCCACCTATGTGAGGTTGGCCCCAACCCTCCCTATCTTTTCATAAAGGCCTAAAGACATGGCAGTCACCTTGGAGCCCCTGTGGGGGAACAGCACAATGGAGGTGGTTGATTGTTCCCTCCTTCTGAAACATCATTCCTCCTGTCAAGGTGATGGAGAGTCAACAGCCCCCAGGTCTGGGGGTGGCTGATGAGGAAGAGGAGGAACAGCTGGGTCCTGTGCCAGACACACAAATGCGCAGAAGGCAGAGGAGAGGAGAGCAATGGAAATCTATGGGCCGATCCTTTGGACGGAAGAGCCACTGTTGCTAGCAAAGCTCCTCCCTAGCTTGGGGGATAAAAGGCAGGAGATGAACAGATGTGGCAGACAAATATTCATCTTCTGGCCAGATGGACTTGTTAGCTTGCGATCAGTGAGAAACTTTTTGCATGGGCTGCTGGCACTCCTAATGAAAGGAATCTTTGAGTTAACTTCTGCGCATCCACACATCAGGCACTGGACCCAGCTGTTCCTCCTCTTCCTCATCAGCCACCTCTAGACCTGGGGGCTGTTGACTTGCCATGTGAGGGCTGGCGGATGGCCCAGGCTCTGCCTCTGCCTCTCTCTCTTTGCCATCTCCATTCACTCTTCCCCCTCGGAGCCCTCTGGGTTTGTCGTGTTTGCGGAATTGGATCAGAACAAAGACCCAACAGCATCCTCTTCTCCTCACCGGTATTCCCTGCTCCTCAGAGAGTACAGCTTGAAGGCACAACCCAAGGCGATCACCAGCAGCAGCCCACAAACCAGGCTCCCGATGAGAGCAGCCGTGATGACCTTCCGGGGCACGATCACCAAACAGTTGTGCTCATCGCTGCCGTCCTGACAATCTTCCTGGCCGTCACAACGCCAGGTCTCAAAAATGCAGAGGTTGGTGCCGCAATGGAAGTTCCCCGGCTGGCACACAAAACAGTTCTTCTCATCCGACCCGTTGGGGCAATTCTTCTGGTTGTTGCATCGGTCGAGCAAGGAGTAGCACAACCCGCTGTTCCCCTCGCAGGGGTACTCGTTCTTCTGACAGGCGGGACAGTTCTCCTCGTCCTTACCGTTGGCGCAATGCCACCACCCGTCACAGTGCTGCTTATCGGAGTAACACTCCTCGTCGTCCCCGCACGGGTGCTCCCATGGAAGGCAATAGCCTTTGACTTGATACGTTGCGTTGAACCCGTGGCCGGTGCTTTTCGACCAGGCGTAGTACAAGATGGTCATCTGGCCCTTGGAGGACTCCAGGCTGACCGAGTGCTTATTATTCCGATACGAGAGCATCTCTATCAGCTTGTCGGCTTTCTCCTCTAAGCCGTCGTACACCTTCACGTAATCCTTGTAGCCCAGCTGCAAGCTGAGCTGCAGAAGGACGTGGCGGTTATCTTGGGTGTCCACCTGCCACGTGCAACAGAGGTCGGCCCGATTCCGATCCAGGCGGAACAAATCCGGCGAGGCAAAGGACCCGTAGAAATTGCTCAGTTTCTTGCCGCAGGAGAGATCGGGGCAATTTTCTTCATCGGAGCCGTCGCTGCAGTCTTTCACAGTGTTGCATTTCAGCTCGTTCAACAAGCACTTGGTGGAATGGGCAATGTTGCACTGGAACGTCCCCGAAGGACAGATGTTGGACTGGGGCTCCGTCGGGGGGAGGCTGCAGTTTTTCTCGTCAGAATTGTCCCCACATTCGTCCATGGAATTGCACTTCCAAGTGATGGGGATGCATTTGCCATTGAGACAGTGGAATTCGTCCGATTGGCAGCTGGCTTGGCCAACCTTTCCTGCGAAGTAAGGGAGAAAAGTTAGAAACGTCTGCTGCAAGCATTAGTGATTTATCTAAGGATTAGATTTTTTTTTTTATCCTGCCTTTCTTACTTTGTAAGCCCAAAGTCACCCAGATGGCTTTCATGCGTAAAGTGGGACTAGAACTCCCAGTCTCCTGGTGATTGGCCCGAAGTCACCCAGCTAGCTTTCATGCCTAAAGTGGGACTAGAACTCCCAGTCTCCTGGTGATTGGCCCAAAGTCACCCAGATGGCTTTCATGCCTAAAGTGGGACTAGAATTCCCAGTCTCCTGGTGATTGGCCCAAAGTCACCCAGATGGCTTTCATGCCTAAAGTGGGACTAGAATTCCCAGTCTCCTGGTGATTGGCCCAAAGTCACCCAGATGGCTTTCATGCCTAAAGTGGGACTAGAACTCCCAGTCTCCTGGTGACTGGCCCAAAGTCACCCAGATGGCTTTCATGCCTAAAGTGGGACTAGAACTCCCAGTCTCCTGGTGACTGGCCCAAAGTCACCCAGCTAGCTTTCATGTCTAAACTGGGACTAGAGCTCCCAGTCTCCTGGTGATTGACCCAAAGTCACCCAGCTGGCTTTCATGCCTAAAACGGGACTAGAGCTATAGAGTGTATGAACTGTATGGAGTGTAAGTATGGAATGACCTCTGGTTGCTATCCTGATGTTAAAAATTAAGCTTCACTGAACTAAGTCCTACTTGACAGACCCATCTTGGCAGGTTTCTTGCCAACAAAAGAAGTTTACTGTTGCCTTCTTCCCTTTTTTAAAAAACTTCTACAACTGAACTATAGCCCAATATTGTCCTCTGGTCTCACCACTAGCAGTATCCTTGTGAAGAGGCAAACGAGGGTCAAACTCACTAAAACAGCACCCTAACACTTTACTTTACTTTACTTTGATTTGATTTATATACCGCCTTACTCCCGAAGGACTCAGGGCGGTGAACAGCCAACAATAAAATACATACATACAAAATTTAAAAAGCAGAAATAAAATCGAATTAAATAGTTTGGCCCAGACAGATTAAAAAAAACCCAATCAATTTAAAACAAATTAAACTTTGAATATTAAAAATATTAAAAAATTATTTAAAAAGAGGGAGAAAGTTAGGCCAGGCCGGCCTGGTGGAATAAAAAGGTCTTAAGAGCGCGGCGGAAGGTGCGCAGATCCGGGACGCTCCGTATCTCCGGGGGGAGCTTGTTCCAGATAGTAGGTGCCCCCACAGAGAAAGCTCTCCCCCTGGGGGCTGCCAGTCGACATTGTTTGGCCAACGGCACCCGGAGGAGCCCCTCTCTATGAGAGCGTACCAGCCGGTGGGAGGCTATTGGTGGTAGTAGGCGTCCTAAGCCATGGAGCGCTTTAAAGGTGGTGACGAAAACCTTGAAGCGCACCCGGAAGACCACCGGGAGCCAGTGCAGCTCGCGCAGGAGGGGTGTTACACGGGAACGCCATGTCGCTCCCATTACCACCCGCGCGGCCGCACTCTGCGCCAGTTGCAGCCTCATGTAGAAAGCGTTACAATAGTCCTGAAATTCTGAACACTGAAATTCTATCTTGGAAAGCACAACCTTCTGCTCTCAACTTGCTCCAAGCAAAATATTCTCCCCAAGGTTCTATCTCTTAACCTACGCAACGTCCTACTCATAAATCACTTTATAGTTTTGTTATACAGGAACATCACCCGCAGGACTTGACAAAAGGCACTAGAGAAGACAAGAGTATGGCTGGGTTCACACATCACATTAAGCCATGGTCGGTCGATATTGTTTGTTGCACAAAAATGATGGGTTGAGTTTATATAATGGAGCAAACCATAAACGTAATCGGCAAACCTTCTGTTGTGGCCCACCAGCGGCCAGCGGCGCTGGTGGCAGACTCAGACAGTGAGGAGGTTGGGGAGGAACATGGGCCAGTCCTGGAGTCTGGGGAAGGCTCTGATGAGGGCTCTGCGTCCAAGGCAGAGAGGGGGCCAGAGCTGTCTGACACTTATCAGCTGCCTTCGAAGTCGGATATCAGTGGGGCAGAAGAACAGCTGGAGCCTGTTCCCAATGTGCGCATGCGCAGAGCTGCCAGGAGAAGGGAACAGAGAAGGAACAAGGGCCGACTCGGGAGTAAAGGCACAGGTGGAAGGTGAATGGCCCTCCCAGAGGGAATAAAAGAGGAGTGGAGTTTGCAGGAGACAATTAGTTCATTCCTGAATTCTTGCCAAGTATGGCAGCGTCTGAAAGATATCTGCCTGGCTATTCTCCAAGCCTGATAAAGGTCGGTAATTGTGAAGTATTTTGAAAGACTGTGGGAGAGGAAAGACTTTGCTGGAGAGGAATTCACTGTAAATTAAATAAAAGGGGTTTATCGGGACGAGGGCTCAGCATCGTGCTGCTGGGGAAGCCTAAGTCAGAACAGATATCCAGAAATGGAATGAACCAACAGAACAGATTTTTACCTCGAATGTAAGAAAGGCGAAATCCCTGGGCCTGCGCTGAACTTGATGGATCTGAGTGGAAAAAGATCCAGATATGGTCCCTGGCAGAGATGAACGAAGGAGGGATAAAAGATCCACAGACTTTGTACTCCTCCCCTTTGGAAGAAGGACCCATCATCAACCAGTCTATGGAACATTTGGGAGAGTCCTCCACGTCAAAGTTCTTAAAACTATCGAGACAAAAAGATGGAGAAGAAAAAAAAAAGAAGAAGAAGACATACAAATGAAGGAAAAGCAACCTGGTTCACATCTTGCATTTCATCAGAGATTGGTGACCTTTGGAAGGGATGGCACTTGGCCTCCTGACCTTCTCAAGAACTTCAGAGACGGGTGTTTTGTTGGGTTTTGTTTTGTTTTGTTGGGCACAGGAAGGAGGATCCTGCCGGGATCTTGTCATAAGTGTGAGGAGCAGTCTTAAGGCACTTTTTTCAGCATCATTGCAATTTTGAATGGTGATTAAGCAAATGGTCATAAGTCAAGGACTACCTGTATTTTATAGATTAGATAAATAGGTAGATAGATGGATGGCTGGATGGCTGGATGGATGGATGGATGGATGGGAGATGATAATAGATAGATAGATAGATAGATAGATAGATAGATAGATAGATAGATAGATAGATAGATAGATAGATAGATAGAGAGATAGAGAGATAGAGAGATAGAGAGATAGAGAGATAGATAGATAGAAGATAGATAGATAGATAAATAGATAGATAGGAGAGAGATGATAGTAGATAGATAGATAATAGAGAGAGAGAGAAAGATATAGAAGTAGATTAGATAAATAGACAGACAGACAGACAGATAGACGATATATAGAAAGATAGATAATAGATAGATAGATAGATAGATAGATAGATAGATAGATAGATAGATAGATAATTTGTTAATATTTAAAGAATTTTGTTATTATTATTTTTACGTGATTCAGGCAGAATGGTTTTGCCAGCTTGTAACAAAGAAAGCCACAACAACTAATCGGCAAAGGCATTCTTATAAGCCGTAGCTTGAGAGCTACAAACAAGATTCCTTTTGTTCGTGTAACTGAAAGTAGAGTGAAATGTTAATTCATTAGACCAGGTGGAGGGGAAGGGTCTCCATTACTCTTGAACGTGCATTACATCACCTATGACATCATTCCCATCAATTATGTCGATGGCAGCAATAGCCAAATGGCACAAACAGCTCCGAGTGATGTATATCATTTGCATAATGACATATTACTCAGTGGTGTAAATTGCTGACATAATTGCACTTCCAGTTTATTTTGGATGCTCATTCATTATTTTGGTGGGACGTCTGTGAAATCTGCCCTAAACTGGAGTCTGTTGAATTGAGGTGTCACCACTGTGGAACAATGTCTGTAGTTCTATCAGCAAAAGACATTTTGTTTAATCAAATACATTTTTATTTGTATACATTCTGATATAAAATATCTAATCCTGCGTTACTGTTTTGGCCATCTCAGGTCAAACTATTTACTGGCTAGGTTGTCCCAACACAAAAAGACTGTGTACTTTATGGCTCAGGCTGCCGTGTGAACTCAGCCTCCATCTTAAGTCAAAATTTTGTTGACTTCTTTAAAGGTAAAGGTAAAGGTTCCCCTTGCACATATGTGCTAGTCATTCCCGACTCTAGGGGGCGGTGCTTATCTCCGTTTCAAAGCCGAAGAGCCAGCGCTGTCCGAAGACGTCTCCGTGGTCATGTGACCGGCATGACTCAACGCCAAAGGCGCACGGAACGCTGTTACCTTCCCACCAAAGGTGGTCCCTATTTTTCTACTTGCATTTTTTACGTGCCTTCGAACTGCTAGGTTGGCAGAAGCTGGGACAAGTAATGGGAGCTCATCCCCGTTACGCGGCACTAGGGATTCGAACCGCTGAACTGCCGACCTTTCGATCGACAAGCTCAGCGTCTTAGCCGCTGAGCCATTGGGTCCCTTGGAATATATATATATATGTATACATATTTTAAAAAATCATACATCCCACCTAATAGTGATGACATCGCCACGGTCTCCTTGGATGTACCAGCTGCAGTTCATGGCCGGGAGATAGTTGAGTGGCCAGGAAGGACTATAGATGACCCCTCGCCGTTCCATATGCTGCTCTGGTTTTCCACTACAAGCAGCTGTCGGAGGTAGCATCAAGAAACAGAAGGTTAAAACTCCACAGTGTTTGCCCTTTCGGAGAAAAATACCATCAGGTTGATCTTTGCCTTATCAATTCCTGTTCCTTCTACTTTACTAAACTCTTTGCTTGCCTGGCTGAAATGCGCCGGGACAGGATTTTTTTTCCTAGGAGTGGATCAATAGCCTAAATAGGTCTGCCAAAAGGAAAGGATTTTATTTTATTTTTTGTACAAAGCGAGCCAAAGAAATAAACATGATGTGCAAAACCGGTTAAGAAATCTCCTCAGCGTCAGGCAGAATTCAGAAGCAAAGCTAAGTACTATTTTTAAAAAAAAGATCAGCTGATCCTGAGAAGCGATTGATTTATTTTTTTTCCCTCATAAACCGACACACATTTTTCTTTCCAAAATTAGTTTTAGAAGCAGGGGATGTTCTAAATTTGTTACCCTGCTGTTGTTTTTGGGCCCCAAAAGAGTAAGAAGATGCTATGACCATATAACGAGTGAATTGTTAAGGAAGTCATTCAGGGAACATCTCAGCATTTTCACTTAATTTGAAAGGGACCATCTTTTTCTTAATATGATACTTATCTGGGTTTATGAGTCACCAAGAAGACCATGAAACTTAAATTATAATTAAAAAGAAATGTATCTTACCTAAGGAAGGGACTGCACTCTCAATTTTCCCAGTCAAGAAGAGATTCACTGTTTTGAAAATCCAAAAACATGAATTAGACGCTACGATAGTGGCATTTACCGTAAGATATTGATCAAAAACATACCTATATCGGACAAGTTTTGAAAGTGTTGCTACAAGCCAGCTTTGGCTTAACGTTTCATGATGTCTGAAGTAAGAGGACGATGAGTAAAAGAATGAGGCATATACCTGCAAAATTTTGTAAAGTGGGAAGTCTGGTGGGGGGAAAAAAATAGCATTTTGGCTGGCTGAAGAATTCTGGGGATTGAAGTCCACAAGTCTTAAAGTTGCCAAATTTAGACAGCCCTGACCAAGGAGGTGTTAACCATGATTAAGTATGATTTGCTTAATTGTGGTCTGTATAAGCTAGAGTTGGCTCCCTAACATGTTATACCAGTATTTTCAAACTTGGCAACTTTAAGATGGGTGGATATTCTCTCCCACCAGTAGTGGGTTCCTCTTACCTTTGCTCATGTGCATCTTATTGCGCATGTGCACAGCGTCCGTGATGACGTCCAGGCGGGTAGGCGGAGCCTCCCACTGCCACCACTACCGGTTTGGGCGAACCGGTAGAAATCCACCACTGTCTGCCACCCTGGTGCCTGCTGCGTCTCCATCCCCACATTGCAAACGTTGTGACTTTTAAACCCTGCTTTTCTCTCTCTGACTTCCTCAACCGTTTTAGACACTTCCCAGCATCTCCCAGATTTGATCTTCACCAAGCGCCTTCTGGTCCTTTCCTGCTAACACTTTAGCTCATTGGTGGCACAGCGGTCATTGTCATGCAATGTGTAAACTGAGATTTCAGCACGTTATGCAAACCAGTTTAATGCAACTTATTCAGAAACCCCTGCCTATGCAAACGGCAGCTTAGCGGGAGGCACAGGCAGTATCGCCAACACAGCTCCAGAAGACAAAGATTTAGGTGTCAGTACAAGCTACGATGACAAGATGTCATCATGTTGTCCTTTGATTTCATTTATTGACTTGATGGGTCCTGACTCCAAACGACTCTAGGGGGCTCAGGATACATCAGAGAATATAATGACACCATGAGAGGAAATAACCACCAACCAAAATAAAGAAAAAGAAGGTAGGGAACCTGGAAGTTGGGAGATGTTTTAAGTGCAGAGAAGAGCAACAAAAATGATCACAGGCCTGGAAGCTAAAACATATGACGAACGGTGCAAGAATTGGGTATGTCTTTTTTTTAAAAAATAGTTTTTATTAGGCATTTTACATTTTTAAAATCAAAAACACAATAACAAAAGAAATACAAAAAGAAAAAAAAGAACATACACATACATCAAACGCTAAAATACAAAACTAACAACATTTATATACAATTTTACAACTTTCTGAATCAACATTTGTCTTTACGTTTAAATTCCATCTTCCTAATCCTTCTCTTATTTTTGTATGCCCATAATTAACATTTTTTTAAGCAGGATTGTTACATATATTTATATCCAGTGTATTAATACCGAATTTCAGTTTATATTCTTATTTCTTAATTTGATTTCTATTTTCTAGCCAGGTATAAAACCTGTTCCACACTTTTGTAATAGTCCGGGTCATCTCTTTCTTTGATCTCCATTGTTAATTTATCCATTTCGGCGCATTGGAAGATCTTTTTAATTATTATTTCTTCAGATGGTGTATTGGTCAGCTTCCATATTTGCGCTAAAGTAATTCTAGCTGCTGTTAGAATATGCAATGTAATATAGTACAAACTTTTTTCCATTTTTTTTTCAATCATTCCTAGGAGGAACATTTCCGGTTTTAAATCCATCTTTTGGAGTGAAATTGGGTATGTCTAGTCTAGTGAAAAAAGGGGTGACATAATAGCAGCATTCCAGTATCTGGGGGGGCTGCCAGAAAGGAGAGGAGATCCACCTATTTTCCAAAGCACCGAAAGGCAAGACAAGAAACCATGAATGGAAACTAATCAAGGAGAGAAGCAACCTAGAACTAAGCAGAAATTTCCTGGCAGTGAGAACAATTAACCAGTGGAAGAGGTTGCCTTCAGAAGTTGTGGAGGTTTTTAAGAAGAAACTGGACAGCCACTTGTCTGAAACAGTATAGGATCTCCAGATAGAGCAGGTGTCAGACTTCGATGCTATCTCAGAATAAATGAATTTCCAAACTGCCAATCTTTAAGGAAATCTTCTCTTTATTTGAGCACAGCAACCGGATCATGACTCGATGCGGACAAGACTGACCTTTTGCCCCCCAATCCCTCCCTTTCCGATCCCCAATTATCTGCTTCTCATTGGCTATCTTCCAAGTCACTCCACTGACTTCTTGTCTCGTCATTTCACAGGAATGTCCCCCCCCTTTCATTTCCACGACGACCCAGCTTCAAAGGGATTTAGCAGGCAAAGGTTCAGGGCTTATCTCTCTCCTCTCTATGCCAGCGGTGAGACGCTGACAGCAGGGGGTTCGACTACAAGACCTCCAAGGTCCCTTCCGACTCTGTTATTCTGTTATTGTTCTGTTATTGTTATCTCACATCCAGAGGAGCGGATGTGAGATAACACATCCTCCAACCAGGTTAGCCCAAGTAGTCCATGACTTGGGAGAAAAAAAACTTTGCAATGACAACAGTCTGGGAGCCTCCAGATCTCAGCAAGAGCCTTATTCCCCTGAGCGCTTTCTTAAAACACCCCACTCTAAGTCCCAAAGGTGCTTTTTCAAGAGGCAACTGGACTTTCTGGTTTTTCTTTGAAGACATTTCGCTTCTCATTCAAGCAGCTTCCAGAATGAGAAGCGAAATGCCTTCAAAGAAAAACCAGAAAATCCAGTTGCCTCTTGAAAAAGCATTTTTGGGACAACCTTGACCTGGATGACTGGGAATCTCCATAGAACACCCTACTCTAAGCGCAATGACCTCACATGCCCTCCTCTGGACTCTCGTGACCTAGAACAGGCTGTTTAACCAGGTCTTCCTGAAGAAGCTACAACTTGCTTGCTCTACTGAATAGGCCAGCAAAAGCCAAACAGACCCCTTTAAGCTCTGCAGAATGTTTGATGTGACCTGAAAGGGCCTTTAAAATTCAGCCATGGTGCAATAGCCTACAGCACTGGCACCTTTCATTAAAACTACATCACAGTAAGACTCTGGCTTTTTATGTTATTTCTATTTATAGAATAACATTCCTTTTGACGGCAGGAAGGAGAAAATAAACCTGGGGAGGGGAAGAGGGGGAGGCAGCTGCTTACATCCCTGTTTTTTTTTTTTCACCCAATGTTTATCCACCAAGATTAGAAATGTGTAAATCTGTGCATTTATACATCCTCACCCGACCTCACTTTCAATTTCCTCCAGCTCCAGGCTCCTGGCTACAAACTGTATCCAGTATCAATGACTTCCATGGGGAACTTATCCTAGATCAGTGATGGCAAACCTTTTAGAGACCGAGAGCCCAAACTGCAACCCAAAACCCACTTATTTATCGCAAAGTGCCAACACAGCAATTTAACCTGAATAATGAGGTTTTACTACCTAAGCAGAGTTCAGCTAAATGTTCTAAGAAAAATGTGATAAATTTATTTATTTATTTATTTATTTATTTATTTATTAGATTTCTATACCGCCCTACTCCCGAAGGACTCAGGGCGGTGCACAGCCAATGCACTTTTATGCCCCTTCGTTTTTTTTCCTGCTTTTGAAATATTATGTTTAGCAACAATAAAAAAGAAAAACTTTAGTAATATCATTTCTCTTCCCCCTCTCTCTCTTTCCCCCTCTGTCTCCCTCTCTCTCTTTCCCTCCCTCTCTCTTTCAATCCCTCCCTCTCTCTTTCCCTCCTTCCCTCTCTCTCTTTCCCTCCCTCCCTCCCTCCCTCTCTCCCCTGTAGGAGAAACAAGGCAGAGTTCAGCTAAATGTTCTAAGAAAAATGTGATAAATGCACTTTTATGCCCCTTCGTTTTTTTTCCTGCTTTTGAAATATTATGTTTAGCAACAATAAAAAAGAAAAACTTTAGTAATATCATTTCTCTTCCCCCTCTCTCTCTTTCCCCCTCTTTGTCTCCCTCTCTCTCTTTCCCTCCCCTCTCTCTTTCAATCCCTCCCTCTCTCTTGCCCTCCTTCCCACTCTCACTCCCCCTCCCTCTCTCCCTCCCTCCCTCTCTCTCTCCCCTGTAGGAGAAACAAGGCAGAGTTCAGCTAAATGTTCTAAGAAAAATGTGATAAATGCACTTTTATGCCTCTTCATTTTTTTTTAAATATTCATTTTTGAAATATTATGTTTAGCAACAATAAAAAAGAAAAACTTTAGTAATATCATTTATCTTCCCCCCCTCTCTCTTTCTCCCTCTTTGTCTCCCTCTCTCTCTTTCCCTCCCTCTCTCTTTCAATCCCTCCCTCTCTCTTTCCCTCCTTCCCCCTCTCTCTCCCCCTCCCTCCCTCCCTCTCTCTCTCTCCCCTGTAGGAGAAACACGATGGAGCTGGGCTGGGGCGTGCCCATAGAGAGCACTCTGAGTGCCACCTCTGGCATGCATGCCATAGATTCGCCACCACTGTCCTAGATCAGTGGTTTTCAAAGTATGAACTAGTATCGGGTGCAAAGAATCGGGACCACACGTTAAGTTCCAGGTAAGCTGCTTTATTACTCATGCCCATACGCAAGAATCTAGTCAACTAATGGGCAGCACTAAATTGGGGCTAGATAAGAGTCAATGGAATTCAAGAGAGCTGGACTTCGATTGTTTGTGAGAGCTTAAAGACTCTAGGCCTGGGATCTGCAACCTTAAACACTCAAAGAGTTTGGACCCGTTTCCCTAGGAAAAGAAAACACCAGGAGCCACAAAAACCTTCCCATGCCTGAATATTTCTTGAGCAGTCACAAAACTAGCATATGTAGTTGAATTAAACGTTCTGTTTTCTTCTCAACTTTTCTTTTCTTGGATTTATCCATGGTTGAAAAGCTCAATAAATCGCGTGCTGGCGGGTGTCACACATTGGCGGTTGTGGCGCATATTTTGAGTGCCAGGGAGCCACAGCAGAGGGGTGAAAGAGCCACATGCGGCTCCAGAGCCGCAGGTTGCTGACCCCTGCTCTAGGCTGATTACTCACTTGACTCCGCCCTCCAGGCTCAGCCTGATCTTCTACTATAACTGTGGACCTCTCGGGATCCACAAAGCCAAATCAACAAATATTTTTAAATGACTCCGTTTTAATTTCTAATACAGCAAATGCTGATACAATTCCTATCCACCAAAAGCTCTTTGTGGTCCTCAATTATTTTTAAGAACGTAAAAGGGTCCTGAAAACAAAATATTTGTGGACCACTGACCTATATTAAACATAAACGGCAAGGCTCATTTCTGAAAAAAAAATTAAATTTTCCATTTGTCTGCCCGCAAGGTAATCAGCACTGATGATATTACCTAGTTTGGTAATGAAATGTCTGAAAGAAAACCACTAAGCTCAGACAGCTTCAAGGACCTGATTATCAACACTGTATTTGGGAGGTGTTCGCCCACAGAGAAACTTACAAAGCAGTCTGTCAAATTAACTCTTCTTACTCACACTTACAAGAAGTAAATCTACAGATTTTATCCACATTAATGCATCTTCGTCTTAGAGGAATTATTTAGCTAAAAAATAAAGCCTTCTCTTTACAATAAGTGCATCGTTGATAACCAATATGTAATAAATCAAAACCTGAGGCTGCTAACGCTAGGCAAACCGTCTCTCTATTTCTCTACTATAATGTCTCTCTATCAAAACTTCTGGAAAAATAAAGATCCTGCAATTGGCAGGATAGAAGACAGGAAGTGGAGCACCCAGGAAACAATGCAAAGAATAAAACAACAAATATAGCAAAGGACATCATATCCTGATATTTCTCAACTGCTATCCACCCTTGATATTGCTAAAATAGTGAGCATCCATAGTGCATCTCTTACATCCTCTAAAGACGAGCAGCTACAAATTAAAAAAGTGGGACCACTCTCCTAGCTTAGGTAAACGTTCGGACAACCTTGCCATAAAGCCTGTGAAAATAACATTGCAGTTTTTCTTGAAATCAGTATCAAACCAAATAGGCTACTATACATAATAAATATACCTCGACAGCAAAATGCGGTCCTTTCGTTATTACGGGTTCCAGAATTTTTTAATTGAGCGGAAACATTAAAGGGATGCCAAAAGAATAGGTTTGCGTGAAGAGTCATAATTATAAGGACCGGAAAGTTATTGCTATGTTCTGGCTTACGTCGTGAAATTTTGCAGACTATTTGACTTCCTGGCCCAGGAAATCATTCAATTAAATTCCTATTCTATCCTGCGACAGAGTCACCAATTTAAAAAATGAGCCTGGTGGCGCAGCAGACTAATAGCCTGTTATTAACATTCAGCTGCCTGCAATTACTGCAAGTTCGAATCTCCCCAGGCTCAAGGTTGACTCAGCCTTCCATCCTTTCTAAGGTAGGTGAAATGAGGACCCAGATTGTGGGGGCAATAAGCTGACTTTGTATAAATATACAAAAGGATGAAGGCTATTGCTTAACGCATTGTAAGCCGCCCTGAGTCTCCGGAGAAGGACGGCATATAAATCAAAATTAAAAAAAAAATGTTTGCCTTACAGTCCAGAATTGATACAGCTGTTTCGAAATAAGCCCCAGTGAACTAAACGGGCTTCCCAGGTAAGCTTCTAACTGACTTTATAGTTGCATTACTATCCTCATAATGGCTTTATAAGTGCATTTCCTGCCTTTGAGCTAACTAAAAATCTATTCTAAAATGTGGTGGTTCTTAAAAAAAAAAAAAAAAGATTGCCTTCTCTATGCATTATTCATATCTGGAAATTTTTCAATGGATTACATTAATAAAAGTTGTGTGTTTTTTTTTTAAAAATATCCCGGACGCAGGGATAGAATTTCTATGATGTCATCAGCAAACAAATCAAGCCACAAACTGCCCAAACTTGTTGCAAAAATGGAACCGGGGCTTCTGCCTTCCTGAACGGTGCCTAACCAACTTAGCCAAAGCTGCTCCAGAGAGAGAGAAAGGGAGAGAGAGAGAGAGAGAGAGAGAGAGAGAGAGAGAGAGAGAGAGAGAAAGGGAGAGAGAGAGAGAGAGAGAGAAAGGGAGAGAGAGAAAGGGGGAGAGAGAGAGAGAGAGAGAGAGAGAGAAAGAGGGAGAGAGAGAGAAAGGGAGGGAGGGAGGAAGAGAGAGGGAGGGAGAGAGAGAGAGAGAAAGAGAAAGAGAGAGAGAGAGAGAAAGAGAGACAGAGACAGAGAGAGAGAGAAAGAGAAAGAGAGACAGAGAGAAAGAGAGACAGAGACAGAGAGAGAGAGAGAGAGAGAGAGAGAGACAGAGACAGAGAGAGAGAGAGAGAGAGAAAGAGAAAGAGAGACAGAGAGAAAGAGAGACAGAGACAGACAGAGAGAGAGAGAGAAAGAGAGAGAGAGAGAGAGAGGGAGGGAGGGAGAAACTCACCCACCCACCCACCCCACCTTAAAACCCACAGATCTCACACGGAACGCAACCTCTGGTGTGGCAGCTGGGATCTCACCACCCGCCTTCGCTCCAGCCAACAAAGCTGATGTCACTTCATCCATCCCGCAGTGCCCTTGCACGAGGAAAAAAAAAACACGCGTGCTTGCCGAAGCTGCAGCCATGCACAACCCACCGGCGCTTCTCCCACTCGGGGAGACCTGCCAACAGCGCAAAAAAAAAAAAAAAAAATCCCATCCAGGTTGGTTCACCTGCACAAAAAGCAAGTTCGAATCTCTCCAAGGCTCAAGGTTGACTCAGCCTTCCATCCTTTCAAAGGTAGGTGAAATGAGGACCCAGATTGTGGAGGGCAATAAACTGACTTTGTATAAATATATACAAAAGTATGAAGGCTATTGGCTTAACGCCTTGTAAGCCGCCCTGAGTCTCCGGAGATGGGCGGCATATAAATTAAAAGCAAAAAAAAAGGAAAAAAAGCGCCCTCCTTCCCCAAACAAAAGCGCTCCCCCCCACCCTTTCCAAGCTGGATCCTGGACTCCTGATGTGTGTGGGTGTGGATTTGGGTGGGTGGATGGGCAGAGGGGTGGATTGCATGACCTTAAGGAGTCCCCTAGGATGTCCCACGGGGCGAAAAGCGGCTCTACCCCGCGCAGAAAGCGCTAGCTCGAGCGGACACGGGTGGGAAAGTGCGCGCAAAGGACCTGGATAGCCTCCGGCTTCCTCCTTTTTGCGCGTCCCATAACCAGATCGCCCCCTACCCGGCTTGCCCAACCCGGAGGATGGGGGGGGTGCTGATCTCCCCCTGCCCCACACACACCTGGGGGTGCCTCTATCTCCCTTAACACCCCCCCATTCCCCACTCCCCCGGTGGAAGACCCCCTTCCTTCCCCCCAAAAAGGTCCGGGATCCGGCCTCGACTTACCCAAGCAGAGCGCAGCCAGCGGTGCCAGCGCGCCCTGGGGCCGGGGCTCTGCAGACGCCGCTTCCATGGCCAGCCGCTCTCCTCGCTGCGCCTCGGCCCGCCGGGGCGGCCGAGGATCACAGCGGTGCAGGTAAGAAGGGAGCATCCCGTCCGGGTTCCATGGCCCTCTCGCCTCGCTTGGCGCCGCTGGCGACGGCTGGAGCTGGGAGGCCGCCGCCGCCGCCGCCACCGCGATCTGTGGAGACCCAGCCCCGCGTGACGCGACGGGCTCGGAGGGGCAGGTCGACAGCAGGCAATCCGCCCGGCGGGCCTCCTCCTCTTCCTCCACCTCCTTCTCCTTGCCCGGCTCCGCCCCGCGCTTCCCCAGCCCGGCCGCCGCGTCTCCGCTCACCCCGGGGCGCAGGAGGAGGATGCTTGCAAATCTTGCAAAGAGGCGCAGCGTTGCAAACAAACAAACAAACAAAAAAGGCAGGCAGGGAGGCGCGCGTGCCCCGGAGGATGGTGGTTTTTTTTTTTTTCTCCAAGGACAAGGGTGTCTCTGAGCATGCACAGACTTTTTTTTTTTAATTTGATTTATATGCCGCCCTTCTCCGGAGACTCAGGGCGGCTTACAATGTGCTCAGCAATAGCCTTCATCCTTTTGTATATATTTATACAAAGTCAGCTTATTGCCCCCACAAACTGGGTCCTCAATTTACCTACCTTAGAAAGGATGGAAGGCTGAGTCAACTTTTAATTAGGCTGAGTCATTTTTAATTAGGTGAAAACCGCTGGAATATTCAGAGTCGGTTTTCATCAGCTTATGCCAATGTGATATGTCCAGCAAAACAATTCTTTGAGGACCTTACTTTTTTTTTTTTTTTTTAATTTGATTTATATGCCGCCCTTCTCCGAAGACTCAGGGCGGCTTACAATATGCTCAGCAATAGCCTTCATCCTTTTGTATATATTTATACAAAGTCAGCTTATTGCCCCCACAACTGGGTCCTCAATTTACCTACCTTAGAAAAGGATGGAAGGCTGAGTCAACCTTGAGCCTGGGGAGATTCGAATTTACAGTAATTGCGGACAGCTGGGGTTAATCACAAGGCTATCAGTCTCCTGAGCCACCAGGCCTGCGCCCCACTGGAGGGAAAGGAGTGAGAGGAGGTTGGCACAGTCGCCTGGGTAGGAGTTAGCTGGCTGAAGAAGATTGTGGGGGATGCGCTTTCCGGCGTGTGACTGGGCTGGGGTCATGGATTCCTGTCGGCTTCTAGTCTTCTTTGGTGAAGTGTGAAAGTTCATCTGGGCGTGGACAGAGTTCTCCCAAAGTGAGAGTAGGGCAAAAACATTTGGAGGGGGGAGGGGGTGGGCTGGCAAGGAAGCGGTGGGGTTTGCCTGACCCCGTTTGGAAATGAGGCTAATGGAGAATAGAATAGAATAGAATAGAATAGAATAGAATAGAATAGAATAGAATAGAATAGAATAGAATAGAAAACAGAAGAATAGAATAGAATAGACTCTTAATCTGTTAATAAGAATAGTAGAATAGAATAGAAAACAAGAATAGAATAGAATAGACTGTTAATCTGTTAATAAGAATAGAGTAGAATAGAATAGAAAACAATAGAATAGAAAACAGAAGAATAGAATAGAATAGAAAACAGAATAGAATAGATTAGAATAGAATAGAAAACAAGAATAGAATAGAATAGACTGTTAATCTGTTAATAAGAATAGAGTAGAATAGAATAGAAAACAATAGAATAGAAAACAGAAGAATAGAATAGAATAGAAAACAGAATAGAATAGATTAGAATAGAATAGAAAACAAGAATAGAATAGAATAGAAAACAGAAGAATAGAATAGAAAACAGAATAGAATAGAATAGAAAACAGAAGAATAGAATAGAATAGAAAACAGAATAGAATAGAATAGAAAACAGAAGAATAGAATAGAATAGACTCTGTTAATCTATTAATAAGAATAGAATAGAATAGAATAGAATAGAATAGAATAGAATAGAATAGAATAGAATAGAATAGAATAGAATAGAATAGAATAGAATAGAACTTCATTGTCAATGAATGTACACTAATTGGCATACATTAAAATGAAATTTCCTTGCATACAGGCCTCAAAGGGTGACCATCTCAGATTCTCAGTCATCCAAGTCATGGTTGTCCCAAAGGTGCTTTTTTCAAGAGGCAACCGGATTTCTCTTGTTCTTTTTCTTTGCAGACATTTCACTTCTCATTCAAAAAGCTTCTTCAGCTCTGACCCACCATCCAGTCATCCAGGCACTGAATAAAGTGACTTATGACTGTTTTTCACACGTCTGTTGCAGAATTCCCCACGGTCACATGATTAAAATTCAGACACTTGACAACTGACTCATATTTATAAGGGTTGCAGTATCTATCCCAAGGTCATACAATCCCCTTTTGCAACCTTCTGACAAGCAGAATGGGGAAGCCGGATTCATTTCCAAACCGTGTTACTGATGACACAACTGCAGGGATTCTTAACAATTTAACAACTATGGCAAGAAAGGTCGTAAGGCGGGGCAAAATTCACTTAACAACCGTCTCACTTAGCAAGAGAAATTTGGGGCTCAATTATGGTCATAAGTCAAGGACTACCTCTTCTATAAGAACTGACCATTGACCTTGCTGGCCAGGCCTTAGGGGAACTGTTGATCTAAGCATCCATTGGATTTATTTCATTCCCAATTTAGGATGGAAATTTTTGCCAGCCCATGGGGCTTATGGAGCTCCTGCCCAAATTTTCTAAGAGATTTTATCTGAAGAATATTCTTTAGGTTTTAAGGAAGACAAACCTCCTCAACAGAACTCCAAAAGAGGGAAGTAAAACTGCAGAACAAAGATTTTAAGAAGCACTTTTATGGATTACAATAATTCACTAGATCCTTCCCTGAAATCTACGTGTTTCCCACATTTAAAGAGCCATTTTGCAATGTTGTTATGCCCTTGTGACTCTAAAATCATTGCTGCCTACATTTGGAGCAGCAAGCTTTAAATTTCCCTCCGTAACTGGAGTGATAGAAATACCTAGTAAAATGCAGATTTTTTTCCCCCATTTATTAATTCAGTAATGGTCTTTATTTATTTATTTGTGTTTTTTTTTAAAAAAACACATTTTTTCTCAAAGGAGGCCTTAATTTTCTGCTTGAAAAATGCAAGCCAAATCTTCCAGTCCCTTCGTAGATGGATTGCAGCTGAATCTTTATTGTGCTGCTCAATTATTTAGAAGGCAAAAAAGGTTTACAACCTGATCCTTTTCCTCATCGTGTTCTGCTGAAGTTCATTTAAGGTCAGCTGCAAAGGATTCAGCAAGATTGCTTTGCTGGAATCCTTTTTTAAGATTCTATCAGATCTACCCTCTTACTTCCCATAACGGGGAGAAGATTGAAACTGGAGTTTTGAATAAAACGAGGCATGAGTTTGATGTCCTGGGTCTCTCCCTCGAGATCAAGTAATACAGGTAGTCCTCAACTTATGGCCACAATGGACCCCAACATTTATGTGGCTAAGTGAGAAATTAGTTTAAGTGGGTTTTGCCCCGTTTTACGACTTGTCTCACCACATTTGTTAAGTGAATCACGTGCCATTCTTAAATTAGGAAGATGGTTGTTTAAGTGAATCTGTCTTCCCCGTTGACTTTGCTTGTCAGAAGGTTACATATGGGGAATGTCATAAATGTGAGTCAGTTGTCAAGCATCTGAATCAGAGGTGGGGTTCAGCAGGTTCTGACCAGTTCTGGAGAACTGGTAGGGGAAATTTTGAGTAGTTTGGAGAACCGGTAGTAAAAATTCTGGCTGGCCCTGTCCCCATCTATTCTCTGCCTCCTGAGTCCCAGCTGATCAAGAGGAAATGGGGATTTTGCAGTATCCTTCCCCTGGAGAGGGGAAGGAATGGAGATTTTACAGTATCCTCCCCCTGCCACGCCCACCAAGCCATGCCACGCCCACCAAGCCACACCCACGGAACCGGTAGTAAAAAATTTTGAAACCCACCACTGATCTGAATGTACATCACATGACTCTGGGGAAGCTGTAGCAGTGGTAAGTGTGAAAAACGGTCATATGTCACTTTTTTCAGTGCCTTATAAATTCGAACGGTCACTAAATGAACTTGTTGTAAGTCGAGGACTACCTGTATGTGATTGTGTGGTCCTACAACTTCAAGCCCTGTGCATTGTCGCTCTTTATTCCATAAAATCTTGCAACGTGCCATCTTGCAGTGATTTCCATATGGGGTTCCCTTTGTGCATTGCACCTTTGCAGGTAAAAGAGAGGTACCATATTTTTCAGAGTATAAGACGCACCGGAGTATAAGATGCACCTACCTTTTTTGGTGAGGAAAAGAAGAAAAAGAAATTTCCCTCTGCCTCTGAGCAATTTTGCCTCGTTGCAGCAAACAGCCTGCTTTACTTTCAGTTTCGTTTTCACCATAGCTTGATTAGCACAAGGAAGAAAAAAAATCTGCTTCAGCAATTTACCTCTTTGCAGCAAGCAGCAGCGCAAAACAGCTGAGAGCAAATCAGCTGACAGTCGGGAGGCCGATGGAATCAACTTGGGCTAATTAGGCTGTGCTGAAGCTGAAAGGAGCTGTTTTTTCTTGCTGTTTGCTGCAAGGAGGTAAACTGCTGGGAGGCAGAGGCCAAAGGGTGGGGGCCAGTGGGTGGGCAGGGCTACATTCGGTGTATAAGACTCACCTAAATTTTCACCCCCTTTTAGGAGGGAAAAAGGTGCGTCGTATACTCCGAAAAATACAGTACATTTCATGGCTCAGGGTTATTCACATGTAACCTTGGATATACAGTATCGCTTTTCAGCCACATAAGCAAGATGCAGAGTTCTGCAGAACTGCTCCCTTCAAGCATGTTATATTCATCTGCTTTGAAAAAAGCCCTTGTTCAAAGCTCTCCTAGAATCCGGTGGGAAAATGCTTAACAAGAGTTAGCCTTGTTTAGCTGATGGCAATGCTATAATCCTCGAAACCATCGTGAGCAGCAGACAACCATGTATTTTTAGTGGAACATGTTCTTAATCCTCAGTACAAAATGAACAGTTAGAAAACAACCAAAGACAATAAAGAAAGTTTGAGCAGTAAAAACAGAATAAGACAAATATTCAAATACCATTTCAGTTTTGGTTGCCACGATGTAGAAACGACGTGGAGACTCTAGAAAGAGTGCAGAGAAGAGCAACAAAGATGATTAGGGGACTGGAGGCTAAAACATATTTGAAGAACGGTTGCAGGAACTGGGTAGGTCTAGTTTAATGAAAAGAAGAATTAGGGGAGACATGATAGCAGTGTTCCAATATCTCAGGGGCTGCCACAAAGAAGAGGGAGTAGTCAAGCTATTCTCCAAAGCACCTGAAGGCAGGACAAGAAGCAATGGGTGGAAACTAATCAAGGAGAGAAGCAACTTAGAACTAAGGAGAAATTCCCTGATAGTTAGAACAATTAATCAGTGGAACAACTTGCCTCCAGAAGTTGCGAATGCGCCAACACTGGAAGTTTTTAAGAAGATGTTGGATAATCATTTGTCTGAAGTGGTGTAGGGTTTCCTGCCTAGGCAGGGGGTTGGACTAGAAGACCTCCAAGGTCCCTTCCAACTCTGTTATTCTATTCTATATTCTTTACCTTGTTTATTAGAGCCGTATTTCAGTCTTTTTATTTATTCTAATTCAATCCAGTTTATATCTCATTTATTTTAAAAAAAAAAAATTCATGGGATTCCTGAGTTAACTTTAAGGCTTTTCCACCACAATCTCTTTTTTTTTCCTTTTGATATTCCAGATGACAGCTGACCCAAAGGTAGCATAAATTTAATATTGCACATCAAAAAGACCGATCGCTTCCATATTTTTTTTTTTCTCGGATGAAAACAGAGACTGATAGGTTTGTCATAAACTCTTCTTTCTCGTTCCGAAATTTCAACTCAGAAGCCCTAAATGCTGAATTGCCTTTGGCATTTTTGTTTCGTTTGCAATCGCTCCATTTCAAATCCAGTGGAGTGGCTGAAATTGTGGCATGCTGGTATTTGCTTAATTATTCTACTGGAAAAGTATGCCATCTCAAATATTTGTATTCTAGGGCGGCATTTTTTTTTAAACTTGGCAACTTTAAGATGTGTGGACTTGAACTCCCAGAATCCCCTAGGCAACATGCATGTTAGGGAATTCTGGAAGCTGAAAACCATACATCTTAAAGTTGCCAAATTCGAAAAACAAAACCCCACACTGACAATTCAGAAGCGGTTGATTTAGATATAATATTTAGATATATGTGGCAGGTCTTGATTTAGTCCCAATAGGAAAACTATGACCCAATTCCAATCTCCTATCTATAAATGTTGCTGTTATTGTCAACCTTGTAATACATCAAGGACTAATTCTGCACATGGCAGTTTCATGCTCTTCAAGTGTTTAATGAGTTGTACCTAGGGCAAGTGACTAGGGAGGGAAAAAACCCCTAGAAAAATAAATAAATAGCCAAGCAGCCACATAATGAAAAAGCAAAAATGTGTGACTAACAAGCTTGTTGGTGAATAGAATAGAATAGAATAGAATAGAATAGAATAGAATAGAATAGAATAGAATAGAATAGAATAGAATAGAATAGAATAAAATAGAGTAGAGTAGAGTAGAGTAGGGTAGGGTAGGGTAGGATAGAATAGAATTAGAGTCGAATTGAGTCGAGTAGAAGACAGAAAAGAAGAGAGAAGAGAAAAGAAGAATAGAGCAGAATAAGAATAGAATAGAGTAGGGTAGGGTAGAATAGAATTAGAGTAGAGTAGAGTAGAAGACAGAAAAGAGAGAAGAGAAGACTAGAGTAGAATAAGAATAGGGTAGGGTAGGGTAGAGTAGAGTAGAGTAGAGTAGAGTAGAGTAGAGTAGAGTAGAGTAGAGTAGAGTAGAGTAGAGTAGAGTAGAGTAGAGTAGAAGAAAAGAAGAGAAGAGAAGCATAGAGTAGAATAAGAATAGAATAGAATAGAATAGAATAGAATAGAATAGAATAGAATAGAATAGAATAGAATAGAATAGAATAGAATAGAATAGATAGAATAGAATTCTTTATTAGCCAAGTATGATTGGACACTCAAGGAATTTGTCTTTGGTGCATATGCTCTCACTATACATAAAGAAAAAATAAAATATATTCATCAAGAATCATAAGATACAACACTTAGTGATAGTCATAGGATACTAATAAGCAATAAAATCATTCTAGGAAACTATAAAAACAATATAAATTATAAAGATACAAGCAACATGGCTATAGCCATAAGTGGGAAGAGATAGGTACTAGTAAGGATGAGAAGAATAGTAATACAGTCTTAGTAGTTAATAAATAATAAAAGGATGTGGTGCAGCTGTAAACAGCAAGCAGGCAAAGTGTCTCTCTCATTGTCTTGTTCTTCATTTAAAGGATTTATCTTTGCAGGACAAAGTCTATGTTTGTTCTTTAAGCATCGGAGCTCAGGTGAAATCCACCCAGCAGGCAGAAGATCTCCGTTGTACTGATAATGTGGATATTTTGATCTTGCGCTTAGCAATTTGTCACACTGTGCTCTTCAAACGATGAAGGGAGGTTCCTATACTTTCAAAGGTGGTCCTTTCGCAATCAGCTAATTCTGTTGCTCTGCCAGGATTCATCATCAGGGTGTTGTGGGATCTCTTTCTGGGTGCCAAGATTCAATCCTGTAGGAGTTAAAAACGGAAACGCAAGGCCTCCGGAGCAGATCTTGAGTGATGATCTGCCACCAAGTCATTGCCAACTCTTAAGCAACCACTTAGATGGATTTCTTCAATGACGAGCTGTCCCTAGTGTGGTCCTTCTGCTCGTCGGATGATGCTCCCATCTCCACGGTAACTGAATCTATCCATCTTGCTGCTAGTCTTCTTCCCCTTCCTTATCTCAAAGATGCTTTTTCAAAAGGCAACTGGACTACTGTACTTTTCGGAGTATAAGACCCACTCCCCCCCCCCAAAAAAAGAGAATGGAAATGTTGGTGCATCTTATTGGCCTCCCGAAGCCCTGCCCCGTGCATCCCGTTTTTGCAAAAAATGGGCCCATTTTTCACCAAAAAAAAGGGGCACAGAAGCTTTTGGAGGCCTGCAGAGTGCTCCTGGGAGCTGGGGAGGGCAAACCTTTTTTTCTTGCTTACCTCTTCAAAATCTTGGTGCATCTTATACACCGGTGTGTCTTATAGTATGAAAAATACGGTATTAATAGACCGCAGAGAACGAGGTGGCCTGAAGCAGTAGGCGTGACCTTAAATGGACTCCAGGGATGGTAGAGGACAGGAAGGCTCGGAGGAACGTTGTCCATGGGGTCGCGATGGGTTGGACATACCATTGTAATATTTAGGTTCGCTGGATGCCAAGTTGAGCAGCCCATCCAGGCCATTAGCCCCGAGAAGTCCTCTTCGTCATGAATCCCAATAAGAGAGACAATTATTTCTCTTTCATAGTCATCATATCTCACCTTGCCTACCCATGCAACTCTCCTGCAGAGAATATCCTGGCCTTGGTTTTGTGCATTACACATCTTTGTCCTTTTACTACAATCCTTGATTCTGCTCATCTCAGAAACCTGGTATGATAAAGCCAAATGTTTTGCCAGCTCCATCTTTAGGTAGAGTGAAGCCAAAGTCTATACAGGTAGCCCTCGAATTACAACCACAATTAAGCCCAAACTTTCTATTGCTAAGTGAGACATCTGTTAAGTGAGTTTTGCCCCATTTTATGACTTTTCTTGCCACAGTTGTTAAATGAACGGCCACAGGTGTTAAATTGGTTACACGATCGTTAAGTGGATTTAATTAAACAATATTTTTCGCTATGGGCAATATTATTTTTCCTCGCTCTCTCATTCCCTCAAAATAGGATCACCCTTGAAAGAGAAAGCTAGCTGTTGAACAGAATTTTATCTGACATAATGCTCCCTGTCTCTCTCTCTCTCTCTCTCTCTCTCTCTCTCTCTCTCTCTCTCTCTCTCTCTCTATCTCTCTATCTATCTATCTCTCTCTATCTCTATCTCTATCTCTATCTCTATCTCTATCTCTATCTCTCTATTTATCTAATCTATCTATGCACGAAACAAATTTATGTAGCTGCCCAATTCACACCTAGTTGTTTCGGGCAGCGTATAGGTCGTCCTCGACTTAATGACCATAATTGAGCCCAAAATTTCAGTTTTTAAGTCAAACCCTTGTCAGTTGAGTTTTGCCCCATTTTACGACTTTTCTTGCCTCCGTTGTTAAGCGAATCACTGCGGGTGTTAAGTTAATAACCCAGCTGTTAAGTGAATCTGGCTTCCCCATTGATTTTGACTGTAGCAGAAGGTCGCAAAAGGGGATCCCGTAACTATGGGCAACACTGCAACTGTCACAAATACAAGTCAGTTATCAAGCTTTTGAATTTTGGACACGTGATCGCGGGGGATGCTGCCACAATCATAAGCATGGGAAAAACGTTTTTTCGGGGCCGTTGTTCACTTCGAACGGTCACTAAACAAACGGTTGTACGTCAAGGACTATCTGTCCTGCAGTCGTGTCTGCAATTAGCAGAAAGACGCTGCACTTAAAGGTAGATTGAATTGCATACTAAACCGAATGAGCTGGATTCAGATCATCCCCCAAGTCAAGCCACGAAGGGTACCCCTCTATGTTGTGGCCCATCAGCGGCTTGTGCGGATTGTAGCTGATTCTGACAGCAAGGAAGCTGGTGTGGTGCTATGCCAGCAGCCTGTGCAGCTGGCGCTCGAGTCGGACAGTGAGGAGGCTGGAGAAGATGTGGTGCCAGAGGTGGGGATTCAGTCAGGGCCTTCAGAACCTCCAGAAGCTCCCATAAGTGAAGAGGATGAAGAGGAGGAGCCTCCTCTCGATGCACGGGTGCGCAGAGCTGCCAAAAGGTAGGAGTGGCTCCTCAGGAGGAGGTCTCCTCGAGAATAAGGCTTGGGGCTAATTGGCCACTCCCTTAGCCTATTTAAGGAGGAACGCCGACTGAAGCAATTTGTAGGGAACAACTTTAGTTCACTCTCCTTCACGTCTGGATTCTCTGCAAATTGCTTCTGGGCTTTCTACCAACCTTAGTAAGATTGTGATTACTTTATCTTTAGTTTCTTGTAGGCTGTTAAGAAAGTTTATTAACAGCCTTTGTTTTGAAAAAGACTGAGTTATTTTAGTAAATTAAGTTTTGTGTGTGCTGTGTTCTTTGGGGTCCGTAGCTGGGGCAGAACACTCTACAGTGAATTTCCTTGGAAGCAAGACGTGGTCACGTTACATTTTGCAAGCTGGTTAACAGTTTTGCTCTTCAGTTCATCTCCAGTCTCTACACTTAAGAAAAAGAGAGAGAGAGAGAGAGAGAGAGAGAGAGAGAGAGAGAGAGAGAAGAGGGCTGGAGAATGAATGTACAAATTTCTGATAGCTTCTCTTCACTTGACACCTTCCTGGCCAAGTGATGGATGGAGCAATTGCGTATGTCTTAACAGCTTGCTCCAAGATTCACGGGCGATACAATACGAAGAAGCGATTCTGGCCTGGTTTAAACAGGCGGTGTTTATTGTTTTCTGTCTCTGCTTCCAACTTGCACAGGAAGGAGACAGTTTTTTGTATTTGTCTTTCCACCAACCAAGCCCACAGAAGCGGCGGCTGCAAATGCCACCTCCGAAAAACAGACAGAAAAATCATTTGGAAGAAGGAAGAGACAGAGAACACAGGAAACACAGGAAAGGAGAAAGAGAAGAAGCAGCAGCTTTGTTCCTAAATATTTTCATAAATAATTTTCATGCGTGCATCTTGCTTCTTCAGGAACAGACTGGCACGTTTGCTTCGATCATTTTTCGGCATTAAAAATGCTGCATTTTTAATGTGATGTTTTTCTATGAATTGGCTCCGTTCCGCCCAAACATTCCTTTTCTTTCAATCCTGCACGTCATTTGATTTGAAGATAGTCACAAAATTTCATAATGTTTCAGCAGGTCAGATACTGAAACCATTCGTAGCGATTTCCGAATATCCCCTTGGTTTTTGATGGAGCCAAATAGATCTTTGCTCCTTGTTTAGAGATGAAAGCTACAATACACTTTGAACTGTGTTACCTAACCCTAACTCTAGCCCTTCCTTCTTTTCCTTTCCCTTCCTTTCTCTTTTTTCCTTCCTTTCTTCCTTCCATCCTTCTTCCCTCCCTTCCTCTCTTCCTTTTCTCCCTCCCTCCCTGTTTCTTCCCTCCCTCTTATCTCCTTCTCTCTCTCTCCCTCCCTCCTTTCCTCCCTCCCCATTTCTTCCCTCCCTCCCTCCTCCTTTCTTTTTCTTTCTTTCTTTCTTTCTCTTTCTTTCTTTCTTTCTTCCTCCCTCCCCATTTCTTTCTTCCTCTTCCTTCCTTCCTTCCTTCCTCCCTTCCTCCCTTCTTTCCTCCCTCCTCCCCATTTCTTCCCTCCCTCCCTCCTTTCTTTCTTTCTTTCTTTCTTCCTCCCTCCCCATTTCTTTCCTCCTCTTCCTCCCTCCCTCCCTCCCTCCTTCCCTCCCTTTCTTTCTTCCCTCCCTCCCCATTTCTTCCCTCCCTCACTCTCCCTCCCTCCCTTCTTTCCTCCCTCCTCCCCATTTCCTCCCTCCCTCCTTTCATTCTTTTCTTTCTTTCTTCCTCCCTCCCTATTTCTTTTCTCCCCTTCCTCCCTCCCTCTTTCTTTCTTTCTTTCTTTCTTTCTTTCTTTCTTTCTTTCTTTCTTTCTTTCTTTCTTTCTTTCTTCCTTCCTTCCTTCCTTCCTTCCTTCCCTCCCTCCCTCCCTCCCTCCCTCCCTCCCAAGATGCATATATATGGGGTCTCTAGTCTTGTAAAAAGCTGTACAGGAAGGGGAGCCTGACCCCCAGATGTGAATTTTTTTGCAAGAAAAAGGGTCTCTAAGAACAGGTGGATTCAAACGATCAGGCCCCTTGGAAACCTGCAGAGGAAGAAAAACCGGGGGAAATAAAAAAAAACTTGAACGGGCTTTATGAAAAGCGAGCCCTTTTCTGCAGCTCCCCGTTCTACAGCGACTGCCCCCCACCGTGCAAACGAACGAAGAGGATTGAAAAGGCACAATTAAATAAATATATATTTCTTAACGCAAAACGGAAGTCTCCGCTCCAGAGGCACCGCTGGGATTCGAACCCAGGATCTCCTGTTTACTAGACAGGCGCTTTAACCAACTAAGCCACGGCGCCGGCTGCTGAGCACAGCCGCAGATCCGGCTTCATGTGTCTTAGCGGGGAAGAGCTGGCTTTGAAAGAGCGTCGCTGGTGGGAAACGCAAAAGGGGCTGAAAAGAGTGGGGGGGAGGAAGGAAAATTATTATTATTATTATTATTTTTTGCAGGCTGCAAATAAATGCTTCTGGGGGCCAACTGGAGCACAGCAGTGCAAATACCATAATTAAAAGATGTCATTAGAAATATCCAGGAGCGAAGGAGAGATCTCAGCCCCCATGGAGCCATCTGGATGTTTTACTTTGAATTTCAAATATTTGTTTTTTTAAAAAAAAAAAAAACCTGCATTCTTCTACTTTCTTTCAGCCCAAGGAGCTAAGAACTGAGCTGTCATTTCAGGTCCTCTTTGATGATGATGAGAAGAAGAAGAAGAAGAAGAAGAAGAAGAAGAAGAAGAAGAAGAAGAAGAAGAAGAAGAAGAAGAAGAAGAAGAAGAAGAAGAAGAAGAAGAAGAAGAAGAAGAAGAAGAAGAAGAAGAAGAAGAAGAAGAAGAAGAAGAAGAAGAAGAAGAAGAAGAAGAAGAAGAAGAAGAAGAAGAAGAAAACCAGCCTCCACGAAAAGCAACATTTGCAAATGACTCAAAGGATGATGGACTTTGAAGTTCCTTAAATTGCAGTTTCAGTCCCATCAAGTGTCTCCCAGCTGCTGACCTTGTAGCCAGGATGGCCTTGGCTCGCCCAACTTGGTCAACCATTATTAGATGGACCTCCAACCCAAGGATGAAATCCAGCAGCTTCTGACAAGTTCTGGAGAACCGGTAGCGGAAATTTTGAGTAGTTCAGAGAACCGGCAAATTATACCACCTCTGGTTGGCCCCAGAGTGGGGTGGGAATGGGGATTTTGCAGTATCCTTCCCCCAGGAGTGGAGAGGGAATGGGGATTTTGCAGTATCCTTCCCCTGGAGTGGGGTAAGAATGGAGATTTTGCAGTATCCTTCCCCTGGAGTGGGGTGGGAATGGAGATTTTGCAATGATCTTCCCCTGGAGTGGGGAGGGAATGGAGATTTTGCAATATCCTTCCCACTCGAAGGGAAGGATACTGCAAAATCTCCATTCGCTCCCCACTCCAGGAGAAGGATACTGCAAAATCTCCATTCCCTCCCCACTCCAGGAGAAGGATACAGCAAAATCTCCATTCCCTCCCCACTCCAGGGGAAGGATACTGCAAAATCTCCATTCTTACCCCACTCCAGGGGAAGGATACTGTAAAATCTCCATTCCCTCCCCACTCCAGGAGAAGGATACTGCAAAATCTCCATTCCCTCCCCACTCCAGGAGAAGGATACTGCAAAATCTCCATTCCCACCACACTCCAGGGGAAGGATACTATAAAATCTCCATTCCCACCCCACTCTGGGGGAAGGATACTGTAAAAACCCCATTTCCTCCCGATCGGCTGGGACTCGGGAGGCGGAGAATAGTTGGGGGCGGGGCCAGTCAGAGGTGGTATTTACTGGTTCTCCGAACTACTCAAAATTTCCGCTACCGGTTCTCTAGAACTGGCCTTCTCTGTGGTGGCTCCCTGTCTTTGGGACATCGTTCCCCCAAAGTTAAGATTAGGCCCCACTTTGCTGCTTCTCCACAAGGTCTTAAAGAGAGGAATGTCAGGGTTCCAAGTTAACACCGCCAATGAAAGAGAAAAATGGCTTCCAGGACTGACAATGGTTTAGTCAACAGCTTTGGGGACCCCATTTGAAGCTGATCAAACGGCTTGTCTGATTGTGTAGCCATGGCTGTGAGGTGGGGATGGGACTGAGCGTACATGTGTTAAACCGTGGGTTTTTAAAATGCTGTACAGGTAGTCCTCGACTTACACCAGCTCCTTTAGTGACCGTTCAAAGTCACAACAGCACGGAAAAAAGCGACTTACGACCGTTTTTCACTCTTACGACCCTGGCAGCATCCCCGTAGTCACGTGATCAAAACTGAGACGCTTGGCAACTGGTTCATATTTACGACCGTGACACGATCCCCTTTTTGCGACCTTCTGAGGAGCAAAGTCAACGGGGAAGCCGGATTCACTTAACAACCCGGCTCACTAACTTATCAACGGCGGTGATTCGCTTAAGAACCGAGGCAAGAAAAGTCGTAAAATGGGGCCAAACTCACTTAAAAAAAAAAAGTCTCATTTAACAACAGAAATGTTGGGCTACCTGTACACTGCCCGGAATTACTTCGTGTGAATTTGGCAGCTATATTAAATTTGTTTCATGCATAAATAAATAAATAAATAAATAAATACACGGAGGGCAATGTCAGATAAAATTCCGTTCAACAGCTAAGCTTTCGCCTTCAAGGATAATCCTATTCTTGAGGGAAATTGAGAATAAGGAAAAAACAATACTGCCTGTAGTGGAAAATATTGTTTAATTAAATCAGGGCCAACCTTTTCCCTAAATCCATGAATTATTCAGTTCAATAATAATTACCAGGAAAATGAACTCCAGGAGCGATACATCACGGCTTTATAATATTATGAAAAGAAAAGCCCGGAATGGCATATAATGTATTTAAAATGCTTTTATTAAAGCGCCGTTACATTTATTGAAGAGTTCACATCACAGGGTACTGCGACGTGCGTTTTGTTTTTTTTTCTAAAGTGACATTTTATTACAACGCCGTATAATTTATCTGGGGGGAGAAACATACAACAGGATTAGGAGCAATTTCATTTACACAACATAGCACTTTAAACTCTTACATTAGTTCAAGGTTTATCCCATTATGCAGCTATCTCTAAAAGCTATTACAGCCCAGGCTGACTCGATACCCATTTTTTTTCCCTGCTGTGAACTAAAAGTATTCAAATTCTATAAAGCAATTTATTATTTTGAATGAGATCGAATCCGCGCTGGTGCACAAATGCGCTATAATTCATAAGGGTTTTCCTCCTAATCAGACCTGCTATTTATGTCACCCATATTTATTATGTCTGAAAATCCCCTATCAATAACGCACAAGAACCAGTCATAATCAATTGTTAGTCAAAGCCTTGTCTTCTGCAAGACTGAAACTGGTGAAGTGAACTGAAAGCAATAGAGGTAGTCCTCGACTTACAACATTTCATTTAATGAACTGTTTGTAAACAGTTCACTAACCTAGTGAATTTTTTTTACTACCGGTTCTGTGGGTGTGGTTTGGTGGGCGTGGCATGGCTTAGTGGATGTGGCAGGGGAAGGATACTGTAAAATCTCCATTCCCACCTCACTCCAGGGGAAGGATACTATAAAATCTCCATTCCCTCCCCACTCCTGGGGGAAGGATATTGTAAACTTTCCATTCCCACCCCACTCCAGGGGAAGGATACTGTAAAATCTCCATTCCCTCCCCACTCCAGGGGAAGGATACTGTAAAATCTCCATTCCCTCCTCACTCCAGGGGAAGGATACTGTAAAATCTCCATTCCTTCCTCACTCCAGGGGAAGGATACTGTAAAATCTCCATTCCCTCCTCACTCCAGGGGAAGGATACTGTAAAATCTCCATTCCCACCCCACTCCAGGGGAAGGATACTGTAAAATCTCCATTCCCACCCCACTCCTGGGGGAAGGATATTTTAGATATTTTAGAACCCACCCCTGGCTACCTGTATCTGCCCATTAGAAGGATGAGCTGAATTCTTTCAACGGTTCTGTCTTCACCGTTTTTTAATCTGACCGCAGAGAATTGAACAGAAGGTAAATTCGGAGTGGAAATTTTTATTTCATTTTATTTGCCACACGACGTTACAGGAAAACTTCAAAGTTAAATTTAAAAAAAGATTGCGATGTTGACAAATGTTTTAAAATCGGCTCGCTGCTGAATCCTTTAGAGATCTGGAGGCAAAGCGGGTGGCAGCGGTAAAACAACTTCATTGGGAGATGCTAGTCGACAAAATACACACCGGGTTTCTATTGTGTCTTCTTTGTTCCGGAAGATCAGAAAAGATTTTTGACATTCTTCACACTGGATATTGGTGTTAAAAAAGAAATTCAACTGTAATAGGCATCTGATGCTCAGTCTATTTCTGGAACTGACCACTCTTCCATGACAAAAATTGGCCATCTACATGCACTTAAGTTGCAACTCACTATTTCTCCACATTTTTTCTATTCTATTCTATTCTATTCTATTCTATTCTATTCTATTCTATTCTATTCTATTCTATTCCATTCCATTCCATTCCATTCCATTCCGGGGTGAAATCTATTTATCTTCCCAACTGGTTTGGAAGTGCACGCGCCCTGTGCGCGTGGACCCTCTGTGCATGCGCAGAGGGTAAAAAACAGGTTACTTCCTGGTTAAAACCAGGAAGTAACAACGACCAGGTGGGTGGACGGAGCCTCCCACCACCATTGCTACCGGTTCTCCGAACTGGTCAGAACCAGGAGCATTTCACCCCTGATTCCATCCTATCCCATCCCATCCTATCCCAATTCTACTCTTATTCTACTTGTCAGGATTTGGTGTCGTCTCACATTAATTGCATTTCAAACAAATAGTCCTTGATCAAAATCTTTCATTTATTAAGCACAACAATCAAACTCCGACTCCGTTGCAGCCAACACTGACTTCCTGGTCCAAACCCTCCCCTTCCTATCCCCACTGCTCTGCGTCTCATTGGCCCTCTTCCAAGTCACTCTGCTGTTATCTACTACTTCAGCTCAAAGGAATTTCCCCCCTCCCAACCCATCTCCTAAGGGATAGTATCTCCAGGGAAAATAAGTAGGTGAAAAGTCAAGCGTCCTCTTGCCAGATGCCCCCACCTTCTCCTTCTTATGTCAGCGCTGGAGTGAATGCAACTTGGAGTGCTGACACTACTCTTATTCCATTCCATTCCATTCCATTCCATTCCATTCCATTCCATTCCATTCCACTCCACTCCACTCCACTCCATTCCACTCCACTCCACTCTACTCTACTCTACTCTACTCTACTCTACTCTACTCTACTCCAGGAAGTAACGATGACCGAGTGGGTGGGAGGAGCCTCACGCCGCCATCACTACCGGTTCAGCTGAATTGATCTGAACCAGGAGCGTTTCACCCCTGATTCCATTCCATTCCATCCCATCCCATCAAATCTGTCACTTCTATTAAATATACTGACCTTGCAGATTTTGGAACCTTTGGTTTTCACGGCTTGAATCACCATGGGGATTTCGTTGGCATTTTTAATATCCCATAATCTCACTGTCTGGTCCTATAATATTAGAAGAATTTTGTATCCATGAACGGAATTGCAGTTCTTCCAGACAATGGCTGGACTACAATACGCCACGTTTTTTCCGTGGTTTCCTTGGTTGCCAGGATTCTTTAGTTACCTAAAATAATTAATTGACGAAGCCATGCCAAACTGTTTGTATTATCTCAACTTATGTGGTTGTCCTTCCAATGACTAGACAATAAAGTAGTCCTCAATGTACGATGACAATTGGGAGCAGAAATTCCGTTGCTAAGCAAGGTGGTTATTAAATGACTTGTACCTGATTTTAGGGACCCTGGAGGTCTTCTAGTCCAACCCCCTGCTCAGGCAGGAAACCCTATGGCATTTTAGAAAATTGGTTGTCCAATCTCTTCTTGAAAACCTCCAGTTTTGGAGCATTCACAACTTCTGGTGGCAAGTCGTTCCCCTGATTAATTGTTCTCACTGTCAGGAAATGCTTTCCTTAGTTCTACGTTGTTTCTCTCCTTGTTTAGTTTCCATCTATTGCTTCTTGTCCTGCCTTTAGGACAGTGGCTTGGTGGGCATGACAGAGGGAAGGATACTGCAAAATCTCCATTCCCCCCCAACTCCTGGGGGAAGGATACTGCAAAATCTCCATTCCCTCCCCACTCCTGGGGGAAGGATACTGCAAAATCTCCATTCCCTCCCCACTCCAGGGGAAGGATACTGCAAAATCTCCATTCCCTCCCCACTCCTGGGGGAAGGATACTGCAAAATCTCCATTCCCTCCCCACTCCAGGGGAAGGATACTGCAAAATCCCCATTCCCTCCCCACTCCAGGGGAAGGATACTGCAAAATCCCCATTCCCTCCCCACTCCTGGGGGAAGGATACTGCAAAATTCCCATTCCCTCCCCACTCCTGGGGACAACCAGAGGTAGCATTTGCCGGTTCTCCGAACTATTCAAAATTTCCGCTACTGGTTCTCCAGAACCTGCTGGATTTCACCCCTGCTTTAGGTGCTTTGGAGAATAGGCTGACTCACTTAACAGATGTCTAGCTTAACAACAGAAATTTTGGACTCCATTGTGGTCGTAAGACGAGGATTAGCTGTAAGGCGTACTGAGAATTTTATCGCTTGAAGACCAGTTTGGAACTGTGATGCATGGCCGCAAAGATAATCTACTATTGCAAGTGTTGAAACATTTCAGTGCATTATCTGATGACTTTTGATAATACCTTTGAAGAGGAAACAAGAAGTTTCTTGTCTTGACTAATGGCCACATCGGTCACCCAATCAGCATGACCCTACAAAAACATAATTTATCAGCAGTTTAAGACATAAAGCACATTCTTAGCTAGATTTCTAGCTACGCTCCTAAGGCTACCGAGAAAAAAGTAATATCCAATTTAATTTGGAGGAGCGGGCTGAAGATTATCCTGGTAGGTTTCATTTCTGTTTCATTCCACTACAGGTAGTCCTCAACTTATAGTACTTCATTTAGTGACCGTTCAAAGTTACAACGGCACCGAAAAAAGGGACTGATGACCATTTTTCACACTTATGACCGTTGCAGCATCCCCATGGACATCTTGATTTACCTTCGGAAGCTTGAGAACTGATTCATATTTATTTATTTATTGGTTCGATTTATATGCTGCCCTTTTCCGGAAACTCAGGGTGGCTTACAATGCATTAAGCAATAGCCTTCATACTTTTGTATATACCTGCTTAGTAGGGCTTTCGCCCCCCCCCCAAAAGCGGTGTTCTTTTTTTCTTTTTCTTTTTTTTATACAAAGTCAGCTTATTGTCCCCACAAACTGGGTCCTCAATTTACCTACCTTAGAAAGGATGGAAGGCTGAGTCAACCTTGAGCCTGGTGAGATTCGAACTTACAGTAATTGCAGACAGCTGGTGTTAATCACAATGCTATCAGTCTGCTAAGCCACCAGGCCCTTGTTTTATTTTTATTTTATTTTATTTTATTTTATTTTATTTTATTTTATTTTATTTTATTTTATTTTATTTTATTTTATTTATACATTGATTTATACATTGATTTTCTGTGGGGCTTCACATATTATGATTTTTAACAGCCAAACAAAAGGATGGATGGGTAAGAAATCTTGTTGTCTTTCCTAGTTTCCAGTCTTATGGACAATATATAGATTATTCCGTCATCTCTTACACCTTTCTAATGTTATAGCAGCAATGCACAAAGAAGGCAGGGCCTCCTTTTTATTAAGTCCTCATCCAGGACCAGTAAAATGAATATAATCACTTGAGAATTTCAGTTTGTTCCACTCTAGTTTATATACAAACATTCTGGCTTGTTTGAGTTAACAGATTTCAATCTCAAGAGCGTCACGGGCTACGGCTGAAATAATTGCAACGGTTGATCATGAATCACCCGAAGAATGATGTTCCAGTTGCCTAGCAACCATAATTCAATTGCTAGTTTGCTTTCACAAACGACTGAGCAGGGGCTGGGGCTAGGAACATGGCAAAGGTGGGACAGCCAGAAGCTTCTGAAGCATGCTTCCAGAACAGCTACGAATGCTGAGCAAAAAGATGAGGGAGAAAGAAACGTTTCAAGCTATATTGTCATTGGGACTGTCAGCACTTCAAGCTGCATTTACTCTAGTGCTGACATAGGAAGAAGCAGCGGAGGCATCTGGAAAGGGATGTTTGAGTTTTCACCTACTTATTTTCCCTGGAGATAATATCCCCTAGGAGATGGGATGGGAGGGGGGAAATTCCTTTGAGTTGGAGCAGTAGATAGGGGTAGAGTGACTTGGAAGATGGCCAATGAGTGCAGGGAACGGAAAGGGAGGGTTTTGGGTCTGGAAGTCAGTGTTGGCTGCAATTGGAGTCGGATTCAGAATGTCGTGCTTAATAAATGGGAGTTTTACTTCAAAGATTTTGTTTGAAATGCAATTTATTTGAGATGACCTCGAAACCTCACAGGGACATTCAAATGATCTATACTAAGGAGGTATCAACCCGTTTATTTTACTACATAAAAACAGAATAATAGAATAATAGAGTTGGAAGGGAATTTGGAGGTCTTTTAGTCCAAGCTAGAGGGAGAGAAGCAACCTAGAGAACTAAGGAGAAATTTCCTGACAGTTGAGAACAATTAATCAGTGGAACGACTTGCCTCCAGAAGTTGTGAATGCTCCAACACTGGAAGTTTTTAAGAAGAGGTTGGATAACTATTTGTCTGAAGTGGTGTAAGGTTTCCTGCCTAGACAGGGGGTTGGACTAGAAGACCTCCAAGGTCCCTTCCAACTCTACTCTACTCTACTCTACTCTACTCTACTCTACTCTACTCTACTCTACTCTACTCTACTCTACTCTACTCTACTTCTCCCCCTATACAAGCAGGAGACCTTATACCATTCTGAACAAATGGTTGTGCAATCTCTTCTTAAAAACCTGAATCCAGGTAGTCCTCAATTTACAACCAGTTTTTTATAGTGACTGTGCAAAGTTACAACGGCACTTTAAAAAGTGACTTCAGACCAGTTTTCACACCGATGAGCATTGCACGTGCATCATGGTCACGTGATCAAAAATTTGGGCGCTTGGCAACTGGCATGTACTTAAGATAGCGGCATTCTTCCAGGCTTCCTGTGATTCCCGTTTGGTCACGTGGTCAAAATGGACGACTGGCATGTATCTATGATGCATTGCAGGGTCCCTTTTGCGACTTTCTTAACAACTGTCTTGCTTAGCAATGGAAATTTTGGGCTCGATTGTGGTCATGTGTCGAGGACTACCTGTACTGAGGCCATTTGAATCCCTGTTTGATAAAATAAGAGCTGTTTCAGTACCTTTAAGGATATCTTTTGATATGCTTCTCCTATGTCCCAGACACCGATGGTTTTGTCATAACCTCCAGACACCACGCACGAGGCTGAAATAGAAACACAATTATGCCACTTGGGATGGCCTTCTATTGTTATGAAAGAGCCAAAGCTGTTCTACAAAAACTCTGAAATATAATTCGGATGACGCGTTAAGGGTATTAGTCATGTTTCCACGTATTTTCCGAGGCTCTCAAAGGAGAATGAATGCCTTTAAACTGCAAGCAGAAATTCTGAGTTTGTTTAAATTTATTGGGAGAAAAAAAAAGAAAAGAAAAGCCCCAGCTCTGTTGATCCTGAACACCGTAAACATTAAATATGGTGCATAAACTTCCATATGATAAAGTGCAGTAATAATAACTTGGCACAGAACAGAAATAAAGGAACAGGAATTGAGTTGGGATGTGTAAGAAATGCAAAGTAGGCACAAATGTCTAACTGAAATAGGAAAACAACGAATTCAGATTTTGGTGGAACAATAATTCATCCACTACCAACTAGTGGTATAAATGAATATCTTTAGGGCACAAGGAATCAGATTGATTGATTGATTGATTGACAGACTGATTGATTTCTGTGCCATTGAATCAGTGTTGATTTCTAATAACCACATAATATAGATTTACTTAGTGGTGAAATCCAAACTTTTTTTACTACCGGTTCTGTGGGCATGGCTTGGTGGGTGTGGCTTGGCTGTGGCTTGGTGGGCGTGGCAGGGGAAGGATACTGCAAAATCTCCATTCCCTCCCCACTCCAGGGGAAGGATACTGCAAAATCCCCATTCCCCACTCCTGGGGGAAGAATATTGCAAAATCTCCATTCTCACCCCCCTCTGGGGCCAGCCAGAGGTGGTATTTGCCAGTTCTCCAAACTACTCAAAATTTCCGCTACCGGTTCTCCAGAACCTGTCAGAACTTGCCGGATTTCACCCCTGGATTTATTCCAGGATGATCTGTCCCCAACCTGCTCCCTCAGGTCTTTCAACCTATCTCCACTGTAATCAATTCATCCACTTTGTTGCTGGTTGTCTCCCTTGCTTTCCACCTTTTTCAAAAAACTATGTCGTTAACATAATGTGTGCAAAGTATGATAATTTAGCCTGGTCATCTGTGTGAAAACTCTGGTTACATTTGTTAGATTATTCATTGGTTTGTTTTCTTGGCTATCTGTGGTCACCTCAGGACTTTAGATTAATCCTGGAAGTCTTATTATTTAGGCCCATATAAAAATTCAGATAGACCGATAGATAGAGATGGGAAGAGAGAGATGAAGAAGAGAGAGAGAGGCAAGAGAGAAATGATGATGATGATGACGGATGGATAATAGAAATAATAGAGATAGATCAGGGGTGGGCTTCAAAAATTTTAGTAAGGGGTTCTCTGTCCAGTTACTGAGTGGGTGTGGCCATGGTGGGCGTGGACTAGTCAGCCTCCTGCACCACAGCTTTTTGCCCTCCCTGGGCTTCAGAGGCGTTCCTTGAGTGTCTGGGAGGGCGAAAATGGCCTCCCCAGGCTCCGGAGGCCCTCTGGAGGCCAGAAACAGGCCTTCCTGAACTTCCGATAGGCCCATTTTTTGCCCTCCCCAACCCTCTGCGCGTGCCCTGCACTTACCTGCATCCAAAACGGGCCACATGGGCACTCCTGGGAGGGGAGGGGTGGGCGGGAACAGCCAGGAGTGGGATTTGGGGGTTCTCTGAACTGCACAGAATCTTAGCTAGAGTTTCTCCCGAACCCCTGCAAACCTTCAGCAGCCCACCCCTGAGACAGATGATATAAGATAGCTAGCTAGCTAGCTAGCTAGCTAGATAGAATAATATCTTTTACTCAGGTTATTATATGGCTTGGCCAATTCGGTAATGCTGCTAAGAAATATACTTGGAGGTAGTCACTGGCAGTGGAGGTCAGTTCAAAGGTATTTTTATAAGCCAGCAGAGGGAGAAAGTATTGAACGTAATGTGGGGAAAAACAGATTTCCTAATAAAAACCCTTCCATTAAGATACTTTATTCCACCATATCTCCACAGGAGGTAGACTGAATGACTAAATCGTGATTTGAGCACAATTTTCCCCATTTTACACGTTTTGGATGGACAAATATTTTATTCCCTGGGCCAAAAAGAAGCAGTACATCATAATAACTGCATCAATTATAGAGTGTTTTATAAGGCTAATTAAAGGGCAATGCAAATTCAATTTAGTTCAAATTATAGAAGCAGTAATTTAATCGCTCTGAGAAAGCGGTTTCAACGTGAATCTGGGAGACAGCCCTGAACTAACCTTCTTCTCTCTCTGTTGGTGCTAAGATTATTCATCATACATAACTCACCGTCTTTGCTAAAATCACAGCTGCCAACAATGCCTATGTGACCTGGATCCAAAGTCATAGGCCCATGAGACCGGAATTCTCCCGTACGGACATCCCATAATTTGATATTTTCATCCCACCCTGCTGTACACAGATAATGGCCATCCAAAGAGAAGCAGCAATCTGCAATGGCATTGGTGTGCGCCCTGAAAGAAACATGACATTTCACATTAACAGGCTGAGATGTGGTTATCTAAAGGACAAGAGGGCTATTGCTGTGTAATTGCAGAGAAGATTAATGAACTAATTAATGATCTTCTGAGTTCTTTTTTTTTTTTTTTTTTTTTTTGTATAATGGCCACATTTGGAATAAAGGGGACAATAGACCAATCTTGCATTATCCAAGGCCAGTTCTGAATTTTATGGAAGCCAGTCAAAAGGCGAGTAGATAATCATTATCAATATATCAAGGTTGACTCAGCCTTCCATCCTTTCGAGGTAGGTAAAATGAGGACCTGGATTGTGGGGTCAATAAGCTGACTTTGTATAAAAAAGAACACCGCTTAGGGGGGGCCGAAAGCCCTACTAAGCAGGTATATACAAAAGTATGAAGGCTATTGCTTAACGCATTGTAAGCCACTCTGAGTCTCCGGAGAAGGGCGGCATATAAATCGAACCAATAATATGCTAAACCGGTCAGTCCTAGAGGAGATCGACCCTGACTGCTCTTTAGAAGGCCAGATGCTGAAGATGAAACTCAAAGACTTTGGCCACCTAATGAGAAGGAAGGACTCCCTGGAGAAGAGCCTAATGCTGGGAACGATGGAGGGCAAAAGAAGAAGGGGACGACAGAGAACGAGGTGGCTGGATGGAGTCACTGAAGCAGTCGGCGTGAGCTTAAATGGACTCCAGAGGATGGTAGAGGACAGGAAGGCCTGGAGGAACATTGTCCATGGGGTCGCGATGGGTCGGACACGACTTCACAACTAACAACAACATTAGATAAAGCCAACAAATTCATAATAAAATCATACTACGTTGGTTTCTTACCCTTCAATGGTGACTGTGGTAGCCCTTGCGATGATATCCCAGAATTTTATAGACATGTCAGAGGACACCGTAGCTATTCTCTGGTTGACAGGATCGAACCGGCAACTTTGAATTGTACTTCTGTGATAATCTGAAAGAAAGATTCTGCAGGTATCAAGTGGTACCTGGTTTGGCCTCCAACCTATCAAAAGGTTGGAGGTTCATACAGATACTCCAGTGGTCAAAGGCTGACCGATTATATCAGAATTACAGAATTGGAAGGGATCATGGAGGTCTTCTAGTCCAACCCCCTGCTTAGGCCCTATAGGAGACCCTATAGCATTTCAGACAAATGGTTGTCCAATCTCTTCTTTAAAACCTCCAGTTTTGGAGCGCCCACAACTTCTGCAGGCAACGGGTTCCACTGCTTAATTGTTCTCACTGTCACGAATTTTCTCCTTAGTGCTAGGTTGGTTCTCTCCTTGATTAGTTTCCATCCATTGCTTTTTGTCCTGCCTTCAGGTGCTTTGGAGAATACCGTGTTTCCCCGAAATTAAGACCCTGTCTTATATTTTTTTTGAACCCTGAAATAAGCGCTTGGCCTTATTGCCATGTGCTCAAAAGCCCAATTGGGCTTATTATCAGGGGATGTCTTATTTTGGGGGAAACAGGGTAGGTTTGACCCCTTTTCCTTGTAGCTGCCTCTTAAGGTATTGGGACACTTCTATCATGTCACCTCCAGTACTTCTTTTCATTAAACTAGACATACCAAATTTCTGCCACCGTTCTTCCACAACCTCAGGTATATTTCATCTAGTGGTATCCATGGGGTTGAAGGCCAAAACCTTCAAGATGATGGACAGAGAGTTGGATGTAACCAAAGCCCTGTCCATTCTGAATGTGTCATCTTGCCAATTATGACCCCGCTCCACCCCAACGTGGGACTGTTGCTACTGACTTCACCTTTTACCAGAAGAAAAAGGACGTCAACCAAAGTTCAGAAACTGTACCTCGGATGAATGCCACCTCTTCACCATCTTCAACATTGCAGACGAATAACGCATTCTCCAAATCCGAGCCAGAGACAACGTACTTGCCATCATGTGAAATATGGCATGTAGTTACCAGGCCATCCTGACTTAGAGACCACTATAGAATGTGGGGGCGGGGAAAAAAACCACCAAATTTATTTTATATATACAAAGGACATCCAAGACTCTTTGTTTTAAAATATTGATCCAGTTGCAACTATTTTCTTTTAATTAGTTGATCATAAGCATTTTCCCAGAAGGGTTTGACTAAAGATATGAATAGCAAGTAATCCGTCTCATTGGTTTCAGTGCAATTAACCTCATTAGCTTTAGCAACCTGAGCCATATGGTGTTCAAGAAAATTAATTAATTATCATCAGATTATTATGAATTCCACTTAGGGTCAAACAAAGTGAGACGTTGGAGAAAAACTCCCAATTTTTTTTTACTCCCTTGCGATGCACTAAAAACAGACTGTAGAGATTGTAGTTCTTGATTGAGCCCAAAATTTCTGTTGCTAAGAGAGACAGTTATTAAGTGAATTTCGCCCCGTTTTACGACCTTTCTTGCCACAGTGAATTGAATCACTGCAGCTGTTAAGTTAATGACACGGTTGTTAAGTGAGACTGGCTTCCCCATTGACTTTGCTTGTAAGAAGATCACAACAGGGAATCCATCGCATGACACCCCCCCGGGACACTGCAACGGTCATAAGTATGAGTCAGTTGCCAAACTTCTGAATTTTGGTCATCCGATCATGGGGATGCTACAAAGGTTGTGTAACTGTGAAAAAGGGTCATAAGTCACTTTTTTTCAGTGCCCTTGTGACTGAATGAACTGTTGTAAGTCAAGGGCTAGCTGTATTTAAATTCTCTCCTTGGTGGACTTTGTAGGATGCCCCATCAAAAGTCTCTCCCATTTCTTTTTTTTTTTTTTTTGCTCTTCAAGAGGTCTGCAAGAGGAAAGGGATAAAAAAAAAATAAGGTGGGGGCCAATATCGCGTGATCAAAGAGTTTCAATCATATGATATTGGCCGCCATCTTGATTTTTTTTTAACCAAGGGGACATCCCTGTACTTGGAATTTTGATACACATACCCCCCCCCTCCCCGGAATATCATCTGCTATCTTTTATTGCTTTTTTCCCCCCTTTAAGGGTGGACTGAGGGTTTATTTTCATGGGAGAGGGTCTCTCTCTATGTAGCTTTTGGAGGCCTGTTCTGACCCCAGATCAAGACCTGGTTTCGTTTAACAGATTTTCTTATGCTCTCTGCTATTTATTCCTCTTCCCCTCCTTCTTCGGCCTCTCTCTGACAGCATTTTCGTAAACGATATGGTTTAAATTGATTCAAATTATGAATTTTTTTTTTATATATATAATTTTTATTAATATATTCTATACACTAATACACAAATAAAATATACAATCCTGCCACCATGGTATAATATGATTACATTGTCCATAAGTATAAAATCATTCCTTTATACATACATATTTGCCACCATATATATATACATCATCATATATCTATTCTATCCCACCTTTTCTGGACCCAATCGTACATACTTTCCAACTGTTATAAAATTCTGAATCTTTTTTACCATTGATCAATCTAGTTAATCTATCTGATTCCGCATACTCATTAATTTTATATATTATTTTCAAATCTATCGGTAAGTATTGATTTTTCCACTACTGCGCATACGCTAATCTTGCTGCAGTGATAATGTAAATCAACAAGAACCATATATCTGATTTAACATTCAAAGGTCTCTCTCTATGTAGCTTTTGGAGGCCTGTTCTGACCCCAGATCAAGACCTGGTTTCGTTTAACAGATTTTCTTATGCTCTCTGCTATTTATTCCTCTTCCCCTCCTTCTTCGGCCTCTCTCTGACAGCATTTTCGTAAACGATATGGTTTAAATTGATTCAAATTATGAATTTATTTTCAGGAGGGTAAGTCACCCTTGGCATTGGTTTGAAGGGCAGACCGGAAAAGCACGACAAAAACTACCTCATAAGAAAGGCTTTTTAAAGAAAAGTCAGTCCGTGAAAAAATGGATTTGCAAAAAATGTGCTGAGGGGGACATGTTTTTACCCCCCATTCTTTTTTTGCTGCGACGTTCCTTAGACTGCCTGAGATGTGAGCTCAGATACCCTAAAACAGTTGCCATATTACATATAGATAGTCCTCGACGTACGACCACAATTGAGCCCAAAATGTCTGTTGTTAAGCGAGACATTTGTTAAGTGAGTTTGTACCCCGTTGTGCCCCGTTTTCTTGCCGCACGCGTTAAGTGAATCCCTGCAGCTGATAAGTGAGTAACCCAGTTGTTAAGTGAATCTGGCTTCCCCATTGGGGACCACGTGACCTTGGGACCTTGAGGATGCTGCAAAGGTCGTAACTGTGAAACACGGTCGTATCAAATTTTTCAGTGCGGTTATAACTTCGAATGGTCACTAAATGAACTGTTGCATCAGGGGTGAAATGCTCCTGGTTTGGACCGGATCGCCCGATCCGGTAGCTATGGAGGCAGGTGGTTCGGAGAACTGGTAGCAAAAATCCCTGCCCCCCCACAACTGCCCATCTGAGCCGTGTGATCATCAGAGGCTTTTTTTATATTTTTAAAAGCATTTTTTCTACAACCTCTTTGGCCGAAAAAATGCTTTTAAAAGTAAAAAAAAAAAGCCTCTGATGATCGTGCGCTCAGCTGGGATCGTCAGAGGCTTTAAAAGCATTTTTTTTACAACCTCTTCAGCCGAAGAGGTTGTAGAAAAAATGGTTTTAAAAATAAAATAAAAAATAAATTTAAAAAATTGGCCACGCCCACTCAGTCATATTACCCCCTCCCAAGCCACGCCCACAGAACCAGTAGTAATAAATTTTACATTTCACCACTGTGTTGCATGTCAAGGACTGCCTGTATACATATATCCTGCCCTTCAGATACGAAACCATTCACTGCTGATATAACCATATAGACTGTGTTAAAAGCTAATTTCATTCAATTCAATTTAACAATGATATTCCAGCTTTACTGCATTTGCTGATTGGCCAATGGCCAAGATAAAAATTCTCATCAATGACTTTCTCCATCTGCCAGGAATTCAGATATACGTTGGTATGGATAATTTGGCTAAACAGAAATCTATGGTCGTTTTTAAGCTGGCCTTCGAAAACAACATGAAATAAAATCAATACATACAAGCATTTTTCCTGTTTCAGTGTCCCAGGCCTTTAGGGTTTTATCATACGATGCTGTTATCAACCTAAAAATTGATAAAACAGATTGACAGGGTAAAATTGAATCTGATCTGTCTTCTGAAGAAATTAAATATCGAAGGAAGGAAGGAAGGAAGGAAGGAAGGAAGGAAGGAAGGAAGGAAGGAAGGAAGGAAGGAAGGAAGGAAGGAAGGAAGGAAAGAAAGAAAGAAAAAGGGAGGGAGGGAGGGAGGAAGGAAGGAAGGAAGGAAGGAAGGAAAGAAAGAAAGAGGAAGGAAGGAAGGAAAGAAAGAGGGAGGGAGGGAGGGAGGGAGGGAGGGAGGAAGGAAGGAAGGAAGGAAGGAAGGAAGGAAGGAAGGAAGGAAGGAAGGAAGGAAGGAAGGAAGGAAGGGATTACATGGCTTTGGGGCATTTTACAAAAAATTCATACCATCTCCAATTGGCACTTGGAACAAGCATTGGCAATTAAATGCGGCACAAAACAAGTCCTGATTAAGCTCTCTAAGGGTCATCATGATCCAGATAATTCCTTTATTATCTTTTCTGAGCCAGACTGAGAAACCTTTAACATCTTGGCACTGTTTCCCTTCAAGAGAAGGTATAAGCTGTGCAAAAACTGTCTATTAAAATTAAAATGTCCTGCTTGGAAATTTCCTGGTCTTTTCCAATTGTCCTAAGCAAGACATTATAACAAGGTTCCATTCAGGGGAATATCCAATAATAATATACATTTAAATCTCGTGCATAAAATACAATAGAATAATCACCTTCGGTTATCAGGAGTCAGGCAACATTCCGAAATGGGTCCAGTATGCTCATCTTTAAAGGTGTGGATGCAAATAGAACAGGCGGTATCCTTCAGTAAAGACAAGATGGGTTAACAAATTGCACACTGAGAGTGAAAAAAGACAAATCATTAATTAATAGCCCATCCACTATATCCAAGAATGGGTTCTTAATATTTCCAGCTGAACACCAGCCCAACAGAAGAGGGAGGAATAAAATCAATGGTGAAATCCAATTTTTTTTACTACCAGTTCTGTGAGCGTGGCTTAGTAGGCGTGGTGTGGTGTGGTGGGCGTGACTTAGTGGGCATGGCAGGGGAAGGATACTGCAAAATCCCCATTCCCTCCCCTCTCCTGGGGGAAGGATATTGCAAAATCTCCATTACCACCCCACTCTCGGGCCAGCCAGAGGTGGTATTTGCCAGTTCTCCAAACTACTCAAAATTTCCACTATTGGTTCTCCAGAACCTGTCAGAACCTGCTGGATTTCACCTCTGAATAAAACTATAATAATATCTGGTTTACGTTTGTGTACTTAAGTTCTTTTATTATATATTTACAGTTTTTCTTTATAATTTGGAGACATAAAAACTCCGGCAAGGATTTTCAGTCATGAAAAATGTAGCCTTTGTTTTCCTATATTAAATTATCTTTTAGACTTGAGAGCAATGGGATCTTATGCCCTTAAAACAAAACTTACCCAAAGCTTCACTGTGGTATCGAAAGACCCTGAAATAATTTTGGCATCATCGAAACAAAAATGACAGGAGGTCACTGCATCGGTATGGCCTTTTAAAATCTTGAAATGAATCTGTGAATAAACCAAGATAGCTCATTGTTATCTTGTAGAATAGAATAGAATAGAATAGAATAGAATAGAATAGAATAGAATAGAATAGAATAGAATAGAATAGAACAGAACAGAACAGAACAGAACAGAACAGGTACATACACTCTCAGTGTACATAAAAGAAAAGATATGTTCATCAAGAATCATAAGGTACAACACTTAATGATAGTCATAGGGAAACAAATAAACAATCAGGAAACAATCAATACCAATATTTTTTAGTTTTTAATGGTTATTAATTGTTTAGTTTTAATTTGTTAATGGGTTTTAATTCGCATTGTTTTAATTCGGGCCAAAGTATATAATTCTTTTAATTAATTTTAAATTTTGTATTGTTATGTATTTTAGTTTTGGCTGTGCCCTGATTCCACTAGGAGAAGGGCGGTATATAAATTGAATAAATAATAATAAATAATAATAATATCAATCGTAAGGATACAAGTAACAAAGTTATAGTCATGCAGTCATAAGTGGAAGGAGATGTGTGATAGGAATGATGAGAAGACTAATAGTAATAGTAATGCAGACTTAGTGAATAGTTTGACAGTGTTGAGGGAATTATTTGTTTAGCAGAGTGATGGCGTTCGAGAAAAAAACTGTCCTTGTGTCTAGTTGTTCTGATGTGCAGTGCTCTATAGCGTTGTTTTGAGGGTAGGAGTTGAAACAGTTTATGTCCAGGATGTGAGGGGTCTGTAGATATTTTCACAGCCCTCTTTCTGACTCGTGCAGTATACAGGTCCTCAATGGAAGGCAGGTTGGTGGCCATTGTTTTTTCTGCAGTTCTAATTATCCTCTGAAATCTGTGTCTGTCTTGTTGGGTTGCAGAGGCAAACCAGACAGTTTTATGGTTTTCTTGCTTTTACTGTTTTGAAATCTCCCCCTCCAAAGCAATAAAGAAATAAACCCTACTTTTACTGAGATCTCCAATCTGCTGGCCTTCTCCTGCTGTCCTCCAGATGCAGGGCAGTAAAGTCCCCTAGAGTCCCAGCCAGTAGAAAGCATGGTGTTGGGGTGATGGGAGCTGTAGTCCATCCGTCCACCATGACTGCGGGGCTCTAAATTGGAGCCTCACATGCAGACATCACCCACACTGGAGGAAAGGAAGACCCCTCCCCCTCCCCTCCCCACCTCTCCTCTCTTGCTTGCCCACCTTGGCCAATTTCTCCTGGTCCCCTTCCCAGTCCTTCTCCTCCGGGCCCTCGGTGGCCAGGGGGTCATAGCTGGGTGACTGCAGAGGCATCTCTGAGCAGAGAGGGGAGACGTCCCGGTTTTCCTTTTCTTTTTCCTTTCCTTTCCTTCTTTCCTTCCCCTTCCCCCTTTTCCTTCTTCCCTTCCCCTCCTCCCCCTTTCCCCTTTTTTCTTCCCTTCCCCTTCCCACTTCCCACTTCCCTTTCCTTTTCCTTCTTCCCTTCCCACTTCTCCCTTTCCTTTCTTTTCCTTCTTCCTTCCCCTTTCTTTTCCCCTTTCCTTCTTTCCTTCTTTCCTTCCCCTTCCCCTTCCCTTTCTTTTCCTTCTCCCCTTCCCCTTTCTCTTTTCCCCTTTCCTTCTTTCCTTCTTTCCTTCCCCTTCCCCTTCCTTTCTTTTCCTTCTCCCCTTCCCCTTTCTCTTTTCCCCTTTCCTTCTTTCCTTCCCCTTCCCCTTCCTTTCTTTTCCTTCTCCCCTTCCCCTTTCTCTTTTCCCCTTTCCTTTCCCTTTCCTTCTTTCCTTCCCCTTTCTCTTTCTCCCTTTCCTTTCCTTCTTCCCTTCCCCCTTTCTTCTCCTTTCTTTTACTTCTCCCCTTCCCCTTTCCTTTCCCCCTTTCCTTTTCTTCTTCCCTTCCTCTTCCCCCTTCCCCCTTTCCTTTCTTTTACTTCTCCACTTTCCTTTCCCCTTTCTCTTTCCTCCTTCCCTTTCCTCCTTCCCTTCCCCTTCTCCCTTTCTTTTCCTTCTCCTCTTCCCCTTTCCTTTCCTTTTTCCCTTCCCCCTTCCCTTTCCTTTCCTTCTCCCCTTCCTCTTCCTCTTTCCCCCTTTCCTTTCTTTTCCCCTTCCCCCTTCCTCCTTTCTTCCTCCTGCCTGCAGAAGCCGCCGTCTGTTCGCTCGCTGGTCCGGCGGTTCTTAGCAACCGACCAAGCTCCGCGGACGGGCACGCGGCGGCGGCGGCTGCGATTTCAGGACTTCCAGTAACTTTAAGCCAAGTTGGGACTTTGGGGTGGGGGACGGGGGAGTCGGTTGCAGCGGGCGAAGGTCGCGCCCGGGGAGTCCATCTGATCTTCCGAGGCGGAAAGGAACGGAACCAACGTCGCTTTGCAAAGCAAAGTCCAAGCGGACCCTTCTGGGGGGCTCCCTCCGTTGAGGTCCCCCTTTGACTCTATAGAGCAGAGGTCTTCAAACTTGGCAGCTTTAAGACTTCTGGACTTCAACTCCCAGAATTCCCCAGCCACCTATGCTCTTATGTCAGAGGTCTTCAAACTTGGCAGCTTTAAGGCTTCTGGACTTCAACTCCCAGAATTCCCCAGCCAGCTATGCTCTTATGTCAGAGGTCTTCAAACTTGGCAGCTTTAAGGCTTCTGGACTTCAACTCCCAGAATTCCCCAGCCAGCTATGCTCTTATGTCAGAGGTCTTCAAACTTGGCAGCTTTAAGACTTCTGGACTTCAACTCCCAGAATTCCCCAGCCTCCTATGCTCTATGTTAGAGGTCTTCAAACTTGGCAGCTTTAAGGCTTCTGGACTTCAACTCCCAGAATTCCCCAGCCACCTATGCTCTATGTTAGAGGTCTTCAAACTTGGCAGCTTTAAGGCTTCTGGACTTCAACTCCCAGAATTCCCCAGCCACCTATGCTCTATGTCAGAGGTCTTCAAACTTGGCAGCTTTAAGGCTTCTGGACTTCAACTCCCAGAATTCCCCAGCCAGCTATGCTCTATGTCAGAGGTCTTCAAACTTGGCAGCTTTAAGACTCGGGGACTTCAACTCCCAGAATTCCCCAGCCAGCTATGCTCTATGTCAGAGGTCTTCAAACTTGGCAGCTTTAAGACTTCTGGACTTCAACTCCCAGAATTCCCCAGCCACCTATGCTCTATGTTAGAGGTCTTCAAACTTGGCAGCTTTAAGGCTTCTGGACTTCAACTCCCAGAATTCCCCAGCCACCTATGCTCTATGTTAGAGGTCTTCAAACTTGGCAGCTTTAAGGCTTCTGGACTTCAACTCCCAGAATTCCCCAGCCACCTATGCTCTATGTCAGAGGTCTTCAAACTTGGCAGCTTTAAGACTTCTGGACTTCAACTCCCAGAATTCCCCAGCCAGCTATGCTCTTATGTCAGAGGTCTTCAAACTTGGCAGCTTTAAGACTTCTGGACTTCAACTCCCAGCATTCCCAGCCACCTATGCTCTTATGTCAGAGGTCTTCAAACTTGGCAGCTTTAAGACTTGTGGACTTCAACTCCCAGAATTCCCCAGCCAGCTATGCTCTATGTTAGAGGTCTTCAAACTTGGCAGCTTTAAGGCTTCTGGACTTCAACTCCCAGAATTCCCCAGCCAGCTATGCTCTTATGTCAGAGGTCTTCAAACTTGGCAGCTTTAAGGCTTCTGGACTTCAACTCCCAGAATTCCCCAGCCAGCTATGCTCTATGTTAGAGGTCTTCAAACTTGGCAGCTTTAAGACTTGTGGACTTCAACTCCCAGAATTCCCCAGCCACCTATGCTGGGGAATTCTGGGAGTTGAAGTCCACAAGTCTTAAAGCTGCCAAGTTTGGGGATCCCTGCTAAAGAGGGAGGTTGTCCAGCCAGCAAAGGAGGCTGGGGGGGGGGGCTATTATAAAGATAGAACTGGGACAGTGAACACAAATTGCAGATGGTATTTCAAAGGGCCCTAAAGACTGGCTTCTCGCCCAGCCCTTTGGCAAGGATGATTAATGCCCTCTTTTCTTCTTTGTTCCTAACAGAGTTTGTTTTCTCTGACATCTTTGTTTTGGGTTGTTTTTGTGTTCCCGTCCTGCCAGGACCAGATCTGGGAATCACGTGGGAGAAAGTTTAGGGCAAGATGCTCCTAGACCTGGATTTGGCTGGGTTTTCATGGAGTGTCTTAAGAACACTTTCCACATTGGCTGTTTCTTTGGAACAGTGTAGGCTGTTTTTTTTTTTTTATTTGATTTATATGCCGCCCTTCTCCGGAGACTCAGGGCGGCTTACAATGCGTTAAGCAATAGCCTTCATACTTTTGTATATTTATACAAAGTCAGCTTATTGCCCCCACAATCTGGGTCCTCATTTCACCTATCTTTGAAAGGATGGAAGGCTGAGTCAACCTTGAGCCTGGTAAGATTCGAACCTGCAGAAATTGCAGGCAGCTGTGTTAATTACAGGGTTCATTAAACCACTGTACTACCAAGGCTGTTATCGCTATTGGGGGTTTTCGGGCATCTGTCTTTGCCCGAAACACGGTGTCTTTCAGTTGCTTTAGTGGGGGTCAATGTTTTTTCCTCGTTTGGTACTTCTAATCTTAGAGGGACACAGTGGCTCAGTGGCTAAGACGCTGAGCTTGTCGATCAGAAGTTTGACAGTTCAGCGGTTTGAATCCCTAGCGCTGCGTAACGGGGTGAGCTCCCGTTACTTGTCCCAGCTTCTGCCAACCTACCAGTTCAAAAGCAGGTAAAAAATGCAAGTAGAAAAATAGGGACCACCTTTGTTGGGAAGGTAACAGCGTTCCGTGCGCCTTTGGCATTGAGTCATGCCCGCCACATGACCATGGAAACGTCTTCGGACAGCGCTGGCTCTTCGGCTTTGAAACGGAGATGATCACCGCCCCCCAGAGTCGGGAACGACGAGCACATATGTGCAAGGGCAGGAGTCTGCAACCTTAAACACTCAAAAGAGCCATTTGGATCTGTTTCCCACAGAAAAGAAAACACCGGGAGCCACAAAACCTGGGTGGGCGTGGCCAACTCAACATCACTCACTTCCACCAGTCACATGACCCCCCCAGCCATGCCTACCCAGCAGGTCATTAGGGCAAAGAACCAGTTGTTAAAAAACACTGGGAACCACAAAACCCTTTTGACATTTCCCCCTCTCTCTCCCTCCATTTCTCTTTATTTGCCCCAGGCGAGGAGTGACTGGGAGGGGAGGGCGAGGAGGTGGGGGCCAGCCAGTGGTGGGATCACCCGACAGGGAGCCATAGCAGAGGGCCCAAAGAGCCGCATGAGGCTCCGGAGCCGCAGGTTGCTGACACCCCCGCAAGGGGAACCTTTACCTTTATCTTCTTAGGCATTCAATGGATGAACATTTCTGCTGGGACCTCTGGCTCAGCAAAGCAGCTGTGCACCCCAACCAAGAGCCGCTCACATCTGCCAGACCCTGACCTCACCGCGGCCAACTAGCCAGTCAAATCACCATGGCCAAATTGCTGCCGGACAACTCACCCCAACCAAGAGTTCGCTCACTCCAACATACTACAAAAAGATCCTTCTCACATTGGCACTTAAGATCTCTCAACAAAATATTTGAAAACGCGGAAGATCAGTAAAATTAGTTTATTTAAATTTTCTCATGCTTTTATCATTAAACTGCAGCGTTTTCATTGTCCCTCGCGGAATAGAATCTTTTGCACTATGCAGAATTTTGGTTTTCCTTTTTCTTTTTTTTTAAACTCTGAAATTAAAATGAAATAAACAAATCCAAGACAAATACTGTATTTACAGGTCATTAACAATGCTTTATATGGATGATCTGCCATCACAGAGGAGATCTGTTTTGAGTCCAGAAATGCAATCCGAGCTACCGCTTTACAAGTGGAAGATTTTTCATCCTAAAATAAACAGAGGAATAAAGAGAAGAAATATATTTTAATAAATAAAATAATTTCAATTTTTAAAAAATCCAAACTGGGAGCCAAACTACAGCCTTTCTATCAATTCTTAAAAGGCTTTTAAATTCTAAAAAATAAACCTTAAGACATTGATTTTTAAATGAGCAATTTAAAAATGTCAACCATAATTACATATTGACAGTTTGTTTATCTATTAATTAGATTTATTTGCCGCTCATCTTGTTTTTCTAAATAAAGAGAATACCTATGGCACTCTTCCTTCAACTGATTATCTTTCCAAATTTGCTGGAAAGTTTAGACACCATCGATTATTATTCAAATAATGAAAAAAAAACCCTGTCTCATTAAAGCCAAATGACCAACATGTAAAGAAGAGATAATATAATTCACACAAGAGAACAAAAGTTACTAATTGCAGACAGCTGGAGTTACCTGCTGCTTACCTTCTTAAAAGTTCCCGGGGTGATATATTCGTCTTTCCTTCCTCACTGCTGCTGTCTTTGCTCTCGGCTGTGTCTGAACTGCTGTTCTTCTCAGATTTCTTGTTCTTGTGCTTGCCCTTGTGCTTGGATTTCTTGTGCTTCTTTTTCTGCACAAAGAACAACAAGGGTTGGAAGGGGCCTTGGAGGTCTTCTAGTCCAGCTCCCTGCTCAAGCAGGAGACCCTACACCATTTTAGATAAATGATTGTCCAATCTCTTTTTAAAAACCTCCAGTGATGGAGCACCCCACAACTTCTGGAGGCAAATCATTACTATAATGAATTGTTCTCACTGTCAGGAAATTTTTCCTTAGTCCTAGGTTGGTTCTCTCCTTGATTTGTTTCCACCCATTGCTTCTTGTCCTGCCTTCAAGATGCTTTGGAAAATAGGGTGAACCCTCTCTTCTTTGTGGCAGCCTCTTTAGATATTGGAACACTGCTACCATGTCACCACTGGTCCTTCTTTTAACTAGACTAGATATATGCAATTCCAGGGCAGGAGTGGCTCCTCAGGAGGAGGTCTCCTCGAGAGTAAGGCTTGGGGCTAATTGGCCACTCCCTTAGCCTATTTAAGGAGGAATGCCGACTGAAGCAATTTGTAGGGAACAACTTTAGTTCACTCTTCTTCGCGTCTGGATTCTCTGCAAATTGCTTCTGGGCTTTCTGCCAACCTTATTAAGATTGTGATTACTTTATCTTTGGTTTCTTGTAGGCTGTTAAGAAAGTTTATTAACTGCCTTTGTTTGAAAAAGACTGAGTTATTTTAGTAAATTAAGTTTTGTACGGACTTTGTGTGTGCTGCCTTCTTTGGGGTCCGTAGCTGGGGCAGAACAGCAGCTGGTGGTTCGGAGAACCGGTAGCGATGGCAGCTTGAGGCTCCGCCCAGCCTCCTGGTTGTCATTACTTCCTGGTTTTAACCGCGTGGTGCGTGCACTTCCAAACCGGTAGGGAAGGTAAGTAGATTTCATTCCTGTGCAATTCCTGCAACTACTCTTCATATCTTTAGCCTCCAATCCCCGAATCATCTTTGCTGCTCTTCTTTGCACTCTTTCTAGAGCAGCAGCCCCCAATCTTTTGGGCACCAGGGACCGGTTCCGTGGAGAGGGTTTTTTCCATGGACCAGAGGCAGCGTAGTTTCACATGCTGCCTGCATCCCACGGTGCCGGTTCACGGATTGGGGATTGGGGACTCCCATTCTAAAGTCTCAACATCTTTTCAAGTAAGGGTAATATATTTTTATTCATTTATTATCCAAAGGTAGATGGCCACCCATTTCATATACGTGACTCTAAGCAAGGAGGGAGGAAATGTAAAATAGAAAGAAAACTCCTTCTGTGCTTGGAAAACAAGCTTTGTAAGAGAACCTGATTCTGATTTTGAGGAGAAAAGGTTAAAAATAAACATCAAAAATTACCTTTTCCTTTTTGTGTTTGTGTTCTTTTCTCTTGTGTTTTTCTTTGATCTTGGGGGGCTTGTGCTCTGCAGCCACTTCAGCTGTGCCTAAAACATTTGTCAGAGACAGAAGAACTGTTGAAGGAAGATGCACTGAAAGCTATTCAGAAGCTGCTGAGTTATTATTATTTTAGATTCTGCGGGAATAGCATCTTTCTGAATTTCTTGATGCAAACCCATGATCTATTTATACAAGCATTGGCTGCACTTTTAGTGAATATATAACTATGCTCAGGAACAACAAACAGAAGAGGGAAAGATTTAACACTACCCACTCTGGAGGAGCGCTTGGTGAAGATGACAAAACACTGCTGAAATGCATAAATTGATAAGAGAAGAATATTTGTAGCTCAGGGTTGAAATGAAGAGCTCTTGGATGATTTTACCTAGTTTGGGTAATGAAACGTCTACAAAAATCAACGAAGCTCGGAGCTCTGAAGACCCCTGGTACTGTAAATTACTTAAATCGGTAATTTAAAAGACATTATCTGTATTTATTGGAAGCCTCTGATGGACTTTATGTGTAAAAATGAAAAAAGTGAACTTGTGACAAATGGTTTCGATGATTAGACAGGGGAGATTATAGAAAAAAAGAGAGTCGTGATGTAACTTTAGAGAAAGAGGTAAATTTATAATTGTACATATAGCTGCTAAAATGAAGATGGGAAGCCATTTTTAAATGTTTTCTTTCTCTTCTATTTTTCACCTTTTTTTCTTGCACTTTTGCTGATCGATTTTTTTTTTCCTTCCTTGCAAATTCTTGATTTAATTAGGGTAGATTAGTTTGTGTTGGCTTGAGCATGTTTAGGTATCTACTCTAATTAAATCAACAATTTTAATAAAAATTATACTTGGTGATTAGTTTTGCTTCTACAGTATTTCTGTAGTCCATGAAACAAAAAAGACCAACAGCCAATAGATTCCTGCGTGTAATACTTTTAAAATGGAAAGAGTTAATATATATTTCAATTAACATTTAACATTTAACAAATACCTTTACCAGAATAAGCAACAGGAGGCAATTTTGGTCCAAATTCTCCTTCATCAACTACTTCCTTTGAGGTTGGCGTTATGGTATCAAAAGTCTCAGGTGTAACTTCAGTTTCTTTGAGGAGAAAATAATAAATATGGAGATTGTGTTTAAAATCCAACATAACAAATCACTTGATACAACCCTCTGACTTATTAGTCCATTTCAAAGTCCGTCTTAAATCCTGACATACCATAAAGGCTGCCGTAAGTTACGGTACATTTCCATGAACCTATTCCCAAAACACATCAACTTTTCATCAAAAGTTTTTTACTTTCTCAAAACAATCAGTCACATGGTCCAATGACAGCTCTGTCTGGCTGCCTGGTGACCTCACTCCTCTTTTCTTCTGACCAGGGGTGAGAATGTCCTTGGTTCCCAAGAGAAAAGATTTTTGTTTTGACTACAAAGTCCCAACTATCTAAATTCCCCCCCTCCCTATCCCTCAGCTCCAGTGTGGCAACACTGAAGCTCCAAGACGGCTTCGATCAGGTCAGCTTCAGGCTTACAACCATATTGCTTATCAACAGAGTTCCTGGTTCCAATTACTATCAGCAAATGAGGACTTCCTGCAGCGCAAAGAGCACAAAGCTTCAACCTGAGCGTTTCCATCCTGTTTATAGAGTGGAAATTCAAACTCTTTCGCTCGTTCAAATGTGGTGGCAAGCGATGCTTGCCCTAAAGTGGCAGGGGGTTATACGAAGCATTATATATCAGAGGATTTGGCTGGTTTTTAATGGGAGGGGGGAAAAACATTTTGTCTGAACCGAGCCAATAATAAATACCTTGAGCAGCAGGTAATGGGATGCCAGGTGAGTCGCAAGGCTTTGTGTTTTCAGACTCTCCTTCCAGGGCTGCTGCAGCTGGCTCTTCTCCATCACTCTCTTCTTCAGAAGAGGACTTCTCGTCTGAGGAACTGGCAAAGATGGCTTTGAATAAATCCATGGATGGCCGGCTTTCTTCTTCCACGGCAGCTTCACTTGGGCCACTGGGCGGGCCTGATGGCTGAACCACAAAGGAAAAAGGAAACAATGCACTTCTCTGCCAAGTTAAACCATAACAAAGGAGCAAACCGTTGAAGATTTCTCTTTCCACCTACCATACTTTTCAGAGTATAAGACGCACTTCCCCCCCCCACCCAAAAATGGGTGAAAATTGTGGTGCGTCTTATACACCGAATGTTGCCAAAGCGCTGCCCACCTGCTGACGCCCACCCTTCAGCCATTTTCAGCCAGTTCCAGGCGGCAGGGATCGCCTGGAATCAGCCAAAAATGCGATCCAGAGAGGCCAAAAACGGGGCGTGCAGAGGCTGAAAACGCGATGCGCGGAAGTGGCGATGGGCTCTGGCTATTCCCGCAGCCTGGAAAAGCTGATTGGCAGTATTCCGGGAGGCTGATCCAACCGCCAATCAGCTGTTTGTGCTGAATCGGGCTGCAATAACGTGCTGAAGCTGACCAGGCTATTTGCTGCAAGGATGCTAGCCAGATGAATAATGATGGATGCTGGTAGGCAGAGGCAGAATTGTTTTTTTCTTATTTTCCTCCCCAAAAACTAATGTACGTCTTATACAGGGGTGAAATGCTCCTGGTTTGGACCGGATCGCCCAATCCGGTAACGATGGAGGCGGGTGGTTCGGAGATGTCACTGCCGATCAGGCAACTCAGCTGGGATTGTCAGAGCCTTTTGAAAGCATTTTTTACAACCTCTTCGCTGAAGAGGTTGTAGAAAAAATGGTTTTAAAAGTAAAAAAAAAAAAATTAGCCACGCCCACCCAGTCACATTAACCCCACCACCACCAAGCCATGCCCACAGAACCGATAGTAACACATTTTAAATTTCACCACTGGTCTTATACTCTGAAAATACGGTAAACTCTTGCAAAATAGACAAATACCACTCAGTAATCTGCATTTTATGCTGTAGGATTGATTCTAGCCCCTCCTAGATATCTTAGTATGTCTTTCCGCAAACACACACACAAAAACATCTTTTCTCTTGTATTTTATTTTAAGTAATAAAATAATTACTTACTTAATTAATTAATTACTTAATACAGGTCCTGTATTCTACCTGCTGGTCTACGAGCAGATAAAGAGCTAATGATGAAACTTTCTCAAGATTTATTATGTCCTTGTGGTTAACCCATGGCCAGGTGGAACAAACAACATACTATACATTTCATACTTTTCAGAGCATAAAAATCAAAACTATGAGAAATGAACATTTCGTTCATTCACAGTTTCAACTTAACCTCAGGGCAAATTAAAAACTGCATTCTGCACTTCTAAAACGTGGCTGTGTTTTAATTTTTGCATGCAAAATGTGGCGCCTTGATAAAGGCATTTCTAATAATAAGTGTAAAATTAGTCCTGCATTGTATCCCTTTAGTAAATTGTCACCCGAGTCTGAAGGGCTTCTATTTTGGAGTAATGCATGAGGATAGCCTGATTCCCATCTCCTGAGAATATTGTAGCTACCAATTCTTTCATCCAAGTTCATCATACATCCATTTGGCATGTGTTTGAAAGTGCCCCCTACTCCTTCAACGTAACAGAAGGACCAAAACTACTCTACCTGAGTGGGAACAAGGTCCCCAGTCCCGTGTTTGGCCTTCGCTTCAACTGCTTTGGGAAGTTGTTCCTGAACATGGACCTCCACCTTTGATCGAGCCAAACTTATAAATTCACTGATGGTATCTTTCTTCTTCTCTCTGTCGGGCACATCCCATCTGGATGACTTCTTTGGCTCTGAAAGAAATGGACACATTTCCAAGGGGTCATCACCCTTTCTTCATGAGTTCGATCCTAGGTAGAGGCAGATGTAGGTGTTAGGGAATGGCAATTGCCTAACTGGTTGGGTTGACAATATATATAAACCATCACTGCATGTTTGCAGTCAAAATGAAATGTATAGCTTTAAGACTGTAATGCTGTATTGCATCATATTGTATTCTGATTGGCTATCTCTGTAGCCAATGTACTTAACAGGAAGCTTGAATCATGGCTTATTTTTCTTATTACATTATTATTGCTACCTCTGTTCCTCTCTGCATGATCTCTCTGAATGATCACTAATTGATCATTGCTACTTGTTGTTTTCTACTGTTTTACTGATTGTTTTACTGCTGTACTTGTTCCTGTCTGCAACTACAAAAAGAACTGTTTTAATGCATATGACTACAACAACTGGTAAGAAGACTTTGTTCTTGGAATATCCGTGGATTGACAATTTAACTATCTTTATCTGTATATGACCTGGATTGTTTATTGGACTTTGCTTTTTCCTAAAAGTAAAAGAATATCACAACTCAGTGTGTCTGTGTATTGACAGTGCTTATTCACAATCACCCTCAGTCGTTTCTCATGTGCACAACCTTGCTACTCAAGGGTTACTCTGCACATATTCTTCAACAGTAGGGTCTCCTGCTTGGGCAGGGGGTTGGACTAGAGGACCTGCAAAATCCCTTCCAACTCTGTTAATCTGAAAGTTTTCTTTCTTTTATACAATACACCCAGTTTTAAGAAAAACCGTCTTTCATCGTTAGGAATTTTAAATTTAGGGGCCAAATGCCAACCAATTCACATACTTCTCCCAGTTAGTCCGGGACACTGTTTCAGCCCTGCAAATGGTTTTTACTCTGTTATTGTCCTCTACACTTTGATTGGCCCAATTATCTATGATTCAGGTTCTGAAGAGATATCCATCTGATAAATTAAAAATCTTACTGTTAGGAATATTATCTTGTTGCACTCCCGTTTTCATTGGTTGATTTCGCATCTCTGACGCGGACTCTGAAGCAACGCTCAAGAAGTTGAACACAGAATACTTATCACGTTTCACTGTCGGCAATCCGACAATACAGGACCTGATGAAAAATAAAAGCAGAGTTTCTACATTTTTTTTTTCTTCTTTTAATGACCCTGCAAGCCCTTACATCGGGGTGGAGTTGGAGTGACTGGATGGAGCTAGAGCGTTTACTGGCCGGATTCCCTTCCTGATGCCTATGTGAAGTTCACAGCGTATATTTTCTCTTTGCGCCCAGAGAGAGAGAAATATCTGCCGCTTCCTATGTTTGAACTCACGACCTCCTGACTGAGAGACGAGAGCTCCCCCTCTAAGCCACCAAGCCACTTTCAGAGTTTCTACATCTAACTTTGGGTAATTTTTCTGTTCCAGAAATATATGTGTTAAAATAGAATAGTATATAAACAAATAGTATAGAAACAAAACAGCATTTTAAAATTTACTGTTTAAATTTTATAATTATAGAAATATATATATAATTATAATTAAGTAACCAAGGTGGTCTAAACCAGGGGTTCCCAACTTGTGGGCCGCGGCCTATTGGCCACCAGGCCATGTGAGTAGCTGGTTGGTGTGTGCCCCTGTGCGCATGCACACAGCTCCATTCACAGGCACTCGCAGCCCATTCACACAAGTGTCACAGGCTCTTATGGCCCTACTCACATGACGTTATCGCGGGCGCTCATGGCTCCCCTTGTGGGAGCAGCGGACATGCACGCCCGCATGCATACACCTGCCCCTCCCACAAAACCATCCCCCCTTTCCCTCCCTCCCTCCTCTCCGGGCCAACCTGGAAAGGTTGGGGAACTCCGGTCTAAACAACAGTTGTTAGATTTGACCACTTCTACTGGCCAACCATAAAATTATCACCCCCAAAGTACTTGTTAGAAAATGCTAATGGATTCAACCAACTTACTCTGCATAGGGATCAGGAATATTAAACCTTTTGCACAAAAGTTTATCCGGGTGCCACTCAAATTTTTCCCTTGTCAGCTTTCCAAACATCTTCATTTTTGCAGCTGCCTCTTTGTCGTCAACATTCGTCTAAAATAACAATGTGGTTCTCGGTTTGTTACAGCAATTATCACGCATACATTTTGGCAATAACCGACTTGAGGATAAAGCAATAACTTTATGATGGTCTTTTTTTTTTTTTTTTAAACTGGCCCGATTCGCATTTCTGCTGAACTAATTTTAACCGTGTTTTTATTTAATAAACCACAAGTGGCGTTCACACAACACCTTCAGACAGAATGAAACAAACTGCGTTACGGCTTAGCTATGTGTCGTGAGAACTCTTAGCGTTTGTTTGGAGATGATCTTGAAAGGAATCGGTGCTCTGAGGATGACTGCAAGTCAACCCAGTTCAACAGTTTCTGGAGGAGTTTGGGACATACCTCTTCATCGCGAGGAACGTCTACTTTATCGGTATCGTCCTCTAATTTTGCAGGAGTAAACCTTGAAGACAAAATTGAGCTGGAGGTTTTGTAGAAGGCAGCAGCACGAGAGAATTCTTCCCGCTCTCTACCGCGCTCCCACTCCGTCATCCTGGAATCTAAACAGCTTTCTGGCACATCTATTAGGGCAAGAAAAATTTAAAAAGCAAGCAAAAAAAAAATACAAAATCAATAATACTGGCTCAATAATGTTGAAGAGAAAAGAATGAAACAGTTTATAGATGCAGAGGTTTCCAGCAAAAGCAAAGCCAAGAATGACAGAAAATAGACTCAACAGAACTATGAGGCTTTTTTTTTTTAACGAAGGTATATGGCCATCCACTTTAATTAAATAACTCCACCCATTTAAAAAAAATACACAAATAAAATCACACAATATAAAAGGCAAAAGGAAAACATTTTTTTAAAAAAAGAACAGCCCACTACACAAATATTTCTTGCTGATCTCCTAACAAGCAGAATCATAAACCAGAGTTTGTTCTTCCCCGTTATTTTTGTAGGAGCAAGCCACAATTCCTGCTTTGGATGTTCCATTACATAAACCATGAATCAGGGTTTCCTAGTGTTTTTAGACTAGTCTTTCTAGCAGATTATACACAAAAGAAATATTAACAGCGGAAGCAAGAATGTTTTAACATTCCTTACAAAGCAGAATTTGAATCAATTGTAAATAATAACTATATGGAAATAACATGATTGCACTTGATGAGCTGGCCATAGAAGACAACGTTTTAAAATGCTGGACATATTAAGCATCGGAATAGATGTCTATTTCATGATGACAAGTTATACATTGCCTCTTTTGCTTCTTCAGATTTGGGGGCTGCCCGCTTAAATTCTGTTTGTTGTAGAATACTTGAATTAAAATGAAAGTGTGCTAGATGAAGGGAGAAAAGAGCTGGGAACACGTTTGCTACTTGCCTTTCTTCCCACGTGCAAAATTTTCTAAGTAATGTTCGTATCTCTTTTGCTTTTCTGGGTCGCTGGCAAATGGTTTGAAGTCAGTCGAGCGAGTTGTAGGTAACTGGGACCCCAGCCTCAATTGCCACTTACGTGGCACATCAGGGACAGGAGGAGCTTGGAATTTGCTACAGGCAGATTGTTGAGCCACAGTGTCAGCTTTCAGTTCTCGTTGTCCTGCCTGTTTCGCTTCTTGGATCCTCTCTTTGTCTTTCTCCGACAAATATTCTAGAACAGAAGTGGTTGGGCCTAAACAAGAAGGGAAAATCATGATAAACAACTAACATATTTTTGGTTCAGAACATAGTGTAATCAAGAATACATTGCCTTGTTTAGACAAAACATTTGCAAAAAGCCACCATTTTTAATAAATTAAAAATATACATGTTTAAAGATATATTTAAATTAAGGTAGACAGACAGACAGACAGATAGATATAGATGATGGATAGATAGAGATAAAGAGATAGACAGACAGACAGAGATAGAGACAGACAGATAGAGATAGATGATGGATAGATAGAGATAGAGATAAAGAGATAGAGACAGACAGATATAGATGATGGATAGATAGAGATAAGTAGAGACAGACAGATAGATAGATAGAGATAGAGGATGGATAGATATATATAGATAGATAGAAAGATGGATAGATATAGAGATAGACAGACATAGATATAATTAAATTTTAAAAAGTCAACCAAAAATGCCTACAAAAAAATAAGTCAAAACAAAATGATTGCAGACTCCAGGTAGAGCAGCGCCCCTACCCCCAACCTTTGGGGCACCAGAGGCCGGTTCCGTGGACAGAGGTTTTTCCGTGGACTGGAAGGAGGCGTGGTTTCACATGTTGCCTGCCTCCCGTGGAGGGGGCTTCACTTGCTTGCACGGCCCGGTTTCTGGCATGCCACAGCCCGGTGCTGATGCACGGGCCGAGGGGGGGTGGGGGTTGGGACCCCTGAGATAAAGGATATGCATCGTGCAAAGTAACATCCAAGGTATTGGATACCTTTCAGAGCAGTTTCGCCCAGTACTTCCCTTCTCTCGGAAGCGGTTTTCTGGTGTCTACTTTGGTCTGCTGCGTCGCTCAGAAGCTTCCCTGTGGATTCTGCCAAGGCTTGCAGTAAGTGGGAGTTTTCAGCAGTAGCTTTTATCACAGGTCGAAAGTAATGGATTGGTCTGTAGTCTCTTGGCAGGTCTGGAGGAGGATAAGTCTTTACGGAAAAACCAAGAGAAGACAAAACGTTTGTCTTGCTTGCAGACAAGCGAGTCATTACATACATACTGGACATTGGGAATTAGGCAATATTAAATCTGAACTCAAGTGTAGAAAGCATAGAAAGATTCATGAATACGTTAAAGCATTCAGCTATTCAGCTTTAAATGGGGAGTGTGAGGGTAATGAAGATTTAAAGCTGACCAGCCCCTTTAAGACTGAGGATGTGTCAGCAGGGTTATTACCCTTTAAGAAGCTGCCTATATAAGGGATGTCATTTGAGGGCGTCAATCCCTCTCCTTGTGTATCACGCTCGTCGCGTGCATCTGTACTGTAGTTCTCTGTGTAGAGTTGGAGAAGACTGATTGCTTGCCTGCCTCTGCTTAGCACGTGTACGTATAGATATTGTATATAATGTTGTATATAAACCACTGCTTGTAGACAAACCTTTGTGTCCTGTATTTTGCTCCCAGGTAGTCTCAAAATAGTAGTCACGGTGTAAACACTCCGACATAAACCAGTGTTTTTCAACCTTGGCAGCTTGAAGATGTGTGGACTTCAACTCCCAGAATTCCCCAGCTAGCAAAGAATTCTACAAGGTGAAGTCCACGCATCTTGAAATTGCCAAGGTTGAGAATAAACTAATAACTGGCATAACTGGCAATATTTTTAAAATATTGGGACTATTTGTTGCAGAGGTCTAGTAGCTATCAAACTTGAAATCCAATCAGCTCATATCACTAGTTGCTTCCCATTTCTCCCCAATACATTCACTGTCATTGTTTTTTTTACTATTTTGCCGATCTTAACAAAAGTATCCTAATCCTATGCATTGTAAAATGATCGCCATAGCAGACTTTATTAGCACAACAGTGAAGATGGCCGATCTGATTTGAAAAAAAAAATTATTGGTCATTCCAAAAATCAGGTTAGGGCAGTGAAAGTTGATATTCTCCCTTGTTTCATTTTGGACTAGAGTAAAAACAAAACGGTAACAACAAAACATTGCTACTATTGTTATTTATAAAAATCTACTACATTTCAAATGATAAGCAGGTTGAAGAATCAATGTTATACTCTTGGAGATCTTGGTAAATTCAGTGTTATCTTCATACATGTACATGTACAGGCAGATATAATGGCAGAAAGGAAAGCTAACTAACCTTGGCAGGAGTTACTGATTTAGAGGCCAAGCAGAAACCATCCAAAATTTTCCCGAGATACTTCTTTTCTTTCTCTCTTCCTAAAAAATAATAAGATAAATTCATTAGCGCTTTCAAAGTAAACCAATAGGGGGGCACTTCCTGAAAGGCCTCAACCAATGATAAAAAGAGCCTTGGTGGCGCAGCAGACTAAAGTACTGTTAAGTAACACCAGCTTCCTGCAATTACTGCAAGTTCAAATCTCACCAGGCTCAAGGTTGACTCAGCCTTCCATCCTTTCGAGGTAGGTAAAATGTGGACCTAGATTGTGGGGGCAATAAGGTGACTTTGTATATAAAAGAACACCACTTGGGGGGCCGAAAGCCCTACTAAGCAGGTATATACAAAAGTATGAAGGCTATTGTTTAACGCATTGTAAGCCGCCCTGAGTCTCCGGAGAAGGGCGGCATATAAATCGAACCAATAAATAAATAAAATATCCAGAGGCTTCCAGACCTGGCTTGCTTTTATAAGGCTGGGGGGCTGTCCAACCATATAATCCGTCTCCTGGCTCTTCGTCTTTCAGAACACTGTTATATTTGGAAAGGGATTCGACTGCATAAATATCTTCATCTTCGTCTTCCAAAGCGCCAACCCCAAAGGCCTAAAAAAAGCAGCATAGCATACAATTAGATTTGTCTTCACTATTTTAAATAAGAATAAGAAAGGCTGAGCACCAAAGAATTGAGGCCTTTGAACTATGGTGCTGGAGAAGACTCCTGCGAGTCCCTTGGACTGCAAGGCGATCCAACCGATCAGTCCTAGAGGAGATCAACTGACTGCTCTTTAGAAGGCCAGATCCTGAAGATGAAACTCAGATACTCTGAGAAGGAAGGACTCACTGGAGAAGAGCCTAATGCTGGGAAAGATGGAGGGCAAAAGAAGGAGACGACAGAGAACGAGGTGGCTGGATGGAGTCACTGAAGCAGTCGGTGTGAGCTTAAATGGACTCACCTAACAACTGTCTTTCTTTCTGCTTAGCAACAGAAATTTTGGGCTCACTTGTGGCCGTACGTCGAGGACTATCTATATCTGCAAAAGGTTTGCCTGAGGCGGAATGAGGAAAAGGGCCAATTTGCTTGAACTGGCTGTAATAAAGGAGCTCCAAACTTGCCCCCCATAGCAGACTGTACTTATATGTGAATAAATCATAACTATTCTGAAGTACCGTATTTTTCAGAGTATAAGACACACTTTTTCCCCCCTCTAAAAAGAGGGTGAAAATTTGGGTGCATCTTAGCCCCACCCACCCACCCCCATCCTTTGGCCTCTGCCTCCCAGCAATTTACCTCCTTGCAGCAAGCAGCAAACAGCCCGTTTCAGCTTCAGCACAGCTTGATTAGCACAAGCAATTGATTGTCAGTTGGATCAGCCTCCTGACCCTCAGCTGTTTCAGGCTGCAGGGATTGCCATTGCCGGGCGGGCCTCCGCTGTTTGCTGCAAGGAGGCAAATTGCTGGGAGGCAGATTTTTTTTTCTTGTGCTAATCAGGCTGTGCTGAAAATGAAACTGAAACTAAAGCAGACTGTTTGCTGCAAGGAGGAAAATTGCGGGGAGGCAGAGGCAGATTTCTTTTTCTTTGTTTTCCTCCCCCCAAAAAGTAGGTGCGTCTTATACTCCGAAAAATACGGTATATATTAGACATTTTAGATTTCACTTGCTCATTTCTCAAAACCTAGTCCAAAATTTTAACCTGTATGATATTTTACCTGTCCTGAAATGCCCAGTTTCCGTCCTTTACTATGCCGTACGTCCCCTAGACGACTTAAATTTTCAGAACCGAGGCGAAAAAGATTTAAGGGTTCTTCTGAAGCACCAAATAAAGCTTTATTGGGATCCAGCCCTTTGTAACCCAGTCCATGGACGTTTTCTTTCGGAGTCAGATCTACTGGCATCACATCTTTGGGGGCAAAGGTCACATTTTCCGGCTGATATTCATCCTCTTCTTCCTTTATAAAAATAAATATAGGTTATTTAGGATGAAGTGGTAAATTGGCAAAATTTTAAGCCCCTGCTTCTTCCCAGCCGGCGATTTTCTGAAGTGGCCTGTGTTGGCAATTCTAAGCAGCAGCAATCCGTGGACTTTGATTATGTCTGAGGCCTTCTTCAGAGATTCATTAGGTTGTTTCAGATTCTAACAAAACAACAGTTAAAACAGAGAACATCACAGCCTTCTATTCTCCTACGCTTTCTGCTTCGTCCACAAAGCAATAGTGTATAGGTAGTCCTTGATTTAGTGACTGGGATTGGTTCTGACAAAATGGTCATTAAGAAAATTGGGTCAGCGTGAAATCGCTGGTTGGTGCCATCTCATTCTGACAATGTTTTCTCTTACAGTGTCCTGTGCTGTTGTGGCCGGCCAGCGGATCTGGCAGCAGATTCGGACAGTGAGGAGGTTGGGGAGGAACATGGGCCAGTCCTGGAGTCTGGGGAAGGCTCTGATAAGGGCTCTGCATCGGAGGCAAAGAGGGGACCAGAGCCATATGCCAGTTATCAGCTGCCTTCGGAGTCGGACATCAGTGAGGCAGATGAACAGCTGGAGCCTGTTCCCAGTGTGCGCATGCACAGAGTTGCCAGACGAAGGGAACAGCTAAAGAACAAGGGTCAATTTGGGAGTAAGGCCACAGGTGGACGATGAATGGCCCCTCACAGAGGGAATAAAAGAGGAGCGAAAGGGGAGTGGAGTTTGCAGGAGACAATTAGTTCATTACTGATTCTTGCCAAGTATTGTGGTGTCTGAAAGATATCAGCCTGGCCACTCTCCAAGCCTGATAAAGGCCAGTAATTGTGAACTATCTTGAAAGGCTGTGGGAGAGGAAAGACTTTGCTGGAGAGGAATTCACTGTAAATTAAATAAAAGGGGTTTATCAGGATGCAGTATTTGTGCCTGACCCAATTGGGTTTTTCTCTTTTTCTTTTGGCTCCTTGCAAGGCAGAGAGACTGCCTAAACAAGCTATCTCTTTCTGAGATGTTTTTCTGACTCAGTGCTTCTCTACAAGGTGCTAAATGCCTTAATAAGATCAGCCCGGTGACTAGAAGCTCTGCCTGAAACTGACCAGACTGTAATCAGTTTCCCATTGAAGGTTATTTTGTTGTTGTTTTTGTGATTGTTATTTTTGTCCCAAAATTATTTCTTCATCTTTTGTCATATTTCCCATTGTCACTATCGGCAGCAAGTAGTAAACAAGAACTATTTTTTACTCCTTGCCACTTTATTTATAGAGTCACTGTCTGCATGTAAATAATTTGCATGAAGACTATCCAGGGCACAGAACTGTTTATATTAAAAGTTTTCATGATGTTAGATACCTTTGCAGAAAAATCAGTGCAAGCCAAGGGCCAGCACTTCTTCACTTATTGAAAATTACAAGGCATTAAGATGTTAAAAGAATCATTGTAATACCCATTATTGTAACTGCAAAGAGTTGGTATTTATTGACTAATTCCAATTCCGTTAAAAAAAAAGTTACAATTTCCAACAAAGGCTCTACAATTACCTCTGAATTTTCAGACCCTGGAGGCAAAGCACAGCCATATATTTTTACTCCTGGCTCTGTAATCAAACAGTGACAATCACGATTAAAATGCTGTATTTTTTCATGACTTTTATTCAAGTCGGAAACAAGTCATGCTGCTACGATACCACTAAATTCGAAGTCACTTAAATTACTCCGGTATACGAGTAACAAATAATACAATAGCAGACTACAGACCAGTTATATTTTAAAAATGGATCAAAACTGATATATTTAGGCAGCCATATCTTAAATATGAAAATTGGAACAAGTATTTTGCAATATTGTGCTTCTCCTCTTACAGCACAAGCAAACAGATTAGGAAACCTTTTAGGAGCCCTGATTTCATATTTCGCCCAAACCAGAAAACAATACTTATTATCTGTTTTGAAACAAGTCAGAATATTGTATAATTAAAAACAATGGTTCAACATTCTGACTTATGTCAAAATAACAGTTGTTTTCCTAATTTGGACAAAATGGCAAAATACAATTGGGTCATTCCAGCTTTGGTTGTTTGTACTTCAAAGGGAGAAGCAAAGGCCTTATTAAGCAGGGACATAATTACCTGAACTAGATAATTCATTTTATTCTGATCTTGTTGCAAAATAATAGATTCAGGGGAATGTACCAGGTTTTTGCTTGCGTGGCTTCCTCTTTACTCGGGGCCCAACGCCTTGTCCTTCTTTCCAGCCCATTTTTCGCAACAAGTCAATCCCAATTGTTATCCTGGGGGAAAAAAAAGAAATGGATCAATGAGTTATAACTACAGGTAGTCGTCGACTTACGACCACAATGGAGCCCCACATTTATGTTGCTAAGTGAGACATTTGTTAAGTGAGTTTTATGACCTCTCTTGTCCCAGTTAAGTTACTAACTGGGTTATTAACCCAGTTACTAACAACTGGCAGTTGTTAAGTTAGTAACCCGGTTAAGTGATCCACCAGGCTCAAGGTTGACTCAGCCTTCCATCCTTCCGAGGTGGGTAAAATGAGGACCCAGACTGTTGGGGGCAAGAGGCTGACTCTGTAAACTGCTTAGCTGTAAAGCACTGTAAAGTGGTATATAAGTCTAAGCACTATTGCCATTGCTATTAACATTGCCAAGGTTCAGAAATGCTGAATTAGATTATGCCCAGCTCCTCTGTGTTTTACTTGTGTCCTTTACATTATACATTTTACGTATTTGATTTGGTTGTCTAGAGTCAGTGAGATGGCAGTTATATAAATAAAATAAATGAATTCTACAACAGTCCTAGATTTAACATCGGGAACACTTGTTTATGGAGGAAGAAGAAATCCTGCCTGTTTACTTCTGGGAAAAAATGATTCAAACAGTCCTTCAGGTGTTCTAGAAATCAAAAAATATAGTATTTGCAATTATATGCAAGTAGCAGATTATTTTTCAATACTTACTTCGCAGGTGTGATGAATTCATCCAATACTGTAGCTCCAGGGATGGGTGCAACTATTCCTGCTAGCTGTCTGGCCTTCTCCTGGATTTTGTCTTTACTTTGGGAAGCAAATGTATCCGTAATTGTAATTTCCTTTGGTGCAATGCCATGTTCACCAAGATCCTTTCAGGGAAAATAAGATGGGGGGGGGATGGGATGGGGGGGAATCAGAATATTTTCTTTCCAAGTCTACGAATCCAAATAGTAACCTTGAAATAAAACAGCAAGAGATTCTACTTTCTCTGTACAAAAATCGCTGTTCTTTATCTAAACAAAGCTATTTAATCATGTCTGTTAACCATGCAGTAAAAGTTTATGTCCAAACACCAGACTTATATCTATCATTTATATGGCCACCCATCTCACAGAAGTGACTTTGGAAGATGTACAACTACCCTCTTTCCCCCAAAATAAGACATCCCCTGATAATAAATCCAGTCGGGCTTTTGAGCGCATGGCAATAAGGCCAAGCGCTTATTTCAGGGTTCAAAAAAATATAAGACAGGGTCTTATTTTCGGGGAAACACAGTATACATATAACAATATTTATATACTGCTCAAAAAAATAAAGGGAACACAAGCAGAAGACATCCGAGATCTGAATGAATGAAATAGCCTTATTAAATACTTTGTTCTTTACATACAGTAGTTTATACACTGCTCAAACAACTAAAGGGCACACAGAACTACACTATGTAAAAACAAAGTATTTAATAAGGCTATTTCATTCATTCAGATCTCGGATGTCTTCTGCTTGTATTCCCTTTATTTTTTTGAGCAGTGTATATCTATGTACCGCACAGATACCATAGATATATAAATAGTTGTCTGGAATTATATCAATGCAATAATCTCCATCATCTTACTTCTTCATCCATAAAATCTTCTGGCTCGACAACTTTCTTTTCTGCTCTGTTCTGGCGAGATGACACAAAGGCTGATGGTGCCCATCCTTGAAAGACAAAGCGTTGTTATAAGATGTGAGTTTATAGAAGAATTGAGAAAGATTGAATTTCCAATTAAAAGTGCAATTGCAATACCCACTCCCTCCAGACTTCTTTCACTGACTTACTATAACTGAATAACTGACTTACTATGTCTGAGTGGACATTTGTGTAGAATTGTGTTGGAAATTATACTAACTGCATGAGAAGTGATTTTGCATATCATTTCCTAGTTTAGGAGAATACACTGTGGTTGTTTCAATTTTTAAAATGTTTACTTGATCCTATTGTCCAGGAGTGGTATTCAGTAACCTTCGCTACCAGATTGGAAATATGTGTTGTGGTCCGCCAGGAGCCTGCAGAGCTGGCAACAGAGTTGGACAGTGAGGAGGCAGAGGAACAGGAGGAGCCTGTTCCTAGTGCACGCAAGCGCAGAGCTGCCAGAAGGCAAGAGCAGCTAAAGCAAAAGGGACGGCTCGGGAGTAAGGTCAGGAGATGATTGGCCCCTCTCATAAGGCTTAAAAGAGAAATAAAGGCACTTGGGCTTTTTGCAGGAAAGCAACATTGCTAATTCTGTTTCTAGTCGGCATCTCTTGTTTGTTTCTGAACTTCATGGGGCTTTGCCAGGGTGTCAAAGAAGATAAAAAGTTGGTGATTATCCCGAAGGACTTCTTCCGAAGGACTTGTTTTGCAACTAATTGGGACTCAGCTGGGAGTGAACGTAATTCTCAGCTGTTACAATAAAATAGGGGTTTTTGGGACTAATTTGTGAATTGTAATGACTCAGTAAGTCTAGGCCACAACAATGTGAGCGCGCGCACGCAGAGCCTTCCGTGCATGTGCAGAGTGTCAAAAACGGGATGTGATGACGTCCGGGCAGCTACCAGTTTACCCGAACCGGATAGAACCGGCTGAATACCACCACTGGTGTTGTCTCTTTTGCTAGTCTCAAGCATTGCACTAAGACAGGGGTCTCCAACCTTGGCAATTTTAAGACTTGTAGACTTCAACTCCCAGAATTCTCTCTGGGAGTTGAAGTCCACAAGTCTTAAAGTTGCCAAGGTTGGCGACCCCTGCACTAAGACACTAACTTGTTTTCATCACATTTGCCGAACATACCAGTCAGCTGAGTTCCCAAATAAACAGAAACTGTCAGTACAGACTGCGTTGCAAAGTTCACACAGGCTCACAAAAAGCATGCCAAGTTTAAAATGAAAGTACTGCATTATGAATCAGCAGTATGTGTGTCTTTATCTACAGCAGTGTCTATACTGTTTGACAGTCTATAACAGGGCTGTCAAACTCCCGACCCGCAGCCCGGATGCATCACGCACTGGCCACACCCACTGCAATTTAGCGAAGGGGGAAAAAGTCCTGATATGTCACATGTGACAACAGTGAGTTTGACACCCCTGGTCTATAAATTTAAACTATTATTAAATATTACATAAATCCCGTGATCCAGCACTTTCACCATCGTTTAGAAGCCACAATGGTATCACAAGTACGCATTGAGCCATGTAACTTCACACAGTGTGTACACCTGACCAAGATTTTACCGTCTTGGACACATTTTTAAAAATAACCCAACTCAGCCCAGCCTTATGCCAAGAGGAACAAAATAAGTTTCAGACGTAAATCATTTACTAACCTTCTTTGGATCCGACAGTGTTAAAGTAGCCAGCTGAGAAACCACCACTGAATGCGCCATGAAATCGTTTATACCGTCCCTTCTCATCTTTGACCATCTGGTCTTGGAGAGGAATTGGCTTCTTAATGCGCTCACCTGGAAGGAAGGAAGGAAGGAAGGAAGGAAGGAAGGAAGGAAGGAAGGAAGGAAGGAAGGAAGGAAGGAAGGAAAGGGGAGGAAGGAAGGAAGGAAGAGGGAGGAAGGGAAGGGAAGGAAGGAGGGAGGGAGGGAGGGAGGGAAGGAAGGGAAGGAAGGAAAGGAAGGAGGGAGGGAGGGAAGGAAGGAGGGAGGGAGGGAGGGAGGGAAGGAAGGGAAGGAAGGAAAGGAAGGAGGGAGGGAGGGAGGGAGGGAGGGAGGGAAGGAAGGAAGGAAGGAAGGAAGGAAGGAAGGAAGGAAGGAAAGGGGAGGAAGGAAGGAAGGAAGGAAGGAAGGAAAGGGGAGGAAGGAAGGAAGGAAGAGGGAGGAAGGGAAGGGAAGGAAGGAGGGAGGGAGGGAAGGAAGGGAAGGAAGGAAAGGAAGGAGGGAGGGAGGGAAGGAAGGAGGGAGGGAGGGAGGGAGGGAAGGAAGGGAAGGAAGGAAAGGAAGGAGGGAGGGAGGGAGGGAGGGAGGGAGGGAGGGAGGGAAGGAAGGAAGGAAGGAAGGAAGGAAGGAAGGAAGGAAGGAAGGAAGGAAGGAAGGAAGTTTAGATGCACATATGAGTGTTAGACCAGCTTTCATGTCTACGATGGAACTAGAACTCACCATCTCCTAGATTTTAAGATGGCACTTTCACTTATACCAAACTGTCTACAAAGCTGCAGCAAAGCAGCCCCCACCCCTCCATCCATCCTCCTTATGTCCCATTTTTCCCCCCTCTCAGCCTCCTTCCTCCCCAGTCGGCAAAGAGCTTCCAGGACGATCTTGAGTATCCCCTGCAGCAGACCTTCCCTAATCTGGGAGTCATCCAACTGCCCCACACTACAACTTCTCAGCCCAGGCAGCAGGGAAGAGGGAGACCGCCTGAAGGCCCTTGCCATTGCAGAAGTTGGGGGCTGCAGTCCCCAAAGGAGGGCACAGGCGCCAATACAAGAGACAACAATTAAGTAGGAAGCAATTCCCTAATCAAGGAATGATCAAGGAAAAGACCACACTCCACCAACACTAGCAGGGCAAATTACTCCATAGAAAGGTGAAGCAAACCCCACTCCTTATAGTACTGATGAGGTTACCTGGTCAGGAAATGAAATGTCTGCCAAAAAAAAAAAAATCAGAGAGCACCAAAGACCCCGTAGTCCTCTTCCTCTGTGTAATCCCCCTTTTCTTCTAGCACTGATGTTACCTATTGGATACTTTTTTATTTATTTATATTTCTGTCATGTTTATGTGATGTACACTGGAGGTGGTGACCCTTTTAGAGCAGTATGCAACGAAGTTTCATTTTAATGTATGCCGATCAATGCACATTTAAAGTGACAAAGTTATTCTAAGTTTAGTCGGGTAATGAAATGTCTTGAAAAACAAAAAACAAAAACACTATCAAAGACCCCACAGTCCTCCTCCTCCTTGCAAACTTTCCTTTCTTCCAGCAGTGATGATGTTACCTAGTCAGGTAATGAAACGTCTGCACACACAAAAAAAACAACAACCCTAAGAGAGCACCAAGGACCTCACAGTCCTCCTCCTCCTCCTCCCTGCAAACCCTCCTTTCTCCCAGCACTGATGATGTTACCTAGTCAGGTAATGAAAGGTCTGCAAAAAAAAACCCCAAACCCTAAGAGAGCACCAAGGACCCCACAGTCCTCCTCCTCCTCCCTGCAAACCCTCCTTTCTTCCAGCACTGATGATGTTACCTAGTCAGGTAATGAAACGTCTGCAAAAAAACCCCCCAAACCCTAAGAGAGCACCAAAGACCCCACAGTCCTCCTCCTCCTCCTCCTCCCTGCAAACCCTCCTTTCTTCCAGCACTGATGATGTTACCTAGTCAGGTAATGAAACGTCTGCAAAAAAAAAACACCAACCAAGCTCAGAAAGCACCATCAAGCACCCCACAGACCCACTAGGGAACCTCATCAGCGCATAGATCAGCATTGATGATTATGACCTAGTTGGGTAACAACAACCCTTGTACAAGCGAACCACCAAACTCAGAGAACACCAAGGACCCCGCGGAGGGCACCGGGTTAGGGGAGGGGGTCAGGCGGTTTCTCCCCAAACTAACGGAAAAAAAAAGACTCGGGAGGGAGACCATCCCTCCTTTGCTTCGTCTCTCCCCCCCGACCCCCCAAAAGCAGACGGAATAGGAGGATTTACCTTCCTCCAGCAGCTCCAGCGGGGTCCCGACGCTCACCAGCTCCTCATCCTCCTCATCGCTGCTGCCAGCCGCCATCTTGGGGCAGGTCTCTGAAGGAGGAGGAGGGGCAAGAGGCGGGGCCTGATCGGTCAACCATTTTCCCCCGCCCCGCCCCGCCCTCACTTGGGGGTGCGCGCGCAGCCCGAGAGGGAGGCGCTGCCGTCCCCAAGGAAGAAAGGGAGGGAGGGAGGGAGGGAGGGAGGAGCGCGCGCGCTGCGTTGGGCTCGAGTGCGCGTGCGCGCGCTGAAGCCAGCTCTTGGCGAGTTTTTGCGAAGTTTGAGGCCGATTTTGCAAAGCGGGGTTGTTGGCGCGCCTGTCGTGGGAACAACAACAACAGGTCGTTCCGTCGGTTGAGGTTCCTCGATGGCAGGGCTGAAGGTGAACGTACCCCCCCACGCCCGAATGATCTTAAAATAGAGCTTTTTTTCCCCCCCTGATCTAAATAAATCTATATAAATCTATAGATTTTTATATTTTATATTTTTATAAAATATATTTTATATTTATATTTATATTTATATTTATATTTATATATATATATATATATATATATATATATATATATATATATATATATATATATATATATATATATATATATATGTAGGTCTTTGGTTATTTGGGTCTTCTCCCACGTAAAATTGGAAGTATCTTGGCGACATTTCGACGAAGTCTCATTCGTCATCTTCAGGCTGGTGTTCTCGGCTTCGTGCTTCCAGGAGCAATTTGCTCCTGGAAGCACGAAGCCGAGAACACCAGCCTGAAGATGACGAATGAGACTTCGTCGAAACGTCGCCAAGATACTTCCAATTTTACGTGGGAGAAGACCCGAATAACCAAAGACCTACATACGAACACCCGCGAAAACCTGAGAAAACATATATATATGTTTTATATATATTTTATATATATATATATATATATAAAATTAGATTTTGCTTTTTGGGGTTTTTTTGGGGGGGGGGGCGGGAGTTGTAAAACCATGGAAATCCTATTGTCTGTTAAAAGATGAGCAGTGAAAAGCCACGAGGGGTCCTTGGTGCTCTCTGAGCTTAACAGTAACGAGTTGGGAGGGACCTTGGAGGTCATCTAGTCCAACCCCTTCCCCACATACAGATGACCTATACTAGGGATTCGAACCGCCAACCTTTCTTGATTGACAAGCTCGGTGTCTTAGCCACTGAGCCACCTAGCTTGTTTTCTTGCAGACCTTTCATTACTTAGAATAGAAATAGAAATAGAAATAGAAATAGAAATAGAATAGAATAGAATAGAATAGAATAGAATAGAATAGAATAGAATAAACAGAGTTGGAAGGGACCTTGGAGGTCTTCTAGTCCAACCTCCTGCTCAGGCAGGAAACCCTACTTCATTTCAAACAAATGGTTAATATCATTAGTGCTATCCCAAAGATGCTTTTTCTGCAGGCAACTGGACTTTCTTTTTTTTTTTTATTGCAAAAGTTTTACAATTACATTTTCACCCCTTTCCCCACCCCCTCTACCCACCCCGAACTTCCCATCCTACCTAACGCTCCCTAACCCTCCCCTCCCCCCAGACTTCCACACAACATACTTATATCAGGTAAAAAAAAAAACCCTTAATATAAAACTTATATAAAACTTGAACCCCTCCCTCCTCCTTGTAAATTTTTCATCTTCATTACACTGAAATATTTCTATCTTAAAATATCATTTTCAAATAAAAGCTATTTGATATTTCCTAGTTTGATATTTGGTCTGAACATAATCTATCCACTTTTTCCATTCCCATTCATAAGTCTCTTGTGAACAGTCTTTTAAAAATGCTGAGATCTTCGCCATCTCTGCAAAACTGGCCATCTTCAAAGTCCATTCCTCAATCGTGGACAACTGGACTTTCTTGTGTGTGTGTTTTTTCTTTGAAGACGTTTCGCTTCTCATCCAAGAAGCTTCTTCATTTCTGACAGGATAGTGGGGAATGGAAGGATTTATATTCCTTGCAGACAGCTGGACATTTGCATCCTTTTAAGCAGAGGTCTTCAAACTTGGCAGCTTTAAGACTTGTGGACTTCAGCTCCCAGAATTCTCCCAGAATAGCTGGCTGGAGCATTCTGGGAGTTGAAATCCACAAGTCTTAAAGCTCCCAAGTTTGGGGACCTCTGTTTTAGAGGGTGGTTGAAGCACCTGGAGATTTATCTGTGTCCTCGGGGTCACCTGAGTGGTTCTTCCGGTTCCTGTAACCTGCAATTTTTTTTCTCTGGAAATCCATTCCTACTCCCACACCATTCAAAGGGTGTTCGACGTCTTCAAAGAAAACCAGAAAGTCCAGTTGCCTCCCGAAAAAGCACCTTCGGGACAATCGTGACCTGGATGATGGAGAATCTCTACAAACTATCCTCAGTGCTAGTTATGTTACCTACTTAAGGGTAATGAAACGTCTGCAAGAAAATAAGCTCAGAGAGCACCAAGGAGCCCTCATTTCAACCCTGAGCTACAAATATTCTTTAATGAAAAAGCAGCTGGGGTGCATATGTATGTGTGTGGGGGGGGACAGGGACTGGGTACCTTAAAAAGATTGGAGGTGTAGCCTAGGTGGAGAAAATCTCAATTCGAGAAGCATTTGAAAGTAAACATATATCCTTACCTGGCACGGAGGCGTGGCTTAAGTGCACCTCCACGGCCATCAGCAGGACTAATTTGGCCAGAAGAGGTCAGTGTGAGTAAACTGGTGTGTGTGCCTTTGCACATTTTAATGGAGAATAGTGTTTTTCTTTTCTTTTTTTTAATTTATTTTTATTTTTAAACAACACATAAAACATCCATCTTCCATTACAATTGCAAACAGTGTGTCGGTCGGTTACAAATCTTTTTGTGCTTCATCTCATATTCATAATTTCCTGATTTTCTAATTTCTCATATTATCAATCTAATGCATGTCTTTATATTATTATTCTCATTTATCATTCATTTAACAATGGCATTTTCATCCCCATGAAAATCATTTCCATATATTATATTATATAACATTCATTTCAAATTTCATTTCCATATTTTATTATCTAGCCATTGATAAAATAAATCCCATATCTTCTGATATTGTTTGTCTTCCTGCTTTCTAATTTCAAATGTCAATTTGCTCATTTCAGCACATTCCATGATTTTCTTAATAACTTCATCTTGCTTGGGTATTGCCTCATTTTTCCAATTTTTAGCAAACACAAGAGAATAGGGTTTTTCAAGCTTGACAACTTTTACGATGCTGTGGACTTCCGACTCCCAGAATTCCCCAGCCGGCATGTGTGAGGTTTTGGAAGTTTTGAAGCCCATGGATCTTAAAACTTGTCAAACTTGAGAAGCAGTGATCTAGAGAGGTTATTTTTAAAAAGTTAATGGGTGTGACCACAACTTTCAGTGTGAATCACAACCCCGGCATCTGAAGGAAGTGCTGTGATGTCAAAAGAATGACATGCCTGCAGTGACGCCATCATGCAAATGAGGTTATGAAATTGACAGTTTCAGGATTTGGGGATTGAAAAAGACAAAACGTTTGGGGAAAAGCTTAATGATGATAATTACCCAGTAGAAAAAGAGCAAAGGGCATAATTTCTAACATATTTGTTGGATTTGTATTTTCAGACATTTTTAATCCCACCTTTATTGCTTTTATAAATAAATCAAGGTGACGAACATACCCAATACTCTTTTCCTCTGCAATAAAATGATCAAAGCTTCACACTTATGCGCATTGAATAAACATTGCTACAATACCTGGATATTATTTGGCACCTTCACATGTATTCCCCCCCCCCCCCGGCACATGGCATGCATTCTCATGGTGCAGTCAGAAATTATTTTTTATTTGCTAAGAATACCTTTGAAGCCTAGGTGGGCTGCAGAAGCCTTTTTGGAATTAAAGATGAAATTTGAGTGCTGTGCCTTGCAGCATGGAAATACCCTCCCCACCCGCCTCCAATGAATAAAACAAGAATATTGGATGAAAGTCATGGAAAGCCAATGATATCTGATTTGTGAGTTGCTGAGGTTATTATGCCTTGTGGAAAATCAGGATTTGCTAGAAATTCCTGAATGCATGATTGATGGAGAACTATCTGGAACTGGAGCTTAAACCAAGATTATTATTTATCCACAATGCTTGAAGCATATGTGTGCGCACACCCGATATCTGTGGGGTGTTACAATTTGCATTTTGAGCTGTTGATCTGAAAAATGACTATACAAAAGTGCGTATATTCAAGGCTATGGTTTTCCCAGTTGCAATGGATGGCTGTGAAAGTTGGACCATAAGGAAGGCTGAGCGCCAAAGAATTGAAGCCTTTGAACTCTGGTGCTGGAGAAAACTCCTGAGAGTCCCTTGGACTGCAAGGCGATCAAACCGGTCAATCCTAGAGGAGATCAACCCTGACTGCTCTTTAGAAGGCCAGATCCTGAAGAGGAAACTCAAATACTTTGGCCACCTAATGAGAAGGAAGGACTCCCTGGAGAAGAGCCTAATGCTGGGAAAGATTGGAAAAGAAGAATGGGACAACAGAATGAGGTGGCTGGATGGAGTCACTGAAGCAATTCGCATGAGCTTAAATGGACTCCAGAGGATGGTAGAGGACAGGAAGGCCTGGAGGAACATTGTCCATGGGGTCACAATGGGTTGGACACGACTTCACAACTAACAACAACATACGTAGGTTTTATATATAAGAATATCACATTATGCTCTCAGATATTCTCAACCTTTTTGTGGCTCATGGCCCCCTTCGGAGCCCTATTTACTTCTGGGACTCACCCACCCACTCATTGTCACCGTTAAGGTGCTTACTGTAAAATCTATCCTGCCAGTTATGTTTGGATGGCTCCCCGTGACCCTCCAAAAATATAATATGGCATCCTGGGGAGACCACAATGGCTCACATTGAGAACTTCTGGTAGGGGTTGGAATAGATGTGTTCTACGATTCCTTCCAACTCTATGATTTGATCTTTATATCCTGTCATAAGGATTTTTAATTTAAAAAAGTAATCAAATATCGATAAAGTTACAGTACAATATTTCTCAAACTTGGCAACATGTGGACTTTAGTTCCCAGAATTCCCTAGCCAGCATCATAGCTGGCTAGGGAATTCTGGGTGTTTAATTCCTTCTACCTTAAGGCTGCTATATTTGAGAAACAGTGGATAGCATGTCTTTATCTTTAATCTCTTTTATTTTTATTTATGTGCCACTTATGTGCCTGCACCCCTAAGATTCTGATCTCCCACTAACATACAACCAGGCCTGATCCTCTTAGTTTTTAAAAACAGTCAGTCTTACTTAGATCTTACTTACCATCCTATCAAATACCAGATATTGGAAGTATTAAAACACATTTAAAAATGTTTCCTTTCAAAAATTAAGTGATTTTTTTTTAAAGAAAAAAGTAAGTAGTCAAAAATAAGGCATGTTTACATATTTTGTTTTCCTTTAACGCCATCTCAGAGGTATTTTTCCTTTTTGTTTCTATTCTGGGCAATTGCTTTTCAAAAGTGCAGGAGAATCATCTCTCTCTCTCTCTTTCTCTCTTTCTCTCTCTCTCTCTCTCTCTCTCTCTCACACACACACACACAGACGAGGACAAAAGTAAAAGAAGAAAAATCTAATTGACTCACTCACATTCCTTTTGCTGAATAAGTTGGACATGTTCAAAGTATCTGCCTGACCTTTGAAACTTTCGTCATTTGAATTAATTATATATATATATATATATATATATATATATATATATATATATATATATATATATATATATATATATATATATGTATGTATATATATATGTATATATGTATGTATATGTATATATATATATATATTTACATCACACACCCACTCTGGAGCTAAGCTGATTAAACATCCCATCTCAATACACTTTTAATTTTGGGTGTATCTGATCAGAACATTTATTGGGCATTGAAACTCTTTTGTTGTTGTTGTTTTTAATCCTTGTTTCTCTTCCCATGTGGGTTTAATGCAGTTATTCAATGTGGAGGAAGAAATATTATATGTACAATAGTTTCAGAGATGGTCTCTGGGCATTTTGAAAGGGATCAGTTGCATCAGTGATGGGTTTCAAATTTTTTTACTACCGGTTCTGTGGACCTGGCTTGGTGAGCATGGCTTGGTGGCCGTGGCAGAGGAAGGATATTATAAAATCTCCATTCCCTCCACACTCCAGGGGAAGGTTACTGCAAAATCTCCATTCCCACCCCACTCCAGGGGAAAGATACTGCAAAATCTCCATTCCCACCCCACTCCAGGGGAAGGTTACTGCAAAATCCCCATTTCCTCCCAATCAGCTGAGACTTGTGAGGCAGAGAATAGATGGGGGCAGAGCCAGTCAGAATTTTTACTACCGGTTCTCCGAATTACTCAAAATTTCCACTACCTGTTCTCCAGAACTGGTCAGAACCTGCTGAGTTGCATGTAGAGGAAGGACATCTAATAAAAATACAATTCCATATTTTAATTTATCAAAGGGATTGATATTTTTATTGAAAGTAAAACCAGTTGGTTGAAACATAACACTTTTGACTTTAAAGACAGAAAGCTTAGAGAAGACACTTCTTATCCGCAAAATGGGAACCTCAAACACCATTCTGTTTCCTGTTCACATGTATCTGTATTGACTCCTGACAAGAAAAACAAGCTGGGTGTTGATAGATTGCTTTGTTGACAATTAACATTATGCTCATGATATAATTGTCTAATTTAAATTTGTATTATATATTCCAAAACAAGTCCAGTCCTTGGGGAAAACTTCAGAATGGACTTGAAAGTTTAAAGATACTCTTTTCTGGGAAACACCTAATATATAAAGAACTTTTCACTTTGCCCTGTATTTCAAGGGACCATTCATTTTACCACATTGAAAATAGCAGTCTTGAAGTTTCGATAATCGCATTCCAAACCTGCCACTCCACATATTTGCTTTGTGGTTGTAAAACAATCCAACACTTATTTTTTTTACTTTTATAGTGTAAGACTTTCATTGGTGAGCAATGCCCAAGAACTGGCAACTTCCCTGAATGCCCCAGAAATGTTGTGTTGGGGGAGGGGGGGGGGGGAAACAAACTATTGTGATTTGTACCAAATCTCTCTGGTTCTTGAAAAAAAAAAGCATTTCCGAGCAGGTTCTCTCCCCCACTGAAGAATTATTCCCAAAGAGAGAAGCCTCTTACCCACACGGACCCCTTGGAGGGCAAAAGAGAAACAAGAGAAAGAAAGAAAAAAGAAGAGAAAGAAAATTCCTCGCCAGAACTAAAGACCAAAAAAAAATGCCGAAAGACTCCAGGGACAAAAAGATAAGATTCCACCCGGACACAGTTTCTTGGCAACCAAATCCTTTTCTGCAGAGACACAGAAAAGATTGCCCGGCATTAAAGCAAAGACAATGGGTTTTTTTTTTTTAAAGTTGTATATTTCTATTCCTACCATTATTTATTCTAAACAAACGTAAACAACTGACTTTAAAACCAGTCGGATAAGGAAACATAACGCTGCGGCTTAAGAACAACAAAGGCCCAACTTTTTATGCATTTGCTAGATACTAGCTCTATGGTAGACTTTCCTTTTTTTTTTTTTTTTTTTTATGAAATTTTATTGAATTAAGAACATGTTACAATTCAAACTATACGGTTCGGTAACGTGTAGTCATATTGTATATTTACAAGTGCGGTATCTAGTCAATTATCTAATTATTTATACAGTTTGTACAAAAATTCTTGTGTGTAAAATTGATTACTGTTTAATTAGGGTACAATAATATATAAGGTTAACTAATCGTTGTGCATTATTCCACATGAGTATTAACTTTTGCATTTAATTTCTAACCACCTATGGTAGACTTTCCTATCAATCGGCTGGGTTGGGATAAGCAACACAGGTCAAATTACAGTACAGGTAGTCCTTGATTTATGACCACAATCTGAACCAGAATTTCCGTTGCTAAGCGAGATGGCTGTTAAGTGAGTCACACCCAATTTTAGCATCTTTTTTGCCCCGGTTGTTAAGCGAATCTGCATTGATTTTGTTTGACGAAAGCTGGCCAAGAAGGTTGCAAATGGTGACCCTGGGATGCTGGAACTGTTGTAACTCTACACCGGCTGCCGAGCACCTGAATTCTGATCACATGACTGTAGGAAAGCTATGATGGTCGTAACTGTGGAAGACCAATTGTAAGTCACTTTTTTCTGTGCCACTGTAACTTCAAACAATGAAGTTGTTTGAAGTTATATCAATGGTCATAAGTCAAGGACAACGAGCAGTGCTATGTCATTTAATGAGTGAAGCCACCCACCCTTGTAAACTGTGGTTTATGTCTACCTATTTCGTGAATTTCTCTTAGTTAAACTAAAACGAATGAAAGCTTAACACCAAGCCAGGGATCCTGCTAAGCGTGAATGGATGGACCTAATCCAGAAGCGGATCCCATTCCTGCCCTAAGCAGCATCGATTGATCCTTCCATCTACTAAGGGTAGGGATGGGATCTGCCTCTTGATTAGGTGCAGAGCAATAGGAACCGATCTTCCTGGCTAATACACTCACAGCCCCAGGCAGCTCATCCTTTGACCACAAACCTGGGGATGGAGATGGGTGGGAGAAATGTGTCTCCAGTTTGGGTTGACCCCACCGCTCTTAATTCCAGCTTGCTCCTCTCCTTGATGGATGGAAACTAATCAAGGAGAGAAGCAACCTGGAATTAAGGAGAAACTTCCGAACAGTGAGGACAATTAACCAATTAATAACATAACAATTAATTATGATGTTTGTGTATCTATATTTTTCTTGACTGTACACCGCCTTGAGTCCTACGGGAGAAAGGCGGTATAGAAATATAATAAATAAATAAATAATAAATAAATAAACAAACCAGTGGAACAGCTTGCCACCAGAAGTTGTTGGTGCTCCATCACTGGAGGTCTTTAAAGAAGAGACCCGACAGCCACTGGTCTGAAATGATACAGAGTCTCCTGCTTGAGCAGGGGATTGAACTAGAACAGGGGTCAGCAACCTGTGGCTCTGGAGCCGCATGTGGCTCTTTCATCCCTCTGCTGCGGCTCCCCGTCACTCAAAATATGCATCACAACCACCAATGTGCGACACTTGCCGGCACGCGATTTATTGAGCTTTTCAACCCCCGGTAGGCCAACCATGGATAAATCCAAGAAAAGAAAAGTTTCAGAGGAAAACAGAAGGTTTAATTCAATTCCATATGCTAGTTTTGTGGCCGCTCAAGAAATAGTCAGGCACAGGAAGGGTTTTGTGGCTCCCGATGTTTTCTTTTCTGTGGGAAACGGGTCCAAATGGCTCTTTGAGTGTTTAAGCTTAAGTTTAAGTTTAATGCGATTTCTATGCCACCCTATCTCCAATGGACTAAGGGCGGCTCACCACAGTAAAATACACAATAACATTAATACAATATAAAATTAAAAAAGGTTTAAGGTTGCAGACTCCCCCGCCCCCAGGCCCCTTTCCAGCTCAATGGAGATTCTCAGTCATCCAAGTCATGGTTGTCCCAAAGGTGTTTTTTTTTTTCCCCTCCCAAGATGGTTGCCAGGTCTGCTTCCAAAAAATAGCGGACAAGCAGGGTGGGGGGTGGGGTGTTAAGTAGTAAAAAAATAAAAAAAAAATTACAATTAAATTATATATTTTCTTACAAACATTTTAACACGTATTAAAATAATCCCTTCAAAACTTTACTTAAAATTGATACACAAGAAAGATACATATTGGAATGGAGAAAGATGGATTGATTATATTCAAAATAAGTATCAGACAAGAAAATATCAAATAGTTTATGAATGAATGTTAAACTTTAGAAGTATTATGTTATCAATAGTGGAGTTAAGGTTTTGGGGGGGGAATTTGGCAGTTTAAGAATAGTTAGGCTAATTTAGCATATGATTGTTAACATAAATACCCTGTATTTTGCTCTGGGAAGTCTGGGGGGGAGGGGGGGAAGGGGTGTGGGGGTGGTGGGGAGGGAACGAGGGGGGGGATTTTTCTTTGTAAAACTTTTCAATAAAAAAAACTTTACTTAAACTTCAAAAATTAAGTAAACTTCAAAACTATCAAGAGCCTTGATAGTACAGTGGTCTAAGCACCCTGTTATTAACACAGCTGCCTGCAATTACTGCTGGTTCGAATCTCTCCAAGGCTCAAGGTTGACTCAGCCTTCCATCCTTTCTAAGGTAGGTGAAATGAGGACCCAGTTTGTGGGGCCAATAAGCTGACTTTGTATAAATATACAAAAGTATGAAGGCGATTGCTTAACACATTGTAAGCAGCCCTGAGTCTCCGGAGAAGGGCGGCATATAAATCAAATTAAAAAAAAAAAACATCAAATATATTATAATACTATGTAAAATATTAAATTACATTTTACTTTGCTGTCATGCGCATTTTTTATTTGACCGCGCAGCTTTGATCAATTCTTTGGGTTTAAGGGATAATTCTTTACTTTCAATGCCACGTTGAGAAATATTAAAAAAAATATACAATCCTAAAGTTTTTGAATAAAAAAAAAATGTCCACTATTTTGTGAAAAAAAAAAGATAGTGAACATAATGTGAAAAAAAGCGGGACTGTCCGCTCAAATAGTGGACACCTGGCAACCTACGCACAGTCACTCAAGCACTCGTCACCTCTCGTCTGGACTATTGTAACGCTCTCTACATGGGGCTCCCCTTGGGGTACACCCGGAGGCTCCAACTTGTGCAGAATGCGGCCGCACGGGGGATTATGGGAGCGACGGGGCGCTCCCATGTGACTCCTCTCCTGCGCGAGCTGCATTGGCTTCCGGTGGACTTCCGGGTGCGCTTCAAGGTGTTGGTGATCACCTTTAAAGCGCTCCATGGCTTAGGGCCGGGGTACTTACGGGACCGCCTTCTGCCACCAATAGCCTCCCACCGGCCAGTTCGCTCCCACAGAGAGGGCCTCCTCAGGGTGCCGTCCGCCAGACAATGCCGGCTGGCGACCCCCAGGAGGAGAGCCTTCTCTGTGGTGGCACCTACCCTTTGGAACCATCTACCCCCAGAGATACGAGTGATCTCCGACCTCCGGACTTTTCGTCGGGCCCTAAAAACTCATCTCTTTCAGTTAGCCGGTCTCTCTCGATTTTATGATTATTATGGTTGGTTTTTAAATTTTGATACGGATTTTAAATTGATAAAATTTTAAACTATGGGCCAATATTTAATTATTTTAAATTCTATTTTTAATCGTCCTTTATGTCGAAATGCTTTTATTTTGGCTGTTCACCGCCCTGAGTCCGAAAGGAGAAGGGCGGTATAGAAATTTGAATAATAAATAAATAAATAAGTAAATAAGTAAGTAAGTAAGTAAGTAAGTAAGTAATTAAGTAAGTAAGTAATTAAGTAAGTAAGTAAGTAAGTAAGTAAGTAAGTAAGTAAATAAATTAAATAAATAAATAAATAAATAAATAAATAAATAAATAAATAAATAAATAAATAAATAAATAAATAAATAAATAAATAAATAAATAAATAATAAACCTTCCTTCCAACTCCGATTTCCCATTCTGATTCTTTGCGCAGCCCCTGCTGGGAGGGACCCGCGCAGCAGCCCGAATCCACAAGGCACCAGCCCAAGGAAGCGCTTCCTCCTCCTCCTCCACCCCTTCGACTCGGGTTGCCCAGGTAGAAGGGGAGGAGCGAAGGGCAACAGGGAGCGGAGCCTGCAGAGCAGCCAGACCGCAGTTGGTGCTGCGCCCGGGCGCTCAAGCGAGGCGGCGAGGGCGCACTGGTGAGTTGGCCACGGAGGCAGCCCCGGCTCCCCTAACCAGCCGCTGGAGATGACGGAGACGCTGCTGCCCACCGGCTGTCCGGCCGCGGACCAGAGAGGCGCCTGCTATTTTCGCAAGGTGAGCGCAGGGCAGGGCAGGGGGGGGTCCCTCCTGGCGCGGGATCTACCGACTCTTGGCGAGGTTTCCCGGGAGTGGAAGTGGGGGGATCTTTGCTTCCACCCCACCCCCATCCCACCTGGTTCCGATTAGTTCTGTTCTCATCTGGTCCGGTTGGCACTGGACTTTTGCAAAGCAAAACAAAGCAAAATCATCATCATCATCATCATCCCGCCTGCAAGCAAAGCAAAATAATAATAATTATCATCATCCTCCCGCCTGCGTAACAGGTATTTTCTCCGCCGATTCGGAGCCTCCTTTATTTGAAGTTGAAGGGAAAAATGCAGAGGAGAATTGGGGAGGGGTGTGTGTGAAGGGGTGTTTTGCCTTCCGCGACAGAGAGACGAGCCTTACCCCCGCCATCCCCTTCCAGCTCCCTTCCTTCTTGGCGAAGGGAAAATCTCGGGAAAAGTTCTGCGTTTTTCCCTCCCACTCCTTGTATAAACTGGGAAAGGAGTGTAAACTCTGCCTGGTGGGTGAAAACTGAATTAGGGGAAGGGGTAGTGGTGGTGTGGTGGGTGAGGACTGGGGAGACACTGACTGACTCTCATCCAGAAATGCACTTTTTAAAAATTTTAATTTGATTTATATGCCGCCCTTCTCCGGAGACTCAGGGCGGCTTACAATGCGTTAAGCAATAGCCTTCATACTTTTGGATATTTATACAAAGTCAGTTTATTGCCCCCACAATCTGGGTCCTCAATTTACCTACCTTAGAAAGGATGGAAGGCTGAGTCAACCTTGAGCCTGGGGAGATTCGAACTTACAGTAATCGCAGGCAGCTGGTGTTAATCACAATGCTATCAGTCTGCTGAGCCACTTGGTCCCTTGGGTTGTCTGCTGCCTTCCCCCACTCCACCCCGGTCCTGCCAGCTGCATGCTATATGGGATATATTTATGGATCAGAAATAGGCACAACGCCTTGGCATCGCTTTGCGGAGGGTGATAAACTGGGCAGTACGGGAGAGTGGCATCTGGGGTCAGTAGAATTTGCTGGAGATTTCTTCTGCGTGGTGCCACGCTCTTGTGGCTTTTATGGGAAAGGGGTCTGGGTAGGTCTTGGCTTTTTGTGAGACCCATCTCGGTTAAGGGTGCTTGGCACATGCTTTCCTTGCCTTGATCAGGGAATTAAATGCGAAACCTGATCCTTTGATTAACAGCTTTTTGTTCAAGGTACGATATTGAATGAACTAAAAAAAAAAAAAAACTGTACTGAATGAACTCGCAAAACTGATTAATTCTATAACCCAACAGTGAGTGAATATAGCCGGTTTATTCTCAGGCCACAGTTAGTATTTCTGCTGGGAACTTAAGAGGGGGTGGGTGGGGGAAAGCCAGGCCTAATTTTATGTTGTTTTACTCAAATTCTTGCTAGATTTACTCGGGAACCGAGTCTTACTATGTGTTGAATCCATAAGGGAAGATCTACGATTGTGTTTCCCAATTACTGTTTGGTTAATATCTACCAAAAGGAGAGAGATCGTTTCAATAAACTTCATTAGCTTCCCTTAATTTTGGCCGGGGTAAAATTGTGCTTAGATGTCCCATGAACCTGTTGTTGCAGGTGACAAAGGCCAGTGTAAAGTAGACAAACAATTCCATTTGCTGAAATTGGATTGATAATGTTCGGTGAGCATGAATAAGGCGAATCGTTATTGCCTTTGAACATTTGAAAAATTAAATTCTGGGCAACTTTTAAAGGGGTTTTTGAGGCTGCAGTCACAGATTTGGGGGATATCTGTTGAAGGGTCTCAATCTGGACACCTCCACATTAGAGCAAGAACAACTCCTTCCTTAAGGTGTACATGTGCCTTTGGAAATAATGCTGCCAGAATTGAATGGCATACAGTAGTGGGATTCAAATCCCGGCACTACTGATTCGCTCGCTTTGATGATGTCTGGGCGGGTGGGTGCCGCCGCTGCTACCAGTTTGCCCGAACTGGGGTGAACCGGTAGCAACTTACCCCTGATGGCATACCCTTGGTTTTAAGAGTGTGACTTCGGACTTTTAGATGTCTGCTATGGGAACAAACAAACAGATAAACAAAAAACAAAACAAAACACACAGATTGTCTAATGATCTCAAAAGGTCCAGGATACAAAACTTCTTTACAAAACTTATACCTTCAGTTTTGTAAAATCCTGTTTTAAAGTAAGGAAGTGCTCATTATAGCAGCTAGTAGGTGCAACTTAATTATGTAGCATTGCATGCTCATTTAATATATATCAGCATCTGCTACATCTGTGTAAGTGGTAGAAATAACCACTGTCTCAATGGGGTGGTGTGATGCATTTTTCCTGTTCCGCTGAAGCCTTTTCTGCTCTTGGTAGTGTCATATATTTAACATTCCTTCAGAAGCAACTTCTGCTTCCTACTTTTCATATACTTCCAGATAAGAATCCGCAGACCTTTTAAAAATTATAATCCCTTGCAAACAATTGACTTCACCGGATTTCCCAAAGATAGGTGAACTTTCTGTTCCTTTGGCTTACGATCAGTCATACTAAATCAGTCACTGATAACTGCAATGTTCAGGCCAAACCCAGTGGGTTGTTCCACTAACTAAAATTAGGGAGAGCTTGAGAGCAAGTATTTGACAAACTCAAGTATTGCAGTACAGTATATCTCTGGGGTTCATGCATTGTAGAAAAACAAGTTTTTTAAAAATAAATAAATAAATAAATGTTGATTTACCAATGAAGGCGAATATACGTGTCCCAGATTGGATCCTGCAAAAGTTTATTTGTTGAAGAAGCCACTTTAGCTGGGCTTGTATTTATTTATTTATTTATTTTATATTTTGTATTTCTGGACTGCCCATCTCACTCAGTAAATGGTATACAGTACAGTGCAGTTGTTGTTGTTGTTAGTTGCGAAGTCATGTCCGACCCATCGCGACCCCATGGACAACGTTCCTCCAGGCCTTCCTGTCCTCTACCATCCTCTGGAGTCCATTTAAGCTCACGCCAACTGCTTCAGTGACTCCATCCAGCCACCTTGTTCTCTGCCGTCCCCTTCTTCTTTTGCCCTCAATCTTTCCCCGCATTAGGCTCTTCTCCAGGGAGTCCTTCCTTCTCATTAGGTGGCCAAAGTATTTAAGTTTCCTCTTCAGGATCTGGCTGTCTAAAGAGCAGTCAGGGTTGACCTCCTCTAGGACTGACCGGTTTGATCGCCTTGCAGTCCAAGGGACTCGCAGGAGTCTTCTCCAGCACCATAGTTCAAAGGCCTCAATTCTTTGGCGCTCAGCCTTTCTTATGGTCCAACTTTCATAGCCATAAATTGCAACTGGGAAAAACCGTAGCCTTGACTATACACACTTTTGTTGGCAGGGTGATGTCTCTGCTTTTTAGTTTGTATACAGTACAGTAATATAAAACAGTATATGAGAATTAAAATGTTAAAATGTTAAAATTTTGAAAGATTATAGAATTATAAGCAAGTGTAACGAACACTCTGAGCCATAAACCAAATAAGATATATCAAGACTTAATGGAGTTACGAGAAATCAGTATGGTAATTGATAAGATCTCTCTCTCTCCCTCCCTTCCATTCCTTATGTTTACTCTATAATGATGGGTTATCAAAGCTACTGGTAGATCACAAACTTCAGTTTAAAAAGTCAAGACTCACCTAGATTAAGCTCAACTTCTAATGGTAGAAGGGCTGTTGTTTTCTTCAGAGTGGTATGGAAGGATTTCCTTCAGCTACAAAACCCTAATGAAAGGTTCTCCCATAATGAAAGGAAATTGTTCTTTTTTTAAAAATAAACAAAACGTGGAGTCATGTTGTCCTTATTAGAACCAACCAAAATGACACTTAAGGATGTGCAACCATTCTCAACAACTGCTAAGCATATTTTGATCCCATCTTGGTTAACCCTAATTAAGTTCTCCAATTATTGATTCTCCTGATGATGGATTTCTCCCCTTTATGGAGACAACTGTCATTGTTTGTTTGAAGGATTTGGGGTTGTTGGTGGGTTTGCCTCTTCTTCTCCTTCTCCTTCTCCTTCTCCTTCTCCTTCTCCTTCTCCTTCTCCTTCTCCATCTCCTTCTTCTCCTCCTCCTCCTCCTCCTCCTCCTCCAACACCACCTCCTCCTCCTCCTCCTCCTTCAGTATTCTAAAGGAAAGAAATCTAATAAGGTATGTCAGATCTCGGTTTTGCATTTTCCGCCAACTAGGAATGTGACAATGGAGGAGTTAGCCTCAGGTGAGAGCTTACAAGTTGGCAAAGTTTCTGCCTGTGTATTAGATTACCAGGTTAAATTTAGGGCACTTCTAACAACAACATTGGCAGGGTTGGCAGCTCATTTGAGAGCGCCTGGCATCAACAGGTTTCAACTTCATCAGAAAGTTGTGCAAATATTAGTGAGAGTATCTTTCTCCCACCCCGCTTCTCTTTCTTTCTCTCTTTCTGTCTCTCTCTCTCTCACTCTCTCTGGTAAATATACATACGTGCCTGGCTAAACTCTCCACCCAGTTATGATGATTGGGTGAAGTGAAAGTGTAGCCTTAGATAATCCAAGAAAGTGGAGAGCTTTAAATAGTGTAACCAATGTACAGATGGCCTGAGGAGTGGGCTTCAAAAATTTTAGCAAGGAGTTCTCTGCCCGGTTGCTGGGTGGGCGTGGACATGGTGGGTGTGGCCTAGTCGGCCTCCTGCACCATGGGTGTGGGGGGCATTTTTGCCCTCCCCAGGCTCCTAGAAAGGCTCTGGAGGCTGGGGAAAGCAAAAAAATGGGCCTTCTGGTCCCACTGGAAGTTGGCAAATGGGCTGTTTCCGTCCTCCAGAGGGCCTCCGGGGAGGATGGGGAAGGCTGTTTTCGCCCTCCCCAGGCTCCTAGAAAGGCTCTGGATATCACCTCTGGATCACATGACCTCAGGACACTGCAACAGTCATAAATATGAGTCAGTTGCCAAGCCTATGAATTTTGATCATGTGACCATGGGGATGCTGCAATGGTCATAAGTGTGAAAAACTGTAATAAGTCACTTTTTTCAGTGCCATTATAACTTTCCATGGTCATTAAAAGGACTGTTGTAAGTCGAGGTCTTCCTGGGTTAGAATTTGACCTGGAAGAGCAGAGTTCCAATGTCTCTTCAGCTACCAAACCAGGCTCTGCATCTTATTTACATTGAGGGGGTGCCTAAGACAGGAAATCAGAGATCCTATTTTTATTATCTTAATTCCTTAGAGGAAGAGTGGGAAAAACAGAAGAAGTAAACAACAATTTTTCCATGGTACAGCCCATTCTTTGGAAGCAGGTGTAGAATCTGCATGATGAGCAGCTTTAAAGTGGCTTCTTATATTGCACCAAGCCATGATTGGCCTAACGTGGCTTATTGACTAAAGCATAACTGGCTCCATGTAAAACTCCAAAACCAAACAAACCCCAGTTTGCATCAATAGGAACTCATGCTTTCTTCTAACCACCGAAATATGTCACCGATATGTCCTGTCTTCTAAACTCAGTTCTTCTTCCCTAAGTAGAGTTGTAGACTTCTCCTCTTTGATTGGAAGTTCATGTCCAAAAATGAGGAGTGATGTTAATGGAGAAGAAAAACATTGGGAGGAAGCATCTTCTCCATGGAGGTTGACTAGTGACCAGAGGGTCGCATTTCTCCTATGCTTCTCAATCCTTCCCAAACTTCAGAACATACTCACAACACCTTACCCAGTGGTGGGAAATCAGCCAGTTCGCACCACTTCGAGAGAACCGGTTGTTAACTTTCTGAGCAGTTTGGTGGACTGGTCGTTGGAAGAAATCATTAGGGTGAGATCAGTGATGGGATTCAAATAATTTAACAACTGGTTCTCTGCCCTAATGATTTCTTCCAACGACCAGTTCACCAAACTGCTCAGTTGGCCCCTCCAAGGGGAAAGATTATGACAAGCATGAACACACCCAGCCCTGAAGTAAAACTGCCTCTATTCCTCTTGATTTTCTGGAATTTTCTGGAATTTATTCTGGAAGAATAAATAAACGAATAAATAAAATTTATTCTGGAAGGATAAATCAATGAATAAATAAAATAAGTCCCTCAAAATCTGGTTATGCCATCAAGCTTCAGGGCTCCAAGGTCCCCTGGAGATACTGAGGTGTCTCCATTGTTGTTAACATCTGCTGTTCTCTCTTCGTCTTTGTGATTTTAAAATGTTTCAATAATAGTTTTTTTTTAACGTGTTAATTGTTTTATAGTCTTGTCGTCAAGCGCCCCGCCCAGAGTCAACTTTTCTGTGAGATGGGTGGCCCTGTATATTTCATGAATAAATAAATACACCTAAGGCTGATTAAACGTACAGGCAGGTTTCCAGTGGTGCGGAAGTTTAAATTTACCTTATCATTCATACTCCCCGTTCATGAAGCAAGATAGCTGAGGCATTAGTCACGCTCCCGTGACATGGCTGGGGTGGGGGGGTGCCGTGTTAGCCAAATGTGCCAGAAAATGCTGCAGGTTGTTCATCTGATGATTAAGAACTCAGCCCTAGGGTTACGGTAAAATGGGGAAGAGAAAGATTGACTCTGGCAAACAGAAGGACAGTAGAAATATTTATAGCCCATTGTTTGGCAAAGCAAATGTAGGCAGATGAGATAAGAAATAGCCCATCCCTTCAGGGCACTCTTGGTTCTTATTCTTTTCTCTTTTTTTTTTTAAATTTGATTTATATGCCGCCCTTCTCCGGAGACTCAGGGCGGCTTACAATGCGTTAAGCAATAGCCTTCATACTTTTGTATATTTATACAAAGTCAGCTTATTGCCCCCACAAACTGGGTCCTCATTTCACCTACCTTAGAAAGGATGGAAGGCTGAGTCAACCTTGAGCCTTGGAGAGATTCGAACCAGCAGTAATTGCAGGCAGCTGTGTTAATAACAGGGTGCGTAGACCACTGTACTATCAAGGCTCTTCTTATTTCTTATTTACTTATTTATCTACTTTCTTATTTCTCTCTTAGTAAAGTTATCTGATTCTATTGATGAGCTATTTGTCTTTTCCCCCCTTTCTTTCTGCCTGCATGGATGGGTTTTAGAATCTTACCACTAGTCATTGGAAGAACCATTACTGGATCAGTAAGATTCTAATGTTTGGGATGCGGTGGTTCAGTGGCTAAGACGCTGAGCTTGTCGACCGAAAGGTTGGCAGTTCAGCGGTTCGAATCCCTAGTGCCGCGTGACGAGGTGAGCTCCCATGACTTGTCCCAGCTTCTGCCAACCTAGCAGTTCGAAAGCACGTAAAAAATGCAAGTAGAAAAATAGGGACCACCTTTGGTGAGAAGGGAACAGCGTTCCGGATGCCTTTGGCGTTGAGTCATGCTGGCCACATGACCATGGAGACGTCTTCAGACAGTGCTGCCTCTTCGGCTTTGAAACTGAGATAAGCACTGACCCCTAGAGTCGGGAACGACTAGTACATATGTGTGAGGGGAACCTTTACCTTTACTTTTCAGATTCTAATTCCCCCCCCTCCCGGCCGTATCAGCTTCTCTGATTCTTATTTCCATTTCTAAGACATGTACTTGTGCCTTTGTAATTTCCTGGCCCCTTTGTATTAGCTTAAGCTGGGTGGGGGCAGTGACAGGTTGGCCAGAGACAACATTTTCAAAGGCAAAGTTGCATTGCAAAGAGAAGTTGGATTTCCTATATATATCACCTTGAATTCGAAAAAGGAGAAAAAACGTGAAAGGAAGGAATCATTTCACAAATGTAAAAAAAAAAAAAAAAGGTGCTTTTTGTGGAGCTCAGATGGGCCAAGCTGACAAATTGGTATAATATTCTGTAACAGGAAGAAAAATCTGCTTTGTTCATTTCCAGTTGCTTGTGTTTGATACAGTCTGAAAGTATGTCTTTTTTTTTTCCCAAATAAAGGAAACTGGACTTTCTTGGTTTTTTCTTGAAAATGTTTCAGTTCTTATCCAAGAAGCTTCTTCAGTTAACTCAAGAGATTAAGTTAGACAGCTTTGGATAAAATACGACTTTTCATATGTAAAATACTACAATAGATTTTCAATTGTATAAATTGCTTTAATGTCCTGGCTGATGACCCATTTAATTGCCCTATAATCCTTTGACTATTTCTGATTTTTATTTAGATGGCCGCTACTGATTCATTTTGGGGCAGTGAGTTATACATATAAATTGTTAAAGAGCTGGGTGAAGAAGGAACTCTTTCAAGTTGGCTGCAGGAATCTTCAGGGCAGCCTTTCTCAAGTTTAGCAAGGTTAAGATGTGTGGACTTCAACTCCCAGAATTCTGCAGCCTTTGGGAGTGGGGAGAGGTTGAGGAATTCTGGAAGTTGACCTTCATAACATCTTAAAGTTGCCAGGAAGTTTGAGAAATGCTGCTTTAGGCTGTAGCAGCTTCCTTTATGAGTGTTTCTATGTCAGCCTTCCCCAGATCTTGACTCAAAATTCTCATGCTGGCTGAGGAATTCTGAGAACTGAAGTCCTGCCAGCTGGAATGCATCCAAGTTGGGGAAAACTGATCTATTCTATATATACTTGCTAGTTTTGCAGGAACCTGTATCATCTTTTTAAGTTTTCAAGAGATGGATATAGGATTAGTACGGTTCACTAAGCATGAAAAATACAGTCCTTTCTCATTTTTCCTCCCCAAATTCTACTCTTCAGAGAAAGCCCTGTTCTGCTCTACTGAATTCCCAAGTTGACATAAACATAGGTTGGATTCAGATAACACACTCCAAATAATAAAGTGGTTTCTTTGGTTTTGGCTTAGCTTTGCAAATCCAGCCTATTGACCCAAAACCTGGGTTAGCGTAATGACAGAATAGTGAATTAATAGAAGGGCGTCCATCTAATCCACTTGCTTGATTTAATGTAGGCCAGCAATATAAGAATGTTTCTTGACCGAGAACTGACAGATCTTGTTACTGAAGATTTTGAGTGGTGAAGTATGTAAATCCAGGGGTTTGGGAAGAAGAAATGTGAGAAATCCCCCTTTTGCAAGCAAAAAAGTGAATAGACGGTGCTTTCTAAGCAATTGTTTGTGTTCAGAGAAGCAATTAGTGTTTCAATCGTTTGTTTGCTTTGGTGAGGAGACAATAACACTGGTGGAGCTTCAGAAGTCATGGAAACCACAGGAGCAAATCCACCTTCAGCTTCGCCTTATCTCGCTGTGAACCCAATGTATGCTATGCTCTGTGTTGGTGGCTTATCAGTTGAAACACACAGCAACAGATGAAGTCACTCACACACACACACATCCCCAGTTCCCGCTGGCGTCAAGCCCAAATAACCTTTTCTACAGAACAGTCGCACCTTTGGAAATGTATTTCTGTCACTCAGGAGATCTGATTTCGGAATTCAGAACTGTTTACGGAAAAAGCCAATTTGTCGTTCAACTAGACTGGAGGTATTTCCCGTCTGCTTGGTTATTGCAACAATATTCATTTTCCTCCGTTGAATAATATCATGGCTGGGCAGCTCTCGATCTATTAGTATGAGTCTTATTCTGGTGGTTAAAATTTCCAACAATATATAGGCTGTATATGTATGTGATGTTACCTAGTTTGCTAATGAAACATCTACAAGGAGACCACCAAGCTCAGAAAGAACCAAAGACCTCAATAATCTTGTTTCCCTGATGTTTTAAAATATGGCTTGTGTGTGTTGCTACTATTGGGAAGCTTCAGGGGTGGGCTTCAAAAATTTCAGCAAGGGGTTCTCTGTCTGATTGCTGGGTGGGCGTGGCCTAGTTGGCCTCCTACACCACAGCTGGGGGGGGTGTTTTTGCCCTCCCCAGGCTCTGGAGGCTTTCCTCGAGCCTCTGTGAGGGCGAAAACAGCCTCCTCAAGCTTCGGGCCTTCCTGAACTTTCGGTAGGCCTGTTTTTTGCCCTTCCTGAGCCTCTGTGCGCGCCATGCACTTACGTGCACCAAAAACGGGCTGCGTGGGGACTCCTGGGAGGGGAGGATCGGGGCGGGATGGGCAGGGCCAGTTAGGAGTGGGATTTGGGGGTTCTCCGAACTGGACAGAATCTTAGCTAGAGGTTCTCCTGAAGACCTGAACCCCTGCAAATCCCCAGCACCCCACCCCTGGGACGCTTCCTCCTCTTCAAAGCTGAAGCAGTGAAATCCAACGTAAGCAGATGCACCTTGTGACAAATATACAAGCCACTGAACACTCCAAATTGCCCACTAAGATGATTTACTGAGGCTTGATTGACGGTTCGCTGGCAACTAAAGGTCTCTTTCGACTGTTGAGGACAGCTTGCAGGAAAAAAAATTGGATTTCCCAAACATCCTTTAACCAAATGGGTTGGATTGTTAAAGCAGTGGAAGACAGGAGATTGCAGAGATGGGGTATTTCTTCTGTAATTGTTGCACTCAAATTATATATTAAGCCTGTGAGATGTAGGCTGCAGCCCCAGAATTACATGCAGCTTCACTGAAGCCTCTAGAGATGCAGCCCAGATTCTTATTTTTAATGCAGCAAGGAGAGAAACACTTGATAAATAATTCTCTTGACTATATTTAATAATACCTTGCTGCATTTCACGCCATTCGGCTTCATGTTTGTCTTTGCTCTTCCAAATTCTTCAGTATTTGATTCAAAGTCAGTCCTTTGTCCCCAGAATGTTGTGCCCTTTTGTTAAAGGAACACTTTAATTGTTTCTAGAATGTAATAAATAATAAAATGTAATGTGTCATGCTAATATGCACTGATGGCAGCTCTAGGGAAATGAAAGCAGGTTTCTTGAGAAGCAATTAAGGAGTAGCACTACTCCATGTAATAGATCTTAGGCAGGCCACAAAGGTCTCCATTCTTCCAATATAATACATTAGGGAGCTATTTATTTATTTATTGAGATCTGCATCCATTGAAAGGCTAAATTCAATTGCAAAAAAACCACACCCTAATGGACTGTACTCTGCATGCATTTCCGGCAGTCATTGGTTTCATCAATCAACATTTCAATAGAATCAATCACTCCAATTGTCTGCAGGAGTTCTCCATTTTTTTTTTTCAATGGTTTCATTATCAGAAGTTTTAAAAAGTGGACTGCTGGCACTTTGATTGCTTAGCGATTTAGTTCAGTTGCTAACTGTGAATTTTGATTGAGGCTCTCTAGAGGTTTCAATACCAAGCACCTTTTTTTATTTCTAAGTCTTACAGACAACAGCTTGACTGGTTTCTGAATGCAAGTCTGCAACATGGGCCTTTCTTTTCCCACCCTCACCCAGCCCCAAAAAGAAAGAACAACAAAGAAATTGGATTTTATTCAAATGGGAGGCAAGTAGTTTAAATTCGTATGGCTAGCCGGGCACACATTAACTTTCTTGCTTCCATTGTTCATTTCTTCGAAATAAGAGTGTCATGTCAGACTCGTATCTTATTCTTCAGGCATTTAAGACAGCTTTTTCTCCGAGAGACATGTTAAGGAGGACAGGAACTCTCCTTTTAGATAAAAGTTCCCCTGGCACATATGTGCTAGTCGTTCCTGACTCTAGGGGGCGCTGCTCATCTCTCTTTCAAAGCCAAAGAACCAGCACTGTCCAAAGACGTCTCTGTGGTCATGTGGCCGGCATGACTAAACACCAAAGGTGCATGGAACACTGTTACCTTCCCACCAAAGTTGGTCCCTATTTTTCTACTTGCATTTTTTATGTGCTTTAGAACTGCTAGGTTGGCAGAAGCTGGGACAAGTCACGGGAGCTCACCCCATTACGCGGCGCTAGGGATTCAAATTGCTGAACTGCCGACCTTTTGATCGACAAGCTCAGCATCGTAGCCACTGAGCCACTGCGTCCCATTTAAGACAGCTTTTTCTCCGAGAGACATGTTAAGGAGGACAGGAAGTCTCCTTTTATATACTGGTTAATATTTGCCCAGCTCTGCTTTTACTGGGTTTCCAATGCAACTCATTAACTTCCAATGGAGACTTTAACTCTCTCTCACCAGCCTCCATCCAAGCAGCAAACCATTCTTTTCTCAAACGTACCTCAAGGGACATCGGTGTTTTTCATAAAATCTGTTTTAGGCCAACTTTCCTTGCCTTCCCCTGCTTTGAAAAGAAAACAGGTATTTCTGAAAAGAATAAGTTGATCTGCTTTCTGTGTTTCAGTAATTCAAGTAATAAGGGGAACAGAAATATCTCCTTTCTTTGACATGGGAGGTAGCTTGGACCATGAGGGAAGAACTGAAGAACGGTCCATGGTCCATGGTCCATGTAGAGACTGATCAGAAGTTTGTTCAGAAATAAGGACTCAGTGACAACACTTTGACCTATGGACTCCTTGGTTATCTGTCAAAGTTCGAGTAGGATCCATTGGTACTGCTTACTGTCCAGGGCTTCAGCTCCAGTCTTAATGGACAATATTGACTACCCATTGAGCTTCCATCAGGAAGCTCAAACTGCCCAAGGAGCTGCTGATCCAGTTCTTCAGAGGAATTATTGAGTCTGTCATCTGCACCTCTATAACTGTCTGGTTCGGTTTTGCAACTCAACAAGACAGACACAGACTTCAGAGGATAATTAGAACTGCAGAAAAAACATTGGCTACCAACCGGCCTTCCATTGAGGACCTGTATACTGCACAAGTCAAAAAGAGGGCTGTGAAAATATTTACAGACCCCTCGCATCCTGGACATAAACTGTTTCAACTCCTACCCTCAAAACGACGCTATAGAGCACTGCACATCAGAACAACTAGACACAAGAACAGCTTTTTCCCGAATGCCATCACTTTGCTAAACAAATAATTCCCTCAACACTGTCAAGCTATTTGCTAAGTCTGCATTACTATTACTATAAGTCTCATCTTATATATCACTCATCTCCTTCCACTTATGTCTGCATGACTGTAACTTTGTTGCTTGAATCCTTACGATTTATATTGTTTCCTAGTATGATTCGATTGTTTATTTGCACTCTATGACTGTCTTTGTGACAGCCTCTTAGATATTTGGAACCGGGTTTTGAGGAATTACCTGGGTCTGCCAGTTTTGATGGCCTTGGCTTTTGATCTTTCCTTGATTTTGAAGCTTTACTGCCCTTAATACGGTGTTTGTTCTAGTTAAGCAATCTGTTTAACCTGTTCTGCAGTCCTAATCATATTTGAATTTCTTATCTTTCGGTAAGAGAGTAGCCACAAAATAAAACTGTTTCTCTTTTTTAAAAAAAAAGAAAATAGAAAAGAAAAGATAACACACAGCAGAAGTGCCATGTCTTCTAGTTTTCTTTGTGTGAGATCTTGTCATGAATGAAGATAAGGTTTTTTTTTTTAATCTAAGCAAGATTTTCTAAAAGAAACTTGAGGAAATCCCTCCCAACAACGTTGGCCATTATAGTCTCTTTGTAAGATATTCAGATATCCAGATAGCCTGGGCTAGGTGGGGAAAAATGCTTGGAATTCCCGTTTGTGGATTGAAACACGACATAAAAGTGAAATATTCTCACATACCAAGGTGACAGCCTTACATTTGGACAAGTTATTTTGGAGACGTCGGGTCAGCTATCTGCTGTTTTGATCTGTTTCTGCTCTGGTTGATGAAAAACACAATAAAAGGCCAGTTTGTGGTATGGCAGTGTGGTTTGATAACATCTCTTGAATGAAATGAAACACCGGGTCATTTGAAGGCAACACTTCCTTCTGAAGGACCACAGCTCACAGGTCAGTTTCCAGGATGTGGCTTGTTTAAAGAGTCTGACAGGTTCCATCTCTGTCATCCTAAATTACATATGAGGGCTTTGAAGATTTCCAGATCTCGAAGACTGGATTCCATGGGCCAGTTCGCTGGCAGTAGGGGCTACATTTAGCTCAGCCTCATTGTGGTTTTGTTGGTACTGGCATAATTGTGATGTGCCAGCCGTTGCACTTTGTGTACCATATTTATGGCACAACACGAGGAGTAGATTCAGCCAATGTTCATAATTTGGCAGTTTATAATTCGGTGCCAAATGCTGAAATTCATCTTGGTTTAATGAGATGTGAAAACCCAATCCTGCACGATATCTTCCTTCAAGGACAGCATGTGCAGGGGTATGTGGACATGGCTGGTGGAACTTCGAAAATGGGTCATAATAAAGTAGAATACTTTATTGGCCAAGTTTGATTCAGCACATAAGAAATTTGTCTCCGGCGCAAATGCTCTCGGTGTACATGTAAAACAAGAGAGTAATATTGTGCATAATAATGATACCAATAAGAGGGGGTAGTAATGAGCCATGGTGGCACAGTGGTTAGAGTGCAGTACTGCAGGCTACTTCTGCTGCCTGCCGGCTGCCTGCAATTTGGCAGTTCGAATCTCACCAGGCTCAAGGTTAACTCAGCCTTCCATCCTTCCAAGGTCGGTAAAATGAAGACCCAGATTATTGAGGGCAATAGGATGACTCTGTAAACCGCTTAGAGAGGGCTGTAAAAGTACTGTGAAGCGGTATATAAGTCTAAGTGCTATTGCTGTTGCTAAAGAAGATGGGAAGTATAATAATAATACATCCATACAACATAAGTAGCTCTGGGGAAGTCCATTGTATCTCAAATGGTCACTAGTAGTTAAAGGGGGGCTCACCTGAAATGCAATTTCTCAGATCACAGGGCATTAAGGGCTTATTGTTCCCATAAAATCAGAAGAAAAGAAAGGAAATAGCATTATAGTTCTTAAAAGTTCCTCATATTTAAAACCATTATTCAAGTAACGGATAGGTCAGTTCTCCAGGTGTGCATATTTTCATGGCCAACATCAGGGAAATATTAGTGGGAAATAATAGAAAATTTGAGCAGAAGACCTATGCTAGGAATAAACCCACAAACCCTCTGGAAACGAAATGCCTACATGACAAGACTGGTCGCAAAAGCTGATTATTGGAAGAAAAAGAAAATCAGGAGGGAGGGAAGTTGACTAACCTATTTGAGATGGTTGATGCAGGACTCATTTGTGGAAATTCCTCCAAAAATTTACAGAAGGACAGGAGACGGATCTATTCAGATAATTGCTGCACCTCAATTCCCAGCATCCCTCACCTTTGGCCATCCTGGCAGGGGCTGCTGGGAGCAATAGGTTTGCAACATCTGGAATTCTCCCTCATCTGGAGTTCCCCCTCTTGCTACAGACTTCAGGCGCAGTCCCTTGTCACATCTTCTTTCTCAAAAAGATCTAGAACTACCGTATTTACCTGAAAATAAGACCCTGTCTTATATTTTTTTGAACCCCGAAATAAGCGCTTGGCCTTATTTTCAGGGAAGTCTTATTATTTTGGGGCGCGTGGAACAAGATAGGGCTCCTCTTGACATCTTACCTGATTTCCAGCTCTGCGTTTAAATATTTTCGGGGAGGGCTTATTTTCGGGGGGGATGAGGCTTATTTTAGCGTATGCGCTCAAAAGCCCAATTGGGCTTATTATCAGGGGATGTCTTATTTTCGGGGAAACAGGGTATTTTTCTGCATGAACTCCACCATTTCTCATTCAGAATACATTTTATTAGGTTGTAAGGTGTTATAAAATACAAAATGCGAAAACAAATAAAAGGGTAGGGATAGGGAGGGGGAAAGGGCAGAGAAAAGCGAGGAAGGGTAGCGAAAGAAAAAGAAGCATTGACTTCACTGTTACAGTAGAATAGGGCATTAACAACAATCACAACTTTTTTTGTTTTACCACAATAGTATAAACCCGTCATTTCAATCTTATCACCCTAATCTGTAAAACCCAGAATCAAAAGTTTCATTCTTTTCAAAGTTTCAAAAGTTTCGTTTCTAAAATGCAGAGATAGGCTTTATTTTGGGGGGCTTCCTTCTTCCTTTCTATGATCCCGTCCTTTTGATAAAGGATGTCTTTTTATGTTATCCAGGGATGCAATCCCCTTGCGGAAACCGGGCGGAGCAAATTGCAAAATCGGAGAGCTGTCCTGAACCAGCAGATTCTGAAAGCGGTGAGGATGAGAGCTGGCGCAGAAAACCTTCTCCGGTATGTTCCCACGAGTCCCCTCTCCTTTCTGCCCGCAGTCACAAAATGCAGCCTTTGTCCTTCTCAACAGGAACAGCCTCTCACTCCCCAGCCAGCAGTCCGTTCGCTCCAACACCTTATTGGGAATAAATAGAAGGCAGAGCTTGGCATGGCGATTTACATAATGTTTTCACTGTTCTCCCCTCAAAGGAGGGGTCCGCTCTTCCACCAGCTTTCTCCTGCTTCTCTTTCTGTATGGTTTCCTTTCGAAACAAGCCCATTGCTACGTGTCATTTGATGCAACGGGATGATTTTAACCACATTCTTCTTCTTGAGTTTAAAGTAGTCATCGATTTATGATCGCAGTTGAGCCCAAACTTTCGCCTGGCAAAGCAAGACAGTTGTTAAGTGAGTTTTGCCCCATTCCACAATGGTTCTTGCCACAGTTGTTAAGTGAGTCACTTCAGTTGTTAACCTAGTAACACGGCTGTGAAGTGAATCTGGCTTGCCCATTAATTTTGCTTGTCAGGAGTTTGCAAAAGGTGACCCCAAGACCGGTGGTGGAATTCAAATTTTTTTTACTACTGGTTCTGTGGGAGTGGTGTGGCTTGGTGGGCATGGCAGGGGAAGGATACTGCAAAATCTCCATTCTCACCCCACTCCAGGGGAAGGATACTGCAAATAGAGAAAATGATAGTAAGACTCATTTTATTATTAAGTGATTGTTTTCCAAACATTTTTTTTTAAAAAAAATGCAACTTCCTTTGGCAGTGCAACGACCAGCCCCAAAGTGCGAGAACAGGTGTTGCTGGAACTCAGCTACGTCAATTCCAACCTGCAGATCCTCAAGGAAGAGTTAGAAGGACTCAATATCTCCGTGGAGGTGTACCAGAACACGGAGTAAGTAAAGGGGGGGGGAAATGATTGCAGTGATGCTCTCTTCTTCTTCTTTTTTTTTTTTTGCTAACGGATGCAAAAACAAACAAGCCAAAGAATATAAAACTGAAGAAAGAATCTTAAAAAAAAAAAAAAAAGACAAAAGAACAAGCTGTATTACTGAAATGGTCCTGCTGTGCCCAAGGATTAAGCCAGAGCTTTTAAATTGCTTCTGGGAAAAGTATTCAGAGTAATTAATACTGCCAAAGAGGTGGTTTGGATGGCAAGGAGAAAGGCAGAGGCAATTCTTCCCCTTATTTTAATCGGCTGGAAGCAAACAGGAAAATCAGAGAATGAATATACTCGAGACCAGGGGCATCAAACTCAATTTCATTGGGGGCCACATCAGGGTTGGTGTTTGGGGGGTGGGTGTGGCCAGAGTGGGCATGACACCACTCTTGTCGGGGCGTCTGTGGTGGCCCAAACACTCTGCCAGTGAAAACAGGCTCCAGAGCTCCATTTTCAGCTGCAATGGCCTCCTGCCGTCCTCTGCCAGTGAAATTGGAGCTCGGGAGGGGGGGGGCTGTGCCCCCGCCCGAGCTCCGTTTCACTGGCAGAGGGCGGCAGGAGGTCGTCGCAGCCCAAAACGGAGCCTGGGAGGGCCACATGCGGCCTTCCTGAGCTCTGTTTTTGCTAGCAGAGGCACCGCAGGCCAGTCCTTTGCTGTTTCTTGGGTGGCCCTGCAGACCAGATCTGCCCCTGCCCTCGGACCTTGAGTTTGACACCCCTGCTCAAGACATAGCATATAAGTGATGCTTAAGCAGGGGCCACAGTATTGTCTGGGTCAATGCACACCCTCTTCACAACCTGTTTTCCTTGTTACCTTTTGGGAGGAAGCTTCGTGGTATCCGAAGCAGAACATCTATAGAAGATTCAGTCACAGTTTTGTGCATCAACCTTGTGAACTTTCAAGTTTGCTCTTTCTGCTATGTATTCACAATGGACAGTGATTAATATCTATACGTGTGTGTGTGTGTTATGTGTGTCTATGGGTAGATATATACTTTCTTTTATAATAGAATAGAATAGATTTTTTTATTGGCCAAGTGTGATTGGACACACAAGAAATTTGCTTTGGGGGATATGCTCTCAGTGTACATAAAAGAAAAGATACATTCATCAAGAACCATAAGGTACAACACTTAAGATAGTCATAGGGTACAAATAAGCAATCAGGAAACAATATAAATCATAAGGATACAAGCAACAAAATTACAATCATACAGTCATAAGTGGGAGGAGATAGGTGATAGGAACGATGAGAAGATTAATAGTAGTGCAGACTTAGTAAATAGTTTGACAGTGCTGAGGAATTAGTTGTTTAGCAGAGAGATGGCGTTCGGGAAAAAACTGTCCTTGTGTCTAGTTGTTCTAGTGTGCAGTGCTCTATAGCGTTGTTTTGAAGGTAGTTGAAACGGTTTATATGTCCAGGATGTGAGGGGTCTCTAAATATTTTCACAGCCCTCTTTTTGACTTGTGCAGTATACAGGTCCTCAATGGAAGGCAGGTAGGTAGCAATTTTGAGAGCAGATAACAGGTTTTTTTACTGTGTGCAGTAAATGACAATACAGGTTATCTTATCTTAAATTTGCAGCAGGAGATTTAATATCAAGGACTACGATATGGCATATGTTAAAATGGCATTTACTAATTGTTGGCCTTACTCATTTAAGAAGTTTCTATCCCACTCCCAACATTTGGACTTGACATTCCTGTAAAACGTCCATCCGATCATTTTTTGTGTTTTGAGGGGAGAGAATATTGAGATTGGAAAAACCAACAGCTCTATTTGGAAGCGAATGAGATGTTACTGTTCCAGTGGCATTTGGTGGCTTCAGGTGGCATTCTCCATTTGTTGGAGAATAAGTCAAAGGACTTTTCGACAGGTTCACAAGAGCAGTCTGAGGAAATAATTCTTCCATCCCAAATACATAGGCAAGCTGATGCGGGCTTAGATTCTTAGACTGCTTTAAGACAATTAAGATGGCGTTTGGGCAAGGGCAGGGGTGGGCTGCTGAGGGTTCGCAGGGGTTCGGGAGAACCTCTAGCTAAGATTCTGTGCAGTTCAGAGAACCCCCAAATCCCACTCCTGGCTGGCCCCGCCCACCCCACCCCTCCCAGGAGTCCCCACGCGGCCCGTTTTGGATGCAGGTATGTGCAGGGCATGTGTGGAGGCTTGGGGAGGGCGAAAAACAGGCCTACTGGAAGTTTGGAAAGGCTGGAAACAGGCCTCTAGAGGGCCTCCGGAGTCCAGGAGGCCGTTTTTGCCCTCCCAGAGGCTCAAGGAAAGCCTCCGGAGCCCGGGGAGGGCAAAAACATCCCCTCCGCCGTGGTGCAGGAGGCTGACTAGATCACACCCACCATGGCCATGCCCACCCAGCAACCGGGCAGAGAACCCCTTGATAAATTTTTTGAAGGCCATCCCAGGGCAAGGGTTGTGTGAAGAGAGACACTAGAGTTTGCAAACCAGGATTATTAATAGTGTTGGACATTTTTTTTACTGGATTGAGAGGCCCGCACCGCCATCCATCATCATGTCAACAGTTCCACTGTAAAAGGGAGCCGTAAGAACAATGTAAAAGGTGGGCGAGAGACCAAATTGAAGAGGTATATCCTTATGTAAGCAATATCAACACATGGAACTTACATTTTAACACACCCACAATGGCAGATGACTTTCCTCTGCCTTCATGCCTTTATTCTACCATGTTGCAGTAGATGCCCAGGTTTAAAGTTAATAAAGGCAGATGTGAATCAAGGTACTAGTTTGATTTAATTGGTGAAGGTGTTTAACTAGTCCTGGGGAGACCCAGGTTGAACCTCAGCTAAGGAAGCTTCGTGGGTGACCTGGAGCCAGTCAATCTGCCCAACCGACCTCACAGGATGTTTTTATGGGGAAGAAGATTGCTCAGCCATGAAGCAAATGCTAGAGTAGAATACGCTTAGACAATGCTACTTTGAACAAATGCATACAAGCCTGGCTTTATTAAAGAAAAAAAAAAATCCTGATCACGGTATTACATATATGTTTGGGTCTTGCTGTCACTGGGATTTAAACCCATCTATTGATCACAATTGGTGCATTAATCCATTAAGTTTTCAATATTTTGCCAATATTCACCGATAAAGGAGAATATTTGTACCTCAGAGTTGAAATGAGGGATCCTTGGTGCTCTCTGAGTTTGGTTGTGAGCTTGGTTGAATATTTAGAAGAGGGGCGTCTACAGGTCTACTAGGGGAGACATGATAGCAATGTTCCAATATCTCAGGGGCTGCTACAAAGAAGAGGGAGTCCAGCTATTCTCCAAAGACCTGAGGGCAGGACAAGAAGCAATGGATGGAAACTAATCAAGGAGAGAAGCAACTTAGAACTAAGGAGAAATTTCCTGACAGTTAGTACAATTCATCAGTGGAAGAACTTGCCACCAGAAGTTGTGAATGCTCCAACACTGGAAGTTTTTAAGAAGATGTTGGACAACCATTTGTCTGAAGTGATGTAGGGTTTACTGCCTAGGCAGGGGTTGGACTAGAAGACCTCCAAGGTCCCTTCCAACTCTGTTATTCTATTCTTCTCCCCGTGAGTTTGGCATTTCAGAGAACCAGGAGGAGAACTGAATGCCCCTCTACATTCATCTCGAGTGTTGGCAAGAGCACTGGTGGCCTTAGAAAGCTATGTACAAGCCTTGGCAGCTTTATAAAAATGATCATGAGAAGGACACTGAAAATCCGAAGGAAAGCTTTGTTTCTGTTTCTCAGTTCCCTCCAAATCCAGGCTGCCTCGAAATAATACTCTAGCAGTAGATTTCTCCTGTTGGGATGGCTTTTAGGTTTGTTCCTGCCAATGGCGAAGAAGGAGCAGGAGAAAATAGTGGAAAGGCAACGTTATGTTGGAATGTATAGATATTCCTGTGCAAGAGATGGTGATGGTTTTATGCTTAGAATCTCTGCTTATTTTTGCTAGAACAGTTGGATCTATTAGTATGTGGCAGGGGTGTCCAACTTTAGCAACATTTAAAACAGGGGTGGGTTGCTGGGGGTTCTTAGGGGTTCGGGAGAACCTCAAGCTAAGATTCTGTGCAGTTCGGTGAACCCCCAAATCCCACTCCTGGCTGGCCCTGCCCACCCTGCCCCCCTCTCCCAGAAGTCCCCATGCGGCCCGTTTTGGATGCAGGTAAGTGCAGGGCACGTGTGGAGGCTCGGGGAGGGAGAAAAACAGACCTACTGGAAGTTCAGGAACGCCAGAAAGGGGCCCATTTCCAGCCTCCAGAGGGCCTCCGGAGCCTGGGGAGGCTGTTGTCGCCATCCCGGAGGCTTGAGGAAAGCCTCTGGAGCCTGGGGAGGGCAAAAAGTCCCCCCTGGCATGGTGCAGGAGGCTGACTAGGCCACGCCTACCATGGCCACACCCACCCAGCAACCGGGCAGAGAACCCCTTGCTAAAATTTTTGAAGCCCACCCCTGATTTAAAACCTCTGGACTTCAACTCCCACAATTTCCTATGTTGGCCAGGGAATTCTGGAAGTTGAAGTCCACCAGTCCTCAAGTTGCCCAGATTGGACAACCCTTGTATGTGGAACGCTTTCCGAAGAGGCAAGATAAGTGATCTGTGCTTATTTCTTACAAAAGAAGAGTTAAGGATGGTGGACTTTGAATAGATTCCAGGAATACTCCTTCTAGTAGCGTGACTACTGTTTGCTGTTTTGAGGCTAGTCCATGTCTTTGGAGAACCAGAAGTTTCCAGGGCTCAGTTCCTCCTGCTGTTCATGCTAATTGATCATGATGCTCCTCATCTTTGTTGTGATTGGCCATCTTCCTAAATCCATCTCACTGTGATTGGTCATTTCCCTTTCTTGTGAGTATTTCCACTGGCAAATTTAAGGCTTCTGACTTAAGTGCCTACACTCCAGTGATTTTTCTGGGGAGTTGGAGAAGATTATATCTGTAAACTAAATAACTAGATTGCAGGATGCAAGGAGCAGGACGTTAGAAGATGGGTAGGCAGGTAAACAAAACTATAAACTCCGGGAGGATATATGGGAATCCTTTTATCTTAGATATGCTGGCTCCAGGTTATAGTTTAATTAACTCCAGCTTTTTAAACGTGGGGCAGTGGGAAGTGGCCCCAGGGTACACCTAGACCCCAAATTCTTGCTATGGCTTCAAGAACGTCTGCAAAAGTTGCCTTCAGGACTTGTGGGATATTAGTGACAACAGCAACACGTGACTAAATCATAAGGATAGCACGAAGTGAATGTTATTATTGGAATTTATTTTTCATTAAAACTGAATATGAGCTAATTAAAGTAAACTGAGTTTTAAGCCTGCTTTTACTTTATTCTGCATCGGGAGCTCATATATATTTTTAGGACTATGGTCTTCACGATATGCCAGTCAAAGGTCAAGCGTGGCCTTTAGCCTGGAAAAGTTTTGCTCTTTAAGCCACAGGGAACGGGTGTGTCCCGTTCCGTGTGCTGAGTCGGATGAGGAAGTCCAAATGAAGACATTTATATATAGCAATTTCTCAGCCACCAACTCTCCACCCCATTTGTGTATAAATCAAAGATATGAATGTGGATTTCTTCTTTTAACGCAGGGAAACTTTTAGCATCCCTCTGATACCGCTTGGCCTGAAAGAGACTAAAGACGTGGACTTCGCAGGACCCCTCAAGGTACTGTTTTTTCAAGCACCAGCGCCAGGGGTGGAATTCAAATCTTTTTACTACCGGTTCTGTGGGCGTGGCTTAGTGGGTGTGGTGTGGCTTGGTGGGCGTGGCAGGGGAAGGATATTGCAAAATCTCCATTCCCTCCTCACTCCTGGGAGAAGGATATTGCAAAATCTCCATTCCCTCCCCACTCCAGGGGAAGGTTACTACAAAGTCCCCATTTCCTCTCAATCAGCTGGGACTCAATCAGCTGGGACTTGGGAGGCAGAGAATAGATGGGGGTGGGACCAGCCAGAGGTAGTATTTGCCGGTTCTCCGAAGTACTCAAAATTTCCGCTAATGGTTCTCCAGAACCTGAATTTCACCCCTGAGCAGCGCTAAATGAATTAAGGCTTTTTGCTCATAAATAACAATAAAAAGCAAAGGAAAGGAAATAATTGCTATAAAAAAAAAAGTAAATTGCCAATATTCTGCTGAAAATAGCTCTTCCCCTTAAGCTTTCTCCTAGGAATAAAATAATGAACAAGTTACAAATAGAAACCAGATCAGATTTAATTTGGACAGAGCGGTAGAGCTTCGTAGGAATTCCTTCTTTGTATTTCAAAACTCTTGTTATTGTTGTTGTTAGATTTATCCAGAAGCTGCTGACCGGTAGCTAGGCAAATATTTATATACTACGCATTAAATTAGTTCTTTCTCAATGCCTTTATCTTTGGTTCCCTCTCCCCTAACTGCTGGATACGTCTGACTTATGGACTTTATTCTTTGGATTCTACCCCCAAGCCTCTCTTCTGCTTTTAAAAATCGGAGATCACACCAAAACGTTGTGCTTTGTGCTAGATGATGAAAGAGATCTAAAGTCCAGCAGCTTTTTTTTTTTTTTTTTTGAGAAGGGCCAGGAAGTGTTAAAATTAGCTGTGGAAGCTAGTTTGCTGAAGGGTAGGATCAAGCCTTTTGAGCGTCATTCTCCTAATGATAGGACATTAGGCCTGCTAGTCATCTGTCCTAGCAACAAACAAGTCCAGCAGACTTTGGAATTTGAGATGACCCCCTTTTACCTGGCCAATCGTGGAGGTAAACAACGTTTGGCAACTCTAGAATTTTCATCGATGACCATCTTGGTTGGGAAATTCCGAGAGTTGACATTCACAACATCTGGAAGATGTTGTCAAGCTTAAGAAACACTCAGGCCAAGGAACTTCAGTATAATAGCAGACCAGGTGTGTCAAACTCAAGGCCCGGAGGCCAGATTCAGCCTGCGGGGTACTTCGATCTGGCCCGTCGGACCACCCTGGAAACAGCAAAGGACCGGCCTGCGGTTGCTCACGACCTCCTGCAACCCTCTGCCAGCAAAAACGATTGGTTGCCGTGACAACCAAAACCGGCGCTCGGGAACCCGTTTTTGCTGGCAGAGCACTTGGGCCACCACAGGCGCCCCCGACACAAGTGACGTCGAGCTGGTCATGCCCAACCCGACCACACCCACCCTGGGCCACCTGAGGTAAAACACAACCCTGATGCGGCCCTCAATGAAATCAAGTTTGACACCCCTGATTTAGACTTATATGTTGTCCGTTAGTGATTTACAGCACTCTCTGGGTGGTTTACAACGTAAGCATTATTTCATTTTGTCCCCGATCATCTGGGTCCTCCTTTTACCGATCTCTGGAAACATGGAAGGCTGAGTCAGCCTTGAGCCCCGTCAGGATTGAACTGCAGGCTGCGGGGCAGAGTTTGCCTGCAATATAGGCTACAAATCAAGAATATCTATAAGAACTTAAGGAATAGCTTCGTTAATCAGATCAAAAGAGCATCTAGTCACATGAGGAGATCAGTGTAAACAGGGTCGTTTACTCTCTCTATTGATGAGATCGTGTTCTATCTCATCTTGGTTTTTAAAATATATTTTTAAGCTAAGTGGGGTGGATGAAAATACATATTTCATTCACAGCTTTCATTGTAGAGTTTAGGAATCTAGCTTTCCGTAAACCTTGTCATGTAAATTCCCCGGAAAACTTTTGATGACATTCAGCATGAGACTTTTAAAACAAATCACTTTGATGCCATTGGATGTGGAAACTTTCTCAATATCAGGTTATAGATATATTTTTTCCAATCTAAGCTCTTCATTTTTCTGTCTTCTCTGTTACATTCAGAAACAGGTTTATTCTCTGACATAATTGTCACCAAAAAAAGCAGCAGTGGTTGTCCAGATGTTTAAATCAAGTTTGAGGGTATACGCTGCTGTGAACTTTAATGGAATAGAACCTTTCAAAGAGACTCAGTTTATATTTAAGTCCGTCTTCTCAAACTCCAGGTATCATTCTGGATAAATCTTTTAGGTAGATTTCTTCGGTTCCTCTTGGCAGAATGTTGGATATTTTAATTTATATCTGTGCCAAACACGTAATTTGGAAGCTTTTTTTAAAAAAACATTTTAATGGATTATTTTAATTGTTTTCAGGACTTTATTCTGGAACATTACAGTGAAGATGGTGCAGAATATGAAAATGAAATTGCAGATCTTATGGATTTAAGACAAGTAAGCTGACTCTGTTTTTAAGAAGGCTCTCTTTGATTTGCAATCTTGAGGGTGGGGAGAGCCTGTCCCTATTTTATTCTCATTTTAATTAAACATAATAAAAGGGGAATACAGTACCGATCTCTAGTGCATTTAGTTTACTTTTCAGGCCACCACTCCTCCTCCCCTTCCTTTATCTTTAATTAATTTTGTTATAATGATTTTTATTTGTTGTGAACCACCGTCAGTCATTGGGAGCCAGGTGGCATACAAATTTAATACACAAATAAATGATTATTACTTCTCCTCTCTTTTTTCCCTTTGAGGCTCTTTTGACCTCGATAGCTGAAAACAAATTTTTCAGCATCCAAAAATCTGTTTTGAATGGGAAACAGCAGTGTCGTACTCAAAAGTTCAGATCATAATTTGCCAAAAGTTCAGATCATAATTTGAGCAAGAAAAAAACATCTAGGATTGTATAAATATTTTTATAGAGATGTTACTTGAATATACAGTACATATATATAAGTGGTGAAATCCAAATTTTTTTACTACTGGTTCTGTGGGCGTGGCTTGGTGGGCATGGTGGGCGTGGCAGAAGAAGGATACTACAAAATCTCCATTCCCACCCCACTCCAGGGGAAGGATACTGCAAAATCCCCATTCCCATCCCACTCTGGGGCCAGCCAGAAGTGGTATTTGCTGGTTCTCCGAACTGCTCAAAATTTCCGCTACCGGTTCTCCAGAACCTGTCAGAACCTGCTGAATTTCACCCCTGATATATATACAGGTAGACCACACTTACAACAGTTTGTTTAATGACTATTCTATATATACACACACAAATACAAATACTTTTATATAATTCATATAATAAATATACTATAATTAAGCCACAGATAGCCTTAGAAGACCATCAAATAGATACTGATACCCACACTGAGCCATGGCGGAGCAGTGATTAGAATGCAGTATTGCAGGCTAACTTTGCCCACTACCAGCAGTTCAATCCTGACTGGCTCAAGGTTGATTCAGCCTTCCATCCTTCTGAGGCTAGTAAAATGAGGACCCAAATTGTTGGGGGCAATAGGCTGACTCTAAATTGCTTAGATAGGGGATGCAGTGGCTCAGCGGCTAAGACGCTGAGCTTGTCGATCGAAAGGTCGGCAGTTCAGCGGTTCGAATCCCTAGTGCCGCGTAATGGGGTGAGCTCCTGTTACTTACAGCTTCTGTCAACCTAGCAGTTTGAAAGCAGGTAAAAAATAAATGCAAGTAGAAAAATAGGGACCACCTTTGGTGGGAAGGTAACAGTGTTCCGTGCGCCCTTTGGCGTTTACTTATGCCGGCCATATGACCACGGAGATGTCTTTGGATAGCGCTGGCTCTTCGGCTTTGAAACGGAGATGAGCACCGCCCCCTAGAGTCGGGAACGACTGGCACGTATGTGCGAAGGGAACCTTTACCTTTACCTTAAATTGTTTAGGGAGGGCTGTAAAGCACTGTGAAGCGGCGTCTAAGTGCTATTACTACCCAAAAAGCCCCCTTAAATAGCCCTGTTTTTATTTTCTGATTTTCCAATCAATTAAGAGCATTCATATGGGCCCCACATCAACTTTATAGCTAATACCTGTCCTATATATTCAAAGGCCTGCCGGACACCCAGCAGAGATGAATCTGGAGTTGAGATGCTGATGAGCTATTACGTACAGCTTGGCTTTGTAGAGAATCGGTTCTTCTCACCCAGTAGAAATCTGGGCATTTTATATACTTGGTAAGAGCTTTCTTGAAATTGAACATTGTCTAGTTTAATGAAAAGAATTCACATTTTTGATGCTCTGCACATGCGTGGAAGGCCCTGCGCATGCACAGTGGTGGCACATGCACATGCTCCACCGAATTGGTAGGGAAGGTAAGTGAATACCTCCCCTGCTTCTGAACCAACTGGCACACAAACTACCGTATAAAATTTTGGACTAGGCTTTGAGAAATGAGCAAGTGAAATCTAAAATGTCTAATATATACCGTATTTTTCGGAGTATAAGATGCACCTACCTTTTTTGGTGAGGAAAACAAGAAAAAGAAATCTGCATCTGCCTCCCAGCAATTTTGCCTCCTTGCAGCAAACAGCAAACAGCCTGCTTTACTTTCAGTTTAGTTTTCAGCATAGCTTGATTAGCACAAGAAAAAAAAATCCGCTCCCAGCAATTTACCTCCTTGCAGCAAGCAGCAGAGGCCTGCGCAAAACAGCTAAGAGCAAATCAGCTGAGAGTCGGGAGGCCGATCCAATCAACTTGTGCTAATTAGGCTGTGCTGAAGCTGAAAGGAGCTGTTTCTTCTTGCTGTTTGCTGCAAGGAAGTAACTGCTGGGAGGCAGAGGCCAAAGGGTGGGGGGCAGTGGCCGGGTGGGGCTACATTCGGTGTATGAGACACACCTAAATTTTCACCCCCTTTAAGGGGGGAAAAAGGTGCGTCTTAAACTCCGAAAAATACGGTACGTTTGCATCTAAATTGGGATTAATAAGAAAAGAATGTTCATTTTTTTTTTTACATCTTAAAAACATTTGGTAAGCAAATCTTTTCTTCCTGTTTTTGTTGTTTTTTTTTTCTTCAAATGGGTCGCTAACATTTATGCTCTCTCCGGTTTTTCTTGAAGGTATGACTCGTTCACGGGCGTCCCCGTTTGCCAGAAGAATGTGTTGCTGGAAAAAGCCAGCATTTTATTTAACATCGGAGCCCTCTACACACAGATCGGTACAAAATGCAATCGGCAAACAGGAGCTGGGCTTCGAATGGCCATCAGTGCTTTTCAGAAGGCAGCAGGTAGGAGCGAGAAGCGTGGGGTAGGGTTCCCCCCCCCCACACACACACAGCCCTTCCCCTAAAGAAATGCCTGGAAATTGAATAGCTTTAATCCTCTTGTTTGCAATTGTGATTTCCTCTGGTTTGTCTCTGTTCCCGGGTCATGTGACTATCTGCGCTTAATTTCACACTCTTTGGACATCCAAGGGAGGCAGAATTAACACCCAAAGAACTGTAAGCAAGAACAGCAAGGAATGTGTGTGGTTTTTTTTTTTTTTTAGTGAAAACATTCTTTTTCAAAACTTATTATTAACTCCTTCTGGCTCCTTCCGGTCAGATTTACCGAAGGCACTTAAGTAGGCTGTTTAGCTAGAGTAAATGTTGCTGTTGGAAATGAATGACTTACATTAGTTCGAAATCCTGGATAATTTTTCGTCCGTCATTAACTGCTTTCCATTCTTTGCAATCCATCCTCACCCCCCCGCCACCCCCCCCCCCAATTCATCCTCTGCTATTGGCAGGCCATCTGCAAATCTTTTCTGGTCTGGAACACACCGTTGTGCAATTTTACACAGTGGCCTCGATGCCTTTTCTGGATTTTTAGCAATATTCATGTGTTTGCTGAAATTATACGGCCATCTAGTTTTAACATCAGTTTTAACATCGAGTTTTAACATCAGAGGATAGGCAGAGATCCCAACAGGCAACCAGTAGTGTTGTAATGCCTGCCAGAGTCCTTCCCTCTTTGCAGATGAGAGCTAGCAATAAGGAGAGAGCGAAAGAACTGAGCCAGAAGATAGGCTGAGATCTCAACAGGCAATCAGCGGTGTTGCGATGCCTACCAGAATTCTTCCTTCTTTGCAGTTGACAGTTAGTAATAGGGAACCAGAGAAAGCTGGACCTTTAACACGCAGTCAGGCTGCAGCTAGGATAATGAAGCAGGAGAAAAAATGCTGCCCTCCAATCAGGACACAGAGTTGCAGGCCAACCAGCATAGTCAGCTGGTTTGGAGAAAACATTCTGGCAGTTTTTGGGGGGTTGGGGGTGGAAAGAAGGGAGATGGTTGAGAATTCAGTTATCATAAAGGTAATGCAATATCATTCAAACCCTGCCCATGAGACCTTTGTGGACAGAATGAAAGATTGTTGCTAAGATTTTCACCTATAAACACAACACCCTGAGCATACAAACATACAGGAAGGCATTGCCAAAGAGCAGATGGTGAAAGAACAAATGTTCTTTAATAGACTCTGAGTAATAAAACAAACATTTCTCAAATCCTTAAGAAATGGCAGAACTGGTTAAATGTTGTCCGACTTCTTTCCTCTGGGATTTTTAAAAACATTTCGTTGAGAGTTGTGGTATAAAACAGCCCATGACATCTGGTGATCTTTCTAATAAGGCTACCCATGTTTGCAAGCATCCCCAATCACTGATTGGATTCAAATTGTTTTACTCCTATTTCGATTTGTCCAAGTTTATCTTAGCACCGTATGATGGCATGCAGAGCGCCCTCTCTGTGGGCACGCGCGCCATCGCCAGCTGCTCTTCCAGGTTCCGTCGTGCGCATGCTGGTCTTCATGTGAAGACCAACTGGCTGGCACACATACGAGTGCTGGAACCCAGAAGAGAACAGCTGACCGGTGCGCACACACCCGACAGAACCTGAAAGAGCAGTTGGCCGCCACGCGCATGGGCACCGGTCAGCTGCTCTCTTCCGGGTTCTGGTGCTGCAGCGCATGTACATGCCATGCGCACATACTCCAGTTTCGGCACTGGGTGCCGAAAAGGTTAACCATCACTGTCTTAGCATGTCGGACCATGGTTTGCAAATTACAGTGGTGACCGGAGATTCTGGAAAGAGTGAAGAAAAGAGTAACAAATCAGATTAGAGTCTGGAGGCTAAAACATATAAAGAACGGTTGCAGGAATTGGGTATGTCTAGTCTAGTGAAAAGAAGGACTAGGAGGCAGGGGTGGGTTCTAAATTTTTTTACTACCGGTTCTGTGGGCGTGGCTTATTTTGTGGGTGTGTCTTGGAGGTCATGTGACTAGGTGGGCGTGGCTAGCTGGTCAGAGTCATTTCTGGAAGGCCCTCACACTTACGACCAGTCCTCGCACTTACCACCCGACTCATTCGTTTGCTTTTAACACTGATCAGCTGTAGGACGGCCCTTTGAAGCCCCGCGGCAAGAGTTTAAACAGTTTTTTTCCCTCTAGTCATCAGCTGGGACTCAGGAGGAAGCAATAGATTGGGGGTGGGACCAAATAAAAGGTAAGAATAACGTGGGTGGGTAGGGGGGTGGGAGGGCGGGGGGGGAGAACCGGTTCGGTGACGTCATATCGTCACTGCTACCGGCTCGGCCGAACCGGGCTGAACCGGGAGGAACCCACCACTGTTAGGAGGTGACACGATAGCAGTGTTCCAATATTTGAGGGGCTGCCACAAGGAAGAGTAGGGGGGGTCAAGCTATTTTCCAAAGTACCAGAAGGCAAGACAAGAAGCGATGGATCGAAACTAATCAAGGAGAGATCCAACAAAGAACTTAAGGAGAAATTTCCTAACAATGAGAACAATTAACCAGCAGAATGGCTTCCCTTCTGACGTTATGGGTGCTCCTTCACTGTAGGTTTATAAGGAGAGTCTGGACAGCCATTTGTATGGAATGGTATAAAGCTGGGGTCCTCAAACTACGGCCCGCGGGCCACATACGACCCGCCGAAGCCATAAATCCAGCCTGTGCAGGACCACAAGGCTACCCCGCCCACATCACCCCACCTACCCGCTGGCCCCCACCCGCCTTCTGGAGGCTGAGGAGGCTAAAAATGGGACACGCAGAAGCCTCAGGAGGCCAAAAGAGAGAGAGAGAGAGAGAGGGAGGGAGGGAGGGAGGGAGCAGGAAGGAGGGAGGGAGGGAGAGAGAGAGAGAGAGAGAGAGAGAGAGAGAGAGAGAGAGAGAGAGAGAATACAGCCACATCCCTTCACTAATCTGCTTCCCACCCCCAGGAGCATAACAATTTGTGGGTATTGTTTAATGGACTGCTAAATTGGACATGCCCACCCAGTCACATGACCACCTAGCCATGCCCATCCAGCTGGTCCACCCCACCCCCCAAACAGTCTGCGGGACCATGAATTGGCCCCCTGTTTAAAAAGTTTGAGGACCCCTGGTATAGTCTTCTTCCTGAGCAGGGAGTTGGACTAGAAGACCTGCAAAGGCCCTTCCAGCTCTGTTATTCCATTCATAGCTTATCATGGTGGTAGGTCAACCCAACTACCTCCTCTTCAAGATCCCCAACAGAAATTCATTCACACCAAACAAGGCTCCATTTTGTCTGGAATAGGAGTGGAAACAATGCAGTCTTCACCGCTCCCTTTTCTCCAACAACCTACTGTTTGTTTGCAATGCATGAGTATTTGACCGAATGGGCTGGAGTGTGGCACGATGGGTTTCCTTAAAGATTTGACATTGCCTTGAGTTTGCATTTCACAGTCATTCCAAAGTGGTAGCCGAATGTGGAGTGATGGTGGGGTGGTGAGAGAGAGAGAGAGAGTTTACAGCAGGATTTAGAGCAACCATCCATTTTTTGCTGATAAAACTTGACAAACCAGTTGGGAACAATGCATTTTTTATTATTATTATTATCAGATCTCTGCTGAATGCTACTAAGGATCTGAAGCCTCAGCAAATGTTTGTTTTTCAGGTTTCCAAAGAATTGGTTTTGTGTGGAATTTATTTGAACTAGGTCCAACTGGGTTCGGTCTGGCAAAGTTTGCCTGCTGACAGATTTGTCATATTGTCAAAGCCCTGAATGAGTTTTTAGTTCCCCCGTAGGGAAAGTTGAGTGTAGGTTGACAGAATTGCTCAGAGATTTCTCAAGTTCCCAAATGCCCCTTTGTTTTGTTTCTCCCCTACCTTCAATTGTCCTGACGATGGAATTGATAGGATTAAATACACACACACACACACACACACACACACACACACACATACATCATGCTACCCAATCTTGGAAGTGAAACTAGGTGGAGTGAAAGGATCAGGAGGGAAGTCATTCTGCCAGCTTCGTAATAGAAATCTATCTCTATCTATCTATCTATCTATCTATCTATCTATCTATCTATCTATCTATCTATCTATCTATCTATCTATCTATCTTTCTATCTATCTATCTATCTATCTATCTATCTATCTATCTATCTATCTATCTATCTATCTATCTATCTAAAAGCGAAAACCACTCACGCTGTAATCACGAAATCTCCAGCACCGTAAAGCCTACAAACTTGAAGTTTGCCACGTATGTTCCTCTTGGCTTCTAGGTGCTCACTAAGAAAGGCTCTTTCGAAATGACCAATATTTCCTATATTATTATTAACACGCTCTGATGCTAAGGAGTTCTACTCCTCCTCCCCACCTGAAAAGAAATCTGTTCCAAATGCAAAACACAAGCAGAGGAGAGGAGTTTCAGTTTTACTTTCACAACAGCAAGCAGCAGATAGGATAGGGGAGGCTTCTGTGGGGCAAGCCTGAGGGAGAGGGGATAGGATAGGGGAGGCTTCTGTGTGGCAAGGTAGGATAGGGGAGGCTTCTGTGGGGTAAGGCTGAGGGAGAGGGGATAGGATAGGGGAGGCTTCTGTGGGGCAAGGCTGAGGGAGAGAAAGGGATAGGATAGGGGAAACTTCTGTGGGGCAAGCTTGAGGGACAGAAGGGGATAGGAGTGGCCGATCATAACTATTCATTAAGTTTCAAGCTGTAAGTGTCAATTTATCAAGCCCCATCACATAGTTTCGTAGCGAAGCATGGATATCCAGCTAGTTATAAATTAAAAAATAAGAGATGCAGTCTCCATCTTTCATAATCGGAACTGGAACCTCGGCAATTGCTTTCAAAAAATTTGAAAATAACTGAGATCATCACACACATTATCAGCCCTGTTTGGGCTCTAAACTTCCTCTTATTAAAAATGCATTGGATCGTATAACATGAATAATAAACATGGCATACTAGTGAGATAAGAAAGAAAATATCTTAGAACTTATCTACCAACATTATTTGCCTTTTTTTTTTTGTTCCTTTGATTCTTGCTCAGAGTAAGGTGTTCCTCATTGGAAACCGAGAGCGTATGTCAACTGAATTATATAGTTATGTGCACCTTATTCTTTTTGCACATGTTCAACTTGGCTACATCCAAAAAAAAAAAATGTTTACCTTCTTCAATCTGTCATTAAGAGCCTTTGATCCTTATAAAAATGTTGAAGGCTATTAGTTGGAACAGTTGACAAAGAAAATAAGCCCGATTGGGCTTATTATCTGGACATGTCTTATTTTCGGGGAAACACAGTAGGTGATTTCTTGTTCCCATGTTTGTGTGTTGTTTGAGAGTAGGATAGAGAACTGGACATCTTATGGTATCTTCCAGAGCAGTGTTTTTCAAACATGACAACTCTAAAATGGGTGGACTTCAACTCCCTGAATTCCACAGCCAGCATGGCGACTGGAGAATCCTGGGAGTTGAAGTCCACACATCTTAAAAGTTGTCAAGTTTGGGAAACGCTCTTCTAGAATTCCCCCAAACAATCTTTATACTTAAAAGTAATGGTACTGAAGACAAACTTGACTTGCCTCAATAACGTTTGGGTGACCCAAACATGTAAATCTAATCTGAAATGAGAAATGAATGGCTAAATGCAACTACCCTTGTGTTTCCGTGAGAATTGTGGAACTGATGCTCTATGAATCCTCGTTTCTGCTTCTTCCCCAATTCCAGGAGTTCTAAACTATCTAAAAGAAACTTTTACTCACACTCCAAGTTACGACATGAGCCCTGCCATGTTGAGCGTGCTGGTCAAGATGATGCTCGCTCAAGCTCAGGAGTGCATCTTTGAACAGATCTGCCTTCCTGGGATACGGAATGAATTTTTCACGCTGATAAAAATGGCCCAGGAAGTTGCGAAGGTAAGCCGCGTGAGAGCAGAGTGGTACACATAACCTTTATCGTTGGCTGACATTGGGACAATACGATGATTCCCTGTGAAATAGCCCTCCAAGAATCAAAAGAGGTGGTGCTTTTCCTATTATGGGATGCTAGGGATGCAGAAGAGGGTCTTGTAATGTCCTAGTCTAGTGAACCTCACCTCCATGAGCGATCAAAAGACAAAAGCTCATTTCAACGGTGAAGACTAGAAAACCACTTTTCTTTCCTTATTCTCAGCCTTTTTAGATTAGATGACAAACGTCTGTGAGGAAAACAAGAGCCTCTGTCATTATTGCTAAAGTTCGTTCCTTTTTTTTAATTATTCCTTTGTGAGAACAATATGCATCTTTAAGTATAGACTCCAATAACGGTTGATCTATGGGGACACGGTGGCTCAGTGGCTAAGACGCTGAGCTTGTCGATCGAAAGGTCGGCAGTTCAGCGGTTCGAATCCCTAGTGCCGTGTAACGGGGTGAGCTCCTGTTACTTGTCCCAGCTTCTGCCAACCTAGCAGTTCGAAAGCACGTAAAAAACGCAAGGAGAAAAATAGGGACCACCTTTGGTGGGAAGGTAACAGCGTTCCGTGCTCCTTTGGCGTTGAGTCATGCCGGCCACATGACCACAGAGACGTCTTCGGACAGCGCTGGCTCTTCGGCTTTGAAACAGAGATGAGCACCGCCCCCTAGAGTCGGGAACGACTAGCACATACGTGCGAGGGGAACCTTGACTTTTTTAACTGTTGATCAGCACCAATACCGAGTGCCTTGAGTGAGTTTTTAATATATAAAGAGTCAGTAGCTCATACGTGGGTCTTGTGTTTTGTTTTTAAGGTTGGAGAGATGTACATGCTCCTGGACACTGCGATGAGTCAAGCACCAGTCAAGGAGAACATCCCTTACTCTTGGTCAAAACTGGCCCAAGTCAAATCGGATCATTTCAGAGCTTTGGCGCATTATTTTGTTGCCACTATGCTGAACGACCACCAGTGTAAGAAGATTCTCAGATTTGTACATTCATTGGCCTACCTGTCAGCGGACCGAGAAATGAGGAGTCCTTGGTTCTCTCTGAGAATGGTTGTTTTCTTGCCGACCTTTCGTTACCCAAACTAGGTAACGTCATCAGTGCGTGGGTAGTGAAACGTCGGCAAGAAAACAACCAAGCTCAGAGAGCACCACGGACTCATCATTTCAACCCTGAGCTACAAATCTTCTCCTCTATTGGAGAAATGGAACCATTCTGAAAATATACCATATTCATCTCTATTTGGGGAGTCCACAAGGGGAAGAGATCCTACTTTTTTTTTTTTAATCTGGCAGCTTTGATTATGGGATTGAGGCTACAATTTTGACTTTTTGGATCCCACTGCACAAATAGAGAGCCGAGGTGGCGCAGTGGTTAGGGTGCAGTACTGCAGCTACTTCAGCTGACTGCTAGTTCAGCAGATCAAATCTCACCGGCTCAAGGTTGTCTCAGCCTTCCATCCTTCCGAGGTGGGTAAAATGAGGACCAGATTGTTGGGGGCAATATGCTATTTAGTATACTGTCTTTGGTGTAAGCCGCCCAGAGTCCTCGGAGAGTGGGTGGCATAGAAATATGAATAATAAATAAATAAATAATAAATAAATAAACAGGCCCCACAACTCTTGTGCATGGAGCCATTCTCTCTGAAGTTCACACTGTTAAAAGCTAAAAAGCAATCAAGTTCCCTCCCTTAATAGAAAATACTGTATTTTTCGGAGTATAAGACGCACCTTAGTTTTTGGGGAGGAAAATAGGGAAAAAAATTCTGCCTACCAGGTATTCATCTGGCTAGTCCTTAAGCCTGGTCAGCTTCAGCACATTAGTTCCCTCGCTGGTTTTGAGGTTGGGCTGATTGGGGCTGAAAAACAGCTTCAAAAGCACAGCTGATTGTCGGAGGGACCTCCAATGGAAGGGGTAAGAGAAGGCAGCAGTTATTCTGGGTAGCCATTTTGGGCACCGCGCATTGCATTTTCAACCACCTAACACCCGCGTTTTCGGGTGGCAATCAGCAGCAAGGTGCTTTGGCAATCCCTGCAGCCTTGAAGGGCTCTCAAACGGAGCATTTGGAGGCTGAAAACACAACGCGTGGAGCCCAAAAATATAAGCCATTGTCGGTGGCAATCTCTGCAGCCAGGAAGAGGACGCGCGGAGGCTGAAGGGTGGGGGGCGGCAGGTTGGTGGGGTTGCATTCGGAGTATAAGATGCACCCAAATTTTCAGCCTCTTTTAGGAGGGAAAAAAGTGCGTTTTATAGTCCGAAAAATACGGTACATTGGAATTAGGCACAAGTAGACTTCCCTGATGCTCTATTTTTCTTGGGGCATTCTGGTCCAACCAATGTTGGAAAAGAGACTTTTAACCTGCTGATTGAAAGATCACTTCTGGGGAACTGATTGTTCAAACAACTTTAGGAACAGACTGAAACATGAGAAGCCATAATCCCAGAAGAAAAACAGGTTCTGGAGTTGGTGGTTGCTATTTGAGTGTTGCTCTTTGTTCATCAGGCCTGGAGGCATCTCACCTGGACAGTAAATGAAAGTCAACCAATGTTTATCTTCTCTTTCCTTTGTTCTTGTAACCCCAGTACATCAGACCGATGATGAAGATCAACAGGAGAAGGCTTTTTGCCAGCTGTATGACCACATGCCCGAGGGGATGACACCCTTAGCTGTCTTAAGAGATGGAAGCCAGCGTAAACAGCTAGGTAAGGGTGAGCTCTTTTTAAGGTATATCATCCAAGTAGCCACGGTTGATAAAATCATGGATTAGAACCTCCAAGTATTTCTTTGCTTCGGGATATGTCGTTTTATCTTCCCAAAACTGTTGAAATCTATGCTTTTGGGAAGAAAGTCTTGTCTGTACTGAGTGTTTCTCAATCTCATGAAGTGATACAGACTTCAATTCCCAGAATTCCCCAGCGAATACGGGTTCCAATTCTGGGAGTTGAAGTCCACTCAACGTAAAGTTGTTGAAGTTAAAACAACAACGCCATAGTAAAGGTAAAGGTTCCCCTCGCACATATATGCTAGTCGTTCCCGACTCTAGGGGGCGGTGCTCATCTCCGTTTCAAAGCCAAAGAGCCAGCGCTGTCCAAAGACGTCTCCATGGTCATGCGGCCGGCATGACTCAATGCCAAAGGCGCACGGAATGCTGTTACCTTCCCACCAAAGATGGTCCCTATTTTTCTACTTGCATTTTTTTTTACGTGCTTTCGAACTGTTAGGTTGGCAGAAGCTGGGACAAGTAACGGGAGCTCACCCCGTAATGCAGCGCTAGGGATTCGAAGCACTGAACTGCCGACCTTTCAATCGACAAACTCAGCGTCTAAGCTACTGAGCCACCTCGTCCCTATACTGCCATAGTAGACAATCATAATTAATTTGGGTAGCCTTGACTTGATTAGAAGAAGTGTGTTCTGTAGAACAACAAATCACACTTAAGTAGGGGAATGGAAGACAGGGAAAAGGAGAGGAAGGAAGGGTAGGGGACAGGAGTAGAAAAGAAGGTGAGAAGGGGGAAAAGAAGAGTGGGGGAAAGGAAGGGGAAGTAGGATGAGGTAGGAGAGGAGGAAGGAGAAAGTAGGAGAGGAGAGGAGGGAAGGAAGGGAAAGAGGAGGAGAAGAAGAAGGCTTGTTAAATGAGGGAAGAAAGGGTAGAAGAGCAACTCCGAATGTAATTAAAATGCCTTATTTTAATGCTTTAAGGAAAACAAGTATATGTAGGATTAATTATGTATAAGAAAATGTACATTTTATGTTATGTGTATAAGAAATAAAGCTGAAAAACTTTTCCAAAAAAAAAAATCACACTTAAGTAATGTGGTTTGTATGATTCTTGATAGGCAGAGCTGTTGAGCCTTAAAAATCCAGGATTTTTATGGTGCAGAAATCCATCCTAATTTATTTAGTCATTCATTCATTCATTTTTTTTCCTTCTCCAGGAAGACTTCATTTGCACAAAGCCCTCTTTTATCACAAAGAAGCCTTAAGGGTTTGTAGCTTATGCACAAAGCTCCGGAATATAGAGATCCTTCAAGAGATTTTATCCGTCGCACACAAGCGGTCGCTTCTCAAATACACCCAGCAGGAGCAACAAGACGACTACTTTAGTTTGGTGCCGGCACCCAATATCCTTTGTAAGTCCTTTTCATCCTGGGATGGCCCAAGAGTGAATCCGTTTTTAGATCGATTGTCAGATCCAAAACAGAGGATGACATGTGGTGATTCACACCTATAGACAAAATCTGGCCAGACGGAGCACTCTACTATTTGATTCTACCGTGTGCTCTGAGAACTATTTGGGAGGGCCTGTCCTCATTCTTCTTTCACACGTAATATCCGGATTGAGTTGCCTTTCACTCCTCAGGAATGCATCTCCCTCCCGGGAATCTGCCTTCTCATTCCATTCCATCACATAGATAGATTCAAATCTATCATCTATCACTGTCTGTCTGTCTGTCTGTCCGTCCATCCATCTGTCTATCATCTAACTCTATCTATCTATCTATCTATCTATCTATCTATCTATCTATCTATCTATCTATCTATCTATCTATCTATCTATCTATCTATCTATCTATCTCACATCTATCTATATCTATATCTATATCTATCTATCTATCTATCTATCTATCTATCTATCTATCTATCTATCTCTATCATCTCTTATCTATATCTATCTATATCATCTATCTATCTCTATCTATCTCATCTATCTATATTTCTATCATCTATCTATCTATATCATCTATCTATCTATCTCTCATCTATCTATATCTCTCATCTATCTATCTCTATCATCTATATCTATCTCTCATCTATCTATCTCTATCATCTCTTATCTATATCTATCTATATCATCTATCTATCTCTATCATCTCTTATCTATATCTATCTATATCATCTATCTATCTCTATCTATCTCTATCATCTATGATTCTATCTCATCTATCTATATCTATCTATCATCTATCTATCTATCTCTATCATCTATCTATCTATCTATCTATCTATCTATCTATCTATCTATCTATCTATCTATCTACCGTGTTTCTAAAGCTACGAAGAAAATAAAATCCTCAAAGATTGAAGATCTTGCGGTCATCTTCAAGCTAAGCCACTTCACACGGCTGCTATGAAAGTGAGAGAGGGGTATGAAAAGAAAACATGTTGCTCTGAAGTGGTTAAAAAATAATCAATATTTGCTTTGCTTTTATTCCAGCCCACACAAATCACAAAATAGAACTGATTCCTCCTCTGTTCTCTAATGTGAAAGTGAGAGACTCCTTCGAAAGGCTGGTATGTCTGAAGCTACCTGCTCTCCTGTCACTATGACACGTTGCCTTTAATATGTCTGAATGCCTTCAGGATTAACTATGAAAAGAAGGTCCAGCTTCTTGAAATGTAAATCAATCACTTGGGAGGGCTTCTCCCTGCAAACTAGCAGTTGCTCCGGCCTATTTATGAATACGAGGTTAAGGTTTATCTTCATTTAAGGCTAGAGGTGGTTTAAGTAGTCACATATATACCGTATTTTTCAAAGTATAAAATGCTCTGGACTATAAGACGCACCTACCTTTTTTGGTGAGGAAAAACAAGAAAAAGAAATCTGCCTCTGCCTCCCAGCAATTTTGCCTCCTTGCAGCAAACAGCCTGCTTTACTTTCATTTTCGTTTTCAGCACAGCTTGATTAGCACAAGAAAAAAAAATCTACTGCCAGCAATTTACCTCCTTGCAGCAAGCAGCAGAGGCCCTCGCAGCAATAGGCAATGGCAATCCCTGCAGCCCGAAACAGCTGAGAGTCGGGAGGCCGATGGAACGGACAATCAACTTGTGCTAATTAGGCTGTGCTGAAGCAGAAATGGGCTGTTTCTTCTTGCTGCAAGGAGGTAAATTGCTGGGAGGCAGAGGCCAAAGGGTGGGGGCCAGTGGGTGGGCGGGGCTACATTCGGTGTATAAGACGCACCCAAATTTTCAGCTGTTTTTTCATGTGCGGCAGAGACCCAAAGACCAGCTGGCTGGCGGGAGGCGGTGCGCATGTGCTACAAAGCTGAGCTGAGACGATGGCTCATGTGCCCACAGAGAGGGTTCTGCGCGCCACCTCTGGCACGCGTGCCATAGGTTCGCCACCATGGGTATAGGTTTTCTTGCTTGAGCAGTGGTTTGGACTGGAAGACCTCCAAAGACCCTTCCAACTCTGTTACTCTGTTGTGGGTTATTGAATAAACTATAATCCAGAGCATTATATTTAGGACCTGTTTTCATTATTAAGGTACCATGCATGTTGGGTCCTGATTGCGCTTAGGAAGAATAACATGTAACTTACTAACTGCTGTACAGTTGCAGAGACAATTCTAGAAGAAAACATAGAAGATTCTAGGGTAGTGTTGGCGAACCTTTTCGGCACCGAGTGCCGAAACGGGAGCGCGTGCATGCATGCATGCAGGAAACCGGAAGAGCAGCCGTCCCGTGCGCATGTATGTGCTGGGAAGTTGATCTTCTGTTTTCTGGCATGGATGTGTGTGCAAAGACCAGAAGATCATCTTCCCGGCGCATGCATCCACGCCGGGCGATTGCTCTTCCGGTTTCCGGTGCTCCCGTGTGCGTGAAGACCAGCTGGCCGGCACGCCAGAACCCAGAAGAGCAGTGGGCAAGAGCTCACGTGCCAGGAGAGATGGCTCTATGTGCCACTTGCGGCACGCGTGCCATAGGTTCACCATCACGGTTCTAGCGGGATATCCGGAGGGAGAGAAGCTCTCTGTAATCTACATGAACATTTTGCAAAATGTGGATTGAATGATTTGACTCTACTGCTCTCCGTGTCTCAGGGCCCACCTTCAGTCTTTTCAGCCAAGCAGAGATGGTCGCCCCCTCGCTTCATCCGTTTCTACTGTGAAGATGGCCTGTTGGGTTTCACTCTCAAAGGAGGCCCACCGGTACAGATTGACTGCATCGACCCAGCTTCTCCTGCAGCAGTAAGTGGACCTTTCAGATCCAGGGGGTTCCTCTTTGTAGAGTTGTTCGAAGGGTTGATTTCAAAGGACTTCTCTTCACATCTCGCAAGAAAAATGCATTGGAATCTCATCAGATACGTAACCCGTTTTCTTTGACGGGCTTTTTATTTTGCTGTTCGACATGTCCTCCCTGATATTGCCGTTACCGAATGAAAAGTAAGAGTTTATTGTAAGCCGCAATCTGAAAGAAAGCTGGGATTCTTCCTGACACTTTGGATTGGTACAATTTAAACATTGTATATTTTTTAGGGCTGCATCTTAATGTACTACTTGTCGACAATGAAAGTGGTAATCCGTCTCCTTCCTCTGTTAACTTCTTCAAGACTGAGTTTATACATCGCAGTAAACCATAGATTGCTTAACCTTGGAGTAGCAAATTAATCCCAATTGGCTAGGTCCGCTTAGTATGCTAAGCATACTACCAGCATGCTACCTTTTTTTACTACCAGTTCTGTGGGCATGGTTTGGCTTGGTGGGCATGGCTTGGCAGGGGAAGGATACTGCAAAATCTCCATTCCTACCACACTCCAGGGGAAGGGTACTGCAAAATTCCCATTCCCACCCCACTCCAGGGGAAGGATACTGCAAAATCCCCATTCCCACCCCACTCCAGGAGAAAGATACTGCAAAATCCCCATTCCCTCCCCACTCCAGGGGAAGGATACTGCAAAATCCCCATTCCCTCCCCACCCCTGGGGAAAGGATACTGCAAAATCGCCATTTCCACTCCACTCCAGGGGAAGGATACTGCAAAATCCCCATTCCCTCCCCACTCCTGGGGGAAGGATATTGCAAAATCTCCATTCCCACCCCACTCTGGGGCCAGCCAGAGGTGGTATTTGCCGGTTCTCCGAACTACTCAAAATTTCCACTGCCGGTTCTCCGAACTGCTCAAAATTTCCGCTACCTGTTCTCTAGAACCTGTCAGAACCTGCTGGATTTCACCCCTGATGCTAAGCCAAATCTAAGGAAGAAAATTTAGGACCACAATGAGGAAGCCCCTTACCAAGATTATTTATTAATGAAATCATGAACCTGTTGGTTCAGAATTAACTAAGGCATAGTGGAGTTTATTGCCACATCCTTGGTTGAGTGCTTGGGCTTAATACCACATTGAAATCAACAGAGCCTATGTGATTAGAGATAGGCGTGTAGTTTAAAATCCTTTATTATTTTAATCTGGTTTCCATGGTTGACAGTTAAAGCTGGTAAGGAAAGTCTACCAGATTTTGCCCTGGCTTTGTAGCTGATGCTGAGGAATGCCCAATGATTTTGTTCAGTTGGCAGGTTTGAAAGAAGGAGACACTGTGATTGCTGTTGAAGGCACGGATTGCAAATGGTTAGGGACGAGCGAAGTCTTGGAAAAACTCCAGAATTTGAATGAGCAAAAGATTGAGATCCAAGTGATCAGCTGTCAAGAATATGCACCTTCCTTGGTAAGTAAAACTGATGGTCTTCGCCACAAGGCCATCAGAGCTGCAAGATATTCGTTATGTTTAAGCAATAATCTGGACCCATATGATGCGTCTTTATGGTTTAATTGTTCCTGGGGATTTTTTAAGCATCAGCCAGCTAGGCTTCTTTGGAGTTGGGCCTCCAAATTTGTATTAAATGAACTTGAAAACTGAACTGCGTCCTTGTTGTGGTCCGCCAGCAGCCTGTGGAGCTGGCAGCGTAGTCTGAGAACGATGAGGCTGAGGAAGAACATGGGCCAGTCCTGGAGGCTGGGGAAGGCCCGGATGGGGGCTCTGCGTCAGATGCAGAGATGGGGCCAAGGCCATTGGGGAGTGATGTGTGGACTTCGGAGCCTCCAGAGGCTGACAGTAGAGAGGCAGAGGAACAGGAGGAGCCTGTTCCTAGTACATGTATGAGAAGAGCTGCCAGCAGGCAAGAGCAGCTAAAGCAGAGAGGACGAGTCGGGAGTAGGGCCAAGAGATGATTGGCCCCTCCCATAAGGCTTAAAAGACCAGCAACGGCTCTTGGCCTCTTTGCCGGAAAACAACCGTTGAGAAAATTGCTTCTTCTTTGGCTATAGTTATTTCTTCTGTTCCTGAACTGTTGCTAAGAAAAGCCTTTGGCAGTTTGCCTAATTATCCCAAGGTCAGAGATAAACTGAAGAATGGTGTTTTGAGGACTTTGCTTTCATTTCATTTAGAATGCGCTGAGAATGGGTTAATTCTCAGCTGTTTTAATAAAACCTGTTTGTTTTTTGGAACTGTTTTGCATTTAATATCAACTACGTGGGCCTGGGTCACAACAGTCCTAAGGAAAGGCAAGCTGAGCTCCATTGCATTTATTACAGTTCTCAACCCACCCATCCCCTTACTCCAATTGCCATAGCAAATAATTAAATGCTAATAGCGTGGGTTTCCATTTAAAAAAGAAGATTTAAATAAACTGGGAATGGGTGGGGAGAAAATGTCTATTCTTTCAGCATTTCAAGCCTTTGCAACTTTTAACTGCTTTTTTAAAATAGCAAATAGCTTTTGCTTGCCCAAAAAAAAGGGGTGGAGGGGGGAACATTCTTGTAGTCACCTGCAGAGACTTTTCTTGAAAAAAAATATGACCCTATTATTTTTGCAAAGATGAGATTGTTGTTCACTGCAACTTTTTTTTAATGCTGGTCTTTCTCTTTCCCTCTTTCCCCCTACAGCATAACAAATGTGCCACTTACTCAGCGGGGATGCAGAAAACATACTCCCTTATATGTCTGGCTATGGAAGACGAGAGAACCGACAAAACCAAGAAGGTGACGCCTAAATTATCCTTCCTGAGTTGGGGAACGAAAAACAGGCAGAAAGCTGCCAGCACCCTCTGCCTCCCTTCGGCTGTAAGTGGGACCTCTGCCATTAAGAAGAAACTGACAACTCCGTTCACACTCTTCAATAATGATAGTTCATTGTACTAAGACGTGGAGACCGAGGGAGCTCTCGCCCAGAAAGGGCTTCAGAATGGATGTTGTGAATTCACAATGTAGCCTTTAGGAATCCAAGGGTTGAGTAGCCCCGACTTGAAGCCAACAACTACCGGTTCAAATCTGGCTTCGATTGTTCATCTTGCAAGGACCGGGAAGTTTTGAAGAACGTATCATGTGCCTACATGTTTGTGGAGTTTCTTTCAAACTTCTGCCCGGGATTCTGGCTTAGTTATTACGATCTTATCTTGAGAAACAACAGAGTGGTTCTGCAAAGACTGAGGATTTTATTGTTTTGTTTTGTTTTTTTAAAAAATGTGAATGTGTAGCAAAGTAATGCCACATGGTTGACCATCTCATCTACGTTGAGGGGAGAAGCAAATAGAACTGTTGGCCACGGTGATGCATGACCAAGGAGATACACTTGCTAATTGCCATATATTTTGGACTATAAGATGCACTTTTTTGTCTCCCAAAAGGGGGCGAAAATGTCCGTGCTTCTTATAGACTGAATATTGCCGACGGCCTGCCCACCCGCCCACCATTTTTTGGCCTCCGCATGGCCTGTTTTCAAGCCTTTTTTTGGCCCATTTCTAGGCTTTTTTTGGCGGTTTTTGAGGGGTTTTTGGCCCATTTTTGAGGGTTTTTTCGGCCCTTTTTTGGGGGGAAAACAGGCTGAAAAAACCTCGAAAAAGCTTTAAAAATGGGTCGAAAAAAGCCTTGAAAATGGCCCCAAAAACCCTAAAAAATGGGCCAAAAAAGCCTTGAAAACCGGCTGAAAAAAGACTGGAAGAGGGCTGAAAAAGGGCCCAAAAAAAGGTAGGCCAAACACTTTTTTTGGTTGTTTTCCTCTTCTAAATTTAGGTGTGTCTTATTGTCAGGTGCGTCTTATAGTCTGAAAAATACGGTAATTTAAAACCCAATGAATGAGAAACAATTTATAGGCCAGTTAGTAATATTCTGTGAGTTGACAACCTACATAGCTAGTCAGGACCAAATTCTTAAATAAATTATTGAAACAGCCAGGCGATGGAAAGGAAACAGGGTAAATGAATAAATCTAACAGGATACGGTAGTGGCAAGGCTACGTGTTAAGGTTTTAAAATCCGATTTTCTATTCTTTGAGGTGGTTTAAACCAGGGGTCTTCAAACATGGCAATTTTAAGACCTGTGGACTGCAGCTCCCAGAATTCTTGAGAGTTGACGGTCACAGGTCTTAAAGTTGCCATGTTTGGAGACCCCTGGTTTAAATAAACAGAACATTTTCAAAAAGATAAATAACATCATTCAGGGCCCAGGACTGGGAATAGGGTGGATGGCAGCAACAGTGAGAGAAAAATACTGACATTTGTTCTATAACCAGACCCAGATTTGCACAAAAAGAATTTCAAACGATGGCATTTTGGGCTATCATTGAAGCCTTCCATGGACACAGGGTTATCTGGGGAACCGGATTTTGCATTTTCTGGCATTCCAAACGGAACATGGAAATGGAATAGGATGGCAGTTTCCACAATTTCCCACACTCAATGACAGTATCTCGTCAACGACCAAAAGAAGCCATCCATTGACACGGCACCCGATATGTGGTGGAAAGAAAACTCCCAAGGACAAACTTGGAACTAACCCTGGTGACTTTAAGTAACAGAATGGATCCGTTGAAAAACAGCTTCTGTTTTGCAAGATCTGATGTAACTGGGTATCGTTTTCTACACCTGCCGAGCATTATAGCAAAAGATGGAGATTCCCTAATGCTGTATGTGTAGAGAAATATGCTAATATAAACAAGAGTGTGGAAAGAGATCCGCCAACTTGGTTCCAGACCAAATACTTAGCGCCTGCCAGGTTTCACTTCAAATCAGTATTTCTTAATCTCAGCAACTAAATGATGTGTGGATTTCAACTCCCAAAATTCCCCAGCCTGCATGCAGGTACATAGCTATTTTTGTAATATTAATTTTTCTGCCAACCTAGCAGTTTGAAAGCAGGTAAAAAATGCAAGTAGAAAAATAGGGACCACCTTTGGTGGGAAGGTAACAGCGTTCCTTCTGTGTGCCTTTGGTGTTGAGTCATGCCGGCTGCATGACCACAGAGACGTCTTTGGACAGCGCTGGCTTTTCGGCTTTGAAACGGAGATGAGCACCGCCCCCTAGAATCGGGAACGACTAGCACATATGTGCGAGGGGATCCTTTACCTTTATTTTAATGCTATTTTTAAGAAGGATATTAACTGAGGTTTTTCTTGAGTGCCACTGGAAAGATGCATTCTAAAGGGTTGATAAAGGTAATTTAACTATGCCTTAAGTGAAATTTAGGAGTTCAGCACACTAAAGAACATGCCCAACTGGGAAAGTACTTGCTGCTTGGAGTTTTATTGTTGTTGTCTAAAGGTGTGGGCTAATACACAATAGTTATCTGCTAAGCTGAAATATTGCTAACAGGGTAGATCTTAACAATGATTGGCTAAAAATTTAAAGAAGGGAAATCTAAACTTCCTATTGAAACTCATTGAATCCATTACTGGAAGCGGAGAAATTTTTAGAAGAAATTGGAATAGAACAGTTTTTCCAACTTTGAAGATATGTGGACTTCAAACTCCCAGAATTGCTGGCTGGGAAATTCTGGGAGTTGAAGTCCACATATCTTCATTACTAAGGTTGAGAAACGCTGGAATAGAATAAGGAAAAATGGGGAAGGCTGGTAGATCAATGCCATTTTATTATTATTCTGGTCTTTTAATGTTCCTACATTCCCAGGAGATGTAAATATATAAATTTTAAATGATTATTTAAGAATGAGTCTTGACTTATATGTGACGATGAACAACTTTTCACTGCAACGATGAATGAGATAAAAGTTTTAATTTTTCTTAACTGTTGTTGTTCAGAATGAAGGTCTGTTTTTTTAAAAAAGGAAGAATGTAATATTATAGTGGCTGCTTATTCTTATTGTGCAATATTCAATCAATGTTGTGGAATTAACCCTAGTGCATAATAAAATGTAGGTTGGAAGAGGGTTGACTTGCTCATTTATACTCCATTATCTGTGATATATATATATATACTTTTGATTTTGGGGATTCTCCAAAGAAACGTAACCAAATTTGTGTGCTATAGTATGCCATGGTTGGTTAAGCCACAGTTAGCTGGATTCAACACTGAAGCAGAAGTAGGCAAAGCTTTTGATGCAGGGCACATCATATGGTTGGTGGCCTCACAAAATGCCCGCCCAAGTGGGCATAGCAGATCACAAAATATTCATTTGTAGACAGGATGGCCAGCCTCCCAGAATCCTCTCTACCGCCTCAGTGGGATTTTTTTGGGATTCTAAAGGCATTGTTGCAAACTTGGTAGCATACAGCGTTTTCTAAAATGCTAGCTTCATACTTTTGACTAGAGCCCTGGTGGCGCAGTGGTTAAAGTGCAGTACTGCAGGCAAACTGCCCACTGCCAGCAGTTCGATCCTGACCGTCGCAAGGTTGACTCAGTCTTCCATCCTTCCGAGGTCGGTAAAATGAGGACCCAGATTGTTGGGGGAAATATGCTGACTCTGTAAACCACTTAGGTGTAGAGGAGGCTATAATATATGCACACAGGAGAAACATCTTGATGACCAAAAAACTATCTTCCTTTCGTTGGGCTTCTCCCAAGTATTTCCAAGATTATCAAGCGTTGATTTACGGTCTTTTTCTTTAAAAAAAAAACAAAAAACGTTGAACTGAAACCTTGTAAATCTGCAGAGCTACCTTCTGATAAGTAGCAGGGAAAAAATGAGATTAAGAATGTAACTGCTCCTTTAAAAAAAAAAAAATACGAAATTAAATGACTGCAGCTGAACTTCCTGGAGAAAGAAAAAAAATACCCGAGGGCATTTTTTATTATCTTTCATACAAGACAAGATTGCTTTAATGGTTTTGCCCTTTTGTTGACTCAGAGGGCATTGAGGGAAAGAATCTCAATCATTTTAACACTGGTGTCTTCCTGCTTTGTATCTGCAACATCTCCCCCCCTCCAAATTGCAACACCTGCTTCTGAACGGATCTGGCCTAAACCCTCTGGACTTTAGCAAAAGTACCGCATTAACCCGTTTTGCCTTTTCAATCTGCCCGCCGTTAACTGCGGCATCCAGTCATGAAAAAAAAAAAGGGTCCATCTTTGGCTTAAAACAATGTCAACCCAGTCAGTAGTGAAATCCAAACCGGTTTGCTACTGGTTTTCTGGCTGTGCAAGTGCACTGTGCACCAAACGCACACAGCGTGCGCATAGAGTGCACACCAAACATGCTGCGCGTGCACACGCACATGCCCAATATGCGCCAAAAGGAGGCTTGGGAAGGTAAGTAGAACAGCGAGGGGGGCGGAATCAGCTGTGCTGCGGGATTTAGCTTCGCTAGAAAGCAGGAAATCCTGCTTTCCAGCAAAACTAAACCCCGCGGAACAGCTGATCGTCGGAAATACCAGTTCACCCGAACCGGTAGCTTTTTAAACTGCCGGTTCAACCGATAGCATTTCACCCCTGAACCCAGTCACAAAACGGATGACAGTAATGATATTGTGCAAAAGTCCAAAACGGCCTTAGCCTTCTTCTCTTCCCAGTTTAGGTGGCTGTACCTACTCAATCTCAGCTACTTTCAAAAATAATACGCAGAAGGAACAACACTGAGGAATTCTGGAGTTACCAGCCTGATTTGGAAATAAGCAAACGCTGGAAGGCAGCAATGGGAATCCATCCAGCATCCTGGCCAAGAAAACTGCAGGGATGCAGGCGCCCAGAACCAAGTCTGAATGCTTCTTTTTATCTCTTTATCCCATCCCCTCAGAAAAAGCCCCATGGCCCAAGGCTGTCTGTAAAACTAGACTGCGTGCAGCCAAATGCCAAAAGGGTAACTTTAGCCTGTTCTATTTAATGTGAGGTATGTGTTCTTTCTTTGAAAGACATGTGGGAGTTTTGGGTTGAAAGGGACCAGGTTACAACCTTTAAGCTCCACAGAAGCGTAACTTTGCTGGAAGTGATATAGAAGCCCTCTGGGTAGACAAGAAGGGATGACTCATTCCTTCTTTTCAGTCTGATAACGCCTTTCGTAATTTCAGTTTGGCGGCCTTCCAGGTGCCTCGTGCAAAAGCAATGTTCAGGTTCCACTCCTACAGCTGTTTCCTACCGGGGCCCACCTGTCACACAATGTTTTTGATAGAGCAAGATCCAAAGGAATGGAGATCAAGAATGAAGGAAAGCCTAGATCAGACCTATAAATAAGGAGTTCCAGAGTTATAGCTAGAGCCGGAAAGAAACAAGGTTTATTCCTGGTTTTTTTTTTTGTTTTTTTTTTAGTGCTGTTTGCCCAAAGTGACTTCCTTCGGCCAGACTGATGAAGGTCAAGTGAAAACAAATTTCTTAATTGATGATCCATCCAGGAACTCCTCTATTATCTCTGCATTATTCATACAAATCAGAACAGGGGATCTGATCCCTGATTTTAATGGATACAAAAAATCAAACACATTAAATAACAGTTCCCAACAGTCAGTAAACGATCCGTTCAAGGCAGTTCTGATGCTCAGAATTCGTAACTTCTCCATCAACAAGTTATGAAAGGTAGGCAAAAAGACAGGTAGATGGATTAGGCTTTTCTTCTACATCCAAAACAATAGGGCAACAGGGACCGTCCACAGAACAAATGTAAAATTCATTTACATTGGACAAACTGCTCTTTTTCAGCTTAAAAAGTAACTCAGAGCCTCCCCTATTTTTCAAGTCTTAACAAACACAGATGAAATCTGGCTTATTTGGCTGTTCCTTTAAGAAGCAGCAGAGATTTGACATGAAGAAGAATGTACTTAAGAAACTAGTAATGAACGAACAAAAACCATTTTTAAAGGAAGACAAAGAGGATGTTGGTACTCCAGCTAATTCTCCAGGAAAAAGCGTTCAATGCTATTCATAAAAGGTGACATCGTGTCCAGCTGTATGAAAGCCAAAAGCATACCCTACAAAGCCCAGATGGAGCAAACTCGGAGATTAAAAAATAATTTCCTGATTTATTTGCTCCTCAGATGGAAATCAAGGCTCTTTTGTGTTTCATACAAACTGAAATCTGACCATGTGTGTAAAGAAACTTGCAGCCTTTCAAAAACCTTATCGCCGATGTTGAAAAGTCCAGATTATTTTGTTTGGTTGAAGAATGCATGGATTTGTTGAGCTAGGCTGCGGCCAACTACTCCTTCGAGCTCCTGGAGAGAGGCATTGCAAAGCTGATGGATATTTCCAAAGTTTTCCAGAAGAAGAAGTGCTTTTGTCTTTCCAACTCCTGGAATCTGCTGAACTGTATGGAGTACAGATGGTTCCAATAACTTGGTACATTTCTTACTTTGGAAAGGATGACTGGTTTTAGTTTGTTCGTGCACCTGAAATGAAAGTCAAATTCAGTCTGGCTGCCCTCTTGTGGTTTTCGGTGCTAAACATTTACAAGTATTTCTCGATACATGTAAATTGAGCTGAGGACAATTGAGCCCAAAATGTACCGTATTTTTCAGAGTATAAGAAGCACCAGAGTATAAGACGCACCTTAGTTTTTGGGGAGAAAAATAGGGAGGGGAAATCTGCCTACCAGGTATTCAGCTGGCTAGTCTCAGCATATTAATTTGGTGGCTGGTTTTGAGGTTGGGCTGGTTGGGGCTATGCTTCTAAAGCGCAGCTGATTGTCAGAGGGAGCAGCAATTAGAAAAGCAGGCAAAGCACAAAAGATCGCTTCACTCACGTTGGGGCTGAAAAACAGCTTCAAGAGCACAGCTGATCTTGGGAGGGAGCTCCAGTGACTAAAGCAGGCAAAGCGCGGAAGAGGTAAGAGAAGGCAGAAGCAGTTCCGGGTAGCCACTTTGGGTTACATTCGGAGTATAAGATGCACAGCAGTACAAACCACTCTTGAAGGTACTTACCAATTGAGCAATAAGTTGAGCAGCTTCTTTTTGGCTGGCCACCGGAAGTAATGTCATTCCGAGTTCCAGAACGACAAATTTCTGCACTTCTGGAAAATACTGGTTACTTATTTGGGTTTTTTCAACTAATACAATCCCTTGAAGATTGCAAGCCTGGAACAAGTAGGAACAATGAGAGTAACAGGTATTAATGACAGAGACAAACCAACAGGCTAGAGCTGTGATGGCGAACCTGTGGCACGTGGAGCCATATCAGTGGGCACGCAAGCTCAGTTCTGGTGGGACCGGAAGTCAGCAAACGGCTTCCAGAGGGTCTCCGGGGGAGGGGGGAAGGCCCGTTTCGCCGTCCAGAGGCTCTGGAGCCTGGGGAAGAGCAAAAAATGGGCCTACTGGGCCCACCATGCCATCGTGTGCCAAAACATCGTGGGCTGTCCCCTGATACCACTAGATGAGATCGCTAGGGCTTTTCTGTCTTCACTGTGAATTGTATTGTGTTGGGGGGGGTACACTGAGGGAGCTCAACCAATCTCATTGTACATATGTTGTACGCTGGCAATAAAGATTTGAATTGAATCTGTGCATAAAACAACCATAATACACCATACATGGCCGCTAATGCCTGATATTTTCCTGCAACAGCCAATTAGATATAGATGAACCAGTTAAAGCTTTCTCTGAGCTGAAGATAAATACAAAGCCATGCCTAGGCAAAATATCTTTTTGTTCTTCAAGCAAAATCGGATCATTTCAAAAAGGAAACAGCGACGGAAGGAAAAAACACAGAATCCTTTGATTAAGGATTTTAAAAAAATAGTTCTTAAAATGGTGGATTTGGGTTGCTGGTATAATTATTGATCACAGCGCATGGTACTAAAGATTAGATTCGCTTTGAATTGAATTGTGATGAATTGATCTAATGTTTTGCTGATATTATGTTCCTGAAAAGGATGATCCACATGCTTCTTTCAGAGGGTGCTTACATTTCTAAAACGAACCAGCCTTCTTTTGAAGCCATTTCCTGCCACCAGATCGGCTTCAGATATGTAGAGGATGCAGCATCTGTTTGAAAGATGAAAGTCCACGAGTCCCAGACCATCTTCCAGAATAAGCTTAACTTTACCTTGAAAAGTGAGAAGCAAGGAAATTATAGTAATGCAGAACTACTGTAGGTACAAAATCCTTCTGGAGGCAAGTTGTTTCACTGATGAATTGTTCTAACTGTCTGAAAATTTCTCCTTAATTCTAGGTTGCTTCTCTCCTTGATTAGTTTCCACCCATTGCTTCTTGTCCTGCCCTCAGGTGCTTTGGAGAATAGCTTGACCCCTTCTTTGTGGCAGCCCCTGAGATATTAGAACACTGCTATCATGTCTCCCCTAGTCCTTCTTTTCATTTTCTGGCTGTTTAGATAATCTATGCACCTTTGGGATGTTTAGGAAAACTATAATTAAGAGCTGCAGACCAAACCAAGATATTAAGCTGATATTTTGTAGTGTAATTGATATTTTGATTTCCTGAAAACCATTCACTGCACTTCAACCCCCCCCCCCCACTGAACTATATTGAACACCCAATGCATCTATCAGATTCCTTTTGCAAAATAAAAAAGAGTCCACTGGAGTTGGGTGACCAATATATTTAAATAAATATGTTGGTTTAATTTTCAGATTTTAGGATGATTTGTTGGTAAGCAAAATTCTATAATTTTATCAAAGCAGGGGTGAAATCCAGCAGGTTCTGACAGATTCTGGAGAACTGGTAGCAGAAATTTTGAGTAGTTTGGAGAACTGGCAAATACCACCTCCGGCTGGCCCCAGAGTGGGGTGGCAATGGGGATTTTGCAATATCTTCCCCCCAGGAGTGGGGAGGGAATGGGGATTTTGCAGTATCCTTCCTCTGCCATGCCCACCAAGCCACACCCACAGAACTGGTAGTAAAAAATTTTGGATTTCACCACTGTATCAAAAGTAAAATTTACCTTGCATCTCCTGAGCAATCTGGGAACCCTTCCATTTCTCATGGCCAATCACGTGGCCCAAAGGAACATTTCCAGCTCCTGCTCGGACTGGGGTGCTATCATTTGCCATTATTAAACTTCCTTCACACATGTAAGGTTATTTGCCCTGTACAAGAGAAAAACCATTAACCTGTTATTTTGAAAATGTACAAAAACCGATACATTTCTCATTAACCAGGGATTGCCCATGAAATCCAGATGACTTCCAGCTGATGACTTTCCAGAACGCTCTTTCCCCAGCCTCTGGGATGGAAGATTGGGGCCCCAGCTGGTTGCATGAAATTTGTCTTATATGCTGATTGGATCCACCATCTGTTTACTGTAGATTTCAGTGTTTATATTGCTTTGCATTGTGAGTTGGCTAGAGTCAACTTGGAATCGGGAGATACTGAAACTGCGTAAGGTTGGAAACTCATCAAGGAGAGAAGCAACCTAGAACTAAGGAGAAATTTCTTGACAGTGAGAACAATTAATCAGTGGAATGGCTTGCCTCCTAAATGTTGTGGATGCTCCATCACTGGAGGTCTTCAAGAAGAGATCGGACAGCCATTTGTCCAGAATGGTATTGGGCCGTGATGGCAAACCTATGGCACACATGCCACAGGTGACACGCGTAGCGTAGTGGGCACGCCAGCTCAGCTCTGCTGCGCATGCACGCACCGGCCAGCTGATTTTAGGGCCTTCTGGGCGCACCAGAAGTAGGGAAACAGGCTGTTTCCTGCCTCTGGGGGTGAGGAAGGCCCATTTTTCTTTCTCACCTGGCTCCAGATCCTCTCTATGCATCTGGGGAGGGTGAAAACAGCCTTCCCCACCCACTCGGAGGCCCTCCAGAGGCCTGAAATGGCCCATTTCCCAACTCCCAGTTGGACAGGAAGTGACATTTTTGCTGTCCCCAGCCTCCAGAGCCTCTCTAGGTGCCAGGAGCAAGGGAGAGGGGGGTTACGCGCGCATGCGCAGGGCGGGGCGCATAGAATTATGTGTGTGGGCACGCGCGTGCGTGAACCTCCCCCACTCCCCCCTCCTGGCACGCCATGGCATACAGGTTAGCCATCACTGGTATAGGGTCTCCTACTTGAGTAGGGGGGTTAGAATTTTAGAATAGAACAGAACAGAGCTGGAAGGGACCTTGGGGGTTTTCTAATCCAGTCCCCTGCTCAAGCAGGAGATCCTTTACCATTTCAGACAAGTGACTGTCTCTTCTTAAAAACCTCCAGTGATGAAGCAGCCACAACTTCTGAAGGCCAGCTGTTCCACTACTTAATTGTCCTCCCTGTTAGGAAGTTTCTCTTCAATTCCAGGTTGCTTCTCTCCTTGATCAGTTTCCATCCATTGTTTCTTGCCTTGCTTTCTGGTGCTTTGGAAAATAAGTCAACCCCCTTCTCTTTGTGGCAGCCTCTCAAATGGTTGGACTAGATGACCTCCAAGGTCCCTTCGTTATTCTGCATTCTGTTCTGTTATTCTGCTAAATAAGTCAATAGCCCATTTATGGACAGAGACCACTTTTACTGCTATTAATAACTCACATGCATATGTGAATCAATGCAAAGCATTCTTTTTTTAAAAAAAAACAACATAAACATAAAACACATCTTTTCCAAAACGAAGCATTGATCCGGTCACAAATTAATACGAATCATTAACAAATCTTATTTTTCAATTAACACAACTTAATATTTTACTCAGTGATTTCCCTAAATTCTATCAATTTTAACTATGCCATTGTCCCCAAAAACCCGTTACTTAAATCTGAAATCCTAACCAAATATCATTCTTTTTGCTTAGATGGATATATTTTAACAATATAAATCATTACATTTATTGTAAGCATTTTAAAAAATATTTTAATGCAAAACATTCTTCTGGCCTTACCGCTTAAAGATCCTGCACAGCAACCTCTAAGACCCTCCAGCGCCTTAAAATACACGTGCGAACGCGCACATGCACGCAAGCAAACCAAGAGACGCTCCCATTCATAGCTTAAGCTCTTCCACCAGCTATTGCCAGCAGTTCCCCCTTCCGTCTTTTTCCAACAGCGCGCGGCAGCCATGACGCACTGCTGCCGCCAGCCAATCAAATCCCTCCTTTTTTTCCCCTCTCCCGGAAAAAAATAAATAGTTCTCAAGGGGCGTGGCGATGCCTAACGGACGCTGGTTGCTAAGGCGAAGGCAGCCTCAGTAAGGCGGATGTCGATTGGATAAAGCGGAACGTCGTAACCAATCGCCTTGCGGCTAATTGCGGAGTGGTTGCGAGGAGAAGCGTCCTCATCTTCGGGAGGGGAGAGGGGGCCGCTCCCTCTGGCCGGCGTGGACCGTTGTGTCTCCCGGCTTCGTTCCCGTTGTTTTTTTTTTTTCCCCTCAGCCTTTTCGCCCTCATGCCGTTTTATTTCAGGAGGGGCCGGAGAGGCCTGTTTGTGAGTATTTCCCTAGCGGGGGAAGGGAAAGTGGAGGAAATTGATGGTTCAAGAGGAAGGAAAGAGGGGAAAAAGCGAGGAGGATGAGCCGGCGGTCCCCGATGGCAAGCGTGGCTCCGGTTCCCATGGCAACCAGGGGGCTGGCTCCTCCCGAGCATCCCAGGTTGGATCTGGAAGGAGGGATCAGAAAGGGAAACGGACTAAGCAATGTTCCCGGCCGGAGCGATGGAACAGCCTTGCCTCTTGAAGCTGCGGGGGCTCTATCGCTGGTGGTTGAATACTGGACAGTCATGTGTCCGGAATGGTGGGAGGATTTCTGCACTGGGCAGAGGGATGGACTGGAAGACCTGCAGGGCCCCTTCCACCGCTATGATTCAAGGGAAGCAGTTGGAAAAAGTTCAGTTTTTGTTTGGCCTGCTTTCACATTATGAAACATATCTATCTATCTATCTATCTATCTATCTATCTATCTATCTATCTATCTATCTATCATCTCCCTCATCTATCTATCTATTCATCTATTCATCTATCTATCATCTCTATCATCTATTTATCTCTCTCTCTCCCTCCCTCCCTCTCTCTAGCTAGCTAGTAGCTATACATATCTATCTATCTATCATCATCTCTCTCATCTATCTATCATCTCTCTCATCTATCTATTCATCTATCTATCTATCTATCTATCTATCATCTCATCTATCTATCATCTCTCTCATCTATTCATCTATCTATCTGTCTATCTATCATCTCTCTCATCTATCTATCATCTCTCTCATCTATCTATTCATCTATCTATCTATCTATCTATCTATCTATCTATCTATCTATCATCTATCTATTCATCTATCTATCATCTCTATCTATTTATCTCTCCCTCCCTCCCTCCCTCTCTCTCTCTAGCTAGCTAGTAGCTATACATATCTATCTATCATCTATCATCTCTCTCCCCCCTCTCTCACTGCTTCTCTCCCTAGCTAGCTAGTAGCTATCCATATCTATCTATCTATCTATCTATCATCTATCTATCTATCTATCTATCTATCTATCTATCTATCTATCTATCTATCTATCTATCATCTCTCTCTCCCCATCCCTCCCTCCCTCCCTCTCTCTCTCTAGCTAGCTGGTAGCTATCCATATCTATCTATCTATCTATCTATCTATCTATCTATCTATCTATCTATCTATCATCTCTCTCATCTATCTATCATCTTTCATCTATCTATCTATTCATCTATCTATCTATCTATCTATCTATCTATATCTATCATCTCTCTCATCTATCTATCATCTCTCTCATCTATCTATCTATTCATGTATCTATCATCTCTATCATCTATTTATCTCTCTCTCTCCCTCCCTCCCTCTAGCTAGCTAGTAGCTATACATATCTATCTATCATCTATCATCTCTCTCCCCCCTCTCTCCCTGCCTCTCTCCCTAGCTAGCTAGTAGCTATCCATATCTATCTATCTATCTATCTATCTATCTATCTATCTATCTATCTATCTATCTATCATCTCTCTCCCCCCCGTCCCTCCCTCCCTCTCTCTAGCTAGCTGGTAGCTATCCATACCTATCTATTCATCTATCTATCTATCTATCTATCTATCTATCTATCTATCTATCTATCTATCTATCTATCTATCATCTCTATCATCTAATTATCTCTCCCTCCCTCCCTCTCTCCCTAGCTAGCTAGTAGCTATCCATATCTACCTACCTACCTACCTACCTATCTTCTAATCAATCTATCTATCTTTAAAACTCTGCTGTCCATAACCTTTACCTGGAGAAAATGGTGTATCATAGGGGAAGACTTTGTCAACAAAGGCCCCTTATATGGGCTAATGTATGTAATGCCGGGGCCTATTACTCCTTAAGGAATGAAATTTGGGGAAGTCATGGCTGCTTCAGTGCTGGTGGGCCACTGCTAGGGTCACATGACTTTCCTTATCAATGTGCTGTGACAGTTTCCCAGCCACTTGTGCAATCCCTTGCTCCCTCTCCCACTCAGCAGTTGTCACCTTCCTGGTGGGAAGGGAAGGGAAGGGAAGGGAAAGGGGATGGGAGGGAGGAAGGAACACCCATGCACCCTTCCTGACACACACCACCACCCTGGGTGCCCTTTGTAAGCCTTGTGACTTCTCCTCTGTACCCTAATGCACTTCCCTGACCTGTGCTGCCTCCCCTGCATGCCTTACCTGACCTATGCAGCACCACTTGCACATCTCTATGAACTCTCCCTGATACACACAGCAATTCTTGAACACCCTTCCCTGACCCACATGGCACTTTTCACGAATCTCTGTTTGTCCACTCGCACCATCTCCTGCACCTTCTCCAATCCATGCTGCCCCCCCCCCACCCATATGCTTTCTCTGACCTGCACACCTCTCATGTATTCTAAGGCACCCTTCCCAACCCGCATTGCCCCTCTCCCCACATGCCATATCCAATCCACCTGAATCTTTTGGTTACTCCTCTCTGACCAAGCCAAAGTTTGATGACAAAACCAAACATTGGTTCTGGGTTGGTCTGAGAAGGTAAGATCAGAGTTCTCGATTTGCATGTCTTGATAAATAAATGGTGAAACTGACTAGGTATGTTAACTGAATTTGGTAGAAGGAGGTGTAGATAGCTATGAACATTCATGGAGATTCTTATCTCCATGAAGATTGTCAGCTGAATCTAGGGAAATTATATAAACATCACCAGTAATTTTGTTTTCTGAAACAGAATAACTTTTATTGGAATATAATATTTTCTACAAAGAGGAAAGAATGAACATTTCAAAAATTACATTGTAATCCAAGAATCAAATGGGTATGAAAATAAATACATAGAATGCATAAGAAAAGTTACAGTAGGTGGCCACAGAAATAACTATTATTTTTGTGGCAATATTGTTGTTTTGCGCATCACATTCAAAACCATTTAGGCTTGCTGCATACATTAATTTGCATGTACATGTTCCTCCCTTTCATGTTATTAGTCCTTGTGCATGTACACATTTGTGTTTCTCCATTGTGTTAGTTCAATCATTGCCAACTAACTTTATTTTAAATTGTTTAGAAACATATAGCTCATGGCCTGATCCCTGCAGCTACCATAGCTCCTAAACCTGCTGTCCCCCGCACCCCTCCCCCTCGTAGTCCAAACCCTTCTCCAGAAAGGCCCAGGTAGGTTTTTCATCTCTTGATTTTCAGTCATGTAATAGAATTAATATTATTAATGGATATTTGAATATTTAGAATGGCTTTATCTTGCCTGTACATTTGTATATACCAGACATATGTATGATTACATTTGAAAGAGAGAGTACCACATATTTGCATGTTATATAATTTAAAGAGGTTTTCGGCAGCATTGTACACAGTCTACTTTATAGTATCAATGTTGTTAGCTTGTCTTTTGAAATAGGAGAATAACCGGACTTTCTTCCAAGAATGTATAGATCAAAGCCAGCTTAATATTATCATATGAGCTGCAAGTATGTCCTTATTATTTTTGTCGAGATTCCGACTCCTTCCATCACTGACAAATGTGGCTTTACTACTGCAGATAGCAATTATGCCTCCATCCATTTGGCACTTTTGAAAGGTGCTTTTATTGGCCCACTGTTGCATCAGCTGGAATCCTCCTTTGCATGGGAGCGTTGTGGAGCGCGTGCATATGCAATAAAATGCAAGTGGAGATAGACTATAAATGCCAGTGCAGCTGAAAGTAGGAAATGTGGCTTTCTCCAGTAAACTTTGCATTGGGGTGAGATTAGAGTTTAGCTTACTAAAATTAAAAATAATAAACTAAATGGATTGAGTAATGTTTTCATTACTCAAAAGAATGGTATTATGGCTCTGTATTAAAGCTATCATGTATGAATCTTTTATTTCCAGAGGGTTAAATTGATTAAATCTAACAGAGGATTTAGTAGTTCCAATATAGGTGTTCAGCAGCACTTATGCAACACTTAACACAGTTTGCCAAACTTTTCTATTGTAGAGAAACATTTCTTCTTTTGTTGTTTGTGCATTGTGGGTGTTTCTCTATTATTTCAGATAGTTGAAACCATGTCATGTTTTAATATTCATATGTTGACGGGTCTCAATACAATCTGGACATACCCACCCCCCTGTAAACAGTCGCATAGCTTATTGAAAAATAGCTATATATAAAGCTGGCTCTTTTCCCAGAGTTGTTGAAAGGAAACTCTATTAGATGCAGGAAGCAATTGTATTAAGATGTATGTTTTATTTAATTTAACTTCTATTTTGAACTCATGTTTTACCTTATCTTATCCCAGCCTCCTGATCCGTAATTTTTTTTTTTTTTTTAAATTGGTTTGTTCTAGGTCTGCTTTAGCAGCCGCTATTCTTGTGACGACCTTAACTGGACGAACGGTTGCCATCCCTCAGCCTCGTCAGCGATCTCTTTCGGAAAGTGATGCCAGCTACTTGCAAGATCAGGAAGACTGCATTGAACCATATGCCACTGTGACTGAGCTACGAATGAGGTAGAAAATATTGCCCATTTTGGCACACCTAATCCACTGGTATAAAATAGTTTATCCCCCAGCAAGGAAGTCCAAAGTTCCAACTTGATGGCTCAGTTCAAATGTAAACTGCAGTCTACGTGACTGTCACTTTTCTACATTTTGCTTTCTTCCCTTTTTGTGTGCTGCAAAATGATTCTAAAACTAACTACTTTTAGGGGGTCTAAATCTTGGAAACTGCATTTTATAAAAATAAAAGTTTCAGAATAAACAGAATTCCCAAATTCTGAATATTGCAGCCAGTTGTAGTTTGTGTATTTCTTAAAACACCATAAAAAAAGCTTTCTTTGAAAATCACTTCTGATTCGAGATTGGCAAACATTCAGAAGAAATGTCTGACTAGTAAAAGCATTAATATGAGAAGTACTGTGAATTTTTAATTGCCTATAAAGTAGGATCCCTTTTGTTTTGTTGACTAGAAAGCATATCACGCAGAAAAACTAACTCCCCCCCTTATATTTTTTTAAAAAAACGCTGAGTACTTAATATAATTGTTTATAGTTAAATACATATTACATTGGATTACACTTTTAGTATTTTCTGTTTATAGTCCAAATTGGAAGAATGATGGTGACGAAAGGAATGCTGTTCAAACTTTGGAAGCATCTGAGAGTTGTTGTGAGGATGACATGGATACATTCACTTCTGACACAGACAAAGAATTGGATCCCGACCGTCAAATTGTTAATAAAAAAGAAAGCATGCGTCATAAGGTTATGTATGCTATGCCACATAAAATCAAACAGGTAAGCTTTTGACATTTTTCTTTTAGCTATCTGAACCCAAATTACAAGACTCCCCAGTCCTTGTTGTTTTCCCTGCAAATTTTCTATTATGTGGTCCTTTAGAGATCAGAGCATTCTTTTTTTTTAAAAAAAATAATCATTTTTATTTTATTCCAGAAATTAAAATATACACTTCAAAAAAAATTACAAAGACAAAACAAAACACCCAGTCCTTGTTGTTTTCCCTGCAAACTATCTATTATGTGTTGTTTTCCCTGCAAATTTTCTATTATTGCAATATTTTTCTATTATTATATTTTCTATTATAAATTTTCTATTAGAGATCAGAGCGTTCTTTTTAAAAAAATAATAATAATCATTTTTATTTTATTCCAGAAATTAAAATATACACTTCAAAAAAAATTACAAAGACAAAACAAAACATTTTTTTAAAATGTGCATTAAAAAAGACAAATATATATATCCCCCCCCAAGTTGGATACTGATAGATGTATTACACCAATAATGGTAGCTTCCCTCCCTTGCAAAACAAGCCTACTATTTATAAACTTCTGCACCTCTATTTGCAATCAGCTGACCTGTCATCTATCTGCTGTATATAAAGAAAGACAGTTAACAGGTAATGCAACTGTAAAGTTAGACTTCAAAACCCTCTGGTAATAGTCTGTTATTGTGTTTAACTTGCACAAAGAGATTGGGGCATTCTTGTAGAGTAATCTGAGTTGTTCCAAAACAAGGGAGCAGCCATCTAGAATGGCCACCTACGTCTCATAACTGGTACCCAATATACCTTCAGGAGGTACAGTAGTCTCTACTTACTCAGATTTCAATATTTGCTTGGGATAGGGAATCTCATAAGACTGACAGGAGTTTTGTTTTGATATTAAGAGGTACCCTAAACCAGTAAGAGATTTTAAATACTTATTTAGCAATAGCACTTAGACTTACAGTATATACCTCTTCATAGCGCTTTACAGAGTCAGCCTATTGCCCCCAATGATTTGCCTCCTCATTTTACCAACCTTGGAAGGATGGAAGGTTAAGTCTACCTTGAGCCGGTCAGATCGAACTCCTGGCTATGGGCAGAGTTTTTATTGCAATAGCACATTCTAACCACTGTGCCACCATAGCTCCTACTTTCCTTTCATTATCCATTAAAAACTATCAGGAAATCATGGAGCATGTTGTTTCGTGGCTCAATTTGAGCATGAGGGATGCTTTCACAGGACATAAAAGGCTCAGGGGGGCTGCAGTTTGTCTTGTTTAATGTGTATTCAAGCACATACATTGCACCCACTTACCCTATTTGTCCTTTGATATGTTTTTGATTTTCCTCTTTTTAATCAATGTTCTGTTTTACAATGACATTGTTAGCTGCTTAGAGCCTTTTGGTAACATCAATTCCTATAAGTGGACTTCGAATTTATAAGGTGCATTGCAATATTTTTTACTTAGGAAAATCTCCCAGTATCTTCTAGTGCCAATGGTGAAGAAGATTCTTCTGTCTACGAACCAAGTTGTCTCATCCAGCCAAATGTTCAGGTTGAAGGTGAGAAATGAACATTAGATTAAGGAGAAGATAAATACCATCTGCTTCCCACCTTTAGTATGATGTGTTGTTTGGTTTAGTACCATAGTTTAGACTCGGATAATTTTTCCTTCTATGTGGGGGAAGGCTGAATAGTTGACAGTGAGAAAGAGAGAACCTGAATCTAAATGAACAGTACAAGGATGATGACATCTTACATGTATTACTTTTCATTTTTTTCCCTGCGTAAAGCAGAAAATAGTTTTTTTTATTGCACAAATCTCCATTTTTCTAATTTTTTACACTTACTAAGATATTAACACGGGATGTGGTGGCTCAGTGGCTAAGAGGCTGAGCTTGTCAATCGAAAGGTCGGCAGTTCAGCTATTCGAATCCCTAGTGCCGCGTAACGGGGTGAGCTCCCGTTCCTTGTCCCAGCTTCTGCCAACCTAGCAGTTTGAAAGCACGTTAAAAAAAAATGCAAGTAGAAAAATATGGACCACCTTTGGTGGGAAGGTAACAGTGTTCCGTGCACCTTTGGCGTTGAGTCATGCCGGCCACATGACCACGGAGATGTCTTCGGACAGCGCTGGCTCTTTGGCTTTGAAACAGAGATGAGCACCACCCCCTAGAGTCAGGAACGACTAGCACATATGTGCGATGGGAACCTTTACGTTTACTAAGATATTTATTTAAGATGAAGGTGAAAAAATTAGAAACTAAACAAGATGAAACTAGACAGATCATGAAAGCTCAAGCTTGATTAGGAGCATTGAATTCCATTTGATATATTTCTCCTTTATACCTAAAATCAAATACATTTTTACATTACAGAAATTGAACATCCTGGAGTGAGGTTTAAGGTAAGACCAGCATTAAAATTATGTTCCGTGATTTCAGTTAAGGACAGATTTATGTCTTCTCATTCCGTATTTCTTATATTTCTTTTAAGAAGTTAAAGAAAAGTTGTATGTCGTCTTTTCTTTTTTTTTCTTCCCCAGTTTCAACAGTTCTAGAGATTAGTCAAGTCTGAGACAATTATGCTCCACAGCTATGTTGAGACTGAATTAATGTCTGCAATCTTCATATATATATTGCAGATGACAAATTATATTTGTGTGGGAAAGACCCTGTTAGCAGTTCTGTTCATCCTGTCCTCTATGATAAAAGTTGTACTGTGTTTCCCTGAAAATAAGATCCTGTCTTATATTTTTTTGGAACCCCAAACTAAGTGCTTGGCCTTATTTTTTGGGAGGTCTTATTATTTTGGGGCACGTGGAGCAAGATGGGGCTCCCCTTGCCGTCTTACCTGATTTCCAGCTCTGTCTCCCTAATCACAGGATATGGCGGGGACCGGCTGCACATGTGTTTAAATATTTTCAGGGAGGGCTTATTTTCTGGGAAGGCTTATTTTAGCGCATGCGCTCAAAAGCCCGATTGGGCTTATTATCAGGGGATGTCTTATTTTCAGGGTAACAGGGTACATAGGAATTCTTGGAATTTCAAACTCACTTGCAGCTCCAGGGATAATGGTTGCCTTCTGTTCTACAGGAAAGTGCAACTTATGTCTCTACAGCAGTGTTTGTCAACTTTGGCAACTTGAAGATATGTGCATTACATGTAGGCTGGAAAATTCTGGAAATTGATCTTCAGAGATTTTCATCTTCAAGCTGAAAAACAACAGATTTAGAATATCTTACTATGATAAAAAGATCTAGAATCCTCCAATTAGCTGGAGTTGGGTGAAAGGTTAAATTGTACGCCTTCCCTTTTATGCGTTCATTTTTATTTAAGTGATTGAATCTGGAATTCTTTTTTTTAAAAAAAGGTCATTTAAATTTTTAAAAGAACTTTCGAAGTTAGAACTGAAGAACATCAATTTTTAAATTTTTGGTGTATATCTTCTGGAATAGTTGCTGATATTTTGTGGGTGAAAACGAGGGTCCTACAAGAAATTAGGTTAAATATTTTGTTCCATTTCTAGGACAACAACTCAGGAGAAACTCCTCTGAATGAAAAACCGCCTTCGTCTTCAGGTACAAACTCTCTAAATTTAAGTTTAGTGTAAATAAGTTGTGTTGGAGTCTACAGAATAGGTTGAGTGTAGTTCTGAACCATAATTTAACCTAACAAGAACTTGGGACTTGTTTGTTTCCCCAGGTCATTAGCTACTGTTGAGATTTAAGTATATTTGCTAAACTGTGGAATCTAAAATGTAAATGCAGGTTTTTATACTAGAGTGGTGCAATATTTTGATTTCATATATAAATCGGTGTTTTGAAATGTTCCCCAGTCTTTCTGCAGCTCCTATAATGAAATGCATATTTTCCTGAGATCATATTATAGCTACAGAGGGCAACTGGGGGATCCCAGAAAAAGTTAAAGCTGCTTTAAGGAGTTGCTATGTGTGCTAGAAAAATATTTTATGTTCCTTGCAGCTTTTTCCCCCTGCTTTTAACTCCAAAGTACTGCACTCTGTATATTTTGTATTAAAATAGCCCCTGCCTTAGATATACATCCAGTCTCACTGTAAGACTTTTTGAGGGTGAAGAAACGGTAAATTGTTTCCCACAAAATAAAAACATAAAAAACTGTTGCAGTTTGCAATTGAATTAAGATATCTTATATAACTTTAATAATTATTAATCCTATAAAGTATCTTCAAGCTACTGGAGTGGATTAAGTAGTCATTTCTGTTGAGACAGAAGTCTTATCATAAATGCAAAATGCCTGCTTCTAAATAAAGATTCTTAGAGTTCAGCCGTTTTACCGAAAGGTTTGCATATATTTATGTGATTGATAAATATTTTATTTCATTTCTTGGGTAGATGCAGCCCTCCACAGAAAACAGGAACAGATGGTTCTCCCCAGAGAGACGTTCCAGAAATTAAAAGAACAACATTGGCATCTAAACAATGCAAACCAGACCTTATTTTCTGAACTTGAACAGTCAAAGCAGTTAATGAAGGAACTGCAATTAAAAATTAAGAAATTGGAAAAAGAGAACAGACAGTTTAAGGAAAAGCAGAATTCACACAGTGAAGGTGCAAAGGAATCGATGTTCTTTAAATATAATTTATTGTGTTCAGGTGGGAGAGAATAAAACTATATACGTGGGAATCGAGGGAAGAATGATTGAACTTTATCATTCTACATGTACCATTATTTAATATATCGGGCAAACTTAGGAAAGATATGGGGAAAATGGTAAGTTAGAATATATTTAACTAATTGAGATGATGATTTTTTTTTTGTATCATATTTTAGAAAGTACGTTAGAAATCATCAGTACCTTAGAAAAATTGAGTTAATAACCCGACATTTGTCATATGACACTCTCCCCTTCCAGAATTTGTGTTCTAATAAATGCATTTCTGAATGAGCAAGTCAATTGGATTGTTTGGGAAAAAATTCCCATGTTGCTGTGGCTTCCTCTGCTGGGTCCAGGGTTTTTTTTTTTTTTTTTGTAGATCCACTTGAAAGTGCTTTCATGCACTTTCCTCGGATCTTAAGGCTGGCATTTGAAGTACACTGATCTAACTTGTCATTCCAGTTTCCCCCCTCAGGATAGAATCCTTTGAAACATGTCATAAAATATCAAGGACGTTTGAGGAGGTTGCCTTTGATGGTTTCATCCTCCCCAAAATGAGGACATCATCATCACATGTCAGTTGTAATAGAACATTCAGCACCTTATTCTCACTAGATTTAGATTTAGGCAATTTTTTTAACGTAATTTCCAAAATATCCATCTAGGCAAGTTTGATCTTCAGGACCTAGGAGTGGGTTTCTAGGGTTTTATGCAGGGATATATTTTTTTTTATCATCTGCTGCCTGATATTTTAATTGGATCTACCTAGTACCTTCTTCATATAAAGTATCTGCTGTTGTCATTAACCTGTTGTCCCAAGTTACATGCATAGATTTTGTCATGCGGTCCTTTGGATTTGCATTATATTTTATAGCCTGCACCATTTGTAGCTTTCATGATTTATTCCTGACTAAGTGCTCATGAATCTTCTCGTTTATACAATCTCAGACTAGCAGTAAACTAGGCGTATATAGCCATATATAGCTGGTGAATTGCATTTTGTTTAGGGATTCCTAGTTGTACCGATGAATTTTAAATAGTTTTATGGAATCATCGTATCTTTAAAGAAGTTCAATTTTATCATACAGGATTCGGCTTAAGTTAGATTTTGGAGATCTTTTAGCAATATGTGCATCAGTATAAAATGTAACCTTTTTCTTTTTTCTTTTTCTTTTTTGTATTAATCCAGAGGAAGGGGCAGAATTGTTGCTGTTAAGACAGCAAGCCCAGGAACTAGTAGATGAAAATGATAGTCTGAAAATGACTGTTCATCGCTTAAATGCAGAACTGAGTCGTTATCAAACAAAGTACAGACCAATTTCACCCAGTGAGGTAATGTTCACTCTCAAGATTGTTTCTTATAGTTTTTGTTCCTTTCCACTTTCAATTAATTTTAATAGGAAATTAATTCAGGTGTCTGGAGTTTTGGTTATATTAGTCTGGTTGTGATCTTTTTTTTAAAAAAAAAATAGACTTACTTAATACATAGATACATGAGATTGTTGGTATTAATCTATCTTATATTTTTACTATCTTAGAGTGTAAAGATTGGAAGTCTGCCAATGAAAAAGCCAATACCCCCATGGCTGGTAAGTAACAAGTTAACCATTTTCATTTTATAGCACCTGATAAGTTCACTGTTATCTGTTTCCAAATTGTATTTAATTAATTACCTTATTGACATCTTAAAATAAAATCTTAAAATATTGTTATCTGATTAGATAATCTTCACTAAAATGTTTTAAATCTAATGCTGCTATACATTTTCATGGGTTGAAGTTGGGTTTTTTTTGTTTGTTTTTTTGGTTCAGCTTGACATGAAATATTTATCTCCTCTTCTGTTGGCATATGAAGACCGAATGAAAGAAAAGGAAGAGTTGATTCTAGAGCATGAGGCAAGTTAATAGCTCTGTATTTTAAAGTCTGTGCGATTCAATTTGACTAGGAAAATGTTTGTGTAATAACATTCAGTCTAAAGTATCTTTGGACATAGATGATTTTTGCAAGTCAGTGCTGCCAAGTGTTCAAATACACAATAAGATAGAAAATAAAATATATGATTCTTACACATGAAAACTAAGTGGTCAAGGAAAATATCAGGCTGTTTTCTTTCACTTTAGAACTATAGTTCAAGATTTATCACATAATGTGTTTAAGAGGGACTACTCTTAAATTATATATACACAACACAGAGTTCGTGTCTCACTCAGCCTTCCATCCTTGGAGGTCGGTAAAATGAGGACCCAGATTGTTGGGGGCAAGATGCTGACTCTGTAAACCACTTAGAGAGGACTATAAAGCACAATATATACAGTATAAGTCTAATATATATATATATATATATATATATATATATATATATATATATATATATATATATATATATATATATATATATATATATATATGTATGTATATATATACACACACACACACACACACACACACACGACCCTATAATCCCTTGAGTTGGGGTGACTGAATGGAGCTGAGCGTTTACTGGCCAAATACCCTTCCTGATGCCTATGCGCAGCTCACAGCAGATATTTTCTCTTTCCACCCAGAGAGAGAAATATCTGCCGCTATCTACTACCTCACAGCCTCCTGATTGTGAGGCAAGAGCTCCACTTCTAGGCCACCACACTTCTCACCTAGTCTTAACTTTTATATAAACGGACCTTATTTCCTATCCTCAGTTAGTCCCTTATCACTTTTTAAAAAATAGACCATTTCCTCTCTACTAAAGTCCACATTATATTTATAGTTATGATATAAACTCTGATTGTAGTAGACAAGTGTGATTATCTGTTGAAATATTCAAAAGACAATATATTTTTCTGTAATGACTCAACTTCATGAATCCCATATGGATGATCTTCCTCGTCAGAAAGTCAAATTCGTATCCATTTAATTTACTGTAGTGAATATATGTTGTTGTTGTTTTTTTCCTTCAGGAAAGCATGAAGATGTTTAAAGCACAAGTGGAAGAAGTAGTAAAGGAAAATGAGCAGTTACACCAAAAATTAACTAAAAATACTGGTACTTCTATTAGTACCAAAGAATGGTAAGGGTACTATTATTTGAACCTGTTAGATAGTTCCTTTATTGTAATTTGTTTATAAAAACCGATGCAATGACTTTTAGTTATTTTAAATCCTGTAAAAATTCAGTGTTTAAATAAGTAGGAATAATTTGATCAGTATACATTGCATTGTATTAAACTTATTTTTAAGCTTAAAATAACTTGTTATTTGGTTATTATTAAGTAGCTATATTTTCTTAATGAAACCTTAACATATCGATAGCAGAATAGAAACAACACATGCCAAGAATACTCTCCAAAAGAAATACCAGACTTTGCCTAGAAAAATGTAATTATTCGCAATGTAGCACCTACCATATTTTTCGGACTATAAGACGCACCTACCTTTTTTCGTAAGGAAAACACGAAACAGAAATCTGCCTTTGCCTCTGCCTCCCAGCAATTTTGCCTCGTTACAGCAAACAGCCTGCTTTACTTTCATTTTTGTTTTCAGCATAGCTTGATTAGCACAAGGAAAAAAAAAACTGCTCCAGCAATTTACCTCCTTGCAGCAAGCAGCAGAGCCCTGCGCAAAACAGATGAGAGCAAAATAGCTGAGTCGGGAGGCTGATCCAATCAACTTGTGCTAATTAGGCTGTGCTGAAGCTGAAATGCATTGTTTCTTCTTGCTGCTTGCTGCGAGGAGGAAAACTGCTGGGAGGCAGAGACCAAAGGGTGGGGGCCAGTGGGTGGGCGCGGCTACATTCAGTATATAAAACGCACATACATTTTCGCTCCCTTTTAGCGGGGAAAAAGGTGCGTCTTATACTCTGAAAAATACAGTATATAGAGATTTCTCCTATAGGACACATATATTCTAAATGCATTTTAGTTTAGTTTATTATTACCATTACTTATTTTGAACTCTGTGCAGAAAGGTTTCAGTGCTATTTCAAATTTGAAATCAATGTTCCTTTACAGGCAGCATTTGCAAAGTCAAGCCAAGCTTGTCCTGGAGGAAAATAGAGTGTTAATGGAACAGCTGAAAATACAAGAAACCAAAATAAACGATGCCATCAACCAACATGTTAAAGAAGGTGAAATAAATTTATCACTGCATGCAACAAATGTGAATAGAGACATATCAATTTTACCTCCAAAGGTAAAAGTTTTGTAAGCCTGTTTAGAATTACCCGTGTTGATAATCAGTGACTACTATCAATTCAGCCATGAAACCTTTTCAGATTTATTTTGGTTTGTAATACTTAATAAAATTTTGCAGTAGTTGATGATTTAATTTTAATATGGTACACATTCAGGGTTCATCGTGGTGAAATGAAACATGGCTATCAACCAGAATGTGAAAATCTAAAATAAATACCATTGTGTCGTGCATATGTTTGTATTCATTTGCAAGTCAGTGTCATTAGCAATATAAAAGAGACAAAATAAAAGTTTAGAGTTAGAGATGGTTATTTTTTTCGCTGTAGTTGCTAGTCCTGAGTATTTGCAGATTTAATGAGATTTATATTTGACAGCAGCTTAACAAGTTGCACTGACATTACAGTCTTGTGAAAAGGAAAATTTGGTAGGGTAGGGTATGGTAAGATAGATCTGGAAGGGACCTTGGAGATCTTCTAGTCCAGCATCCTGCTCATGCAGGAGAACCTATACAATCTCAGACAAGTGGCTGTCCAGTCTCTTCTTAAAAGCCTCCAGTGATGGATCACCCACAATTTCTGAAGGCAAGGTGTTCCAAGCAAGTAATACTGCAAATTAACGTGTAAGAATCACTAGACTGGAATTGAAAAGTGTCCATATGAACAAAAATTGTGATTTGATTTTCCTCTCAGTATAACTTTTTTCCCCGCCCAAATGTTTTGAATTTTGGGCGATTCATAATTTTGGTCTAGTTTCCAAACTGACCAAGCAGCTCGTTATGCTGGAAACCGAAAAACAAAACCAAGAAGTGGAGATGAAAGACTGTCAGAAAAAGCTGAAAGAATTACGCTCCGCGTACAAAGAATTAAAGGCCAGCGTTAGCGATTATGTAACAGCAGAAGAGCACGTTGCCTTGGAAAATAAATTTAAAAAGTAAGTGTCTGATGATAAAAGTCCCATTCCTGTCAGTGGTTTTTATGTACCGTATTTTTCGGAGTATAAGACGCACCTTTTCCCCTCCTTAAAGGGGGTGAAAATTTAGGTGCGTCTTATACACCGAATGTAGCCCCGCCCACCCACTGGCCCCCACCCTTTGGCCTCTGCCTCGCAGCAGTTACCTCCTTGCAAGCAAACAGCAAGAAAAGACAGCTCCTTTCAGCTTCAGCACAACCTAATTAGCACAAATTGATTGGATCGGCCTCCCAACTCTCAGCTGATTTGCTCTCAGCTGTTTTGTGCAGAGCTCTGCTGCTTGCTGCAAAGAGGTAAATTGCTGGAGCAGATTTTTTTTCCCTTGTGCTAATCAAGCTATGCTGAAAACGAAAATGAAAGTAAAGCAGGCTGTTTGCTGTTTGCTGCAAGGAAGCAGAGGGAGATTTCTTTTTTTTTCTTTTCCTCACCAAAAAAGGTAGGTGCGTCTTATACTCCGGTGCGTCTTATGCTCTGAAAAACACGGTACTTTTTACAATATTTTGCCATTTTCATGTCTATGTATCACACTTTCCGCTTCCGACTTTATGAAGTGGATTCTTACTGTGTGCCAAATGTTTTAATTTAAGTAATTAATTAATTAAGTGCCTTGGTTGTTGTAGTTGCAAGCTTTTAACATTTGCAGCAATTGCCATGATGTCAGAAATCAACCTGAATTAACCATCATTGATTTGTTCATTTCTACAAGTTAGGAAGCTGGATGCCTTGATTTGCTGCCCAGTTTTCATGATTATTTCTATAGCCATTTGCAGATGGAACAGGAAAAGAGAGAGATGGAGACCCAAAAACTAGTGAAAAAACTCGCCTCTGTTCAAGCAGAAACAAAAAGCCTGTTTCTCGAGAAAAATGACCTGGTGGCAGAAAACAAGGCATTAGAAGCTGAGCTGGAAATGGCACAGAAGACTAAAAGGTTGGCTTATTTTTGTTCTTGTGTTTTTGTCTCCCTTTTGCAGCCTCTCAAAAAGAGTTTTTGGTGCAGACGGTCTGCTTCTTTTAAAATACCGGAAGCTTTTTCAGATTGAATTTAATTTAATAATCAAAGTAAAGCTAATATTTGTTTTAAATTAGGTTCATCTTTGTAGTCATCATAGCTGAGAAAAATGTTTTAAAATGTTGTCCTCTTTCTCTGTCATTGTTCCCTTGGTCCACTACTTTTCTTCCCCTTACACAGGTTGTCCTCGACTTAACAAAAGTTCATTTAGTGACCGTTTGAAGTTACAGCGGCCCTGAAAAAAGGGACTTATGACCGTTTTTCACACTTATGACCACTGCAGCATCTCTATAGTCATATGATCCAAATTTGGATGCTTAGCAACTGACTCATATTTATGATGGCTGCAGTGTCCTGAGGTCACACGGTCACTTTTTGAGACCTTCTGACAAGCAAAGTCCATGGGGGAGCCAGATTTACTTTACAGTTGTGTTACTAACTTAACAACTGCGGTGATTCACTTAACAACTACGGTGAGAAAGGTCGTAAAATGGGGCAAAACTCACTTAACTGTCTCACTTAGCAAGAGAAAGTTTAGGCTCAATTGTGATCATAAGTGGAGAACTACCTGTAGTAAGTCTGGCACTTTCCTTACGGTCTTTTCCCAAAGCCTACTACTGGTACTTTTATTAGTACCAAAGAATGGTAAGGGTACTATTATTTGAACCGGTTAGATTCTGGTAATTTATTTATGGTAATTCATTTATAAAAAACCTACACAATGACTTTAGTTATATTAAAATCCTGTAAAAATAAAAGTATCCTGTTTCAGTGGACATTTGATGACCGATTCTTTTCATCGTTTGGTTGAGGTGCTGACCCAAGTATAATTTCCTGCAATTTGTTTTTGAGTCTCGAATCCCGATATTGAATTAAAATAAAATTGAATTGCTCCCTAAGAGATTTTACTGCCTTTTGTCAAAACCACGCAGGCGGTCAGAGAAGCAGATCGGTCTTCTGAAGCAGCACTTGGAAGAAACGATGGAAAAGGAGATGGCAGCCCACCAGTATCTAGTGAACATGATCAGCTTGGCCGAAAATATAACTCAAGAACGTGATCAGCTTTTAAACCTGGTAATCAAACGAATCAAAGATACGTTTAGTTTATTTAAGGAGCAAAAGCATAGGTGACTTTGGGCCAGTTATTCTCTCTCAGCCCAACTCACCTCACAGAGTTGTTGCAGGGAAAATGGGAATTTGTAAAATTTTGTAAAAATAATAAAGGCAGGATATAAATAAAGAAATATATATTATATTATCTAAAACAATCTCAAGAAGCTGGTTTTATGAAGGACCTCTGGATAATAGGGAGCTTTTGTCAGCTTCAGGGGTCTCCAACCTTGGCAATTTTAAGACTTGTGGACTTCAATTCCCAGAGTTCCTCAGCCAGCTTTGCTTTGCTGGCTGAGCTTTGCTGAGCTTTTCCTCAGCTTTGCTGGCTGAGGAACTCTGGGAGTTGAAGTCCACAAAGTTGCCAAGGTTGGAGACCCCTGAGCTAGATAACACTGGGTAGAGGATTGTGATTTAAAGTAGATTCTTATCCAATCTCTGAATTTACCTGGGAACTTAGTAGAATAAACTTTCTGTCAGGGTTCCCACGGATGCCCTAATTAAATCATGAACCTCGAGCCAAGCTTCAAAAGAAATCCAGTTATTTATTAGGAGCTTCATGTCTGCACATTCCAGGTGAAGCAAACTCTGGCCCCACGTAATTTACGCCCCAATTATGACCCTGTTTCTCCCCTCCCCCCAGGGTGTGTCATCAGTCACATTCACCAACGGAGCAATTTCATGGGTTGAAGAGATCACACCCCTCCGGCCGCTGTGGGTAACCCTGGGAGACAGCCTTGAGAGAGATATGTCTGGAATTGCTCCTGTCTTTGGCTGCCATGCTGCTTCGTCGGTTTCCCATCCCCCTTGTCTATGGCAACTTGAGAGCAGGCCAGGGATGCTTTGCAAGTTAACATTTTCCCCCTAAAGAGGAAAATCTTTTCAGAACTCACAAATGGCTTTTCTGATTTCCCTAGGCCAGTTGTTTGGAGAAAGAGAAGCACGGTGTTCTCAACAAAATAATAGAAGGAAATGTACGTCTAGGAAAATTAGAAGAGAAAGTCAAGGTAAGCACATCCTTTTAAATATTTGCGGGATCTATAGTATGATATCCGTTACTGATTTTTCAGAGCGGAATCAGAAACATAAGCTTTTATTAAAACATGGAAGTAGGACAGATTAGAGAACATGACACTCTGGACAAAAGAGGCTATTTTGTGGCCAGATCATCCTTGGAACCTCTCAAACTGTTTTTTTTTTCCAGTTCAGAGTTACTTCTGGAAATTGCCAAATCTTCCCTGGAATGGCCTAGTCCAGAAGTGGCCTCAGCATGGCCTGGAATATTTTGTACATCTGTACCCATAACAAACACCTCACCGTGCACTCTATTTCACAGGGCTGGAAATGGATAGTGCTGGTGTTTTAATTGTATTTAGATATACCGTATTTTTCAGAGTATAACATGCACCTTTTTCTGCCCTAAAAGGGGGAAAAATTTAGGTGCGTCTTATACACCGAATGTAGCCCCGCCCACCCACTGGCCCCCACCCTTTGGCCTCTGCCCCCCAGCAGTTACCTCCTTGCAAGCAAATAGCAAGAAAAAACAGCTCCTTTCAGCTTCAGCACAGCCTCATTAGCACAAGTTGATTGGATCAGCCTCCCGACTCTCAGCTGATTTGCTCTCAGCTGTTTTGCGCAGGGCCTCTGCTGCTTGCTGCAAGGAGGTAAATTGCTGGAGCAGATTTTTTTTTTCCTTGTGCTAATCAAGCTATGCTGAAAACGAAAATGAAAGTAAAGCAGGCTGTTTGCTGTTTGCTGCAACGAGGCAGAATTGCTCAGAGGCAGAGAGAGATTTCTTTTTCTTCTTTTCCTCACCAAAAAAGGTAGGTGCGTCTTATATTCCAGTGCGTCTTATACTCCAAAAAATATGGTACATCTATTTCCAGTTTGTCAAGACATGGCTACTTACTAATGAGTCAGGTGAAACAATTCCAAGCTTTACCATTACCCTTATTAGTTGAACAAGACGAAGTTGAGCATCTGAGTTCTGAATGATGCTTCAGTTGCTTTGACAAATAAGTTAGATATGCCCTTTTTCTGTTGCCCCTAACAATCTTTTGTATCTTTTCTTTTCGTGTACACTGAGAGCATATGCACCAAAGACAAATTCCTTATGTGTCCAATCACACTTGGCCAATAAAGGATTCTAATCTTCAATATAATTTTGCACCTAAATACTTCATTGGATTTCAATTCATACAGTAATGTTTATTCCATTCCTCTACTAATCATGGTGGTAGTTTTGAACGTACACCGATGCAGGTTTTGTACTGTTGTTTTCCTGTTATGGAGCCCTGCAACCAAAAATAAAATTATTTCTGAAATCCATTTAATGACTTGAACATGAGAAGCAAAAGTCTGCTTAGTTCGGCGTTGCCTGAGTAGTCAGTCAGATGCTTTTAGGGAATCACAAGCAGGATATGGAATATATCGTTCCGTGTGCTTGTTGCTTTCCAGATACCTACCAAATTATTTCAAATGTCTCCTAATAGCAATAGCATTTGGACTTATATACCGCTTCATAATGCTTTTACAGCCCTCTCTAAGCATAATGCCCCCAACAATCTGGGTCCTCATTTTACCCACCTCGGAAGGGTGGAAGCTGAGTCAACCTTGAACCGGTGAGATTTGAACTGCCAAACTGCAGCTAGCAGTCAGTTGAAGTACTGCACTCTAACTACTGTGCCACCTCGGCTAATACAATTATTAACTTGTTCCTTCCTTCAGGAAATATAATCTGCTTGCCCTAAAACTGTTTTGGGGATTTTAATTTTGTTTTGTTTAAAAAACTGTTATAAAAAGTATTCTTATACCAATCATTTTTGAGGAATCTTACTATTCTTAACACTAACATCTTTATATTTGCCATGAGGATAGATTTGGAGCAAGAGTTTCAGTTCCTTACATACAAAAAAAATAAAATCATACTGGTTAATCAGTTAATCACTTTTGCAAGTGCTATTTCCAGCTTACACATTTTTATATAATGACAGCAAAAATAGTACCCCAGTGGATGTGTGCCTGTCATTTTAATTTTTTCTGCAACAGTTATTGTAATGATAAACTTCATAACCTTTAAACATCACATTACATAAAGCGTTCCCCTTTCGGTTTCAGGTTGTCTATATTCTCTTTCTTTCTCTTAAGCCTTAAAATAAATAGTTGATTAAAAGTGCAAACACAAGTTAAATTATTTTCCTTTTTTTTTTCCCCTGGAAGTCTCTCCAGACCTGGCTTTGCCATCAGTGTTGGGGGGGTTCAGGGGACCAGTGAGATCTTGAGGAGACTCTGATGCTGATTGAATCTCTTGTGTGTGCTTTTTTTTAAAACGTCTGTTTAACAAGTTTATTGCTTTCTGTGGCAATTCTTATATTGGGGTCAGGAGATACAGTAGTGGCCAAAATTGTGGAACCCTTTTGGGAAAAGTGTATTTTCTAAAACTAGCTAATAACACCACTTTTATTTTGGAGTAGTACCATAAAATTATATATCAATGGAAAAATAATTTAATCAAGAATGTAATGCAATAACTTTTATGAAGGATTTGCTATTTGCTAAAGAAAAGTGAAATGAGATATCCAAAAATTATCACCATGTCAGCTAATACTTCATTGGGTAACCTTTAGCATGAATTACGGCCTTACAACGTCTTCCCATGGAGTGAACCAAGTCTTTTCGTTCTGCAGCTGTTACAATGTGAAACCAAGATTGAATTATTGCTTCTATTAACTGGATTTTATTGCTGGGTCGCTTCCGACTACCAAGTTTCTTTAGTCGGCTCCATAGATTTTCAATTGGGTTAAGGTCTAGGCTATTCCCAGGCCATTCCAGCAGTGGAATAGGATTATCTTGAAACTCCAAAAAAAAAGTGGTGTTATTAGCTATCAAACCTCAAAAATACACTTTTTCCAAAAGGTTTCCACAATTTTGGCCACTACTGCCACTACTGTGTCTCCTTTCTCTTTTTATCTGCTTTCAGATTCAATTGTCCTTGTGGTTTCCTCTCATTCAACTCGAACAAATACATTTCGGTGATTTACTTTCCCTTTTTTGCCACCGTTCCTTCAAAACCGCTTTTCACTGAAAGTGCCTTCGATAAACATTCTGTTCATCCTAAATATTGTGGCAAAATAATTGCTTTATCCAAATGTTGACCTGGGCATTGACTGCTTATTGTTACTTCTCAGTTAAAGAAGTAAATAGCATTCAACGTGATGTAGTGTGGACTCAAAAAAACATTTGCGTCATGCCTTTAGTAACCTAAAGAGAAGATAGAGAGTCTTCTACCATAATAGTAGGAAGAAGGGGAGAGTGAGTTTTCTAGATTTAAGGGATGCTGTGGGTTGTTCTGTGGTTTTTGAAGTTTTGGGGATTGTATTACAGAGCAGTGATCAATTTGGCTTAACAGCTGGAACCCAGTCGCAAGTCTGCAGAAGCCCAATACTGTCATATGTTTTTACTTATCCCAGTGTATATAAAGCCAGCAGGACAGGATCAGTTTCATCCAGGTCATATAAAGCTGGTGATTTACAAACCCTTGGTGAAATTCTCTCTCAATAAAGCAGATTTATACTGGGCAGAAACCATTCTGGCATCGATTAAAGGAGCAAAATGGGTGCTCCTAGAAGCATTTGTTTCATTGCTTAAACTCTTCCACTTCCCCTCCCGAATTTTTTTACTCTGGGAAAAACCAAGGGGCAGAGGCATTAGGGCCTTAATAGAATAACATGGAGGTACTATATGCCCCACTACCCCATTTAGTCCTCTGAAAGGATCAGAAATGAAAGCCTTGCCCAACGTCACCAGTTACCCTCCCTATCATCATCATCATCCTGTTTTAATCCCTTGCGGGGTGGAGTCTGAGCAACTGAATGGAGCTGAGTGGTTACTGGCCGGATGCCCTTCCTGTCACCAATGCAGAGTCTTATTCAGCAGATATATTCTCAGTGTGCCCAGAGAGAGAAATATCTGCTTCTACCTAGGATTGAACTCACAGCCTCCTGATTGTGAGTTCCACCTCTAGGCCTCCGCACCACCCATTTATACTCCCTATAACCTCCTAAAAAGGGTAGCTTCCAAGAAAGTGGCATGCCACTGCTTATGAAGTAGATTGAGTTTACCCAGGCAGCCAGAATTTCCCCAGCCAGTTCTGGAGAAATCCTGCCTTGAGCAAGAAGTAGGGACTAGAAGATCTCTGAGTTCCCTTCCAGCCCTATGAACCCATGTTCTGTTTAGAGGGATGCAGCTTTTCTGAGTGTTGAATTGGCAATTTTGGTAATTTTGGTACCAAGAGGTTTTTGCAACAGGCCAAAGTGCTGTTCCAGCTGCTTGGAACAGCTATTATTTTCAGGTAAGGATAGGGGGACACCAGATTACTCAATGTAAATCCAATTACAAAAGGTGGCTGCTGACTTTTAAGCAGGATTTTAAACAAGACAATCGTCATGAATTCTGGCATGATTTTCAGAAGTAATTCTTCTCCCTTGTAAAGCACAGCAGGGTTCAAAAATGAGTATGCTCTAGCCAAAAATGTTGTCGCATGCTCCTTTTTAACTGATAGAATTGTCTATGGCAGAATAAGACAGGCGCATACAATAAAACAGAACTCTCTTACTTTTTAGTGTACCAGCTTCATAACCATATACAATGTATGGATACATAGCCACATACATAAAAACTGCTCGTTTTGATTGAGCAACACTATGCCTCGATATACAAGTGAGATCTAAACTTTTATCAGAGAAGTCTACATTGCCAGAAACAGTCTAGTTTATTTTTCAGACTGTAGCACATACAGAGCTATATATTTTTCTTTAATTAAACATTGGCTAAAGTGTGTGAAGAGTTCAAAAATCGCAGTCCTTGATCTCTCCTGCTTCTTAGCAGAGCAAAAGATAAATTCGTAGCTGCTTTCTTCAACAAAGCCGTGAATCAAATTAAGCATGGCCCTAGTTTAACAAAGCAATTTCTGTCTTTTACACACACACACACACACACACACACACACACACACACACACACACCGTTGACGTAACAGTCTGGGGAGTCAGGAAAATAACTTCTCAGGGGAAAGCATTCTTCTCCCTAGCTTCTGGTCCAACTTGTGATTGAGTAAGAGGTAGCCTTCGAAATATATTAAAAGGCTCCATTCAGAGACATCAGCTCAATTTCTCCTCCTTGTAACAGCCAGTGTTTTGAGCAGCTTCGGTCAAATAAGACAATATCGCATTTTCAAGATGCCAGACTTCTCCCACATAAAGATTTTATCTTTCCAGAAAAATCATCTTTAATCATTACTGTAGTCAGAAGAATGGAATGCTGAAAACACCAGTTCATAGACCGGTGTCCTTCTTCTTCTTCTTTTTTACTTACAGTCACATTTTTTTTTAAAAAAAACCCATCATGTAGACTTTGAGCTGTCTCAATATCCGTTTGCGTTTGGCATCAATTTCTAGAAGAACAGTCGCACATTCCCTGGCAGAGGCACTGACAAAAACCGTACACAAGACACACCGTCAGACTGGATGGCACGAGACTGACACAGACAATTCCCAGAGTGACTTTCTGAATCACTAATAAATAGATACCGAGGGGCAAAGAACCGAAATAAAAAAAACCAAGCAGCCACACTAGTATTCTGGGGACATGATTACAGAGCTTGGAGAAAACGTCTTGGTCTAACTGGTTGGTGGAATTGACAGATTCCGAGTCCAGGCTGTGATCTGTGTAATAATCCGAGAGGATGTTTTGACTGGGAGTCCGGGGGGAATCTCTCTGTACTTCCATGATGGTTATCACCAGGCAGTTTGAGGAGCCGCGCGAAGGACTTGACGAAGCCAAGTTCTTCGGTGTCAGGAGGACTTCCTTGCACTCTGAATTCCATGTCGACTTGTCTTTGGTGACCAGTCTGGACAAGATGTTCAAATCATCAGGAAGTCCTTCTACTTCTTCTTCCTGCAGCTCTGTTTCATGCCGGCAGAAAGGGCAGCTGATGTGAAGCGAGCCGCTTCCTACCTGAAGGATTTTAGTGAGGCATTTTGCACACACTCGGTGGAGGCAGTCCAGGAGTTTGGGCTTGCGACTCTGGAGGTTGAATTTCTGGTAACAGATTTTGCACTCCAGCTCCTCGTTCAGCACTTTTTCGTCCCCGTCTGTTTGAGGATAATTCATCTTCCCGTTAGGCAGACTGTCAAAAGAGAACAGCAGTGAGCTTCCCTACTCTTTTTTTAACCAGGCCTTTTTTGTAATGGTGTAATATTTCTGTCGATGCATTTATTTGTTTACTGGAAAAGGGGATGAGTTAAAATGGATTAAATCCGTTCACATTTCTCATTATGAATGTGTTATATTTAATTTCATATAATTTTACAAAGTTAATTTTTTTTAACTTCATCCATTTTATAATCTCCTGGAAGTTGTTTTTCCAACAACCGATTATGGGACATATTCAACCTTTTCTTGACTGTTTGAGCAATATTTACAACTTTTGCTCAGATTATTTTCTGGTGTCATTTTCTTCAAAGCACAACTGTAATTATTAACTCAAAAGTTGATGAAAAACTAGTAATCTTGCTTCCTGTTGTTTCCTATGCCAAAATATTTAGAGAGGTGGAAAGCTATCTTATTACTGCCACGATATTGGTCCTTTGCAGTTGTATTATTTACTCTACTGTAATGGGAGTAGTTTTCCAGGATTTCAGATAGGAGTGGGAAAAACCTCTAGCTGGAAATGGGGGTTGAAGACTTAGCTTCAATTCTGGAAGTTGACGTACTCACAGTTTAAATTTCTCAAGGTTGAGAAACACTAAATTAAAGTAATAGTCTGTGAAATAAAATTTTAAAAAGTGCTTAAATCACTGTGGGACTTCCTCAGTTGTATCCTTTCATACTGAGAAGTTAGAGAAAGAGGGGAGCCCAATATGAGCTGGTGGCAATTTGACTTTCCATTTTATCTTATATCTTGGAATTATTCTTTGGAACATTACATTGTCATCTACCCTCCTTTCCCGATTATCTGGGCGACATTGTATAGTATCTGCACTAGATAAAAGTTGAAGTCCTATGTGCATTTAAAATAATGCTTACAGAATAAGTTATTCTTACCCAAACGAGTATTTTTTTTTTAAACTGGATTAATATCCAGTGAAAGAAAAAAGAAAAGAAAAGAAGCTTCTTCATTTACCTCATTAATTGCTAAAAAGTCCTCACAGACACCGCTAGCATTCAGTAAGTCCATTTGAGCAGTGCACCTATATGCATCAAGCTATTCCTGGAACAGCTATTTCACTACCCTACAAGCCTTCAGAATGGAATCAAGTGTGATCTAGACTCTGGTCTGAATAAAGTTTCATAGAATCTTAGGTTTTGATCCAGATTAGATTAAACAACAAAGGTAAAACAATGTATATGATAACCAGCTTCAATTTTTAAAAAAAAAAAATAGAAAAGCTTCAAAGGATGCATCTATGGGCTGACTCAAAGTAGATGGGCCAGTATGATCTCATCACATTTTTCAAATGCTTATTGGCATCAGGTTCGAACATAGAAGACGTACCGGATGAAACTATTCCATCTAGTCCTGTCTTGGTTCTCTTGACTTTTGCATGGGAACCTTTAGCCAAGGAATGACTTGGAGAAAATGCACTATATGTGACCATATCCCCCATGAAATTCAAACGTCCCCCCAAACCCTAAATTGACAACTACACTCACATGCTTTATAATAACCAAGGTCTTAATATTCTGAGAGATAAGATTCCTGTGAAAGTTTCACGCCTCGAGAGGTGAAACGGGCAACGCATCCAAATGCTATTGAAATCTGCTTCAGTATTTATACATCAACTCATATGTGAAATTTTACAGGCTGCATAATTCAATGTTACTTCATTTTTGTTTTATTCATGAAAATCACTGCAAAGAGCTGACTCTCCAACTGTAGACTTGAAGCAGGAATCTAGTCTTCGCCATCAGAGTAGTTGTTAACCCGATCAGTCTGCATTGGTTGGCAGGAAAATACTTGGGATAAAAAACGTCCCTGACAGCAGCGCTGGTCTAATGAGGCGTTCTGATTAATTTTGATTTATTGAGAGATAAAATTCGGTCTAATGCGATATTTGCCCCGAAATAGCTTTAAAAGCTCCATTTGCCGGTCAGCCTTTTTCTAAAGAAGGCATATGAAGTGTGAGAAAAAAAGGGAAAAGGAGTTACATTCCAGTATTCTAGAAGGAAAACAAATACATAGCCATCACAGTAACAGAAGCATCAATTTGCAAAGCTAAGGTTGTTTCTTTTTCACCTTCTTGTGCTCAGATTAAAGGACAAATAACCCATAATGTAGAGTCACATCTCTTTTATCATTACCTGGACAGTGATCATTAAAACTTGACTGTTGATCTTGTAGAGAAGCAGGTGTGTTTAAAAGTCTAGCTGTTCATTGTGTCTAGTCAAACCAACATTTATTTGGCTTTGAAGCTATTGAGAACTGCCTTTCTAGGAGGAAAAAAAACCTAGGATGAAACAACACAGCCTTGCCAAGGCAGTGACATCTTTGTCGTCTTCGTTGGCAAGCTGCACGTTAGTAAAAAAAAAATGCTCGAAGAAAGATGACCTGATCGTCTTTCTTTCGATCCCACCTACCCGATTTGTTCTCCGAACCGGGCATCCCATGACTCAGGACGAAACAGCCGACAGAAAGAACCATCTTCCCCCCCTGGTTACGATCCATCTATGCCCCCTGCAGTAGCCCGAGAGCCGTGCTTTGAACTGGATTCTGTTCCAACTCTCACAGGTGTATAAAAAGACGGCGGCAGGCAAGCTTGGGGACATCAACCTCAAAGTGACAGAGCAAGAGAAGGAATTTGCGGGGAAGACTGCTCAGTACCAGCGAGAAATGAAACACCTCCAGCGGCTGCTGCAAGAGAAGCAGGAATCCCTCGATGAAGCTCTGCAGCAGAAGAGGTAAGTTAATCCGAGGCTCCTTCCATAAACAAATTGCATCCAATTGGTTAGAAGAACTTGCGGTAAGAGCCCCATCTGGTGTACTCTGTCTGCATTTGCTCTTCTTCCTCTTCTCTGCTGGATTGAAAATGCCACTCTCCTCCCCTCCCTGCCTCCCCCCTCAGCCTTCGAAACCCTGAAGGAAGTAATTGATTGCAGGGGGTGACAAGCAGCTTAACAAACCCTGCCTTCTGCTTGTCGCGTCTTCCTAAAGAGGAGGCACAAGACAGGCAGGAGCGATTAACTTTTGAACTCCGTTTTCAGTCCTTCTCTCCAGAGTGAATCCGTGGTCATACGCTGGCTGATTTCACAGGGATTTTCTTTTTTTTCCAGCAAGGGAAAAATCAGTCCAGACCGTCAGTTCTCTTAAAAACCAACCAGAGAGGTCGGTTAACGATGCTTAGCAAAATATATTTCCTGAATGGGGAGCTTTCTCATAGCGAATACAGGTAACAAGCCAAGAATTTGGCAGCTCTTGGCTAAAGGAAGATTTTCTGTGTTAGAGTAATTCGGAAGGTGTGAAGCTTTCTCCCCCTACCCCCACGGGGTGGGGGGGAAAGGAAGGTGCCAAAGAATGTTTTGATGACTATGATTATTTTTAAGCAACGCAGGAGATGGATAATGGAGCATCTCTAACCATTGTTTGATAAAATAATGGAAGCCACAGTTCAAGCTGTGAGCCATCTGCGTCTATAATAACTACTCGCCTATTTACAGGATAAATTACAGGATCAGACCACTGCTGATTCCTTTACAAAGTGAATGAAACCACCTGTGCCACAACACACATTGTATCACCTCCTTGTTTGGTATGTGCCTTATGGTGGAGGGGAAGGAGGTATGCCAGATGTGTTCAGGGCAGCACATGCCCCCAATGTGCAGGAAACAACAAAATCCAGCCTCTTAGTAAAATGGATGATAATGAATTGATCATTCCGCAAATGCTCTGGCGGCCATCTAACTGTGGGGATTGTTTTTAAAAAATAAAAACATGCCCAAAAGATGTTTAAACAGAAGACCTTTCCCACGGAATGGGGCAGGTGTGTGTCCACTCAGCCAACTTCAGTGGCACCTAAACCTGCAACTTAAAGAGTCTATTTCATGTTAAGGCTGTTTTTGACTTAGACATCGGCCTAAGAGCCTTTCAGCCTTCCAAGGCACTCTAGACAAAACCAGATGCTAGATGTTTATAATTCCTTCGGGGTGGGGGAGGTTGGGAGGGGGTCGATGACAATAGTAACATATATCAGTGTGGGGTGAGCAAGATTTTCTTTAGGATGCAGTTGGAGTAAGAATTCAGCAAAGAAGATGGACCGACAGTCTGTCAGCTGTTGGGTTCCAGAAAATTTCAATTTTTCTTCATATGAGTACCATTTTTATAGTTCAAACCTGCTCTTTCTGTAAACCTTAGAGGCTTATGTGAGGCTGCATTTTATCCATATCTTAGTTATGGTCAGACTATATTAGTCTCATGTGTCCTGCAAGTAGTTACCCTGATTTGTTTTGTTTTTTAAATGGGCAGGAATGCATAGGGGTGGATTTCTGGTGCTTGTTTTTCTGACTTTAACGGAGAATATTTGTAGCTCAGGGTTGAAATGAGGGGGTCCTCGTTGCACTCTGAGCTTGCTTGTTTTCTTGCAGATGTTTAATTACCCTAACTAGGTAACATCATCAGAACTGGCACCGATGAGGTTGCCTAGATAGGGTAATGAAATTCTGCAAGAAAACAAGCAACCTCAGAGAGCACCGAGGAGCCCTAATTTCTTCTGACTATTTCTCCAGTCAGTTTATACCAGAGGTCTTCAAACTTGGCAGCATAGCTGGCTGGAGAATTCTGGGAGTTGAAGTCCACAAGTCTTAAAGTTGCCAAGTTTGAAGACCTCTGGTTTATACTATCTTCTACTCCTTCAATTCAGTTCAATATCCGAAGGATCACCTCCAGGGTGAATGTGCCCAGTAGCCACATTCTTTTTTAAAGGTTCTGTTTCATGTATCGTTACCAAGATTAGTGTCTTTAGCAGAGTTACCCAAGTTGGGGCATGCCAGTTAAGGAATCCATCCTTTTTAAAAAGAGCAACATTTTGAGTGTTTTACGTTGCAGAGCATGAAGTATATCCAAGGAAGATGCCAGTCCAGTGCTTTAGTCTATATATCATTTTAAATGTCTTATTTTAGGCCAGTTGTATTTAACAGATAGTGTGCATGAGACAGAAGAATAATTAGCATTATCTTTATTAGCTTTTTTTATCTGCTCTGCAGCCAAAAATGCTACAAGAATAAGGTCCCTATCATTAGAATCAAAACAGGTACTGCCTTCCAGGCCTATAACCTAAAAACACATAATTAAAAAGTAAAATAAAAAGATGTTGAAAGAAGGTAAAGGTAAAGGTTCCCCTCGCACATATGTGCTAGTTATTTACGACTCTAGGGGTCGGTTCTCATCTCCGTTTCAAAGCCGAAGAGCCAGCACTGTCTGAAGACATCTCCGTGGTCATGTGGCCGGCATGACTCAACGCCAAAGGCGCACGGAACGCTGTTACCTTCTCACCAAAGGTGGTCCCTATTTTTCTACTTGCATTTTTTACGTGCTTTCGAACTGCTAGGTTGGCAGAAGCTGGGACAAGTAACGGGAGTTCACCCCGTTACGCGGCACTAGGGATTCAAACTACTGAACTGCCGACCTTTCGATAGACAAGCTCAGCGTCTTAGCCACTGAGCCACTGTGTCCCATCTGGCCTACAACCTAAAAACACATAAGTAAAAAGTAAAAAAAAGATGTTGAAAGAACAGGAGAAGACAAAACCCAGTCTTTAACAGTATTAAATAATGACCAATTGGAGAGCAGAATGGCAGAGTTGATGGAATAGCCATCTTCTCGCCTTCTCTCCCTCTGATGTCACCTGGTAAAATAGATTATAATGAATTAATCATTCTGTAAATGGTCTGGTTAAACATCTAACTACTGTGACTATAGTGTTGTTGTTTTTTAAATGTGATATACAAAAAAGATTGTAGGACAACGTGGTCAAAAGACTTTATTGAAGCCAGATTCCTTCAGTGTTGGGTTGGGTTCTGCTTGCAGTTCTTCTGAAATCTGAAATTGCTTTAAGTAGGAAATGTTTTCTTTTATGCTGCAGCCTATCATGCAAAAACAAAACCAAACAGATTTCTCGAATCTCAGGTCAGCTCTGTGGCTTTTGATCTGTGAAAGCCTTCCATCACCAGTGCCCTTGTTCGAAGAATAACAGAAAAAGGGAATTATTGATTGGTGGTGGGGTTGTTCTTAAGCATCTGTAGCTTGGCAACGAGAATCAGGAGTGCCGGGCTAATTTCTAATGATGATGTTGATTTGTTCCCACTAGCTTACTTAAGGACAACATTTGTTGTCTGGGAAATTGTTCCCAACAGATAGAAATTTCAGCAACACATTAAAACTACTGTCAGGGAACAGACAGTGTTAACCCTTTCTTCTTCTTTTTCTCTTTCTCTTTCTCCTTCTCCTTTAGAATACATAATTGTATGTCTATAGAAGGAGGGATGCGTGCATGATTGCGTAACCATCCTAAAGCCATTAAGTGTTACATAAGTGAACAGTCAACAGAACAAGCGATAAAGCTAATTGTACTATTTTAAAGGCTCATCTCCTGCTTTGCAAGAAGACTTTTAGTTGGTGTCCTTGGGTTCATATCATACGTTCTTTGGAGAATGTTAGTCATTGAAGCTACATGGGCTAAAAAATGGAATTGAGTTTGTAAATCAGGGCATCAAGACTGGCAAAGTCTTTTGACAATTGTGCTTGAAAATGTTTCATTGAAGTATGAAGGTAAAGGTAAAAGTTCCCCTCGCACATAAGTGCTAGGCGTTCCCGACTCTAGGGGGCAGTGCTCATCTCCATTTCTAAGCTGAAGAGCCAGCGTTGTCCAAAGACGTCTCCGTGGTCATGTGGCCGGCATGACTAAATGCCAAAGAGGCACGGAACACTGTTCCCACCAAAGGTGGTCCCTATTTTTTGACTTGCATTTTTTCGTGCTTTCGAACTGCTAGGTTGACAGAAGTTGGGACAAGTAACGGGAGCTCACCCCGTTACGCGGCACTAGGGATTCGAACCGCTGAACTGCCGACCTTTCTGATCGACAAGCTCAGTGTCTTAGCCGAGCCATACTGCTTATTACTGGTGAAGGCATGTAATACATAGCAAAGGACTATATGTTTGAAGAGCAGCATGTAGAGATTAATACACCATTGGGAGAGTAGCTAAAATGCTTCATCTGTAAATCAGCTCGATTAGACATTCTTATTTTATTGTACGATCAGATTACTGCTAGAACAATATGAAATTTTTAAACTTTTAAAATCATATTAAAATATTTTTTTTTGTTTCTATTTGTTTACAGATAATTTTTTACAGTCTGTGACCCAGAAACCAAACCCTTAATCAATTTGTAGCTCTTAGCCAACTGAAAGATTTTACAATCTTATAACATTCTATTTTTGTGAACAATTTAAAATAAAATGAAATAACTTTTTTTTAAATTACCAGGATTCCTCATTTGTTCCCTAATAGCACAGGATCTAAAACAGAATTTTTAAGGTACTGCCTTTGTTAGAATGTGCCTGGAGTACCTTGATATAAAAAATTATTTACTCTACCAGGAATCCTCCTTCGAATTGGAGATATATGAAAGCAATCAGGATCATTATAAAATTGACAGTGTAACAGTATGCTGTCTGTATAGTAGCATATTGATCATGTACTGTAGCATTGACATGGCACAGTGGTTAGAATGCAATATTGCAGGCTAACTCTGCCCACTGCCAGGAGTTCAATCCTGACCGGCTCAAGATTGACTCAGCCTTCCATCCTTCCGAGGTCGGTAAAATAAGGACCCAGATTGTTGGGGGGGGGGCAATATGCTGACTCGTAAACCACTTAGAGCAGGGGTCCCCTAGTTTGTGGACCGATACTGGGCCACACCATGCCAGAAACTGGTTCATGCAAAAAAGCAATGCCCCATCCGTGGGATTCAGGTAGTATGCGAAACTACACCCACTCTGCTCTGTGGAAAAAACTCTCTCTGTGGAACCGGTCTCTGGTGTCCAAAAGGTTGGGGGCCTCTGACTTAGAAAGTGTTGTAAAGCACTAGGAAGAAGTATATAAGTCTAGATCCTATTGCTGTTGCCATCTGGTTTTGACTGACCTTGAATGATGATCTTGAATGATTCTCCTCTCCGTGAGGAGAAGATGCAAGGCCGAAGACAAAAGAATGCAAAACAGCTAAGGTGGAAGCCATCATGTCATTTCTTCAAGGCTATGGAGAAATTTAGCCAGGCTTTGCTTTTTTAAGTTTTCCATTCTTAAAAGAAAAAAGAGATGTTGTCATTTGTCTGTCTGTACAGCAAATCAATATCTTATTATTTGCTGTCTTAACAACCTCATTAGCTTTGAGGAATCTCAAGAACTGCGAAGCGGGTGGGATAAATGACAACTTTATACGGTCGTTTGTCTGTAAAGTCTTCCATCTTGAATGACAATTTCTAGTGGGCTCAAGGGAGCTAAGGCCTCTGGGAAGTAAGGTCAATTTTAGCCAGTAGGTGGTCTTGACTATCCCACTCGCTTTTTTAGACCTTGCCGCCAGGTGAAAGGCAATTTTAGAAACACCTTGAGGGACACAATTGTAGCCCTCAAAAGATTTGGACTGAATTGCCTTCAAGAGGGAAAAGTCCTTGCATACATAAGCCTAAGCGCCCTATCATAGAACAAGTAACTCTCTTGCCCTAAAACACCAAATTTTCTTAGGAGAAAAATGCAACCTATGAAATTATAAAGTACAGGTATTTACCTTATTTGTAAGCTAAGCTAAATTAAATGGGAGAGTGAGCAGAACTGAATGTTGTTGAAACCTATTTAGACTTCTGTTCCACACATAAATGTAATCTTTGCACCAGGGGTGGGATCTACTTACCTTTACTATTGGCTCGCAACGGGATTGCGGGCACGTGCTCACTTCATGCACCCGCCTTGCTTCTGTACATGCGCAGATCGTGGGATGACGACCTCCGGGGGAGGTGGGCAGAGCCTCCCGCCAGTTTTACTATCGGTTTTTGCGAACAGGTCCGAACTGGGGGCAACCCACCACTGCTTTGCACCCAGGAAAAGGTTACACGATTAATTTACATGATTATTCTTATTATATTTTTCAACCCTTTACAACGAGATTACAATTCTCAAACCAGGGCCCTGCTGAACAGCACATACAATGCCGTCTTTGAACGCTACATGGGAAAAGATTGAATTGGGACGAGACAGCGCAACATTTACAAGCTGGGACAAGGGCTAAGATTTTTGATGACTGCAGGCACGATTGCTTAAAAGATTTATTGGTGCAGAGATAGATTTCAAGAGCAGAAGATTATTGCAGATCTGTTCTCATCAGCAGTCATGTAATCTATCTAATTAGGGCTGATTGAACATCGAGAAGTCTGAAACCCAATAAAATCCAGGCACCAAATCATGTACAGTAAATTTTTCAACCTACTTCGAAAGAACGTACATAACAGCAGAACTCCTGTTTGATATTTCATATTTTTTTTCCCTCCTCGGCTATGGGGAGTTTGATGCAGTTCCTATTTAAAAAAACTTTCAATGTTTGAATTCAAACAAATAATTTCAGCACTAGTGAGCCGAAGAGGCTTCTAGGAGCTACGTGTTATTCTCTTCTGCCCTATAAGAAGATTTTTTTCTTCTTCTGTGATGTCTTATGTCTTTTTTTAACTACAGGTAGTCCTCGACTTACAATCATTCATTTAGTCAGTATTTGAAGTTACAACGGCACTGAAAAAAGTGACTTATGACCGGTTTTAACACTTAACGACCATTGCATAGTTATGCGATCAAAATTCTGGCGCTTGGCAACTGGCATGTACTTACGACAGTTGCACTGTCCCAAGGTCATGTGATCACCATCTGTAACCTTCCTAGCCAGTTTCCAACAAGCAAAGTCAATAAGGGAAGCCAGATTCGCTCCCATAATTCAATACATTTGGGCATCGCAAGTTGGGAGTCAGGTGCATCTCAGACAGGTGTTAACACCTATAAAATGGGTCATTAAAAGAATGAACTGCATAGAGAATCCTTCATTCCTGCTCATTCATTGATCCATGCTGTCATTAATAAGAGAAAGGAAAGTTAAGGTAATTCTTTGTGATGTTTTCTGAACTAGCTGCAGATAAGAGGATGAAGATATGAGGACATTTTATTGAACATTAGCTTAGAGATCCTTAATCATTCTTGTTCAGAGTACACGGTGTTCCTTCACCATCAGGCAAGATACTAAAATTAAAGTAATTGTTCTGACTATGCTGATTGATTGTTCACCTCCAAAGTGCTGCTTAAACATGGAGGGCGAGGAGCATGCAAACCTAGCCCATCCTTTCTCTTTTTCTTTTTTCTCAGAGAAATGGAAAGTGAACTTGAAATAATTTGGGAATCAACCACCAAAGAAAACCGGAGGATGAAGGAACTCTTGCATAAATCTCTGGAGAAAAACATACAGAATTCGGTCAATGCCGCTTACGAATCGCCATTAACTGACCTTTCTCAGAAAGTCCTGCTGAGTAGATACGGCTTTAGCTACTGTGATGTGGAGGTGTCATCACCCCCTCAAGTTCCGAAGCAAGAAGACGACTAAAAATTAAGGAAGTGGATATGTATGCTTCCTCCAGGGCAAAACGGGATTGGAAGAAGCAAACATAAAAGAGCAAACGGGAACCTAGTCAGAAGCAAAGTATGATTTACCAGTTGGGTTGAGAAGTCTTCACGGCTGTGATTAGCATTGTAGGATAAGGGACCTTTCAAAGCCCCGAGAAGCATCTTTCATGCTAAAAAGCATGTTTCTTGCCTTGACTGTTACAGAGAACATACAGTGGTACCTCGGTACTCATCGTTAATTGATACTGGGAGTACCAAAAATAATGAGTACCAAATAATTTTTTCCCATAAGGAATAATGTCCTGAGTCACAAGGCTGCTGACACTGACAATTTCCAGCTTGTTTGTTGAGTAATAAACAAATGATGAGCACCGGGATGAAATGTTCGTGTCAAAATGCATCGAATACCGAATTCAATGAGTTTCAAAGCAGTTGAGTACCAAGGTACCACTGTACAGATACAAAGCTACAAAAAGGGAAAGATCCCTCAATAAAGCTTCCAATTGATAGGCAGGGCACAGCTGCCAGCTCTGTCTCTCATAAGGTTTCTGTTGGCCTGTTTTATCTATCTGAAATTTTGAGAACACTTTCCTAGAAGAAACCCCATTAAATATAGTATTTAATGGAAGCCAGAGTTGAATAGTGTTGTCAATACGACATTTAGATGCTTAAACCAAAGAAAAACGTATTTGAATTGATTTTATATAACTTTGCACTCTTTTTATTAAGCAACTAGAGATTTGGGGGCTGAAATGGCCGAACTGAGCCTTGATTTAGCTGAACTTTTATAAAGATATGGACAAAAAAAATAAGAATATATAATGTCTAGTCTTTTACTGAAGAGCTGAATAGAAATTCTTGTTTTTAAAAGTTATATCTCTTTAGAATAAGTAAAATATAAAAGCAATATAAGGAAAGAACATATAACTGTAGAGCAATATAACATGGGTGGGTTCTGGAGGCAATAGCCTCATTTGATAGTTTGAATGTTCATAGCTAGGTCATTAAATTTCCGTCAGAATTGTTACCTTTCAGGGAGTCTCTTACCCAAGACAAGCAAGGCAATTAGTAAGAGAGCACAAAAAAATTGACAATATCCATATTTTACAAATGCACAATACTTAGGCAAAGCCAGATTTTTAAAAAAATTAGTATCGATAAACTGTTGAAAGCAAGACCTCATCTTTTCTCATCCCAGTCTTTTCTAAATCATCCAAATCTCTAAATTAGTAATTCCAGGTTTGCCGTCTTTGTATCCTTTTGTAACATACTTGTGTTTTTCAAGTTTACCAAATAATCAATCATAATCATCCAATCATGGGGGGAAAAAATCTGAAAGCTTCACGAAACGCTTCCAACACTACAGCTGCATTCCTTTGGTCGCCCACCATCTTTCCTTCTGACGGATGGGCACAGATGGTGGTGCCCTCCTTGTACGAGCAACAGAAGCCAACCTGCACCAGGTTGCTGGAACCAGGTGGAAACTATCATTTCTTTTTCTCCACTTCCTTTTTTTCCTAGAATTCAGCAGCCCTTCCTTCCTTTTTTCTTTTTTTAGATGAACCTGGGTACCAAGCGGGATGGAACACCTCGTAGCGGAAAACGTTCTCCATCCACGCTTTTAGCTGGTTCTTATAAAACATTTTCAAAAAGATGCTTTTACATTCACTCCTCGCCCAGGAAGGACCGTGACTTTGAAGGCCCTTTATTTGACATGTCTGCAAACTGAAGCAAGTGCCGTATCGTAAGCTCCCCTTTGGCACAAGAGTCACTTCTAAAGCTCAAGGTTGACTCAGCCTTCCATCCTTCCGAGGTAGGTAAAATGAGGACCCGGATTGTGGGGGCAATAAGCTGACTTTGTATAAAAAAGAACACTGCTTAGGGGGGCCTGAAAGCCCTACTAAGCAGGTATATACAAAAGTATGAAGGCTATTGCTTAACGCATTGTAAGCTGCCCTGAGTCTCCGGAGAAGGGCAGCATATAAATCAAACCAATAAATAAATAAATAAATATTCCACGGCTTTTGAATTGAACGTTCAGAGTACTATCCCGAGGTGCTGGCTAAATTCAGATTTTGAGAAAGCCATAACTGGTTTAGACCAATTTCCCCATAGTTTTTAGCTTTATTTCTTTGATTTTTCTGACTGAGCCATTCTTGTGAGCATCTCGGAATGTGCTGAACTCTCTTCTTTACAACTTCACAGAGGTGTCCGTTGTCAGGGTCTGCGCATAAACCCAGATTGTGTTTACCTCTGCCTAAACCACAACGTTGTAGTCTTTTTCATTGTTTTATCTTCTTGCTCAGTCATCTTACTTCGGTTCACGCACTTTTCGTTTCCTCCTTTTTATTGTTGTCAGCCTCCTAGAGTATATAGCCCCACCGCAAAATAGGTGGCAAATAAATTGAACAAATAAATAATAAATCCAGTCCGGTATGTCCCATTAAGCACAGATTCTTTACTGACCTGGGCAATTCTGAACAGTTACTTGCAACAGACCTGGAGCTTGGTCTTCATCAAAGCATATTACTATCTGAATCAGTGGTGAAATGCTACTGGTGCGCCAGAACCCGGTAGTAAAAAAAAGCTATTGGTTCCGGTATTCCCGACAATCAGCTGTGCCACGTAATTTAAAATTGCTAAAAAGCAGGGAAATCCTGCTTTCTAGTAAATCTAAATCGCGCGGCACAGCTGATCCTCCCCCCCTCTCGCTGTGTCAGTTTTGGAAGACAATTTTTTTTTGAGGGTGTTCCTTGGAACCCTGAACGCTGTTCTACTTACCTTCCCAAGCCTCCTTTTGGCGCGTACTGCGCATGTATGCACATGCGTAGCGTGTGTTTGGCGCGCATCGCACATGCGCGGCCAGCGAACTGGTAGCAAGCCGGTTCAGATTTCACCACTGGTCTGAATGTTGTCTTTCAAGCCATAAATCTGTTTCGTGGCAGTTCAGACATAAAAATGGTTTGAGGGAGATTTTGCACTCTTATCTGCTGTCTACTATATTCTCTCTCTCTCCCCCCCATTCCCCCAGTGTTTTTAATTTATCCTAATGTTTGGTTGGATAAGTGTGTGATTTTAGAAATGCTGACAGTTGTGTACTATTTACAGCTTTGTTTGTTTACCAATTACGTATTTTTTCATGCTTTTTATAATAATAAAATACTTATTTTAAAGGGCACCGACTTCATGTTCGGTTTTATTTTGTTTTTGTTTTTTTGTTAGAGCAATTGTCTAGAGGGAAGTCTGAATATTTAGGACATGAAAGAGACCCTGGTGAGCACGGCTGATCCTCCCATCCCTTGAAAATCAATATCCTCCTATGAAATGCTGACAAAGGTGCAGAATAACAGTGGGATGACTTCTGCTGATTTATTCACGATTAATTGGACTTTTAAAGAGCAAACCTCCGAGAGTCAGGGATGCTGTCTGAGATTAAAGCGAAATAGTGGAGAATGACTGTCAGGGTCTTCCCCGCAGCTCTGGATATAAAAGAGGAGATAATTAAATAAACAGAATGAATGATTAGAAGCGTTTTTTCAACCGGGAGATCTCCTGCAGCTTAGGAAAGGAAGTAGCCTTCCTCCCCCTTTTTTATACTGTAGTTGATCCTTCTTTTTAAAAAATCAATTTTCTATTAAGGCAGACTTAATTGAATATATACACAGAGGCAGTACTTCCCATGTTATTTTCACCCTTCCAGAATTAAGACAACATTAGCTACAGTATTTATGGCCTGCCAAAATTAATATTAGATTATTATTTTGCATATACAACACATTGCAAGGAACTAGCTCATGAAGATCTTAATACTGAGGTATTGTAGGAACCTGTTCAAAAATTATTTTTTTAAAATTTTGGCCTTCCCCTGCTGTTAACACATCTAATAATTGTCAATTTTATGGATTGCTTTTATTCTTTTTCTCATATTTTAAAAGATATTTAACCAAGAGCAGACTTAAGTAGACAATGTTCGGTCCATCCACGATGCTGGATACAATATAGTTGACGATTTCTTCTAGCAACATTCAAAATAACTGCTCAAGTAAACCATCCAGTTTATCCAGAATTTAGAAACTATGGAGAAATGGAACAGTATTTATAAAAAGGAAGACGGCGGGGGGGGGGGGAGCAAGTAGTTTGGATTGGTTAGGAGGAGCTAGGGGAATTATCAACAGAATCCCTGGATACAGTGATTTTCAGCAAAGCTTTTAAAAATAGGAAGTAGTCACGTAATTCCAAGAATAAAATATTGCCGGGAAATCTGGGACATTGGTATTAGTTTGTTCTTTAACCATTACAATTTTAAATGTTTTGGTTATTTTTTTCTTCTTTTTTTAATAAAAAAATTATTTTTCAATTTCAAGAATATAAACATTCTATCTATCCTTAAGCAGTGTGTCGTCTGGGTACGAGCATCGCTGTGCAATATCCTTCACCATTTGCAACATTACTCACATTCACATTAACATTGTTTCTCTATACTTAAAGTTATATATTAAACAATTAAACATTGTAAAGCTCTTCATTTTCTTCTTAATATCTTCTAGTGATAATACCATATGAACATTAAACATCATTCTCATCATATGTGTACTAACAATTTTCATCTTATTTATATCTATCTTAATGTGTTTTCTATTATTCCTTAGTCGTCTTCATTTCCAAACTCCTTTTTTATTCTCTAGCCATTGATAAAATACTTCCCATATCATATAATATTCAGTTTGTTCTTTCTCCTTAATTGCTAATGTTAATCTGTTCGTTTCTGCACATTCTAATATTTTCCTAATCACCTTCTCATCGATGGGAATCTCTTCACTTTTCCAATGTTGTGCAAATACAATTCTAGCTGCGGTTTATACATGAATAATTAAATATACATTTTATTATAAATTTCAATGTTCAGGTTATTTTCATGCAAGGCTCGTATATAATAGAGGCACTTTTATATACTGTATTTTGGGACACTGTTACAAACTGAAAGATGAGATGATATAAGTATTGTAAATCAGGATATTCCTTCCGAGGCGAGGAATAATTTCTCCCATCCCCAACCTTCAAATCAAAAGTTGCCACTGGATATTAATGTTTGATGTTATCAAAGGTGAAATGCATTCAGTATTCCCAGTGCAAATATACTGAAATTTTAAATTACGGTCATTTTATAATTGTGGGTCTGCTTCTGTAGCTTTCATCCTCTCCTAATTTTATTTTTTACTCATTTATTAGATTTATCTGCCACCCATCTCCTCGGTGCCACTGAGATGCCAGTGTTCTATTCTGGGTAGATCTTTGATGTTGAAAAACCGCACATTCAGACTGATAAGAGGGAAGGAATTCTGCTTATCTCCACAGTGAATGCAGTATTATTTTTCTTCCTTCTTTTCCTAGTTAATGATCTCTAGGACTGTTCTTGGATCTTGCGAAGTTTCTTAGGAACCTCTGGGGAGGCGCTTGGCGAAAAACAAACAAAGATGCCTTTGAATGCAGATTAAGAGACAAGTTTGTTAAGAGCTTTTAAAAAGTTCTGATTGTTTAAGCAAGGCCAGATTCCTTTTTAGAAGCCATCCAGATTCAAGATTACATAGGCTAAGTGTTTTCTCCAGTTCCCCAGCCTGGATTTTTAACTCTCTTATCGGTATTATCTTACAAAAAAATCCTGGTTAACAGGTTTGTAATTCCCAAAATCCTCTTTTCAAAGATTGGTGTTAACCTGGCCATTTTTCCAGGCCATCAGAAAAAAAAGGGATGATTTGTGAGATCGGTTATGTATTTCAGTTAATAGCTGAGCGATTTCACGGTTTTTAAGATCCAGAAAAACATTCCAGGGGCTACTGCTGCCCCTGTGACTTGTTCCTTTTCAGTTTGTCCATTCATTGCGAAGCATCCTCCTTTCTTCCCTCTAGAACAGAATAACAGAGTTGGAAGGGACCTTGGAGGTCTTCTAGTCCAACCCCCTTGCTTAGGCAGGAAACCCTACACCACTTCAGCCAAATGGTTACCCAACATCTTCTAAAAAACTCCCAGTGTTGGAGCATTCACAAGTTCTGGAGGCAAATTGTTCCACTGATGAATTGTTCTAACTGTCAGGAAATTTCTCCTTAGTTCTAAGTTGCTTCTCTCCTTGATCGGTTTCCACCCATTACTTCTTGTCCTACCCTCAGGTGCTTTGGAGAATAGTTTGACTCCCTCTTCTTTGTGGCAGCCCCTGAGATATTGGAACACTGCTATCATGTCTCTGTAGGACATTATTTTTTTAGGTGCCCAATTAGGAAAAGAAAAGAAAACCAACTTTGGGGGATGCAAAGGAATTCTCTAGGAATTGTAATTATCCATTGGATCTCGCTGGAATTTCCCCGTCTCTCTTTGCCCTCCTGGCAAGTTTTATGGTCCCTTTAAACCAGGGAGTGGAGAACATCTTTCTTATCTAGCCAGCCTTTGTCACCTTCCGCAATATAGCTGCATTATTTGCAGGAGTGCCTTGGAATCTATGTAGGGAGCTGCCATGTAGTGTGCTCGATCATTTGGCTGCCTGGCTGGCAAACGGTCTAAATTTTGAATTATGGGTTAAGGTCTCAATGCACACCCAGGCTCTAATACTAAGGCTGTCACCGCTATTCCTATATCCCAAGCAAAACATTTGCAAACTCCATGTTAGACACATTAGGTAAAGATAAAAGTTCCCCTCGCACATATGTGCTAATGGTTCCCGACTCTAGGGGGCAATGCTCATCTCCGTTTCAAAGCTGAAGAGCCAGCACTGTCCTAAGACGTCTCCGTGGTCATGTGGCCGGCATGACTCAACGCCAAAGGCACACAGAACGTTGTTACCTTCCCACCAAAGTTTTTCTACTTGCATTTTTTATGTGCTTTCGAACTGCTAGGTTGGCAGAAGCTGGGACAAGTTACGGGAGCTCACCCCATTACGCGGCACTAGGGATTCGAACCGCCGAACTGCCGACCTTTCGATCGACAAGCTTAGCGTCTCAGCCACTGAGCCACCACGTCTCTTAAGACACATTATAAGCACTTTTTCACTACGTCATGTATGAAGCTGTACCGATTACAGGAAGTCCTCAATTTACAACCGTCTGTTTAGTGACCGTTCCAAGTGACAACAGGACCGAAAAAAGTGACTCACGACCCTTTTCCACAGTTCCAGCCATTGCAACATTCACGTGATCGTGAAATTCAGATGCTTGGCGACCGCTTCATATTTATGACGGCTGCAATGTCAGTGATTCATTTAACGAATGTGGCAAGAAAGGTCACAAAACGGGGCAAAACTCATTTAACTGTCTTCCTTAACAACATAATTTTTAGGGCCAATTATGGTCGTAAGTCCAGGACTACCTGTGAGCAACAATGTTCTTTTCTCTTTACAGGAGTGTGTACTGCAAACTTTGAGATTTATCTCAAACATCTGCCAGAGGCAGTGAAGCAGGGTGGGAAAAGTCATTTTCTAATTGCTCCACTATATTTAATTCTTTCCTAAAGCAATCTTCTGCGTCTCTAAACTGTACATTTGACCTTTAAAGGCATTTCAGATCTTTATCTGAAACTGATTTAGGTTTAATTGATTTGTTGTCAATGTTTCTCTAACAGGAAATCACCTAATCTTCTTTGCGTTTTTTGGGGGGTTTTGTTTCCATGGCACCATCTCCATTGACAGCAGTTTACAAACCCCCCAGAAAGAATGCAATCGGCTTTATCCGGAAGAAGCTTATCATCTTAAGGATTTAGCCAGAGGAAAACATTAAGGCTGTCATTTGAAAAGTGTGATTTGTTTGCAAACTTACTTAACCCGAAAGTTCAGGATGTCAAAACAGTTGGTTAGATGAGCATATCGTGTAGTCACAGATCCCAGAGGGGGACACAGTTCTCAAACCTGTCCCTTTGTGCCTTGCCTCCAATCCTATCCCCGGGAAAACCATTGTAGCTGCAGTTGATGAAAGTTGATGACTTTAACGAGAATATTTGTAGCTCAGGATTGAAAAGAAGAGTCCTTGGTGCTCTCTGAGCTTGGCTGTTTTCTTACAGGCCTTTCATGACCCAAGCTAGGTAACATCATCAGTGCTAGCAAGGAGTGGGGTTTGCAAAAAGAGACAATCAACAAGCTTAAAAGAGAGCAAAAAGACCGAAATACCTCCCCACCAGTGGTGGGTTTCAAAAATTTTTACTACCGGTTCTGTAGATGTGGCTTGGTGGGCATGGCTTGGCGGGTGTGGCAGGGGAAGGATACTGTAAAATCTCCATTCCCACCCCACTCCAGGGGGAGTATATTGCAAAATCTCCATTTCCTCCTGATCAGCTGGGACTCGGGAGGCAGAGACTAGATGGGGGCAGGGCCAGTCAGAATTTTTACTACCGGTTCTCCGAACTACTCAAAATTTCCGCTACCGGTTCTCCAGTACTGGTCAGAACCTGCTGCAACCCACCTCTGCTTCCCACCAGCAATCAGCACCCACATGAGCATAGATTAACTCCAAGATTAACAACAGGCCAACAATCAAGAAGTAAAAATGTCCCAATCAAGAAACTACAAAAACAGGTTAACAGTAAACAGCCCAGCCAAAGAATCTCTAAGACCATCCCCACCAATACTAATAGGGCAAGAATATAAAATGAGATCCAACCTCACTCCCTACTAGCACTGATTATGTTACCTAGTTTGGTGATGAAATGTCTTCAAGAAAACAACCAAGCTCAGAAAGCATGGACTTCAAGCCTTGGCAGTACAGTGGTCTAAGGCACCCTGTTATTAAGCTGGTTATTAAGACCAGCTGCCTGCAATTACTGCAGGTTCGAATCTCGCCAAGGCTCAAGGTTGACTCAGCCTTCCATCCTTTCTAAGGTAGGTAAATTGAGGACCCAGTTGTGGGGGCAATAAGATGACTTTGTATAAATATACAAAAGGATGAAGGCTATTGCTGAGCGCATTGTAAGCCGCCCTGAGTCTCCGGAGAAGGGCGGCATATAAATCAAAAAAAAAAAAAAAGTCCCAGAATTCTCCAGCTAGCCATGCCGGCTGAAAATTGTAACCCGCAGAGCTTAAAAGTTGGCCAAATTGAGAAACATTGACCCAACAATTAAATTAATCCCAGAAGACTGACTCTCTTGCTTAATTAATCTGGAGTGCATTTTTACTTGATTAAAGATAGTTGAAATAATTAAGCGATTAAGTTACGGTGGCAGCTAGTTCAGTCTACTTCACCTCTTCTCTTAAGAAATGGGAAAAAAGAGAGAAAAACAGGCCAAAAAAAAAAAAGTTGCATGCCATTTGAGAAGCAGGTTTGACGCTTGGGAGATGCCAAGTGAATCCCTAACTCTTTGATATGTGGTTCAAATTAAAGCAACATCCAGAGGATGTTTCCACTGATCAGCCACAAGGAAAAACCCACAAGGAGTTTTGCTTATTTGACTAAAGAAGTAAATTACTTTTTTTTTTTTTTTTGGCGGGGGGGGGTGAAACCCAGTGACAAATGAGGGCAAAACGGTAGCAATTAGCAAGGCTGGGGCCTCAAATGGGAGACAACAGCGGGGGTTTCGTTTTCTCTCATGCATAATTAAACATGCTCTGCGCATTAAAAGGTAGAGATGTGACCGGAATTTGCATAGCGACAGAAAATGCTTAATTACAACCCCATCTCAAATCTGACAGTGAACCTCAGTAGAGAATAATTCACAATGCAAGCACACACCTAAGATTCCCTTCTATCTCATTAGCCTTAGCAAATTCAGGTTCTGTTTACTTTAAAAAGGAGAATAACACGCCTTAATCTGTTTTCTCTCCAATAAAATAGATGATTATAGCTGCTAGACAAGATCAGGACTAAAATGCTAATAATTTTAAGATCTGCAGACTTCAAGTCCCAGAATTCCCCAGCCAACATTGAAGTCCATAAATCTCTATATTATCATTGATGCTTTGCTCTTCTTGAGCAATGCCACAGAATATAATCCTGGGAATTTTTTTGTTTCTTACATTTGTATCCTGCATACAAATGTAAATTTTTCTTTTACATACATATTTTATGAATAGAGTATTGACCGGGTCACATCTTTTACAACTTATAACATAATTATACATTGATTTTTATAATCGATTCATAATTATACATTGATTTTTACAATCTTCTTTTTTGTTTTTTCCAGATACAATTTACATATTTCGTTTTCTGCTATACTATTCTTTTTTCCTCTATATTTTTTAATTTTATCTTAATCTCTTCTTAATACTTAATATATAAACAATATCACCATTTGCCCTTCAATTCCTAATTTCTTAGCATTGCTTCAATTACAGTGGAAACTTCTGTGAAGGTCTTTTCAGTGGTGGGTTTCTCCCGTTCAGACCGGTTTGTAAGAATCGGTGGTAAAACCAGCGGGAGGCTCCGCCCACTGACCCGGACGTCGTCAGGAAGTTTCTGCACATGTGCAGAAGTGCGCAGTCCCGTTGCGAACCGGTAGTAAAGGTAAGTGGAACCCACCATTGAGTCTTTTCATACATTGGATGTCCCGAGCCTTGAAAGAATTATTTGTGATTCTCAAAAATAGGGGGTCAACCTATTCTCCAAAGCACCTGAAGACAGGCCAAGAAGCAATGGATGGAAATTAATCAAGGAGAAAAGCAACTTAGAACTAAGGAAAAATTACCTGACAGTGAGAACAATTCATCAGTGCAACGACTTGCCTCCAGAAGTTGTGAATGCTCCAACACTGGATTTTTTTAAGAAGATGTTGAAAAACCATTTTGGCTGAAATGGTGTAGGGTTTCCTGCTTAAGCAGGAAACCTCCAAGGTTAAGCAAGAAGACCTCCAAGGTCCCATCCAACTTCTATTATTCTGTTCCGTCCTGTTCTATTCCAAGATTGTGGTGACACACCATCATTTGCAGATTGCCCTGTAGATACTAGTACAAGATGCAAGATACTAGTATGATCCAATGACATCGATGTGGAACTGGAATGAAGGTGAACATTGGATTACCTAAGCAGATAACATCTTCTATTATTATTATGAGCAATAGAGTTAGAAAGCTACCAGGTGCACCCATCTTGGAATCTGAACTTTTTTCTCATTAACTGGAAGATATCAAGTGCTTATAAGCAAGTAATAGTTGTCAATGAATTTCTCGTGAGACAAAAGGCAAATGGAAGAAATAATAACAGAGCAAACATATATAGAAATTAATCAGCAATTCATATTCTTGCAAACTCTACCTCGTTGGAAAACAACCAACCGGAAATAACAGCAATAATATGGTTAGGCTATTTTTAAATACCCGGCAAAATGGGTGGAAACTAATCAAGGAGAGAAGCAACTTAGAACTAAGGAGAACTTTCCTGACAGTTAGAACAATTAATCAGTGGAACAAATTGCCTGCAGAAGTTGTGAATGCTCCAACACTGGAAGTTTTAAAGAAGATGTTGGATAACCATTTGTCTGAAGTGGTGTAGGGTTTCCTGCCTAAGCAGGGGGATGGATTAGATACAGCGGTCACCAACTGGTGGTCCGTGAGAAAGTTTTGGTGGTCTGCGAGAAAATTTTGGTGCATTTTTTATATTGCACTAAATCAGGGGTCCTCAAACTACGGCCCCTGGGCAGGATATGTGCAATGAACATGTGTCTTGCTGCAGAGAGTCTCCCCCTTCGGGGTCTTTTTGTGTGGGTTGGAGGGAGGCAGAAATTCCAACTTGGGGTCTGCTTCAGCCTCCTGGTGAGGGGCTTTGGGCGAAGGCTGGAGGGAATTGCCGCTGGTGGCAAAGAGCCGGAGGGCCTCGTTCCAGTGGGACTGCATCATGGCCTGGAACTGGCAGACCATCTCAGCCCGCTGAGCCTCCAGGCGCCAGTACCTGGCCTTGCACTCCCGCAGGTCTTCCCTCTGCTTGGAAAGCCTATGCTCCTAGTCCTCAGTGGGGTGCTTCTGCTGAGCCTCCTTCTCGGTCAGATCCAATTTGAACTGAGCTGTTTTGCCAACTCTTTCTCATGGTGGCTGCTTAGCTCCAACAACTGCTTCCTCTTGGGGCACTAAGGGGCGAGGAGGGGCTGGGAGGGGAGAGGTGAGTAGAGGCCGGCAAGGTGCCCCTCAACATGAGTGACATCGAGTTGACCACGCCCACCCAGTCACATGACCACCTAGCCATGCCCACCCAGCTGGTCATTAGGCAGATCATATTAGTGGTCCTCAGGATTTAAAATGATGAATTTAGTGGTTCCTGAGGTCCGAAAGATTGGTGACCCCTGGACTAGAAGACTTCCAAGGTCCCTTCCAACTCTGTTATTCTATTCTATTCGAAAAATGTCATCAGCCTAGAGTGAATTCAGGGCTCTAAAAAAGTAAGACAAGTAAAAATATTCGGAATGTAACTCTTCATTTTTCTTTCTGTGAGCATTAGATGAAACAGGGAGACGGATACGACATCATCTATCTCCAATCTACAAACAGTCCTTTCAACAGTTCCAAGAAGGCTCCACACCCCATTTGCACAACTCAGGGGACCCTGATGACACAGATAAACCTTTAGGTGACCTTAAGGACTCTCTAAGAGAATGCAGATGCCCAGCTGTCTGCAAGGAATATAAATCCTTCCATTTCCCACCATCCAGTCAGAGCTGAAGAAGCTCCTTCGGATGAGAAGTGAAACGTCTTCAGAGATAAAGCTGAAAGTCCCGTTGCCTCTCGGAAAAAAAGAGGTCCTTTGGGACAACCACGACCTGGATGACTGAGGATCTCCATAGACATTAGATGAAACGGGTATTGGTAACTCTGCAAGAGGATTTTCCAAAAATGGGGGGAGGGAAATACCACCGTTATTAACTGCCGTGACAACCATGGAAAACCGGCTTTCCACCAAAGAGAAGCTGCGTGTTTGTTTGTTTTCTCTAATGAAGCCTGCATGACTTTGATGTTTTATATAGTCATGGCAACCTGCAATTTACTTGGGTCTCCAGTGATCCGACGCCAACGACAGCGGCACCATCGCATTCTTTCGTTCCATTTGCACACCTCCTTCCCTTTCTTCTTCTTTCCTGGCCGTTTGTTAATCCACCAAAGACCTTCACACACGCACACTGTTCAACATGAATTAATTGGGCCCTTAATGTTCCTTGCAAGCACGCTGGTTTAATTATTATCTTTTTTTTTTTTTATAACCTCTGGGCTTAAGTAGCCACTGCAATTTCCCACTCTCCTCTCTCTCTCTTTTTTTTCTCCCCAGCTGTGGGTATTCTTGACTTGCAAGGATTTGACTTGCTGAATTGCAAGGAAAAGCACCTGAGGAAGAAGGGAAGGGAAGTACCTGCTGGAGGATTCTTTGGATGACATAGGCACAAGACCGACCACAGTAAGTGACATTCTTAGTTCCCCGCTGAAAGGCAGGGGATAAGTTATGAGCAGTCTTTAGCAATCCCCAAATTGTGATCAAAGCTCAAAAGTATTTTTTTTAAAAAAAAACCAGACTTATTACATGTAAAAAGAAATTAAGATTTATTAGGATTGTCCTGGAACTTTGTGGTTAAATTTCTACCTGTGCCATTCAAAGGGTGGGAGGAAATCTGTAGAACTTCAAGCCTCTGAACTCTTGTTCAGGAATAAGAACGATGCATCTTTTAGTAGGTACACAGAATACAGCAAGTCTTTGACATACGACCACAATTGAGCCCAAAATTTAGGTTGCTGAGTGAGACAGTTGCTAAGTGAATTTTGCCCTGTTTTATTTGCCCTTTCTTGCCACGCTTGTTAAGTTGAATCATTGCAGTTAGTAACCCTTGGTGGTTCAGTGAATCTGGCTTCCCCGTTGACTTTGCTTTGTCAGAAGGTCGCAAAAGGGAATCATAGAATTCCGGGACGCTGCAACCGTCATAAGTATGAGTCAGTTGCCAAGTGTTTGAATTTCGATCACGTGGCCACAGGGAAGGCTGCGACAGCCGTAAATGTGAAAAACGGTCGTAAGTCACTTCTTTCAGTGCCATTGTAACTTCGAGCAGTCACTGAATGAACTGTTGTTAAGTCAAGGGCTACCTGTATCTACACATAATCTTCTAAATGAGCATTTTAAGATGTTGATCTATCTATTTAGAGTGCAGATAAGGCATTTCTGATGATGAAACTACAAATAAAAACAAACAGAAATTTGTTTCGGTACAAAATATACAAAATATAATGAACAGGGAGGGAAAAAAATCACAGTAAAGCAAAAAAACAAAAACAAAACACAAACCCCACCCTTTTTTGGCAAAGAATGTATTCAGAAAAACTCAAGTAAGTTACTGGTAAATATTAAAACCCTTAAATATTTGTGCTAGTGTGGGGTGATGGTGATGAAACAATCCATTTGTCACGGAAAATGCATTGGGAAATGAGAAAATAGTCATATCTGAAGCAATAATGTCCAGAATTCCCAATTTTCTCATAGTTTTTTTTTTCTATATATATTTCGTATATATTTTTCCCTAATAAGTTAAATTTCCCTCCATCTGAAGCCTTCTTACTTACCCAGGCTGAGAAATCACCTATTTTAAGATTAATATTCACCTCTAACTGAAGAAATTGTTGCAAATTGGAGCAAAAATCTTTGAGGCTTTAACAGTCCTGCTTAGACCATTTGAGTCTTCAATATTTGGTGACAATTGAAAAATTGGCACTAAGATTCCCCTGCTGTTTTCATACCAGATTTCCACAAAAGCACATGAACAAAAGTTTTGGATTCAGGTCTAAAAAGTTGCTTTGAACTATAAATGTTGGACCCCTCAATGGTTCCTTAGAGCAACTACGTGTATTTCCAGGAATAACAAAGGATTCTGAAAGCAGATCTGGCTGCTTTAATGAATCGCCAAAGGTCCCCATTATTGTTCAAGTATGGTTGTTTCCATTGTGAGTCCAGTGTGGTCCATTTATATTCTGTGACAAGAGATTCCCAGTTAATCCTGGTTGTATTGACTGTGGCGGGCAGTGGTGGGTTTCAAAATTCTTTACTACCGATTCTGTGGTTGTGGCTTGGTGGGCGTGGCATTGCTTGGTGGGTGTGGCTTGGTGGGCATGGCAGGGGAAGGATACTGTAAAATCTCCATTCCCTCCCCACTCCAGAGGAAGGATACTGCAAAATCCCCATTTCTTCCCGATGAGCTGGGACTCGGGAGGCAGAGAAGAGATGGGGGCAAGATCAGTCAGAATATTTACTACCAATTCTCCGAACTACTCAAAATTTCCGCTACCGGTTCTCCAGAACTGGTCAGAACCTGCTGAAATCCACTTCTGGTGGCAGGATACAAGTGTAAGAAATGAAGAAATTCCCAGGATTATATTCTGTGGCATTGCTCAAGAAAAGAAAAGCATCAATGATAATATAGTAAAAAAGCACCTACATACATATATATAGGACTAAAGTGGAGTAAATAAGGAGAACGTAGGCAAAAAGGAAAAAAAATAAGATCCAAATAATGTAAAATTAGTTCTGTCCTTAACACTTGTAATATAACCTTGGCTGTATAGGAACAAACTGTTTCATCTTCTGATCTTTGGAACATAAAGACATTTTTAAAAAGGGCACAAACCTCGAATTCATTCCTTAACGCGAGGAGCACCCCTTTCCTTCCAACTATGTAAAATAATTCTCTTTGCTGAGCCCCAGGCTTGATAAAGCCAAAGCACTTCATAAAATGTCACATTCCTTCCTAAAATGTGAATTTTGACATTTGGTATTTCAATGCTTATGACTTCTGGTCGCTGCTGAGTAGAAAAGATTTAAAAAAAAAAAAAAAAACCATCAAGTTTTTTTTTTTAATGAAAGAATACCATACTGATTAAAAGATAAAACCATCCATAAAATTTACAACGTAAAAGAAAAAGCCAACAAACTAAAATAATCAGGTGAATACTTTCAAGTAAATTATCCAATAAGCAGCCTCCATAACCCGCAATAATCCATTTTATGGCAAATTTTCTTCTCGTCCGATGAGATCCTTGCTATGAGTCATGTCTTGTCCTCAAGCAGAAAACAGCAAACTGCAATTCCAAAGTTCAGACGCCGATCTTTCTGATGTGTTGAATTGTGGTCATACAGTTCACATTGCTGAAATATTTTCCTGAAGCACATTTAAGTAATAAATTGTGATAAAAGTAGTTCAGATTTTGCCAGACGATTTTCTGATGTCGACATTAAGAAACTGAGATTAACCAATTTTTTTTTTTTTGGGGGGGGGGTGTTTGTTTTATCATGATCTTCCATTTTTGCTCCTGTTTGTCACACCAGCTAGGCAGGTACAGTAATGCAGGAGAAAAAAAAGAGGGATCCATTTTATTGGGTTTTAATACAGGTAGTTCTCAATTTACAATTGAGCCCCCAGCGATTACTGTCGCTAAGCGAAATTTCTCTACAGAAACATTTCAGAGTGATGACAGCGTTTTCTGCCCTCGGTCTGAATGGGAGACACTTTCACTCAGGTTCACAGACCTTCTGAATTATTGTTTGAAAAGAATGACTTATCCGAAGCGCTTTCTGATCCTGGTGAATTTAGAGTTTGTAAATGTTGTATTCCATCTGGCTGCTGATAATTACTTAGTTTTCATTATGTAACCATGCTATTTGTCTTCATTTGATTAAAATTAAAGGACTGGAGGGAGCAAACGAATTATAATGTAACCTCTAGATAACATTTGGTATTAATATAGTTATTTTTAACTTTTGTGTTGTTTGCAGAGATTGCTAATATTGGCAGGTTTGTCAACACTCGGAAAGGTGATGGAGAACGTAAGACACAGAAAACAAAGTGGAAGCCAGGCTCTTGATGATGTATCTGTTACCAGCAAGAAACCTAAATCCACAAACTTACAGAAAGAGGCAAGATTTGTATAATACAATCTTTTAAACAACTAAATATCCTTAGATGTACGATTTTGTGGCTCACCTTGCAAGATAGTTTACACATCTAGTTAATTTTTTATCTTTGGTTGCAACACTGTTAGATACCATTTCTCCTTTATTGATCTAGCAGGTAATATTACCTTTCATAACAATGAGAGATTCCAGGTATAACACTTTCCCACCTGAGGTTCAAATTGGACCGAAAAAAACAGGAGAGGCTTAACAGCTTTCCAGGAGGCCTGGTACAGAAGGAGGAGACAAGCAAACAGCATCAATTACAGTGATCGGGAAGCCATGCAACCACAAGAGCTTTGTTGAGTTACGACATAGGCTCATCCTAGACTGCATAAACAGAGGGATAGAATCAAGATCACGTGAAGTGTTAATACCACTTAATAATGCCTTGGTAAGGCCATACTTGGACTACTGCATTCAGTTTTGGTCGCCACGATGTAAAAAAGATGTTGAGACTCTAGAAAGAGTGCAGAGAAGAGCAACAAAGATGATTAGGGGACTGGAATCTAAAACATATGAAGAATGGTTGTAGGAACTGGGTATGTTCCCAGTTTAATGAAAAGAAGGACTAGGGGAGACATGATAGCAGTCTTCCAATATCTCATGGGCTTACACAAAGAAGAGGGGAGTCAAGCTATTCTCCAAAACACCTGAGGGCAGGACAAGAAGCAATGGGTGGAAACTAATCAAGGAGAGAAGCAACTTAGAACTAAGGAGAAATTTCCTGACAGTGAGGACAATTAATCAGTGGAACAACTTGCCTCCAGAAGTTGTGAATGCTCCAACACTGGATGTTTTTAAGAAGATGTTGGATAACCATTTGTCTGAAGTGGTGTAGGGTTTCCTGCCTAAGCAGGGGGTTGGACCTCCAAGATCCCTTCCAACTCTGTTAATCAATTCTATTCTACATTGTCTGGGTCATCCAGATGCATTCTGAAAAGGACAATCCTTTTCCACTTTTGCCTCCTTGGGCAAAACAATATCTTCTTTCCCCGTGCCTGTAATGCCAGCGTTTGATTCACATCATATCTGAAACGAGAAATCACACCCTACAAGGTGTGATTTCTGGTTTCAGATATGATATGAATCCAAGGTGAACATTTCATTTCTATAGTGCCAAAAGAGCAAGCCAAGCACGCCTTCCCCTTTCCGTGTTAACACGTTAATTAGTAGAACAGGGATTGTAGAATAGGTTAACAAAGTTCACAAGAACTTTTAAAAAACTTCTGCTCCCTGGAATGTCGGGTTAATGTTTGCATTGTAGCCCAAGCTGTTAATTTGTATTGTTGAAAGGAACAGGAGTCTGATTTATCCATGTGTTTTTGCTGTCTTAATTATTTGGTGGGTTTGGGTATCAGACAGAATTAGATAACAAATAGAATTTGAAGATTTGAAACAATACATGAATCCTAGGAAAGAACTGATCTATTTTACTAGCAGAAACAAATTTGGTTGAAGGTAAATTAGCTAACCCCAAATCTTTGATCCTGGAAGTATGGAATGGCTTTTCTTTTCTTTTTGAACACTTAGAGAATATTGATTATGTCAGAAGGCTGAAAACCTTCTGGAGAAGATTCCTTCTCGCCGTTTCTGATGACTGGGAACCCATCCAGATATGTCAACACATCTGGAACAAAAGAGATTAGAAAAGCTGATTTGGGACCATTTACCATCTTTTCCCAAAAATAAGACCCTGTCTTATATTTTTTTGAACCCCGAAAAAAGTGCTTGGCCTTATTTTCGGGGAGGTCTTATTATTTTGGGGCATGTGGAGCAAGACGGGGCTCCTCTTGCCATCTTACATGATTTCCAGCTCTGTTTCCCTAACCCTAACCAGAGGAAATGGCGGGAACCGGCTGCGCATACAGTTAAATATTTTTGGAGGAGGGCTTATTTTCGGGGAAAGTCTTATTTTTGGGAGAGCTCTTATTTTCAGAGAAACACAGTCATTTGAAGTAGATAAAGAGTTTTATTAGATCAGATCAAAGATACAACTAACAGCAGGATTTTCTTTCCAAACAAGCCGATGAAATGCTTCCAGGCCACTTCTAGGTACGACATCCATATTATCAATGAATGCTCAATGCTTTAATTCAGATTGGTGCACTAAGCAGGAAGTTGGCCTTACAACTGGCCAAGCTCCATCAGTCATTCCTCCCCAACAACAAATCTAGATGTAAAGTGAATGAAAAGTACAAAGCCTTCCATTACAAAAGTCACTCCTGAAACATGCCTGTATTATTATTTATTATTATTTTTATTTTTTAAATTTTTATACCACCCCCTCTCCCGAAGGACTCGGGGCGGTGAACAGCCAAAATTAAAAACACACAATACAAATATTAAAATACTTTAAAACGAAATTAAATTTATCTTTGGCTTCCCCAATTTAAAATCCCTTACCCGTAAAATTCCCCAATTAAAAGATTTTTAACCCAGCCCGGCTTGCTGAAATAAAAAAGTCTTCAGGGCCCGGCGGAAGGTCCGGAGGTCCGGGATCAGTCGTATCCCTGGGGATAGCTCATTCCAGAGGGCGGGTGCCCCCACAGAGAAGGCTCTTCCCCAGGAGGTCGCCAGCCAACATTGCCTGACAGACGGCGCCCTGAGGAGGCCCTCTCTGTGGGAGCGTATTGGCCGGTGGGAGGTTATCGGAGGCAGAAAGTGGTCTCGTAAATAACCGGGCCCTAAGATGAGAACCAATACCTTGAAGCGCACCCGGAAGACCACTGGAAGCCAATGCAGCTCGCTCAGGAGAGGTGTCACGTGGGAGCGCCATGTCGCCCCCATAAGTACCCGCGCGGCCGCATTCTGCACCAGTTGGAGCCTCCGAGTGCTCCTCAAGGGGAGCCCCATGTAGAGAGCGTTGCAGTAGTCCAGGCGGGAAGTAACGAGGGCATGAGTGACCGTGCATAAGGAGTCCCAATCCAAAAAGGGGCACAACTGGCGTATCAGGCGAACCTGATAGAAAGCCCCCCTGGCCACGGCCGTCATATGCTCTTCTAAAGACAGCCGTGTGTCCAGGAGGACACCCAAGTTACGCGCCCTCTCCGTAAATAAAAAAACCATCTCAAATGTGTTTGCTTTTCTCCTCTCAATCCCCCTCCTTAGGTGGGTCTGATCAGTGGAATCTGTGTCATCGTCGGAACCGTGATAGGTTCGGGAATTTTTATTTCTCCGAAGTCTGTTCTGGCTAATGTTGGAGCTATCGGACCTTGCTTGGTTATTTGGGCAGCCTGCGGAGTGTTGGCCACCTTAGGTAAACCATTTCTCGTGTTCTCCATTTCTTTTTCTTTTTTTACAGAAAGCTTCTTTTTCACATCCTTTCTTCCGTTGCTCCGTTTTGATGGAAATCAGATTTGACATTTGCCGCCCCCCAACCTTCAGGGACTGCTGATGGGTTACGGAAAGATGGCTTATCACACTCACCTATTTGATTCCTCTTTGGCTGTCTGTGTCTCTGCTGCAAGTCTTGCTCTGCTCAATCAGGAGAGCGCTGCTTACTTTTCTGGTGGTAGGGTGCAATGGTTACAGTGGCAGGTTAACCATGGGGAAACCTCTGCTGACAATTCTGCTCATCGTCTGCAGGGTATCTTCAGGGTATGGTTAAAAAAAAAATTGATTTCTAGTAAACGACACTTTTCTCAACAAACGGAGTTAAGGGTCATTTTTATTTAGAAGCCCTAGTTAAGGCAGGTCTGACCGTCAGTATTAATGCTTACCTGTCGATGACTACTTCAGCTTCAACCACAACAATACACGAGCACACAATAGATACAAACTTAAAATGAACCGCTCCAAACTCAATTGCAGAAAATACGACTTCAGCAACAGAGTGGTCAATGCCTGGAATGCACTACCTGACTCCGTGGTTACTTCCCCGAACCCCCAAAGCTTTAACCTTAAATTGTCTACTGTTGACCTCACCCCATTCTTAAGAGGTCTGTAAGGGGCGTGCATAAGTACACAAGCGTGCCTACCGTCCTTGTCCTACTGTCCCCATTTATTTGCACCCATTTCCCGTATTCATAATCATGTTTATACTTATATCTATTATCTTATACATGTTTGACAAACTAAATAAATAAATTTTAAAAATGCTGAAACTCCACTTTCAGGAGCACTTTGCTTTGCTGAACTCGGCACAATGATCCCCAAATCAGGAGCAGAATATCCTTACCTGTTGGAAGCCTTTGGGCCCATCCCTGCCTTCTTGTTTTCCTGGTCCAGCCTCATGGTCATCAAGCCCAGCGCCTTCGCCATTATCTGCCTGAGCTTTGCAGAGTATGTGTCAGCTCCGTTTTACCCAGGATGTGACCCTCCCGTGGCGGTCATTAAGTGCCTGGCTACAGCAGCCATTGGTGAGTCTTTAGCCTTAAAGGAGGGAAACCAAGCTAGAGATGGAAGCGGAAGTAGATCTGGAGGAGAACCATTGGGGCAACCATGACTTGGATGACGGAGAATCTCCATAGGCATCTGGAGGAGGAGAGAAAATGGAAGAAGACCTTTGTCAGTGTTATATAGCTGGAAAGAGATTGTGGCTCTCTAGGCGGTATAATTGAGCCAGCTTGGTCTAGTGGTGAAGGCACCAGGCTAGAAAGCAGAGGGCCATGAGTTCAAATCCTGATTTAGCTGTGAAGCCAGCTTCACTTTGGGCCAGAGTGTTCTCTCAGCCCAACCCACTTCAAAGGGATGTCACTGTGGGAAAAATAGAAAGAGGAAGGGGTGTTGGATATGTTTGCCGTCTTCTGTTATTTATAAAAATAATAAAGGTGGGATACAAATGACAGATGGATGGATGGATAGATAGATAGATAGATAGATAGATAGATAGATAGATAGATAGATAGATAGATAGATAGATAGATAGATAGATTAGATAGATAGATAGATAGATAGATAGATAGATAGATAGATAGATAGATAGATAGACAGACAGACAGACAGACAGACAGACAGACAGATGTTTTTGGATGGATGATGAATGGATGGATGGATGGATGGATAGATGGATGGATGAATGGATGGATGGATGGATGGGCAGACAGACAGATGTTTTTTGGATGGATGATGGATGGATGGATGGATTGACAGATAGAGAGACAGACAGACTGACAGATAGATGTTTTTGGATGGATGGTTGGATGGATGGTTGGATGGATAGACAGACAGACAGATGTTTTTTGGATGGATGGATGGATGGATGGGTGGATGCATAGACAGACAGACAGACTGACAGAGATGTTTTTGGATGGATGGATGAATGGATGGATGGATAGATAGATAGATAGATAGATAGATAGATAGATAGATAGATAGATAGATAGATAGATAGTTTTTAAGATTGATTTCACTCCACAGGAAAGAAAATCTGTGAACAATGTGCTGAATGCAATAATTTTACCCTTCTGTCCTATTTACAATTTAGTAGACACTTGGAAATATCTCAACATCATACTTCTCTTCCTTAAAGAATATGTTGTGGTTAGAAAAATAAATATAGAAGAATGATGGAAAAACCTGGGACGGTTTTAATGAAAGATGACTTTGACGTCTGAACCATCTATAAAAGGCCACAAACGAAACAGAGCGATTGTACCCTACATGCCTTCTCTGTCTGCATCTACATCTTCAGACTAAGCTAAAAACTAAAAGTGAGGCAAAACCAATGTTTTAACTATTTTATCACTCTTTCTTTGTCTTGCAGTGGCCATTACAGTCCTGAATTCCCTGAGTGTGAAATGGACAAGCTATCTTCAGAACATTTTAACTGCTACTAAAATGGTGATTGTCATCATTATCATTGTAAGTGGCATCGTTCTCCTGGCCAAAGGTATGTTGTTGTCCCTTATAAAGATACATAAACCCCCTGACGTTGTCAGCAACCAGACGGAGAAAGTCTGCAAAATGCAGGGTTCCAAGCGAGCTTGGCCACAGGGAATTTTTGGAGTAGAAATCCAGTAGATCTGGGGAATGCTAAATGGAAATGACCCCCTCTTTGTGGCAGCCTCTCAAATAGTGGAACACTGGAATACATGTCACTCGTAGTCCTTCTTTTCTGTAGACTGGCCACACCCAATTCCTGCAACCTGTTCTTCATATTGTGGGTGTTTCATCACTGGAGGTTTTTAAGAAGAGACTGGACAGCCAATTGTCTCAAATTGTAAAGGGTCTCCTGCCTGAGTAGGGGATTGGACTAGAAGACCTCTAAGATCCCTTCCAACTCTATTCTGATTGATTGATTAAAAAAGGCTGATCTAGACTTTGCATCCCACTGCAAAGACTGGGTTTATAGTCTAGTCTAGTCTAGTCTAGTCTAGTCTAGTCTAGTCTAGTCTAGTCTAGTCTAGTCTAGTCTAGTCTAGTCTAGTCTAGTCTGAGAAATAGAATAGAATAGAATAACAGAGTTGGAAGGGACCTTGAAGGTCTTCTAGTCCAACCCCCTGCTTAGGCAGGAAACCCTACACCACTTCAGACAAATGGTGATCCAACATCTTCTTAAAAACTTCCAGTGTTGGAGCATTCATAACTTCTGGAGGCAAGTTGTTCCACTGATTAATTGTTCTAACTGTCAGGAAATTTCTCCTTAGTTCTAAGTTGCTTCTCTTCTTGATTAGTTTCCACCCATTGCTTCTTGTCCTGCCCTCAGGTGCTTTGGAGAATAGCTTGACTCCCTCTTCTTTGTGGCAGCCCCAGAGATATCGGAGCACTGCTATTATATCTCCCCTAGTCCTTCTCTTCATCAAACTAGACATACCCAGTTCCTGCAATCGTTCTTCATATGTTTTAGCCTCCAGTCCCCTAATCATCTTTCTTGCTCTTCTCTGCACTCTTTCTAGAGTCTCCACATCTTGTCTAGTCTATTCCAGTCCAGTCCAGTCCAGTCTTCTTATATACAAGTAGTTCTCAGCTTATGCCTATAAGGAAGCCTGTCAATTAAGATAATGATCATAAAGCAGATCACTCGTGATCATGTGATCAATCTGATTTTACTACCGTTTTTGCGGCTGTCGTTAAGTGAACCCATTGTTTGTTATGGGGTGTTTTTGCCAAAAACCATAAGTAAATGCTGGTTTTCAGCAAAATTGTTGTAAATGAGAGTCATTTAACTTCAGTACCTTGCAAAGGGCTCTAAATGCAGGCTGGTTTCCGAGTGCCCAAAATGCAGTCCATGTGACCATGAGTGTGATCCCAACTTTTGGAATTTTGGAACTTGGTCGTAAGTATCCTTTGGGGATCTGTTGTAATTTGGAAGGTCACTAAGCAACCAATTGTAAGTTGAGAATTACCTGTATCATACTTTTCTTGGGGAAATGCTTGTTTCATTAACTTCCTTGTAAATGAAGAAAAACACCTCATAACTGTTACTGAAACTTAAAATGGAAGAGTGTTTCTGTGTGTTTGTGTTTGTGTGTGTGAGAGAGAGAGAGACAGAGAGACAGAGAGAGGGAGAAGGAAAAAGAGAATGAGAGAAAAAAAAGAGAATGAGAGACAGAAATTCCTTCTCCTCTACAACATAAGTAATGGGAAACACACCAGTGGTGGGTTCCTCCCGGTTCGGCCCGGTTCTCCCGATCCGGTAGTGGTGACGATATGACATCACTGAACCGGTTCTGCCCCCCACGCCCCCGCCACCCCCCGCATTATTCTTATCTTTTATTTGGCCCCACCCCCAATCTATTGCTGCCTCCTGAGTCCCAGCTGATGGCTAGAGGGAAAAAAAACTGTTTAAACTCTTGCCGCCTTGCCGCTGATCAATGTTAAAAGAAAACAAATGAGTAGACCTGTGCCTGCAAAAATACATGAGTAGATCAGTGCCTGCAAAAATAAATGAGTAGATCAGTGCCTGCAAAAATACATGGGTAGACCAGTGCCTGCAAAAAAAATAAATGGGTAGATCGGTACAGCTCTGCAAGCAGTTAAAAGCCTGGTAGACCAATATCTCTGCTAAATCCTAAATAATTGTCACATGACCATCAAGCCACGCCCACAAAATAAGTCATGCCCACAGAACCGGTAGTAAAAAAATTTAGAACCCACCTTTGAAACACACATTTTAAAAAATATTTATTGCATTGCTTTTAAATAATTTTCTCATTGCTCAGTCTAAAGAAATGCCTACACAGCATTCTAGAGACTTTATGATTTGTTGTTGGGAAAAATTTTGTGGGGTGCTCTTCAGATCATCTGCTGCATACAGTATTCATATAGGATATTGTTTTTGTTTTTCAGGAAACACAAAAAATTTTAACAATTCTTTTGACAGTTCCTCAATTTCCGTGGGAGGCATAAGCCTGGCATTTTACAGTGGACTCTGGGCCTATGATGGATGGTAACTTATTTACATTTTCCTAATTTCCAATTAAATCGTTCCCACCGGTAGATAATTCTGAAGCACGACACCTGAAGACAACAGCAGCTGAACTGATTTTGCATGTTTTGATTTTTCGTAGAGATGAACAGGGAACATGGTGGCTCAGTGGCTAAGACGCTGAGCTTGTCGATCAGAAAGATCAGCAGTTCGGCGGTTCGAATCCCTAGTGCCGCATAACGGAGTGAGCTCCCGTTACTTGCCCCAGCTTCTGCCAACCTAGCAGTTCGAAAGCATGTAAAAATGCAAGTAGAAAAATAGGGACCACGTTTGGTGGGAAGGTAACAGCGTTCCGTGCGCCTTTGGCATTCAGTCATGCCGTCCACATGACCACGGAGACGTCTTCGGACAGCACTAGCTCTTCGGCTTTGAAATGGAGATGAACACTGCCCCCTAGAGTCGGGAACGACTAGCACATATGTGCGAGGGGAACCTTTACCTTTTACCTTTAGAGATGAACAATCAAGGTGAAACTCGCTTCTCCTTTAGACAGACTTAAGCACAGGTAGTTACAGGATCTCATGTTTCAGCTGGGAATGGCTGCTATTTTAGATGGCTTCTAAAATAAGCTTTAGAAGATGATGGCCAGGGCAAAGAGGACCTTTTGGTCTTGAAGGCAGGCATAGAGAACTGGCTCTCCTTTCATTGTTGCTAAATCACTATTCTCATTGTCCCAAGACCAGTGATATGAAATACTAGGAACTGCAGTTCAGGATGCATGTGGAGTACCACATAAGTCCTTAACTTATGATCAGAAAATTTGTCATTAAATAAAGCAGTCATTAAGTGAGGCATCACATGATCTGATCTTTACAAGGTTTTTTTTTTTTTTTGTTGGCCACAGTGAGACATCACTTGACTCCAACTTGTGACCTTCTCTGCCTTGGGAAAGCATCAGGAAACACCTTATTTCCTTCTGCAGTTCCACTAAAATTATGTAGCTAATGTTATTTTCTACAAAGCATAGAAATTAATATTGTGTCTTAAATATTTAGCAGGGAAGATCTAGTTAATGGGGAAGATTTTATAACAACCTGCAGAACTGATGGCTTCAGCGCCGTCTTATTGGCTTCCCAGTGATTTTCCATCGGAAAAATCTTTTGCCTGTTAAATCTGTTGGCTAAAAATCTATTAAGGAAAGAATGATGACTAAACCTTGATAGCCTGTGTAAAGAGAATTGAGTAAATTCACAATGGGCAAACTACCATCAATAGAATACACATGTTTACAACACCAATATCGGAAGAAATAATGCTAGTGGAGACTGTATCTTGAATATGGGTTTTCTACTGGTTGACCATCATGGTAAGGAGTTTAGAGCAGCGGTCACCAACTGGTGGTCCGTGGACCACTGGTGGTCAGTGAGAAAATTTTGGTGGTCCGCAAGAAAAATTATTTGCATTTTTTATATTGCACTAAATCAGGGGTCCTCAAACTACGGCTCCTGGGATGGATACGTGCAATGAACGTTTGTGTTGCTGCAGAGAGTCTTTTGTGTGGATTGGAGGGGGGCAGAAATTCTGACTTGGGGTCTGCTTCGGCCTCCTGGTGCCAGGGCTTTGGGCAAAGGCTAGAGGGAAGTGTCTCTGGTGGCAAAGAGCCAGAGGACCTTATTCCAGTGGGACTGCATGGCCTGGAACTGGCTGACCATCTCAGCCCGCTGAGCCTCCAGGCGCCAGTACCTGGCCTTGCACTCCCGCAGGTCTTCCCTCTGCTTGGAAAGCCTATGCTCCTAGTCCTCAGTGAGCTGCTTCTACTGAGACTCCTTCTCGGTCAGATCCAATTTGAACTGAGCTGTTTTGCCAACTCTTTCTCGTGGTAGCTGCTTAGCTCCAACTACTGCTTCCTGTTGGGGCCCTAAGGAGCCCAGAGGCAAGGAGTGGCTGGGAGGGGAGGGGTGAGTAGAGGCTGGCGAGGCGCCCCTCGATGTGAGTGACATCCAGTTGGCCATGCCCACCCAGTCACATGACCACCAAGCCATGCCCACCCAGCCGGTCATTAGGCAGATCATATTAGTGGTCCGCGGGATTTAAAATGATGAATTTAGTGGTCCCTGAGATCCGAAAGGTTGGTGACCCCTGGTTTAGAAGGCATCTCCAGCTGGTTTGTCTGAGATACTTGAATAGGACGTTCCACAGCATCGCTGTGGCCATCATCAACACTTAACTTTATAGCCTGCGGTGGTTTATTAACTCCCAGCAGATTCTGTAGAGTTTTCCTTCTAAAGCTGCATAATTTAGGATTGCAGTTTGGACAGAGTAATTATTGGTGTTTCCTTTCTTCCAGGAATCAACTTAATTATATCACAGAGGAGCTTAAAAATCCTTACAGGTAAGGTAGGAGAAGACAATGGCATTTTATTTGGACAACAGCAAGAATCTAAAAATTTCCACCTGTGTCATCAAGGGCCCTGCTTTGAAATAATAGCAATAGCAATAGCTCTTAGACTTATATACCGCTTCACCATGCTTTTACAGCCCTTTCTAAGAGGTTTACAGAGTCAGCCTATTGCCCCCAACAATTTGGGTTTTCATTTTACTGACCTCGGAAGGATGGAAGACTGAGTTGACCTTGAGCCAGTCAAATAAGTTGCATGTCATGTAGGGCAGCTATAAACATTGAGGAAATAAATACCGTATTTTTCGGAATATAAGACGCACCTTAGTTTTTGGGGAGGAAAATAAGAAAAAAGCTGATTGGCAGGTGGATCGGCCTCCTGGAATAGCCCCAGTCAGCAGTTCCCAGAGGTGAATTTTAGCAACAGGTTCCTTGGTTGTGAGCTCTGTGCCTTGCTTTTTTTTTTTTGGCTTTTTTTTTCTGCCTCTGAAATTTCTGAAACTCTGTTTCAGAAAAAAAAACCTTTTTTCCTGCCTCTGAAAGCCTCCGAAACAGCTTCAGAAAAAAAAGCCTCTGAAGCTTCGTTTCCGAAGCTTTTTACAGCCTCTGAAACCTCCGTTTGAGAAGCTGGATGGGGCTACATTCGGAGTATAAGAAGCACCCAGATTTTCATCCTCTTTTTTGGGGGAAAAAGGTGCGTCTTATACTCCGAAAAATACGGTAAATGCAAAGTGGGTTACATAGCCAGTGTGAACTTTCTGTGATCCAACCTCTTTTTCATTACAATAAATCAATACTCTGCATACTCTGAATCAAAGAGCCAGGGTGGCGCAGTGGTTAGAATGATGTATTGCAGGCTAACTCTGGCCACTGCCAGGAGTTTGATCCTGACTGGCTCAAGGTTGACTCAGCCTTCCATCCTTCGGAGGACGGTAAAATGAGGACCCAGATTGTTGAGGGCAATGTGCTGACTCTGTAAACCGCTTAGAGAGGACTGTAAAGCACCGCGAAGAGGTATATAAGTACTACTGCTGTTGCTATTGCTATCTGCAAGAATCTGAGGATTGCTTTAAGGGACTTGACGTATCTTTTGAATTGGGTAAACCCAACTTCCTACTTTGGAATTAACGAAAAGTATGAATATGAATTACTTTTAATGAAAATTAATTTAATGTTATTAAGCTGGTTATTAAGACCAGCTGCCTGCAATTAGTGCAGGTTCGAATCTCGCCAAGGCTCAAGGTTGACTCAGCCTTCCATCCTTTCTAAGGTAGGTAAATTGAGGACCCAGTTTGTGGGGGCAATAAGCTGACTTTGTATAAATATACAAAAGGATGAAGGCTATTGCTGAGCACATTGTAAGCCGCCCTGAGTCTCCGGAGAAGGGCGGCATATAAATCAAATTAAAAAAAAAAATACTGATGAATAACTCAACCCATCAAAGATTAGAAAAACCTAGCAGGAAGATGGTATTTTTGGATTTCCTGAAGTGGCTAAATCAATCCTCTTTGAGGGTATGAAAACATGAAGTAGGAATGAAGTAGGAACTCCTTTTCCATAATAGCAATATTTGAGCATCATTTAAAGAACAAACCTTATCAAGATCACTGAGCAGTGCAGAGCATAATCTATAAATCAAGTTCCTTTTCTTTATAAATATTGTTCAGCTGCAAATATATGGAGATTTAATTAACTACCAAGCTTTAATATACCCATGAATTAATGCCATGTATTTTCACGTTGTTTAGAAATCTACCTCTGTCTATAATAATTGGAATCCCCCTGGTCACGGTGTGTTATATTTTGATCAATACTTCTTATTTCACGGTCATGTCGGCCACAGAACTGTTGCAGTCTCAAGCGGTCGCAGTGGTAAGTATCATAGGAAATTGCATGGACACACAAATTGTCAATAGCTATCTATTGTGTAGCTGTGACTCTTTCTGGGCGAGATACAACATGGCCACACATTCAAATTCAACTGTGTGGAACTCTCCAAAAAATAATCTTTTGGGTGGACAAACTTGATCCAATATACCATAGTATCTTGTATTTTTTTTAAAAAATTATTTTTATTGATTTTACAACAACACAACACAACACAACATACAAAACACAAACACACGATGTGTTTCTTTTTACATATCAGTTTCATTCCTCTTACTTTCTACTATATACATTCCCCATTTTTCCTATCCTTTATTATCATTATCTTTATCGTCCCTTTATTTTTAATCATTTACAATATTTTACACATCTGTCACCTTCTTCTCTCCATCGTTTATTCACATTTACTTTCCCTAATCTCGAGCCAATCATACCACTTATTCCATACTTGATAATATTCTCTATCTTCCTTTTCTTTTATTTCTTTTGTGAATTTATCCATCTCCGCACAGCCCAGGATTTTCTTAATTATTTCTTCCTCTGTTGGGATCTTTTCACTTTTCCAGGACTGTGCGTAGACTATCCTTGCCGCTGTAATTATATGCAGAATCAAATATCTAATTTCTTTATTGTAAGTTCTGTTCAATATCCCCCAGTAAAACATTTCTGATTTCCAATCCGCGTTACAGCCAATTATCTCTTCTATCCAACTTCTAATTTTCATCCAATATTTTTTCCAATTGGGACATGTCCACCAGAAATGATAATATGTTCCGGGGATTTTTTTACATTTCCAACAATTTGGAGAGTTGTTCGGAGACATTTTAGCCAGTCGTACCGGTGTGAAGTGCCATCTGTAGAATATTTTTAACTGAAATGCCGTTGAAAGAGTCAATTTAATATTTATTTCCCATAATTTTTCCCATTTCTCCAATTCTATGTTGTAGCCAAAATTTTTGGCTCCTCTAATCATGGTATCTTTAACTACCTCTTCTTCCATTTTATACCTCAGTAAATATATATATAAATATATATATATATAAATATATATAAATATGTATATATAAATATATAAATATCTTGTATTTATATCCAACAGCTAGGCATCAGATGAGGGGTGAAATCTACTTACCTTCCCAACCAGTTCGGAAGTGCATATGCCACATCACACGCGCGAGCAGACCCTCTGTTCATGCGCAAACCCTTCTGCACATGCGCAGAGGGTAAAAAACAGGAAGTAATGATGACTGGGCAAGTGAGCAGAGCCTCACTTTCTCTGAACCACTGGCCACCATCACTACCGGTTCAGACGAACCGGTCTGAACCGGGAGCATTTCACCCCTGTATCAGATCACCTGGAGAACATCTCCGTAGATTATTATGAAGTGGCTGTCTAGGGGCAATGCTTTAGTACAGGTAGTCCTCGTCTTACAACAGTTCATTTAGTGATCACGGCACTGAAAAAGGTGACTTATCACAGTTTTTCCACATTTATGACCATTGCAGCATCCTTGTGGTCACGTGATCAAAATTAAGACGCTTGGAAACTGACTCCTATTTATGACGGTTGCCGTGCCCTGAGGTCACAGGATCCCCTTTTGCGACCTTCTGATATGCAAAGTTAACGGGGGAAGCCAGATTCATTTAACAACCAGGTTACTAACTGCACAACTGCAGTGACCCACTTAACAACAGTGGCAAGAAAGGTGGCAAAATGGTGTGGAATTAACAACTGTCTTCACTTAGCAACTAAAATTTTGGCCTCAGTTGCGTAAATTGAGGACAACCTGTAAAGAAGACACCCATGGACCTCATTGAAAAAAAATAACCAAACTGCTCAGAGGCTGAAAAGGGATTCCACAGATTGATTTTTCCAAAACCCTGGCAATTTTTAGCATTCTTTTTTCTATAGCCAGCCTTGTGTGCTGGCTAGTTTAAAGCGATGTGCTTTTTTCCCTTCCATCTCTGCAGACGTTTGGGGATCGGGTCCTTTACCCCGCTTCTTGGATTGTTCCTCTTTTCGTGGCCCTTTCAGCCCTGGGGGCAGCCAATGGGACTTGCTTCACGTCTGGCAGGTAAAACTCAGCACAGTCTAGTACGATGTTTTAATAATGTTCTGACTTAGGCTTCCCCAGCAGCACGAAGCCGAGGACTTGGAAAGCGGCCAGGCCAATATCTTTCAGACCCCCCCAATACTTGGCAAGAATGCAGGAATGAACTAATTGCCTCCTGCAAACTCCACTCCTCTTTTGCTCCTCTTTTATTCCTTCTGGGAGGGGACATTCATTGTCCACCTGTGGCCTTACTCCCAAGTCGACCCTTGTTCTTTAGCTGTTTCCTTCGTCTGGTAACTCTGTGCATGCACACCCTGGGAACAGGCTCCAACTGTTCTTCTGCCCCACTGATGTTCGACTCCGAAGGCAGCTGATAGTTGGCATACGGCCCTGGCCCCCTCTCTGCCTCCGACGCAGAGCCCTCAGCAGAGCCTTCCCCAGACTCCAGGACTGGCCCATGTTCCTTCCCAACCTCCTCACTGTCCGAATCTGTTGCCAGATCTGCTGGCGGGCCACAACAAATAATTGAGTCGCCTGTATCTTTCATGACCAATATATCACCCTGCTACTTAGCTCGAAATTCATGTCATTGCTTTAAAGACACTAAATATGCTGTCAAAACAGACTGCAGAAGCTAATTCATTCTGTCATCAGAGGAGGCCTTGGAAAAGATGAAAAGCTGTAATTTACAAGGTAAAAATCTAAAAAGGTTGAATTTGAAATATTCCTGGCATTTTCCCCAGTCTGGATCTATCTCATTCATCGGTGCTGCTAAATCCGCAGCCCCGATTCAAATACAACACAAGAACTATTTTCTATCAGGCTGACGCTGAAATCTCATCCATGACGGAAAATGGTGTCTTTGGTGATTTTTTTTTTTCTGTAGCAAGTGAGGAGAGGATTTTGGGGTCAGACCGCAAAGCTAGAGACAAATTTCACGGTTAATTAGCAGCCTTGTTTCTCAATGGAGCAGTTCTGGGCTTTTTAGGTGTCTTCTTTAATTCACGTGATCATTTTTAAGACACAGAAACTGCTGTGGCAGCATTATCTTAAAGAATTGTGCAAATTTAATGGTCCGAAGGAGAACTTGGCAACATCAGTTCATGCCTCTCCAATGCTCCTGGTAAAAGGGATGTGGTACATTAGGATAACTGGGGAAAAAAAAAGTCATTTACCTTTTCGGTTACTAGGGGAAAATTTGAGGGGAGAGTTTATCAGCCAAAGCAGCTTAAATCTGATATTTTCACTCTCGTTTATTATAGCATAGGCCAGATGGAGAACCAGTTTGGTGCAATGGGTTAAGGCACCAGACTAGAAACCACAAGATCAGAATTTTATTACAGTCATAGACCAGAGACCAGAACAAATAAAAACGCTCAATAAATATACAATTAAAAACTCTAGAATAAGATAACAAACAGATAAAATCTATGATAAAATCCTGTCTGTCAATTATACATGGTCTAACTATACTAAAATCACAATCCGTAAACCAAAAGATCAGGAGTTATTGTCCAACACAAAGGCAGCTGAGGGACCTTGAGCCAGACACTTTCTTTCAGCCCTAAAAAGGAAGAAGTGGTAATTCCCCCCCCCCAAAAGAATCTTGCCAAGAAAATGGCACAGACTTGTCCAGATGGTTGCCAAAAGTCAACACTGACTTGAAGGAAATAATAAAATAAAATAATAAAATAAAATAAAATAAAATAATAAAATAAAAAATAAATAAATAAAATAAAATAAGATAATAAGATAAGATAAAATAAAATAATAAAATAAAATAAAATAAAATAAAATAATAAATGATCTTCATGCATTGGAGATGCGAGATTCATTCCGTGTCTTGACATTGTCAACCACTTTGATCAAACCAAATGCCATTTTTCTGTTCCTGCCTCCAAATCTTAAATGTTGCATACCATGGAAAATCCATGGGTTCTGATCAGAGGTGGGTTTCAGCATGTTCTGACCAGTTCTGGAGAACCGGTAGCGGAAATTTTGAGTAGTTTGGAGAACAGTTAGTAAAAATTCTGACTGGCCCCACCCCCATCTATTCTCTGCCTCCCAAGTCCCAGCTGATCAGAAGGAAATGGGGATTTTGCAGTATCCTTCCCCTGGAGTGGGGAGGGAATGGGGAGTTTGCAGTAGCCTTCCCCTGCCACGCCCACCAAGTCACACCCACAGAACCGGTAGTAAAAAAAATTTGAAACCCACCACTGGTTCTGACTGAGAATCATCTTGTGTTCTTGCTGCATTGACTATTTTTTTTTTTTGTTCTTTCTGAGGATCAATATCGATATCGATAGAAGAGAACATTTTGTTCAGCTTGGCCAGCTTTTTCTTACCTTTCCGTGTCAAGCAACACTGCCACAAAGCCTTTTTTTTTTTTTTTTTACAAAACCGTTGACATTATAACAGATTTATCTTTGATGCCACCGAATAGCCTTTTGTCCAAAATACAGGGACTCTTCAACTTACAAGAGTTCATTTGGCGACCGTTCAGATACAACGGCACTGAAAAAAAGTGACTTATGACCGTTTTTCACAGTTGCAGCATCCCCATGGGGGGCGGGGCGCAGGGATTTTTGCTACTGGTTCTCCGAACCACCTGCCGCCATCGCTACCGGATCGGGAGATCTGGTCCGAACCAGGAGCATTTCACCCCTGCTTGGAGGTCATCTAGTCCAACCCCCTGCTTAGGCAGGAAACCCTATACCACTTCAGACAAATGGTTATCCAACATCTTCTTAAAAACTTCCAGTGTTGGAGCATGTTAGGATATGGTTTGAGCCTAACTATGTTGTCCAGGCAATATAAGTGTACTGTTACTTTATCTGTATATGTATTATGTGGCTTTAATGCTGAGTCATGCTATAATTACATAATTACTGGTTGTGAGAATATTTAAGCAAGGTACTGCAACATGTTCAGTTGCTGCTATGATATGCTGTTGAGAGGTTGCTGCTATGATGCTGCTGTTGATGATAAGCTACCATTGAGAGGAGTTGTTATCTGCTAATTATCATTGGATGGATCTGCTACCATCGTGGTTTGTGAACCAGAGTGAGTTTGTTATTCTAACCAACTACTGTTTGTTGAGTAAGAAGATTCTGTGACTACTGGACTGATTTACTGGCAAAGACTTGGAATATGTTTAAAGACTATGAGACTGTTTTTCCACTATAAAGTAAGCTTTTGATAAACCAGTTTGCTTATCTCTTATTCATTGCTCTCAGCAACATTTCACTGTGCAATCTACTCTGCTGGTTGGTAACACAACAACAATAACCTTAACAGAGCATTCACAACTTCTGGAGGCAAGTTGTTCCACCGATTGTTCTCAACTGTCAGGAAATTTCTCCTCAGTTCTAAGTTGCTTCTCTCCTCGATTACTTTCCATCCGTTGCTTCTTGTTCTACCCTCAGGTACTTTGGAGAATAGTTTGACTCCCTCTTCTTTGTGGCAGCCAAGTGGTTTTGTGACCTTCTGACAAGCAAAAGTCAGTGGGGAAGCCAGATTCACTTAACAACCGTGTTTCTAACTTCACTTAACAATTGTGGCAAGAAACGTCGTAAAATGGGGGCAAACTCACTTCACAAATGTTTCACTTAGAAACGTAAGTTTTGGGTTCAGTTGTGGTCGTAACTCGAGGACTACCGGTATCTGAGCTTGGTTGTTTTCTTGCAGATACGTCATTACCAACTAGATAATATCATACTTTGCTTTTCTAGGCTGGCTTATGTAGCAGGACGTGAAGGGCACATGTTAAAGGTTTTATCCTACATCAGCGTTAAACGTTTAACACCGGCACCCGCTATTATATTTTATGTAAGTATAATATCTCAAATAGCAAAGTAAAAGTTTCTAGCTTCAAAGAAAAAAATATATCAAATTTGGCTCTATAATTTAATTTTAATAGAATAAGTGTTGGAAGGGACATTGGAGGTCTTCTAGACCAACCCCCTGCTCAGGCAGGAAACCCTATACCCATGATGGCAAACCTATGGCACACATCCCACAGGTGGCACACGGAGCCATATCTGTAGGCACGTGAATGTTGGCCTAGTTCAGCTCCGGTGTGCATGTGCATGCCAGCCAGCTGATTTTTGGGCCTTCCGGGCCCACCGGAAGTCGAGAAATGGGCTGTTTCTGGCCTCTGGAGGGCCTCCAGGGAGTGGGGAAGGCTGTTTTTGCCCTCCCCAGACTCCTAGAAAGCCTCTGGAACCCGGGGAGGGTAAAAAATGGGCCTACCATGCCCACCGTGTGCCAAAAGCGGGGGGAATGCGGGGGACAGTCACATGCACATGTGCGGGGAGGGGCACATTGAATTATGGATGTGGGCATGTGCACGCATAACCCCCTGCACTACCTCCGCTTTTGGCACGCAATAGCAAAAATTTTCATGAAGGATCCTTGAAATCTCACACTATTTCTTATTTATATTCATTCTTATTCTTCTGGAGATCTTTCTAGCGATCTTGTATTAAGAGAAAGCAAAGAGAAGTGCATGTTGGAAATCAGTTAGAGAGTCCATCTTTCATAACTAATTGTGTCTGTTTCAACTGATGCTCCCCAGAAAATAATATACAGGTAGTCCTCAACTTACAATAGTTTATTTAGTGACCGTTCGAAGTTACAACAGCACTGAAAAAAGTGACTTATGGCCACTTTTCGCACTTATGACCGTTGCAGTCACATGATTTACATTTGGATGCTTGATCACCGACTCACATTTATGACGGTTGCAGTGTCCCGGGGGGGGTGTCATGTGATCCCCTTTTGCGACTTCTGATAAGCCGGATTCACTTAACAACGGTGCTGCTAAAATGGGGACAAAACTCATTTAGCCAATATCTCACTTAGCAACATAAATTTTGGGCTCGATGGTGGTCGTACGTTGAGGGCTACCTGGGAATGGAACACATGGAATTAAAAATGGCCACACTGCATCAGGGTCTCTACTACAAGACCGTGAACTTGGCAACTCCTTCCTGTAACACTTCTTTGTGTTTTTCTTCCGTTTTTTCAGGGTACAATCGCATTTTTTTATGTCCTCCCCGGAGACATCAACACCCTCATTAACTACTTCAGCTTTGCAGTCTGGCTCTTCTATGGCTTAACTGTCTTGGGACTGATTATTATGCGCTATACAAGAAAAGACCTGAAAAGGCCTATCAGAGTAAGTATCAACCCAGAAGATTCTAGTGTCCTCCTAGACTTGAGGAAGCGTTTCACTGGGCAGCCATTTCTTGCCTCCTGCATCCTTGTCCTCTTGCAAGCAAGAGATGGGAAAATTGACTCCTAAATGTTATTGGGTTACATCTATTCTCTGCCTCCTGAGTCCCAGCTGATTGGGAGGAAATGGGGATTTTGCAGTAACCTTCCCCTGGAGTGGAGTGGGAATGGAGATTTTACAGTATCCTTCCCCTGCCACGCCCACAGAACCGGTAGTATAAAAAATTTAAATCCCACCACTGGTTCTCCCAATTCTGAAAGTGAAGTTGAACAACTGATGATTGGAGCTATCAGTCTGATTGAAAGCAAAACATTGCCAAGCTAAACACAGATCGGATCGGGCATTAAGTCCACATGGAACAAATGGCCCCACATTGATGGTGTAAAAAGACCATCTTTGGTTATCTTCAGCTAGAAACAAGAGGGTTATTTAGCTCTGCCAGTTACATCCAATTACCTAACAGCAATTTTTGCTCTCTCCTACAGATCCCACTGATCATCCCTTTTGTTGTGGTGCTAGTGGCCATCGTTCTGGTTTTGGCTCCTATTATCAGTGAGCCTGAGTTTGCGTATTTGTACTGTGTCCTGTTTATTTGTAGCGGATTTATCTTTTACTTTCTTTTCGTCCACTATAAGTTTGGCTGGGCTCAAAAAATCTCAGGTAAGTACCCTGGATGGTTTTACGTGGATGGTTTCCACCTAAAAAGGGTGGACAGATTTCCTTTAAAAAAGAAAAAGAAAAAGAAAAAAAGAAAAAGAAAAAGAAAAAAAAGTTTAGCCCATTTTCCTGTTCCCAAGGAAGCAATAGAATGAATGCAGTCCTTAAAATATTCATTAAAAGAGGTGATAGGGATGAATGGAACGGAGCAAAGCAAGCATCAATGAAAGTTAAATCAAGCTTTGGAACTACCCAAGAATGGAGGTTTTATAAATAATCTCACTAAGCTTTATTGCAAATGGGAGCCAATGGAGAATTATTAGCAAACCTGCTAAGTTCTGGAATCCAAATAAAGGTAGATTTTGCATCCAATTGCAAGCTCATTTTCTTTCCCTAAAACTTCCTTTATGCACTGATGATGTTACCTAGTCTGGATAACAAAAACAACAACAACCAAAGGGAGGGAGGGAGGGAGCGCCAAAGACTCCTCATTTCAATCTCAGGTTACAAATATTCTCCTTTATTAGTACATCCTTTATGGATACAAGGACAGAAGCCTTTAAAAAAACAAATTTTAGATTTCAGCACTGGTGGGAAGGTAACAGCGTTCCATGTTTCTTTGGCATTGAATCATGCCGGCCACATGATCACGGAGACGTCTTTGGACAGCGCTGGCTCTTCGGCTTTGAAACAGAGATGAGCACTACCCCCTAGAGTCAGGAATGACTAGAACGTATGTGCAAGGGGAACCTTTACCTTTACTTTAACTCTGATAATCTCTGTATTTCAGAGCCCATCACCATGCATCTTCAGATGCTGCTGGAAGTCGTTCCACCAGAAGAAGTTACTGAATGAAAAAAAGATCTTTTTTTTCCCTCTGAAACAGGACAGAAACAGGATCCTCAAACTAGCTCAATTTTGCCAAGCAAAATTTAGTGCTGGTTTACGGAATATGCACGAGATAGCAAAAGATCTCACAATATGTATGAGACAGGCAAAAATCTTACAAATATTTTTTTTCATATTTACCTTGACTTACCGAGGAAGGGAGTCAATTTTTGCATCAGTTACGATTTAAAGATTTATAGTCAAGCGTGGAAAAATCAAGGAAGGAAATGGGGAGTTTCTACTACTAGATTCAAAATGAAAAGCATTTAACAACTGAGAATTACCTTTTGGGCAATCTCGTAGGACAATGCGTCTGAGCTACCTGTACTCTTCTGAGATTCAGAAGAGACCAACTCCTGCATTAGATAGGCTAGAGAGCCATATCCAGATGGCAAGGAGATTCAAGAAGGATGGAGATGAACTGCTTACCTCTAAAACCTGAGGAAATTAACAAGTCTATCCTTGGCCTCAAGAGAGCTGGAGACAGTGCTATGCTTTCTCTGTACTTAAAGCATTTTGCAAAATCAATGGATGGGATAATAGGCGCTTATTGGCCTGGCAAGAGGTCTAATCCTCACAGCCTAGATCGGAATTGTCTACACTTTTCCTCCTCTGACATCCAAGTCTATGTTTTCATTCTTGTGGAGCTTTAACTATGAGGTTGATGCAGTGTGTTATCTTCTGGACCATTCAACGTTGGATTAAGAAACAAGGACGACACCCGCATCGCAAGGTACAATTGGAAGATAACAAAGGAGTTGGTAGCATTTTAAAAAGACTGTTGACATTTATTACTGCAATTTTGAAAATCTGTTAGGATTCACTCCTCCAAACATGCAGGAAGAGTTTCATTTTCTTTTTTAGGAAATACCAAGTATGGGAGAACGCAGGGCCATATCATAGTTGGAGATCACAGACTTTTTACCGTTATTGAATATTTGTTTTTGAAAATTATTCAGGGGCTTTTATAAAAATCCGAGGTGCTCTCTTTCAGAACTGATCCCTATCAACGATAAGCCTCTGGGACTATTTTGACTCCATAGTAGTTTCAAGCAACAAATAATAAAAGATTTTACAAAACAGAGGTTTATTCATTTTAGATTTTAATGAACACTTCTTTTTTTCTCAGAAAGACAATTAACGGTTAACAGGACCAATATTAATTCAGAGAAAGATCAAGTATCTGAATGCAGAATTATAAACTTAGGTTGTTTGTAGACTTGTGCTTCCTTTGTTGTTTTGATAAAATTTTGCACAGCTATAAAACTAGAACAATTGGATTGTACAGTAACTATAGGTTTTCAGAGAACTGGCTTGTATATTCTAACACAATTTCTCAACCTTGATAACTTTGCTGGCTGAGGAATTTTGGGAGTTGAAGTCCACACATCTTAAATTTGCCGGGGTCGAGAAACACACTTCTAATGAATGTGGGGGTGTGAAGAATTCCTGACTACAATAAAAACCTTTGACCTTAGCCCACAAACATATACTACAGCCCTCTATGTCAATAACATTTTGCAAAATTTACTATTCTGTATAAGTTGCAACTATAATTACAGGTTTTCTGTATTCAGATTTTCCATGTTAACATTTCAAGAAATTATGTGATATGCTTTATTTTCTTCTGCTTGAGGAAGAAATATGTGTTGCTTTGGTCGACACAGCTGATATATTGCAATACCACAACAAAACTATACACCTGAAAGCAAAATCAGGTATTTGAACATTTTCTGAAACAAACACACAAAACTTAATACTGTGAAAAAAGAACCAAGTTATTCTTTTGTAATGTTGTATTACTGCTTTACCTCTCACAAAGAATTATCTTGTCAAAGCAATTAGATTGAATTAACATTACCCATTTTAAGTTCCTTAAGAACCGAGTTACAACAAATGATCAGCCTACCCTGTTAGCACATATAGCATTACAAAAAAATCTGATTATATTGTGTGTGTTTTTTTTTTAAGCAAGATTAAAAAAAAACATGCTTTCTTTGTGAAGTGTTTTGGTATAATTGCAACTGAAAAGCAATTTTCAATACTGTACCTGTCCTGGTCTAATTGTTAAATTTGGTGTAACTATCAACTTGTATATCAAATTAAATTTCAATCAAATTTGTTAAGATTCATTTGGAACGAGCATGCTTAGAATTATAACTGTCAATAAGCAGCAAATGCAACACCCCACAGAAGTCTTGTTTTCAACATTTTTGATAAAATGCTGATACTATGAAAAAGGTATCCGATGCACTTGCAAGGGGTTTTGTACTATCTGTTTTAGATTCTTTAACCTTGTAGGGGGATCAAAGACTAAAGCCCAAGATATAATTAACAAGAGGATAAATCACTCTCTGAATCACTATCTTTTGAAGATTCATCTTCCTCCTCTTCTTCTTCACACACCCCTATAGGAATCTCATATATTTTCTTAGGACTTGATCCTAATAGAGAAAATCACATTGTTGTTATACAAATGCATGAATGAAGACTTTTAAAGAATTACATTTATAAGCTAGCTTCCAACTTTACCATGAAATACAGTGTATTCTGCAAACAGATCCCTGCATTAGTACTATGCAGGCATGAGCTGGCCCGGGTCTCAATTGAGTTCTATGGGCAAGATACACAGCCTCATGGAAGAGACCCATCCGATCTAATTACAGGCCGTTCTCAACTTACAACCTTTTGTTTAGTGATCGTTCAAACTTACAACAGCACTGAAAAAAAATGACTTATGGCGGGTTTTCATACCCATAGTCATGTGATCAAAATTTGGGCGCTTTGGCAACTGACATGTACTTATGACAATTGCAGTATCCTGAATTATATAATCACAATTGGTAACCTGCCCAGCTGGGCTACCGACAGGCAAAGTCAATGAGGGAGTCCAGATTCCCTTAACAACCGTGTGATTCCCTCACTTAACAACTGTGGCAAAAAGGTTGCAAAATGGGCACAATTCCCTTAACAACAGTCTTGCTGAGCAACAGAAATTTTGGGCTCAATTGTGATTGTAAGTCAAGGACTACCTGTATCTCCATCTCCAATGTGGTAAAATGAATACAGATGTCTTCCCCAGAACAGTTTGCAAAAGTACAGAAGCGCTTCCCATCCTTTTAGACGTGAAGATACTGGGCATAAAACTGAACTGCTTACCTACATGGAATGGGCTTCTTTCCTCATTGTCATCCAAGTAATCAAAGTCAAAAGATACATGATGGTTCTGTTGACAAATACATATTTTATTTTTTTAAGATATACATCAACATCAATACATGAAATAGTGTGGCATCTGGGTATCGTTCATTTTAATACAAATAACAATAATATTAATAATGTTATATTAGTCAAGCTTTTGTAATCTTCGTGTTGATGCACATTTTTGTATTAAGATATAATCCTTCATTATTTAATTGTTCAGTGTTTCAGTGTGCCATTCTAGTGCCAATCATAATATTAGTTGAGCATATATAGCAGTGATGGCGAGTGCCGAAAAGGGAGCGTGCACGCGCCTGGGCCGCAACCCAGAAGCTGCCCAGGGCATATGAGCGTGCCCGAAAATGAACTTTCGGTTTCAACCAGCTACTCTTCTGGGTTTCTGGTGCGCATGCACGCATGACGATCAGCTGGCCAGCGCATACGCTCACACAGGAAAACAAAAGACCAGCTCTTCCAGTTTCTGGCACTGCCGCATGCAAAAAGGCCAGCTGATCGTCATGTGCGCATGCGCGCCAGAAACCCGGAAGAGGAACGGTCAACATGGCTCCGCGTGCCACGTTGGGCACACGTGCCATAGGTTCGCCATCATGGATATATAGTAACACCATTTTTCAGCCTCTAATTTTTCCATCTGGTTATTGCTTTTATTCTATTATATAAAAATGTGTATACTAATATTCCCCCTATTTCTTATTTCTATCTCTACTCTTTTCAGACCACCATTACTAGTCCTAGTTGCTAGTCCTAGTGTTGATACACATGTCTGTATTGGAATATAATCCTTCATTATTTACGTTGTTCAATGTTTCAATGCTCCATTCTAATGCCAATCACCATATTATTTAAACACCCATAATACCATCTTCCAACCTCTAATCTTTCCGTCTAGCTATTGCTTTTATTCTGTTATATAAAAGTGTGTTGACAAATATTTTAAACACCTCATGATATCATGCAAATGCTTTAGGAACTTTTTAAAAGTTATTATTTACAACTCACTTTCTCTTTTAGCAAGTTGCACCAAGGTTCCTTCTTCACTTTTACAAGGAGAATGGTGGGTTCATTGCCCTTAAGTACGCAAGTCGATTTCTCTCTGAGGATGCTTCTCTGCAGCTCCATATCGGCCAAATAAAATTTGCCGTTTGCCGAAGCGCTGCACAAATGTTAAAATACATGTTTGTCAGAAAGCAATAAATCCGTGCGTCAAAAAGATTTTGCGTATACAAATCAATCTACCTGAACGTGACCCTCTGTTCAAAAATCCTGCAGTCGTAATTACTAATATTTTGCAATTTTATCTTCACAACAACAGCATCTTGCTTGTCAAACCACTTTATTGCTGGATGGAGCCTGAAACGTTAAAAAAACAGTGGGTTAAAGTGGAGTCTTCAAATATGAACGCTGCTCGTATACGAAGTTAGATGCAGTTCTCATAAAGTAACTTAGCTTATGAGCTGTGTTTGTTACTCTTCCATGAAATCATCTAAATAAAGCTTGCCTATTCCGCCCCACCCCCACCCCCAAATCAGCAAAACAAAGCATCCAACTGAAAAGCTGAATATTTAATCATTGATTGAGATCTTGGCCATGACCCCAATCCAATAGTTGAACTGCTTTACTCTACCAGTTAGATATGTAGTTACATTTTGCAGAGATAGATGTTCAAACTTCACATAATAAAACTAAAAACAAATACGTCCCGAAAGAAGATATAGTGTCATCCGGTAGGGCAAAAACATTTAAGGAAAAAATAATTACATATTGAAATTGGAAGAGTAAAATATTAAAAAAAAAATTTTTTTAAAAAAACCCCATGTGTAGAAAAATAAACATTTGAATCCAAAGCCACACAGCTTTGTTAAACCGCTATACACATGTGGATATATAAAAACAGGAAACAATATGCACTATGCAAACAATATGCATAATGCATGAAAGTGGAAAAAAAAAAAAAAAAAAAAGGAAATCACTTTTGGGGAATTTGCTGTGTTTGTGTGTGTGTGTGTCAGCCAGTCTGTGCCTGCTTGCCTTTCACTCTTCCATAACTTTTTCTGGAAATAATTTTGCTGTGATGCTGACTCACCTTTTCAAAAAGCATTTTGTAGTTGTCCGAAGAGTACATGATTCACCGTATTTTTCGGACTATAAGACGCACCGGTGTATAAGACGCACCAAGATTTTGAAGAGGTAAATTAAAAAAAAAAAGTTTTTGCTCTCCCTAGCCCTGAGGAGCACTCTGCAGGCCTCCCAAACCCTCTGTGCGCCCGTTTTTGTGAAAAACAGGCCCATTTTTTTGTGAAAACAGGACATGTGGGGTGGGACTTCGGGAGGCCAATAATGGCTGTATTCGGTGTATAAGACGCACCAACATCTCCACCCTCTTTTAGGGGGGTGAAAAGTGCGTATTATACTCTGAAAAATACAGTAAATGTCAAATTTTATTTATTTATTTTTATTATTCATATTTCTATACCGCCCACTCTCTGAGGACTCTGGGCGGCTTACACCAAAGACAGTATACTAAATAGCATATTGCCCCCAACAATCTGGGTCCTCATTTTACCCACCTTGGAAGGATGGAAGGCTGAGTCAACCTTGAGCCGGTGAGATTTGATCTGCTGAACTAGCAGTCAGCTGAAGTAGCTGCAGTACTGCACTCTAACCACTGCGCCACCTCGGCTCACTCAAATCAGATACTTTCCACCCACTGCTCAATCAACCCTAACTTTGGACTTTCTCTGAGAAGTTTTAAAACTTTCGCAGTTGGAGACCTTCCAGAAGCCTTCTAAAAGCAGCTCTTTGAACCCCAGGATAGACAAGGAGAGAGCAAGAAAAACTAAGAACTAAGGCACGTATATAAGTCCCATCAAATAAAGGTTGATACCATTTAGGCGAAGTCTGCGGAACGTCTTCGTCGTTCTTACTTTGCACCGTTTCATCTACATTAAGAAATAAAACAAGTTAAATTCGCGTGGCATCTCCCTTTACCAGATTTCAATGGGTAAAACTGAACGCAATGTTCCAACTGCACTTAATTAATTAGAAAGGTTGTTTCAAGGTAAAGATGTTTCACAGAACAAAAATAGTCCTCATCTCAGTATATTTCAAACGGCAATCATCAGCACTAATATTGCTGAGGCATATTCAAGGCCTGAAAAGCCAACCACATTTCTCAGAAAACAATTTATTGGCACATTAGGCCTTGCTTGGTACTTAGAAAGTTCAAAAACATCATAATGAAGCAAAAACAAGCAAAGTTTGCATATTTATTTTATTTTATTTTAATTTATTTTTATATGCTGCCCTTCTCCGGAGACTCAGGGCAGCTTACAATGCGTTAAGCAATAGCCTTCATCCTTTTGTATATTTTATACAAGTCAGCTTATTGCCCCCACAAACCAGGTCCTCATTTTACCCACCTTAGAAAGGATGGAAGGCTAAGTCGACCTTGAGCCTGGTGAGAATTGAACTCGCAGTAATGGCAGGCAGCTGGATGTTAAATGCTGCCTTAGTAGGAGGCATTAGCCTCCTACGCCACTCAGGCTCCTATACTTTTAAGTCTTACCATTAGGGATCAGAATTTTTTCACAGAATGTAAAACCATTAGGGTTAGAAGGGACCGCAGAGGTCTTCTAGTCCAACCTCCTGCTCAAACACGACACTTTGTACCTTTCCTGTTTTTCAGGAATGAAATTCCTCCTATGGATATTTACTATATTCCACCTGTTTATTTACATCGTACTTACTGCAATGGTTTTCTAAAGGTACTTCAGAATAACCATCACGGACGATATCTTGGCTGTGTTGCGATTTCTGTACAACGGGCAGGGCCTGTTTGTCTGAGGCCTCTGAGCTAAGAGTTGCAGGAGCGGAGACATTCTGCTCAACGGGTTCAGCATTTCTTCCATCCATGGGGGGATGAAGTCTGAAATGGAGAGAGAATTTCGTGGCCGAAATGTTGAATGGGCAGTTTTCAGCCAAGAGCGTATGCACCAAGACAAATTCCTTGTGTGTCCAATCACACTTGGCCAATAAAATTCAATTCAATTCTATGCAATTCTACTAAGAGAAAACAGATTTAGCTTCAAACAATATATATTTTAATATTCTCAGATCCTTTTATTTATTTATTTTTGCTAATGCCAAAGAAGGACCTGTCTTCTATTTTGTTGCTAGCTACAGGAGAAAAACGCTGCAACCTTGACACTCTCACATGGCCTTGGATTTTGCAGATTAAATAGGTTTGTTGTTATAGAAATGGCCAGCATAAAAGTAGGAAGTTGAGGTTTTAGGTTACTACTTTATTCTAATGCACCAAAAGGAGTTTGAAGTCAGTGCTTTTCTTTTTCTTTTCTTCTCTTATTCCCCCGCCCTCCCTATTTTAATTTTTTTTGGTATTTCAATGAACTAGTAAAATATTTGAAGAGAGATGCTCTCAAGTGGTCTGACTTCAATTATTTGCTGGCAGGGAAGCAACTGTGCTATAGAAGGAACCACATCAGGGGTGAAATCCAGCAGGTTCTAACAGGTTCTGGAGAACCGGTAGCGGAAATTTTGAGCAGTTCGGAGAACCGGCAAATACCACCTCTGGCTGGCCCCAGAGTGGGGAGGGAGTGGATGTTTTGCGGTATCCTTCCCCTGCCATGCTCACCAAGCCATGCCCACAGAAACGGTAGTAAAAAAAAATTGGATTTCACCACTGAACCACATACTACCAGTCCTTTCAAAAACCTTTGCTTTGTGTAGGTTTTTCCAGAGACATCGAGGAGGCAAACCATTCGAAATGCACTGTAGTTTTCTTTAGTTATTCATAAAAACATACAAGAATAAAAGGGAAACACACAAACACTAAAATGTCTTTCTTTTCCTGGGAGATCTATTATAGTCACCCAGCAAGACTAAAAAAATTGAGAAGAATCTCCCAGGGCCTGAACCTCCCTGGCTTCAGTTTTAGGAGAAACCTTCAGGCAAAACAAGCATGAAGCCATTAGAATACAGGTAGTTCTCAACTTGTTTAGTGACCTTCGAAGTTACAACAGGACTGAAAAAAAGTGACTTATGACCGTTTTTACACTTATGGTCATTGCATCGTCCCTATGGTCAAGTGATCCAAACTCAGGTGCTTGGCAACTGGCATGTATTTATGAATTGCACTGTCCTGTGGGTCATGTGATCTCACCACTTGTAACCTTCCCAGCTGTCTTTCGACAAGCCAAGTCAATGGGGGAAGCCAGATACGTTTAATGACCGTGTGATTCACTTAACAACACAGCGATTCGCTGAATTGTGGCTAAGTTTCATAACCTGAGGCCCAACTCACTTAACCACTGCCTTGCTTAGCGCAAATACAGAAACCCTTCATTTTGCCATGGATTTAATATTATCAGTTGCTGGGCTTTTATCCAGTATTTCAGGGCAGTGCGTGCAATGTTTCTTAAGATCACACTACTGATCATATATCGAGACATTTTGCCCAGCAAAAAGGACTGAACTACATGCCCTCCTTTTCTGAAATTTGGGAAGGAAAAAGATCCTAACACATATATCATTTTTTTTAATAGAAGCATTTTTACCCTTTCTCCCAGCTGCTGGTCAGTTGTACTCTTTAACAATGCCTTTTTTATTTTTTAAAAAGAAGGCACAAACATTGAGAGACACTTTTATCTCAGGGGGCTCCAACCTTGGCAACTTTAAGCCTAGAGGACTTCAACTCCCAGAATTCCCCAGCCAGCTTTGCTCCAGGCTTAAAGTTGCCAAGGTTGGAGACCCCTGAATCTGATAGGACAAAAATGCTTTGCTAGAAAGCCATTTTCTACCCAGTTGGAACGGGAAGAGCTCTATTCTTGGTTCTTTGCCACCCTCTAGTGGGGAGGAAAGCTTTGGAAAATCTAGATAGCTTACTAAAAAGCAGAGACATCACCCTGCCAACAAAAGTGCGTATAGTCAAGGCGATGGTTTTCCCAGTTGCAATGGATGGCTATGAAAGTTGGACCATAAGAAAGGCTGAGAAGGCCAAAGAATTGAGTCCTTTGAACTAGGGTGCTGGAGAAGACTCCTGCGAGTCCCTTGGACTGCAAGGCGATCAAACCGGTCAGTCCTAGAGGAGGTCAACCCTGACTGCTGTTTAGAAGGCCAGATCCTGAAGATGAAACTCAAATACTTTGCCCACCTAATGAGAAGGAAGGACTCAGTGGAGAAGAGCCTAATGCTGGGAACGATTGAGGGCAAGAGAAGAAGGGGACCGCAGAGGACGAGGTGGCTGGATGGAGTCACTGAAGCAGTCGGCGTGAGCTTAAATGGACTCCAGAGGATGCTAGAGGACAGGAAGGCCTGGAGGAACGTTGTCCATGGGGTCGTGATGGGTCGGACATGATTTCGCAACTAAAACAAGTGGGTAGTAAGGTTTAGATTTTTGTGGAAGATGTAGACAGGACTGAAGCTTTCTGGCAGGAAAATTGAAAGGTGGAGCCTCCATCCATGAGCACTTAGGTGGTCTCATGAAAATGCACAAAAGGCATTTGCTCCCTTGACTTTGGGCCCACCACACTTTCATTCGTGTTTCAAAAATGTTGCTCTTCGCTTTATGAAGTGACATGAAAAATCTAAGAGCAACACAGGGGAGAAGAGATTTTAATGAAATGATTCCCTACTACAAAGCAAAGACTTTAATGAAACGATTCCCTATTAATATGAGTAAATAATTAAAGTCTTTGAAACAGAAGAACAAACAAAGGATGCTTTCAAGTCTAAAGCTATCATTTCTAAAGTTCTAAAGCTATCGGGGTTCTTGTCCTATTAATGTCTTAATACAAAAAAATGTCTTTTGATGTTTTCTTCATGTAAGGACTGTGCTTGTTATTATGCCAGGCCAAGGAGTGTGCCACCAATGGTGGCTGGCTGGTAGGAAACCCATGGCTGTATTTGCAGAGCTGGGGGAGTGCCACATCCTTACCCCTTTGTGTCTGGAGTAACCTAATGTCAACCATGCATTCAAGGGACTACTTATTTCCTGAAACAAAGACAGATCAACATACATCAGAGCTATAAATATCCAACTTAACCTCATGAATTTTATCCTTCTTCCTGCCTCCTACAACCATTAGAATATTATAGGGCAGTGATGGATAATCTTTTCCGGACCGAGTGGCCAAAGCGCGCGCCCGAACCCCCAAAATGTAATGCGTGTGTGCCCCACACACATGCGGGCCTTGCCCCCCGCGAATGCATAGCAGAGACCTGTAGACCAGCTGGCTGGCGGGAGGCATGCACGCATGTGTGGTGGAGCTGAGCTGAGGCGATGACTCACGTGCCCAGAGAGAGGGCACTGTGTGCCACTTCTGGCACGCGTGCCATAGGTTCGCCATCACGGTTATAGGGTATGAAACTATATACCAATATAGTTCTTTAACCAGAATGTTCTCAACGTCATTCTGAATAGCCATCCCCCAGTTTCAGTGCACGCAGCCAGTAAATTATCCATAAAATATATCTTACAATGCAAGCTTCTCTTTTTTCTCATGGGGTATTTCAGCCTCGTTAAATAATTTCTCAAGTTCCTGTATATGCTCAGGATTGTCTACTCCCAATCCAGTAGATAGGATTTCAGAGCGAACATTATATTCGTTGATTGAAGTTTTCAGGTCTTGAAGTTTAGTGACTCGAATCTAGAATTTAAAATGACAAGACAAGTGACTTTTTTCCCCCCAGACTTAATTCTTTGTGGCTCCAAATGATTGCTTGATTCTTCCTCCTACTTATGACCACAATCTCATCCTTTTATTATTTTATCCATTCTCTTAGAAGATGGTCATCGACCGAGACTGCATTTTAAATTTTGGACATTTCTAGACCCAGCCAGATCTTATTGTCCTTCTCTTGGTTCTAAGATTTCAGTTTCAAGTAGATGTAAAAAAACAAAACAAAACCCCGACACAAAAAGAAAGCAAAATTTTGTTGAAAATTAGAACTACAAGGTACTGATCACATCTATTACCCAGAAGAAACTACCTGTTCACTCTAATTTCAAACCTGGGAAAACTTTCAAAACAGGTAGCTGACTTACAACCATTCATTAAGCGAATGTTTGAAGTTACAGCAGCACTGATAAAAGTGACTTACAACCAGTCCTTGCACTTATAATTACTGCAGCATCCCCCCCCCCAATGGTCATGGGATCGAAATTTGGGTGTGCTTGGAAACCAGCCCATATTTACAACATTCCAGAGTCGCATGACCTTCCCAGCTGTCTTCCGACAAGCAAAGTCGATGGGAGAAGCTGAATTTGCTTAACAACCACGTGATTCACTCAACAACTGCAGTGGTTCACTTCCACGTGGCGCGCCACCAAAAAAAGGTTGTAAAATCAGGCGTGGCTTGCTTTGCTTAGCAATGCAAGTTCTGGCCCCAACTGTGGTCATAAGTCGAGGACTACATCTATTGCAGGCAGTCCTCGACTTACAACAGTTCATTTAGCGACCGTACAAAGTTACAACGGCACTGGAAAAAAGTGACAACGGCAATTAACAAACGTGGCAAGAAAAGTCGTAAAATGGGGGCAAAATTCAGGTTAATGAATGTTTCACTTAACAACGTAAATTTGGGGGCTCAATTGTGGTCATAACTCGAAGAGTACCTGCATTTTCAAAGAAAGGAAATAAGGAACAGTTGAATTGTGCATTACGTACCACCGGATCTACCCAAATTGTATTTCCCAGGACAAGTGCTATTTTTGCTTCGTGTGGTTTCCCTCTGATTTTGTCATTAATGTATCTAGATACCTAACAAAAAACAAAGACAATCTTCAGAAAAGAGACAATGTTCCTTTTCAATGACTATAGCATTCTTTTTAATAGAAGCTTACTGAAGTAGTGGGGTGTAGCCATAGGGCAAGCAATTATACGAACAGGTGCCTATTAAATATATTAATTAACTCCTAAGGATTCAGTGTATCCCAGTCATTGTTTGGCACAATGAATGAATTAAAATTAAAACCGGGGGGGGGACCCCAAATGGGTTGTTTCTTGTTTAAAATCAGGCATTAGGCACTATTTAGCGTGATAGTTCATCAAAACAGTTGAAAAAAATTATATTTGGGATTATTAAGAAGAAGAAAAAATACTCGCTGTTTGCAAAGACCAAAAACTAAACCAAATCAACTCCAAATTTTGGGAACTTACTTTTGGATGCCATTCTGCTTCATTATCAATGGGTTTAACCCTACAAATTATGAATTCCACAGCCTGAGGAGGCAACGTTTGAAACTGTTCCGGTAAACTAAGCAAGTGATGATTTTGGACATAGCCAGTTCTGCCTTCGTCTATGTACTTGATGTGGACGTTGTAAAACGCACCGGAATCTTCTTTTGGTTCCACGTCTAGCACTTGGACCCTTTAAGAGAACGCAGGGAAAGGACACCAGGAAATTCCAGCTATTAACAATATACAAATTGGCCTTTTTATCTACGTGTACAACCTACCAGAGTGTGTAAATCAGTGCAACAAATGAACTGTGCATTCAGTTCATATTCCCTATGCTTAACAACCTGCGATCATCTTTGGTCCCTTAAGATTCTGCTGCTCAAACAATCCTGTTTGGGGAGATAACTTTCTTCTTCTTGTGCCATATCCGTCATCGGACGTTGGAGATCATGCTGGCGATCCTATTTTTATCAACAGCCGCACGAAAAAGTGCTGTTGAGTTTTGTCCAAAACAGTCCCTTAGATTTTGAAGCCATGATGATGTTTTTCTTCTGCCTGGACCTCGTTTGCCTTCAATCTTTCCTTGGAGGATTAAGTGAAGGATGCCGTATTTTTCTGGGTGTCGCATCACGTGTCCAAAATATTCTAACTTTCGCTTCTTTATGGTTTTGATGATTTCCCTTGGCTTTCCCAGGCAGGTTAGGGCGAAAATTTCCTATAGCCCACAAAGAGGTTGGCTATCCCTGCATAGGGCCTACATATGGTCCCTTCCAGAGGTAGGATTCACTTACCTTCCCTACCGGTTTGTAAATGTGAGTGAGTGTGTGCGCTCGCTAGGCTCACATGCGCCACCCTCAGTGCACGCTCAGCCTTCCGCACATACTCTGTGCTTGCGCCTTCCATGCATGCGCCGGGCCTCAAAAACGTGGCAAAACAGGACATCATTACGTCCAGGTGGGTACTGCAATCGCCACAACCGGTTCGCCAGAACCGGACAGAACCGGCTGAATCCCATCTCTGGTCCCTTCGTTACCCTAGTAGTAATAAAATTAGGCAAAAGAGAGACCCCACGACAGACCAGAGAAACAGCATTGTTTGCTTCTGTTTCTAACTTAGACCATCACTCTACCAGTCATTACACAGAGAATCCTCTGATTGTGTCCATTCATTTAGTGACCGTTGTGGAAATTGTAGAAATGCTAAAAAAAAAAAAAAAAATGGAGGTACACTTGGTCGTTGAAGTTCCAGCCATTGCACCACCGCTAGGATTGGAATCTGGGTGCTCTGCTCGCAATTGTGACATTGCAGGGAGCTGCGGTCACATGATCACATTTGTAACTTTCCCTGCCATCTTCCCACAAGCAAAGTCTATGGGGAAGCTGGAAGGGAAATGTGCAAATTGCTCCGGTAAGTTGCTCCCGCTTTCTCTTTGCAGCCTCTACCCATCCTCCTGCAACTACATCAGTTCTGCTCTGGCCTCCCGCAGCCTGTGGCACCCCACCTTCACTGTGGAGTACTTATCTGGGAATCCTGCACCCCTTAACACTCATCACATTCTGAAGTTATGATTGCAGCTGGAACTGCTGTTGCCACGTGGTGTGGTCCTTTGGCACTGTGCTTTATGACTTCATTGCTTAGTGACGGCTAAATTAATTTATTTCTACAATGCCCCAAGTATCCTACCTGTGGAAAGAATTCTCTTCCCGCAGTCCATACACTGCCAGCTTCTCCACCTTGTCAACTGGGGTACAATTATTAGATTCCTGATAATAATCCTTTAGCTCTGTTTCAAGAGCTGCATAGGGATTACCCCATTTCCCGACCACACGGCCTAAGTAGTTTGTGGCATCCACAATAAAAAGAGGCAGTATCTGAAAATAGAAAACATAAGTAAAAATTTCCTGGAAGTCAACAGAGGAAGATTTCTATCAACAATTATATTTACCATAAATGTCTATTAAAATGCATCTGTTTTAACTGTTTTCATTCCATTCTCTTTTTTGTACAAGGCTTTTTTTGGGGGGGGCGGGAGGGCGGGAGCTAGCACCCAAAGAATAGGAAACTGAAGCAATTCTGCAAGATCCTGGACATAAATTGTTTCAACTCCTACCCTCAAAACGACACTATAGAGCACTGCACACCAGAACAACTAGATACAAGAACAGTTTTTTCCCGAACGCCATCACTCTGCTAAACAAATAATTCCCTCAACACTGTCAAACTAGTTACTAAATCTGCATTACTATTAATCTTCTCATCGTTCCTATCACCCATCTCCTCCCACTTATGACTGTAACCTTGTTGTTGGTATCCTTAAGATTTATATTGACTGTTTCCCTATGACTATCATTAAGTGTTGTACCTTATGATTCTTGACGATGTATCTTGTCTTTTTATGTATACCGAGAAAGTATGCACCAAGACAAATTCCTTGTGTGTCCAATCACACCTGGCCAATAAAGAATTCTATTCTATTCATCTTCTAAAATAATGTAAGGCATGGTGCAGGTGGGGGTGACATCCAGGTGTAGAGCGAGGCAGTGTGGGATCAAGACAACCCAGGAGGAAAAGTGTTTTCTGTGAGAAAGTTTGGAACAAGCTTCCTGTTCTGATCCACAAGGTTATTTTAAATATTTAGAAACAGAAGGTGTTTTACAGACTCACTGTTATAATTCCACCTGTTTGCAGAGCTTCGTCAGTTACTTTTGAGGGCACATCAGTTTGAAGGTTAATGCGATGGCGATCGGGACAGCGTTTTTTATTTCTGCACGATCATAAGGAGACAGAATTAAAATAATGAAAGAATATTAGGGTAGCAATTTCCGAAATATTGCACCGTTTTGGAACCACAGAATAAAGAAAGCAGTTACGGAAAAGGAATCTACCCAATTTCTGCTTGCATGGAGAACACAGGGGCAGAAACGTCCACAAAACAATCACTTGCAAACGTGTCACTGGAGCACCACCGATTGCTATGGTGAATAAATCAAAGGTTCTGTGAATCCCAAATGAGAGCCACAGAGGGTGTCCCTGTGAACAATTCATTAAAGGAATCAAGCAAAAAGACTCCTTCGCAGTGATTCAACACATGTTTTGCACAGAGCCTTGGCCAATGCGAAAGATCAGTAGTTGCTGCGACAAATCTATGATTTGATGCTGCTCTTCTCCATTCCTTAACAAGTTGTTTTGATAAAAAGCCAAATTTTATACTTCCTTTGTTACTTGAATGGATCAGGTGTTTCACCTTATCAAAGGATAATATAATGTGGACAGCAGCCAGAACAATTCTTCCAAACTGCTGCCATCAGATTACTGGCTGTGTGTCTTGCTAAGTTTTTTTTTTTTTTTTAAATTTGATTTATATGCCGCTCTTCTCTGGAGACTCAGGGCAGCTTACAATGTGCTCAGCAATAGCCTTCATCCTTTTGTACATTTATACAAAGTCAACTTATTGCCCCCACAACTGGATCCTCAATTTACCTGCCTTAGAAAGGATGGAAGGCTAAGTCAACCTTGAGCCTTGGCGAGACTCGAACCGTGCAGTAATTGCAGGCAGCTGGTCTTAATAACCAGCTTAATAACAGGGTGCCTTAAACCACTGTACTACCAAGTTATCCTGTTATAGCAGGAGGACAATGTAAACGACTGCTGAGACTAATGGCCTTGGCCTAAAGGTGCTTTTTCGAAAGGCAACTGGACTTTGTTTTTCCTTGAAGACGTTTCGCTTCTCACGCAGGAAGCTTCTTCAGCTGAACTGAAGAAAGAAGCTTCTTGGGTGAGAAGCTAAACGTCTTCAAGGAGAAACAAAGTCCAGTTGTCAGGCCTGGAAGTCATCTTTTTTGTTGGATCTTCCACATTTACTGCTGTGGGAAACTGGGAGGGGGGATCGTATGGAGTTAGGATGATATATAGTCAAAATAACATTCCTTTCTCAGAAAGTCAAGGACATCTTGCCCTGCACCTGGACGGATGGAACTGGGAGGCATCTCCAGTTGGGATGTTGCTTCGATTGGACCATGTGATGGACATGTGGGGGTTGGGCAGGGACTTGGAACTTTTCTTTGGGTGGAGAAAACCTGGAAACTTTTAGATTTGGGTTTTCCCAGATGTGCCAATATGACATCTGTAATAAAGTGGAACTTTGAGGAAACTCAAGCCTCCGAGTTACTTGGAACCCTGACACCAGTTGCCTTTCAAAAAAGGACCTTTGGGACAAGCCTGACCGAGAATCTCCATAGACATAATGGCCTTGGCATTTCCTTACTTGCATGTTCCATAGGCCTTAATGGAAGAACACAACGGCTGCCTGCTTCTCTTTTCCTCTTTGGCTTCCAACACTCCCCTGGTAAAGTTGTACAAGTCAGGGGGGATGAAAGCTTCTGCCCGTTTCAAATAATGCAGCACTCCAACTGCATGGCAGGCGTTTTTCTCTGTCAACAGCAAGATGGATTTGGCTTTGCTCTGTTCTTTTCCCAGCGATGGACTCTTTGCACGGAAGGAAGAAAAATGTTGGAAGAACAGAAGAAGAGAGCATTACATTCATTCATTCATTCATTCATTCATTCATTTATTTAATTAATTTATTTAATTTATATACCGCCCTATTCCCGAGGGACTCAGGGCAGTGAACAGCGCAAGATAAAAATACATGTAATACAAATATTAAAAAACCAATTAAAATATACTAAACACTCTGGTCCTAGATAATTCAAGACATCCCAGTTTAAAACATTAAAATCAAAAGCAATATAAAGGGAAAAGTTAGGCCAGGCCGGCCTGCAGGATCCTCTGTATCTCTGGGGGGAGCTCATTCCAGATGATGGGTGCCCTCACAGAAAAGGCTCTCCCCCTGGGGGCTGCCAGTCGACACTGTTTGGCTGACGGCACCCTGAGAAGCCCCTCTCTATGGGAGCGTACTGGGCGGTGAGAGGCTATTGGTGGCAGAAGGCGGTCTCGTAAGTACCAACATTGCGGGTTGGACAGAAAATTCCAGGCATAAGTTAAAAATCTTTTTTAAAAAAATTAATAAGTAGAATTATTGGTAGAACAGAGGCTCAATGGCTACTGAAGTGTGTATTAGAGAGAAAAGAGGGAAAGACCCAGTGAGAACTTTTCTACTTGAAATGGCAGAACTGTATTTCATGCTGACAAACAATTCTTAGGATTTTACTCAGACCTTTTCTACTGAATTCTGGAAGTTGGCAGACAAGCCATGTAGGCGGGCACCAAAGATTCTTGGAGTTGGTGGAAAGCTGAAATGAATGACACGGGTTGCGTCTGTAAATTTTACAGCTGCCGTGCAGTCGTCTGTTAAAACTGGAAGCAAAAAACAGGAGATCCATCATGCAAAAGTCTCTTTTTTACATGCTGTCAAAAACTCGAAAGGAAATCTTTATTTCTAGATATGTCTAGGTCACTTTATAATTAGCACAAACCCTACAGGATTCTGTAAGTTTAGTTCTAACATAAGCATTCATCTCATCTCCTGATTCTTAAATTATAGGAGTGTTCCCGTATATCGCTTTCAGACTACTAATTAGTTACTTGGGAGGAAGCTACAAATAAGGCAAACCACGTCCTTTATAGGCAGGAAATAACCACCAGGAACAGGTAGACAAGATGGGTTAATTAATAGAAGCATCAAGAATAAATACTGTTCTTACTAATTCATTTCTTGTTTTTCATTATATGATTAACTCTTACCCTAAGGTTTAACGAGACAATCATTATAGTTGATCACAATCGAATTGACACTGATCTTAATCTAAAGGGCTTTATAAATTAGTCAATTAAACCATAAGTAGGGAGCTAAAAAGTCAACTGTTGTTTTTTTTTTTGAGAAAGAGCCTAGGGAAGATACTTACCTAATACAACATGGGTGCCAGGACTGATGGTTTTGTTCCACTGCTCTACAATATAATCAGATTGAAATCCAATTCCCGGGTTCATTTTCAAGCAAAAGAGTGAAATGCTTTCTACTGCCTGATCGTAAAAATGAAGATGCAATCATGTCAAATAATATTCAATATTAAAGAGAATTTCTGTTAAAAGCTCAGCTGACAGAAAATAACTGAGTCATATAATGAGATTCATTTATTTGGGTCAGGGGAGGATGTCGGAGCCCATCCGTTATTGCTTAGTTATCTGTTACAACTCACTGAACAAACCATGCCTAACATCCTTTCTTAGTTTTGTTTAAATGCAGGGTCTAAAACGGGGGCATCCAACAAGTGGTGGGTTTCAAATTTCAATTTTTTTTTTACTACCGGTTCTGTGGACATGGCATGGCTTGGTGGGCATGGCAAGGGAAGGATACTGTAAAATCTCCATTCCCTCCCCAATCCAGGGGAAGGTTACTGCAAAATCCCCATCTCCTCCCGATCAGCTGGGACTTGGGAGGCAGAGAATAGATGGGGGCAGGGCCAGTCAGAATTTTTACTACCGGTTCTCCGAACTACTCAAACTTTCTGCTACCGGTTCTCCAGAACTCGTCAGAACCTGCTGAAACCCACCTCTGTATCCAACCTTGGCAATTTTTAGGGAAGGAGATACCTTGTATACCATGTCTCTTTCTTCCACAGAACTTGTAAAAATCAGAGTCTTTTGAGCATCTGTAGGGGTAAAATCTAATGTCTGAAGTAAAGTAGAGATCCGGTCACATTCAAGGCAGAGCTGCACAACCTGAAATTACACATTATTCAAGTGTGTCAGAATGGAAATCTTTCCTCATTTTAAAAAAGCCTTTGAGCCAAGTGATTTGGTAATGCAAACCTAACCCCATCATGATTATTTCCTTAGGCAGAAATCCACAATAATTTATTTTTTTTTTATACACAGTCAAGAACCAAAAGATAGAAATCCCGAATGGTTCAGCCGACACTCAAGTTTGATCCTTTGTTCCGAGGGGACAAGAGAGGTAAGTCCTTGACTTACGAGCCTACAATTTCTATTGGTAAGTGAAACATTTGTTAAGTGAATTTTGCCCCATTTCTTGATTTTTCTTTTCACGGTTCTTAAGTGAATCACTGCAGTTGTTAAGTTAGGAACACGGTTCTGAAATGAATTTGGCTTCCCTGTTGACTTCGATTGTCAGGATGCAAAAGGGGATCGTATGACCCCAGGATATGGCATTCGTCATAAATATGAACCAGTTGCCAAGCATCTGAATTTTGATCACATGATCTTGGGGATGCTGCAACAGTCAGAAGTGTGAAAAACGGTCATAAATCAGTTTTCAGTGCTGTTGAAACTTTGAATGGTCACTAAATGAACTGTTGTAAGTCAAGGACTACCTGTATTGAATTTTAGAGATGCCGTAACACATTTTTTTCCACAAAGGAAACTTTTCCCACCTGGATACTCTTATATGCCATGAACCGAGCAGCACAGAAATTTGATAATTTTTATGATTTAATTTTTATACTTTTACCTACTTTTTATGCCATCTCAACAGCTGCCTTTGGTGCATTCCCCAAATCAAAACCCACTATTATATAGACATAAAAAAGATATAAAAAAAATCTTTTACCTGTTGCACTTTCCCATATATGGCAGCTTCTTCCATGGAGGTGATTATAATATATGGATCATTCATGAATTCTTTTGTTAAAACGTCTACGTTTTTGTCCCAGTGGTTTCCAACAGCAACAATCTGCTGAGGTGCAAACTCCTTTTCTTCAACGCTCAAGTTAAATTTGTAGTATTGCAAAATAGCAAGTAACTGTAAACAGGGATTAAAGCTTTGTTATCTTCTGCTTTCCAACAAAGGATAGCTATACAGGAGATTACGAATGGAAATGACGGGACAAAAAAACAACTTCTTACTAGCTGCTCCTTTGAAGTGAATTAGGATTTGGGTTTATGTATTGTTAGATCCATACTTGTTCTGTTTTTCTTTCCATTCCATTGCATCAATTTCAAGCTCTCTGCGCCTCAATGAAATGTTTTATTTATAGGGAGTAAAATAAAAGCATAGCTGATTTTGGGGAGGGGGGGGCAGAGGGGGGGAAATCTTTTTTTCCACTTAAGAGCTGTGGTGGCACAGTGGTTAGAGTGCAGTTCTGCAGACTACTTCTGCTGACTGCCGGCTGCCAGCAGTTCAAACCTCACCAGGCTCAAGGTTGACTCAGCCTTCCATCCTTCCGAGGTGGGTAAAATGAGGACCCAGATTGTTGGGGGCAATATGCTGACTCTGTAAATCGCTTAGAGGGGGCTGTAAAGCACTGTAAAGTGGTATATAAGTCTAAGTGCTATTTCTATTGCAGGCTAACTCTGCTCACTGCCAGAAGTTAGATCTTGATGGGGCTCAAGGTTGATTCAGCCTTGCATCCTTCTGAGGTGGGTAAAATGAGGACCCAGATTGTTGGGGGCAAGATGCTGACTCTGTAAACTGCTTAGTGATGGCTGTAAATTGCTATTTTTCCTTCATCGGAGGCCAAAAAGTGCTTTCAAGCCCAAACTCACCTGCTCCTTGGCATCAGAGAACAATACATCAACCTCATCAAACACCAGATGACACAACCTAAGGAAGAGTAAACTATGATGCTCAAGCAGCCGCAAAAAGCTAGGTGGGGTTGTTACCACGATTTCACCTGTCAAATGAAAAGGAACGCGTCACTGGTACGAGCTCATTGGGTTCAAAAGTGAAAATAAAACATTATTAACTCAATGGCTCAAATACACTGTCACTAACTGGTACCTCTGAAAGGCACTCTAGCCTGGAGAAAATGGGCAATTTGAGGTAATTTGTTATGCTTTATGGCTTATAGTTATGTCTTTTAGAAACCTCATTACCTGAAATGAAGAAAGCTTCATTTGTTTTGGCTATCGATACAGGTAATCTTCAACTTACCACAATGGAGCCCAAAGTTTCTGTTGCTAAGCAAGACAGTTGTTGAGCGAGTTTTGCCTAATTTTTTTTACCTTTCTTGCCACAGTTAAGTGAATCCCCGGAGGATGTTAAATTAGTAACACAGTTGTTAAGCGAATCTGACTTCCCCATTGACTTTGTTTGTCAGGTCGCAAAAGGGAAATCACATGACCAAGGGACGCTGCACTTGTCATAAATATGAAATATGCCAAACATACACATTCTGATCACGTGACCATGGGGATGCTACAGTGGTCGTAAGCATGAAAAACGGTCATAAGTCACTTTATTCAGTGACATCGTAACTTTGAATGGTCACTCAATAAACTGTTGTAAGTTGAGGACTGCCTGTAGATAAACTGTTAAAACTTTTTAAGAGGCAGCAGCGTTATTCTAAAATTCTACGCCTCATGCTTAGGATTGCCTTTCTATTTTTGACATGACTTTATCTGCTCATTCCTTCCCGTGGGCAATACAATTAATCAAGTTTTGCTTACATCCTCTTGGAATTCTTACACTCTTGATTTCTTCCTTATTCATTCCCAGGAAAAGCAACATTGGGTGGAGAGGCCTGGAGCAATGGCTGTACATTTTCAGGAGTTCAAATACCAGTTCTGCTTTCTTCTGGCCAGGGCATATGATTAATGCTACTGGCTACATATACAAAACATTATACAGAGATGAATCAGAAATACGTAGATCATACTTCTTAAAAAAGTAAGTTGATTAGCCATTACAAACAATACAAACTTGTGCAGAAACCCAAACATTTTACAATGAGTTAGAGTACCACTGCATATTTTTTTTAAAATTATTGCTATCTTTAAATCACTGGCATCTTTCCAAAATCATTTTTCCTTCTATGTGAAGAATTTCATTTAAAAAAAAAAACACACACACACATGTTCAAAAATGCAACAGAACTAGGAACAATAACCTAACTGTAGCCCGTTTTAAGTACTTGTCAGTAGTTAAGGCAATTGTGAAGCAGTAATTGAATATTCCACTTACACCATGTCTAGCGGATAACGATATGTAGCAATTTCTTGACTGCAAAAATGTAATGATTGGCAGAAGATATGAAAGTGGGTTACTTTCAGAAGAGATAATAAGCGAATCATATCCACGTGCTATTGCAGGCCAGCAATAAGACTGTACATGATTAGGTCCTTGGAATTGCTTTCTTAAAAGCTCCTTTCAGAAAAGAAACACAGAATATTTGGTTAGAGTTAGACTTTGCTTGCAAGAAACAGAACAGAGTAGGACACTTTATTTAACCAAGTGTAATTAGGCATACAGGAAATTTTCTCCCGTGCAGAAGCTCTCAATGTACTTGAAAAGCAACGGAGTAATAACAATCATAATAATGATTATATAAGAGGGGATAGTAGAGAAGATGGGAAGGATACTACTACTAGTCATAAAACTTTGGTAAACATACTTAGACGTAGAACAATACCATGAGGATTAGGTGTTCAGCAGTCATGGCACGAGGGAAAAAACTGTCCCTGTGTCTAGTTGTTTTGGCCTGCAATTTTACATTTCACCACTGTCTTCTTGCAATTTTTTTTGCAGTCTGTACTTATCCTGTTTGGCTGCTGTACCAAATCAGACAGTTCTTGAAGTATAGATGATAGACTCAATAATTCCTCTTCAGGACTGCGCCAACAGCTCCTTGGGCAGTCTGACTTCCTAAGTCGACGTAGGAAGATCATTCTTTGTTGTGCCTTTTTAATGATGGTTCTAAATCTGGTGTCCATTTCAAATCCTGGGAGATTATAGAACCCCAAAATTTGAAGGACTCTACTATTGAAAGAATCAAGATTAAGCTGATGCTAAATAAAACTATACAATGCCCCTTTCCCCTTTTCTGGTATGCCACCACAAAAATGGAAAGAATTTATGTAAACGAACCTGGGACAGCTCTGGTAACCTCAGAAGCATTGGCTTGTTGTTGTTAATTACTAATACCACTATGCTGAACATTGCAAAAAAAACAAACAAACACACAACCAAGAATGATTATTAGAATGCTTTTGTTCAGAGCAACGTAGTCATTGCTCTTGAAGGAATTTGATCAAGGTATGACCCCAAGGCATCACCATGTGCTTTTCTACAATATAGTAAATTATATCCTATTAAACGTTGTAAATACTACCTTTTTTAAAGCTGGAAACAGTGGTGCGGTTTCAAGAGATGAACATGGATCAATTTTATTACTCAGCACAACAGGAAGACATGTAGTGATATTCATCTTAAGCTCCTAAAAATAAACCAATGAAAGGCTAAAAGGCCATGTACAATTGTTTTAGTGTTCAACCTGAAACAATGTTTTCTACCTTTACCAAATAAACAAAAACACCCAAGAAATGAAGGCAAATATACATGTCCCAAGATAATTGGATCCTGCAACATCTAAGAAACTTCTAAGAATGTGTAAATCTGAAGCTTCAGTTTCTGATGCCTTCATTAAAACATTTCTCATTTCAGAAAAAAAGTTCACATAAATTAAAACATTAAAAGTTAATCTACTTGCTTCTTGTATTACCTCAGTTTCTTGTCCGGTGGCAATTTTCAGAGGATCAGGGTTTAAAAACTGTAGAAGCCTAAAAACACACAAGTTGACTTTTCAAGTATCCGTTAAAAGTTCATTCATCCAGCCTTTGCTTTTCCCTAAGTTTTACAAAGAGTTGAGGGCCAAATATACAACTTCCTGCAGCTTTGGCTGAAGGATTAACATTTCTTGGTTCATTTACTTAACCAATTTTGGCCCTAAATCTCAGCAATCCAAATCCCAAATTAGAATATTTCTTTTAAACTAATGATAGATGTTATAAAGAGATTTATTCAGCTATTAAAACATATCCAGTCCTCTGACAATGTAACTTTTTTTGTTTACATTTAATTCCTTAAATTAAAAAGTTTTATTCCATCATGGTAGGAGCTGAACTGCTGTTTAGCAACTATGTACGTTCTTTGAAATAAATAGGACATAGATAACTCTACAGCTTGAGGATTAACCCCAATGCTCCAGTTCAGTACATACTTTTCCAGTAGTTTAATATCTGAAAAATATAATTAACAAAGGTATTGATCAACTCCCCATTAACAAGAATGTTTATTTTTTTTTTACTGGTAAGCTTTCAATTCTTTTCCTGGATAAAATTCACCACCTCACTTTGATTTTGGAAAGGCTCAAGAAGCAATTAAATGCCTTTTGGTTGTTTTCTGAGCTGCTCCAAGTAATAATTCAGAGAAAAAGGGCTACCTTTTCCCAAGCATACTGGAGTACAAGATATTGCTTTTCTGAAATTCAGGGAGCTCAAATTTTTTTGAAGCATGTTGTATCATCGTGGTCAAGAGTGTGCTGTTGTGGGAAAAATCAAGAATTGCTGGCAATCACACATTTTAGCTAAATATTAAAGCCAGCTCAAATTTGAGACTCCTAGTTTATAATAACAAGCCACCTTCATTTTTGAAAGAGATGCAGTACCAGCAGTGTCCTTTCCTGAAACACACAGAATCAGACCTATTTCAAGGAAGAGGTGTAAATGCACCTGCCTGTTTTTTTTTTATAAAACATATTAATTGCTTGGACTTTATAAATATTGGCTGTCATGATGAGAAAAAGCTTACTTCACCCCAAGGTTGTTCTCCTGGAGATCATTCTCCCCTTCCTGGATTTTGGTACTTGTCTTAGGCAAGTTCCTAAAATGAAGCACAACTGTTTTCAGAAAAATCTTAGCAATATCGGTAAACATAATGGGTGAGAGATTGCACACAAGAATCAGGAATCTTTCTAAATTCTGAGATTCTTATTCTCCCTGAAAAACAGCATGGGGAGAAATGGGAATGTGTCCTCTGCTCACAGGGTTTGTGTGTGTGTGTGTGTGTGTGTGTGTGTGTGTGTGTGTGTGTGTGTCCCAGCTAAGTATGAAAAATGCAAGTAGAAACAGACCTGGGTATTTTACGGCTGCTGGACCACATCTGGCCATTGGCTGCCTGGACTGTGTGAGGGAAATTGTAAATTATAAACCAAATCCTGGAGCAGTCTCAGTGTTGTGGCCTGCCAGCAGCCAGCAGAGCTGACAGCAGATTCGACCAGTGAGGAGGTTGGGAAGGAATGTGGGCCAGTCCTGGAGTCTGGGGAAAGAGTTGGACGAGGGCTCCGAGTTGGAAAAAGAGAGGGGGCAAAGGCCACTGATAGTTATTTGCTGCCTCTGGAGCCTCCAGAGTCTGACATCAGCGAGGCAGAAGAACAGTGGGAGCCTGTTCCCAGCGTGCGCATGCCCAGAGCTGCCAGAAGGCAGGAACAATTAAGAAAACAGGGTCGACTTGGGAGTAAGGCTTGGAGATGATTGGCCCCTCCCATAAGACATAAAAGAGAAGCGAACGGGACGTGAGCTTTTGCAGGAAGCAATTAGTTCATCTGGTTGGTAAAAGCTGTGAAAAAGTTCTGTTTGACTCTGTGCTAAGTTTGGCCTTGACTTACGCGTGGCAATTAGTTCTCTGGCAGCATTCCAAGAGAGATAAGGTGAGTGTTTGTAAACACTCCCCTGGAAGACTGTTTGAGAAGCCTTTCGGACTGGGAATGACAATAATTCAAAGCTGTATGAATTAAAGAGGTTTGCCGGGATTAAGATTGTGATATACTTTCTAAGGAAGCCTAGGTCAGAGCACTCAGGAGGTGGCAGTAGCAGTCACTGTGTGAGGGGATATGGCCTCAGCCACCCACCACCACCTCGGTTGAAGCATGGCCTTGTGGGCGAGTGTACTCTCCACAAAAGCCCCGGTTACTCATGTGGCACCTTGGGAAAATTAATTGCCCAGCCCAGAACTGGAAGTAAGATACATAAGAAGTGAGCTATTAAGATGAATTTGATCAATATTTTGTTGAACAAAAACATGAATAATATTGATATTTTAAAACATCCCTCAGTCTCTTGTTAGAAGTCAATGAATAAGAAGTCAATTTAAATCGGTTTAAATTTAAATTAGTTAAATTTAAACATTAATTTTGCTCTATAATTTCGATCAACTATTTTCTATGTTTTTTTAAAAAAAAGAAAATAGTATCTTACCAGTAAATGAAACAGAAACGAAATACAAAAATTTAAAATATACCTGACTGTTTGCATGTCTGTTGGTACAGAAAAAGTTATTCCTTGCTTCAAAGGTGAAACAGGCACCACTATATCCTAAGCAGGCAAATAAAGGATCTCACATTTTTATTCAGGACTCTACAAAAAGGGTCATGTCTATGTTTGTTAACTGAATGCATTTCACTACAGAATAAAAAGCAAGATACTTGGTATCGTATTTCTTAAAGCAGCTAAATACTAGATATGTGCTATCATCTTCTGCATAATCTGTACATGTTTATTTAGAATAAACCATTCAAAAATTGAATGGACCTTTTCTCCAGGTTTTGGATGTTTTAACAGTTCAGCAATGCTTGAAATTTGAAAACCAAGAAGAAAAAAAGGATGTATTTAGTACTTACAGGCTGTTTTGTTTTATGTAAATTAGTTTCTGAGAAATGTGTAAACTCTGCTTTGTCAGGATTATCACAAATAGGAGCAGCACCTAAAAGAAAAGTACAAGTGACTTTTTACTAAATCTTCTGAAGACCATGTCCTGGAAATAAAATAAAAAAAAATAAAATTAAAAAAAAAGTACAATTTTCATTTATAGAATAGAATAGAATTGGCCAAGTGTGATTGGACACACAAGGAATTTGTCTTGGTGCATACGCTCTCAGTGTACATAAAAGAAAAGATACAGTCGTCAAGAATCATAAGGTACAACACTTAATGATAGTCACAGGGAACAAATAAGCAATCAAATCGTATTAGGAAACAGTCAATATAAATCGTAAAGACACCAGCAACAAGGTTACAGTCATAAGTGGGAGGAGATGGGCGATTTATTTATTTATTTTATTTATTTTATTTTGAATTTGTATACCACCCTTCTCCCTGAGGACTCAGGGCGGTGAACAGCCAAGTAAAAACATCAAATACAAATATTAAAATACAGTTAAAAGATATATATAAATTTGGCCCCATTAATTAAAAACGATAAACAAAACAATTAAAAACACTTAAAAAATTAGGCCAGCCTGGCTTGCTGGAAAAAGAAGGTTTTAAGGGCACGGTGGAAGGAACTGAGGTCATGGATTCTCCTTAGGAATGATGAGAAGATTAATAGTAAATACGGATTAATAGTAATGTTGTGCTTTTTTGATGACATTTTTGATGTTAGGTGTCCATTTTAGGTCTTGAGATATGGTAGAACCTAGAAATTTGAAGGTCTCTACTGTTGATACTGTGTTGTCTAGTATTGGTGGTAGTATGGGAGGGTTTCTCCTAAAGTCCACCACCATTTCTACGGTTTTGAGTGTGTTCAGTTCCAGATATAAACACCCATCTCATATAGTGACTCTGGGTGGGCTACCGCAGGTAAAAACAGTACGAAATATAGAACATAGCACACTCTAGAATTTCCAGTTTTGGTTTAGTCGTAAACATTGGTCTAATTCAGTGTTCAATGAACCAAAGTATGCCCCTTCGTTTTTCCTCTCTTTTTGATTGGGAATAATTCATGGCAGATACTCTAGTATAGGCCTACAAACATAGGGACGATTCCAAGCAGCTGTCATTTGTCTTTTTGTGTCTTGTTATTATTATTTTTATAACAACTACGTAGCCAAACATTGCTGCAGCCAGGAAGATATCAGCCACCTTCACCTGGTTTTCTGCAGCTTCTTCAGCCCTGAAAGGCACACTGCTAGTGCCTCCAACACCTCCAGTTTCATCCCTGCTACTGATTTCTAACCACAGAACATTGGAATAGCCTGCTAGCTCATTCCTGGCAGTTGGGCCATCCTGCTCTTGTGCGCAGGCAGTGTCAGGGTTCCAACGGATACCCTAATCATGACCCTGTTTCCCCACTCCCCCCAGGGTGTGTCATCAATCACATTTGCAGACGGAGCAATTTTGAGGGTTTTAGAGACCACTCCCCTCCGGCCGCTGTGGATAACCCTGGGTGACAGCCTTGAGAAAGATATGTCTGGAATGTGCTGGTGTCTTTAGCTGCCGTGTTGCTTTGTCAGTTTCCTATCCCCTTTGCCTATGTGTTCCAGAAGAGGCTTCATCTCAGCTGCTATCGCCTCTGACCTATTCCTTGAGGGACCGATTTCTCATACTCACCCATCTCAGAAACCTTAGATTCTCGCAGTAACGTTGGCCACAGCAACATTACAGGATTCTTCTCTGAAAGAGATTTGGCACCTTCTGAACCTGGTTTCTGGTTTGTTTTACCGAGTTCATAGCAAGCAAAGTTCTTTGCAACAAGATCATCATTCACACACACCTGTGACAAAAACAATGTTTTGCATGTGAAGATTAAAGAGGATAAATTAAAATACACAAGGGTTTTCATGGTTATATGTTAGAAATGACATAGTTAAGTAGTTAACGAGGCATTTCTAGCGTGTAAGTTTTGTCAAAAAAGAAATATCACATTAAGAGCAGCAGAAAAGGGCACTGCAATATTAATCTAAACTATATTAAATGTCCTCTAATTGTTTTAACAACTGTGGGTCTCTATGTAGAACTTAGAACTATGTAGAACTTTGAAACAGATTTTTAGATCTCAATTCACAAAACAATGATAACTAATATAATTCTATTCGAATACTGCTGCGCAAACCTGACTATAAGCACTGCATAGAAGAGTATTGTTTTCTACTCTGCTGCACAGGATTAACATGGCAAGCAAGCAGCGGTGGGTTTCAAATTTTTTTACTACCGGTTCTGTGGGCATGGCATGGCTTGGTGGGCGTGGCTTGATGGGCATGGCAGGGGAAGGATACTGTAAAATCTCCATTCCCTCCCCACTCCAAAATCCCCATTTCCTCCCAATCAGCTGGGACTCAGGAGGCAGAGAATAGATGGGGGTGGGGCCAGTCAGAGGTGATTTTTACCGGTTCTCTGAACTACTCAAAATTTCCACTACCGGTTCTCCAGAACTGGTCAGAACCTGCTGAAACCCGCCTCTGCAAGCAAGCCAACACTCAAGTTAAAAAGATTGTACGTAATTTGTAAATATTACCTTTTCACCACTTATTGTGACATAAAGATAGACAGCAAAATTATCCTCTTCAACAGCATGTAACTTGGCCTCCACTTGAGTGGCTGCTATGATTAAAACGAGGCTTATTAGATTACCATAGCAGTCATTAAAAAAAAAAAAATCAGTTCTTTATATTGGACATTGACCAAAGTACAAGCAGTTCTCGACTTACAACCGATCTTTCATTAACAACCATTTGAAGTTATGATGGCATTGAAACACGTGTCTTATGACTGGTCCTTGAAGTTATGACTGTCACGGCGTTCCCGGGTCACCGATTGTATTTCAGGTACTTGGCAACCCGCATGTACAGGCAGTCCTTGACTTACGACCACAGTTGAGGCAAAATTTCTGGTGTTGAGTAAATTTTGCCCCATTTTATGACCTTTCTTGCCACAGTTATTAAATCATTCACTGCAGCTGATAAGTTAGTAACCCGGTTGTTAAGTGAATCCGGCTTCCCCATTGACTTTGCTTGTCAGAAGGACACCAAAGGAGATCACATGACTTTGGGGCACAGCAAAGGCTATAAATATGAACTAGTTGCCAAGCAGTTGAATTTGGATCACATGATCATGGGGGCGCTGCAAAGGCCGTAACTGTGAAAAACGGTCAGTAAGTCACATTTATCAGTGACGTTGTAACTTTGAACAGTTACTAAACGAACTGCTGTAAGTCAAGCACTACCTGAATTTACAATGGTTGTAGGTCATAGGCACTGAGGAGGGGTGGGGGAGTTTACGAGGTATTAATTTGTATCCAAACTGTATATTTGCTTGCTTATCTATGGAGATTCTCAGTCATCCAGGCCATAGTTGTCCTAAAGGTGCTTTTTTCCCCCCAAGAGGCCACTGGACTTTCTGGTTTTTCTTTGAAGACGTTTCACTTCCCATCCAAGAAGCTTCTTCAGAACTGAAGAAGCTTCTTGGATCAGAAGCAAAACGTCTTCAAAGAAAAACCAGAAAGTTCAGTTGCCTCTTGAAAAAAGCAGCTTTGGGACATTGGCTTGCTCAGATTTAAAAAGAGGAATGTGCGTTGCTGCTACGTTGAATTCTATACAACTCTCAATTTACAAATACAAGTCTCCTAGGTCCATTATTTCATGACAATTTTAAAAAACAGACTTGTCATATAACTGAAATTATACAAGAGGCTATTCTAGTTTTTCATTACCATTCAGGAGGTTTTGGAAGTACTGGACAGCTGCAACATCCCATTTGTTAGCGGGCCTAGAAAGAAACACGAAGCTTTTTAATGTATTATACCACAGCAAAATAAACAGGAAACATACAAAAATCTGGCAAACGGCATTTGTACAAGCAGGTATAAAACAATAAAATTCTGTTGGCTGTAAAGTTATTTTTACTGATTTATTTTCATCCCGCCTTTATTGTTTTTATAAACAATTCAAGGCAGTAGAGATACCTAATACTCTTCCTCCTATTTTACCCACAACCAAAACCCCGTGAGGAGAGTTTGGCTGAGAGAAAAGGGATTGTCCCAAAGTCACCCAGCAGTTATGCAGAAAAAATTCCTCTCTGAAGTTAGTGGAAGGATTTCTTAGAATATTTAACATCATCTCTCAGCAGCCATACTTACACTATCTCTGCATTGTCATTGTAATAGTTGACACGTAGGGTAACTGGTTTGACAGAGTACAACCTAAACTTTGTAGCTCTATAAGGCAGCCTCATAAATGATTTTACGACCACACAGATCCTGCAAGAAAATAGGTTTTACAGCACACAAATTTCTACCAATAATTTTCATAGATTTAGTGTCTGAAACTGAAGATTATAACTTCTATTTACAAAAAAGCACTGCTGCTGCTTTATAGCCAAAACCAGATATAGTGAGCTGAAAATGAGCATAAACTTTTACTCTTCAGAACCTTCTGATAAATCTATTTCTGTTCTTATTTCTTAAATTTACAAACCAGTCCATCCAAATCTTCTAAAAAAATCCTAGGCTTTAAATGTATCCAAAAATGTCCAACTATGCCTATATTAACTTATCAGCTGGATCAAACTAACACAGCAGGGCCATTGCCCATATCATTGGGTAGATAGGTAACATTATGAACAAAATGTTTCAATCCTTGGTCCAATCCTTTGCTGGATGATTTTACAGATTATAAACACATACTTTTTAGTGTTCACAGGAACAGTTTTGGCATAATCCACAAGGAAACATTCTGCAATGTAATAATCCGTATACGATATGATTGAATTAACAACAGCTCTGCACCAAGATTTCAGTTCCTCACAGTAAACAGCACAAACCTAAGAAAGATATATAAATGTTTAATGTTATACAATCTATGTTGTTTTTTTGATACGTCCCTGTCCTAATATTCCTTTTACTTACTCTTTTCATGTATTCAAATTGTGTTTATACTTTTACCTGTTATCTTATATATGCTTGACAAATAAATAAATAAATGAAAATAAATAAATAAAATAAAATAAATATAATTGGCAGAGTAAATACATGTATAATAGAATACATGTCAGACAGGAATCGGAGATTTCTATATTCTTCCACAGATATTTAAATTACTTATTTAAATCTTCTTCCTACTAGTACTTTTCCACAAATGCAGTCTCTGCAAGCATTGATCCATTTGTTACAACAGAAATGGATCTACTGGCTTGTCATAGGATCTGATCATGGGCTGAGAGAACACGAGTGGCCCAAAGTCACTTAGCTGGCTTTCATGCCAAAATCAATTATTTAAATATTATTCTAGCATAAGAATTTTGCGAAAGATATGCCTATTTCCATGTTTCCTATCCAAGATTAAATACAGTATGATGTATTTTCCACTGTCATAAAAAGCAAATCTTACATCCTAATATTAACAAGTATAACGTTTTAATATTTTCATTTCCTTGCCATCAGAAAAAGCCGTTATCTTACCATCTCACCAATTGCTATGATCAAAGATTCCAGAATTATTTGTCCAATATTTATTATTACAAATGCACTTGACATTGCATTAAGTATTTTTGGAAGACTTGTTATCTTTAAACATATAAACAACAAATAGGAAGGAAGGAAGGAAGGAAGGAGGAAGGAAGGAAGATAGGTAGGTTGGTTCATTTTTCTCCCAGATATAGCCAAACAGATCAGATTGAGAAGATCACCTGTCCCTCTTCTAGTGCACAGGGCTTGGCATCCACACATCGATAATGTTTGTTATAGAATTGATTCATTTCAGTCTGAAGTGTTTCATATTCCATTTCATTGTCTACAAATTTTCTGCCTCCTATTATGTAGACCCAAAAGCAATCTGGATTTTCAATCTAAGCAAGTATGATAAAACCCGTATTAAAATACATTCATATAACCCCAAATGTATTTTTAAAATACGGAAAGTTAATCACAATACCTTCAGTATTATGACTTCAATCATTTTTTTCCTCCAATGTTTTTTTTCATCTAAGGAGAATTGCAAGCTTTATTCTGTACTTCTGAAAACGCAACAGATCATCAATCAAACTTTCACTAAGTGAAAATATTCGTTAAGTAATTTTGAAGCTGAAATGACCAGGACACAATTTTAGAAAAGCATACCCCGTTTCCCCCCAAATAAGACATACCCTGATAATAAGCCCAATCGGGCTTTTGAGTGTGTGCACTAAAGGAGCCTGAGTGGTGCAGCAGACTAATGCTACTGTTAAAGGTAATATTTAGCTTCCAGCTGCCTGCAATTACTGCGAGTTCAATTCTCATCAGGCTCAAGGTTGACTCAGCCTTCCATCCTTTCTAAGGTAGGTAAAACGAGGACCTGGTTTGTGGGGGAAATAAGCTGACTTTGTATAAAATATACAAGGGTATGAAGGCTATTGTTTAACGCCTTGTAAGACGCCCTGAGTCTCCGGAGAAGGGCGGCTTATAAATCAAAATCAAAATAATAAAATAAAATAAAATAAAATAAGCCTCCCCCACCCCCAAAACTATTTAAACGCAGAGCTGAAAATCAGGTAAGATGGCAAGAGGAGCCCCATCTTGCTCCATGCACCGCAAAATAATAAGACCTCCCTGAAAATAAGGCCAAGCGCTTATTTCAGGGTTCAAAAAAAATATAAGACAGAGTCTTATTTTCAGGGAAAACACAGTAAATAAAATTTCAATATGACTTGAAAAAAGTTAGCAGAGAAGAGGTACCAGAATAATTTCAACAGTTCTGCTGGTAGAGTCCTCTAAATCTATTTGATATAAACTCAAACAGGACACCTGAAGTTCTCAATACCCTAAATGGTGTAAACCAGTGGCCTCCAAACTTTTGGTCACCAGGGACTAGTTCCATGGAGATAGGTTTTTCCGTGGACAGGGCATGCTGCCTGCATCTCATGAATGGGGCTTCACTTGTTTGTGGGGCCCAGTTTCTTGCATGCCGCAGACCAGTGCTGGTTCATGGTGTGAGGGTTGGGTACTCCTGGTGTAAACCACTACACACAGTGGGTTCATTCATACCTCATTCTAAGCCAACATGCCCTCCCCACAAAGCACATTATAACTTAACATAATAAACCAAGTCATTTGGCTATTAGTCATGATTTACAGTTTAGTTTGAAATTACAAGGGCATTTGCAATTTATTTTGCAAAGACACGATTAACAAAATAATGGTTTGAAACTACAATCTAATCACGATTTATTCCGCAAGGCAATATTAACAAAAGAATGGCTTAGCAGATACGAAAACTGCCAATAAAATACCATAAATTTGAGGGTCTATTGACCCAGAATTGCAACATAGATTGCAATTCTGCCTTGATTGTAAACATAGATTGCAATTCTGTCTTGCTTGTAAACATAGATTGTAAATCTGTCTTGTCAGCAGAGCAAACGGATTTCTCAATTTGAGCCTGCTGTTTCTTAGGTGGGCAACTTGTAGTCAGCCCGAGATTCTTTTTACGCTAGACCTACCTCCTTTAATCACATCTGCTAACAGCCAGCGGCATCCTTTTCTGCCATTTTGAAATGAGAAAGTCTTTTAAAACAAAACAAAACCATCAATCTTGTAGTATTTATCACTGAAAATGCAGCTCCCCCAATTCTATTAAATAAAAAGTGTTTACTACACAATAACTGTTCAGCTGCTGGCCCTTGCAACTCTTCCCCCTCCAAACAGATACAGCTATTCCCAAGTTTTTAAACGGCTTTTCTTCTTTCCAAGGAACTTCCGTTTCCCCCCATTTCACTTACAACTGTTCATAACTGGGGTGCCTGTACGGGGTGAGATTGCTATCCAGAATTGGGACGGGCGAACTCTCCGGAGAATCCAGAACAGAGGGCTAATTGGAAAAAAAAAATCAGGGAAATAAAAACTGTGTCCTAAATCCTATATGCTTGGTGCTACATTTGCTTCATTCATGGTTAAAAAATGTGGGAGCCATCCAATGGGCATCACCCTTGGGAAGGAAGTGCCTTGCTTTCTGCCTTTAATTTCAATTTCCCCCTTTTTTTGAATTTAAATTTATTTTCCCACTAGCTGCCTGCTCTGGATTTTCCACCCCCACCCTTCCTTTGCTTTATTGGGTCATTTCATTCCATTTTTAATATTCTCAACCTTGGTAGCTTGAAGATGGGTGGACTTCAATTCCCAGAATCCCCCAGCCAGCGCTGCTGGCTGGGGGATTCTGGGAGTTGAAGTCCACCCATCTTCAAGCTACCAAGGTTGAGAAACACTGATTTAGGTGTTTTTTTTTTTTAAAATCATGGTTTTAATACGACGGAGACCCATTTTTTGTTTTTTAAATCCTTTATCTGAGACGAGAACCTCGCTGGGATGGAGACCAACCACTCACATAAATGGTATTATTATCATTATCGCTTTCCCATCCACCGCCATCCTTACTCCCACCCCATTCAAGGGCAGCTTAGACCCTGGGTTTTAACCGAAGAGGGTTCCTCCCGTTCGGGGAGCAGAAGGGCGACTTGCCGGGAGACAACGGCCAAGGCCTGAGGCCTCCCCTCCCTCCCGCCGCCCGACCCTCCGCGGCTTCCTCAAGACCCAGAGACTCCCTTCCCGCCCCCCCCTCCCCCACCCCGCGCACGAGGCTCCCGCCAAAGGAGCCATTCGAACCCACCCGCGCATGCTCACTGGCGCCGACGGGGCCTGACGCACGCCTCCCTCTCTTCTTGCCTCCTCAGAGGCGGGACGGCGGCGTCTACGCATGCGCCAGCATCCTTCCCCCCCCCCCCCCCTCTGCCTTCGGGTTTTGGTTTGCGCGGGGTCCGTTTGCGCAGAACCGGAAGTTTTATTTCTATTTATTTATTTATCTTTTTATTTCTCAATTAAAAAGCGGGGGGGGGGGAGAAAAAAGGCCGGTTCCTGCCGTTATCAATAAAATACATAGCAAAAGTGATGTAAAGGAAAACATACCTTAGGCGTAGGAAGATATATGTATAACAGGGGTGGGCAACTGTGGCCCTTTTACAACTTGTGGACTTTAACTCCCAGAATTCCTGAGCCAGCTTGGCTGTCTCAGGAATTCTGGGAGTTGAAGTCCACAGGTTGTAAAAGGGCCACAATTGCCCACCCCGATGTATAAAAAAGATAAAGCCTGACTAGGTGGCTCAGTGGCTAAGACACTGAGCTTGTCGATCAGGAAAGGTCGGCAGTTCGGCAATTTGAATCCCTACTACAGGTCTGCGTGAGCAGAGGGGGTTGGACTAGATGACCTCCAAGGTCCCTTCCAACTCTCTTACTGTTTTAAAAAAAAAAGTCCTTTTATATAGACAGGGCAGGAAACAAGAAACAATGGATGGAAACTAACCAAAGAGAAAAGCAACCTGGAATGAAGGAAAAACATCCTAACAGTGAAATCAAATTAACCAGTGGAACAGCTGGCCTTCAGAAATTGTGGGTCATCATGGAGCTTTTTAAGAAGAAACTAGAAAGCCACTTATCTGAAATAGAATAGGTTCTCCAGCTTGAGCAAGGGGGTGGACTAGAAGACCTCCAAAGTCCTTTCCAGATTTGATTTGATTTGATTCGATTCTAAATTCATTGTAATTATAGATAAGGAAACATCTGTTTTAAGCCTATGAAAAAAAGGAAGGATTGCACATAGGAGGAAGATGTTCATATGATTGACTAGGAAGGATCGTAATAAGCTAACACATTCCATTCTTTTTACCAAATCTTTAAAAACATAAAAAGGGAGCAGCCCATTGCAGCCACAACCCAAAGTTACCTGACAACCATGGGTTAAATAAATATATATTGGGGGGGCTCCACTGAATGTTTGGCATGTTTTATTGGATTTCTGTTTGTTATTGGGTTCCCCTGTTTTATTGGATACATTGGGCACTAACAATGGAAAAGAAGGCATCATAAGAAACATTTTCAATGTTTTATGGTGCTGGGTGTAAGGACTGTCTTGTACGGGCTGAGTTTCCACCCAGATATAGTTAAAAAATACAAAATCCAGCTAGTTCCAAACCTATAGTAATTGTGGAGAAATAAATGACCATTTATGGGACAATTCATTTAGCAAACAATAAAAGAAGCATGGAAAAAATACTGCTTAAAAGTATTTATTTTTAACAGACACTTGTTAGGGTTACATAACACAGTTAATGTAAAGGCACAACAGGTGATATTTCAGCATAAACAAGTTAATCTAAAACAGTGCTTCCCAGAAGTAGTTCTGAATATATGCATTTACAATCTGCAATGCACTTATTTTGAGTACGATTTCCAGGTAGAGAGAAATATACTGTAACATACATTCAAAGTGTTCAGTTCTTTTTAATTTTCGCAAATGATCTATCGGTCAACAGGGGCATCTGCAGGAATGATCACTGCCTTTAAAACAGCAGATGCACCTGGGTGGCCAAAGTATCTGCCCCTTTTAATGTGTGTTGCATGCACTAAATGCATATTGAAAAGGGGTGGAGCTTCAATCATTTGCTCATATCCACTATTCTGAAACCATTGTCAAGGCAAGTAATCACTGCCACGAGCCAAATCCATGTACTCTAGATGCCTACTTATCATTTATGATTTATTTAGAACTGAAATAAATTAACAAATAAATTAAATTTGGGTTATTAGAAGATAGATCTCTATTCCAGAATTGGCACAAGAATAATTACACTGATTGACACAACTTGAAACTGAAATAATTTTCATACGTATTGAGGTATGTCCATAAAATGGCAGAGCGCTATTAATTCATTGTTATTCTAACATCTCTCGAAATTTAGTAATTCCAGTATGAGAAATACTACAACTGACAGTTGCAATCTGCATTATTTCACATTTTAGAGTCCAGTATAACTGGATTGATATGTTTATATTTGGATTCAATATTCATGTGGATAGTTGTATTAAAGTTTCGTATTACTAGCCGATGAAAGTTTCTTCCCTCTTTCATTAGTTCTTCAATGTTTTTATTTGTTGTCAGCATAGGTTTCTTTTCGCCAGTAAAATCCGGATCTTTTGGATATAAATCGTCACCTAAAATATAATTATTTCTCTCGGTTATATGCATAGTTACAGGTATAAATGTGAATTTTTGATACTAACAATACCTTCAGTCTAAACGGTGGTATGAAAAGTTGTGACAAAACATTGATTAGGAGACACTATTTTTAATAGAGGTTTTTGTCTCAACATACCAAGAGCAGAAGTATTAAAGCAGAGATGCACAGGAAGATATGAATGCAATCAAGTTGTACTTTTTATTTACTGGGCTCATAAACATGTTAAGCAAAGGATCTAAGATTTACAAGCCACAATTACTGCTTTCACAGTACACAGCACTTCTACAACTAAGAACGTAAGATTATAGCTGAGCATACTGTATGTTCCATATAACAGAAGATTAATGAATATCGGCCCATTAATTCTATTAAGCGTAGTACGGGAAATTTAAATTAGGAAATTTTAATTTGATTATTTAGCTTTTGCCCAAAGCAGTCCACTTTTTGGAGTACGGCCCCAGAAACCCACTTATTCAGACAAGTAGATTCATGTTGCAGCTTCTGTTTAGTGTTCAGTGCATCAATAAACCAGGGTTTGTTTGTTTGATTGTTTGTTTTAAAAGGCCAGTTCTTCATTTTTACCTACCTGGCAACAATTGGATGTAGCCATCTGAAGCCTTCAATATAACTGACATCCAGCGTTCACAACCTTCTAAAGCTCGTTCTGAGCTAAACCGCTCCAGATCACGAAGGGATGAAAAATGGCAGAGCCTACATAACTCATAGAGCTGAGGTGGTGCTATCCAGACTTCTCCAGAGTTAAAAAGTTCCACAGCTTCTAAAGGGGTTGACCACTGAAAAAAGAATAAAGCATTAAAATCAATCTCCAAGCCATGTAATTTCCCAATTAAGGGGGATATTCTGTAGAACAGATTCTGTGTTCTGGTGCTTTCAGTGACTGTTTTATTCTATATTAGTATTTATTTTTACCTTTTTTAAAATTAGATTATCAGTCTAACAGTGGATGCTATATATATATATCAACTTAGCAAGTTCAGAAATTAATTGTTTTAAATATTATTTGAAGGTAGCAAAAGATATTACGATGTATTTTGAGGATGTGTTTCACAAGAGATTGCCAAATAGCAGGAATTTTAGATCCATATTCATGAACATATTTTCAGGGTTTACAACCGTTGTAAATCGAGGACGACCCGTCACTTGACATGATCCCAGGTTGGGAACTCTCCCCTTCCTTCTATGCACGAGTCTCTCTGCCCCTGCTTTGCAACACCCTTCACCCTTCCCAGAGCCCCGTTTTGCAAAGCATGCCGCCATCCCGGGGGGGGGGGCATCCTGGCATCCTCACCCTGCAATCGGCCACCTCCTGCCGGTCGTGGGAAGCGGCGGGCGGCTCCTGCCCGAGGCAGCAACACAGGTAGAAAGTGGTGTCGTAACAACGACCAGCCGGCCTGCGAGTTCCCAGTTGCCCCACTCGTGCAACGCGGGAGAACCGGTTGTTAACTTTCTGAGCAGTTTGGCAAACTGGTTGTTGGAAGAAATCATTAGGGCAGAGAACCGGTTGTTAAATTACTTGAATCCCCCCACTTGGGGGGTGGGATGGGGTCCCTATCCCAAGTCCCTTTTTTGCAGTGCCCTTGAAACTTCAAACCGTCACTAACCGAACCGTTGTAAGTCGAGGACGACCCGTCACTTGACCCAATCCCAGGTTGGGAAGTCCCCCCTTCTATGCCCAAATCTCTCTTGTCCCTGCTTTGCAACCAGGCGCCCTGCAGCCTTCCCAGAGCCCCGTTTTATTTTACTTATTTATTTTATTTATTATCTCCAAGGGACTCAGGGCGGCTGACAACAATAAAACCCCAATAGTCCATCGTGCAAAGTTAAAATGCCTAATTAGGTCAAATACTATTTAAAACCCGTAAAAAAGCATGCCAAGCCAGCCGCTTTCCCGGTGCCCTTGAAACTTCGAGCCGTCACTAACCGAACCGTTGTAAATCGAGGACGACCCGTCACTTGACCCAATCCCAGGTTGGGAAGTCCCCCCTTCTATGCCCAAATCTCTCTTGTCCCTGCTTTGCAACCAGGCGCCCTGCAGCCTTCCCAGAGCCCCGTTTTATTTCACTTATTTATTTTATTTATTATCTCCAAGGGACTCAGGGCGGCTCAAAACAATAAAACCCCAATAGTCCATCGTGCAAAGTTAAAATGCCTAATTAGGTCAAATACTATTAAAACCCCGTAAAAAAGCCTGCCAAGCCAGCCGCTTTCCCGGTGCCCTTGAAACTTCGAGCGGTCACTAACCGAACTGTTGTAAGTCGAGGACGACCCGTTACTTACTTACTTACTTACTTACTTATTTACCATTGTAAGTCGAGGACGACCCGTTACTTACTTACTTACTTACTTACCATTGTAAGTCGAGGACGACCCGTCACTCACTTACTTACTTACTTACTTACTTACCATTGTAAGTCGAGGACGACCCGTCACTCACTCACTTACTTACTTACTTACTTACCATTGTAAGTCGAGGACGACCCGTCACTCACTTACTTACTTACTTACTTACTTACTTACCATTGTAAGTCGAGGACGACCCGTTACTTACTTACTTACTTACTTACTTACTTACCATTGTAAGTCGAGGACGACCCGTTACTTACTTACTTACTTACTTACTTACTTACTTACCATTGTAAGTCGAGGACGACCCGTTACTTACTTACTTACTTACTTACTTACTTACTTACTTACCATTGTAAGTCGAGGACGACCTGTTACTTACTTACTTACTTACTTACCATTGTAAGTCGAGGACAACCCGTCACTCACTTACTTACTTACTTACTTACTTACTTACCATTGTAAGTCGAGGACGACCCGTTATTTACTTACTTACTACTTACTTACCTACCTACCTACCTACCTACCTACCTACCCACCCACCCACCCACCCACCCATTTATTTATTATTTATTATTTATTATTTATTATTTATTATTAATTTATTAATTTATTATTTATTATTTATTTATTAATTTATTTATTTATTTATAAACTTGACCTGATCCCAGGTTCGGAACTCTCCCCTTCCTTCTATGCCCAGACCTCTCTGCCCCTGCTTTACACCTTTCCCAGAGCCCCGTTTTGCAAAGCGTGCCAAGCCTTCTCGGAGGGGGCAATCCTGGCATCCTCACCCTGCAATCGGCCACCTCCTGCCGGTCGTGGGAAGCGGCGGGCGGCTCCTCCCCGAGGCAGCAACACAGGTAGAAAGCGGTGTCGTAACGGCGACCGGCCGGCCCGGCTAGGTGCACGGGGGTCAACCAGTTACCCCACTCGTGCAAAGCCCGCAAGTGGGGCACGCAGCCCAAGAGGCGGCAGAGCTGCAAAAAGCTACCGGGGTCTCCTTGCACCTTTCGCCGCCACTCTTCCAACCGGGCAGCCGGCATCAACCGCTGGGCGGACAGCAAAGCGGCCGCGCCGTCCGTCCTAGCCGCGGCTTGCCCGGCGGGCACCACCAGCAGCAGCCCGCTCTCCTCGAAGGTCTCCCGGATGGCGCAGATGCGGAAGGCCACGTCGGCCGGCAGGGAAGCTTCGCCCAGCTCGGGCCGGCGGGCGGCGAAGAGCGGAGGCCGGGCGGCGGGTTGAGCTCCCAGCCCGCAGCGCGGAGCGTCGGGGAGAAGCTCCCTCCAGGCGGGCGAGAAGTCGGAGGCGTCGGCCACGCCGCCCGGGAAGACTTGGGCGCTGGGGAGGAAAGGGGTCCGGGCGCTCCGGCGCAGCAGCAGCACCTGGTAATCGAAAGCGGCGGCCGGGCGAAGAAGGGGCTGCTTGCCGCCCACCGCCAGCAGCAGCGTGGCGGCTTCTCGCCAAGCCGCCGAAGTCATCGTTCCCCAGGGAGGAGAAGGGCAAAAAAAGAAAAAAAGGAGGCACGCTGGACTCGGCTCCGCGCTTTACGCGCAGAGGACAAGCCTCTCCTGGCACCGACAGCCCTGCAAGGTAGGCTTGGGGGGGGGAGGAGAGAAGCTCCCGTCTCCTCCCCCCCCCACCCACCTACTCAGGGGATTGGGGAGATTTCATCCAGGGTTGGGAAGGGTTAGAAGGGGCGAGGATTGGGGGCGAAGGGAAGGGAAGGGAAAGGCAGGCACCGGGGATGGTTGGGGAAAGGTTGAAGTTTGCGAATTGGATCGTGGTCGTGGGAGGAGTGACCTGCTTAAGGACGTCCCACGAGGGGTGGCCGTTAATTCTCGGGGGCTCAGTTAGGGTCCGAAGGGGAGGACTACCCTAGGTATAATAACAATAATAATAATAATAATAATAATAATAATAATAATAATAATAATAATATATATATATATATATATATATATATATATATATATATATATATATATGTACACACACACACACACACACACACACACACACACATGCATATTCTTTCTAGCCAGGTTTTACCTACGTAAACTAAGTTGTTCTGCAGCCTAGGTTCTGTGAAATCTCATTCACAGAACCTAGGCTGCAGAACAACTTAGTTTACGTAGGTAAAACCTGGCTAGAAAGAATATGCACATAAAAGCCTATGAAAAAGAAAGACACACACACACACACACACACACACACACACACATATATATATAATGTATGTATGTATATATGTGTGTATATGTATATGTATATGTACATAGGAAAAAACCCTGATTACAAAAATATCATACATTTAAGCCTATGAATTAAAAAGAATAAATATTTGACCTTTACAGGGAGGAGTCATAAAATATGGGTGTGGCTGGCTGAAGAGGTCCAAAAAGACCGAAACAGTGCTATCCCAGTCTCCCATAAGTCTCAGAATAAACAACACAAAATGTCTGACAGGCCTGAAAGTGATGATTGGAGATTTCATCCCACCATGGCCATTTAACTTTATCTACATAGGAAAAAACCCTGATTACAAAAATATCATACATTTAAGCCTATGAATTAAAAAGAATAAGTATATGTATATGTATATGTGTGTATATATATATATATATATATATATATATATATATATATATATATATATATATGTATGTATGTATGTATGTATGTATGTCTTTGGTTATTCGGGTTTTCTCCCGCGTAAAATTGGAGGTGTCTTGGCAATGTTTTGGCGAAGTCTCATTCGTCATCTTCAGGCTGGTGTTCTCGGCTTCGTGTTTCTAGGAGCAATGTGCTAGAATCAGCTCCCATTGCTGCTAGAAGCACAAAGCCGAGAACACCAGCCTGAAGATGATGAATGAGACTTCGCTGAAACATTGCCAAGACACCTCCAATTTTACGCAGGAGAAAATCCGAATAACCAAAGACCTACATACAAACACCCGCAAAAACCTCAGAAAACACACACACACACACACACATATATAATATACTATATATTATATATATTATATATATATATTTATCCTGGGCTTGCCAATATTCCAAAAGTAAATTGCAGTTTTATGAGGAGTCTGTTTTTCAAGGCCAGAAAACCTATTTAGTACATACCGTTAGGTGTGGAAAAATGACTCTTTAATTTTTTAGCATAGATATTAAGAGACATTTTGATAATTTCAAATACTGCAGGTGAAAAAGCTGGATTCTCGTGTTGACCGTACATCTTGTAGCTGTTTCATAAGCAAGAAATGTTTAAACTGAGCAATTATGATGAAACGCGGATGCCATGGTTTAGTTCTGAAAGATTACTCTGAAATCATTCACACCATCAGTAATTGTGCTTACATCCAAGGGAATCACATGGCTCACGATTTTAATGTACAAAATACTTTGCACTTTTTCAGAAGAAAGTGAAAAGTGAAACTGAAAGTGTGTTACATTCTTCTGCATCATAAATACTTAGAACATAGAACAGAGTTGGAAGAGGCCTTCTACTCCAATCCTCTGCTCGAGCAGAAGACCATTCGACACAAGTGGCTTACCAGTCTAAAAGCCTCCAGGGATGGAGCACGCATAACTTCTGAAGGCAAGTTGTTCCATTGGTTGATTGCTCTCACTGTTAGGATTCCCACCCCCCCGAGTTCTTGGTTGCTTCTCTCCTTGTGTCAGGGTTCTGATGGATGCCCCAATTAAATCATGAGTCTTGATCTAAACTTCAAAAGAAATCCAGTCATTTATTAGGAGTTTCATGTCCGCACGTTCCCAGGTGAAGCCAGCTCTGACCCTACCTAATTTATGCTCCAATTATGACCCTGTTCCCCCCTCCCCCCAGGGTGTGTCACATTCACATCACATTCACCAACGGAGCAAATTTTGCAGGTTGTAGAGGTCACTCCCCTTCAACTGCTGTAGGTATCCCTGGGATACAGCCTTGAGGGAGATAAGTGTGAAATGTGCATCTGTTTTTGGCTGCTGTGCAGTTTCACCAGTTTCCCATCCCCCATGGCCTATGGCAACTCAAGAGCGAGTTGACACCTTGGTTACTTGACTGAATCTACAGTTCTCCAAAGTGATGTTCACAAGTATTCTACCTTAAACATCCAAAATTGTATCGTTTGCTTCGCTTGAATACTCTCTATTACTCTTGACAAAGAAATGTCAATGTCCATCGCTTTTGCCTTAAGCAGTGAAGCAAAATCCAACTCCATTTGTAATTACTGGAATACAAGAGAAAGTGTAAAACGAAGAGTAAAATGGATGTGTTTCTTTTAATGCCAGTTTTCAATTGGACCCCTTATTTGGGAGTGAGTTTTGAACCCTTAATAAGTACAACCGGCCATTTGGGATATTATTGCACACTGCATCTGAGTTTAGCAAAAAGTTCCTTTTTGTCCCAGTGTGAGTTTAGAAACATAGCGAAGGAAAAGATTTAAGGGCCTATAATTCAGCATTCTTGCCAAATGACTTTATGAAAACATGTGAAAGGTAAGTATTGCTAAAGAAGTTCACACACACACACACACACACACACACACAAAACACACATGCATGTTTAGGAGTTTGTCTTTAAAAGCAATCTGTTCAAAAGGCTGGCAAGTTAACAGAAGAGGCTTTATTTTAAATAAATAATAGCAATAGGTTTTATCCTGAGCATAAAAGAATACTCTTGAACCACGGAATGCCAGTTTATAATGCTTACTTTCAGATGAATACTGAAACAATCGTTTTAATATGGACCCAGCATTCGTTGGAATGCAACAAATCAACCTTATTTTTTTTTTAAAAAACCAAACATTCAGAGTTCGTCATTCCTCGATGAACACTCCTGTCGTAACTCTCAACTTCATCATGCTTGTAAAAGACAGCGGAGTTGGACTTTTTAAAATAAAGAATCCTATTAAAAAGGGATTTTGCTTTGTTTCTTTTCAATGAAAAGGTACACTTTTTGTTACAATGAAAATACCTATGGCTGTAAACACAAGACAGGTAATGTTTTTTTTTTTTAAGAGAGCAAAACAACTTGGCTTTAAATAAACTTAAATAAATAAATACATTTTAATCAATCGTGATGGTTGTAAGGGCTGATGATTTAACCATCTATACAGAGTCTGAAGACTTTAAGACTTAGCTAAAAGAACACCTTCCTCCTTGGTCAGACATTTATAAAGTCTTTTAAAAATTCAGCGCTCTAACATTTCTGGTTCTGTATGGCCTAAAAATGAGAGTTCTAGATAATTTTCTTCCAGAAAGTAACATGGCAATGACTATGGGATGCTTTTGTGAACCTTAGAGCAGAGGTGAAAGTGAACAGACTTCCTACAATTTTTTAATGGATGAACAGAAGCATATCATGCTTTAGATTATTTCATCAGTTCCTACAGATCAATCTGGCACACATACACACCCCATAAGAAGATATTTCTTCCCTAGTATTATCTGCTCAGCTTTGCACACGTGATAACTATCCCTAAACCATATCGCACAGTCAGTGGTGCTGAGCAGATGTGATGAGAACTGAGCAAAGAAGATATTAATTAATCAGATGGTGACAAATCCTCTGTCAGGTCTTGATGAGATGTCATTTAGAAATAGCTTGAGAGAGGAAAAAAACAAGCAATGCAGAGACAGTTAACGGATGTACAGCACCTTTCTAAACTGGGTCTGCTTGGAAAATAAATCTCATTGGAACTAGGAACTGTTCCCTCAATGTAAAGGTTTTCATAAAAGTAACTCAGGAAAATAAGCATCTTGCAGTGACGAATTGATGGCTTTAACCTGGATTGTTTGCAAAACAAAACCCTGTAGAACAAGAGTGGAGAGGCGGCTATTTCATCCATACTGATAAGTTTTTAGACTCGAGTTCTCAAATGTGCAAAGAAATACTGTTTTAATTCCAAATTAAAAAAATGTGTCTCGGGAGCATTCCAGCTAGGCAATTGTTATCCTGCGGCTTCTTCCTCACAGCCTATAACCGTGTTGCATGCACCTATGTAAGAGCACTTTTAAGCCTAGGGTGTTCTCCCATAAAATAATATGAGACGTATTTAAGAGAAATATCTAGCCCTTGTTAACATTCAAACGTGGGTCCTTCCAATGAAACGAAGACTGTTCTTTTCAGGTGAAAGTGAACAATACAATAGCAGCCGTTTGAATCATGCTACAATAAAGAGATGATGGGTACTTTAGCACCAAAAGGGAATACACAGTTTTGACATCCTTGTAGCTCCCAGCCCTGCTTCTAGGACCGTGATGACGAACCTATGGCACGCGTGCCACAAGGGTCACACGGAGCCATATTGGTGGGCACACAAGCTCAGCTCCGGCACGGGCTGATTTTCAGATTTTCTGGACCCACCAGAAGTAGGGAAACAGGCTGTTTCCTGCCTCTGGAGGGCCGGGGGGGGGGAGGGAAGGCCCGTGTTTTGCTCTCTAGGAACCTGAGGAGAGTGAAAATGGCCTTCCCCCCCTCCCCCGGAGACCCTCCGGAGGCAGGAAACAGTCTGTTTCCCTTCTTGCTGACTTCTGAAGTTGGCAAACATGTGTTTCCGGCCTCCGGAGGGCCTCTGGGAGGGCGGGGAAGGCCGTTTTCACCCTCCTCAGACTCCTAGAGAGGCTCTGGAGCCTGGGGAGAGCAAAAAACGGGCCTACCAGGCCCACCGTGCCAAAAGTGGGGGGAGCATGGAGAATGAGGTGAATAGAATTGTGGGTGTGGGCACACACGAGCACGACACACACATCCCGCGCTCCCCACGCTTTTGGCACGTGATGGCAAAAAGGTTAGCCATCACTGTCCTAGGACTTCCTTAAAAGCAGATATCTACAATCAACCGTCAAAATATATTGATGCCTTAAGAGTACCTGGGAATGCAGTATTTTCTTGCTTCCTGAACACAGGACTATTTATTTTTTGAGGTAACATACTTAGAAGATTTGCTTGGTTGCAAATGCAGAAGCTGGCTTTGACCGCACGGCGTCCATTAGTGCTAGCCACTCAAAAGTGCAAATTTAATTATTGATGTCTTTCTTGCCTTTCGGCCCTGTTCTTTTGCATATTGATTCAGGAGCTAAAAAGCTGATGTATTAGATACAGGTAGTCCTTGACTTACAACAGTTTGTTTAGTGATCGGCCAAAGTTACAGCCCTGAAAAAAAATGTGATTTATGACCGTTTTTCACAGTTACGACCTTTGCAGCGTCCCCATAATCGGGTAATCAAAATTACCCAATGTCTGGCAACTGGTTCATATTTATGACCATTGCCGTTTCCCAAGGTCATAGGATTACCTTTGGTGACCTTCTAACCAGCAAAGTCAATGGGAAAACCGGACTCGCTTAACAACCGGGTTACCAATTTATGAATTGCAGTGATCCACTTAACGGTGACCAGAAAGGTCATAAAATGGGGCAAAACTCACTTAACAAATCTCACTTAAGAACAGAAATTTGGGGCTCCATTGTAAGTCGGGGGCTACCTGTCAACAGATCTTATTTCTAAAAAGTTACCCATAGGGTTTCAGCTTCATAACTCAATGTGCTTTCAGAAGTTAAAGCTACTCATTTCAACGAACCTCAATTTTTTAGAAATTAACCCACTGAATCAGGGGATTTGCCTCCTAAAGCTTATATAAAGCAACACCTGCATCTGTCCATCTGCAAGGAACTTAATAGGATCAGTATACTGATCCTAAAGCCATGCACAACTGTAAAATGTGATGGGTTTAACAGATTGGTAAACAGAATTTTAGACACTTTATTTTCCTGTTTGTCTCTTAATAATTACATAGCAACTTGGAGGTAGTCTATACCTGTAGAAGGGACGTCGTTGACCTGCAAATTTAGCCTACATACAATGGATAACTCTTTGCTGCCAGATTATCTAATAATGCCAGGGACTCTAATATAATTTTTCAATTAATCAAGATAATAATCATAATTGGCATGACATCCAAACTCAAGAGATTTTAGGTTCATCTTAAAATTTGTATCTTGACTGACTTCGATTTTGAAGCTGTAAATCTTTTAAATTAATTCCATCTATGCAACTATAGAAACCAGTTTATTCAAGAGTCCCATAGTTTTCTCATGCATTAATGAATAAGCACACCCGAGAAGTTATTGTTAAAACCTTACTTCTCTCGTTTTAGAAGGAAAAGTTTTCAGTATCTGAAAACAGACAGGAGGTTTAAATAGAATTGCTTCCTTTAGGATTAAGTCTCTAAACCCAGAGGAAAAAGCCGTGTCTAAAATCCTGAACTGGCTGAAGATCTTGTCATATTTTAGTTTTAAAAACACAACACGAATCCCAGCATCAGTGCACAAAAAGTTAAGCCGAAAGAAACCACATTGTCATCTGATGCATGTTGAGAATTAAATCTCACTGAATTCCATGGGATTCAGCGGTACAGCAGTACACTTCACGAAGGGGGAACAGTGATTTACACTTATGGTGTAAAGTGTTTAAAATTGGCTAATGTGTTACTAAGAACCCATTGATAAAGGTGTTTTTTTTTTAAAAAAAAACCCTCCTGTCCCCTGCAAAACAAACCTGAAGCAGTAGTGAGCTGAAAATAACTCCCTATCTTTCTCTTAAAGGTTGTGGAAAGTTTTCTTCTGCAAATCTGCATTTTTATACCGCACGGAAACAACTTCAGCTCAACCTTTCATTCCACAAAGACAAGTTTCCGTGCCTCCATGCTTGCACATTGGTTTAGGGGAGTGGTTCTCAACCTGTGGGTCACGACCCCTTTGGGGATTTAAACAACCCTTTCACAGGGGTCACTTAAGACCATCGGAAAACACATATTTTCAATGGTTTTAGGAATAATTTTATGGTTGGGGATCACCACAACATGAGGAACTGTATTAAAGGGTTGCGGCATTAGGAAGGTTGAGAACCACTGGTTTAGGAGAAAAAAAAGTAACCCACTTCTTCAGCTTCAAGAGTTAATGCCCCCTTTTATATTGAAACCAACATATGCCCCTTTTCCATCTTGACCTCTGGTCCACAACATCACATGCGAATTATTATTATGACCCGTTTGTAAACATGAACCCAAGCTTAAATCACAAATCATATTTCCGTCCCAGTTCCCGAGAACGGTCTTCTATAAATAGCCGTCAAATCCCCTACCGTGGTTAAGTTCTAATACCCGCACATTATTAACTGTGAAAGGCCCAGCCAGCAGGCTTTTTAAAAAAAGAAAATATATACTGTATTATTATCCCCAGGGAGATCTCTTTTGTTTGGATCGACCATCCCAGAGTGTTAAAAAAACAAACACACACCAGGACCAGTGATGGGATTCAAATAATTTAACAACCGGTTCTCTGGCCTAATGATGTCTTCCAACAACCAGTTCACCAAACTGCTCAGAAAGTTAACAACTGGTTCTCCCGAAGTGGTGCGAACCGGCTGAATCCCACCACTAACCGGGACCCATCTCAGGCGATCCCGTCCTGTACCCCCCCCCAACGTCCAAGATCGCCAAAAAAATGTAAAAACTTCCCCGTTGCAAAGGAAGACCACTGCCCCACCACTTCTCCCTCGTCCAGCCTTAGGAGAGCTTGGCCACACACACCGCCAGGGCGATGGCCATCAAGAGGACGGCGGTGAAAATGATGCCGGCCAGGACTCTGCTAGGATCGCAAAGGCTTTTGTTGTCGACCCCCGAGACGGCACCCACGGAAGAGGCGCCCCCGCTGACGTTGGAATTGAGCTCGGCGCCGGGGTCTTGCTTGGCTTCGACCGTCCACCTGGGCACGTTGACCTTCATCTCCATCTCGTAGATCATCTCGCCCACCTGGTTGATCTCCTGCTCCAGAGCCGTCAAGTCCACCACGTCGATGTTGGCTTCGGCTTCGTATTTCATGTTCTGGACGCTCATTGCCCGGGCTGCCACTCCTGAGGTGCCTCCACTCAAACCAGTCTGGATGAGCGGTTTCTTGGGCACGTGGAGCGGGAAAGCCTGGCCCAGCTCCAGGGCCCGTCGCATGTCGCTCTCCAAGATCTCCAAGCAGGCGGAGAAGATGACCCAGAGGCGCTCGAACTCGGGCCTCTCTTCTTTGGCTAGAGTTTTATCCCGCAGGGAAGCCGTCAGCTGAGCTCGGGTCACCCCGGCTAACTCTTGGGCTTTCTGCCGGGTTTTTTTCAACTCCTCGCGGAGCTCCTGCGAATCCGCCGAACCCCCGACGGTCAGCACCAAGTGCCGGTAGCAAGCCGTGACTTTGCTGAGCGCGTCCAGAAGCGCTTTGCATTCCTCTCTGGCCATAACGGGCGGTGGCGCAAAAGAATCCAGCCCCGGAGGTGGGAAAAAAAAAAAAAAAAAAAAAACTCAAGCCGAACGCTCCGAGCAAGTTTGGCCGGACGGGGAGCGCATGGCTGGAGCCCGGGAGGACTGGCCCCGCTGCCTTCCCCGTTTGCAGTCCGGGGGCGCTTCCTCCTCCTCCTCCTCCTCCTCCTTCTTCTCCTCCTCCTCCTCCTCCTTCTTCTCCTCCTTCTTTTCTTCCTTCTCCTTCTCCTCCTTTTCTTCCTTCTCCTTCTTTTCTTCCTTCTCCTTCTTCTCCTCCTCCTCCTCCTCCCTCTTCTCCTCCTTCTTTTCTTCCTTCTCCTTCTCCTCCTTTTCTTCCTTCTCCTTCTTTTCTTCCTTCTCCTTCTCCTCCTCCTCCTCCTTCTCCTTCTTCCCAGCACTTGGCAACCTTCCTCGCCCTGCGCGCATCCCCGGAGAGGGGAGACTCAAACCAAAAAATAAAATAAAATAAAATAAAATAAAATAAAGTAATCAAGTCAAATCAAATGCAAGCCCCAAGCAGCTCCGAGAGGCAGGCAGCAGGCAGGCAAGCAGCGAGCGAGCAGTCAGTCTCCTTTAAACCCGGCCAAGCTTCGGGCCGGGCGCGGTTTAAGCGCTTAGGGTTAAATAGCGCGCAGCTGGTGCCGGCGGGACCATCCCGGGGGGAGCCTCCTCCTTCTCCTCCTCCTCCTCCTGCCGCCCCGCTGCTGCTGCCGGCTCCTCCTGCCCCCCAAGCTCCACCTTCGCCGGCTAAGCCAGCCAGCCAGCCAGCCGGGGCGGCTGCGACAAGGAAGGCCCGGGTTCATTGGCTCGCTTGCTGGGTAGGAGGATCCGCCTAAGGGAAAGAGTGGGGAGGGGGCTCAGGCTGGGAAGAGGAGAGAGAAAAAAAGTGGGGAGGGGATGCTGCTGCTGCTGCTGGCGTGGGGAGGGGGCGCAGAGGAAACCCGGCTCGGGGGCTTCGCAGGAAAGTAAGAGTCCGCTTGGCCCGGGCTTGGAGAGGTGGGTGGGTTGCAGGAAAGCGGGGTGCTGAGTCGTAGGTAGGTGGGTGGGGGGGTTTCCTTGGAAAGACCCCTTTCCCACCCCCCCACCCCCCTCTCCGGGTCTTTCTCTTCTTACTCCCAACGAGGAGGGGGTCTTGCTCGGTTGGGAACTTCAAAGCTTCCCAAAGCTTGCTTGCTTACTTTGCAGGCCTCCCTGCTCCCCGGAGCGTAGCAAGGGCTCGGAGACCCCTGCCCACCTCCCCACCCCCCCAAAAAAGGTGCCACTTCTACGGAGGGAGCTGAGTTTTAAGCAAGCCTCGCCGGCAAGGGGAGGGGGGGCTGCCTTTGGGATGGAGGGGTATCCGGGGCCTGAAAAGTCCTCCAGGGTAGGGGGTCTCCAAGCATTGGGCAGTTGAAGCCTGGAGGGAGGGGTCTTGGCTGGACTTGGAAGAGGGGTCTCCAACCTTGGGTACTTGAAGCCTGGAGGGCGGGGTCTTGGCTGGCCTTGGAGCAGGGGTCTCCAACCTTGGACACTTGAAGCCTGGAGGGAGGGGTCTTGGCTTGCCTTGGAGCAGGGGTCTCCAACCTTGGGCCCTTGAAGCCTGGAGGGAGGGGTCTTGCCTTGCCTTGGAGCAGGGGTCTCCAACCTTGGGCCCTTGAAGCCTGGAGGGAGGGGTCTTGCCTTGCCTTGGAGCAGGGGTCTCCAACCTTGGGCCCTTGAAGCCTGGAGGGAGGGGTCTTGGCTTGCCTTGGAGGAGGGGTCTCCAACCTTGGGCACTTGAAGCCTGGAGGGAGGGGTCTTGCCTTGCCTTGGAGCAGGGGTCTCCAACCTTGGGCACTTGAAGCCTGGAGGGAGGGGTCTTGGCTTGCCTTGGAGCAGGGGTCTCCAACCTTGGGCACTTGAAGCCTGGAGGGAGGGGTCTTGGCTTGCCTTGGAGCAGGGGTCTCCAACCTTGGGCACTTGAAGCCTGGAGGGAGGGGTCTTGGCTTGCCTTGGAGCAGGGGTCTCCAACCTTGGACACTTGAAGCCTGGAGGGGGGGGTCTTGGCTTGCCTTGTTGGGGAATTCTGGGAGTTGAAGTCCTCCAGGCTTTAAGGGCCCAAGGTTGGAGACCCCTGCTCCAAGGCAAGCTTGGGGGTCCAGCTTTCTTTCCCCGGCGGCCGGAGGGTCTCTCCAACCACCTTGGGCAAAGGAGCAAAACTTGGCAAGCCTTTCGCCTTTGTTTTTTTTGCAAAGGAGACGCACGGGAGGAGATTCTGGGGCTGGTTCCATGCGGGGAGAATTCTCCCGGGGTGGATCCGAGGGTTGGTGGTTTGCTCACCACGGGCCTTTTTCCTGTGCATGCCACGGTTTCCTCTTTAGAGGCGGGTGGGGGTGGGTGGGAGGAAGCTTGGCGTGGCCACTGTATGGGGCAACTTGTGTTGGTTTGGGGGGGGGCAGGAAACGAGGAAGTTTGCACGTGGAAGGAAACCGGTGTGTCTGGGACGCTGAGATAGGCAGAATTGGCATCTTGGCTTTTCCCACTCATTGAACCAGGGGTGAAATCCAGCAGGTAATTGACAGGTTCTAGAGAACCGGTAGCGGCAATTTTGAATAGTTTGGCGAACTGGCAAATACCACCTCTGGCTGGGCCCCAGAATGGGGTGGGAATGGAGATTTTACAATATCCTTCCCCCAGGAGTGGGGAGGGAATGGGAATTTTGCAGTATTCTTCCCCTGGAGTGGGGTGGGAATGGAGACTTTGCAGTATTCTTCCCCTGCCACTACCCACCAAGCCACACCCACGGAACTGGTTGTAAAAAAAAAATCTAGATTTTGCCACTGTATTGAACCTATGGCGTGTAGTTTACTCAGAAGTAAAACGCTATAGGAGTTCAGTGACTTTCAATGACTGTCTAGTGTGGTGTTTTTCAGTACTGCACTGGGAATGTTTTTAAAAAGTTCCTTGAGCAGCTCCCACGAGGAGCAGCTAAAGAGACTCAGATTAATTCAGTACAGTGGTATTTATTTATTTATTTATTTATTTATTTATTTATTTATTTATTTATTTATTTATTTATTTATTTATTTTATTTCTATACCGCCCTTCTCCCGAAGGACTCAGGGCGGTATACAGCCTGATTAAAAGCACAAAGACGGACAAAATTTAAAAATAATTTAAAATTATTAAATAATTGGCTCAATTATAAAACCCCCAAATTTAAAATCCCATATTTAAAACCAATTAAATCTAAAAGTGTTTCCCCACCTCCAAACCAGGGCAAATTTAAGTTGGGTGGGACTTCAATTCCCAGAATCCTTAGGCTCGCTGGGGAATTCTGGGAGTTGGAGTCCGCACAACTTAAAAAGTTGCCCAGGCTGAAAAAACAAACAAACACTGGTCTAATGGAATCCCACTGGATTTTTTCCCATTGAACTTAAAAGGTCTGGATTCTAATAAAGAACCCAAATTGCAGGAACTTGGCCCAATAATGTAGCACATGATTTTATCCCCATTTTTAATAAGCATGGTGAGTGTTAGGCTGAGTGGTGCTTGGCCTGAAATATGGATTCTGCTCTCGAGTGACAATATTACTGCAAGGTTTTAGTTATTCCTCAGGATTCTGCTCAAATTACAAGCATAGTGAAAACCCTTTTTTACAAATGCAAAATGTTGACACTGCGTTAACTTTATCACCTAGTGTGATGTTTGCTTGTACTATGGTTCCTCTTTTAAGTTTATTTTTATTGCAAAATTTTGGCCTAGTTTCTGTTTTTTGCATATTATATCTGGGTAATGGTTTCATTTTCCGATGTACCCAGTTTGATTTGATTAGGCAGATAGAAATAATGTCAAAACTGTTGTGTTTTAAAGGACACACCTTCCTGGGAAGTAAACTGCATGTAGATATCAAGAACTCAAATTTGTTCAAGTGGACATACAAGCATGCAAGGATTCTTCTTAATATCTAAATTGTATCAAGTCACGTGCTTGTGGTATGTGTAAATAGCATTGTACTGCATTTTATCAGCTAACTTCCTTGGGTAGAGATGTTGACAATTAACTTTGAAGCTATGCCATAACAGTGTTAGCTGCGCAATAAACACATTTATTGAAGTAGCTATTGCTTACGGCACTGTTTCTCAACTTTGGCATGTGTGGAGAATTCTGGGAGTTGAAGATTTACATATCTTCAGTCAAGCTGCCAAGGTTGAGAGAAATAGATTTACAGTAGTGACTTTGCAAGTATTGTAGATAGCTTCTGAACTGATATTATCATGGAAGAAACTAGATCAGAGTTTCCCAAACTACTCTCCATGCTGGCTAGGGAATTTTGGGACTTTACGTCCAGAGATCTTAAAATTGCCAAAGTTAGCAAATATTGAACTAGATTAACTAGATTTAATCTTGCATGCAACACAGAAGTTATTTTCTGTTGAGTTTCTTTTTTTTTTTTTATTTCCCAGGCAAGTGATTTTCCTTCTATATTGCTAACCAGACTTAATTGCAGTTAAAGCTTGAGCTTAGAAGCTGGCCTGTTGTTGCCACTTTTAATAAATGCACGAATGACCACTTTTTAATCTAAAGAAAGTAGTGTGCAAAATACTCTTGAGTGCTCAGGGTCAAAATATTTATACAACTTCTCTTTAACTGGTGGAGAGTCATTGTTTCTTCCCTGTCTTATCCAGCTACAATAAATAGGTTATCTGTTATCTCTTATTAATTGGCTCTCATCAGCTGTTTGAATGACTGTTGATTTAACGAAAAAGCTTCATGTGTATCTACTCCAAACTGAAGTCGTTTTGCTGCACGAGGGTGGGTCAAATTGGTTGGAGATTTTAGAAATTCCCGAAAAGAGCAGAAGTTCCCTTGGAGAAAACTTTCTTGGGGGTGGGGGCTATAGCTTTGTGGGTTTTTAAAGGGCAAATTATTTCTCCCTTTTGATTCAGTGAAACCAAATGTGTCGTTTGGACTTTATTGGCTGAGCAAAGTTCTGATTGAAGACCTCCCCGAAAATAAGGCCAAGTGCTTATTTCAGGGTTCAAAAAATATATAGACAGGGGCAAAATAATACTTTTTTTGTGGGTTTTATCTTCCGTGGTCACCGTGGAAAATGTTCCCAGCCAACGGAAGGAAAAATAGATCATGCTTTACGTGTTGCATTACCACTGCCAAGCCGGAGCTTCAAAATAAATCCAAAAGAATATGTTTTGGCTGCTGTGCGTTACAAAACCTTGTTTGTAATGGCAGGTACGCCAGAACAGTTGATCGTAAATAAACCTGCTTGATGTTTTTGTGACTCTTCTCATGAAGAATTGGAATGTGTGGTGATGAAAACCAGCATGTGACCAAGAAATTTTGTAATATTGTGCTTCTTGTGCTCTAAAACTTCAAAGGGCTTGTGATGATATGTTTGCCAAGCCAAGCTCATTCTGTGTAGAAAGCTCATAGAATAGATTAGAATTCTTTATTGGCCAAGTGTGATTGGACACACAAGGAATTTGTCTTTGGTGCCCTTAGAAGGTTAAACTATTTTTTCCATGTATTCCAAGGGTGCAGCACAACATTTCTAAGGCTAAGGAGCCGTTGTGTTATTGTGTAGTGGCCCGTACGTGGCCTGTGCGGCTGGTGGCTGATTCGGACAGCGAGGAGGCTGGTGTAGTGCTGCGCCAGCAGCCTGTGCAGCTGGCACTCGAGTCGGACAGTGAGGAGGCTGGAGAAGATGTGGTGCCAGAGGCGGGGATTCAGCCAGGGCCTTCAGAACCTCCAGAAGCTCCTATAAGTGAAAAGGAAGAAGAGGAGGAGCCTCTTCTCGATGCACGGGCACACAGAGCTGCCAAAAGGCAGGAGTGGCTCCTCAGGAGGAGGTCTCCTTGAGAGTAAGGCTTGGGGCTAATTGGCCACTCCCTTAGCCTATTTAAGGAGGACCGCTGACTGAAGCAATTTGCAGGGAACAACTTCGTTCACTCTCCTTTGTGCCTTGATCTTAGTTCTCTGCAAATTGCTTCTGGGCTTTCTAGTAGGCCATCTAATTGTGTTTCCCGTCTGGTTTATCTGGGAGAGCTGACATGAGAATAGGAAGTTGGAGAACCTAGAACCAAAGTCTATCCCATGAAAGGAAGAGAGAAGGAACCCTGATCCACCAACATTTTCTTGTAATGGGAAAGCTTCTACAGGAAACGGTGTAGGTACCAGGTTAGTGGAGCAATTGCCACAATAATTTTCTCTGTGGCAATGCAAGAATGCCACCAAGCAGTAGTGGTACAATCCTCAAAGGAGGAGATCACTTTTGAAGTAGGAGGCAACACCTAGGAACTTGACTAATGAAAAAAATATTAAGAGTTGGATCTGATTATAAATTGGGAAATTACCAGAAAATCCTGAAGTTCTAGAATGGACTGAGAAATGGGGAAAAAAAACATATCTCAGAAGCAAGAGCTTCTTATTACCAAAGAACCTTACAATTTCAGTTGAAATTGAGCAATTGAATTTGCTTCAAGGAAGTCATTATATTTACCTACTACCAACAACCTGCTGTAGCATAATGTATTTTGGATAAAAGAAGGCAGAGGCTGCATAATAGTAGAACAAAGAACTTCCTTAAAAGATAGTAGCAAATTCTTATTTTGGTAATTATTTTCTTTGATTATGTTGCTTTGAATTTGATTGTTTTTTGGTTTGGGGGTTATGGATTAATTTACAGAAAGCTGCTGGAGTGGATATTTTGGTGGCACCTATGGCTCTGTATGATGAAGATCTCTTGAGGAACCCCTTCTACTTAACCATGCAGAAACGACGACCGGATCTCTGCAGGAAAGTTGCCGAACTCCGTGGAACGGTAAGTAGATTAGGATGGCTCCCAAGATTCTCTTCTAGAAGGGCTGAGAGTGGGCATATGTTTCATCTAGGACAATGAGGGCTAACCTTTTTGCCATCGCGTGCCAGGAGGAGGGTGCGGGGGGGTTGCGTCCGTGTGCCCTCACCCATAATTCTCTACACCCAGCCGGTGGGACCGGAAATTGTCAAACGGGGTATTTTCGGCCTCCGGAGGACCTCCGGGGGTGAGGGGTGCGGAAGGCTGTTTTCGCCCTCCCCAGATTCCTAGAGATGCTCTGGAGCCAGGTGAGAAAAAGAACAGGCCTTCCCCACTACCCAGGCCCTCCGGAGGTAGGAAACAGCCTGTTTCCCTACTTCTGGTGGGCCCAGAAGACCTGAAAATCAGCTGGCTGGCGCGCCGGAGCTGAGCTTGCATGCCCACTGATACGGCTACGTGCACTACCTGTGGCACGCCATCACAAATCTAGGACAATGTTTCTCAATCTTAACAACTGTGTGAACTTCAGCTCTTAGAATTCCCCGGCCAGTAAGGGAACTGATCTAGGGACATGTTTATTTAAAATAGTTACGTACCACTTCCCACTGTAACGTCAAAAGGGTACTTTTGTGTCTGATCTACACAGCGAAAGGACTGGGCACGTGACCCTGTGTGTAACTGAGGTATCACAGGGCTGTTGAACATAGCTTCTATGACTGGAATAATTTGAGAAGTTTCTTTAGCAACTCCACCATGGAGCAATTAAAAGTCACTCGGATTGATTCAGTACAATGTAATCTAATCTATGTTAATCTTTGACAAGTTGAAGATGTGTGGACTTCAAGTCCCAGAATTCTCTTAGCCAGTTCACCATTCTGGGAGTTGAGGTCCCCACATCTGCAAGATTCTAAGGTGGACAAACACAAATCTAACATATGTTGGTCTTTGACCTCAATAAAGGTCGACTGATAATCTAAAAATAATTGATATGTATTTCTTAGTTCTTGGAGAACGTGCACTCAGCCTTTTATTTGCTTGTTCAATATTTGATGAAATTGGAGATAAAGCAGTAGGGGATTAGGCTCTGCTTGTTTTTCATAGTTAAATAACAGAGTTGGAATGGACCTTGGAGGTCTTCTAGCTCAACTCTCTGCTAAGCAGGAAATCCTATGCCATAGTTTGATTTCTAATATTGTAGTTAGCAAAAATGTGATGGATTTGGGACCCAACAGTAACATCGTCTTAACTTTTTCCCTAGATACTGGTACCTTGTAAAGGCAGTCTTTCAAACAGCATCATTTCAGCTTGCCAGTTTGACTCTTACATCCTTAAAGCAGCAGACAACAATTTCCACACTTTGAATGGAAAGGTAAGGATGATAGAAATAATGGGAGCCAGTTCAGACTTGGATGGATAATGTTTCTGCAGCCTCACCTGTAGAATAAAATGCAAACAGATTCATTCGTGATGCTCTGAGAAATGCGATAAACTAGCAAGTTTTGATTAAAGAATTTATTAATCTGCTTAGGCTGCATTACCTAGACACATTTTGTCTGTAAGGATGGTAATTTCCACGGCTGGTGATTTCCAGAGCTAAAATCTTTGAGCTGCAGAATTCTGAAGGTCCATGCGAAAGCAAAAAAAAGATTGTGTTTTTGGTATCTTTTGCTGCATTCGGTGGGTGCCTGAACAATTGCAAACTAGGTATAATATCCATAGTGATTTTCAACCTTCTTAACCACAATCTAATGAGATTTTAGCAGTTATTTCTCTTCATGAGAGCAAATGATCTTGTAGAAGTTCGGCTATTTTTAAATCTTGATTTAATTTTGGACATCTATAGATACTATTTCGGGAACATTGTTGGCGCCTCTGAGCCTGCAGGTTATGTTGCTTACGGTGGTGTTTTCACTGTTTGCTCTATTCAGTTATTGAATTTTTCTTTTGCTTTGTCTCTCTTTCCCTATATAGGAAGTCTTTATACAAGGAAATATGATCGTCCTTGGGGGTGAATTTAACCAGCGTTGCTCGATACCTATTCTCTTTGAGGAAACGTTTTATAATGACAGGGAAGAGAGCTTTAACATCCTTTGCATAGCTCATCCTCTAGAAAAAAATGAAAATAAAGGTAAAAGTTTTTCTCAGCATTGACCATAGATGATTGATCAATTTTGAACGCCTCCTCTCTCTGCATGAGTAAACTACTTTTTCAGTCTGAAAGGGAATTGTAAAAAAAAAAAAATTAAAAAAATGAACCTGCAGGAATGAAGCTTAAACTCTCTTTACACCCTTGTGAGGTGTAGCTAAGTTCACCCATTGCATTCAATCCTAATAGGGCTTCGTTGAATTTTTGGCTGGGCATCTTGAATGAACCCTGCCATCTTGGTTTCTAAATTTTGTTTGTTGCTGTGGAAATCCAGCTAATTGTGGCTTAATCAACCAACCACGTTTAAGCACAAACCATGACTTTGGATAATGTGTCAACAAGTCACAACACAAGCAGACTCCAGGTTTGGCAGTAAAACCATCCTAGTTTATAAGCCTTCCTTTAATATCTGCATCTATGAGTTTCGAGGGACGCGGTGGCTCAGTGGCTAAGACGCCAAGCTTGTCGATTGAAAGGTTGGGAGTTCAGCGGTTCGAATCCCTAGTGCTGTGTAACGGAGTGAGCTCCTGTTACTTGTCCCAGCTTCTGCCAACCTAGCAGTTTGAAAGCACATAAAAAAAGCAAGTAGAAAATTAGGAACCACCTTTGGTGGGAAGGGAACAGCGTTCCGTGCGCCTTTGGCGTTTAGTCCTGCCGGCCACATGACCACGGAGACATCTTCGGACAGTGCTGGCTCTTCGGCTTTGTGAGAGGGAATATGTATGGGGGGAACCTTTACCTTTACCTTTACTATGAATTTCACTGTGTGAATTTTCCTCTGATTCTTGGAGGGAGCAGCGATCTTTTCTGTCTGCTGACAAGTTCCTTCCCATTTCAGAACCGTCCTCAACGACATCCAACTCTTACTCCTTGAAAAACATGGAAGACGTGAAAGAATTCTTGGGAAGGCACGCAGAAAAATTTGATAAAGCCATCGCATCTTTCCATAGGACTTTCAAGGAGCATGACAGGAAAATCCTGCGACACTATATAGTTAGTATTTCCAGTGAATTTAATAATACGTATGGCATACGTACAGCGTATGGCAAAAGGATTAAAAGCATTAAATTAACATTTTTCCAATCTCTTTAACAATCTCTTCTATATGGGGAAGGAGGCCGACTAGGCCACACCCACCATGGCCACACCCACCCAGCAACCGGCCAGAGAACCCCTTGCTAAAATTTTTGAAGCCCACCCCTGGTTAAAATGCAGTTTAAATGGTTAAAATGAGGACCCAGGTTGTTGGGGACAGTATGCTGACTCTGTAAACTGCTTAGAGAGGGCTGTAAATTGGTGTGTAAGTCTAAATGCCATTGCTATTCCAGTAGGATTTGGCTGGTATTTTTAAATGCGTGGCTATTCTTAGCCCCCCAGTCCAGTTTTCTCAATGCACTTTGCTTTGATCTTCAGGATTCTGTGAACGCCCTCTACACCAAATGCATCCAGCAGCTGTTGAGAGACTCCCACCTTGTAAGTACAGATGTGCGCATGTAAACATCCGGCTGTGTGTTTCTTAGGCAAGCCTATATGTTCATTCTGCTTTCTTTTCTCCCAAAAATAATTTAGAGAATGCTTGCAAAGCAGGAACTTCAGATGAACCTGATGAAACAAGCGGTGGATGTGAGTATCCTGGATGGGGGGGGGGTTAGGCTCTTGGTATCCTCCTTTGAGCAGACCTTCAGAATCCTTTCTTCGCTTTTTTTATTTCTTGGTACAGATGTACGTCCATCACTCTCTTTATGACGTCATCTTCAAATACGTGGGGACCATTGAAGCCAGCGAGGTAGGTACCCAGATGTGCCTCCGGTCCTCCCCTAGCCAAAGTTATGTTGGGAAACACAGGGGTAGTTTTTTCCCCAGGCTGAGAATATAAGAATCGTTGCATCGTTAGGGAGGGTCCCTCGTTGCTGTTGTGGCCCACCAGTGGCCAGCCAATCTGGCAGCAGATTCAGACCGTGAGGAGGTTGGGGAGGAACATGGTGTCGAGTCCTGCCGGAGCTCGCCATCAATGGGGTGTGTGGGAGACCTGGAGTCCTGGAGTCTGGGGAAGGCTCTGATGAGGGCTCTGATTGGAGGCAGAGAGGGGGCCAGGGCCGTCTGACAGTTATCAGCTGCCTTCAGAGTCGGACATCAGTGAGGCAGATGAACAGCTGGAGTCTGTTCCCAATGTACGCATGCACAGAGTTGCCAGACGAAGGGAACAGCTAAAGAACAAGGGTCGACTTGGGAGTAAAGCCACAGGTGGACGATGAATGGCCCCTCCCAGAAGGAATAAAAGAGGAGCGAAAGGGGGGAGTAGAGTTTGCAGGAGACAATTAATTCATTACTGCATTCTTGCCAAGTATTGAGGAGTCTGAAAGATATCAGCCTGGCCACTCTCCAAGCCTGATAAAGGTCGGTAATTGTGAACTGTCTTGAAAGACTGTGGGAAAGGAAAGACTTTGCTGGAGAGGAATTCACTGTAAATTAAATAAAAGGGATTTATCGGGACGAGGACTTGGTTTCATGCTGCTGGGGAAGCCTAGGTCAGAACAATTGTATCGAATGGACATTCCTTGCAAAATCTCATGTGTGATTCTTAATTTGACAACTTGGGTGTGTAAGACCTCTGCATGAGAACTTGGTAAATTAGGGAGAAAAGTTCCTAGAATTAAAGGGGTAAATCAGATCTCTAGAGTATTTTCCTGGGTCCCTCAGAAAGCCCCCTTCCCTGAGGTCCTACAACTTAGACTGGAAAGCATTCTTATTTATATTTATATTTCCTAACCTCCATCTCCCCTGGAGAGTGGCTCTGGCCTGTGTACAATTTTAATTCTTACAAGAAGGCGGTAACATATCTGTGTGCCAAACCATAGTGCCAGTCTACCAGCCTTTCAAGCCATGGAGGAATAGTTTGGTCCCTTTTTTGCTTGGGAGGTGGCATGCTTTCAGAGCTGCTGTACCAGCTTTGCTACGGTTTCTGCTTGAGAGGCTTTGGCTCGGTGGTGAAATCTTCCGAGGTTTGCCATTGGTTTGCTGTGCACGCATGCGCGGTGTGTGCCAAACACACACTTTGTACGCAGGCACACCGCAGGCGCTACTGCGCAGCGTGGAAAAAGAAGGCTTAAGGTAAGTAGAACAGCGAGGGGAGAGGGAAAAGCTGTGCCGAGCGATTTATATTCGCTAGAAAATTTGCCCGAACCCGGTAGCCTTTCACCCCTGTTTTAGATTGTGTTAGTTTCTTTTCTTTCTATCAAAAATATAGAGGTTGACTAGTAGAGTCACTGGAGCTATGGTTGCTCAGGGGTGCTAGGATGGTAAATGAAGTTCCGTGAAAAGCCTCTTCTGTCAGGATTTACAGTGATGTCTTCCCTGCTTAGGATGCTGCTTTCAACAAAATCACCCGAAGTTTACAAGACCTGCAGCAGAAAGACTTGGGTATCAAGCCCGAGTTTAGGTGAGTTCTCAACTACTTTTTAAAGCAGGGGTCTCCAACCTTGGCAACTTTAAGACTTGTGGACTTCAACTCCCAGAATTCACGGTCCCTCAGACTGTTGGGGGGGCCGGACTGGCTGGGTGGGCGTGGCTAGGTCATGTGACTAGGTAGGCGTAGCCAATTCAACAGTCCGTTAAACAATGCACACAAATTAAACTTTAATTTGTTTTGTTCCTGGGGGTGTTTAATTTGCTTTTGTTTGCATGTTGCTCTTTTGGTTGTCTTTTCTTTTTACTAGATCGTTTAGGACTCCTGTTTAGGAGTCTAGTGGTCCACTTCAGGAAACTCAGTTTTGCAGCAATTCTTCTCAGCCACAAGGAGCTTGAGAAATCTCTCTCTGTCTCTGTCTCTGTCTCTCTCTTTCTCTCTCTCTCTTTCCTTCTCTCTCTCTCTCTCTCTTTCTTTCTGTCTGTCTCTCTTTCTCTCTCTCCCTCTCTTTCTCTCTCTCTCTCTCTCCCCCCTCTCTTTTTCTCTTTCTCCTTCTCTCCTTCTCTCCTTCTCTCTCTTTCTCCTTTTCTTTCTCTTTTTCTTCCTCTCTCTTTCTCTCTCTCTCTGTCTCTTTCTCTCTCTCTCTGTCTCTCTCTATTTTCTGGAGGCAGGGAAGGTGAAAAACAGGCCTTTTTTACCTGTTTTTTTGGCCTCCTTTCACTTCCCACCCACCTCCAGAAGCATTCTTCAGGCTAAAATTATTGAGCTTACCTTTTGGTTCCAGCCTGCAGGGCTCCCAAAAGCAAGTCCTGCGCTCTGCTAAAGGGTGGGCGGGATGATGTGGGTGGGGAACCTCGTGGTGGTACGTGGGCTGGATTAATTGCTTCAGCAGGCCGCCTGCGGCCCGCGGGCTGTACTTTGAGGACCCATGTTCTATTCTATTTTGCACCTGTTCCCCTCTAAACTTTTTTTCTTTCTGACGGTGCCTGTTTCAGTTTCAACATCCCACGGGCCAAACGGGAACTGGGGCAGCTGAACAAGTGCACCTCTCCACAACAGAAGCTCCTTTGCTTGCGGAAAGTGGTCCAAATCATCATGCAGTCTCCAAGTCAAAGAGGTGCGTCACTGGCGGGGATGAAGTCATCGTTTCAAGGAGTTGCTTTTCTGTCCTTTTGAAAGCATCCTCCACAAGCTTTTAAATCGGGGCCCAGATTTTGCTTTTTTTTGCATTACTTTGGAAAACAGAGGATGCAACTTAACTTTCGCGTGGAAGTATCTTTTTTCCTATATGGAGAAATGCAGTGCAAGAGCTGGGATGAAAATTGCAATTCACTAGTAGTGCTTGAACTTCTGGAGTTTCTTTGAAGGCTTTTCGCTTCCCACCGAAGAAGTTTCTTCAGCTCTGACTGGATGGTGGGGGAATGTAAGGATTTCTACTTGTTGCAGACAGCTGATCATTTGCATTCTTCTAGAGCCCTTGAGTTGAGCCCACCTGGAGGTTTGTCTGTCTCCAGGTGAATGCAAATTGTTGAGGAATTTGCAGAGCAACCCTTGAGTAGCAAGGGTGTGCGCATGAAAGCGACTGAGAGCAGTTAGGAAAATAACACAGCCAACACACAGATACACTGGGTTGTGTTTACTTTCAGGAAATAGTAATAAGGCACAGTCCAATAAACAATCCAAGTCATACACAGATAAAGTAATAGATAGTAAAATAATAGTCCAGGAATTATCCAATAACAATTGTCTTCTTACCAGTCGTTGTGTTCATACACATAAACAGTTGCAAACAGTAGCAAACACAGCAAACAGCAAAGCGCATCAAAAAGCAGTAACGAGCATCAGAGAGTCAAATAGCGGCAAAGAGAATCAAACCAGGTTTCTAGCTCCCTCTTAAGGACATTGGCTACAGAGCTAACCAATCAGGACACAGGATGACACAGTAATACAGCAGTCTTAAAGCTATATTGATGGTTTATATATTGCCAACCCAACAAGTTAGGTAAAATCATTTCCTAACACAAATGACCAGGTATCTGCAAGGAGTATAAATCCTTACATTCCCCACCATCTAATCCGAGCTGAAGACGCTGAAGAAGCGAAGCATCTTCAAAGAAAAACCAGAAAGTCCAGTTGTCTCTTGAAAAAGCACTTTTGGGGGACAACCATGACCTGAGTGACTGAGAATCTCCATGGACATCAAACCTCTGGACTTTTGCGTTTTCAAGTCCACTTAATCCTTGACCCCAATGGTGACAATTGGAATAATTGGAATAATTCTGGGAGTTGAAGTCCACACATTTTCAAATTGCTAAGCCTGAGAAACAATGTTTTACAGGGTAGCTTCATGGGAGAACAAAGCTCTTAAGCCATTTCAAAACTGCTACGAATTATGATTAGATTAGGCACTAATTTATAATTTGATTTAGGTTTGGCGTTGTCGATCTAGAGTCTAGGAAATCTCCTATTCTAACATGTTTCCAAAGCGCCTAAATAGAACGATTGAGGTACTTTTTCTAAAATAGGGTGCATTTCTTTTCTTCTCTTTTTCCCCTCCAGTTAACATGGAGACGATGTGTGCCGATGATCTTCTTTCTGTGTTGCTCTATCTCCTTGTGAAAACAGAAATTCCTAATTGGTATGTAACCCGCTTTCCCCCGTTTCAAAGAATCCTATAAAGGAGAACATTTGTAGCTCAAAGTTGAAATGAGGGGGTCCTTGGTGCTCTCTGAGCTCGCTAGTTTTATTGCCGATGTTTCTTTACCCATGTAACTAGGTAACATCAGTGCTCTGATGAAACATTATTAGAGAATCCACCTTGAACAGAACATTATAGCCACACTAACTTAAAAAATAATATTCTCACTGAACCTCAGAGCTCAAGTATTGCAGTAGCTTCTACATGGGGATGTTTTTGGAAGCCACTCAGAAGCTTCAAATGATCCGGAATGAGGGGTCCTTGGTGAGGGGTCTGAGCTTGATTGTTTTCTTGTCTACAAGAAATTACATTACCCAAACTAGGTAACATCATCAGTGCTAGATGATGATGATGATGATGTAGCACTGATGATATGTATCTCAAGGATAACAACAATAATATAACTTTATTGTCATTGTACGTGTATACACAGTATACCCATACAACGAAATTCACTTAACACCTAAAGACCAGGTCCAACACACATAACAATCCCCAAACCCACTCCCACCCACCACAAATTCCCCACCCCTAAATCACCCAAATATCCACACAACAGACCAAGTAATGCTGTCCAACAGCTCACTGATGGTGGCCCTTTAGTTCATTATTGAGTGCAATTGAATGCACAAGAGCCTTGGTGGCGCAGCGGACTAAAGTGCTGTTAAGTAGCACTTAGCTGCCAGCTGCCTGTAATTACTGTAAGTTCAAATCTCACCAGGCTCAAGGTTGACTCAGCCTTCCATCCTTTCGAGGTAGGTAAAATGAGGACCCGGATTGGGGGGGCAATAAGCTGACTTTGTATAAAAAAGAACACCGCTTGGGGGGGCGGCGAAAGCCCTACTAAGCAGGTATATAAAAAAGTATGAAGGCTATTGCTTAACGCATTGTAAGCCGCCCTGAATCTCCGGAGAAAGGGCGGCATATAAATCGAACCAATAAATAAATAAATAAATAAATAAATAAATAAATCGAACCAATAAATAAATAAATAAATTATAGCTCTGGAATAAAAACTATTCAGAAGACGTGTGGTCTGAGTTTTAATTGTTCTGTATCTTCTGCCAGAAGGCAACAGTCCAAAAAGATTGTAAGCAGGATGAGAAGAGTCTCTGAGAATGTTATGCAACTTCCTCAAAAAAAAAACAAAAAAAAACCCAGCAGCATCCAAAAATGCCAGCCCTACTAAGCAGGTATATACAAAAGTATGAAGGCTATTGCTTAACGGATTGTAAGCCGCCCTGAGTCTACGGAGAAGGGCGGTATGTAAATCGAACCAATAAATAAATAAACAAACAAACAAACAAGCAAACAAATAAATAAATAAATAAATAAATAAATCGAACCAATAAATAAATAAATTATAGCTCTGGGATAAAAACTATTCAGAAAACGTGCAATCCGAGTTTTAATTGTTCTGTATCTTCTGCCAGAAGGCAACAGTCCAAAAAGATTGTAAGCAGGATGGGAAGAGTCTCTGAGAATGTTCTGCAACTTCCTAAAAAAAAAAAAAAAAACAGCATCCAAAAATGCCAGTATCTTCTGAATACTAAACAGAATACATACATACATACGTACATACATACATACATACAAATACATATTTGCTACTTTAGAGCATCACCTAATGCAGCTCAGACATTATGTGTTTTTGGTCATAGATTTTGAAATGTGTATAGGATGTTATGAAAGAGACCTTGAGCATTATTTGACGCGATGTGCAGATAGAAACGAAACATCTGCCGCTTAACTGCTGTATTTCCATGGATTACATGGAATTATGTGCATTAGAAATATATGCAGGTTCTTGGATGTCAGTTGTAACTTAAAGCTGATTTTTAATTCTTTGTCTCTTTGACTGTCAAAACCAAGGATTAAAAGCTCACACATTTTTGTATGTCCGCACCACACAATACTCCGTGGTACTTCTTCAGAGTTTGGTACTAAACGCATTGGGGTGAGTTTTATAGCAGGGTGAGACTAGGCAAAAATAAAGCTCAATAGCTAGACATTTTTGGAGCTTATTTTCTTTAAGTGCAATATGCATTATATAATCAAAATCAGTGGTGGGTTGTTACCGGTTCGCCCCGGTTCGGAGCAGCAGCTGCAGGAGGCTTCACCCACACCCGCCCTGACGTCATCAAATATGATCTGCGCATGATTTAAAAATATTGTGGCTTTGTGCCATGGGTGAACCTATCTTTAATTTCTCCTGGATCACCATGATAATCAGGATGAGCCTTATAAAACGCAAATAAGAACTGTCTGCTTCCTTGCCAAGAGTAAGCTCAGAACTTATCCGAGTTGAAATACAATACTTGTTCATAACTGAAAACTCGAGCAGACTTAAAAACAAGTATCAGAAAACGTCCAGGTCTGTTTAATAGATAGAAATCGGGGTCCAGTTGCACAAACGATTGTTGTTGTTGTTTTGTTTCCTGGCAATGGCTGATGTAGTTTTTATTCCCTGTCTAGGATGGCAAACCTGAGCTACATCAAAAACTTCAGATTTTGCAGCTCAGCAAAGGATGAACTGGGATATTGCTTGACCTCAGTTGAGGCTGCAATAGAATATATCCGTCAAGGAAACCTCTCTGACAGGACACCGGTAAGTCCCTGTAATGCCGTCTATCCTATCCCAGCCTCAAAATCTCTCTAATAGTGTCCCCTTTTTGTAGGTCTGCAGGATTCTACCCATGTTGTAACAGGAGTCCGGAGAGCTAGCTTAGAAATGCATTTCACTTATTAAAGCCAGGTCATTACCCTGGGTAGGCCGCTCAAGCGTTTTAGCAACCGAAGCCTTAGGCTGGTGAATGATAAAGGCTGATGTTAAAAAAAAAAGAAAAAAAGGGACGTGGTGGCTCAGTGGCTAAGACGCTGAGCTTGTCGATCGAAATGTCGGCAGTTCAGCGGTTCGAATCCCTAGTGCCGCAAAATGGGATGAGCTCCCGTTACTTGTCCCAGCTTCTGCCAACCTAGCAGTTCGAAAGCAGGTAAAAAATGCAAGTAGAAAAATAGGGACCACCTTTGGTGGGAAGGTAGCAGCGTTCCGTGCGCCTTTGGCGTTGAGTCATGCCAGCCACATGACCTCGGAGACGTCCTCGGACAGTGCTGGCTCTTCGGCTTTGAAACGGAAATGAGCACCAGCCTCCTAGAGTTGGGAACGACTAGCACATATGTGCGAGGGGAACCTTTACCTTTACCTTTTAGAAAAATCTGTTTTTGATCTTGTGCTTATAAAGAGCATGAAGGACAAACCCAAACTGAAAATTGCACGCTGCAATACACACCTTGCGTAATGTGGCTTGGTTTTTTCTGTGTGTTTCACTTGTTAGATGCAGGATTCCAAGGCAGGAGCTGATTTTTAGTGTTATTTTTACAAATCCAGCAAGTTCTGACAGGTTCTTGAGAACTGGTAGCGGAAATTTTGAGTAGTTTGGAGAACCGGTAGCGGAAATTTTGAGTAGTTCGGAGAACTGGTAGCGGAAATTTTGAGTAGTTCGGAGAACCAGTAGCGGAAATTTTGAGTAGTTCAGAGAACCAGTAGCGAAAATTTTGAGTAGTTCGGAGAACTGGCAAATACCACCTCTGGCTGGCCCCAGAATGGGTTGGGAATGGAGATTTTGCAATATCCTTCTCCCAGGAGTGGGGAGGAAATGGGGATTTTGCAGTATCCTTCCCCTGCCATGCCCAAGCCACGCCCACCAAGTCACATCACACCCACCAAGCCACGCCCACAGAACCAGTAGTAAAACAATTTGGATTTCACCACTGGCTCAGTCAAATCATTTAGAGCCTTGCTGATGCATTAAGTGGAATATATTTGAGCAGCTTTACATTCTGGGCTGAGCGAGGGAGAGTGAAGTGCTAAATCCACAACCTTTGTGTGTCAAGACGTAACAGCCGAGTTACAGTAATTTTTCTGCCAGCAATAAATGGTTTGGTTTGTAGAAGGTGTGGTCACATGTCACTGAAACCGTAGCTGATATTGCAGAGATATTTTAGAAGGCACTAATGCTTTGAAGGCACTCTGAAGATATATTTTTTAAAAAAGCTGATGGATATGGAACTTAAGGTTAGCAATTCAAGGTATTTTCTGGAACGAAGATAGAGGTAGCTGGCAGATTTTAACCAATAGTGATGGTTATTTTTTTTATCTTCAAAGCGTTGCTAGATGCTTCATTACTGTAGGTCGTCCTGCCTTTTCTTTCAGTTTATGCCATCTAATAAAAATCTAGCAGCTTCCATTGCTCTGCATTTAAGTTGAAAGCTGGATGTAATGTTATAAAGCATCAACATTACACCCTGAAAATGCCCAGGACCTCTTTCACAGCCGTTTAAGGCATAGTGAAGTTAATTTATTTGTTCCATTTCTCTATGCCTGCCCATCTCAGTCAATAATTCTGGGTAGCTATAGTTTTCCCATAATGGGCCAGGGCTTTAATTGATCTGCCAGTATTCCTTTTGTGACTGGAAATATTCTTACAGTCATAAGATCATTTCCTCCTCCTCCTTTTCTGTATTGTTAAGAGGTTTGAGGAATAAAACACATGTCTTCAATCATGTGGAGGCCTAAATCACATTTCAGTATTACTGAAATGTCCACCTCTGATGGGCTCTGGAACTGCTCACTGTTAGAATATGGCTTATATCTTGTCCCTGAACTAGTATGACCCCCGAGCTAGTTAGTGTGGTGCCCTTCTAACTTAGATATGCCTCTTGAACCTAATCGAATGTTAGATAACTTAGCATTCTGGAGCTTAAGCCAGTGTTGAATTTTCCATGACATGAAGCGAAAGGTCTTCAAGACTCTCTTCCACGATCAGAAATACCGTATTTTTCGGCGTATAAGACGCACCTTAGATTTTGGGGAGGAAAATAGGGGAAAAAAAAAATTCTGCCTACCAGGTATTCATCTGGCTAGCGTCCTTAGTCTGGTCAGCTTCAGCACATTAGTTCGCTGGTTTTGAGCACCTAGCTGGGGATAAAAAACAGCTTCTAAAACACAGCTGATCATTGGAGAGAGAAGCAATGAGAAAAGCAGGCGAAGGGCGGAAGATTGCTTCACTCGTTAGGGCTGAAAAAAAAACTTCCAAAACCACAGCTGACCAGCGGAGGGAGCTGCAGTGAAGTTCGGAAGGGATAAGAGAAGGCAGCAGCTGTTCCGGGTAGCCATTTTGGGTACCGTGCATCGCGTTTTAAGCCTCCAAATGCGATGCTCAGAGCCCAAAAACATAAATCATTGTCGGTGGCAATCTCTGCAGGCAGGAAGAGGCCGCACGGAGGCCGCCGGGTGGGGGCCACCGGGTGGGCGGGGCGACATTCAGAGTATAATTCGCACCCAAATTTTCAGCCTCTTTTGGGGGGGGGGAAGTGTGTCCTATGCTGCGAAAAATACGGTACATATGTTGGAAGTTGTAGCTTGTCAACTTTTGCCGAGCCCCAGGTTCCTCATTTCTGCTTTAGACAATAGAGTTACTACAAAGTTGATGATGACAAGAGAAACTTCCAAAACCTTAGGTGCTCCTGATCTGAATCGAAGCTGGAGGAGGTGGACGTGATAACCTGAATGGAAGCTTGCGCCTGTGAGCCATCTACAAAGAATGGAACTTTAGGGGTTTAATGGCTTGGTTTTGGGATCACTTGATGCTGAAGGCTTGGGGGATCTTTTCTGGCAAACTCTTCACTCCTCTTCTGCAGTTTAAATCACTTTTGCAACGCTTTCACTTTGCGGTGGGATATTTTCTCAAGCAAACTTGTCTTTCCCTTTCTAAAATGGCAGAGGTGGATCACAAACGTTGCTTGTCAGATCTCAGAGCCAAGTTAAATTAAAAAAAAAAAAAGTTGTGTGGAATAGCATGGAATGGTTGCACTTATTAATAGTTTGCCTGCAGCTATTTGGATGATTGTTCATAGCTTGTTACTCTGCTAACTTCTGAAGACGTTTAAGGCAAAAATGTGTTGGGATGACGGAGAGGTTTGCTGCCTTCTGTAAAATAAAATACATTGATAAATCTGAGGATGTGTGCAGTTCTTTAAAGTAAAATGAGTCAATAAAACATGCCCAGTTTCCCAGTACTTATTTAATTTTTTTCTTGGTACTTTTGCTTAAATGCAGCTATCTACACCTGTTTTTAAAACTTATTTCGGATGTTAGAACATAGAACACTTGGAGGGAAAATCACGAATGGCTGTATGTATGTTTCTTTGCAGAAGATCTGGATTTTACAGTGTGCCAATTCCATGAGTTTCATGCTTCAGCTTTTTGGCCTAACTTGCATTTAAATCCCCAATGCTGTGCGTACATGACAGGTTTAGTCATGGTAACTGAACTGCAGCTTACTCAATCTATCTGCTCTATATCTTAGGAAGTAAGGAAAATGTTTGGTCAGATATATGCTGGGAACTTGGGGTGCTGGCCTCTCCCCCTTTACTATCTGAAAATATCTTATATCTTGTGAGGAGTCAGATTAAGCCAAAATGATTTAGCAAAGTATATATCTCAGTCTGAAAGATGAACTAGATTGGGGTGGTATATGAAAAGGAAATAAGTAATATTCCTTATCAACTAGAATTGATCTAAGCTGACTTGCTAATGTTCCTTCATTACCAACTGGGACTGCAATCCGTCTTGATTCAGGCTGCAATTCTTTCAGAGATTTGGGGGTGGGGGGTGGGGGGGGGGCGGGAAAGGCAAGGATATAATCCCCTGGGTTAAAAAGTGTAAAGGCTGCCTTCTCCACCCAAGTATACACCAAAGATGTTGGACTTCAGCTCTTTATGGGCTGTGCTGTCAGGATCTGTTGAGAATTAATAACACACCTAGAAGGACCCACTTTTCTCATCCTTGACTCCTATGTTTTGTTGAGCATATACCCAAGGATTTCTGGAGTGGTTGGCTGAAATACCCAGAGGTCACCAGGTTGCCTGTTCTTATCTTAAACATGGGTGGGAAGTCTTCAGCAGATGAGATCATCATCTATAGCAACACTGGTTAGGTTGACACGATGTGCTGAGTAAAACCATTTCATTTGCGTTTAGCTTGGCGCAAATCAAATCAAACCTGGTGGCTCAGCAGACTAATAGCATTGTGATTAACACCAACTGTCTGCAATTACTGTACGTTCAAATCTCACCAGGCTCAAGGTTGACTCAGCCTTCCATGCTTTCCAAGGTAGGCAAATTGAGGACCCAGTTTGTGGGGGCAATAAGCTGACTTTGTATAAATATACAAAAGTATGAAGGCTATTGCTTAACGCATTGTAAACCTCCCTGAGTCTCCGGAGAAGGGCGGCATATAAATCAAATTTCAAAAAAAACACTTTCTTATAGACCTAGGCCAGCATATTAGCTTAGTGTAGAGGTGAACAGTGTCATTACAACACAGTTGATTACAAAATATGTGTTGAGCCTTGAATGAATCACAGCGGCCAAGTTCATACTTCATGGCAACTACAAATGATGGTTTCCAAGCCACAGTGAATTGACATGTGACATACCAAGCCTAAAGCCAAAGTGCGTCACAACTTTGTTTGATTAAACAAACTTAATTATTTCTTCCCTCTGACATGCAGAGGATTTTCGCGCTCTACCACTGTTACAGCTTTCGTTCTCCTACCTGTTCAACATGTCATTTCACATTTGACCCTCTATATTTTTACCTTCCTGGGAGAGAATTGCTCAACATGATTGGCCAAACAAATGCATACCAAACTTTATAATAAAATAAGAGCAGTAGACAAGGGCATTGCAAACCTATTTAGCCAGTAGTAAGGAAGTTAAAATGGCATTAAAAAAAGTGACTTATAACCGGTCTTCACACAACTGTCACAGCATCAGGGGTGGGTTTCACTTATCTTTGCTACCAGTTCGCTCATGTGAGCAGATCGTATTTGATGACGTCCAGGCAGGTGGGCGGAGTCTCCCGCCACCACTGCTACTGGTTCACCCAAACCCAGGGCGAACCGGTAGCAACCGACCACTGCACAGCATCTCCATCGTCATATGATCAAAATTTGGGTGCTTGGCAACTGGTATGTATTTATGACAGTTGCAGCATCCCAGGGTCACATGATCACCTTTTTCAACCTTCCCACACAGCTTCCGATGAGCAAAGTCAATGGAGGAAGCTAAATTAAGAACCGCAATGATTTGCTAAGGACCATGGCAAAAAGAGTTTATAAATTTGGTTGTGATTTATTTTAACCGCCCTGGTTAGCTACAGAAAATCTGGTTCCAATTGTAGTTGTAGCAATAGCACTTAGACTTATATACCGCTTCACAGTGCATTAGAGCCAGGGGTGGGTTCTACTTACCATTCCCACCGGTTTGCAAGGGGATCGCACGCACACGCGAGCAAAGCAAGCACGTGCGCCTTTGCGCATGCGCAGATCGCTGATGATGACATCCGGGGCAGTGGGCGGGGCCTCCCGCTGGTTTTACTACCGGTTCTTGCGAACCGATCCGAACCGGGGGCAACCCACCACTGATTAGAGCCCTCTCTAAGTGGTTTACAGCCTCTAGCACCCAACAATTCGGGTCCTCATTTTATCAACATCAGAAAAATAGAAGGGTGAATGAACCTTGAGGCGGTCAGGATCGAACTGCTGGCAGTCAGCAGAATTAGCCTGCAATACTGCATTCTAACCACTGCACCACCATGGCTCTTTTGTAAATCAAGGATTACCTGTATCAATTTTATTTTTAAAAAAATATTATGAACATTGCTGATTAAAAACTCCATTGCAAGAGGACTGTTAAAGGAGAAAATTTAATTATAATTCCTGACTGAGAATGATCACTGTCAATACAACTCTGATCTGTGGCCACAAATAAATCCCTACTGATACAAAATTAGAAACGGGGCCGTCTTGATAGAAGGAAGGCTATGCTCCATCAGACTGACTCTTGAATGAGGTTTTGCCATGCGCAGATGCTGCTCAAACGTTTAATATTATAAAACTGGAGACAATGCAGGGTATTGGTTAAGGTGTTGGAAAACAAGCAGGAGGCCCTGATTTATAGCGCTAAAGGGACACAGTGGCTCAGTGGCTAAGACACTGAGCTTGTTGATCGAAAGGTCGGCAGTTTAGCAGTTCGAATCCCTAGTGCCGCGTAACGGGGTGAGCTCCCGTTACTTGTCCCAGCTTCTGCCAACCTAGCAGTTCGAAACCACGTGAAAAACGCAAGTAGAAAAATAGGGACCACCTTTGGTGGGAAGGTAACAGCGTTCCATGCGTCTTTGGTGTTGAGTCATGCCGGCCACATGACCACGGAAACGTCTTCGGATAGCGCTGGCTCTTCGGCTTTGAAACGGAGATGAGCACCGCCCCCTAGAGTTGGGAATGACTAGCACATATATGTGAGGGGAAGCTTTTTACCTTACTGAAGAAGAATACTTGGCAACCTCAGGCTATCACACACCCTGCAGAGTTGCAGTGTAAGATAAAAAGAGCCCCTTAAGTATGCCACTTTGAGCTTCTCTAAAAGAGGTGGGATATACATCAGATCAGTAACATAGTTGGTAAAAGAACAGAAGTTTCCTTGGACGACATTGCGGTCCGCTGTTCGGTGGTGATTTTATTTTTCTTAATGCTCACTTTTTTTTTTTTTAAGGAATCTATATATTTGTAAAACTTTTGGTTGAAAGTTGGAATTCATTCTATTCATTGAATTCATTCTATTCAATTAAAACTGAAAACCCACCCTTCGGTGCAAGAAAACTGGTAGCGTTTTTGAGAGTTGGGCTTTAAACAGCCAGTTGAAACGGATCTGGAGGATCCATTGGGAAAAAAAGAGGGTTGCAAATAACTGTTTCCAGTTACATATTCCTCATTGCTAATAGTCTCGTCTCTTTTCTTTTTTGTAGGGATCTGAAGGATTTGGTGAAAAGCTGTTCTTAAGACAAAGAATGAATCTTCTCTCTCAACTGTCCACCACCCCGATCGACTGCTTGTTTAAGGTTTGGATTGCTTAGCTGCCAGAATTAGCCAAATATTATGCTTTTCCTTGCATACCCATTAAAGGACCGGGTATTTTGGAATTGATAAAAGAACAGCACGTATCTTTCCCGCGCCATTTTTATTGGCTTTTAGAATTACAATTACGTTCTGACCTAGGCTTCCTTAAAAAGCAGGTAGCAGGAATCAGTCCTGACAAAACCTCTTTTTATTTTATTTATTTATTATTTATTATTTAAATTTGTATACCGCCCTTCTCCCGAAGGACTCAGGGCAGTGAACAGCCAAAATTAAAAGACATAACAATATAAAATTTAAAATAATTTAAAAACAGAATTAAATCAAACTGGCTTCCCAAAAATTAAAACCCATTACCCTTAAAATAACCCATTAAAATTTTATTTACACAACAGAGAATTACTTTCATTCACAGTCAGCAAGGTTTCTCCAAAGTTTTTCAAAGGAATATTTAGCAACACACCTTATCTCGCTTGGCAAGCTGCCACGTAACTTTTTTTCCAAATGCAAAGGGAGGCAAAACTTGGCACAGAGTCTCTTAGAGTCATGAACAGAACTTTTCACTCTTGAAACTACTGAACGACCGAATTGTTTCCTGCAAAAGCCCCCTCCCCGTTTGCTCTTCTTTTGTTTCCTTTGGGAGGGGCCAATCATCTCCAAGGTGTGGCTTTACTCGACCCTGCTTTCTGAGTTCTTGTCTTCTGACAGCTTTGCACATGCTCATGGGAACGGGCTCCAGCTGTTCCTCTGCCTCACTGTTGTCTATCTCCCTCTCTGCCTCCGACGCAGAGCCCGAGCTTTCCCCAGACTCCAGGACTGGCCCATGTTCCTCCCCAACCTCCTCACTGTCTGACTCTGTACCAGCTCCGCTGGCTACTGATAGCCCACAACAAATTATGGATGCTTTAATCAGAATAGCATCACCATTGGTGGAATTTGGCTCTAATTATATTTATTTTCTAAGCAGTGCCTGTGTGATTTCTCCTTCCACTTAATCATCTTCCACCAGAAAGAGGAGGCTGGGAGAAAAGCTTTCCTAGGAGTGATATCTCCGTGGGCACATTCTTAAAGTTCCTTATTTTTAATTAAAATATTTAAAGTTTAATGCGCTGAGAGTTTGTTTGGAGCTGGTTATGGCTTTGCTAGCACAGAGAAGCTGCTGAATCAGTTTGATTGTGAACCTTTTATTATTCTTGAAGTTGTATGTACAACTTTTTTTTAGACATTTTAGATATTTAATATTTTAGATATTTGAAAAAAAAACACCCACTTCTTTGGGAATGCTTGTAAATGGAGAGGTGAATCCACACTTCAATCCACATTTTCAAATAAAGTTATATTTATCTTAAGAAAGGGTTTGGTGAACCCGTTCTGGGGTAGTAAGCTGGCATGCGCTGGCTGAGGAATTCTGGGAGTTGAAGTCCACAAGTCGTAAAGTTGCCAAGGTTGGAGACCCCTGTTCTAGTCCAATCCCTCGCTCAAGCGGGAGTCTATACCATTCCAGACAAGTGACTGTTCAGTCTCTTCTTAAAACCTCCATTATCCAAACGGTCAGCATTGTTTGGACACCACTCCTGTCTTGTTAAATGGTGTAATTCTTACATTTTTAAAATAGCTTATGGAAATATATCATAGAGAGCAAAATTTGTAATCTCACACCTGCCTTTTCCAACCTGGTTTTTTCCCCCAGGTGTATTGGAACCACAGTTCCAATAGCACAGTGATGGCTAACCTTTTCTGGATCGAGCGCCCAAAGCGCGTGAGCGCGTGGGCACCCATATCTCCAAAATGCAATGCGCGTGTGGCCCCTGTGCATTTGCTCTGCCCCCACGTATGTGCGCGTGGCCCCCCCACACGTGTTCCCTTTATGCATGTGTGCATGCTCCCCACATGCACCCTGCCCCCCCCCGCGCATGCGTGGCAGAGACCCAAAGACCAGTTGGATGGCGGGAGATGGCATGCGCAGTGGACCTGAACTGGGGTGATGGCTATTCGTGCCATCACAGAGGGGCTCTGCGTGCCACCTCTGGCATGCGTGCCACAGGTTCGCCATCACGGCAATAGGACTTAATATGGCAATCGGAGGAAATTGTTTATACCTGTTCAGATTGAATAAGGCATGTTGTTGTTTGCAGGATTTGAGTAGACACCCATTAGTTTTTACAGTTTTAACAGTTATAGAGATGTCACAGTGGATATGCAGTCTAGAACTTGAATTATTGGTAGGCAATAAACCAGGGACTTGTGATGGAAACACACCGGCCTGCTCATCTACCAATTGCTGTGATGTGAGAACTGACCTTGAGTCCTCCTTACGGTCCTCCAAGGACTTTCTCCTCTTGTGGTGTCTTCTCTGTTTGAGTTTTGGGTTTTGAACCTGCCCAGATGTGTCTCTCTCATTCTTCTTTGCAGCATGTTGCTTCGGGCAACCAAGAAGAAGTAGAACAGTTACTGAGCCAAGGAGACAGCGATAAGGATGCTTTGCAAAACATGTGCCATCCGCTCTGCTTTTGTGACAAATGTGAGAAGCTAGTTTCTGGGTAAGAGGTTTTTTTTTCTTTCTCTCCCAAGGGTTTATCCCCAGTGATTCAGAACGAAAGTTAAGACATTTGATTCTGCTTTCAGTGGCTTAATTCAGATTTAATGCCAGATTATGGTCTGCATGTGCATAAGGATTATTCAGGCATTCATTCAGTCATCTTCCCAAGCCTTAGTAAGACAGGCCAGTATTATTGTTTGTTGCAGAGTCAGCCAGATGTTCAGACTGGATCTGGCATTTCTATCCACCTATCGAGTCCTTCCCAAGGACCTGGGATAGACAGATGTGGGTGTTTGATAGTGTGAGAGGTATCGGTCACAGGATGTAAGCTGTTCCAAGTAAAAGCTGCCCTTTGCAATTGACAGACGGTGAATTTGTCAATGCCGATGGGTGATGCCATTATTTTTAGGAGGAAAGGATTGAAGCTGACAGAAGAGCAAGTTCAGAGGACAGCAGAATTATAACGGGTGGCCTTGCAACCACCGTGTCCCAATAGGGTCCATAGTATGGTACTTCTTTTGGGCAGAAAAAGCTGTGAGGACATTAAAACACTTGTATTCTGCTTGAGTTTGATCGTGTCTTTTATTATTGCATTAAGGAAGCTGAATGATCCTTCGATTGTTACACCATTTTCTAGAGATGATCAGGGATTTACTCCACTTCATGTAGCTGCTATTTATGGTGAGCGCTGCAATCCCCCCCCCCAATTTTTCAAATGTGGTAGCATAGCCTTTTCCAATACAATCAGAAATCCTTCAGCTCAGTTGGATGTTCTGAAGGTTTCAAACCAGTGGTGGGATGCTGCTGGTTTAACAACCGGTTCGGTGATCGTGCGCCTAACACGCGCTGTGCGGGCCTGCGCAGCTTTACAAATACTAACCTTCTGTGTTACCACTTGGGAGTAACACAGCTGAGGCGCGGCAATCCGCTCTCCTGCGCCAATCAGCTGAGAAGATAAAGATAAGTAAAGCGCAGCTGGTGGCAGACTCAGACAGTGAGGAGGTTGGGGAGGAACATGGGCCAGTCCTGGAGTCTGGGGAAGGCTCTGATGAGGGCTCTGCGTCAGAGGCAGAGAGGGAGCCAGGGCCGTCCGACAGTTATCAGCTGCCTTCAGAGTCGGACATTAGTGAGGCAGACAAACAGCTGGAGCCTGTTCCCAGTGTGCGCATGCACAGAGTTACCAGACGAAGGGAACAGCTAAAGAACAAGGGTCGACTTGGGAGTAAGGCCACAGGTGGGCGATGAATGGCCCCTCCCATAGGGAATAAAGAGGAGCGAAGGGGAGGGGAGTTTGCAGGAGACAATTAGTTCAGTTCATGAGGATGAATATCTGTTCCCGACTTCTTGCCAAGTAATTGCTGCTGCTACAGCCCGGCGTTTGGAAGATATCGGCCTGGCAACTCTCCAAGCCTGATAAAGGTCTGTAGTTGTGAAATCTCATGAAAGACTGTTTGCCGGGACTTTGCTGGAGAGGAATTCTCTTTAACTTAAATAGAAGAGGTTTTGTCGGGATGAGGAGTCTGCTTCATGATCTTGGGAGGCCTAGATCAAAACATTTCAGACTCTGAAATGCAACATGCTTGTAAAAAAAAAAGACAAACACACAGCCACATGGTACCATGTAGGTGGTAATGAGCAAGTTTCTTTCCTTTTCCCCCCCTCCAGGGCAAGCCCTGTTAATTGACTTGCTAGTCTCCAAAGGCGCTGTTGTCACTGCCACGGATTACCACGGGTCAACACCTCTTCATCTCGCCTGTCGAAAAGGATATCAGAACGTTACAGTAAGCTACAAGCAGTTTGTGACTCACATTGTGTTATGTGTCATTTGGTTTTAATGATAGACAAGACAACAAAGAACATCCAGGTTTTTTTTTCCAGCATTGAGTCGCCCGACAGCAAAATCTGGGGCTTGGTTACTTTAATAGTGGCATGATGGCTTTTTAAGAATACAGGGAGTAAGTCCTTGACTTACGACCCACAATTGTGCCTGAAATTTCCGTGGCTAAGGAAGACCGTCGTTAAGTGAGTTTTGCCCCCTATTTTACGACTTTCCTTGCCACAGTTGTTAAGGGAAGCGCTGCAGTTACTAAGTGAGTAACATGGTTGTTAAGTGAATTTAGCTAGATGGATTATCCCTCCCAGGGCCCTTAGCTAACATTCCTATTAGCTGAGGATTCTTCGCTAACCTTTGGCTTTTATTGAGTGGTGAAATCCAAGTTTTTTTACTACCGGTTCTGTGGGCATGGCATGGCTTGCTGGGCGTGGCTTGGTGGGCGTGCCAGGAGAAGGATACTGCAAAATCTCCATTCCCACCCCACTCCAGGGGAAGGATACTGCAAAATCCCCATTCCCTCCCCACTCCAGGGGAAGGATATTGCAAAATCTCCATTCCCTCCCCACTCCAAGGGAAGGATTTTGCAAAATCTCCATTCCCATCCCACTCTGGGGCCAGGCAGAGGTGGTATTTGCCGGTTCTCCGAACTGCTCAAAATTTCCGCTACCGGTTCTCCAGAACCTGTCAGAACCTGCTGGATTTCATCCCTGCTTCTATTCCTTGCTCTTGCCTTTCCTCCTAGAGTTGGTGGCCCCACTCTACCTAATGGAAATGTTGGCTTTGCGTATGGATTTTTTTTTTTTTTTTTTTAAATTTATACTGATGCTGGACTGCAGCCCAAAGAACGGATGCATTTAGCCTTCAGTTCTTCCCTGCCCGCTTCCCGGTGTCTTTTGCAGGCATTATAATAACGTCTCCATAAATAGCCAAACATGAATAAAACATTTTGATTGATGAAGCTGCATCTTCCACCATTTTTGGGATTCAGGAGTTGGCGGGGTGGGGGGGCTGGGGGAAGATGGACTGGAGAAAACCATTCAGTTTTATCAAATTTATATTCATGAAAAGTGCTTCACATGTTTCCAAAGTCATTCGTTACCAAATGGTTCCGGCCACCTCTGCTGCTATCCACCGTCAGGTTTCTTGATGCTCTTAAGTTAAAAAAAAAGTTCTTTTAATAAAAGAACCAGCAAAATAGAAAAGAAATTGAAAGGAAAATGTGGGTAAATATAAGATCGGGGTTGCTCGAATATTATCTTGACAAAATATTGAATTGAAAATGGACACAACAACAGAGAGGGAAGGGAGAGAGGAGTAGAAGGACAGGGAGGAAGGAGAGAGGAGAAGGGAGGAAAAAAGAGAGAGACAGAGAAGAAAGGGAAAAGGTGAGGAAGAAAGGTAGGGGAAATAAGAGTAGGAGAGAGGGTTAGAAAGAGAGGAAGAGGGGAGGAGCTGGGGAAAGGAAGGGGAAGGAGAGGAGGGGAAGGAGAGGAGAGGAGGAAAGAAGAAAGTTGAAAAGAGTAGAAGAAGGGAGGGAAGGGTAAGAGGAGAGAAGGAGAGGAATGGTGGTTGTGGAAGAAGGGAGATATGGAATGGTAGAAGAGCAACTCCGAATGTATTTTAAAAGTTTTAGGGTGAAGAATGAATCAATATGGAACCCAAAAGATAATATGTGTGATAAGAAAGGTTAAAAAGATTGTACATTTATATATGTTTTATGAGAAATAAAAATGGAAAACTTTTATAATAAAAAATAAATAAAAGAAAGAGCAAGCTGCTATATATCAGAGCAAAATGCCAGCTTTTAGAATCAGTTTTACTGGCAGCAATGTCATTGGGCCTTCACTGAGAGGACCCTGGGAATGTTGACTTCAAGTCTTCATGGTTATCATCATCCATAAAAGTCCTTGTGAATTTTGCAGGAGGCGGTAGCTCTTGGTGAGCTTCTTCAGCATGTGATATTCTTCTAGTTGACAAAAGTAGAGTGTAAGATTCTTTGGGAGTGAGTGTGGATGGAGGTGTGAAAAATTGAAGGACGGTGTAAAAGGCAAGAGCCGTGCGTGAAACCCCCATTATTGAAACAGTTGGATGTAAAATTACAGAGTAGCTTGAAATCTCTTGGGTTGGTACTAAACATTATTTAAGGCAACTTTTTGAAGCATAGCACTAAAGTCCCATTTTGCCAGAAATTATATATTAATTTAGCAGAATAAGAGTTGGAAGGGATCTTGGAAGACTTCTAGGCTGGACAAATGGCTGTCCACGCTCTTCTTGAAAGCCTTCAGCGATGAACTGATAACTTCTGGAGATAAGTTGTTCCACTGATTAACTTAGCTTAAGGAATTTTTATTTTCTGTAGCTGTTCTTTGAAGTGGCAAGCAGTGTTTACCTATTGGTAGAAAGGTCTGGGTAGCTCGGTGGTAACTTTGCATTGGTTTTTCAATAGTGCAAAGTGAGATGTTTTCATGCCAGTTTGCAGCTCGGTCCAAAAAGGTAGCTGAAAGGGAAGATGGGCATTAGTGATTTCATTTGGTTTCAGAAATGATAAGGCGCCCAGTAGATATACCAGCCTATTATGACTTCTTCTCTGGATAACATTGGCTTTTTCCTTTTATTTTCAGCTCCTCTTACTACATTATAAATCAAGCACGGAAGCTCAGGATAATAATGGCAACACTGCACTCCATTTAGCCTGCACTTATGGGCATGAAGACGTAAGTAGATAGTTTAAAACAGCAGTTCTCCTAGATGTCCTTCAGTTCTGTAGTTTAGGGGGGTCTCCAATCTTGGCAAGGTGGGACATGGTGGCTCAGTGGCTAAGATGCTGAGCTTGTCGACTGAAAGGTTGGCAGTTCAGTGGTTCGAATCTCTAGTGCCGTGTAACAGGGTGAGCTCCCGTTTCTTGTCCCAGCTTCTGCCAACCTAGCAGTTCGAAAGCACGTAAAAAATGCAAGTAGAAAAATAGGGACCACCTTTGGTGGGAAGGCAACAGCGTCTTCGGACAGCGCTGGCTCTTCGGCTTTGAAACGGAGATGAGCACCGCCCCTTAGAGTTGGAACGACTAGCACATATGTGCGAGGGGAACCTTTACCTTTATCTTTTTAATCTTGGCAACTTTAAGGCTTGTGGACTTCAACTCCCAGAATTCCTTCCTGAGGAATTCTGGGAGTTGAAATCCGCAAGTCTTAAAGTTGCCAAGATTGGAAACGCCCGCTGAAGCTAGTGAAATGTCATTTGGACCATAACTTTATTTTCCATCTCTTTTGAGAGGCAAACAAATTCCAAATGTTTTAGTTTCCTTTCCTATCAGGCGTTCAGTTATTCTTGCGGATATGAAATGTAAAAATAGGCTATTCATTGATTCAAATTATTTTTACCCCATTCTTTCTCTGTTTCGGGAGCTCAAGACATTACTACTAGCCTTGCAAGGTTTCTCTGAAACACATTAAATCCAATGCACGCTAACCCAAAATTGCAGGCAATTAAAACATTCCACGGGGGGGGGGGAAATCCAAAGATAGTCTGGATGAAGACATGGGTGTCTCCTGATAGTGGGCTTGTTGCTGTTGTGGTTCTTTGAAAGTCAAAATCTTGAGGGCAATGCTCGGAACAGTCGGTCTCCTTGCTCTTATGCTATATGGAAAAATGTGTGAATTGTGTGCGTGGTGCTTAACCCTGTTGTGTGTGTGTTGTCTGAGAGGAGATTTTGGTGTTCAAGCATTCATGGCATAGCAGGGTTAATCTCTGGAAGGAGCAGCTTCCTTCAGGCTGTGTATAAGCCATGGCCTTCATGCAAAGTTCTTATATCTTCTGTTTTAACTTCGTAGTGCGTGAAGGCTCTGGTTTACTATGATGTCCATTCTTGCAAGCTAGATATTGGTAATGAAAAAGGAGACACTCCTCTTCACATAGCTGCTCGCTGGGGCTACCAAGGGATCATCGAAGTCCTCCTGCAGAATGGAGCCAACCCAGGCATTCTCAACCGGATGAAAGAGACACCTGTGCAATGCGCATTGAATTCAACGGTACTTGTTAACCACCTAGAGCAGTGATGGCTTAACCTTTTTGCCATCGCGTGCCAAAAGTGGGGGGAGCGCGGGGGGGTGGGTTGCGCGTGTGCGTGCCCACACCTGTAATTCTATGTTCCCCGTCCCCTGTGCATGTATGCACGACCCCCCTGTGCTCCCCCCACTTTTGGCTCACAATGGCATGGTGGGCTTGGTAGGCCTGTTTTTTGCCCTCCCCACAAGCAGACTTGTGACATCTTAAAATCTTAACCAGTTCCAAGTTTATTACTACTATGCTTGGCTTAATTATTATTTTTTTCACTTTGCCTAAATTTTTGTTGTGAAGCTACCAAAAAGACCCTGTGTGACCCTAAAAGGCACTTGACTAGCTTCTTTTAAATTTTTTTGGATATTATAGTTAGGCCATTTTTCTTTCACTGGATTTTCTTGAAACACCCACAGTTGGTTGTGTTTACAGAAAACATCTGAGGTAAAAAAAAAAATGGTTTACAAGCCACAATGGTTGAGTACACTCAATATGTTCACCATAAGAAAACAGGCTTTATTATAATTTAGCACCATCTATGAATTCCGTTCCTTTATTTGCTGGTAGCCTATAGCAGTGTTTCTCAACCTTGGTAGCTTGAAGATGGGTGGACTTCAACTCCCAGAGTCCCCCAGCCAGCAGCGCTGGCTGGGGGCTTCTGGGAGTTGAAGTCCACCCATCTTCAAGCTTCCAAGGTTGAGAAACACAGGCCTATAGGATATCCAGGTGGTTAATTTCTTGAGATCTGCACTTCTGGCTCATTGGGTTTTAATCTCTCTGCAGATTGTTTCCTTAATGGAACTGAACTACCTCACTTTTGAAAAAGGACAACATGCTTCTCAGGTAATGCAAAGGATTGGTCCCAACTCTTAGCTTAGAGCAGGGGTATCAAACTCAATTTCCTTGAGGGCCATATCAGGGTTGTGTTTGACCTCAGGGGGCCAGGGTGGGCATGGCCAGCATGATGTCACTTGTGCCAGCGGGCACCTGTGGTGGCCCGAGCGCTCTGCCAGCAAAAACGGGCTCCTGAGCTACGTTTTTGGCTGCAATGGCCTCCTGCAACTCTCTGCCAGCAAAAACAGACCTTGGGGTGGAGGGTGGGGGGCACACCGGCTCTCGCGAACTCCGTTTTCGTTGGCAGAGGCACCGCAGGCCAGTCGTTCGCTGTTTCCAGGTTGGCCCCACGGGCTGGATCCAGCCCCCAAACCTTGAGTTTGACACTCCTGGCTTAGAGGCATCCTCCTGATCAGCTGTTAAATAAATGAGGACTATTCCATATGACAACTTAAAACTGTTGCAGTTCCACTTACATGTGTGCATTGTGTATGTATGGAGTCTATTTATGTAGTTTCATCTGGGCCGTTTTTAAAATGCCATTCCTGGTTGATGTAGTAAGAGTGGTGCAGTGGCCTAGAGGTGGAGTTCTCGTCTTAGAATCAGGAGGCTGTGATTTCGATCCTAGGTAGAGGCAGATATTTCTCTCTCTGGGCACAATTAAAATACATCTACTGAACAAAACTCCGCATTGGTGACAGGAAAGGCATCCGGCCATTAAAACACACTCCTAGCTCCATTCAATTGGCCAGACTTCACCACGCAAGGGATTATGGGGTCATTAAATGATGATGATGATTCCTGGTTGATGTAGTATTCTTGCGCTGAATTTTGATAGTCCTACCTGGGAGCATTATTTTTCACCAGAAAAGTAGATTTTCGAATAAAAACAGGCTTCATTGTTCTATAGTAGCAGTATCAGCTCTGAACAAGAAGACACGGAAGGTCTAATGGTAGTAACAGAGCTGCCGGTTTTATAGATATATGAGATAAAAAGCAAAGTTTTGCTTTTCAAAAATCTTTTTAAATAAATGAGGGATGCAGCCAACTTTTTCCTTTTGATTTCTTTACGGGATCCCCTAGTCACCCGTCCGATCTTCCTCGTGTTGTGAAGACACCATCAGCCAAATATCATCCACCTCCAGTTTATCTTTCATAATACCAGTGACAACACCAGAAGAAACCCAATCTAATTATAAAGAGGTAAGCTGATGATCTGGTGAGCATTTGGCAGGGCAGTCCAAGTTCTAATATAGCTTCCATTTGTTGCTCCTTCTTAAATAGCATCAGGCTTCGTCCGTTTGATTGGCAGATTCGGGAGGCCGAGGATGCATAGATGCCCCCTCATGCGCTGCCAACTTCAGATTGAAGTAGATGAATGCAGATGATGAAATATACAAAATGAAAGAGATGATAGCACAGATGTCTACTGGGAAGTGGGAGGAGGATGATCTTTAACCGGAGCTTAAAAGCTCAAAATTGTTAAGCATCTCACACATTTCAGAATGAAAGGGCTGCTACTAAGAAGCCTGTTTACAAGATAGGTAATGCATGATTCTTTCACTTAGCAATCAACTAGATTTGTAACAGTGAAGGACATCTTTAAGATATTTATTTGTTCTTTTGTTCATTCACTCACTCATTCATTCATTCACTTATTCATTCATTCATTTGTATCCTGCCTTTATTATTTTTACAAATAACTCAAAGCCGTGAATACAATACACCTTCCTCCTTCTATTTTCTTCACAACAATAACTCTGTGAGGAGGTTTAAGCTGAGAGATAGCGACCTGCCCAAGCTCACCCAGCCGGCTTTCATGGCTAAAGTGTGGCTTGAACTCACGTTATCCTACTTTTTAGCGTGGTGTCTTAATCATTAGACCAAACCGGCTTTCTATCCCGGTGTCTAAATTTTAGGATCCTTTTATGTCAAATCAAACCTTCAGCTTCAGCAACCATTTAACATGTTCATAGCCTGTTCTGTATGTGCTGCAGTTTCTGGGCAAAATCCATCTTTGCAATATTGTATATCAATTCCATAATAGATGCCAGTTCAGATAAACATGCTTTCTTTTTTTTTCTGGTGTTGTTTATTCTGTAGGTGGACAAACTGTTAAGAGCAGTTGCTGATGGAGATTTGGAGATGGTAAGAGCAGTTCACTGGATCCATGCTTGGCAAGACTTCATTGTTCTATAATAGCAGTATCAGTTCTGAACAAGAAGACACGGAAGGTCTAATGGTAGTAACAGAGCTGCAGGTTTTATAGATATACGAGATAAAAAGCAAAGTTTTGCTTTTCAAAAATCTTTTCTACAGAGCAATATTAACTTGGTGCTCCCCATCCTATAATTTGCATTATTTACTGTCTCCAGGGATGATAGAAAAATTGCCATAGCAATTTTACTCTCTGAAAGCCTTTACAGTTGTGACACTCGCCAACAAGGCAAATTATACCATTTGTAGTTTTTATATATGTAGAATTTTTTTAAAAAAAAAAATTTGAAAAAATTTTGTAGCCCAATTGAAACCTAATGTCCACAGAATACAACCATATATCAGTTTGTTATCTAAGTAATTCGTGCATAAACTTTTACATGAAATTGTTTTACATGACAACTTGGCTGGTGGTGGACAAAACACTTAATCTTCAAGACCCAGCAGGTACATCCTCCTATTATATTAAAACTGGGGCATAACTTTATTTTCCATGGATTATGTTATTTATTTATTTATTTTATTTTATTAATCATATTTCTATGCCGCCCGCTCTCCGAGGACTCTGGGCGGCTTACAACAATCGACAGTATACTAAATAGCATATTGCCCCCAACAATCTGGGTCCTCATTTTACCCACCTCGGAAGGATGGAAGGCTGAGTCAACCTTGAGCCAGTGAGATTTGATCCGCTGACCTGCTGAACTAGCAGTCAGCTGCAGTACTTGCACTCTAACCACTGCGCCACCTCGGCTAGTTATGCAACTAGCACTGATGCTGTTACCTAGTTTGGCTAATGAAACATCTGTAAGAAAACAACAAAGCACCAAGGACCCTTCACTTCAACCCGAGCTACAAATATTCTCCTTTATTGTGTTACTGCTTATGCAATAAACCATGGTCGGGCATCATAGATGATCTTTCCCTCTGCCAGGATTGAAAATTGAAACCCTAAATATGGCTTGAATCCAAGGATTGTATAAAGGGTGGATTAGCAATGAATAAGAGCGTTTGCTGCCCTGCCAGGAATTCTTGTATCTCAAAAGAGAAGGGCTAAGAAGATAAAGAACTGTCTTAAGATGTTTTGTAATTTAAGGTGAAGCCAGGATGATGCCACCATTCTGTCCATATTCAGAGCTTCTCCGGATAGCTTCCATCTTTTCCCCAACCCCCATAATATCTTTTCTTTGCAAAATGGCGGACGCTGGCTGGGTACGCACGATTCTGCTTGATTCGTGAAACTGTTAATCGCTGAATTTGTGCACTGTGTTAAGTCAATCGAAATCTAATCCTAGATAGCCCCAGTTTAATATGGTAGGAGAATGTACTTATTGGGTCTTGGAAGATTTAACTCTCTCCTTAATCTAAAAGCCAGGCAAGTTGTCATATAAAGCAATTACACAGAAAAGGTTTGTCTCTACTTCCAGGTTTTGTTGTGAGAAATTAAGAGTTTCCTACATCAGAGTCGGTTATCTGGGAGATAGGAGCTAAAAGATGAATATTTAGAGTGGGGGTGTCCAATTGTGGCAACTTTAAGACTTGTGGACTTCAACTCCCAGAATTCCCCAGCCAGTGTTGACTGGGGAATTCTGGGAGTTGAAGTCTTCAAGTCTTAAAGCTACCAGGGTTGGACACTCCTGATTTAGAGTTACAGTTCTCACACATTTGCTTTGCTTTGGTCTACACATGATTGGGTTGGCTTGGCTTCACAATTATATGAACACAACCATTATGGTTTCTCCGTAACCATGTATGATGTAGGTTTCTAGCAAACTGTGATGTGATGTAGACAACGAGACTCTGCTTTAGGAGATGTTGACTGGACCTGAAAAAGGAGGCATGCAAATAGGTTATATCACTTAAAGTGCCAAGAAGAAGGTCAGTTCCTGGCCAGAGGTGAAGGGCACTAAAAACATCTGGTCTAACAGAATTTTTCCTCTAGATCTAGATGAGCACAGGCTGGGTTTTTAAACAGCAGTGTTTGTTTAAAAAAAAAAAATCTTTTCCTCTGTACAATGCTTGTAACCATGCTTCCCTCATTTCTGACTGGGGGAGCAAAGTGTTGAGTTTTTTGCAAACAAAGTGTATTTCTTCTAGATAAAAATTAGCATTCTGGCATTCAAACACGAAGCATATTGAAAAGATCAATAAAATAGCAGCAAGAGCCGAGGAAAGACATTGGCCTATTCTGGTGCAAAGCCTTCTGGTTTTTAATCTCCAGCAATCCCGGCTAAAAGGATTGAACAGAGGACAACATCAAAGTCTAGATTAAGAGGGGGCTGTCTTTTCTAATTTAGATCACATCTCCTTAGCAAATTCATCTTGGCAGCGAGAACATTTAACCGTTCTATCGCTCGCCTGGTAGGAAATGAAATGTCACGAGGGGCCACATTATGTCTCCTGGCATGTCTTATTTAATTTGCCCGTTTCTGGGGAAATACCAGACAGCTGTGCTGTTCTTGCTGGAAATGACATCTTTACCCCCCGGGCTGAAGAATGGCAAACCTCCAGAGTGATAAGATTTCAAAATGCTTCTGTATGCCCAGGTGGGCAAAAATCCTTTCAGGCAGAAAAGTAGATTTCCAAAGGCCAAATGTTTTAGTCTAAGCTTCTTCTGTTAGGTGAATTTTTAATTAGGGCAAGAAATCTGTGAGACTCCTTAAGAAAAGGGTGCAGAGTTTATAAAGATGGATCACTGGAGTAGAGAATGAGATCTGAAGATCCTCACGTGTTTTCCAACCCTCGGCATTTATTCTAGGTGCGTTATCTCTTGGAATGGGGAGATGATGATCTGGAAGATCCCAAGGAAGCCGGCAATATGGGGACCCCAGAATTATGCCATCCCTTGTGTCAGTGTTCTAGATGCAGCCCTGTGCAAAAGGTTGGTGGATGCTCCTATTGGTTTGGCACGTATGTTGTGACTTGGCTTGTAAGAAATCTGTGATTAATCGCACTTGTCTTCTAAAGATGTTCCCATGAGCTGCTGGGGAAAAAAAGCTGCTTTTCTACTAAATGGGCTGTTGGTAAGGATTGGGTGGCTAATTGAGGGAAATTCATTTCACTGTTAAGGAGAGGAGTAGAAGGTTTTTCCAAAGAAGATGGCTTGATAGCCTTCATCTCAGCTGTCTCTTCTACAGCTTGTTCGGGCATTGTCTCATCCTCTGCTTCAGGGAAGTTCTGTTCTTAGGCAAGTAAAGCAAAATTTTCCTTTCCCAGCAGTCTGATGTCTTTCTTGTCATCTTATCCCCCCCCAATCACCAATGGTATCTAGAATGATCATTTTTAATTTGTAAATTTGCCAGATCAAGAGCCTCTTACTTTGAGTTTGATTAATTGTTCTCAGCGTCTGAAAATTCCTCCTTTAGTTCCAGGTCAACCAATATAATTTCATGTTGGTGCATTTTGCATTGGTGTTACTCACAATAACACATAGGAAGTTTGAAGTAAAAACATGGTGTTTTGGTGATTGTTATGTCTTGGTCTTAGCGGGGTGGGGTGGGGGTGGGGGTTAGATCGTGCAGAAATGCTGGGCTAATGTCCCGTGTGCTTTTATATCTCCCAACAGAAGTTCTTCAGGCTGCCTTCGAATGGCCTTGGAGTGAACGTTACCAACCAAAGTGACTTGATGTCACTGCATGTTGCCGCTCTACATGGGCATGTGGACTTGGTAGCTCTCTTGTTGAAACATGGAGCAAACATTGAAGCCAAAGATGTGAACCAAGCAGGACCTCTCCACTTCGCCTGCCAGAATGGCCATTTTCAGGTGAGCCCCCAGATGGACAGCTAGGAAGCTCATGAATGAATACATTGGCCTTTGGATCATGATTAGACAACCTGCAGCACCCTCTGCGCTCATGCTGTTAATAAGTAAAGCTCAGTCCAGATGTGTCACTTGAAGCACAAATGGATCATGTTCAAATTAACCTACTTTGGACATTTTGTTGTTAGTTGTGAAGTTAGGTCTGACCCATCGCGACCCCATGGACAACGTTCCTCCAGGCCTTCCTGTCCACTACCGTCCTCTGGAGTCCGTTTAAGCTCATGCCGACTGCTTCAGTGACTCCATCCAGCCACCTCATCCTCTGTCATCCCCTTCTTCTTTTGCCCTCAATCTTTCCCAGCATTAGGCTCTTCTCCAGGGAGTCCTTCCTTCTCATTAGGTGGCCAAAGTATTTGAGTTTTATCTTCAGGATCTGGCTGTCTAAAGAGTAGACAGGGTTCATCTCCTCTAGGACTGACCGGCTTGATCGCCTTGCAGTCCAAGGGCAAGAGTCTTCTCCAGTACCAGAGTTCAAAGATCTAGCTCTCTGGAAAAGTCTCTATTGCAGGGAAGGGTGGAAGGAAAAAGAAGAGGATGGATAGATTCAGTTGCAGTGATGGGGGCACCATTGGAGGAGCCAAAAGACCAGGTTGGCCACAGATTGTCATGGAGAAAATCTTCTCTGTCTGGCCACTAGGAGTCAACACCAACTTGATGGCACATAATCAGAATCAATAATTAAAGCAGCAGATTTCATACTCCCCTCCCCCCCCCCGAATGTGTGGAATTGGAAATTTTTGTTGTTGTTTTGTGTTGAAACTCAACTACCTATAACGTCCCCTTTTTTCAACAGGTAGTGAAATATCTGATAGAGTGCGGTGTTAAGCAAAACAAAAAGGACATTTATGGAAACACTCCTTTAATGTATGCTTGCTTGAATGGCTATCAGGAGATAGCAGCCATTTTATTACAGGTGAGAGGATCATTATTATTGTTTTTTCACCTGTTTTTCTATCCTTTTTGCCTTAGTAGTCATGAGCCAATTCCTCATTTTTTATGATTGCAAGGATTGAGATTGAAAATATTTGTTTTCATTTTACTGAAGCTTGCTTCTCACATTTGGAAGTTACAGAAACACGGGGTCTGTTTAAACAAACAAGTTGTTTTCTCGCTTTGTCTTTTAAGACTGTGTTGAAGAGAAGGCACAGAAGTGTGCATATCATCTCTTAAATCTGAGGGAAGAAACGTGTGAAAATAAAGGATTGGGGTCAATTGCATGGTAACCTTGCAGAGAAAAAGATCATTTTCTGCATTTCCAGTTGAAAAGATAAATCAGCACACGTAGGAAAAGCCTTTTCTTCAGACTTTAATAAAGAACTGCTACAGAAACGTTTTTAGGAGATATTCTAAGAAGAGTGGGAACTTAACGCTTACAACTCTTGAACACCAAGGAAGTTTTATGTACCATATTATTTTCTTTGAATTCTTTTTTTGCAGGACCCTCACAGATTAAACTGTATTGCCCGTGAATGAATCAGTTGAAATTGGAAGGCTATGAAATTTGCAGGCCTGGCTTGTAACAGAAGTTTCTTTCCTTCTTTCCTGTTTTTGCTTTTCCAGCACGGAGCCTCAGTTAACCTTCCCAATAACCAAGGGAACACACCTCTTCACAAAGCGGTGATAGGAAATTACGAAGCTGTGGTTCAGTTGCTGCTGCAGAATGGCGCATTGGTGCACCTTAGGAACAACAAGCAATGCACCCCTCTTGACTATGCTGAACCTGTAAGTGGCGCGTGAAGTCTCAGAATCGCTATCTATGCCAAGAAATGCTTAAACCTTCATAGGGCTCACAATGTTTCCCAGCCTTGATATGTCCTATAGCCGTGATGGCGAACCTATGGTACACGTGCCACAGGTAGCACATGTAGCCGTATTGGTGGGCATGCAAGCTCAGCTCCTGCGTGCATGCGCGCACTGGCCAGCTGATTTTCGGGCCTTCTGGGCCCACCAGAAGTAGGAAAACAGGCTGTTTCCTGCCTCTGGAGGGCCTCGGGTGGTGGTGGGGAAGGCCCGTATTTTTCTCTCCCCAGCCTCCAGAGCCTTTCTAGGAGTCTGGGGAGGGCGAAAATGGCCTTTCCCACCCCACTGGAGGCCCTCCAGAGGCTGGAAATGGCCCGTTTGCCAACTTCTGGTCCCACAGGTTGCATAGAATTACAGGTGTGGGCACACCCCACCCCCACCCCCGCTCCTGGCATGTGATGGCAAAAAGGTTAACCATCACTGTCCTATAGCAAAAAGGCACGAGTTGATTGATAGACTATATACAGATGGTCCTGCTTAATGCTGCTCAAACGTATGATGGCACTGAATGAGTTCTGCTCTTGTGGCGCCCTCGTGATCATGCAATCGTGATCTGGGTGTTCAGCAGCCGGCGTGGATTTCTGGCCATCGGTGTCCACAATCATGTAATTGCGATTTACAGTCCTTCCTGCTGGCTTCCCATGACCCAAGTCAGTGGGGAAACCAGCAGGAAATCGAAGTCACAAGAAGTTCTCGCTTAACAACTTGCAGTGATTTATTTAAGGATGGTAACCAGAGCTACCAGAATGGTTGTTGCTAAGCAGCTGGTCATCAGACATTATGCTCTCCAACCTCATTGCTTAATGAAAACGCCAATCCCAAGTATGATCCTCAAGTGAGGAGTATCTGTGAAGACAAAAATGTCCTAGTAACCTAGTTCAAATCAGACCATTGTTTCAGGATTGCTTAGGATGACTGGCTTGCTCTTTATGCTCAACTCATGCCTTTACTTGTACGATCCCTCGTGCTGAATTTTTTAAACCACAATTGATAAATATGTCCCACAAAGTCAATCCATTATGGTCCAATCAGCAAATCAGGAACCACCAGTTCATCCCATAAACCAGATGTCTGTTTGTTTGTTTATTTATTTATTTTATTCAATTTGCATACCGCCCTTCTCCTAGTGGACTCAGGGCGGTGCACAGCCAGAACTAAAACACATACCAATACAAAATTTAAAATTATTAAAAGAATTACATACTTTGGCCCAAATTTAAAACAATTCGAATTAAAACCCATTGACAAATTAAAAGCTAAAAAACTAAAGTTTAAAGATGCCGAGCACAGAATCCAGGGCTTCCTGCCTGCAAACTTGGTCTTTGTTCACTCAGCGCAGTCTTTTCCTCTTCAGCATTAATACAGCACATCAGATTTAAAGATGGGACAATGGGTTTCAATTTAAGCTCAAGACGGTATGGTTGGGCGACATATGCAAATATCAGTAGGATTCAGTAATCTTTTTAATTAGAGGAAATCCTGCAGTTTATCCTTCCTCTTCCACCCTGTTTAAAGAATTCAGGCCTCCTCAAGCTTCTTCAGGCTGCAGTATCCGAGGAGGAGGACGGACAGACGCTGTGCAAAACTCGCCTGACGCGGAAGATCAGGAAAAAAAGTGAGTGTTCCATTGAGACGAGTGAAAGCTTACTTGAGAGTAAGACAGTCCTACAGAGCAGCTAGAACACGGGAATATTGTTTTGATTGCTGAACAAATAAAAGTTATCTTGTCTCTTTGCTGGTATGTTTCGACCTGTGCGTGTGAGAGGATAGCTGGCGGTCAGTGCTTGCCCGACTGTTGCTGGAGATTTTGCAAATGATGTTTAAATGGACTTAAAGGCTGTAGATTACTTCGAAATAGAAATGAAGAGCAGCGCTTTTGGGTCTCTCGCTGATACTAAATCTTTGGCCTTGAGCTTATTTTTTGCTTAATGCCGAGTTGTTGAATAGTGCGGTAAGAGATGTTAATTGGTGGAGTTTATGCCAGGATCAAGGGTGAACTTGGCTCTAGTAAAAGCTAAACCTTTTTATTTTCCCGTTGTGTAACAAGGTTGTTACCCGTGGCTTAATTATTCCTAGCTTTAAAACGACACCCACTCTGAGATTCTAGAAATGGAAATGGGCGAAGATTTACCTTTCTTTTCACAACCAACTTGCAACATAGATTGCAGATTGCATCTCACTTGCTTTCGTTACTCAGAATGAGAATAATTGGCCACCCTCAGTCATCCTGCAAATGGATCTCTAAGGGGTGTTTTCTACTCCTGGTTGGTGGATGAAGGAATTCGTCTCCTTTAAAAACTCTTTGCTGTAAATCAGATTGAAAGTCCATTTATTCCAGTTGACTCTCCTCTTATATAGCCAGGAAGAGCCTGGTAGAAAACTCACAAGTTACAATCTTTACCCAGCTGTTCTTGTCCGGGGGTCCTATTTCAAGGCAGACTGCCCCTTAATTGATGTGATTTCTGCAGAAAACCTCCTTTCCACTTGGCGTTGTTTTCAGCTTGCACCTAACGAAATGTAAATGGCAAATCTAGCAGTGCCATTAAAGATTCTTTGGCCTACATGAGACAAGTAAACAGAGATGCTGTATTTAAAACCGTTTCCCATAGGAGTGATCTTTGAGCCTGTGCCTGTACCTACAACTGCAGGCATACATAACCGTGAGAAACCTCTACAGGTAGTCCTTGTTTAGTGACTTGACTTTTAGTAACCATTTGCAGTTACGACAGTGATAAAATAATTGCCTTTGCATTATGACCTCTGCAGATCTGTTAAGCAAAAGAAAGCTGGAGATGATTAAGCACAGGTGGTGGTTTCACTTAGCAGCCATTTCACTTAATAATCAAGTTACGGGTCCCAATTGTGTTGCTAAATGAGGACTAACTCATTTGTTTTCTATATGCAATGTAAGTTTTATTATTTGTAAAGTGAGCAGCCAAACGTATCCTGTACTTGCTGCCAAAAATTATATAGCCTGTTCCAGATCGCATTCTGCCTGAAGTATTGATCTATCCATAACCCATTCAGCATTACAAGGTGCACTGTCACCATGACACTGAACTTACTCAGGCCTTTCTTTTGCTTGTCAACAAAGCAGATTTTGGTGACGGTTCATTTTAATGGAGGATTGCCTAGTCAAGTGCTGAAGAATATTGCTCCATTTCATGAATATTTGTGCTTTAAATCTAGTCAGTTTTAAGACTCCTGAGACAACGGATGATCTCATTGCCCGGCGCCTTCAACTACTCGAGTCAATCCACCGATTTAACAAGTAGGTTTCAAATTTTGGTGAAGTATTTAAAATACTGATTTTAAAAGATACTGCCAGAGTAAATGAGAAGAGCTGACATTACCTCAGATACTGGAATCTAATAAGGACTGGATCTTTTGATGATCTTCCCAGAATTATGGGGACATGTTATAGCGTATTAGTTATTAACTTCTATGTGAATTACAGGTAGTCTTCGATTTATGACCGCAATTGAGACCGGAACTTCCATCATTAAGCGATGAAGTTCAATTAGTTGTGCCCAATTTTACAGGGCTCTTGTCACAGTCGTTAACTGAATTATATGGTAATTAAATGAATCCTGGTTTCCTCATGGATTTTGCTTGTCGAAAGCCAGCTGGAAAGGTCACAAATAGCAATGCTGTGACTCTGGGACATTGCAACTGTCATAAATACATGCTAGCCAGCTGTCTTAATTTTGATCATGTGACCACAGGAATGCTGCGACAACTGTAGGTGTTAAAACTGATCGTAAGTCACCTTTTTTTCCAGCACCGCCATAATTTTAGTTGTTAAACGAATGGTTGTAAGCCGAGGAGTATCTGTAATTGATATCAATGTTTTGTATTGGCTGTGCTAAAAATAGGACTGTTTTAAGACTCTAGGCTGAGTTTCTATGCATTCCAAGATTAATGAACTCAAAAGGAAGATAATCTTGAATTTGAGATGATCCATCCGAACCAGGAAAGGTCACATTATAAATGTACATGCATGATTTTATATATATATATATATACCCATCAGAAGCCACGTGCTAAAAAGGCAGACAAAAATATATATAAATGAGTAACATTAAAATTGCCTATAAAATGCATCCCAGAAACGCCTCTTACATATAAAAATGCAAGTTAGCTGTCTCTAATTTAGATGATTGGAGGAATGGTTTATAGTCCAGAGAATGCCTTTAAATGACTTGGTTTCAGAGCTTTAAATTTACAAACTTCAAAAGAGATGTCCTGGCATTTATTTTCAAGAAAACTCAAGCATTAGAAGTGAAAGCAAACTGGTCCTCTTTCAACTGAAATAGTGCCATCTGGCGGCTGGCCTGAGGAACCTAGTGACATAGACTGAAGCATGGAGTATAACTTAAGTTTTCATCTTGTGTTCTCTTAGATCAAGAAACCTGCGCAAAGCCATAACGAAAGATAAAAGCGTGCCTAACTTTGATGAAGAATTATTGCATCAGGTAAGTATATAGTAATAGCTTCATACCACCGCAGTTCTGTTTGTTTTTTAAAACACAAATAAATTCTGCCTGAGATAAAACTTTTACCTATTTTTTTTTAATGGAATAAGAACATGAACATTTGGGGTAGAAGAGGAAAAAGTAGAAAGGGAAATATGTTTGTATAGCTAAGGCAGAAACCTATCTGGCTGCCAGGACCTAGAGTAAGATTTGCCAATGTTCTCTTTGCTGCAGGAAAAAAAAAAGAGAAATGAACGGTGGCTAGCATTAGCAGTGAAGATTTAATCCTCTTTCAGCATAGAGTTTTAATTTCAACCTTGCAAAATCTCATCAAGGCATTTTGATATTCTCCAACCAGGGATTCTAAATGTATCTCTGATTAGGGCATGCAATTATTTCAAGCTTGGAACAAAATGTAACACTTTTTCAAAGATTTTTAGCAGTAAGAAACATTAGCAATTTGAAACAAAACTCTTTGAAGAGGAGAGCTGGGGTGGAAATCTATAAAACAAGTACAAAATGAATGCTGTTTTGGAGGACATGGAACAGTCAGAATGGCTGGGTTTTTTTTTTTTCTTTATTTTGAGATGGAATTCTTTGCATTTCAACAAGATAAACCTTGCCATCCTTCCCTCCCTTTCTTCTTTAAGCTAGCTATCAAGAACATTAATAACAAGCAGAATCCAGTGGATGTGTTAGAGAAAATTCAGACTCATAATCTTGATGCCAATAGCTGTGATGGACCTGTTTCAGCTGAAGGTGATGCAGGGATAGCACCTTTTAGAAAAAGAGAAGTACATCGGAGTCACACTATTAGCGTGGCACTTTCAACAACAGATAACAGTGACTTCTACAGTTTGCCAAGAGATGCAAATGCTGCTTCCACTGACAGCTGTCCGGAGGATTGATGCTTTAAAACAAGATGAATAAAGAAATCTGGGTGTCTTACACAAGGAACACGAGATTCAGGTAGAGCCGTTTTCCCATTCAGCATTGAAGAGGCTACTTGGGATCAAGGTTTTCAAAATTACATCGGACGTTCGGCAGGAAGAGAAGCTTCCTCCTCTGACCTGGCATGGAGTTTGCACTTCTAGAGACTGACACTCCTGTTTTATTTTGGAATAAATCATTAAAATCCTGTACAGTAGATCTATATTAAAAAAAAACAACCCTAGAAATGTATTGAGATGTCAGAATCTATATTCTATAGTATTGCACTCTCTTAACCAATTTTAGTAATAATAGATATGTGAGAGCAAAGCTTTTTATGGTATTTTGAAGGACTGTTCTATTTTTATTCTGAAAAAGCAGTGTGTTTTTAATCGGTGAACTGCTGATTGATGGAATGCTTACAGTATTCCCAACAGTATGAGGTGAGTTTAAAAGTTAAAAGAGGCAAAATTGTGTAGCTAGTTTAGTGCTCACTGAATTGATTGCAATGGAGGTTGGAACAGGGAAATTAGAGTAATAGCTTTTATCAAAAGATACATTATATCTTGCGGAAGAGAATAGACACCTAATTAAAAAAAGAATTCCCTCTGTGAGCAGAATTGAAACTTCTACTCAGAACATGTTTGTATTATACGAAATGCCCACGTAACTGAGCAGCCCAACTGCATTTGCTACTTTAAATTATGTATTTGTGGTACACAAAATGGGCCTACTTAAGCTGAACCTAGTTAAGCAGAGCACATCTGATATAAATTGTAATTTTTGAAAAGCAGCTTCATTGCCCTTACTTTCAAAGGCACTTCCAGCTAGTCTGTTGTGCACTTTTAAAAATGGAATGTCAGCTTTAGGTGAACATTCAATTATGGTGAATAGCGCAATAATTTCATTTCATATTTTAATGTTTGTATACAAAATTGTGTGCTTTTTAAATTGGTTTAATAGGTCTTAATAACTTGTTTTAGGTAGCAAGGTTAGAATTTCTCTGTACATTAATATACGGTTTAAAAACTGAGCTTTAGCTTGCTGCTGAAAAAGTTTATTTTTCTACTAAGTCACCTAATTTTCATATGTGCCTTGGACTTGTGCCAAATAAACTAAAGTAGTAAAATTAATAGTTCTGTGTTTGTAATGTCTGACTCTAATTCAAAATTATGATTTGTAAACTAGAATGTGTGCGTCAAAGCAGTTTCTAAAATATTCCTGATGCCCATATATTTGGAACACAAGGCATTTCTTGAGGAGCAATGTGATACTGAACATAGGATGAAATCTCCACCTGCTTGGTTATCCTTGTGTTTAGTTTAATGTGTTATGTAAACCCAACTATAATGCTTATTCAACAATCTAATCAAATTGTCTCAACACAATCTATGAACACAGCTTCTCTGGCCCTCAAAACTACATGGAAAACTTTGCATATTTACAGACATCATCCTAGAGAGATAGAGGACTTCCAATGTTGTACAAAATGTGTATTAAGAAACAATACTTTGTGGAATTGGAATAGACAAGAATTGGTCACAGTTAACTTTGCTCAATGGAAAGGTTTTAATACATTTCAGAGCCCATAGAAGCCAGAAAAAGAAACTTGTCTTTTAACACTGACTTACATAGGGTAGATTGTATGCATGGATCAAACACTTATGCTCAGTAACAAAAACGCACAACATTGTTTACACTGGTATCATGCATGAAAGATGGTCTTTGAGCGGCTTTACAACTCTGAAAATGGGAAGTTTCAGTGCATGTGAATGTGTTTATGTGGTGGTGGATTATACCAAGACAAAATACAGAAACCAGCCTTTAACTGATTTCAGAAAAATCTCCTTTTCAAAATTAACTTTGGCTAAATTATGTTCAAAGATTGAAGCATTTATTAATCCGCTTCTGTATAAAAACAATGTGCTGAAGGTTTTCTTTTACCAAGCAGACTTTAATTAAATTTCATGATGTTCTAAGCAAAACATCCTGAATTTGCAATACAGCAAATCAGTCAACAATACATTATACAACCGTATTTTTTATGAACAACCCCGTCTTGCTTGGTTCCAAACCAAGTTTAACAAAACTTCAGGAAGTGTTCTGACATGTAATGCACACATAGTATTTCTGATCCTTTGAAACCATGGTAATGCTAATCAGGCTTCAAAGCCAGTTTCAAAAACATAGCTATCAGGGAATCCTGTTTGGCATTAATCACAGTTAAGATAATTGAAAATGAGGTGAGAATTTCTACTTGGGGGAAAGAATAAACTTGATGGCTGCTCAACTTTTTATTCATGGTTAAGAAATGAAGATTGTGTGGGTCTAATGTATGCCCCCCCTTTAAATATAAAAATGAAATTCTCTTTCCAATATCTAATTTAGCCTGCAGACTTAAATTGGTATTTGTTGGCAAGGTAGAATTTCGTTTCCTATGGGACATGAAGCACTTATAGGAGAGGCAAGTATATTTTCACATCTGCCAGTTGCACAATAAATTTAACTGCATGGTGTCAAAGGAAAGCTAAAACCTTAGAGAATGAATCCTTATTTCTCAAGTTCATTATATAAAACTTATCTAAGAAAACAATTTCACTTAATTGTACAGAAGGCAAGCTTATCAGTTTTACTTTTTATAAAAATGTGTACAGAACGTTTTGTAAACTTTCGCCTATGATAGAAGATACTTTCCTTGACATATTCCAGGTGATTAGCAGTTGGCAACTGTCTTCATATTTCATTAATTAATCTTCCTCATCGGAATCCAACACTTTTATTCTATTGAACTAGAAGAATGATAGAATATAGGTGAAATCAGGCTTAAAATAGTTTGAGGCTAAATTGGCAGTAGTTGATTTACAGTAACAATATCAAATGTTTATGGGACACACACATGTACAGCAATTCTAGCACTGATGTGTAATCCTATATGATTGCTTGGTAGTTTTCCTATACAATTTTGAAGGTGCAAAGTGAAACTGAACTCTTAAAACTTACCTACTTAAAGCTTTCATAGCATCTAAGCTGGGGAGGGGGAGAGAGAAGGAAAAATCTGGACAGTTTGCAGATAAAAGAAAACAAGGGATTTCAAAAAGGGCAAAAAGACAACTGACCAGGGTCAAAATCCAAAGAACCAAATAGCAAAAACAAAAAATACAAATGGGCTCAACCACCCTCCTAACCCTGAACTTAAACAGTCAGTTTCTGGAATATTGAAGAGTGGGAGCAGTTCAAAGATGAAGAGTAAAGAGGGAAAACATTAAAAGAGCCTAAGAAAAAGATATCTGCAATGTACTGAGCAGATATTGAATAAGTGGGAAGCCTTTCATATCCGTAAATCATCTGTTGCCAATTTCAGTGATGTAATTTGCTCTATTTTACCTGAAGAGCTATGTCAAATACCCATTGCCAGCTATGCTGTGTCTTCTACATTTCTTCCTTACAAACCAGTTTTAATTAATTTAAATTACTGGTAGTTTTAAGACCTCTTACCTTTACCGTTGTTTTTTTGTCCGTTTGCTGACTCACTTTTTCAAGTATTTCTATCAACCCTTGTTCTGATACCTAAGAAGTCAGGAGAGAAATAGAAAGAATACTGACTTGGTAGTAGTACTTGGTAGTATGGTACACAGAGCTCTTGCTGAAAAATGCAGGGTTTTAAAATATTTATAGTTTTTATTTTGAATTACTGGCACCTTATTTATTAAGATACAACTAGCAACAATCAAATGTTTGAATTATATTTATGACTTTGTCCTCCAAATACAATAGCATAGTAGCAAAGAACAGAAGCAAAGGTGGGGAAACCGTCAAAATATTATGAATAGCTAACAGTCAATTTATTAGCTATATTAATTGTTCAAGTCACTAATCTCTTCATTCTCCAGAATGTTCAGGGGGCTTAGGAGACAGGCTGCTGCTTCTCCCACCGAAGCAAGTTATAAAGAAGGTAGGAAACACTCCTGCTTACAACATCGCCAGCAGAAGTTCCCTTGGAGCAAGTGGTTCTTTAAGGGTCAATCTATACCCTCCCTTTATATAAAAACAGCTTCTTGTTCTTTGAAACCAGAGAGGACTTTATCCAGGGAAAGAGATAAAGGACCATTCTAATTGCAGCGAACATTTTAGAAGGTTTTTTTGGCAGGCTGTTACACCATCGAAATCCAAATAGGAAAAAAAATTAATCAGATTTTTATCCCCTTTTCAAATAATAGCCAACCAAATGTATTTTGGAAACAAATAATGCCCTCAACTCCACAACTCTGAATACTTCGCTAGAGAGCAATAGTGAATGGGCCTAAGAACAAGAAATAAACTTACTTTTCCACCTAGCTGTCCAAATCTTGCCATCTGTATAAGGTAATTTTCAACCGCCTTTGCCTTTTCTGGCTTTACAAGTGCTAAATTGCTTACTGCAAGAGGAAAACAGATATTTGGTTAATTAAACATCATTCATTAGTTAGAGGTAGATCTAGGCTGCTCTCTCAAGAGCTCATGACTACAAGGGCCTTGGCTGGGTGGAGGAAAGGCCCAAAATCACCAAGTAAATTTCCAAGGCTGATTAATGACTTGAAACTGATATCTCCAGCCCTAGTCCAATACTTTAAGCACCCTGCTGGCTCTCACAACTCTAATATTCAAGAACAAAAATATTATTATATCCATCCCAGACTTTTCACCTTAACCCTGAATTAAGAAGAGTAACCCTTATACGTACTGGTGTTTAAATAAAACCTATTGTAAAAGCTGACCAACTGGAGAATGGTACAGAAGTTCAAGGAATGGTTTGTATTCTAACTGATCTTAGTACAACTGTACAGAGTTTGCTTTATGCACCACTTTTTCAAGTAGAGATCAAGTAACTTTTGAGTGTATTCAGATGCTATAATCAAGACAAAATAAAATACCTACAGGTAAAAGTTGCTATATTAAGGATATTAAATATAGCATGCTGTAATGCTTTTGGATGAATGACACCAATAACATACAGCAATTCAAAGCTGGTGGGGAAGTGGAGGACTGCTGACCAATGAAATTCTGAGTATGTATACAATGTCAGTGCCATTTAGGCATGGATAGTATTGCAGCCCATGACCCTCTTCCTTGCAATGAAGTAAGACTTTAATCTAGAGGTCTATGCCAAGACTCTTCCATCTTTCTTGAAAACCTGGTTCTTCCCCGGGCATTGGGCTAGACTGTTGGATGAATCCATCTTGATGGAAACTATGAACTGTAAATTCTGTTCGTTTTGTTCCTCTGTTGATTTCTCTTCCATTCAAGAGGTTTATTGTATTCTATTTTCTAATCCTTTGTTTGAATGCTCTTACAAATGTCACCCAAGATTGCTTTCTTCAAACTGAATGGTCATATACAAGTAGTGAAACAATGTTAAATAAATACTTACATCTGGCACGTGCTGCTTGATCCAAAACCTGAGCCAAAATATTATTTCGCATTTCAGCTTCCCTGCAATAATGAAATAATTTTACACAGCAGAAAATAAAAATTGCTCCAAAGATGTTAATCTTTCTGCTAAAATGCTAATTATAATATCTGTTAATTTTATAAACCAATGCATGATTTAGTTATATATATCATCTTTTGGAATTTTTCCATTAATTATTCCAGTATATTAATTTTTTAACATTAACATATGTTTAATTTTTACAATTCTTCAAAAACTGAAAATCAAATCAGTTTTACATTTATAAGTAATTGCCAGAACAATTTTTTTAATCAGGGTGATAGATTACAAATTATCCCAGAAAGCTCATATCCTAATAAGAAATTAATTGGAAAAATATAAAATCCATTTATTTTACCAGCTTGATCGTGAATATATCTTTCAGCATTGAACAGTAAAATGTTATAACAACAGAATACTGAGAAATTTTAAACAAGAGAACAGAAGCCCTGATCCCACTGTTTGCAGAGAATATTGATCAATCATAAAAGTTAGCGCACACCCATTACAACTTTCCCTTTTCTAAAGATTTTCCAGATATTCAGTAATATGCCATTTAAAATGCTGCAATGCATGTTTTTGAAAGAAAATATATCCTCTATCATATAATGTTTGCAAAAGTGCACAAAATCATGTTTATGAATATTCTTAAAGCCACAAGATTTGAAACTGAATGTTCATAAACTATTGTGCTAAATTTGGGAATATGCCCCACTGTTAGAGAAAAAGAATGAGAAATTCTAGAAACAAGTTCTGAAATAACACAGCAATACCTCTGTTTTGATTCTTGTTGTGCAATTTCACTGGAAGGATCCTAAAAGGTTAGAAATAATCAGGTTATTGATAACTGAAGCAATAAACTGAAGATGTTTCTTCTGAGCTCTGATTAGCAAATGCTAAATCATGCATGCTATCACCTTAATATTACAAGAGTTTCAAGGGCAGAATTGCTCAACATCAAATGGCTCTTATATGCACAAATATTACGGTGTCTTAGCAAGAAAGAATTTAAGGGTTAAAGGAAGAACATTTTATTTGGGTGTTTTAAACTGCCCAGCCTCTATCCCTTTTAGAGTATGTAAACTGCAAATATATACAATCTTCAATGCTTCCTATGTCAAAAGCATACTGTTTCATGTTACCTACAGAAACAAAACTACTGTATATTCCCAATTCTCAGCTTATCCCCCAAATATATTATGCTTTCCAACTGGAAAATTATCTAATTTTAGTACTTCGCTGAAGTGGGGTGGCCCAGAGATGCTGGCTCTTCCTACACAGAAACTTAAAGCTAACAAACTAAATCTCCTCCATTGGAAAACAAAACAGTGCAGTATCTCCATTAAGATCCACTTTGGTATAGTGGTGAAGATGCTGGCCTAGAAACCAGAAGATAGTGAGTTCTAGTCCTTCCTCCTGCATGAAAGCTGACTAGGTGACTTGGGTCATTCCCTCTCTCTCAGCCCAACCCACTTCACTGGGTTGTTGTGGAGAAAACAGGAAGAGGAAGGTATTAGATACGTCTAGCACCTTGAGTTATTTATAAAAGAAATTAGGGCAGAATAAAGAAAAATCTAAAAAATAAGTGCCAGCTGGGTGACTTTGGGCTTCATCTCACAGGGTTACTCTTGTATGGAAAAAGTAGGACAATTAAATCTGTTTGCTGCCTTTAGTTATATACAGGTAGTCCTCGACTTACAACTTTTCGTGTTAGTGATCAAGTTACAACAGCAATAAAAAAGTGACTTAGGACCATTTTTCACACTTAGGACAGTTGCAGCACCCCCATGGTCACGTGATCAAAATTCAGAAGCTTTGGCAACCGACTCATATTTATGACGGTTATGGGTATCCTGGGGTCACCTTTTGCTACTTTCTGACAAGCAATGGGGAAGCCAGATTCCCTTAACAACCGTGTAACTAACTTAACAACTGCAGTGATTTAATTAACAACCGTGGCAAGAACGGTTGCAAAATGGGGCAAAACTCAACTCTGCCTCACTTAGTAAAACAGAAACTTTGCTCTCCATTGCGGTCATCAGTCGGGGACTACTGTGTTTAAAAAAAGGCAGGATAAAAATGAATAACAACAGCCACTAGTAGTAAGGAAAAGCAGCCTCTGGAAGAAGACTCCCTTCCCTTATACCACAACACATCCCTGCAAAGCTTATTTTGGCGCAGCATGGGGCCCAAGCGATGCCAAACGTGGTTTATTCCCCGAACCACCTTAAGACAAGCCACAGCTTACCCAGCAGGATAGATTGATAGAATTAGATAGATAGATAGATAGATAGATAGATAGATAGATAGATAGATAGATAGATGGATATGGATGGAGATAGATGATAGATTGGATAGGTAGGTATGTAGGTAGGTAGGTAGATATAGATAGATGATAGATAAGTAGGTAGGTAGGTAGATAGATAGAGATAGATAGATAAATGTGGGTGGATGGATGGATGATTGGGTGAATGGATGGATAGATAGATGGATATGGATGGATGGATGGAGATAGATGAGATTGGGTAGGTAGGTAGGTAGATATAGATGGATGGTAGGTAGGTAGGTAGACAGATAGAGATAGATAGATAAATGTGAGTGGATGGATGGATGGATGGATGGATGATAGATTGGATGGATGGATGGATAGATGAATAGAATAGAATAGAATAGAATAGAATAGAATAGAATAGAATAGAATAGAATTCTTTATTGGCCAAGTGTGATTGGACACACAAGGAATTTGTCTTTGGTGCATATGCTCTCAGTGTACATAAAAAGACAAGATACATTCATCAAGAATCATAAGGTACAACACTTAATGATAGTCATAGGGTACAAATAAGCAATCAGGAAACAATATCAATATCAATCGTTAAGGATACCAGCAACAAAGTTACAGTCATGCCGTCATAAGTGGGAGGAGATGGCTGATAGGATCAATGAGAAGGAATAGTATAATGCAGGGTAAGAGAAGAGGCAATCAATCAATCAATCAATCAATCAATCAATCAATCAGGCCCCAGCTTCCCACCCAAGAAGCTGAACCCGGATCCCTCCATTTTAAGGCATTTTCGGCCGTTCGCCCAGAGTCAGAAAACAGGCCGGCTTTCTTCCCCCCCCCCCACCGCCCCCAAGCACAGGCCACAAACGCGCGTCAGCAGGTTGTGCGAACCGTCAATTTTGTGTGTGTGTGTGTGTGTGTGTGTGTGTGAGAATGTATGAGGGGAAAAGCGGCAGAGACTGGTGCGCACCCCCAGTCCATGCGCCTTATGATAGGGGGAAGATAGTGGGAGGCATAAAAATTTAATAATAAATATAAAATAATATAATAAATATTTAATAATTTTAAGGGATTTTTAATATTTGTATTATCTGTATTTTATCTTGGCTGTTCACCGCCCTGAGTCCTTCGGGAGTAGGGCGGTATAGAAAGTAGATAGATTAGATAGATTAGATAGATAGATAGATAGATAGATAGATAGATAGATAGATTAGATAGATTAGATAGATTAGATAGATAGATAGATAGATAGATAGATAGATAGATAGATAGATAGATAGATAGATAGATAGATAGATAGATCGATCGATCAAATAAATAAATAAATAAATAAATAAATAAATAAATAAATAAATAATAAAATAAAATAAAAATGGGCCTAAGGCTTCTTCCCCCTCCCTCTTGGGGAGCTGAGGGGCTCCGTTCTGACGAGAGACACGACTCCCTCAGGCGAGGCTGAAGAGGTGTGTGGGGGGGGGGGCGTCGTGTGGAGCCAGCCCCCTCACGCGGGTCGGCCGGGAAAGGTGGTCGCTCGCCTCCTCACCCCTTGCTTGGCCTGCAGCTCGGCCAGCCTCTGCTTGCGCAGCGCCTCCAGCTCCTCGTCCGCCATCGCCTCAGAGGCAGGGAGAAAGGCCGGAGCAGCCCCGCCGCGCGTGAGGGAAACAGAGGACCAGCAGCAGCAGCGACCGCGCCCGCCTCTCGGCCCGCCTTCTTTGCGCCTGCGCGGACCGCCTTCTTTGCGCCTGCGCGGACCGCCTTCTAGTATGCTAGACACAGGGAGTCGAATGCCGAGCAAAGCGAAGCGAGGCCACGCGTCGGCGTCGGCGGACTTTGAACAGAACGAGGGCTCCGCTTGCCAGACCTAATGACTCGAGCACCGATCACCAGGATCCTGGAATTAAAGAAGGCTCTGGTGTTAGATTATATAGAGAGGTGGGAACGCTCGGCTGATCTTGCCAAGCGAAGCAGGGAGAGAGGGCCAGGAGGGATGGATTTTGTAATACTTGCATTATGGTTTTTGTTTTGTTTTGTTGCAGTATTGTTGCATCAGCTAGCCAGCAGGGGTTTTCTTGCATTTTAAATGATCCCAAAGTATTGCTAATAAGCCTTTAAGCTTCAAGAAGAACGATGGAATGGGAAACGGTGTAGATTGCGGAGTGGCAAATAAATAAATAAATCCTTAGGTATGGTATGGTTTGGTCTGGTAGACCACCACCCAATTTTATAACCCATCTGGTGAAATGATTGAGTTGTGGCCACCAGAGGGAGCGCCGGCTCTATCCAAAATTTATTATTTTTGTGCTATGGAATAACGAAGAAAGGAAATGCGATTATCCGTGCTTTCTGTGCTGTTAGGCGGCAGTAATATAGCCAGGACATAGAACATAGTTTTTTTGTTTTTTTTTAAAGTAAAATCTTCACTTGAGACAACGATTTCAGCTGAGCTGCAAACCTGCGTACGACGGAGATTCATTTTGCTTGCAAATAAAATTGCAGACTTTAGCACATCCACTCATTTTTTTAGTTTAACGTTTTTATTGAGTTGTAAAATGTAAGGTACAAAATACCAAAGTAAATAGAAAAGCAGTGGGGAGGGAAAGGGTGGGGGGGGGAGAAGAGAAGTGAGGAAGGATAAGGGGGGGGGGGAAGAGAAGAAAAAGAAGCATTGACTTCCGACTCCTGTTGCAGTAAAATAAGGCCTTAGCATCAAATCGCAACTTTTTTGGCTTTTTCATAATAACACCAACAAGCCATTTCTATATAGATCTATCAATCTATTTGGTAAAAACCCAAAATCAAAGTTTCATTCTTTTTCCACTTCAAGTAGTACATCCACTCATTCTTGAAATAAACCTAAGCTCCTTTTTTTTTTTTTTTAATTTGATTTATATGCCGCCCTCCTCCGGAGACTCAGGGCGGCTTACAGTGCGTTAAGCAATAGCCTTCATACTTTTGTATATTTTATACAAAGTCAGCTTATTGCCCCCACAAACTGGGTCCTCAATTTACTTACCTTAGAAAGGATGGAAGGCTGAGTCGACCTTGAGCCTGGCAAGATTCGAACTTACTAATTGCAGGCAGCTGGAGTTAAATTACAATGCATTAGTCTGCTGAGCTACTCCAGGCTCCTTTATACTATCTTTTAGCTCTTTTTTCCTGCCTGAGAGCCTTAATCAGAAATAGATTGTGTTTAAAGTGCCTTGGAAATACATGCGAGGCAACGCATTGCCAATACAGGAACATTCTCCATTTTGGGAGATCCAGAAAAATAACCTTGGCCCAAGAACTAAGGCACACGGTCTTAGTTGCGGTACGTTTATACATGTTTAAAAACCACGTATATAGCTTAAAAGCCGGCGAGAATTTTTATGAATGGCCGTGATGCGGACGAAACACGTGCGGGTCCATTGAAGCCGCCCGCCTGGTCGCTGATTGGTCGGCCACTTTCCCGACGCTCCGCCCTCTTCTAATTGAAGCCGACCGCCTGGTTGATTGGTCGGCCTCCCTCCCGACGCTCCGCCCTCTTCTAATTGAAGCCGACCGCCTGGTCGCTGATTGGTCGGCCTCCCTCCCGACGCTCCGCCCTCTTCGAATCTCCCCTCCGTTAATGAAATCTCCAGCGGCGGATCTTGAATGTCTATGGCAGTGTTTCTCAATCTTGGAAGCTTGAAGATGGGTGGACTTCAACTCCCAGAATCCCCCAGCCAGCAGCGCTGGCTGGGGGATTCTGGGAGTTGAAGTCCACCCATCTTCAAGCTTCCAAGGTTGAGAAACACTGGTCTATGGAGATTCTCAGCCATCCAAGTCATGGTTGTTCCAAAGGTGCTTTTTTTTCCCCCAAGAGGCAACTGGTTTTTCTTTGAAGACGTTTCGCTTCTCATCCAAGAAGCTTCTTCAGATCTTGAATGTGGATGAAAGCGGGGCGGGAAATGGCCTTTTAAAAGGGGCGAGCATCCTGAACCCGGAGTCTTGTTGCGCCCAGGGGAATCCGGTGCCTCTTTGCCCAGCCAGGCGCTGCAGGGACGGTCAGCACTGCGCTGCTCCGCTCTGCCCCCCAAAACCCCCAGCGGTAGGCTTTTGAGTCCGCAATCTTGTCGCCTGCGCGGCTGGAGTGCGCCTTGCCCCCGTTTACGGTGGGACCCTGCGCCCTTCCAGCTCTTCTGGCAGTTTTTTTTTTATTTTATTTTTTTAATTTGATTTATATGCCGCCCTTCTCCGAAGCCTCAGGGCGGCTTACAATGTGCTCAGCAATAGCCTTCATCCTTTTGTATATTTATACAAAGTCAGCTTATTGCCCCCACAAACTGGGTCCTCATTTCACCTACCTTAGAAAGGATGGAAGGCTGAGTCAACCTTGAGCCTTGGCGAGATTCGAACCCTGCAGTAATTGCAGGCAGCTGGTCTTAATAAGCTTAATAACAGGGTGCCTTAAACCCCTGTACTACCAAGGCTCCTTTTAGTTCTCGAGGCATCTGACAAGCAAGGTGAGCCGGATGATGAGGACAGGTAGAGGGGCGGGAGGAAGGCTTGAAATGGAGTTGGGGTGGGTGGGGGCGAGGGGTGGGGATGCGAAGGGGAGGGAGGGAGAAAGGACCGCAAGTTGTTACAGGTAATAGAGCTGATGAGGTTTTAATTCCTGTGGCTGTTTTCTTTCAAAAACCAAAACGGGAGGAATATAGGTAGTCCTTGACTTACAACGGTTGGCTGACTGCTCAATTCAATTTCAATTTCAATTTCAATTCAATTTATATGCCACCCCTCTCTGAAGACTCAGCTTCACTTCAAAGTTGAAGTGAAGTTGAAATGAAGACAAATAAGGTAATATTATACCAAAACAAACTCTTCCGACCATTTATAAATCTAGCATCACTCAAAAAAACAAACAAACAAACCTCCAACCCTTCTTGATATCAAGTCAATGTCACATTAAATTTGTTCGAGCAGATAATATCTGAATAACAAATGCCCCCGACGTTGCTGCACTACAGTTGGTTGTAACTTTACTATTCTTCCTTTCCAGGGCTTGAGCTTAGAATGGAATGGAATGGAATGGAATGGAATGGAATGGAATAGAATAGAATAGAATAGAATAGAATAGAATAGAATAGAATAGAATAGAATAGAATAGAATATTGGAATGAAGAAGAGAAGAGAAGAGAAGAGAAGAGAAGAGAAGAGAAGAGAAGAGAAGAGAAGAGAAGAGAAGAGAAGAGAATATTGGAATGAAGAAGAGAAGAGAAGAGAATATTGGAATGAAGAATAGAGTAGAGTGGAGTGGAGTGGAGTGGAGTGGAGTGGAGTGGAATGGAATGGAATTCTTTATTGGCCAAGTGTCATTGGACACACAAAGAATTTGTCTTCGATGAATAAGCGCTCAGAGTACATAAAAAAATACATTCATCAACAATCATAAGATACAACACTTAGTGATAGTCATAGGATACTAAATAAGCAATCAAATCATACTAGGAAACCAAATAAAACAATATAAATCATAAAGATATAAGCAACAAGGTTATAGTCATAAGTGAGAGGAGATAGGTAAGAGGAAGCATGAGAAGAATAATAGTAAAACAGTCTTAGTAAGTAGTGGATGGCGTGGGAAAAATCAGTTCTCATATCAGTGGAAGGGATTAAATTGATATATAGAGGTATAAGGCCAAAGTTTGTTAATTTATTAGAACAATTCCATAGATTTGCAGTAGGAGTTTCTTCTTTTCTTAGTGCCTGACATTCCCATACTGCTTCCTCCTCCTGATAAATGGGAGCTGAGGTTAATTCCTGTGGCTGTTTTCCTTCAAAAACCAAAAAAGGGAGGATATGCAAGTATCCTTGACTTACAGCGGTTCACTGACTGATGTGTTACTGACTGAACAGCTGAGATGATTCATTTAACAACCATGGCAAGAAAGGTTGTAAAATGGGGCAAAACTTGCTTAACCGTCTCGCTTAGCAACAGAAATGTTGGGCTCATTGGTGGTCGAAGTTGAGGGCTACCTGTGATACAATCAAACAGGGAGGAAAACGTCTCCCATACATCAGGAGGAAGGAGCAGTAAGGGAAAGTCAGGCGCTAAGAAAAAAGAAATCCTATTGCAAATCTATGGAATTGTTCTAATAAGATAGCAAACTTTGGCCTTATACCTCTATACCATACTTTTTGGAGTATAAGACACACTTCCCCCCCACCTCCCTAAAAGAGGGTGGAAATGTTGGTGTGTCTTATACCCGAATACAGCCATTTTTTGCCTCCATAAAGCCCGCTCGTCCCATTTTCACAAAAACGGGACATGCAGAGGGTTTGGGAGGCCTGCAGAGTGCTCCTGGGGCCTGGGGAGGGCAAAAACCGGATGGGTGGAGGCCAAAATCTATTTTTCTCTTGTTTTCCTCTTCGAAATCTTGATGCGTCTTATACTTCGGTGCCTCTTATAGTCCGAAAAATACGGTATATCAGTTTAATCCCTTCCACTCATTTGAGAGCTGATTTTTCCCACGCTGTCAGCTTTAGGCACCCACTTAAGCCTTGGAAAGAAAGAATGAGATAGTAAAGTTACAACCAACTGTACTACAGCAGCGTTGGGCATCTGTTATTCAGATATTATCTGCTTGAACAAATTTAACATGACACGACTTGATATCTAAAAGGGTTGGAGGTTGTTGTTTTTTTTAAAAAAAGTGATGTTAGGGTTATAAATGGCCCGAAGAGTTTGTTTTGATATCACCTGAGTTATTCGTCTTCATTTAACGGGCAAGAAGACAGTTTAAGGAATTGCAACTGACAGAAGTTCCACACTCGAGTATTTTAATCTCCCCGTTCCTTGTCTCTGTAGACGTGGCCCTCCGAGCATGTTTTTATCAGCCACGTGAATGACAGCTGACGTGTCTGGGGATGAGCATCTCCTCTGATGATCGGGATGAAGGATTAAGAGGTAGCTTTTATTGTTGTGGCTGTCAGTGTTAATGATGAAGAGGAAGGGAATGCTTTGGGTGTTCCCGAGAGCGCCGTTTGAAATATTAATGAAATAATTTTTCAAGAGTTCGGAAGATCATATTTTAAGAGTGTCAGGAAGGGAGAGAAAATGACTCTTTCCTCTCTCTCTCTCTCTCTCTGCTTTTATCTAAAGGCATTTTGCTCTCTCCAGCTTGACAGCTTGGAAATGTTGGTTTTATAAGAGGCCTGTGAGGGATTACGTTAGAGAACCATACGTTTCTATTGGGGGGAGGGGGAGGGGGGATGTCTGCAGGGAGGGGTCAAAGAAAGACAAGATGGCAGCCATAACAACCACCATGTTTTGCACATAAAAAGATGGGTGGTGGGCTTTATTTGCACCAATCATAATGTTCATAAAAATAGGTAGAACTTTGACTGAGTTGCCATGTCTGTCTTTTTTATCATACCCTATAGATACTGGGACACGGTGGCTCGGTGGCTAAGACGCTGAGCTTGTTGATTGAAAGGTTGGCAGTTCAGCGGTTCGAATCCTGAGTGCCGTGTAACGGGGTGAGCTCCCGTTCCTTGTCTCAGCTTCTGCCAACCTAGCAGTTCGAAAGCACATAAAAAATGCAAGTAGAAAAATAGGGACCACCTTTGGTGGGGAGGTAACAGCGTTCCGTGCGCCTTTGGCGTTTAGTCACGCCGGCCACATGAGCACAGAGATGTCTTTGGACAGCGCTGGCTCTTCGTCTTTGAAACGGAGATGAGCACCGCCCCCTAGAGTCAAGAACGTCTAGCACATATGTGCGAGGGGAACTTTACCTATAGATAGTCCTTGACTTACGACTGCTCATTTAGTGACTAGTTGTTATGATGCTTACAACCTGGTTCCAAAAATCACAACAGCTGGCCCTCCCCATGGTCATGTGACTGCATTTTTTTTTTTTTAGAGCTTGGCAACCAGCCTGCATTTACAACCATTTGCAATGTCTTATGACCATGATTTATGACTTTTTTCCTCCCTGAAAATTTAATTTCGTTGTATGTGTATACACGTACAATGACAATAAAGTTATCATTATTATTATAAAAATGGTAAATACCCATTTGCTTTTAAAGCTATGGAAATTGGCCAGCTTGCCTCTTGTTCAATAATAAACTACCCTAACATTTGATGGAAAATGGATGTATCAAAGGGGCTCCAGGTTGCCGACCTCTACACTGATTTAAGGTTAACTCGTTTACTGGGTCTCTGCATTTTTGTAAGCAGCGGAGAGCCATGTGAATGGGGTAGCACATATATTTATTGAACGATTAAATAGATCAATAAATGTAGCCCACTATTTAACAGATCTGTTATGACCTCCTGGCAGCCAATCAATACATCTTTGGAAATTAAATAAAACTTCATTAATGTAGACAGGTGCTTTAATAAGTATAGAAATGTATTGGCTGAATTAATGTAGATTGTTGATTATCAGTACTAATCATAATTATATTGATTAATAATAATCGGATTCATTTCCTTTCCCACAAGACATTGTTTGCTTCTGCATATCCTTAAAAACCTCTTAACACAAGTAGCAGTATCTACTCATATAGTAACAACACTGCCCATGTATAAAATGTATTTTTCCTATTTCCCCAGTTTTAGGAATCAACACAAAGTCAAATTCTACCTAACAACTGAAAACATTGGAGGGATCTTTGAAGCTGAAATAGAAACAGGGGTCATTGTCACGATCCATGAATTGCTTTTATTTTATTTATTTATTTCGTTTTATCAACAAAAATAAAATGGAAAAACAACAACAACAAAAAAATACATCCAGCACTAACAACAAGAACAAAGAAAAAAAATATGACCCAAGTATCAAATAAATTTAACATTAAACATATAAAATCCACCCCTGCTGGATGCTGAAACAAGGAAAAACAACAGTGATGAATTCTCCCCTTTACATAACAAATCTACAAATAGTTATAAGCTTTCCCATCCCTATTTAATAAGAATATTATGTTAAATAAGAAATACTCCATTTCTATCTGATAATCAAATCAACCCAAGATCTAATCATAATACATACATACATACATACATACCTCAGAAAACAAATACATACATACATACATACATACATACATACATACATACATACATACATACATACCAGTGGTGAAATCCACATTTTTTTACTACTGGTTCTTGGTGGGCGTGGTGTGGCTTGATGGGCGTGGCAGGGGAAGGATACTTCAAAATCTCCATTCCCACCCCACTCTGGGGCCAGCCAGAGGTGGCATTTGCCAGTTCTCCAAACTTCAAAATTTCCGCTACCGGTTCTCCGAACGACTCAAAATTTCTGCTACCAGTTCTCCAGAATCTGTCAGAACCTGCTGGATTTCACCCGTGATACATACATACATACCATACGTCAACGGGTTAAGCTAAACATTATGCTAATTAAATCCCTGTTAGCTGTCTGTTATTGTATATTAATCAATAACCATCTGGTTATTGATTTATCCCTCTGTTTATGCAGCCTAGAACTGTGTTGCCTTTTTTTGGCAGCTGCTACACGGCTGGCTCATATTTAAACGGTTGTCCAATAGGACTCCCAAGATCCCTCTCACAGTTACTACTATTGAGCAAGATACCACATATACTGTACCTGTGCATTTTGTTTTTCTGAAGTTTTTCTGTGCATTTTGTTTTTCTGAAGCTTGAAGCATCTCTCAAAGAGATCACGTAGGTATCTTTCCTAGCATCTGCTGTGTAAGATTCTTTTTAATTGGAGGCATCAAGTATTAACGTACGAACATGGGAATTGCAGGTTTTATTGGAAGACGGGAAAAAAAAATCCAGACAAGACTAGAAAATACCTGCATTTCTCCTCATCTTCAGTAATGTATTCAGGCTGCAGAAGTCACCTTTTCCTGGGCAGAAGTTCTCAAATAAATCATGTACGTAGCTATTTTTCTTTATTTAAGGCAATTCTGCCCATGGTATTTGTGATCTCAATTTTAGCTCTACTTTGGTTAAAACAACAACAACAACAAAGGCAGGGATTTGTTTGCAGCGTTGCTGAAAATGGCTTGGATCATAACCTTTGAGAAACACTAAGCCGCAATAAAAATGATAAGTGTGGCGATAAATCCTGCAGAATATAAAGCTCTTTGGAAAAAAAGGAGAGAAATTAATGCAGATTTATTATAATTTATTTTAGCAGGGGGGAAAAAAACGGTCAACGGTTAGTGCTTGGGGAAGTGTTTGCGCCTGATCAGAATGACTGGGACAATAAAACATTTGCCTTGGAAAGAAAAATGCACAAATAAGGAGTATATTGGTGTCAGCTGAGGTAATAGTTAATATTTATGTGTCTGTAATTGTTTTTTTTTTTTATAAAAAACCCCTTTCTTGTTTGTGTTATATGTACAAAAATGGGATTGCCGTTGGGTTTTCGTTTTAAATTTGTATTTTGCATTCATTATGTGCTGTAGGCTCAACAATCAGTTGGGTTTCACAATAGTAACAAGTTTTTGCCGCTGTGTTTAAATTTCAATTGCCTCTCTAAGGTTTGAGACAGGGTGGACTGTAGCAAAGCAGGTGTACACATCTTTCTTTCTTTTCCTTCCTTCCTTCCTTCCTTCCTTCCTTCCTTCCTTCCTTCCTTCGGCACAGCCATTACACAAATTCTGTGTGTCCTCCACAAAGCAGATAAAAAATGGATGTGAAATTTGCATTTTAAAATTCCTCTGCATTTCTGTGCAGCCGTGGTGGTGCAGTGGTTAGAACGCAGTACTACAGGCGACTTCTGCTGCCTGCCGGCTACCTGCAATTTGGCAGATCGAATCTCAACCAGGCTCAAGGTTGACTCAGCCTTCCATCCTTCCGAGGTGGGTAAAATGAGGACCCAGATTGCTGGGGGCAATATGCTAATATGCAATATGCTATATGCTAACTTTGTAAACCACTTAGAGAGGGCTGTAAAGCACCATGAAGCGGTATAGAAGTCTAAATAATAATAATAAAAAGATGTCAGCTCGGGGAAGGATGAGCAGATACCTGGCCCGTCAGGAACTGAGTTTATTGATGGCTCTGAACGGCCTGCTGGAAGGGATTTAGCCGAGTCTCCAGCTGGGGAAAGCTTGCAGTGGCAAGACGACCAGCGAAGAGGAGGAGGAACTGCCTTCTGCTCCTGATCCAAGAACATGGAGGGCAGAGAAAAGGTAGGAGCAGAGAAAGTCAGCCAGACTACTCAAGAGGAGAAAGCCCTGCCCGTCTTGATGGGCTGCACTGGAAAGCTGGCTATTTTCCACAGCAGATGGAGGCGTTGCTGGGAAGAACGTGTTAATTTTTAGCTGTGTGTTTTCTGGTCGTCATGATTCTTGCCTCACTCTGGATTGACACTGTGTTTGGAATCGAATCGAATCGTGCGTTGGAAACTCTGGACTTTTCTTGCCTCATGAGCTCTTTTCTGTGTGGATTTGTTTTGGTCTGGTGGATTTAAGTTTGTCTAGTGAAATTATTTTGACTAAGCAACTTTCAAGTGCTTTGTGGACTACTGGGCCACTCTGTGGACTAACCTTAGTCTGCTCGTGGCTGGATTTGTGACATTTCTGGGTTTTGGTGAAGGGAATTGCAGGGGAATACTAATAAACCCACTAAACCACAGTTACACGTGCGAGTGAGCGAGTGAGCAGAGCAGCACATACATTGATCCAAATAAAGTTCTCTCTTGAGAAGCTAGAGAGTGCGTTTATTAGTAAGCGGGGTTAAATGTATCATGTGAACCCTGCCGAGCTGACCTGTATCTGTCTAGGCAACCTGGGAGAGATGCAGGCATCACTGAGTCATGAATTAAATTTTACCTTTCCCATTGACCAATCTAGAGACTGTCTTCTTGGCAAGATCAAGCGTGCATCCCTATAGGCTTAATTAAAGTTTGAGTTTAGTACTTAACTAAAACACTTTATTATTGAATTCTGCTGAACTGGCAGGGGACTCCCAACCTCATTAAGGGAATCAAGATAAATCACTGAGGGACTTTCGCACTTTTAGAACAAAAACACGGTCTAGATTCAGCTTTGACTTAAAGACACCCTGTTCTTTTTGGTTGCAGAACATCCTGTCTACCTGAATTTGGTGTGTGATTGACAGAACCGCGACTTATCCCTGCAGTGGTATTCCCAAGGACAATGGCAAGGAGGAAACCTTTTCATTAATGGAAGGGAAATGGAAGACAGCTCTGTTGGGGGAGCTTTAATCTCATTAGCCATCTTGATTTAATTAAATCTGGGAGGTGCTAGTCGAAACCCTGTAAGTTTCTTGTATTTAGAAATTAATTGTAACAATTTTCTTACGTGAATTACTTGAATCAGCCAAAGATACCCCTAAGGATCCTTTGATGGCTTTCCAGAGGCAAATGGCAGCCACCATTTGTAACACCGGCTGCCTTCCACTGGGAGTTATTCTTAGTGCTTAAATTAGGAAGACAGAAATCATTTCCTTCTTTACTTACCTTCCATTTTGATAAGGCTTGTGTTAAGAGGACATCCTAAGAGAGGTTATGCCCACAGTGGACGGGCAGCTACTCAAAACCTGGAGAAGTTCTGCATCAAGCGAACTGTTTTCTTCAATTCTGTATGCAATGTTCAAACGAGCAATAATTTCATTGTCACAATGGTTTTCTTAAAAATAAGGCATTACAAAATAGATGGTACAAACAGAAGAGAATATTTGTAGCTCAGAGTTGCATTGTGGTGTCCTTGCTGTATTCTTGTTCATTTTCTTGTAGACATTTCATTAACTAAGTAACAATATCCCAGCCAAGGAACCACCAGCTCATACAAACAATTTGATTCGTAATAGCCCCCAAGTCTGGGCCGTAAATTACGTGGGGTTGCTGTCAGGGTTCCGACGGATGCCCTAATTAAATCATGAGCCTCGAGCCAAGCTTCAAAAGAAATCCAGTTATTTATTAGGAGCTTCATGTTGGCAGGTTCCAAGTGAAGCCAACTCTGACCCCATGTAATTTATGGCCCAGACTTGACCCTGTTTCCCCCTCCCCCCAGGGTGTGTCATCAGTCACATTCACCAATGGAGCAATTTCGCAGATTGTAGAGATCACTCCACTCCAGCCGCTGTGGGTGACCCTGGGAGACAGCCTTGAGGGAGATATGTCTGGAATGTGCTTTTGTTTTTGGCTGCTGCGCTGCTTCGCCGTTTTCCCATCCCCCTTGCCTATGGCAACTCGAGAGCAGGCCAGGGATGCTTTGCGAGTTGACAACAGTCTAATCAAGGAATCACCAAGAATACTCCTACCAACATTGACAGGACCAGCTTTTTATATATAAACAGAGAGAAAACTCCACTCCCGTAATAAGCACTGATGACGTTACTTAGTTGGGCAATGAAACGTCTGCAGGAAAACAACCAAGCTCAGAGACCACCAAGGGCCCAAGATTGATGTCTTCATTAAACTTCAAAAGGTGCCCAAATATGAACTTCTCTTACATCAATATAAGATACATGATTCACAAAAGGTTTGTTCTGAGTGGCGTATATATGAGTCTTTGGAACCACGAAATCATATTTTCCATTAAAAACCAAGTATCTGGCCTTTTTAGGATAATTCTTTATGGCATTCTTTATCCCTCTTAGGATGTTACACACTCAAAATGAGGCGGAAGCGGAATACAGAAACTGAACATGGTTTTATATCAGAGAGCAAGTTGGGAGCATTTTCATGTCAACACTTCCTTTAACTCCTTGAAATATAGGTCATTGTACTTTACTGCACTCTACCAAATCTCAATTACAACATTCTATGCCTAGACAAATCAACAATTAAGCACGGATGAAAAGGAAGCAAATTGCTACTAATAAGACTTGAAATACAGTGTAAAAAGCCCTGGTAGTAATGATGGTTTGAAGAACCACAGACACTGAAAATGGGTAGGAATGCAGTGACCACAAGCACTTGGGTGTTCCTGAAAATTTTTTGCTGGATTGAGAGTTTGTTAATAACACCTCCCCTACTAAAGCTTTGATGGAAATGGATCAATCTACAGCCCAAGGCCAAAGGAACCGATAAGAGTTGAGAACTGAGTTTCCCTCTACAATAGTTTTTCCCAACCACGTCAACTTTAAGACATGTGGACTTCAACTCCCAGAATTCCCCTGGCAGCCAAGAGAATTCTGGGAGTTGAAGTCTACACATTTTAAAATTTGCCAAGGTTGAGAAACACTGCTCTAAATAGTCCTGTCCAGGGGTGAAATGCTCCTGGTTTGGACCGGATCGCCCGATCCGGTAGCGATGGCGGCGGGTGGTTCGGAGAACCGGTAGCAAAAATCCCTGCCTCCTCCCCCCCATGCCCAGCGGAGCCACGCGATCATCAGAGGCTTTTTTTTTAACTTTTAAAAGCATTTTTTCTTCTGCTGAAAAAATGCTTTTAAATGTAAAAAAAAAAGCCTCTGATGATCGCGCGGCTCAGCTGGGATCATCAGTGCCTTTTAAAAGCATTTTTAAAGCTGAAGAGGTTGTAGAAAAAATGCTTTTAAAAGGCTCTGACGATCCCAGCTGAATTGCCTGATCGTCAGAGGCTTTTTTTTTCTTTTAAAAGCAAAAAAAAAAAAAATGCTTTTAAAAGAAAACAAAAGCCTCTGACGATCAGGCAACTCAGCTGGGATCGTCAGAGCCTTTTGAAAGCATTTTTTTTACAAACTCTTCAGCCGAAGAGGTTGTAGAAAAAAATGCTTTTAAAAGTAAAAAAAAAAAAAAAAAAAAAAGTTGGCCAAGCCCACCTAGTCACATTACCCCCTGCAAGCCACGCCCACAGACCCAGTAGTAACAAATTTTACTTTTCACCACTGGTCCCGTCCTATTCTCAGTCCTTAACAAGGATAGGGAAGTGTTAAAATATCAAAAAGATTTCCAACTTATAAGGCCCACGAATATACCAAACTGACAGAATTCCCTAAAGACTAAATGGGAAGGGAAAACCCAGAGAGACCCTTGGTGCATGGGATGTAGATGAGTAGGGGGTGGCAAAAGGGACCCTTCCCCATCTTTAGATCTTTTTTTAAAAAAATCATAGAATATTGGGATAGAATTTATGAAATTTATGAAATATTTGCTTTTCATGATCTCCGTTCTATGTGTGTGTGTGTGTGTGTGTGTGTGTGTGTGTGTCTGTGTGTGTGTGTGTGTGTGTATGCGAACATTCTTGAATTATCGAGTAATTAAAAATTAAACACTTTCAACCAATCTAAAACAATTTCCCTTTAAAAAAAAAAGAGCCATTTTTTATAAACGAGCGCTTTGTGCTACTGCTGTAGGAAAGCTATGTGTTGTTTTGATGTCGAGCCAGTTTGTAAACATGGAACGTTTTGTTGTGAAAGACTTTAGTAAAATACGTCGTATATGAGGGCTGATTTCTTTTGATTTCCTCACAGAAGCGAGGGAACGGTGAAGGTTTGAGACCAGGATCGTTTTCTCCAGGACCATCCATCGTCTGTAACAGAAAGTGGAAAGCCTGTTTAACTGTTTTGATACTGCTTTATTTTTTATTTTATTGATTTGTATCCTGTTTTATTATTTTTTACAAATAACTCAAAGTGGTGAAGAACATACCTTCCTCATCCTGTTTTCCTCAAAACACCAACCCTACAAGGTAAGTTGGCCTGAGAGAGCTGACTTTTGTATCTAAGGTGGGACTAGAACTCTCTGTCTCCTGGTGACTGGCCCACAATCGCCCAGCGGGGTTTCATAGCTAAGGTAGAACTAACAATCTCCTAGCGATTGGCCCAAAGTCACCCAGCCAGCTTTCCTAAGGCAGGATTAGAACTCACCATCTTCTGGTGATTGGCCCAAAGTCACCCAGCTGGCTTTCATGGCTAAGGTGGGACTAGAACTCACTGTTTCTAGCTTTCTAGCCTGGTGTCTCCACCATTAGACAAACTGGATCGCTTAGATCAAGGAAGAAAACTAAAATAGCATACTATGTCAACCTTCCAACCCGCTGATTATTTATTAGTTTTATTTATTTTGTTTACTAAACCTATATGCCGCCCATCTCACTATCCAAGTGACTCTAAACAGTCTTATGAGATCTCCGCTTTAGAGGAAGCACGCTACTGGATTGGTTTCCCAAATCCATCCTGCAACTGTGCTCACCTGTTTTCTGAATTTCAAATGTGTCCACCAGGCCAAAAAGGTTGGGGGCTCCAGATCTAATCGCTTTGTTTCCTGGTTCACAATAGATTTCATAAGGGGCATCCCAGGGACATGTAAAAGAGTAACTGAATTCTTGGGAGTTACTCAGGGATGGGCTGCTGGGGGTTCGGCAGAACCTCTAGCTAAGATTCTGTGCAGTTTGGAGATCCCCCAAATCACACTCCTGGCTGGCAGAACTGGTAGTAAAAAAATTTGGATTTCACCACTGTTCACAGGGTATATCCAGTGGTGGGATTCAAATAATTTAACAACCGGTTCTCTGCCCTAATGATTTCTTCCAACAACCAGTTCACCCAACTGCTCAGAAAGTTAACAACCGGTTCTCCCGAAGTGGTGCGAACTGGCTGAATCCCACCACTGGATATATCTATTAGTTAAGTGCTTTAGTCTGGTAAGATTCCTGTCTGCAGGCGAACAACAATCAAGAAACTATTCTGATGTAACTCTCCGTGTCGTTCTTGGTTCGTTGGGCCCGACAACTGGCTTTGGAAAAGACTTACGTGGCCGTTGGCAATATCCAGAAGGTCACGCAACCGACAACCCCTGCTATGCCTTCTTTCATAACAAATGCTGTCCTCCAAGATCACAAAGTCGGTACCAAAAGATCTGAGGATCCTATGGACATCTTCAGGTGATCTTTTGGCATACACCTGATAAACCTGCAAACGAGTGAAAGAATTGGGTTCGATTGCTTTATTAATTCATTAAATGTGGGAATAAAGGATGACTCAAGGAAGGGAACGAGCTATATGCACACGGAGATCAGTCACGATGATTAGTCACGATAGTCTTATGGGATCGGAGCATCGGTGTGGAATCAGTGGAAGGGGCAGGGTGGCATCAGCCAGGGTGGGACACAGTCAGAGGTGGGATTCAGCCGGTTCTGCCCAGTTTGAGCAAACTGGTAGTGCCAACTGCGGGAGGCTCCGTCCACCCGCCCGGATGTAATGCATGAGTTCTGCTCATGCACGGAAGGCCGTGTGCATGCATAGAGGAGGTCCGTGTGAGCAAAGCGAGCGCGCCCGCGTGCACGCTCACATTTGCAAACCGGTAGGGAAGGTAAGTGAATCCCACCTCTGGACACAGTGGTGGAATTCAAATAATTTAATAACCAGTTTGCTCAGAGTCAGGTTGGCCGTCATGGGAGGCGTGGCCCATCCCCATCCCCCAGCTCCACGGGACAAGCCAGCCACGACGGCCAACCTGAGTCTGGGCGAACCGGTTGTTAAATTACTCCCCCCCCGCTATCAAAGTGGATCCTTGGCGCTGCACTGCGCTGCAATGAAGAAGCGGGCAACAGAGTGGCCAGCGCAAAGAGAGGAGGAGGAGCAGGGAGAAGAAAGAGGGAAAGTGGCTTTCTCCTTCCCTCGTGCCGGCCGCTCCATTGCCCGTTTCTCCACTGCAGCGCAGTGCCCAGGATCCACTTTGATAGTGGAGGGGTAGGTAATTTAACAACCGGTTCGCCCGAACTGCTGTGAACCAGCTGAATCCCATCACGGGTGGGATATTGGTACAATGTTAATGACTGCGGGCAGGGCATCGACTCTCCCCAACAGTCCTAATTTCTCATATGGCCCCTTGGGAAAATTAATTGCCCACCCCTGATCTATAGCCTTAATATCACTTGCTAGAAAAATACTGTTTAGGATCATCGAATGCAGATTACATAGAAAAAAACCAATGCCAGAAGGCTGAGGAAGATGGGATATTATTGCTGATGCAGGCTCGTTAATTGAAAAAAAGGCAAAGTATATATATAAAAAAGTCACTGCGTGCTTCATCGGTTTTAGGAAAAAGCCTTTGTTTGTGCTGACTCTGGATTTTAGGGGCCCAAATATTTCTAACACCTTGGTGAACATACTAATGTTAGTAAGTTTTATATTATACAGTTTGCCTTCATCACAATGAAAAAGAAAGAAAAAGAAAACGAAAGAAAGAAAGAAAGAAGGAAAGAAAGAGAAAGAAAGGAAGAAGGAAATGTGATATTTGTTTGAGGGAGGAGGGAAAAAAATGGAACTGTTATCCACCATTGCTAAAAACAAGGACAACCCAAGAATCGGAGTAGCTGGAGAAAGTCAGATCCTCTTACCTGCTTTGTTCTTTCTCGCAGACTCTTGTCTTCATAGTGGGGGTGATTGGTTAAAATTCTTCCAGTGCAAAGCTTAACCCCGGCTAAGAGCTGCATACTTCCTGCAATCACTGCTTTCTTGGGAGTGTTGGACCTGAAGGAACATTGAGATTCACTTCAGAAGGGCAGAGTGATAGGATTCTTCTCTTTGCTACTTTTACCAGCTTACGGTCCAGGAGCAGTTAATGGTGTAATATTGCATTTTTGGTTCCCTACTGCCTTCACCAGTACAACCTACAAAGGCTGCAGTCATGAAGGAGACCAGAAATTAGCAGAATCCAGATGGTTACTGCATTATTATTAATCTTCTCATTGTTCCTATCACCCATTTCCTCCCACTTATGACTGTATGACTGTAACTTTGTTGCTGGTATCCTTAAGATTTATATTGACTGTTTTCCTATGACTATCATTAAGTGTTGTACCTTATGATTCTTGACGAATTTATCTTTTCTTTTATGTACTCTGAGAGTGTACACACCAATTTCTTGTGTGTCCAATCACATTTGGCCAATAAAGAATTCTATTCTATTCTATTCTATTCTATTCTATTCTATTCTATTCTATTCTATTCTATTCTATTCTATTCTATTCTATTCTATTCTTCTTTTCTGCCTTCTACTCTACTCTACTCTACTCTACTCTACTCTACTCTACTCTACTCTACTCTAATTCTATTCTACCCTACCCTACCCTACCCTATTCATATTCTACTCTTCTCTCTTTTCTGTCTTCTACTCTACTCTAATTCTATTCTACCCTACCCTACCCTACTCTCTATTCTATTCTATTCTATTCTATTCTATTCTATTCTATTCTATTCTGTTCTGTTCTGTTCTGTTCTGTTCTGTTCTGTTCTGTTGTTCTGTTCTGTTGTTCTGTTCTGTTCTTATTCTACTCTATTCTTCTCTTCTCTCTTCTACTCTACTCTAATTCTATTCTACCCTACCCTGCCCAGCCCTGCCCTGCCCTAACCTACCCTACTGTATTCTATTCTATTCTATTCTATTCTATTCTATTCTATTCTATTCTATTCTATTCTATTCTATTCTATTCTACTCTACTCTACTCTACTCTACTCTACTCTACTCTACTCTACTCTACTCTACTCTACTCTACTCTAATAAATGAATATGAATTTGAGGGGCTGCCACAAAGAAGAGGGGGTAAACTTATTTTCCAAAGTACCAGAAGGCAAGATAAGAAACAATGGATGGAAACTAATCAAGGAGAGAAGCAACCTGGAATTGAGAAGAAACTTCCTAACAGTGAGGACAATTAACTAGTGAAACAGCTGGCCTTCAGAAGCTGTGGGTGCTCCATCACTGGAGATTTTTAAGAAAAGATTGGATAGCCACTTGTCTGAAATCGTATAGGGCAGGGGTGGCAAACCTTTTACTCACCGAATGCCAAACAGGTACGTGCTCCGCTTACGCGTGGCTCCCCCCGCGTGCGCTGACCGCGCAACCACACCATCTGCACATGCTCCTGGCTTTCGCATCCCCCATGCACTGCATGTGCAACTGCACCATCTGTGCATGCACGTGGCTTTTGCATGTCTCCCCTGTGCACTACGTGTACAATCGCACCATTTGCGCATGTGCACAGCTTTCACGCACGCAATATATGTTGGGAACACCATTTGCACATGCACTTGCTGCATGCACACGCATGCACAAACCCGTACGCACATACAGGAGAGTTCTGAAGACCAGCTGGGTCTCCCGAATTGCGTGCATATGCACCGGAGGCCTGAACACCAGCTGGGGCACGCGCGCATGCACAGCTGTAAGTGAGTTGGGCGACAGCTTGCGTGCCCGGTAATATTATTGACTATGGGAAGTTACAACGGCATTGAAAAAAATGTGACCTACGAGTGTTTTTCACTCTTGCCACATCCTCATGGTGACGTGATCAAAATTCAGATGGTTGGCAACTGATTCATATTTATGACGGTTGCACAGTCCTGGGGGTCATGAGATCCCCTTCTGTGACCTTCCGAATAAGCAAAGTCAATAGGCAAGCCAGTTTCACTTAACAACCGTGTTACTAGCTTAACCACTGCAGTGATTCACTTAACAACGGCGGCAAGACGGGTCATAAAACAGGGCACAATTTCACTCCACAACCATCTCAATTAGCAACGGAAATTTTGGGCTCAGTTGTGGTGGTAAATAGAGGGTACCTGTAAAGGTGGGATATAAATAATCAAATAAATAAAATTGCCTCAGATCAAGCATTCCTGACACAAGATGCCTCCCCCTCCTCAAATCTTTCACCCTGAGGCAGCCCCTCAAATGCTCAACTTGAGCCTTCCTCAGCTAATGTGCTTCAAACAACCAAACGGCAGTTTCCCATTACAGAAAGACGAAGCAATTTTTACAAATGTCTGGATAAATGATGTATAAAATGAAAGGATAATTTGTTTTTATAGGTTTCTGCCAAGCTTCATATCCAGGCTGCTCAACCCTCACGCAATTTATTCCGCAAGAAATGTCACTAAATAATGACAAGGACTTAGAGGTCAAACTGATTTACATTATGTAATTTAAATGTCACTCCAAGCAGGCCTGATGGCATTTTGAACAAATAATCTCATTTATTTTGGAAGCTCCAAGCTTCAACAAGTTAATTACTGTTAAACTAATGGGGGGGGAGGGGTTAAACTGAGCGGAGTATAATGTAAAATGGGAACCTCTGTTTTATCTATGCTTTCCAGTATTATAGGATTATTATAAAATAACTCATTTGCGACAGAAAGCTTCAATGGGAAGTACAGGAATTGCAGGGAAAAGACAGAGCTTTCCCTTCCTTTCGATCTTTTCGAAAATAAAGATTCATTTCAAAGTTAGAGGAAAGGAGTTAGCATTTCTGTGCGCATTTGGCAATCTTTAATCGCCAGTATTACAAATGCAGGTAACCGCAACTCTAAATTCTCCTAAATTTGGCATTACTTTGACATAGGTTGGATGTTTCCTAATGGTGCTTGAAAAGAACAAAAATTGCTGTATATGAAGCTTAGAGCAGGACATACCGAAAAGGGAGAAAAAATTCCTTTTTAAGGAGCTTAAGCTTTTGATTAAAAAAAAAAAGGAAAAACACACCTGGAAAGATAGAAAACTGCACGTCGGAAGTCAAAGGATTGTGTACAGAAATGCTGAATGAGACAAAGCAAAGTTGGACTGAAATTTATATTAATCAGGATAGCTACGGACCCCAAAGAACACAGCACACACAAAGTATGTACAAAACTTAATTTACTAAAATAACTCAGTCTTTTTCAAAACAAAGGCTGTTAATAAGCTTTCTTAACAGCCTACAAGAAACCAAAGATAAAGTAATCACAATCTTATTAAGGTTGGCAGAAAGCCCAGAAGCAATTTGCAGAGAATCCAGACGCGAAGGAGAGTGAACTAAAATTGCTTCAGTCGGCGTTCCTCCTTAAATAGGCTAAGGGAGTGGCAAATTAGCCCCGAGCCTTACTCTCAAGGAGACCTCCTCCTGAGGAGCCACTCCTGTCTTTTGGCAGCTCTGCGCGCCCGTGCATTGAGAAGAGGCTCCTCCTCTTCATCCTCTTCACTTAAAGGAGCTTCTGGAGGCCCTGGCTGAATCCCCACCTCTGGCACCACATCTTCTCCAGCCTCCTCATTGTCTGACTCGAGTGCCAGCTGCACAGGCTGCTGGTGCAACACCATACCAGCCTCCTCACTGTCAGAATCAGTTACAATCTGCACAGGCCGCTGACGGGCCATAACACTTGCTCAAGCAGGAGACTATACCATTTCTGACAAGTGGCTGTCCAGTCTCTTCTTAAAAACCTCCAGTAATGAAGCACCCACAACTTCTGAAGTCAAGCTGTTGAATAGGATGAAATACTGGCAGTCCTCGACTTATGACCGGTTCGATTAGTGAACATTCGAAGTTATGACAGACCTACCTTAAGGATGGTCTACTTACAACCAGTTCCAAAATTCCCACCGTCAGGACGCTTCCACAATCACATGACTGAATTATTAGCGCTTGACAACATGGTGGCATTTACATGGTGTCAAAACAAGGACAGTCACCTGACCTTGTTTTATAGCAATTTTTGAAATTTTGGGCAAAACCGCACCCATAGTGAACCATGGGTTTGCCTTGCGACCACAGCGTTTGTTTTGCAACCGCTGCCTTCACTTAACGGCTGCCGCAGAAAAGATTTTACGACTGTCACGAATTGGTGCTATAACGGGCTGGCTGTGGAACTACCTGTGCCACTGAATTACTGAGATCTTATTAAGCCTGACTCCCAACTTCAGGTTAAGAGGCATAAATTGGTTGCCAACTGCTGTTCTTGCAAAAGTAATTAACTTCTTTGATGCATAATGTTTCGCCTCCACGCCCATAAATCCCCACGTAACAAATCACAAGGAAAAAAAAAAAAGCTAATTTAAACGGAAGAGGCTACGCAACGGTTCTGCATTCTGCAGCCTGGAACTGGGTTGAAAAATGGTGCTCGTTGCGACTTGTCAAATCCAGTTTGTGGCTGAACCCAAAGACCCATGTATATTTTATGTTTAAATCTATATATAAAACACTGCATATTGCACTCGGGAGACCAGGTTTATCAAACATTTAGCATCTCTTAATACAGAAGTGGTTTTAAAGACCTCTGGCTGGGTGAAGATTTGTCATGAGAACATGTCAATAAGGAAGCTGAGGGATGGAGATCACTTTAGCTGGCTTTCAGGACGCTTGTCAGCAATTTATACGACCTCTTTAATAGCCTCTTTAATAATCACACTATTCATTATTATTGCCAGAAAGAGAGAAATTAGAATGAAGTAGTATAAAGAACAAACGTTATGCTCCTAACCCCTAGAGATCATCTAAATCAGGGCAGGGGTGAAATCCAGCAGCTTCTGACAGGTTCTGGAGAACCGGTAGCGGAAATTTTGAGCAGTTCGGAGAACCGGCAAATACCACCTCTGGCTGGCCCCAGGATGGGGTGGGAGTGGAGATTTTGCAATATCCTTTCCCCCAGGAGTGGGGAGGGAATGGAGGTTTTGCAGTATCTTTCCCCTGCCACGACCACCAAGCCATGCCCACCAAGCCACACCACACCCACCAAGCCACGCCCACAGAACCGGTAGTAAAACAATTTGGATTTCACCACTGAATCAGGGGTGTCTGACCGTGGCAACTTTAAGACCTGTGGACTAGTGGTGGGTTGCTCCTGGTTTGCCCCGTTTCGGCGGGGCGACAGTGGCAGCAATGGCAGAAGGCTCCACCCACGTGCCAGATGTCATCAAAAACCTTTTGCGCATGTGCAGAAGAGCTGCATGCTCGCAACATGAACATGCGCGCCCACGCCCTACCGATAGCGAACCGGTAGCACCAGGATTTGAAACCCACTACTGCTGTGGACTTCAATTCCCAGAATTCCCCAGCCAGCATAAAGTGCCCCTCACCGTCCTTAACTGAACACTGCTGCCATTAAGCAAACCCACTGTTTCCTGTGGGGTGTTCTCATTTATTTGTACCCAACCTTAATTATTTTTTATAAATAGTTTAAGACAGCAAACATATCTTAATATTCCTTCCTCCTCCTATTTTCTCCACAACTATCCCTCCCTGTATGAGGGATTGGGCTGACAGAGAGTGACTGGCCCAAGGTCACTCAGCTGGCTTTCATGCCTAAGGTGGGATTTGAACTCACGGCCTCCTAACTGGTGTCTTATCCGCTAGACCAGTGGTTCTCAACCTTCCTAATGCCGCGACCCTTTAATACAGTTCCTCATGTTGTGGTGACCCCCAACCATAAAATTATTCCTAAGACCATTGAAAATACGTGTTTTCCGATGGTCTTACGCGACCCTTGTGAAAGGGTCGTTCGATCCCCCAAAGGGGTCGCGACCCACAGGTTGGGAACCACTGCGCTAGACTAAATGGTTTTTTGTCGAAAATTAGAAGGAAACAACATTTTTTGGCAAAGATATTATAAATTGTGTCTATGGTTGCCAAACACCTGAAATCCATTGAAGCTTTGGAACAGTAAGTACTTTTTTTTTCCGGGGAGGGGGGGAGTGTCTGTCGTAATTCGAGGACCACCTAAATTTCTTCAATTGTGGAGATCTCTGCCAATGAGGACATGTTGAATGGGCCCCTACTAGCCAAAGCTTCTTAAGAATGACAAAGACAGTGGTTTAAGAAAGAAGGTAAAAAAACCAAAATCTTCTGGATCCTGAAGATATGTAACCCCCCTGCCCCGGAATAGTCTGTGACAGGCTAAATTTGCGTGCCATTTTGTAAAATATTTGCAATAGTTCGTTCATGCTTTTTTTTTTTTTATTTTCTAGTCTTTTTAGAACCTGGGCTATGCCATCCTTGGTGTAGGCAGTATTTCTCAACTTCAGCCACTTGAAGATGGGTGGACTTCAACTCCCTGAATTCCAACTTGCTGGCTCGGGGAATTCTGGGAGTTGAAGTTCACCCATCTTCAAATGGCTGAGTTTGAGAAACACTGCAAGGTGGCTGGGGGAATTCTGGGACTTGGAAGTCCACTTGTCTTCAAGTGACCGAAGGTGGACAAACTCTGGCGTAGGATGTCTTGAAAGTTGCCCAACCATGGTCAGAAACGGCAAAGTATTTCAGCTGCTGAAAGTTTGGTCCGATGGAGCAAACATTTCTAAGAAGCTGCTTCAAGAGTCTTTATCACTTCCCAATGGTTGTGACTGCAACACCAAAACTGAATCCTCACTCATCTGAAGGCTATAGGTTACGAAAACCTGGCATTGGGCAGTGATCTTAGTGCCCATATTAAACCAAGTTATCTAGCTCATGTTTTAGGCTCTAAAATTGTACGTAACTGATCGAATTGGAAGCCGCGGTCACAAAAAGACATTGACTCGCCTTATCTAGCATGTGATTTAAACAGAGTAAAGTTCCTCTTACTTAATCCAGTTCATTAGCTCCACCGTGTCCGGGTCGTAGAATTCTCTCAGCTCTGACAGCTCTGCCATTATTCCAGGTAGGAACTAAGAAGAAAAGAAACACAACAAAATAAATCGCGACAGACGCCCAAAGGAGCCCAGCTCTTCAGCATGGGGAAAAAAAACAACATTGCTTATAAAGCCCGAGCAGCAAAGTTACCAACTGATGTTTTTGATCTTTTGCATACTGTTTTGTTTGGCTCCCATCTGCAATGGTGGACTCTCGTTTTAAAGCACGTATAAGGAAAAATATGGACCGGGATAAAATCCAGAACAAGAAATTGGTGAAAGCCACAACTCAGATGGGTGTACACATGGTATTTTATTTTATTTTTTTAATTATTCATAATTCTATGCCGCCCACTCTCCAAGGACTCTGGGCGGCTTACACCAAAGACAGTATACTAAATAGCATATTGCCCCCAACAATCTGGGTCCTCATTTTATCTACCTCGGAAGGATGGAAGGCTGAGTCAACCTTGAGCCGGTGAGATTTGATCTGCTGATCTGCTGAACCAGCAGTCAGCTGAAGTAGCTGCAGTACTACACTCTAACCACTGCGCCACCTCGGCTCATACACACTTGGTATGCGGGTGTGTATGAGTCTAAGCAGGGAAAGTGGCAGCCACAGTATCACAATTCAAACCCTGTTTCCTTCTGCGCGTGTGTCAGATGCGCATGTAAAGGGCCTGTGTCAAAGGTCCGACTATCGAGCCCAACAAACATTGACAATTTCGGGAACTTTGAAATCCCCAAAGCAAAACTTTATACTGGGTACATCGTTTTGGCACTGAAGAATGCAAAACCAGCTCTAACTTTTCCTGCACAACCCTGCATAGGGAAAGAATAGATTTCTCCCCTCCTCCCACTGGACATTGTCCAGTTATGAATTGTTCTTTTGTTTTGAGAACAGTTCACATCTTGAATGACACCTGCAGAAGTGTCCTTGGTGGGTGCTTGGCTCTCACGGTTGAAGCCTGGAACCTCTGGATTCCATCTTCTCCTTCCCTCCCCCCAGTTCTTTGGCAAGTTGAAAAGCGATAATATTCACAGGAAGCAGAAGCGAATTCAATCTTGAAAAGTTTGGGCTTCATTAGTAAAGCTGCAACTTTTGTTTTGCCTGTTGTGAAGAGGCTGCTAGGTAGGTATGTTGTTTATGGGGTCGTTGGTGCTTTCTGAGTTTGGTTCTTTTCTTGCAGACATTTCTTTACCCAACTAGATAACGTTATCAATTTTAGAAGGGAGTGGGGTTTTCTCTGTCTCTCTTTATATACAGGTAGTCCTTGACTTAATGACCACAACTGAGCCCAAAATTCCTACTGATAAGTGAGACATTTGTTAAGTGAATGTTGCCCCATTTTATGGCCTTTCTTGCCACAGTTGTTAAGTGAAACACTGCAGTTGTTAAGACAGTAACACAGTTAGTGGCTTCTCCATTGACTTTGCTTATCAGAAGGTTCGCAAAAGGCGATCCCATGACTGCAGGATATTGTAACGGTCATAAATAGGAGTCAGTTGCCAAGTGGCTGAATTTTGATCACATGAGCATAGGGAATGCTACAATGGTCGTATGTGTGAAAAACGGTCACAAGTCACTTTTTTCAGTGCCATTGTAACTTTGAATGGTCACTAAACCAACTGTTGTAAATCAAGGATTATCTGTGCAATGGTTTATCCTGTCAGTTTTGTTGGGACTGTTGTTTTATTCTTGGTAGTTGATATAAAGGTAAAGGTAAAAGTTCCCCTTGCACATATGTGCTAGTCGTTCCCGACTCTAGGGGGCAGTGCTCATCTCCGTTTCAAAGCCGAAGAGCCAGCGCTGTCTGAAGACGTCTCCGTGGTCATGTGGCCGGCATGACTAAACGCCAAAGGCGCACGGAACGCTGTTACCTTCCCACCAAAGGTGGTCCCTATTTTTCTACTTGGGTTTTTTACGTGCTTTCGAACTGCTAGGTTGGCAGAAGCTGGGACAAGTAACGGGAGCTCACCCCATTATGCGGCACTAGGGATGAGAAGCGCTGAACTGACGACCTTTCGATCGACAAGCTCAGCATCTTAGCCACTGTGCCACGACATCCCTTATACATGTATTATATGTTATATAGTTGATATAACAATAGCCTAATCAAGGAACTAACCAGGGAAAATTATGTATCAATTAAAGATTGAATTATCTTTAATTCAAACAGGTAAATCTTTGGTAGAAAAGTTTTCGATTCTGAGAAAAGAATTTTTTTTAAAGAAGACTAAAAGGGGTATTACCTTATAACAAAGATAGAGCAATACGAGGATTGGTGTTAAATATCTAATCACAGATACCTATAGGGAAAAAGGAACAATGTTATGTACTGAAAGAAAGGAAAAAAAAAACCTATTTAGACCAAACTCATAAGAAACATATCATACAAATTGTGCATACTTTGAAGTCACAGAATGACTTTCTTTGAAAGCGTTTCTATTAAGAATATTAAGCACAGCACAATTCACATTAGGTTTCTGTGAACTGTACTGAATTTTATTGTGCTATATCTGAGCAATCACGGCATTTTTCATGAAAATCTTTACATTGTTTATGCTTTTCATAGCTTCTACAACATCACCATCTAGTGGACTTAAAATAGCATTCATTTTCAAAAGAAGTATGTTTCCAAATGCATTCCAAATATACCACTAGGAATGTGTCAATGTTTTATTAGGACATTTTGAGCTCTAAACGTTGTAAAACATTCTACTTTCAATGCAAATGGCTATTTGAAGCAGAAAACTGACATTTTGAACAGTGTTAGAAGCTTTTTAAAATGCATTAAAGTAGCAGTTTTCGCTGAGAGCTGAAATTTTGCATGGGAAACAGGACATTTTGGGTTTTGAGCTCAAAAGAGTTAGACATAAATGATTACGCAACCCCTCCCAAATACCTAATTAAATTGTTACTCAATCTGTTTTCATCCACCATATCGCAAATCTGTTTTGGCCATGAAAACTAAACCACTATTTAAATGAGATCAAAATGTAATGATTGAAATTTGAATTCTTCATCACTTATTCATTTTTGCTGTTATCTTCAACTGTACCTATCTTTTAATGCTTGTTTCTTGATTGTATGCCATCCAGTGTTTCAACTTTGTAAATTGGGTTTCCATACAGGTAATTCTCAACTTCCAACTACAATTGAAGCCAAAATTTTGGTCTTAAATTGTTATGGTTGTAAGTTGAGTTACACATCACCGGACTTAATTTTACGACACTTTTTACAATGTCCTTAAGTGAGTCACTTCAGTTAAGCAAATGATGGGGGTCAGAAGTCCGAATCCATCCTATCCTATGGGTGATTTTTTTTTTGCCTGAAAATTTGGGGGGGGGGTGAGGGAATTGCAAAATGTGATCGATCACGTGACCGTGGGATGCTGCAAATGGTCATAAATGCGAACCTGTTGCTAAGTAACCAAAATATGTGACCACAGGAGTTGATACAACAATCATAACTTTGGCAGTGAGTTGTAAGTCACTTTTTTTCAAGTCTGTCGAAACTTTAACTGGTTGTTAAGCGAACGGTTTTAAGTCAAGGACTATTTGTACAATTCGTTACATAACTAACTAAATAAAAGATCTCTAACCCGTTTGGGTGTGTGAAGATGAACGCATTTCAAAACTAGTCCCCAGATGTCACCACTGCACAGACCAGAAGCTGCAAACATACATACGTGGGAAGTCCAGAGATATTTCATCCTGCAAGATTCCAAAAAAAAAAAAAAAAAAAAAGGAAAATCAAAGAAAAAGAAACTATACCTATTATCTGTTCACCCCCCTGAAAGTGAAACATAGCTCTTATATTTTTTAATTAGTGATTTTTATTAAACTTATCAAAATATAAAATGCAAAAGAAAAGGAAAATAGTGGGAAAACGGGAGAGGAAAAAGGGAAGAGAAAGAAATATAGGGGAAAGGGGAAAAACGAAAAGAAAAGCATTGACTTCCGATTCTTTTTAGTGCAGTAGAATATTGTAATAACATTACAGCCTCAACTTTTTACTTTTACATACTTCTTATGCACTAGCCATTTCTAGAGCCACAAACTTACCTAATCAGCAAAACCCAGTCATTGTTTCATTTTTTTCCCCAAATCCAGAAATGGTTTCCAAGTAGAAAGAAAGTTCTTATTGTCAGGTTTCGATGTCATCTCAAATAAAATAAATTGCATTTCCAAACGAATAGTCTTTGACGAAATCTTTCATTTTATTAAGCATGACAATCTGTCCCCGATTGTGGCGTAGCCAACACTGACTTCCTGACCCCAAACCTTCTCTTTCCGTTCCCCAATTCTCTGCGTCTCATTGGCCATCTTCCAAATCACTCTCCCCATATCTACGATTTCAGCTCCCAGGAATGTCCCCCCTCCCATCTCATCTCCTAGGGGATATTATCTTCAGGGAAAATAAGTAGGTGAGAAGTCAAGCGTCCTCTTGCCAGCTGCCCCCTCTTCTCCTTCTTATGTCAGCACTAGAGTAAATGTAGGTTGAAGTGCTGATACTTATACTCTTGCTGACCATGAAATTATTTAAAAGCAGCTTTCCACGCAGTTAATACAGCAACAACTGACTGCTCATCAGGAATAACTATAAACGAACAGCCTCTAATCTGCCAGAGGTTTTATAGAAGGACAATGCTGTGGGTTAATGCAGTTTATGAAAAAGGGAGGCCCTGTTAGCAGAATCACTTAGCATGCTGCTTGATTGGTTCTTTGTTTCTTCTTTATGGACTGGTTTTTATTTTTTTATTTTTTTGCAGTTTGCAAAAAAACTGCTTTGCATGATAAATACGACTAGATAAAACATACCTCATGGTGCTTAAGGCCAGGAGCCCGAATGAAATGGTGTGGACCAAGTGGTAAGCCATGGCAGGTTTGAACACGGTGATGGATGTGGGTTGTTTTTCTACGGATTTGATACTTGCACGACCACTGAGCAAATGAAGGAGGAGGAAAGAAGAAGATGGTTGTTATACTGTGGCCAGCAAGGTGAAGACTTCAAAGCTCTTTTTAAAAAGGACATTTGTAGGCAGCTCAAAGCATCCCCTTATTTATTGACCCTTTATTGAGACAATAAAGCATTTTAATGCAACTGTAATGGATTCTATGGGTTGAATGTGCTAAATGTTCCCGTGTGTGAGATTTTTCACTTTTATAAAATACAACACTAGGGTCAAATATATAGAAGCATCACTTTTTTAAAAATTTGCCGGTGATAATTTTTCAGACAATGGGGGTGGTATGTACACAGCTGTGTAAATAAATATTTCCCTGACCAGTTTCTTTGGAAATCAGGTAGATGTTTTTTTCATAACTAATGGGAAACAGAGATATTCAGGGACTGCAGAATAGAATAGAATAGAATAGAATAGAATAGAATAGAATAGAATAGAATAGAATAGAATAGAATAGGGATGGGATGGGATAGAAGAGAAGAGAAGAGAAGTTGAATTGAATTGAAGAGAAGAGAAGAGAAGTTGAATAGAATAGAATAGAATAGAATAGAATAGAATAGAATAGAATAGAATAGAATAGAATAGAATAGAATAGAATAGAATAGAACAGAACAGAACAGAATTCTTTATTGGCCAAGTGTGATTGGACACACAAGGAATTTGTCTTTGGTGCATATGCTCTCAGTGTACATAAAAGGAAAAGAAAAAAGAAAAAAGAGAGGGAAAAAAATACATTCATCAAGTCATTCAAATAGTCCTTGACTTACAACTGGCTGCTTAAGTGACCGTTTGAAGTTACGACAGACCTCCCCACGAGTACTTACAAACCCGATTCTGAAATTCTAGTCTCCCCCCCAGATACGTGACTGCAGTTCGGGTGCTTTGCAACTGGCTCGCATCAAGGGCCGTTTGCAACATCCCAGTGTTGTATGACAATTTTACAACATTTTGGCTGAAAACTGGCACTTAGTTCCTGTTTTTGGCAAAATGGGCCCACAGAGAAGAATGGGCTCGCTTAACCACTGTGGCATCCGTTTAACCACCACTGCAAAAAAGGTCATAAAACTGGGTCGGTCATCTGGATGCCCTGCTTTACTGCTCTCATGAGTTTAAGGTTTTATTGGATAGATTTTTCATTATGGTTGTAAATCGACACTGCGTGTATCGCAAACGTGGATGGGGAGGGAAGATTAAATCCAGTAATTTTGCAACAATGCATCTGAGATGTATATTCATTCAGGGAGTAGAGTAGAGTAGAGTAGAGTAGAGTAGAGTAGAGTAGAGTAGAGTAGAATAGAATAGAATAGAATAGAATAGAATAATAACTTTATTGTCACTTTGAATGTACACTAATCGGCATATGTTAAAATGAAATTTCGTTGCATACAGCTCTCAAAGGATCACCACCTCAAATATACACTACATGAACATGACAAAATAAATAAAGAAATTCAAAATTATGTATATACCCACATATATGACACAGAAAAACAACACAGTCTAGTTCAGATGTACATGGTGAGAAAAACGAATCTTGTGAGTTTACCAGACGGATGGCACAAGGCAACAAAGCTGTTATAGAATCTGGTAATCCTGCTAGAAATACTCTGAAACCTCCTCCCAGAGGGGAGCAACAGAAACGGACTGTAAAGTGGGTGTGTGGGGTCTCTAACAAAGCTTTGAGCTCTAAGCACATAACTCTTATAAACAGTATCCTGAATAACAGGAAGCGAGCTTCCTATAATCTCCTTGGCTGTCTTTACCACTCTCTGTATGGACTTTCTATCTGAAAAGTGGCATATATATGCTGCCAAGTTCTCTTAAAGCTGTTCCTGCTCTTAGTGAAGTGGGAGGGAGAGGAACCTCACAACCAGAACAAAACACAACGGTTTAAAAACGGACCTACCTGAGGTTTTGAAAAGAGACAACAGCAGCTGTTGTGGCCGTGATCAACAGGACAAATAAGTAAGCATAAAAAACTAGTGTATCTGAAAGTCTTGCAAAAGTATTAAAAGGCAAAAGGCCAAAAGCTTCTTCGCACAAGTACAGGTTAGCATCAAAATCTCTAAAGAAGAAATAAGAAGAAGAATATGGTGACAAAGTTTGTGATTTAAAGTATTTATTTATTAGAACTATACTCCACCCTGAAACCTGGAAAGACCTTCCTTCTAAGAAAAGACTTTAGGAAAACAATTATTGCTGTACCTTGTTGCTCCGAATCCAAATTTTGCTTTCAGAAATTTAAAGATGTGCTCATCTGATTCCAGATTTAAAATTCTCTATGGGGAAAGGAAAAATGTACAGCATTTATATCCTTTGGAAAGGACTGTGCAACTTAGTCCCTTCCTGCCAGTCCTCCTGTCCTCGTGACACAAATTATTACTTCAGTATTCTTTAAAGCAGTGCAGTAATTCATATGATTCAAATCTACAAGGAAAGTACTCTAAAGAAGGGGAAGAGGAAAAGGTTTTACTTTCCCTGAGGATTTCTGTGAAGGCAAAAATCTGTTCCAGAAGTCTGAAGGATCCACCAGAAGAGAAATTAGAGCAGTGGAGCTATAGATGATTGAAGTTTTCTTCTACATCAGGGGCAGAAGTGGGTTTCAGCAGGTTCTGACCAGTTCTGGAGAACCGGTAGTGGAAATTTTGAGTAGTTCAGAGAACCGGTAAATACCACCTCTGACTGGCCCTGCCCTCATCTATTCTCTGCCTCCTGAGTCCCAGCTGATCGGGAGGAAATGGGGATTTTGCAGTAACCTTCCCCTGGAGTTGGGAGGGAATGGAGATTTTACAGTATCCTTTCCCTGCCATGCCCATCAAGCCACACCCACCAAGCCATGCCACACCAACCAAGCCACACCCACAGAACCGGTAGTAAAAGAATTTGAAACCCACCACTACTCAGGGGTGTCAAACTTAAGGCGCAGGGGACAGATCCGGCCTGCGGAATGCTTAGATCTGGCCAGCAGGGCCACCCTGGAAACAGCGAAGGACCAGCCCACGGTGCCTGCCACAAAAATAGAGCTTAGGAAGCAGCCCTCCCGAGCTCCATTTTTGCTGGCAGAGACTTGCAGGAGGCGTCGCAGCCAAAAACGGAAGTCAAGAGCCCATTTTCGCTGACAGAGCACTGGGCCACCACAGGCGCCCTCGACACAAGTGACGTTGAGCTGGCCATGCCAGGCCTGGCCACGCCCCCCATGGTCAAACGCAACCCTGATGCAGCCCTCAATGAAATTGAGTCTGACACCCCGTTCTACATGAATACAGTCCTCTATAATTTAGTACCTAAGGCTTAAATATCCCATATTCATCTTTAAAATAACGCTCTATAGATGTGGGGTGAGGAAAAAAATCTTACCCACCTTAATAAAATTATTTACAAGGAATGTCAAGCACAGCACTAATAGCACATGGAGGAGGAGTTTCCCAATTCTGCTTAATAAGCCACCGGTTTTCAAGTTATTCTGGAAAAGGCAAACAGTTAACAGTACTTAAAACGCATCTACAACACAGGTGTCAAACTTGCGGCGTCCATTGCCGACACCCTACGTATCGTGACGTTTTCCCCCTTCACAGAGCTGGGGTGGGCGCGGCCTGCATTTAATGCATCCACCTTGCGGGCTGCCAGCTTGATACCCCTGATCTACAACAATACAAATTACGTTGTTTGGTATTGCTGGATTATTTAATTAATTAATGTTAATTAATGAAACTTTTTACTGTTGTATTGACTATTTATTGCTATCCAATAAAGGCCATTTTCAGCTTCATACAAGCAGTCCTCGACTTACAGCCAATCTTTTAGGGACAATTCGAAATTACAATGGCACTGAAAACATTAACTTATAACTGGTCTCTGCATTTATAACCATATCACCGTTTGGAGCTGAAATCCTGCAGGAATTTTTGAAAGGGGAAGGGCTTCTTGTCAGGACGATTTTAGTAGGCAAGCGGCTCTTTTGCTTTCTTCACTCAACGCATGCGCTCAAAAGGCCCAATTGGTCTTATTATCAGGGGATGTTTTATTTTAGGGGAAACAGGGTATAAAACAGATGAAAGAATAGGTAAACAACAGCTTTGGTTTCCTTAGCTAGTTATTTCGGCAAAGCAAAAATGGAATACGTACCTGAAGTTTTCTTGCTAACAAGGCTGACATATTAAAGCTTACAAGCAATGATCCAATTATCATGGAGTTAAAGAACTGCAAGAGGTAAACCATCAGCAGACTGGCCACCTGTACGATGTAGAGCCATATAACCTGCAAAAATGATTAAGAAATGATGCCAGACACAGCTTGTATTTTTTTTTTTTTTTTTTGGTATTAATGCTTGGACGAAAGAGATCAAATTTACACGACTCATTTTTGCTTTACATCTAACCCAGTTTAAATTCATTATTTTTTAATAACCCCCACCACCTTCAGGTGATATATTGTATGGGATGGGATCAGTGGTGAAATCCAATTTTTTTTTTTACTACCGGTTCTGTGGGCATGGCTTGGCTTGGTGGGCATGGCAGGGGAAGGATACTGCAAAATCTCCATTCCTACCCCACTCCAGGGGAAGGATATTGCAAAATCCCCATTCCCTTCCCACTCCTGGGGGAAGGATATTGCAAAATCCCCATTCCCTCCCCACTCCAGGGGAAGGATATTGCAAAATCCCCATTTCCACCCCACTCCAGGGAAAGGATATTACAAAATCCCCATTCCCTCCCCACTCCTGGGGAAAGGATATTGCAAAATCTCCATTCTCTCCTGACTCCTGGGGGAAGGATACTGCAAAATCTCCATTTCCACCCCACTCTGGGGCCAGCCAGAGGTGGTATTTGCTGGTTCTCCAAACTACTCAAAATTTCTGCTACCGGTTCTCCAGAACCTGTCAGAACCTGCTGGATTTCACCCCTGGATGGGATAGTATTAAGCACTCCCAGCTTCGAGAGTTTCTTATTACTTCAACATGGCTTTAGTCTGCACCAATGAGTGCCCCACCCAATAATTAACTTACTTTTCCTTCAGGGATCATGTCAAGGCAGTCGAGGGTGAACAAAGCCATTGCCTGGATCAATAGGATGAATTGATTGAATTGCCAAGTCAAACTTAAGAGGAAGGTTGCAATGAACACGGCTAGAAGCGTCAACTTCTGGAAGAAGAAAAACAACTGAATGAAAAAGGAAAAAAAAACCATTGGGAAAGATCATCATAGCCAAAAAAAAAGAAAGAAACAATTAGACGTTCCCATATGGTCTTCCAGGTGCGCTTCAAGGTGTTGGTGACCACCTTTAAAGCGCTCCATGGCTTAGGGCCGGGGTACTTACGAGACCGCCTTCTGCCACCAATAGCCTCCCACCGGCCAGTAGGCTCGCACAGAGTGGGCCTCCTCAGGGTGCCCTCCGCCAGACAATGTCGGCTGGCGACCCCCAGGGGGAGAGCCTTCTCTGTGGCGGCGCCCACCCTCTGGAACAACCTCCCCCCAGAGATACGTACAATAACAGACCTCCGGATTTTTCGTCGGGCCCTGAAAACCTATTTATTTCAACTAGCTGGGCTGGCTTGAGTTAAATTTTAAATTGATTTTAAATTGGGTTGTTTTAATTTACGGCCAAAATATTTAATTATTTTAAACTGTTTTTAAATTTTGTATGTTCTGTTTTTTACTTTGGCTGTTCACCGCCCTGAGTCCTATTTGGAGAAGGGCGGTATAGAAATGGAAACAAACAAATAAATAAATAAATATAGATATAAATTATCCAACTCTTAGCAAAAAATATTCGCTCTTTAATCTATCTGAGCACATATTGTCAGAAGCCTTTCTTTCCCCAGAGAATCCCATCAATAAAAAATGTAAGGCAATGGAACAAACAGGTTATCTAATCCAGAGCACGCTACTTGCGGGTCTCCATGGGGACAATTCCTCCTAATACTAACCCAGGATTTTAAAAGCACTTTTTAAACAAGCCATAATAGCAGGATTCCCACGTACCATTGAGCAATCCAGTGGAGAGGCTCATACCTCACATTATAGCAAACAAGCCAGAGGTGGGTTACAGCAGGTTCTGACCAGTTCTGGAGAACTGGTAGCGGAAATTTTGAGTAGTTCGGAGAACCGGCAAATACCATCTCTGACTGGCCCCGCCCCCATCTATTCTCTGCCTCCCGAGTCCCAGCTGATCAGAGCAATAGACTGTTTTAGAGCAATAGACTCTATATATTGTTTCACAGAGCTCTACAGCGCTCTCTAAGCGGTTTACAGAGTCAGCCTATTGCCCCCCAACAATCTGGGTCCTCATTTTACCCATTGGAAGGATGGAAGGTGGAGTCAACCTTGAGCCTGGTGAGATTTGAACTGCTAGCATCATCAGTTATGAGATGTGAAGGACAACACATAGGCACTTCATGATCCCTTGAGCACAGTGGTTGAACCAATCTACGGATGCATTTTGTCCTGACATTAGATGCCAAACTTCTTTTGGGGAAATGTTAGTTATAGTATATGCGGTCTCTGTAGGATCAATTCAATCAATGATGTGATGTGGGTTTCTTTTGAAAACGTTCCCAATATTTCTTTAGCTGTTGCCAAATATTTTTAGAATGACATTTTCTCAGGAAAACCTTTTTGACTTACTTCGTGAGCAGATCGTAAATGTGGTCTGAAAAGGACTGTAATTGCAGCGAGCTGGACGGCAAAGAATGGCAGTGCCCAGTTTTCTCTTAGCGGGATGGTGAATTCCACTCGGGTGGTATCTACTCTGTGGAAATCCAAAGCAAAAGTTAGTTCTAAGCTAAGATGGGGGAAACTCCTCAGAGAGGTGGAAATTAAAACACACTTGGAATATTTTGTCTTCGGTGCATATGCTCTCAGTGTACATAAAAAATACATTCATCAACAATCATTAGATACAACGCCTGTCAGAACCTCCTGGATTTCACCTCTGATTCTGATTATCCCAAGTAAAACTTTCCCCAGGGGTAAAAATCATTATGATGGTGATGTCAGCGTCTCAGCGCTGACATAGAAAAGGGAGGATGAAGCCTGAACTTTTGCCTGCTAAATCCCTTTGAAGATTCGGGCTCCTTAGAGATGAGGAGGGAGGGGAAGCATTCCTGTGAACTGACGGGGAAAGGAATCAGGAGAGTGACTTGGAAGATAGCCAATGAGAAGCAGAGAATTGGGGATCGGAAAGGGAGGGATTGAGGGGGCAAAGGTCAGTATTGACCACGAAGAGTCAGAATCCGGTTGCTGTACTCGAATAAAGAAAAAATTTCCTTAAAGATTGGCAGTTTGGAAGTTCATTTATTTTGAGATAGCATCGAAGCCTGACAGGTAGGAGAAGAAAACCTCACCTGTTGACTATATACCAGACAGCAGCTAAGACTCCCGAAAGCCACGTTCCGCTAAGAAGCCAGCTAGTCACATATAAGGCAAGGACATACACAGCTTGAAGGCCGAACAGTGTATAGATGTAAAAATAAACAGGTTCTAAAAATCTCTGCAAAAGAAGGATAAATCAAGTAGTGAAGTGGTCATAATTCATTTCAGCTTGATGTCAAACGTTCGCATTTCTGTAAAACCCATCCTGCTTATTAGGAAACCTTTTGAAACTTGAAAGATGACGTGTTCAAGTAAGACATCCTGTAATTCTTCAAGCCTAATGCATTCTTGGTATAAGAACACAGTGAGATTTACATTTAAGCAAATATGATTTTGTGTATGTGTGTCTTTGAGTCAATCTTGACTCTTGGGGACTACAAGGAGCAATCTTTGCATTTTTGTAGGCGAGGTTTCTAAAGGATGTTTTGCCAGTCAAAATCTTCTTCGTATGGTTGGATAAAAATGATTGGCCCAAAGTCATCCAGACGGCTTTCATTCCTAAGGCAGGATCAAACTGTCATTAACACAGCTGCCTGCAATTTCTGCTGGTTCGAATCTCTCCAAGGCTCAAGGTTGACTCAGCCTTCCATCCTTTCTAAGGTAGGTGAAATGAGGACCCAGTTTGTGGGGGCAATAAGCTGACTTTGTATAAAATATACAAAAGAATGAAGGCTATTGCTTAACGCATTGTAAGCCGCCCTGAGTCTCCGGAGAAGGGCGGCATATAAATCAAATAAAACAAAACAAAACAAAAAAACCTCATGTTTCCCTACTCCCAATCCAGGACTTTAACCATTATATCAAACCAAGTCTCAGAAGAAATATACCTTTGAGTCAGTCTTGATTCCTGACACTGCAATTTTCTTGGTAAGTTTTCAGAAGTAGTTTGCCCTTGCCTCCTTCCTATGGCTGACAGAGAATGATCGGCTCAATATCACCCCACCTCTAGTTTAAGGTGGGACTAGAACTCCCAGTCTCCCAGACTACAAAAGTGGCTCTGAAATATGTTTCAGGCAGTGGTGGGTTGCCCCCGGTTTGGACCGGTTCGCAAGAAACGGTAGTAAAATTGGTGGGAGGCTCCGCCCACCGACCCGGATGTCATCATAGGTGATCTGCGCATTCTCAGAAGCTTCTGCGCAGAAGCGCAGGCGTGCGCTCCCAATGCGAACTGGTAGTAAAGGTAAGTAGAACCCACCACTGGTTTCAGGCGAGTGGGTGTGAGTGAGTGAGTGTGTGTGTGTATAAAACAGTGACATTAAATATTACTGTATTTATGCAACAACCATAAAAATATGGGTGACTTTTTTGAGCATTTGCCAGGGATTTTTCATGACAACTTACTTTCAAATGAAGCACTGTATATAGAATGCTGAGAAATACTTCTTGATAAACATTCATCCTTTCAAGTATATTAATTGTTCTCATGGACTCAGTTTTATTGTCATAGATCAAGCTGTGTAAACCTGCACAGTGAAAAGGAAGGGAAAATGTGACACCTCCACCTATAAAAACCCATGAAAATGTTAAAGACTTCTGCTAAAGCGAAGTTACACAGAAAGAAACTGAAATAATGTCATTCATTCATTCATTCATTCATTCATTCATTCATTCATTCATTCATTCATTCATTCTGCCCATCTCAACCAGGTAACTTTATCTTCTTGGTTTAGAGCATGGGTATCCAACCTTTTGGCTTGCTTGGGCCACATTGAGTGAAGAGGAATTGCCTTGAGCCACATATAAAATATATAACATACCGTATTTTTTGGAGTATAAGACGCACCTTTTCAACCCCCTAAAAGGGGGTAAAAATTTAGGTGCGTCTTATACACCGAATGTAGCCCCGCCCACCCACTGGCCCCCACCCTTTGGCCTCAGCCTCCCAGCAGTTACCTCCTTGGAGCAAGCAGCAAGAAGAAACAGCTCCTTTCAGCTTCAGCACAGCCTAATTAGCACAAGTTGATTGGATCGGCCTCCCGACTCTCAGCTGATTTGCTCTCAGCTGTTTTGCGCAGGGCACTGCTGCTTGCTGCAAAGAGGTAAACTGCTGGAGCAGATTTTTGTTTTCCTTGTGCTAATCAAGCTATGCTGAAAACGAAAATGAAAGTAAAGCAGGTTGTTTGCTGTTTGCTGCAACGAGGCAAAATTGCTCAGAGGCAGAGGGAGATTTCTTTTTCTTGTTTTCTTCACCAAAAAAGGTAGGTGCATCTTATACTCCGGTGCGTCTTATACTCTGAAAAATACGGTAGTTTAATGTATATAAATAACAAGCCTCCTTTATTTTTTAAATAAATTATTTTTAAAATAATTTTGTGGGGCCACATTAATAGCTCTCCAAGGTGGCATGCGGCCCAAGGGTCGGACATGCAAAATCAGTGGAGAAAGCTGGATTCGCTTAAAGACCGTAGGATTCATTTAACAACTGCAATGATTTGCTTAACAATCATGACAAAATGTTGTGAAATCGGGCACGATTTAACAACCACATGGATTAACAATGTAAACTCTAGTCTCAATTGGGATCAAAAGACAAGGACCACCTGTGGAAGGCAAAGCTAGATAATTGGGTTCTAAAGCACAGAACGGTTGATGCATTTGATGCAGAAAAATAACGCTGAAAACACTAACTCTACAATACCTTGTTGAATTGATGGAGCCACCAGCATCTGTTTGTAGTAAGAGTAGTACAAACCACATTCTGTTCTGAAGGAAATTTCCCGTTCTACTTCCTAGAAGGAAGCAAATCAGTTGAGATGCAAGAAGAACCTTAAACTACGAATCTATTAATTTTGCTTAGCCTTGACTTGTGCAGTACACTTGGGCAGGGTTCACGTATCATAAAAAGGCCATGTTTAACTATGATCTGTTGTACATCCTAAAGTTGGTTCAATCCCCACTTTTGGAAGGCTGTAACTGTGTCTGATATATTACAAACACTATAAAAACCAAAGCTATCACATTAAGTCTGACCGCAATGTTTCAACTTAGTCTTAAGTAGAATAGAGTTAGAGCAAGACCGAGAAGAATTTATGCAATACAACTTTTTAAACTTACGGGCTAAATCGACGCTTGCTGACTTTAGGGCATCTATTCTTTGCATGATTAGGTTGAGATGCAACCCAATACATTAAACAGGCAAAGCCATTTGTAGTACTTATCTCATTTCTCAATGCAGTTATTCCAGGCCATAGATCACTAACTTTCCTAGCTCAAGCAGTGTGAAATTGAGGTTGAAAGATTAATCAAGATCATTTTGTGAGTTGATGACACAGCAAAGCTTTAAACTCTTCTTACTGACGTCCACATATTCCAGACAATTTTGTACATTGACCAAAATATCAATTCCTAAAGAAATGCAAGGAACTATAAACCACGTTTCATTTCAGATAACGGGCATAGGAGTTATAATCAAGAGAAAAAAAACCCTTAATCTAGCTTTATTTTTGGAAAGTTACTTCCATGATCTGGTAATTCTTGTGATTTTACACTGACAAACAGAAAGTCTTAACTGATGTGCCCTAAGCATTAGAACTGCAGTTCTCTTGGGTGAAATGTAAATTTAAAATTGGTAGCTGGACTCTCCCTCTCTCTTTTTAATTCTTACACCTACATGGGGGGGGGGGTTTGCGGGGGAAAGCCCCAGCGAAGTTGGATGAATTACATATGCTTAGAATGATCCACCAAAATCAATTAGTTTACTCTAATCTGGATTGAACCCAATGGGAATTTTACAGACGTCTTTTCTACGTTCTTTTGTCTTTTCTAAAGTCATTTCTGCAGTACGGCCATCATCCTGCCATTACGTTCCATTTCTGATCCCAATTTGAATCGGATAGAGTCCTTCTATTTAAAATAATCTTGCCTTTTGCAACATGGGAAAGATGCTTTTATGCCGGTAAGCTTTTAATCTCCTGAGTTGCAAAGACTTAAGGGACTCCGCTTGTTTTAAAGCTGTTTTATCTGCTGTATTTGCCCGTTTTATTGTCTTGCTGACATTCAAGGCTTATCAAGTGGAGAGCCAGCGTATCTATGGAGGAGAGAAGGAAGAACTAATATCCGACATGATGACATCAGCCCAAAACTGAGACCAATTATTTGAGCGTGTCACGATTGGCACAAAGGACATATTTCAGGCCAGTGATGATGTCCCATTGTTGAAGTTTGTGGGGATACAAATATTCTACTACACTAAGAATTTCAAGACTACATGTTGGCTTTAATGACTTTAGTGATAGTCCAATCACAAAGGACAGTGTTTCCCAACCTTTGCAACTTTAGGAAGAGTGGACTCAAACCTACAACCAAAAAGAATTCAATTCCAGATGGTAGAACATGGACTTCAGTTCCCAAAATTCCCCAGTCAGCTAGCCAAAAAAATAAATAAATCAATTCTTGTTGTTTGGTAAAGGTTCCCCTCACACAGATGTGCTAGTCGTTCCCAACTCTAGGGGGCAGTGCTCATCTCCGTTTCAAAGCCAAAGAGCCAGCGCTGTCCAAAGACGTCTCTGTGGTCATGTGACCAGCAGGACTCAACGCCAAAGGCGCACAGAACGCTGTTCCCTTCCCACCAAAGGTGGTCCCTATTTTTCTACTTGCATTTTTTACATGCTTTCGAACTGCTAGGTTGGCAGAAGCTGGGACAAGTAACGGGAGCTCACCCCGTTACGCGGCACTAGCGATTCGAACCGCTGAACTGCCGACCTTTTGATCGTCAAGCTCAACATCTTAGCCACTGAGCCACCGCGTCCACTGGATAGGAACTATTCTACCCTAAATTCAATCAGCCACAAAGCTTGTAGGTTAATACAACTGATGTCTCCACATTTGTTACACATTTGGGGAAAAAAAGTATGTATAATGTACAATATCATCTAACATATTTTTTTGAAACATTCTGGGTTTAATGGGGGAGGGGGGAGGAAGATTGATCATAGAGAGGGATCTAATTAGCAAGAATGCATCAAACATAATTAATTTGTAAGCTGGGTACCAGCTGTATTCCACCAAATGCCACCCTTTATGAGGCAAACATTACTCTTTTACATCTGTTTTATACTAAGCTAACATCTGCTTTTCCTTATTTGCCAGTTCTCTAACAAGTTCTACTTTTTTTCTAGACTCTCATCAATTGTGGCCAGAACATAACAATTTAATAGTAAAATCCATTCAACCATATTAACATTAGTTAAGTAAACAATGTCATTCTTCCTTACTACTAACACTAATATCAATAGACAAGAAGGTATGTATTTTATAAACATCCATACGTAAAATGTGGACATATTTTATTCAAATGTTTGTGTTGCTGCTAATTATTGCAGCTCCTCAAGAGTCTTGTGATTGAATCAGGTGTAAATGGATAATTAATAAATAAGACTAATATGAGATTTCTATTCTTATCCTACACGAGCTATATTTATTTCATTGTAGATAAAATGATGTGTTCAAACTGCTGAGTTACTGAAATAATTCTCACTTTTTTGGGGGAAGATTTTCGATCACTTTGGGGCCCTGATTTATCCCACAGGGGTGAACCAAAAAGAAAATGCATTTGAATTTGCTGTGACATGCATAAAGAAGAACAGACAACTGGGCAGCTTCCTGGTCTATTAAATCTCCAACACATAGCACTAAATATATTGTTTATATTCTATGCTAGGGTATCAACTCAAGGCCCATGCCCCGGATACGGCACGTGGAGTGCTTAGATCTGGCCTGTGGGGCCAGCCTGGAAACAGTGAGGGACCAATCGCCAGCAAAAACAGATCTTAGGAGGGCCGTGTGTGACCTTCCCGAGGTCCGTTTTCACTGGCAGAGGGTTGCAGGAGGCTGTCACAGCTGGAAATGGAGCTCAGGAGCCACTGGTAGAGCACTTGGGCCGCCACAAGCTCTCCCAACATGACTGATGTCGAGCTGGCCACGCCCACACTGGTCACACCCACCCCGCCCCTTGAGGTCAAACACAACCCTGATGCGGCCCTCAATGAAATCGAGTTTGACACCCCTGTCAAACTCGATTTCACGTCAAACTCGATAAACACGTTTATGATGAAGAACAGTAAAATAGGAACAGACCAAAACATTCAGAATGCAACAACGATGTTTTACCTTGATATTTGAAAACCACAGATCGTTTTCATGGAGCGTGGAGATGTAAACAGATGTGACTATTCCCAAGAAGAGGCCCACAATTCCGCCAACGACAAGTGAAACCTTCTTCCATAGTTTTGCACCTAGGTAAAAGTTTAAATTTAAAAGGTTTGAAATGAAGTCAATCATCTTCTCCGGTTACTGTCCATGTTCTATCCATAAATCTGTGTAGTTTTAATGCTTTAATATACCATATTTTTCGGACTGTAAGACACACCGGTTTATAAGACGCACCAGAAAAAAAAAGTTTTTGCCCTCCCCGGACCCCAGGAGCACTCTGCAGGCCTCCCAAACCCTCTGCAGGCCCCGTTTTTATGAAAAACGGGCCTGTTTTGGCTAAAACAGGACACGCTGGGTGGGGTTTCAGGAGGCCAAAAATGTCTGTATTCAGTATAATTCAACATTTCCACCCTCTTTTGGGGGGGGGGGGAAAGTGTGTCTTATACTCCAAAAAGTACAGTATTTTTTTTACTTATTTTATAACTTGTAAGCCGACCAGAGTCATCTTATAGATGAGATGGGCAGCATAAAAATTTAATAAGAAATAAACAAATAATATTGATTTATCATATATACACATAGACCATTTTATTTCTTTCCAACACAGCACAGAAAATGGAAACCACTAACAAAAGCTGTGCTAAAACTGAGTTCATCTGAAGACTGTGGTTGTTTTATCCTGATGGAGTATAGATAAACCCTTGAGTTACACCATAATCTTACACCCTAATGCCATCTGCCATATGACAGTCATAAAGCGGGTCATCCAAGGGTCCGACCCAATTTTATGCACTGTTATGCAGTGGTCCATCATAACTTCAAACAGCCAGTAAGTGATTAGTCATAAGTGAAGGATCACCTGTACTACACGAGAGAGCCAAACTGAAATCAGAGATGTTCTTTGCAAAACCAGACCAAAGAGATCTTCATTTAGGTGGAAATTCTGGTGCCCTCTGAGCTTTATTGTTGGCAAACATTGTGGCTTAATGTAACAGAATACTGTAAAAAAGAATAACTAATGACCTTTTTCCTTAAAATTGCTATTTTTGCATGGAATAATCCATTTCTTGTTTGCATGCTGTTCAAAAATAAGGAACGATAGTAGCGTAGTAGTTAGAATGGCAGGCTAACTCTGCCCACTGTCAGGAGTTCGATTCTGACCGGCTCAAGGTTGAGTCAGCCTTCCATCCTTCCGAGGTTGGTAAAATGAGATTGTTAGGGGCAATACGCTGACTTTGTAAACCCCTCAGAGAGTTCTGTAAAGCACTGTGAAGTGGTATATAAGTCTAAGTGTTATTGCTATTGCTAAAAAGGCATTCTTGCCTCAATAATGACAGGCTTTGTGAGTTTAAAATTATTTTTTACAACCAACATCTTGCATTTGGAGATTATTTGATGCATCTTTTATCAGGTGAGTCCAACTATTTTCAAGCCATGGAACCTGCCAGTTTAAAAACAAAAAACCTAGAACCTTGATTGAAAGAAGTGGAAGTAGAATGCCTTTATTTCATTCATTCATTCATTTATTTGTTAACTTCGTTTGCTGCCTATCTTGCCATGGGGCTCGCAGTAATGAAAAGAAAGAAAAAGAGAAACAGTGCAAACAGTGCAAACAGAACAGAAATAAAATAATCGAGTAACAAAATAATGATGAAGGAGCATGATGAGAATAATAGGTTTATACAGGCTGTCCCAAAAGCTTTGGTGCAATTTTAAATTTTAAAAAGCTTAAAACAGTATCGAGACTTTTGGGACACCCTGAATGGTTTATTATAAGTTAATTTTTTAAAAAAACAACAACCCAACTTCATTAAGTTTCAAAGAAAGACAAAATGCAAAACAACAAAAACAAACAAAAATTAAAAAAGGAGCGGAGGAAATCAAAAGGGGAAAACTGTTAAAAAGTCACCCAAAAATTGTTTTAATTTTTCTTTCACACAATTGTGACTTACCAACTACGCTCTTCTCGTTAAGTTTCCAGTTTTTCTCCTGTGGCAGACAATCTTGTGGAACATTGGTGTTTTTTATTCCTCTTCTCTGTCTAACACTTGTCATGATGTCAGTAACATTCACACATTATACTTCATCTGGTTCCTATATTCATATTTACAAACACAAAGTATTAGAGGTGTTAATTAAACATCCACTTAGCAATCAATCAATCCTTCTTCCTTTCCTCCTCCTCCTCTTTAAAATGTATATCAGGAAGTAAATCTTCACACTACACAGAAAAATGGCAGGCTTTGAACATTAACGCTGCAGAATTATATATATATATTTTTCTTGCAGAGCAATTTATCATCTTGTTGGTTTATTCCTGTCACAAATAAATTAGAGAAATAAACACGATCATCAAACACATTAGTTCATTTGAGATTTCAGATCTGTCAGCCAGGGCACAAAGAAGATAGAATAATACCTAGATTTTTTTTCTTTTCTTTCCTGGAGGCTTGGTGCAATACAGGTAGTCCTCAACTTACAACAATTCGCTTAGTGACTGTTCAAAGTTACAACGGCACTGAACAATGTGACTTATGACCATTTTTCACAATTACAAACTTGGCAGCATCCCAATGGCCTTGTGATCAAAATTCAGATCCCCAAATGTATTCTGTTCTACCGGCAGGACCAACCTCATGGAAAAAACTTACTTTGGGTCAGTCACCCTCTCTCCCTCTGCCCAGTCTATTATACAAGGGTTGCTTTGAAAAGCAGAATATGCTTCAGCACTGCAGGTAATAGTTTAGCTGCCTGGTTTCTAAAAATCCGATCAGGGCTGATCGATCCGTGGGCCAAATTCCGAAGTCTCAAAAACCATCATCTAGGCGAAAGCAGTGACAAACAGCTTCTGCGCTTTTGCCAAGACAATCCACAGGACATGACCATGGAGTGCCCAGGTTCTAAGTTCAAGTCAATGTTTAAATAAGCAGCGTGCAATAGAAAGGAAGGAGGAAGTGCTGTTTTATCTCTTATTGGTTGATGGAAAGAAATTTGTATTCTAGGCTTCCTCTGTCAAAGAGGCATCCGGAGCACAAGGGGAATGTTTGGGGGATTAATATGCATTTTGCCAGGCAGAAGAGGGATTTTAATTCCTGAAACAGCTACATAATGTGCAGACCGATGTTGTGGAACATTAAACCAGTGTTTTACAACCTGCACAATTTGAAGATGTGTGGACTTCAACTCCCAGAATTCCCCAGCCAGTATTGAACCCTTAGACCAGTGTTTTTCAACCTGGACAACTTGAAGATGTGTAGACTTCAACTCCCAGAGGGAGCTCTGAGACTTGAAGTCCTTTGCAATCTCCTTGCAAAGAAATAATCGTGGTTTCTTCCTTGTTACTTATTCAGAAAGTTACTTATTCAGAAAGGAGGTGCCAGAAAAGGGAAAAGGAGCCTGAGTGGCGTAGGAGGCTAATGACTCCTACTAAGGCAGCATTTAACATCCAGCTGCCTGCCATTACTGCGAGTTCAATTCTCACCAGGCTCAAGGTTGACTCAGCCTTCCATCCTTTCTAAGGTAGGTGAAATGAGGACCCAGTTTGTGGGGGCAATAAGCTGACTTTGTATAAAATATACAAAAGTATGAAGGCTATTGCTTAATGCATTGTAAGCCGCCCTGAGTCTCCGGAGAAGGGCGGCATATAAAAATAAATAAATTAATTAAAAAAAAGAAGAAGAAGGGGGACAAGCAGAGGTGGGCGTCACATACTGTAACAACCAGTTCGCCCAGCACCAGAAATGTGAGCTCTCTCTCGCACCGTCCGCACATACATGCAGCATCTCAAAGCACGGGAATTCGCTCGCGCGTGCCATCCGCACATGCCTCTGGGGTCAAACAACACAGCGATATAGGACAGGAGGGGAGGACAGTCCCACCCGAAGGTCGCAACTACCGGTTCTCCTGAACTGGTCTGTACCCAGCCCACCACTGGGGACAAGGGAGAGAATGAGCAGTCTCTCATGGCTTCTCCTAACTCAGAGCTCTGCTTCTTCAGTCTTTCTCACAGATCCAGAAACAGATTCTCCAAGAAGCTCCGTTAAGATAATGCACCATCAATACAAAGTCGCCTGTCCCGTTAGATTAAGTTAGGATTAAACCCAACTGAATTGCTTCTGAACAGAGTCATCTGGGATGGCACCACGTTAGCTCAAGCTATGCGTCTTTACTTAGAAGTAAACTTTGCCAAATTCACAAAACTGAACCCAGTTCAAGGGGGCACAGAATTATCGCTACCCAAGCAAGCTGGAACTAACTTTTGAATCAACAGTGGAATTTTTCTTTAATTTACCTTTTTTTTTTAAATTTGATTTATATGCTGCCCTTCTCCGGAGACTCAGA